>NC_065578.1:39082633-40367633 GCF_024542745.1 Macaca thibetana thibetana
CCCTGCCACGTCTGCTTTCTTTGTTGTTTTTTTGTCTAACATCTTGACTTTAAAGATTAGCTCTTTAAATTTCAGCCTATCTTTTTTTCTAATATAAGCACTTAAGGCTATGCATTTCTCCTTAAGTACATCCTATACATTTCAACATAGTGTTCTTAAAATCATTCTAAGTATTTTCTGATACATTTCTTGTATGGTGTCTTCTTTGATCACTTTAGCAGTAAGTATATTTAAAATTTTTCCAACATACAGGGTATTTTAAGGTGTTGCTGTTACTGTTGTTATTATCCTCCAATTATAATGAGACACCCCGTGTGGTAAGTATACTGATTCTTTGGTGTTTGAGACTCATTTTGTAACCTGGAGCACAGTCAACATTTATAAAAGCTCCGTGGAAATTCTTGACAAAAATATATATTTTCTAATATTGGGTAACATTTTCTAAGTATAACCTATTAAGTCAAACCTGTTTTGTTTTGTTTTGTTTTAAACTGTTTCCCTGTCTTGGATCTGCCTGTCAGAATTACATACTATCTGTGACATCTTTGGCAACAGTAACCCAATTTTTCCTTTCTTTGTTAATGTGACCTGAAATATTTGAAAATTCTATGATGCAAGTAGCATGCTTCATATTAAGCTGAATTTGGGGGAGTTTTACACTTAATAGTTTGTTAATATTTTAGGATATTGGTATTTTATATCCTCTTTACATGAACAAATTGACTCTAAATTTTAAGCTGGAAAACCATTGCAAAATCATGTAGAAAATAGGCCAGGCGCGGTGACTCATGCCTGTAATCCCAGCACTTTGGAAGGCCAAGGCAGGTGGATCGCCTGAGGTCAGGAGTGGTCAAGACCAGCCTGGCCAGCGGAGTGAAACCCCACGTCTCCTAAAAATATAAAAATTAGCTGGGTGTGGTGGTGCACGCCTATAATCTTAGCTCAGTCACTGTAGTTAAAACTCCATTGGTTTGGTCTATTAGGCTGAGTGCAGGAACCTAGTCCAAATCAATGGCCTCCCATAAATTTTAATTAATTAATTTATTTATTGAGATGGAGTCTCACTCTGTTGCCCAGGCTGGAGTGCAGTGGTGCAGTCTCAGCTCACTGCAACCTCTGTCCCCCAGGTTCAAGTGATTCTCGTGTCTCAGCCTCCCAAGTAGCTGGGATTACAGATGCCTGCCACCATGCCCGGCTAATTTTTGTATTTTCAGTAGAGACAGGGTTTCATCATATTGGCCAGGGTGGTCTTGAACTCCTGACCTCAGGTGATCCGCCTGTCTTAGCCTCCCAAAATGCTGGGATTACAGGCGCGAGCCACATGCCACATCTCAAGGTCCTTCCAGCCTCAGTCAGCCAGGTGGTTTCAAAGCCAATTCCACATTTTAGGCTTTCATTATGGTAGCACCCATATCAACTTTTCCTTAGAAACAGCTAAAAGCTGCATAAATTGGAGTCCTCTCACGAGTTCAAGGCAGATAGTTACTCAAGAGATTGAGGTTGAGGACGGGAGGTGGCTTGAGCCCAGGAGTTCGAGGTTCCGATGAGATATAATCGAGCCACTGCACTCCAGCCTAGGTGACAGAGTGAGGCCCTGTCTCTAAAAAAGAAAAAAGTTCAAGGGGAAAATGACTGTGAAAAGATAAGAAGAAGCAGGAATAGACAGGGAGAATCTTCAGGCCATAGTGCAGGACTGACACCCGTGAAAGGAGAGAAGGAAAGAAGGAGAATTGGATAGGAAGAGGCTCCGAGTGTTAGTGCAGCTCTGAAAAAACTCTTGGCCAGGCTGATTGCCCAGTAAAGGAGTCCCACATAAGGCAGAAATGGCCCAGCTGTAGTATGCCCTGGGGCTCGGTCATTGGCTGGGATGAATCCAGGGAAAGCGTGCCTTGGCAAGAATGCTGTGGCAAATCCCAGAGGTATGGCAGTTATCTCCACGCCTCACAGCAGATTCTCTTTGTGAAGGTGGATGTAAGAGGTTGTGCACACTGTCCACCCCTTGCTCACATAGCCCATCCCTTGCACTGCCAAGATCCATCTGCCATACATCATTGGAGAGAAGTTCCTCTACAGCTCTCACAGGCCTCTCTTCCTGAGGAGAAACTTGAATGAGTGAGGTCAGTGGGATGAATCATAGCCCCTATTGTTGCAGATGGTTGAGTTGTCTTTGTTTTAAAAAAATCAATTTATAGGACTGGGTACAGTGGCTCACACCTATAATCCTAGCACTTTGAGAGGCTAAGGTGGGAGGATTGGTTGAGACCAAGACCAGCCGGGGCAACAGTAAGGCCTCATCTCTACAGATAATTTAAAAAATTAGCTGGGTAGGTGAGCCACTGTGCCTGACCATAAATTTTATTTAACATATGAAATGCCCAGAATAGGCAAATCTATAGAGACAAAAAGTAGATCAGTGATTGCCTATGGCTGGGCAGGGAGGGTTGTGGGATGCTGTGGTCTGAATGTGTCCCCAAGATTCCTATGTTGATATTGAATCACCAGTGTAATAGTATTAAGAGGTGGGGCCTTTAGGAGATAATTAATAAGGGCCGAGCCCTCATGGATGGCATTAGGGCCCTTATAAGAGGCCTTGAGTTATGGGTTCCATCTCTTCTGCCATGTGAGAAGGCCCTCACCTGATGCCAAACACCAGTGCTTTGATCTTGGACTTCCAAGCCTCCAGAACTGTGAGAAATGTCTATTATTTATAAATTATTCAGTCTCATGTATTTTGTTGTAGCAGCACAAACAGAGTAAGACAGAGGTGGCAGGGGCGAGGGGGGACAGAGTATGATCATTAATGGGTACCAGGTCCCTTTTTGGTGTGATAAAAATGTTCTAAGATTGATCATGGAAAAAGTTGTACAACTCTGTGAATATACTAAAAACATTGAACTGTATGTTTTAAATGGGAGACTTTTATGGTATGTGGATTATATCTCAATAAAGCTAAGAGAGATATATATCTAGGACCAGGACTTACTTGGCTTGAACCTAAAACTGTTTTCACTGTCAGCCTCTCCAGATGGCAAATGATTCTAAAATTAAGAAATGGATCTGGGGGCCGGGCGCGGTGGCTCAAGCCTGTAATCCCAGCACTTTGGGAGGCCGAGACGGGCGGATCACGAGGTCAGGAGATCGAGACCATCCTGGCTAACACGGTGAAACCCCGTCTCTACTAAAAAATACAAAAAAAACTAGCCGGGCGAGGTGGCGGGCGCCTGTAGTCCCAGCTACTCGGGAGGCTGAGGCAGGAGAATGGCGTGAACCCGGGAGGCGGAGCTTGCAGTGAGCTGAGATCCGGCCACTGCACTCCAGCCTGGGCGACAGAGCGAGACTCCGTCTCAAAAAAAAAAAAAAAAAAAAAAAAAAAAAGAAATGGATCTGGGCAGAAGTAAAATCCAAGAAACCGTCAGGAAAATATTATCTACAAAATAAGTTAAAGGTTAAGACCTTTATCGAATGCTTTATAGGATGCTTTATAGAATTCATCTGATAGAAAAAAGTCTCTCCAAAGATCTTAAGGACGTTTTGGAGCAGTTTCTCAAGGGAAGGAAGTGCTTGTCTCAAAGAGATTTATGAGAGTAGCTGTGTTGGAGTGGATAATAAATTGATGCATAAGGAACCCACAAAGCTTCTATGAGAATTACTCTGGCAGAAGCATCTATCAGCTAGGACTAATTGGGACATAGACAGTACAAAATGGGAAGATGCCCTTTATAGGGAGGAAGCAGGCTGAGAAGGCTACTCATATACAATACAAACTCAATTTTCTTGTAGAAAAGGAAGGATGATTCAGAGAGTGTAAAGAGCCCAGACACTGGAGCTGAAACCACAATGAACAACTCCCTGGCAATTGGACTAAGCTCTAATCAACCTAAATCAGTTGGATTTCAGAGTTGTCTCTGCTGTATGCCTCCCATTTTCCCTTGTTTTGAAGGGGAGCCACTCTAGACCAACTCTAGCAATGGGAGCAACTCTAGAGCAACTCTAGCCTTTCCCACCATTGTATTTAGGATAAGTTCCCTCGTTAGTTCATATATTTGCTATGTAGGAAATGAATGGCAGAGAGAGATCAATTAGATAAATCGAGAGGCTCTTATGATAGTCCAGGCAAGAGATGATGGTGGCTTGGAGTAGGCAGCAGTGAAGAAAACGAGTAAGTGGAGGGATTCAGAATATATTTTGAAATTAGAGCCAATGGGCTTTGCTGATATATTGGAAAGGGGACATAAGAGGAATAGAAGAGTCAAATCAAAT
The DNA here is from genome assembly GCF_024542745.1 of Macaca thibetana thibetana. Classification (NCBI taxonomy): domain Eukaryota; kingdom Metazoa; phylum Chordata; class Mammalia; order Primates; family Cercopithecidae; genus Macaca; species Macaca thibetana. The sequence continues at coordinate 39,086,894 of NC_065578.1, forward strand.
TCAACTCTTCAATCTTTAGCTTGAAGAGCTGGGTTAATAAGTCTCCCTTCAACCCCTTTTGTTTGTCCACTCTCAGAGGAAAATTTTTAAGCGTAACCTACATGCTCTCCCCATTTTCTCACCTCCCACTTCCCATTACACTTTATCTAGTCTCTGCCTACTACCAGTCTGCAAAAAATGCTTCTGAAAATATCACCAAAGGCACCATGTCTTAAAATCCAAGGGATACTTTTTAATCCTTTTTATGTGATCACTCTATTTTATTTAGTACAGGTATCCACTGCCTTTTTGAAATGTTTCTTCCCTTGGCTTTTTTGGACCATGTAGTTTTCTGACTTTCTGCTAACTCTCTAATTGCTCCTTTTCCATCTTCTTTTCTGGCTTCTAACTCTTCATATAGCTCTGTGAGTAGCTCTGGCTGACCCTTTTCTTGCCTCACTCTGTACTCTTTCAATCTTAGAACTCCACGGCCAGGTGCAGTGCCTCACGCCTGTAATCCCAGCACTTTGGGAGGCCAAGGTGGGCAGATCACTTGAGACCAGGAGTTCAAGACCAGCCTGGCCAACACGGTGAAACCCCGTCTCTACTAAAAATACAAAAATTAGGGCTGGGCGCAGTGGCGCCTGTAATCTAGGTAAGCTAGGTGCCTGTAATCCTAGCTACTTGGGAGGCTGAGGCAGGAGAATCGCTTGAATCCAGGAGGCGAAGGTTGCAGTGAGCCAAGATTGCACCACTGCACTGAAGCCTGGGCAATAGGGCAAGACTACATCTCAAAAAAAAAAAAAAAAAAAGCTGGGCATGATGGCATGCACCTGTAATCCCAGCTCCTGGGGGTGGGAATGGGGCAGCAAAGGCCTGAGAACCACTTGAACCCAGGAAGCAGAGGTTGCAGTGATCCAAGATTGTGCCACTGAACTCCAGTCTGGGTGACAGAGCAAGTCTCTGTCTCAAAAAAAATAAATAAATCTTAGAACTCTTAAGTCTACACCTCCTAGCCAGACTTGCCTTCTGAGCTTCAGTCCTGCATATTCAGGAAATCTCACAGACACCTCAACTTGAACATGTCTTAAACAGAACTTACCACCTTTTCCCATCAACTTCCTCATCCTCTAGTGCTCCCAGTGTCTGTAAGGAAATACCATCCACCCAGCTGCTCAAGCCGGAAAACTGAAAGTCCACTTGACTACTCCCTCTTTCTCACATACACACATACACCCATAAAAGATCAGTCACTAGCTTCCGTCATTTCTACCTCCTAGATCACTCACTCTCAAATCTGTCCACTTCTTTTCATCCCGACTGCTGCTACTGCAGTCCAAGCCATCATTAGCTCTTGCCTGGACTTCTTCAACAGCTAAATTCTCTGGCCTCCTTGCATTCACTTTGGCCCTTCTTCATGCTATGGCTAGAATGTTCTTGTTCAAACACAAATAGGACCATGCATGTTCTCAGTTTAAAGTCCTTCAGTGACTTCCCTTGGAATAGATTCCAAAATCTTTAATATAACACACAGGTTGTGCATGATCTGGACCCTGCTATTTATTTTGCCTCAGTTTCATCTCATTTCCCTTTATTCTCTGTGCTCAATCACACTAATCTTTTCTCAATTCCTTGAACCTACTATGCTGTCTCTCACCTTTGGAACTTATTTTTTCTCTCTGCCCTGTTCTACTGTCTGGCTAATTCATACTCACCCATCAGATCTCATATTAAATAGCATTTCCTCAGGGCATCCTGCCCTAATCCTTCCAGATTAAATCCACTCACCCTGTCATGTGTTTCCTTATCCTTCTGAACTTCTGTTTGGCAGCACTTTGCTTATGATTCTTGTAATGATTTAGTACAGTATTTGGTGTCTGTCTTCGTTACTAGATTGTTAGCTCCAAGATGACAAACTGTGCCTATTTTATTCACCATTGTATCCACAGTGTTCAGTAGTGCCTGGCTTGCAGTTAGATGCTTACTAAATATTTGCGGTCTTAGGGCACAGCGAGGGAAGACTTAAGTAGCATTAGACTTTGGTCACAGGCTAGAACTGTTTGTGACCACACCCGCCTCCCTGCTCCCCTAAGAAAACTTGTAAGAGTCAGGGGAAATGGAATTACTTTATGATTTCATGTACTGCCTATGGCAACATAACATATTCATTATAATTTTACTTATTAGAGTGAATAATTAGAAAAAAAATCCCTAGGGCTGGGCACGGTGGCTCACGCTGTAATCTCAGCACCTTGGGAGGCAGAGACAGGTGGATCACCTGAGGTCAGGGGTTCGAGACCAGTCTGGCAACATGGAGAAACCCCATCTCTAGTAAAAATACAAAAAAATTAACCGGGCATGGTAGCATGTGCCTGTAATGCCAGGTGCTTGGGAAGCTGAGGGAGGAGAATGGCTTAAACCCAGAAGGTGGAGGTTGCAGTGAGCCGAGATAGTGCCACTGCACTCCGACCTGGGTGGCAGAGTGAGACTCCGTCTCAAAACAAACAAACAAACAACCCTAACTGTCCAACAATGGGGGAATGCCTTAATATACATGGTTTTTTAAAAAGTATTGTTTAATATAGTGAATCCTTAGGCTGGGCACAGTGGTTCACGCCTGTAATCCCAGCACTTTGGGAGGCTGAGATGAGTGGATTGCTTGAGGCCAAGAGTTCGAGACCAGCCTGGCCAACATGGCGAAACCCCATCTCTACAAAACATACAAAAATTCACCAGGCATGGTGGTGCATGCCTGTAGTTCCAGCTACTTGGAAAGCTGAGGCATGAGAATCGTTTAAACCCAGGAGATGGAGGTTGTAGTGAGCCAAGATAGCACCACTGCACTCCAGTCTGGGTGAAAGAGCAAGACTCTGTCTCAATAATAATAATAATAATAATAATAATGTAATGAATCCTTAATTTTCAAGTAACACATTGCATGGGGCCCTGATATGTAAAATGCATTAAAATGAAGCCAGTCTAGTTGAACGGGGGATGGGACAGAAGTTAATCTCTTGGACCTCCCCAGTTTTTCCTTTCCCTTTCCTTTCCCCATTTTTCTGTCTCTCTTCCCCCACACCTTCAAGCCTTTCCAATCCCTGCCTCTGTTCTCTCTTTTACAGCCAGGGTATCATTTCTGTCCTAAGTTTCCATGAGGTACTGCAAATACTTTGTTGTGTTGTTGCTGTTAAACTGGCTCAAGTTGGTTTTCTGTTACTTGTAATCTTATTTTGTTTTGTTTTGCTTTTTGAGACAGGATCTCACTCTGTCACCCAGGCTGGAGTGCAGTGGCACGGTCTTGGCTTACTGCACTTCAACCTCCACCTCCCAGATTCAAGCAATTCCCCTCCCACCTCAGCCTCCCGAGTAGCTGGGAGTACAGGTGCGTGCCACTGTGCCCGGCTAATTTTTTGTACTTTTTGGTAGAGACAGGGTTTCACCTTGTTGGCCAGGCTGGTCTCAAACTCCTGACCTCAAGTGGTCTGCCAGCCTCAGCCTCCCAAAGTGCTGGGATTACAGGCATGAGCCACCAAGCCCAGCTTGTTACTTGTAATTAAAAAAAAAAAAAAAACTTTAAACAATACTGCATCTTATGAATCAGTTATGTAATAGAAAGAGCACTGGCTCTGGACTCAGAAAACTCTGGTTTCAAATCCAGGTCCTGACTTTGAACAAGTTAATCATTTTCAACTTCAGTTTTCTAATCTGCAAAGGGAATACCTAGCTTTCTCCATTAAAAGACAACAACACTAATATGTTAAAAGACCCATTATTGAGCAAGCTGTCAAGAAATGTTAAATAAGTAAGATTAAAGTCTTATTCAGAACATCCCCTACCCCTCCAACTTGAAGGAATGAATAACTGAATTCAGTGCAGCCAAAATTAGCAAGGCTGCCATCTTGTGGTGACTCACTGGCATATTGTCCAATGTCATTGAGCGGAGTTGAAGAAAGATGTTCTAGAAACTAAAGCTACATAAAAGGAGAGCAGACATACCAGAGAGGCATTGGAATAAAGATAATAACTAAGACTGGACTTTTAAGAACTGGCATGTGCAGCAGAGAAGTCAGGGAAAGCGACAGAAAGAAATGGCCGATGAAGGAGAAGCAAATAAATATATAATCGTTCAGTGTATCACTCCAGCCAGAGTTGACTTACATAATGGCGTTGATAAGTAACATGATCTTATTTCTTTTTTTTGAGATGGGGTCTCACTGTTACCGAGGCTGGAGTGCAGTAGTGTGATCTCAGCTCACTGCAACCTCTGCATCCTGGATTCAAGAGATTCTCCTGCCTCAGCCTCCCAAGTAGCTGGGATTACAGGCACGTGCTACCACGCCCAGCTAATTTTTGTATTTTTAGTAGAGATGGGGTTTTGCCATGTTGACCTGGCTGCTCTCAAACTCCTGACCTCAGGTGATCCACCCACCTCGGCCTCCCAAAGTGATAGGTTTACAGGAGTGAGCCACCTGTCCCACCAGATCTTACTTCTTTTTTCAACACTTCAGATGCCATTAACAAAGCCAGCCGATACCATAATCCTTTTAATACCATTGCCCCCATGCCACAGCTCAACAGTGCTCCTTCTGGAGCCTCTAGGGGAAAATGTGGCCTTGGTCATATCACTGTGACCTCTGCTTTCATTGTACTATCGCTTCTTCTGAGCTTCATCTGATTTCTGAGCTTCGTCTGACTTTTAAGCTTCTTGACTCTGACTTTCCTGTTTCCCTCTTTCCCTTATAAGGATCCATGTGATTACATTGGGCCTACATGGATAATCTAGGATAATCTCCTCATCTCGGGATTCTTTTTTTTTTTTTTTTTTTTGAGACGGAGTCTGGCTCTGTCGCCCAGGCTGGAGTGCAGTGGCCGGATCTCAGCTCACTGCAAGCTCCACCTCCCGGGTTCACGCCATTCTCCTGCCTCAGCCTCCCGAGTAGCTGGGACTACAGGCGCCCGCCGCCTCGCCCAGCTAGTTTTTTGTATTTTTTAGTAGAGACGGGGTTTCACCGTGTTAGCCAGGATGGTCTCGATCTCCTGACCTCGTGATCTGCCTGCCTCGGCCTCCCAAAGTGCTGGGATTACAGGCTTGAGCCACCGCACCCGGCCGGGATTCTTAATTTAATCACATTTGCAAAGTTCCCTTTGCCATTTACAGTAAGATATTCACAGGTCCCTAAGATTAGGATGTGCACATCTTTGAAGCACCATAGTTCTGCATACCACAGTGCATTTTTCTCAACTCTACATTCAGTGACATAACCTTGGTAGCTTACAATTGACTATAGTGAGAGTATTTACACCACAAAAATTGTCAGTTGCTACAAATCAGGGCTATCCACCATAGAGAGCCTGATGTTAAATTTAACCTGCACCGGTTATCATGGTTAGCTCGGGTATGGGCCTATTTTCAAGGTAAAAGAGAACTGTCACTATACAATAGAGTGTAGAATTATGCACATAACCCAGAGAATACTAGGGGTACCTCCTACTTCTTGTAAATCCAGTGCTAAAAATTAATGGAAAATTGTGAGAATATTATATAGGAATGACCACCAATGTCTCCAATCCCACAAGAAAGAGGGTTTGGTCACCTATAGGAAACTCAGTTACAGCCCCCAACAGAAGCTATATGATTAAGTCCTAGTCAATGAAATGTAAGTGAAATTAGTATGTCCCACTTCTGGATCAGGACGTTTAAGACAGTGGCATGGCTCCTTCATGCCTCTTTCTCTTTCCATCTCTATGACCCTAGTGAACTGAGGTGCTGGCTGAAGACAAAGAGGATATAGAATGGGTAGTGGATATATGAAGTCAAAGATAACTAAATCTTTGTAATCAGTTACAGAAAGTTTTTCACTATGCCAGTTAAATATCTACATGTTGTATCGAATTTTCTTCTCCTTTCATTTACCTTTCTCCCACGAATACATATAGGGTGTGGCATGTTACAGCGGTTAACTTTAAAGTTCAGTCCACGTGGTGGCGCATGCCTGTAACTCCAGCTACTCGGGAGGCTGAGGCAGGAGAATTGCTCGAACCCGGGAGACGGAGGTTGCAGGGAGGTGAAATTGAGCCATAGCACTCCAGCCTGGGCGACAGAGTGAGACTCCATCTCAAGAAAGAAAAGAAAAAAAAGAGAGAGAGAGAGGAAAGAAAGAAAGAAAGAAAGAAAGAAAGAAAGAAAGAAAGAAAGAAAGAAAGAAAGAAAGAAAGAAAGAAAGAAAGAAAGAAAGAAAAGAAAGAAAGAAAGAGAAAAGAGGAAAAAAAGAAAGAAAAAGAAAGAAAAGAAAGAAAGTTCAGTTCATAGGCTACAGAATATTGAGGCAAGATTATTATGAACTGGAGAAAGAATGAACATTATTCAGAGATCCTGGACTTGTTGCTGGATGAAGTTACTGATGAGGATTTGAGATAATTTCCTTTTGGAGGGGTAGGAGGTGAGTATAGTGAGTACAATTTAGGTTATAAAAGGGAGGGTTGTATCAGTTTGGAGTTTTGTTTTTTGAAGTGTAAGTATAGAAAAGGGTGTATTTTGATGTCAGGCAGTCACAAGGGTTTATTATAGTGGACATCTATCATTCTTATTGTACACTCAGAATCTGTATCCCCTTTATATGTTTGGACAATATCCCAAACATAAGAGACAGAGAGAGAGAGACAGAGAGTGAGCACGCACCTTAAACACTATCAAAGCTCACTGTCACTTTCCAGGTGTAGCAGACTCAGCCAATTCCATTCTCTTTAATTTGGATTCCCTAACACAAGTAAGTTAGGGAAAGGAGAAAAGCTAACTTGGTTTGTTAATGAGTGGTTACCGCTATGGACAACTGGGCTTAGGCCCTCTAGGGGCCCTCAAAAACACCTTGAAATGCATCTCAGATGTGTTCCTCTCAGGGGCAAAAAAGCTGAAGTATTTGCTGTTAGATCTGGCTATGAGACAGGAAGCAGGATATGCTTTGTGGGTTCCTTAGAAAACGTCAGCTTTCCAGTTTCAAACGCTGCATGTTCCCCTTCCTCTTTCCTTGTCCCTTAAACATGATTTGATGGCACTAGGGCTGCAACAGCCAACTTACAACCACAAGGGTAAGGTGAAGTGAATCGCAGAAATATAAGCTCTGACATTACTGAGCCAGTAAAACTGCCTACCTTCATTTTTCTTGTATGTGAGAAAAACTGACTTTAAAAAAGTGACTACAGTCAAGTTTTCTATTATCTGTGGGCAAAACCATTCACATTCCTAACTGATTTATTTGGTCTCATTTACAGCCAAGGGCACAGGCCCAATTTTGCTTTTGTGGATTTTTTTATTTAATTTTTTTTTTTTTCTTTGAGGTGAGGTCTCACTATGTTGCTTAGGCTGGTCCTGAACTCTTGGGCTCAAGTGTTCCTACCGCCCCAGCCTCTCAGAATACTGGGAATACAGGCATGAGCCACTGCACCTGGCCTAACTTTGAGTCCAAAGGTAGCAATACAGGCCAGGTGCAGTGGCTCATGCCTGTAATCCCACCACTTTGGGAAGCCAAGGCAGGAGGATTGCTTGAGGCTGGGAGTTCCTGACCAGCCAGAGCAACATAGCAAGATTCCAGCTCTACAAAAAAATACAAAAAGTAACTGGGCATGGTGGCATGCACCTGCAGTCCCAGGTACTCCTCCAGAGGCTGAGGTAGGAGGATCACTTGAATCCAGGAGTTCAAGGCTGCAATGAGTTATGATTACACCACTGCACTCCAGCCTGGATAACAGAGCAAGATTCTGTCTTAAAAAAAGAAAAGAAAAAAAAAAAAGGCCAGGCACAGTGGCTCACACCTGTAATCCCAGCACTTTGGGAGGCCAAGGCGGGCGGATCACAAGGTCAGGAGTTCAAGACCAGCCTGACCAACATGGTGAAACTCTCTCTTCACTAAAAATACAAAAATTAGCCGGGCATGGTGTGTGCCTATAATCCCAGCTACTCCGGAGGCTGAGGCAGGAGAATTGCTTGAACCCGGGAGGCGGAGGTTGCAGTGAGCTGAGATCGTGCCACTGTACTCCAGTCTGGGCGACAGAGCGAGACTCTGTCTTAAAAAGAAAAAAAAGTTAGCAATACAAAGAAGCGGGGACTATGGGAAAACTTTCTGGGGATAGCGACAGTTGTAGTTCTGGTGGCACCATCTAGTATGTTGACACTTTAGACCTTATTTTGCTTTCTGGTGGCCTTTGCCAGGGAAACAGACAATAGGTTCTCTATACTTAGTAATAATTGTTACTACTCATTGAGTGTTTACTGTGAGCCAAGTGTTTTATTAGTTTTCTGTCCTAATTCCTATCAACCACTTAAGATTGGTATTAATATCTTCTCTGAGGTTAAATGAGGATAACTCCAAGATCACACAGTTGGCAGAGCTGGGATTCAGTTTCAGAGTGACCCCAAAACCAGATCTTAATCATATTTCTATATTGCAGCTATTTCTTTTGCCAACTCCTAATTTTTGGGCCTGATACCCTATCTGAGGTTGAAATCTGGGGCCATACCCTTGGAGGGGAAGAAAGATAGGGTCACACAGATGGTTGTCTGTCATTAGCCCATTTGGCAGGGGGATATAGGATCTGCCCAAACGTTGACAGGCTCTGAGCCAGGTTGCACAGATGCAGGCAGTCCTCTGAGTCAGGCTGGGAGAGGCTCCAGATGAACCGCCAGACTTCTGTGTCTGAAATCCTGAGAGATATAGAGGAAACCTGGGTGGCTCCCTCAGAGACAAAGTGATTCTGCAGGTTCAGAATGCGCTGAACTTACAGGAGAGGAAGATATTAAAAGATAATTGCACAAATGATGAATAAGGATTGTAATACCTGCCAAGAAGGAAAAGCAGTATTGAATGAGAATGTATACATGGTCTTAGTTCATTCCTGCTGCTATAACAAAATACCTAGACTGGGCACTTCATAAATAATACACATTTCTTTATTTCTCTCTCTCTCTCTCTCTCTCTCTCTCTCTCTCTCTATCTTTCGGTCTTGCTGTGTCACCCAGACTGGAATGCAGTGGTGTGATCTCAGCTCACTGCAACCTCTACCTCTCAGGTTCAAGTGATTCTCCTGCCTCAGCAGGAGATTCGAGTAGCTGGGTTTATGGCTGCGTAGCTGAGACTAGAGGCGCCCACCACCACACCTGGCTAATTTTTGGATTTTTAGTAGAGATGAGGTTTTGCCATATTGGCCAGGCTGGTCTCGAACTCCTGACCTCAGGTGATCCACCCGCCTCGGCCTCCCAAAGTGCTGGGATTACATATGTGAGCTGCTGCACCCGGCAATAAAATTATTTCCTATAGTTCTGGAGGCTGGAAGTTCAAGATCAAGATGCCAGCAGGTTCAGTGTCTGGTGGGGGCCTGGTCTCTGCTTCTAAGAGGGCACCTTCTAGCTGCACAGAAAGCAAAAAGGCAAAAGGCCTAGCTAGTTCCCTCAGCCCTTTTAGTGGGCATAATCTCATCCACCAGAGAGGTGCCCTTGTGGCCTGCTCACCTCTGAACGGCCTCACCTCTTAATACTATTGCATTAGGGATTAAGTTTCAACATGAATTTTGGAGAGGATGCAAACATTCAAACCATAGGACCTGTACCAGATCTAGTCTGAAGTCTCATATGCAAATTATCCCCTTTTCATTTATTATCTTTTTATCATCACCATCATTTCCCCCTTTATGAGAACAGTATCTTCTGCATTCTCTCCTTGATTGCATCCGCATACCACAGCTTTGATTCAGATTCTGATTAGATCTTTGTGCTTATCTTCTAGCAGTTCTCCCTGCCTCTTTTGTTGCCCACTGAAGGCCATGCCCTACACAGTAGCTAGATTTTTATTTCTTTTTTTTTTTTTTTTTTTTTTGAGACGGAGTCTCGCTCTGTCACCCAGGCTGGAGTGCAGTGGCCGGATCTCAGCTCACTGCAAGCTCCGCCTCCCGGGTTCACGCCATTCTCCCGAGTGAGAGACTGGCGAGCTTCTCACTCAGCCTCCCGAGTAGCTGGGACTACAGGCGCCTGCCACCTCGCCCGTCTAAGTTTTTGTATTTTTTAGTAGAGACGGGGTTTCAACGGGTTAGCCAGGATGGTCTCGATCTCCTGACCTCGTGATCCGCCCGTCTCGGCCTCCCAAAGTGCTGGGATTACAGGCTTGAGCCACCGCGCCCGGCCCTAGATTTTTATTTCTAAAATACAGTATGACTAGTGCCTCCTTGCTTTCTCACTAAGGTTTGACCTCTCTGGCCCGGCAGTTTGCTCAACCCCCTTTTCTTTAGCCTTATCTCCTACTCCTCTCCTGCAGGAACCTCTCACCTCAGCCCAGCACAGATTCCCATCTCCATTACTGTTCATTCATGTTTGCTCTGCAACGATCTGTCCGTCCATCTCTGCCTAGGAAATTACTATTCTGAATTCAAGGCACTCACTGAACATGTGCTAGATGAGAACTCACCACGGATGAAGCAATGGGTCCTGGACAAGGGGCAAGATCAGTGAGGAGGAAAAAGCTGGAAGACAGAAGGCAGCACATCTTCTGATGACCACTCCAAATGGTAATACTATTTCCAAAATAGACTGTAAGCACCATGAGAGCAGTAACAGGGTCTGACTTGTCCACTGCTGGATCCCCAGTTGTGCTTGGTACAAAATAACATAGCAATTATTGAACTCTTCCAATAATTGCTACTATGTAGCTCAATAATTTTTTTCAGTGCATAAATACATGTTACAGATATTCTTTTATTTATTTATTTTTTTGAGACAGAGTCTCGCTCTGTCGCCAGGCTAGAGTACAGTGGCACAATCTCAGCTCACTGCAACCACCACCTCCCGGGTTCAAGCGATTCTTCTGCCTCAGACTCCCAAGTAGCTGGGACTACAGATGCCTGCCACCACGCCCAGCTAATTTTTGTATTTTTTAGTAGAGACAGGGTTTCACCATATTGGCCAGGCTGGTCTTGATCTCTTGACCTCATGATCTGCCTGCTTCAGCCTCCCAAAGTGCTGGGATTACAGATGTGAGCCACTGCGCCCAGCCCTTCATGTGATGGATGTTCTTCAACTATCTTCCAATCTCTTACTGGAGTTACAAGTGCATGTATCTAGACTTCTTAAAAGACCGGACATTCCTTAGGGCAGGGGCTGTAACTTAAGTCGTGTGTACATTCTTTATAATGAAGCATTTTACAAAGTGGTTTCACATACATTACTGCTTCTGTTTCTCATTACAGCCCCATGAATATTCCCCATTTGATAGATGAGGAAACTTTCTTCCTTCTCCTTCCTGCTTCCTCTTCTCTCTCCTCTTCCTCTAGAATGCATGTACGGTCTATGTTCCTTCTGTCCCTAATCCAGAAAGAGATTTAGAAGAACCAAATGCAGAGTCAAAGACTATATCCAAATAAAGTTAGAGTTTGTGTGAGAGACAGTGTTTTTAGTTAAATGTCAATATTTAAAATATACTATGACTTTTATACCATATTTTTTCATGTTGTCATGTTCTTTTAAACATGCTGGGAGTCATATAGTTAGGAAGAGGCTCAGTAACCCGTCCAAAGTAACCTGACCAAAGTCTGACCCCTAGTAGAGGGCCTATGCCAGCACTGGAACCCAGTGTGTCTCCAGATCCAGAGGCATTCACCGCCTCAAAACTGCCTCAAATGACTGCAGTGTGGTCTATCACAGGGGCTAATTAAGCTCATGGGATTTAGAGTCAGACAGATGTGTTTCCTTCAGTTTCAACAGTTATTTTCTGACCTTGGCAAGTTATTCAGCTTCCTCATTTGAAAACCAGAGGACATAATGGTACCAACCACCGAGAGTTGCTATTAGGAGTAAATGAAAATACGCTTGAAGAACTCAGCATAGGTCTGGCAAGTAGTCAGCGTGCAGTAAATGGTAGCTGTTATTATAAGAACTTTAGTTGTTGAATGATTGACTCTGGCATATAACTCCTGCATTCAACTTGAAACACGGAGCTGTCACAGTCTTTCAGCCGAAGGGGCGGGAACTGTGGCACTCGCCAGTTTTTTCTAGAAATAAATCTTTGTGGGAGGATAATGACCGGTTGGAGAGCGTGAGTCTTGAGGGAACAAATATCGGATCTCCCAGCCCAAGGAGCAAGGAAGTGAATCCTCCCCTGCGCGCGGCAGCCACCGTGCGGAACCTCCCCCTGAACCGAGTAGCAGCCGCCTGGGCCCGCGCAGCCCAGGGCGAGGCTGCCTCAGAAGCCGGATTTCAGCATGGTGGGTGCAGGATCTGCTTTAATTTTGCTCATCTTACTCTCGGGGACCACACCCTGCGCGCCGGGAGGAAGGGCTCCAAAACCACAAGGGCGGAGGCTCTAGCGCGGCCCCAGACCTGACCATCTATGGTCACAAAACACACCGACCAAACAGGAAGTGGGGTGAGAGCGGAGGGTTTCTTACCTTCCCAGTCCCGGGACTGCCACCCGGGCTGAGGCTGACCCACAGCGCCCTCACTGACCCCCACACCCTGCGCCCAGTCTCCGCAAGTCCTCCCACAACAATGTCCAGACTAATTGCCTTCCCACGTCACAAACGGGGAAACCGAGGTATGCACGCCCAGAGACAGGGGGAGCTTGGCCTCGATCCCCACCAAGAGCTGACGGCCGACCGGATTCCTGCCCTCAGAGAATCCTGGACCCCAGTCGTTCCAAGACCCTTTCCGGACTGCAGCGGAAAGGAACCGGCCTCTGCCACTGAGACCAAGCTGACAGAGAACTGGCCACTCTTCTGTTCCTTCCAGAGAGGAGCTTAGCCAGGGACTTCTGCCCTTCCTGCGCCCGGGTCTCGGGGACGATTCCGGGTAGGTAAAGCGGGACGAGGGCGTGACCTCGCTTGTGAGCCCGCCCTGCTCGCGTCGCTCCCGCCTTGAGGGCGGGGCTCTTCCCCAAGTGCCCTCTGTGCGAGCTGGGCCGCTTTCTCCGGGGCGTGGCAAAGGGGGGCGGAGTCACGAGCGGGGCCGTGAGACTTCCTGCCCAGTCGCGGGCCAGCCTAGCGCTTCAGCCGGCGGCTCATTTCCGGTGGGGGTGCCGCGCCCAGTGAGGGCCCGGAAGTGGGTCGCGCGGAGATTGCTGGGCGGTTCTTGCCGGAAGCGGAGAGCGGCTGATCGTAGTCCGGAGGTGAGGCAGAACTCTGAGGTGAGGGTGTGCAGCTTGGTAGGGACTGGGGTCTCCTCCGCGGCCCATGGGCCCCTGGTGTTGTTAATGGCCCTTCTGGCCTGCGCGCGTGTCGTGAACCCTGCCGAGAGGGCCGGGGCTGAGGCCCTCAGGCCGACCCGGACTCCTGGGCGCGGTCTCTTGAGGTGGGGCCGGGGTGAGCAGCTGAGTCCGGTTGCCCGAGGGAGGCCCCTCTGCCCGATTTCGCAGTGCCGCCCATCATTTTCAGCGGAGGCCTGATTCCTGAGGTGCTCTGACTGGAAGGAACCTCCGAGATCGGAGAGTCTTTCCTGTTCCCTGTTGATGCTCCCATTGCACTGATGGGTAAATTGATCCCTAGAGAAGAGGCTAGTCCGAGATATATAGCGAGTGAGGAAAATAATCAGAATCATGGTCCTGGTTCGTAAGATGACCAGCCCCGGTTCCTTCCCTTGTTGCTCGGAACCTCTCTAACTTGGGATGGTCTTCCGGTCGGTGTTGCCCCTAAGGCTGCTGCAGGTCAAAGGCCATCGCTGCGTGGAACTTTTTTTTCCCCTCTTCCCAAATTGAGCCGTTTGAAATGCCTAGGGAGTTTTTAAAAGAGAGGCGGGCAAATCCTTGTATTTACGGGCAGATATCCTCCTTTTCCTCCTCGGCTGCTGCTCTTGTTTTGAAAAGCCAGGCTAACTTTATTGAAGGTGTGTACTTCTGGACCTGAAACCAGACGGCTCAGGTTTGGTCTGGCCGCAGTGCCAAGTGTCTATGGCCATAGGTGCCTTATTTAACTTCTTTGAGCCTCCTTTTGTTCATCATTTAAGTGGAGATCTCTGCTGACCCCACAGGATTAAATTCAGCGTAACAAATTGTGTTTATTCTGTGCCAGCATTTTCCCAGATGCGGGGAATGCAGCTTTAAAACAAAACAATGTAGACCCTGCCCGCATGGAGCTAGCACTGTTTGCAGGGATGTTTAAGAAATAATTATGTTGATGAGAGTTAGGAAAGAACACGGTGCTCTGAAAGTATGTAACAAGGGGTTCAGGAAAAGCCCTTCTGAAGAAGCAGAGTTTTTAAGATGAATTTTGAAGGATAAATAGGAATGTGTTCGAAGAGGGGAATGAGAACATTTGAGACAGGTTAGCATCAGAACTGTGTCAGTTGAAGCTCTTTGTGGGATCTCTCTTCAAGTGAAAATCCTTGAGCAGATCAGCACATTTATCATTTACCAGACTTTAATTAATTTATTTATTTGTATTTTTAGTAGAGATGGGGTTTCCCCGTGAAGGCCAGGCTGCTCTCAAACTCCTGACCTCAGGTGATCCCCCACCTCGGCCTCCCAAAGTGCTGGGATTATGGGCGTGAGCCGCCGTGCCCGGCCCCACCAGATATTTGTTAAGACCTTAGCATGTATGAGGCACATTTTAATGAGACAGCCTTTGTGGCAAAGAATACAGTTCTTCTGGAGTTTACAGTGGGAGAGGAAATAGACAAGTAAATGAGGGATGGCTTACAGTTTCATAGCGCATAGCACAGGGCTACAAGAGCACAGAGGAGAAATACCTGAGCCAGTTGTCCAGGCTTCCAGGAGGAAATGGGAGGCTAACTCTTGAAATATTTATTTAGCTATATAGGGAATCTGGAAAAGGGATTTCCAGGCAGAGACTACTACAGGTGCAAGGACCTGGAGAACTGGACAGCTGAAAGACCACGACTAGTTCAGTGTCACTGGAATTCTAGTAATGGTTGGGGAAGTGGAGGAAGTGAGATGTGGTCAGGTCAGTCATATGTGGAGGACATTGTAAGTCATGCTAAAGAATTTGGATTTTTACCCTGAAAGCTATAGAGATGCTTTGAAGGGTTTTATGCAGGAAAATGATGTCATCAGATTTATATTTTAGAAAGTTCATTCTGTCAAGTAGGAGGGGACCAGGCCTATGGGGGAAGTAAACCAGTGTTTGGAAGCTCTTGCTGTAGACATGAACTAAGACATGAACTAAGACGGTGGAAATGGGAATGTAGAGGGATCATATGTGAGCAATATTAAGAAGATAGAATCCGTAGAATTGGAGGCTGATTATGGGAATGAAGAAGTAAGAGTAGCACAATTGCCTGGCTTTCTGTCTTAGGGAACTGGGTAGTACCATTCAGATAAAGAGTATGAGAGGTAAATTAGGGAAGTGACATGGGAAAAAAAATGCATTTTGAATGTTTTTAGTTTGAGGTGTTTGTAGCACATCCAGGCAAAGATGTCTAATAAGGTGGGTCAGCTAAAGGAAACAGCAAGAGTAAAAATAACGGAGACAGGAGAGGGCCTGAATTGTTTAGTGAAATACTGGGGCCTGGAGTTTTGCAGAAGACCAGACTGCAAAAAAGGTTAGATGTCAGCCAAGTTGTGAAGGGCTTTTGTTTGTTTGTTTGTTTGTTTGTTTTGAGACGGAGTCTTGCTCTGTTGCCCAGGCTGGTGTGCAGTGGCGCCATCTCGGCTCACTGAAACCTCCATCTCCCAAGTTCAAGCAATTCTCCTGCCTCAGCCTCCCGAGTAACTGGGATTACAGGTGCACGCCACCATGCCCTGCTAATTTTTGTCTTTTTAGTAGAGACAGGGTTTTACCATGCTGGCCAGGCTGGTCTTGAACTCTTGACCTCGTGATCCGCCCGCCTTGGCCTCCCAAAGTGTTGTGATTACAGGTGTGAGCCACCGCGCCCGGGGGTAAAGGGCTTTTAATACCTTGTTGAATTTGTTTGGATTTGATTTTGTGGTTGGCAGTTTGCTGATTGATTTGCCCAGGTCCAGCATAAATACATTTCTGGGCCTGGCACAGTGACTCACATCTGTAATCCTGGCACTCTGGGAGGCTGAGGTGGGCAAATCACTTGATATCAGGAGTTCAAGACCAGCCTGGCCAACATGGTGAAACACCGTCTCTACTAAAAATACAAAAATTAGCTGGGCGTGGTGGCGCACACCTGTAGTCCCAGCTGCTCGGGAGGCTGAGGCAGGAGAATCACTTGAACCCGGAAGGTGGAGGTTGCAGTGAGCTGAGATTGTACCACTGCCCTCCAGCCTGGGTGACAATGAGACTCTGTCTCAAAAAAAAAGAAAAAAGGAGTTTCTCGCTTTTTCCAGAAATACTTCCTCAATTAGGTGGGCATAATTGATATCTCAGAGAAGTTTAAATAAAATGGTAGCAGTGAAAGTACTTTGTAGAATACAGCCTGATGTGCAAACCAAAGGTGGTGATATTGTTAAGATTCAGTGAGTATATTTTTGCTTTGGAGGTTAGCTATTGAGTCTGTAAAATGTTTTGTTTCCAACCTACAGATGATCTTTTATTCTCACGGATGATCTCTTATTCTCAACCTTTTTCCTGGTTGCAGTTATTTTTTTTTTTAGCTTTTAAAAAGTTACTTTTTTTTTTTTTTTTTTTTTTTTTTTGAGATGGAGTCTCGCTGTGTATCCCAGGCTGGAGTGCAGTGGCGTGATCTCGGCTCACTGCAAGCTCCGCCTCCTGGGTTCACGCCATTCTCCCGCCTCAGCCTCCCAAGTAGCTGGGACTACAGGCGCCCGCCACCACGCCCAGCTAGTTTTTTGTATTTTTAGTAGAGACGGGGTTTCACCATGTTAGCCAGGATAGTCTCGATCTCCTGACCTCGTGATCCACCCGCCTCGGCCTCCCAAAGTGCTGGGATTACAGGCTTGAGCCACCACGCCCGGCTAAAAAGTTACTTTCTTGAGGCTGAATTGGAGACTAACCTGGTCAACATAGTGAGACCCCTGTCTCTACAAGAAAAAAAAAAGGTGACTTCCTCCTTTCAGTTTTTTGTGAAGTATTGTGAATCAAAGATTTTTCTTTTAACTTAAGCAAATGCAAAGTGTCACTGGAAGCTGAACCTCTGGTTTGAAATTTAATGCTGAGATTTGAAATCTGAGAGTTCTTGAGCGGTATCTTACCCAATCCTAGTGATTATTCCTTTGAAATGTTGCCATCAGTTTCTTTCTTTATTTGTGCTAACCTGGCATTCATGACCTATACTTCAGCTTCTCTGTGACAACCAGACTAATCTTTAATTTAAAGTTCTCTAAGAAGAAGCATTTTTCATCTTGTTACTCTTCACTGACTTCATATTTGCAAAGAATCAATTCTAGACTCTTTTGTCCATCTTACAGAGTTCTCCACAGTTTAGGCCCTTATCTTAATTTTTATTAGATGGTACACGTTGACTTTCTAATTTAGAAAGTCCTGAACTAGCATTTACTTAACCTTTCGCACCTCCCTATGCTCCTTGTTAAATTAGAACAGGGTTTCTCAACGTTGGCCCAATTGACATTTTGGGCCATATAATTCTTTATTATGGAGTTGTCCTGTGTATTGTAGGATATTAAGCAGCATCTGTCTCTACCCAGTAGATGCCAATAACACTTCCTCAGTTGTGACAATCAAAAATGTCTTCAGACATTGCCATATGTCTCCTGGAGGACAAAATTGCCCCTGGTTGAGAATTGCTGCATTAGAAAGTATCGTAGCTATGATTGTACAATGTCCCCAACTAAATTCTGTGAGGGCAGGCCCCATAGCCATACTTAGCACAGTCAATGGTACATGATAAGCACTCAGTACCCTGCAATGAATGAATCATTTGTTTTTGTTGAAGCCTCAAGAAATTACCCTTCAAGGAATTTCTGGGTGTGCAGGTTGGAGTACAATGTTGCAGTCATGGCTCACTGCAACCTCCAACTTCTGGGTTCAAGTAATCTTCTCACCTCAGCCTCCTGAGTAGCTGGGACTACAGTGTTTTTTCTTTCTTTTGTTTTTTGTTTTTTTGAGATGGAGTTTTGCTCCGTTGCCCAGGCTGGAGTGCAGTGGCCCAATCTAGGCTCACTGCAGCTTCCCCCTCCCGGGTTCAAGCAGTTCTCCCGCCTCAGCCTCCCGAGTAGCTGGGACTACAGGCACACACCACCACACTCAGCTAATTTTTGTATTTTCAGTAGGGACAAGGTTTTGCCATGTTGGGCAGGCTGATCTCAAACTCCTCAACGGAACCACCCACCTCAGCCTCCCAAAGTGCTGGAATTGCAGGCATGAGCCACTGCACGCTTGGCCAAAAGTTTGATTTTTTTCAGAGATAGGGTCTCACTATGTTGTCTGGGCTGATCTCAAACCCCTGGCCTCAGGTGATTCTCTGGCCTCAGTCTCCTGAGTCACTGGGATTACAGGCATGAGCCACCACACCTGGCAGATGTGATCTTAGAGAAATGCCATTGATTTAAGTACTAGAAGCAAGCTTCTTTGTTTGCAGTGTAAGTCAGCAGATTTCCCTCTCTATTGAAAATTATGTAGATTCCTGTTTTGTTCGCGTTGCTTGTATTCAGAGTGCTTGGTTTTAGTGGACAGGGACTATTTATTTTATTTTTTATTTTTTATTTTTGAGATGGAGTTTCACTCTTGTTGCCTAGGCTGGAGTGCAGTGGCACGATCTCGGCTCACCTCAATCTCCGCCTCCTGGGTTCAAGCAATTCTCCTGTCTTGGCCTCCCGAGTAGCTGGGATTACAGGCATACGCCACCACGCCCAGCTAATTTTGTATTTTTTTTAGTGAAGATGGGGTTTCTCCTTGTTGGTCAGACTGGTCTCGAACTCCCAACCTCAGGTGATCCACCCACCTCGGCCTCCCAAAGTGCTGGGATTACAGGTGTGAGCCACCGCACCAGGCCGGGACTATTTATTTTAAAGTTGCGTATATGCTAGGCGTGGTGATTCATGCCTGTAATCCCAGCACTTTGGGAGGCCAAGGTGGGCAGATCACCTGAGGTCAGGAGTTCGAGACCAGCCTGGCCAACATGGTGAAACCCCGTCCCTACGAAAAATACAGAAATTAGCCAGGTGTGGTGGCGTATACCTGTAATCCCAACTACTGGGGAGGTGGAGGTTGCAGTGAGCTAAGATCGCACCACTGCATGATCTGCACCAGCCTGAGTGACAGAGCAAGGCTCTGTCTCAAAACAACAACAACAACAACAAAAAACAAACACTAAAGTTGCATATAGTTTATCGAGTATTCACATTTATTTTAGTTGATAAAATTATACAGTCATGTGTTGCTTAATGACAGGGATACATCCTGAGAAATTTGTCATTAGGTGATTTCATCATTGTGGGAACATCATAGAGTGTACTTGCACAAATTTAGATGGTACTGCACATCTAGACTATATGGTGTAACTTATTGCTCCTGGGCTACAAACCTGTATAGTATGTTACTGTATCTAATACTGTAGGCAGTTTGTAACACAGTGTAAGTATTTGTTTATCTAAACTGTTTTTTTTTTTTTTTTTTTTTTTGAGACTGAGTCTCACTCTGCCACCCGGGCTGGAGTGCAGTGGCATGATCTTGGCTCACTGCTCACTGCAACCTCTGTCTGCCGGGTTCAAGCAATTCTTCTGCTTCAGCCTCCCGAGTAGCTGGGACTACAGGTGTGCAATAACACGCCCGGCTAATTTTTGTATTTTTAGTAGAGATGGGGTTTAACTATATTGGCCAGGCTGGTCTCAAACTCCTGACCTTCCGCCAGCCTCAGCCTCCCAAAGGGCTAGGATTATAGGCATGAGCCACCGTTCCTGGCCACATTTTTAAAGTACAGTAAAAATAGGGTATTGTAATCTTATGGGACCACTGTTGTATATGTGGTCCATCATTGACCAAAATGTCATTACGTAATGCATGACTGTAGTTTCATAACCTTAAATTAATGCAGCTACAGCTTCACCATGCAATTTCTTCTTGATGTACTGTATGTTAACCTGATAAAAACAAAGTTCTAAAAATATGCCTCAGCTACAGTGCTGCTTTGTTTGCCTTGTATTACCAGACCTTTTGTGCCAAACTTTCCCATTTGGCTGGAAAATAGTTGAAATGTTTAATGGAAGGAGCAGGCTTGCTTTGTTTTGTTTTGTTTTGTTTTGTTTTCCTCCAGAGGGCATTTTTTTCCCTCCAGAGGGCATTGAAATTCCTATACTTTAGTTAATTATAGACTTACAATATTTCCATATTTCTACTTGTAGATGAATCATGGCTAAGGACAAACGTCATCCTTGAATCCATCTTTAAATATGAGAGTGGGAAATGCTGTTCTTTTAAAGCAACTATTCAAGCTGAAATCAGTCAATACGGTTTTCCCTTATACGCTATAACACATGTAGAAGTAGAAAGGGACTGCTGAATGCTCTGTGCAGTTAGTCTTCATAATATTCTTTGAACATAGGAGAGAAGAGAACCCATGACCACACAAAGTTACCTGTTTGCCCCAGACATTGAAACAGCTAGTTCCCAAGTCTAATTTCACTTTATACAGTAACTTTACTCACTTCTGGAGTTTCAGATAAAGGACATGCGTAAGGAGGAAACAGGAGGCAGGTGTTGATAATGGGTTGGATTCCTTCTCTCCCTAGAAGATAGGCCATTCTTTTTAAATCTAAACCTTGGGTGGCAGTGACTCAGGCACTAAATGTCATTGGTTTAATCAGTGAAACCAAATGCTTAGAGGAGAACAGTGGCTCCTGATTTGGGTTAGATTTAGATGGCATCTTTTTTTTTTTTTTTTTTTTTTTTTTTTTGAGATGGTGTCTTGTTCTGTCCAGGCTGGAGTGCAGTGGCCTGACCTCGGCTCACTGCAACCTCTACCTCCCAGGCTCAAGCAATTCTCCTGCCTCAGTCTCTTGAGTAACTGGGATTACAGGTGCCCACCACCATGCCTGGCTAAAGAGACAGGGTTTTGCCACGTTGGCCAGGCTGGTCTCGAACTCCTTACCTCAGGTGATCTGCCCTTCTCGGCCTCCCAAAGTGCTGGGATTACAGGCATGAACCATTGTACCTGGCCTAACTGGCATCTTTACTGGGGCAAAGTGGTTCCTGTTATTTGGTTTCTGTGATAAGCCAACTTGTATCTTCTGGTAGCATGTGTAGGTTTTACTTTGTGACATGTTAAAACCTAGTGATAAGAATTTATTAGAAGTAGAACTAACTAATATATAGTTTAGTGGTAATTTAGAAGAGATACCCAAGTAGAGATTTTTATTATCATTATAAAAGATTATATGTTAAAAGAAAGTTTGGAACACTGAGGTAGAAATTGTCAAAAACCCCATCACCCACATGTGACAAATATTGTAAATTTTGTGTTCAAGTTTTTTTTCCACACTCCATTTAGCTGTTCCCCTATAATTAGAAGTCCAAGATAGATACAGATAGATCGATAGATCTAACATTGCAGCAAACATCTCCATGCTTATCACTTTCCTCACATTATGATTTACTTTCTTAGGATAAAACCTCAGGAACAGGATTACAAAATTAAGGGCAAGAGAAGCATTTTGAAGCAAATCAATTGGGCTACCATAGTAGATAGGCTGATTTGTACGGTTGCTTTCTTTTCAATTTTACTTAAGGATGATGACTTAGAAAAACAACTATGGGACAAAGTAGAAAACATTTCAAGCATAGCAACTTCCTACTCAAGTGGAAATTCATGCTACTGGCTTCATTGCCTGGTGGGATGTGACAAGAACTGCACGAGTAACCTGGTTCCATTTACTTCTGAATGACTTCCTTGAATAGGCAGAAGGAATTGGGTTAAGTTGTTAGAAGTATGAGAGTGTGAAGCAGCTTTGGCAGGAATCCTAGCCATTTCTGATTTTTTTTTTGAGACAGGGTGTCTCTCTGTCACCCAGGCTGGAGTGCAGTGGCGCGATCTCGGGTCACTGCAACCTCAGCCTCCTGGGTTCAAGAGATTCTTGTGCCTCAGTTCTGGCATAAGATGGTGTTTTTACAAGATGATTTCTAGGATTACAGGCGTGCACCACCATGCCTGGCTAATTTTTGTATTTTTAGTTGAGACGAGGTTTCGCCATTTTAGCCAGGCTGGTCTCAAACTCTTGACCTCAGGTTATCCACCTGCCTCAGCCTCCCAAAGTGCTGGGATTACAGGCATGAGCCACTGCGCCCGGCCTGGTTGTTTGGTTTCAAACCACAATAGACATTGCTGGATAATCAAGCTCATAGTTTCTTTTTGCTCTGCATGATATCCCTCCAAGAGCTGGTCTATTCTCATGACTTCATGATAGTTCTTTGCCAATGATTTGCAAACATTATCTCCAGTCTTGATTGTTTCCCAGGTTTCATTTCTAAATACTTGCTAGTCATTTCCACTTAGAAGCTTTGTCTTCTTTTCAAACCCAGCATTTCCAAAACTGACCTCATCTTGTTGCCCTAACTAGAACTTGCCACAACCCATTTCTGCCCATAATGTCATTATTCTCTTAAGGCCCCCATATTTGCAAATCTGGAGTCATCTTTGTCTCCCTTCTCTGAATGCTACTGTGCTCACAGTCAGTACCATACAGTTAGTACTTGTTCTCAGTTTAATGCACACTTGTTTCATGTGACCTCCAAGGGCAGAACCAAGATTCGTGGGTGGAAGTTGCAGGGAGGCAGATTTGCCTCCATATAAGGAAGAACTTTTTAATACTTTGAGCTGTCTGAATGGAATGGGCTGCCTCCAGAAGTCTTGGGTTCTCCATCACTGAAGGTGTTTGAGCAGAGGCTGCCTGACTAATTGCTAATTGAAAGGACTGTTCTGGCATAAGGTGGTATTTTTACAAGATGATTTCTAGAATCCCTCTAATCCTGAGAACCAGTGAGTCAATAGCTTTGTCTCTCCTGCTCTCCTGTCTCTCTTTGACTCCCTTAGGACAGGGAAACTATTTTACCTTTCTTTTCTATTTTTACCTTTCTTTTATATTCTGTACAGCACTTAATTCAGGTGCTGGTCTCTTAATTGCCTAAAGATGATTATTTACAGGTTAATTGATTCTTTTCATTTTGTTCCAATATTTGGTTAGACACCAGATGTTGTGGATTTTTTTCCTTTGAAACATCTTTTGTAGGCTGGGCACCGTAGTTCATGCCTGTCATCCCAGCACTTTGGGAGACCAAGGTGGGTGGATCACCTGAGATCAGGAGTTTGAGACCAGCCAGGCCAACATGGTGAAACCCTGTCTCTACTAAAAATACAAAAATTTACAGGGCATGGTGGTGCGTGCATGCCTGTAGTTCCAGCTACTCAAGAGGCTGAGGCAGGAGAATCACTAGAACCTGGGAGGTGGAGGTTGCAGTGAGCTGAGATCATGCCATTGCACTCCAGCCTGGGCAACAGAATGAGACTCCATCTCAAAAAATAACAATAATAATAAATAAATACAAATATCTTTTGTAGTAGCCTTATTTTACAGCTAGATGAATAACAGCTTTTGATCTAACTTTCTAGACCCTAATATCATCACTTGTCTCCACATCCCATTCTGTTTATCAGAGTACTTGTAAGCACTTTGCTTTCATCATATTATTCGTTCACTCTCAAAACGCTTGAGTGACTTCACATTTATCACAACATCAAATTTAAATTTTCCCTGGCTTTCAGTGCCCTCCATAATCTGGCCCAGCTTGCTCATGCATCCTTGTTTTCTATAATACTCCATGTTCTATACAGGCTAACCCACTCACATTTTCTGTGCATAGCCTGCTTGGTCTCCTTTTTTGCTTTTGACTTGCTCTGGAATGGCTTCCCTTTTTTCTCTTACCTCTTCAAGATGCCTCACTTCCTTCCTGAAACCAAACTACCGCCAGTCCTCATTGATTTCCTCTGAACTCTCAGAGCATGTAGTAATATTTATGTAATTCAGAACCATAGCAACAACATTCTGTGAAGAAAAATCTGCAAGAATAGGCTGATAATTTAACTTTCCCTAATCCAACTGGATATTCCCTTAAAACCTTTAAAAATATAGGCTGGGTGTGGTGGTTCACATCTGTAATCCTAGCACTTTGGGAGGCTGAGGCAAGAGGACTGTTTGAGCCCAGGAGTTTGAGACTAGCCTGAGCAACATAGTGAGACTCTGTCTTTACCACACACATACACACACGCATACACACACACACAAAAAGCAAGGCATGGTGGCATGTAGTTATAGTCCTAGTAGTCCCAGCTACTCAGGAGGTCAAGGCCTGCAGTGAGCTGTGAACACACCACTGCACTCCAGTCTGGTCAATAGAGCCAGACCCTGTTTATTTGTTTGTTTGTTTGTTTGTTTTGAGACAGAGTCTTGCTTTGTTGCCCAGGCTGGAGTGCAGTGGAGCGATCTTGGCTCACCGCAAGCTCTGCCTGCTGGGTTCATGCATGCCATTCTCCTGCCTCAGCCTCTCAAATAGCTGGGACTACAGGTGCCCACAACCACACCCAGCTATTTTTGTATTTTTTTTTTTAGTAGAGACAGGGTTTCACCATGTTAGCCGGGATGGTCTCGATCTCGTGACCTCGTGATCCGCCTGCCTTGGCCCAGCTGTTTTTTTTTTTTCTTTAAATAAAAACCAAAAAACGTTAACAAATATAATCTACAGTATTTATTCCATTCACATTTTATTTTGTTGTCCTAACCAATATGTGTGCTTCTGGAAGGGAGGGACCATGTGTCGTCTGTTTCTTCAGTAGGCCCACAATGCTAAGCACTTTGATTTTATTAGCATCTTCTATATGCCTAGTTTTTCTAGGTACTGGAAGATACAGTCAGTGCAGGAGGTAGAATGGACGAATTCCCATCCTTGAGCCTATATTCCAGTACGTAATATGTAGTGCTCACATTTTACATTTGAATTGCATTTTTTTTTTTTTGAGACGGAGTCTTGCTGTGTTGCCCAGGCTGGAGTGCAGTGGCCGGATCTCAGCTCACTACAAGCTCCGCCTCCCGGGTTCACGCCATTCTCCTGCCTCAGCCTCCCGAGTAGCTGGGACTACAGGCGCCCGCCACCTCGCCCGGCTAGTTTTTTGTAGTTTTTAGTAGAGATGGGGTTTCACCGTGTTAGCCAGGATGGTCTCGATCTCCTGACCTCGTGATCCGCCCGTCTTGGCCTCCCAAAGTGCTGGGATTACAGGCTTGAGCCACCGCGCCCGGCCTTGAATTGCATTTTAAGACTTCTGAAGTGATAACTCATATCTATGAAATCACCTCTTTTGATCCTTATATATCTCTGTATGCTAGATGAGGATTACAATCCGTTATGTGACTGTGTAAAGTTACACAGTTAGTATGTACAGCTTGGAACTCAGGCCTCAGTCTCCTAATTTTATTTGGATTTGTGTAATTTTGACCACCTCTGTTTCTGAAGCTTTTATGATGAATGCTTAAGTAGTTGGGAATCCAGACATTCATTTATGGAAGTTTACATATAGTTCTTGGTTATTGACAATTAGAAATGGCAAGGAGCAAGATGAGGCAGACATACAGTTCTCTGCTCTGATACTTCTGTATTTGGGAGAAGCCTTATTTATTTATTTTAATAAAAGAGATGAGGTTTTGCTATGTTGCCCAGGCTGGTCTTGAACTTCTGGCCTTAAGCCATCCTCCTGCCTCGGCCTCCCAAAGTGCTGGGATTATAGGTGTGAGCTATCATGCCTGGCCTGAGAAGCCTTATTTTAAACATTTGCTTTCCAAATATGTCTCATCTATTCTATATGTGATTGAAAAAAAGTTGGCCTCCATGGAGAAAATTAAAAGCAGAAAAATGGAAGATGCTGGCCAGGCGTGGTGGCTCACACCTGTAATCCCAGCACTTTGGGAGGCCAAGGCGGGTGGATCACCAAGTCAGGAGATCAAGACCATCCTGGCTAACACGGTGAAACCCCATCTCTAATAAAAATACAAAAAATTAGCCTGGTGTGGTGGCATGCACCTGTAGTCCCAGCTACTCAGGAGGCTGAGGCAGGAGAATTGCTTGAACCCAGGAGGTGGAGGTTGCAGTGATCTGAGATCGTACCACTGCACTCCAGCCTGGGCAACAGAGAGAGACTCCATCTCAAAGAAAGAAAAATGGAAGATGCTAATAATGTAACTAAAGACACCATAAAGAGGCCTTGAGCCCATAGTGCTGTGCTTAGCAAACAAGTCAGGACTGGATACTATGATAAACCATGTAGTCACTTAATTTCTTAAAAGCCATTGTGGAGTAGCGAGAAGAGCCGCAGCGTAGGATTCAGAATATTTGTGCTCTAGGCCTGGGTTCTTTACTCACTGGTGGTTTGATCTCTGGCAAGCTTTTAACTGCTGTGAATGTCAGTTCAGTTTCTTCATTCTAAAAGCAGGGATCAATGTCTGCATAACATACCGTGCAGGATTATTTTAAGTCTCAAAAGAATCAACAGATTAATAATGTTAAGCATTTACAACTATGATTATTATATTTAATTAATATTATATATTCTAAGAAGAGTACTTTCCTTATGGTACTTAATCAGTGTGATTTGTGCCTGAGAAGGCAACATTTATTTGAAAGACAGGAGGGTTTGTAAGGTCTTGCAAGAGCAGAGAAGCAAAAAATTAAACAAAAAAAAAAGGGAAAAAAACCACTTCTCCATGGATTCAATAAGGAAGATAGCCACGCTGTGTTGAGGGGAGAGTGAGTAAGAGCCTTTATTTATTTAATTTCTTACTTAAACACCCTTATTAGCCTACTGGTTTTTTCTTTCTTTTTTTGAAACATAATCTTACTCTGTTGCCTGGGCTGGAGTGCAGTGGCGCAATCTCAGCTTACTGCAACCTCCTTCTCTCAGGTTCAACTAATTCTTGTATCTTAGTCTCCCGAGTAGCTGGGACTACAGGCACACACCACCACGCCTGGCTAATTTTGTATATTTTAGTAGAGACGTGGTTTCACCATGCTGCCCAGCTGGTCTCAAACTCCTAAGCTCACGCAATCCACCCATCTTGGCCTCCCAAAGTGCTAGGATTACAGGCGTGAGCCAAATATACAGTGTTTTTAATGCCTCCTATGTTTATAGTACTGGAATTACAGCGGCAAGACATGGTCCTTGCCTTAGGGTGGCTAGTTGCCTGTTGACTAGAGGAGATCAGATGCATTCAGGGGAGTATGGCCATAAACTCTTAGACTCTGCTGAAGACTATTAAATTATTTTATTTTATTTTATTATTACTAATGTTTTGAGACAGAATCTTGCTCTGTCACCCAGGCTGGAGTGCAGGGGTACTATCTTGGCTCATTGCAACCTCCCCTTCCCAGGTTCAAGCCATTCTTGTGCTTCAACCTCTGTAGTAGCTGAGATTATAACACGTGGCACCATGCCCAGGTAATTTTTGTATGTTTAGTAGAGACGGGATTTAGTAGAGACGGGGTTTTGCCATGTTGGCCAGGCTGATCTCAAACTCCTGGCCTCAAGTGATTGCCCACATTGCCCTCCCAAAGTACTGGGATTACAGGCATGAGCCACCACGCCTGGCCAAATAAATGATTTTAAACCAGTGTGGGCAGTGTTGTGACAGAGATAAGTGCATAGTGTTGAGGTAGCACATACTAGAAATACTTCCCCAGGAGGTGATACCTTAGCTGAGACTTAAAGGACAATAGGAGTTCTAGAGGGGCAGATGGGAAAGGGAAAACATCTAAGCAGCGTGGATAGCATTATAAAGGCTCAGAAGTGAGAGAAAGCATGACTCTTTCTGGAAAACGCAAGTAGTCCCAGGTTACTGTAGTGTGCTAAGGAAAGGTGTAGCAAGAGATAAAACTGAGGAGTGGTAGAAGATTAAACAGGACCAGATTAGAGGAATTCTTGTTTGGACTTTACCCTGAATGCTCTGGGGTATGTGTCAAATGCAACTGTAATATTATATCTCAAATGCAAATATAAATATTTCTTTAATGCCATTTAATACTCTGGGAAATGTTGAGATATATCACTCTGACTATAATATGGAGAATGGATGAAGAAAGTTTATTACTGTAACTAGGGGAGACTAGCCAAGAAGTCATTGCAGTAATCTTGGTGAAGTCTTTTTTTTTTTTTTGAGACGGAGTCTCGCTCTGTCGCCCAGGCTGGAGTGCAGTGGCCGGATCTCAGCTCACTGCAAGCTCCGCCTCCCGGGTTTACGCCATTCTCCTGCCTCAGCCTCCCGAGTAGCTGGGACTACAGGTGCCCGCCACCTCGCCCGGCTAGTTTTTTATATTTTTAGTAGAGACGGGGTTTCACCGTGTTAGCCAGGATGGTCTTGATCTCCTGACCTCGTGATCCGCCCATCTCGGCCTCCCAAAGTGCTGGGATTACAGGCTTGAGCCACCGCGCCCGGCCGGTGAAGTCTTGATATCCTTTTTTTTTTTTTGAGACAAGATCTTGCTTTGTTGCCCAGACTGGAGTGCAGTGGTACAATCATGGCTTACTGAAGCCTCTACCTTCTGGGCCTAAGCCGTCCTCCCACCTCAGCCTCCGAGGTAGCTGAGACCACAGTTGTACACCACCATGCTTAGAAAAAATTTTAAATTATTTTTGTAGCGACGAGGTCTCCCTATGTTGCCCAGGC
The DNA here is from genome assembly GCF_024542745.1 of Macaca thibetana thibetana. NCBI lineage: Eukaryota > Metazoa > Chordata > Mammalia > Primates > Cercopithecidae > Macaca > Macaca thibetana. Next base: position 39,115,444 of record NC_065578.1, read on the forward strand.
TAGTCTTGAACTCCTGACCTCAAGCAACCCTCCTGCCTTGGCCTCCCAAAGTGCTGGGATTAGAGGAGTGAGCCACTGTGCCTGGCCACTATCCTAACTCTTATCAGTCAGGATGGAGGCAAGGGGCATCTATTCATAAGCCTATGGATTTTGATGACTGATAAGATGTTGTGGGGGAGTTTGTGGAATCCTTACTATTTTCCAGGACTGTGCCAAGCACTTCTACATGAATTCCTTCATTTATTCTCACTGAAGCCATTTGGATTTTTGTACTATTATTGTCTTCATTATAAAGATAAGGAAATTGAGTCTCAGAAAGTTTGATAACTCCTTATAGTCACAAAGCCAGTGCATATTGTTATTCAAACCTCCAATCTCTCTGATTTCTCTAAAGAACACTCTTTTTTTTTTTTGAGATGGAGTCTCGCTCCATCACCCAGGCTGGAGTGCAGTGGCGCAATCTTGGCTTACTGCAAGCTCTGCCTCCCGGATTCATGCCATTCTCCTGCCTCAGCCTCCCAAGTAGTTGGGACTACAGGCGCCCACCACCACACACGCCCGGCCAATTTTTTGTATTTTTAGTAGAGACGGGGTTTCACTGTGTTAGCCAGGATGGTCTCGATCTCCTGACCTGGTGATCCGCCTGCCTCGGCCTCCCAAAGTGCTGGGATTACAGGTGTGAGCCACCGCGCCCAGCCTAAAGAACACTCTTACCTACTATATAATACTGCCTAACAGTTTCCAGTTACTGACTTGATCAATCAGGTGATTGATGGCAGTGCTAGAGCAACGTTAGGGAAGATGATTTCTGGTTTTGGACATTTCAGGTTGCCTTTGGGACATCCAGGTAGAGATGTCTAGGTGAAAGCTGGATTTTTATTATTTTTTTATTTTTATTTTTATTTTTATTTTTTTGGAGACAGGGTCTCACTCTGTCACCCAGGCTGGAGTGCAGTGGAATGCAGTGGTACAATCACTACTCATTGCATCCTCGACCTCCTGGGCTCAGGTAATTCTCCCACCTCAGCCTCCTGGGTAGCTGGGACTACAGGTGTGTACCATCATGCCTGGCTAATTTTTTTATTTTTTGTAGAGATGGAATTTTGCCATGTTGTCCAGGCTGGTCTTGGACTCCTGGGCTTAAACACTTCCTCCCACCTTGGCATTCCAGAGTGTTGGGATTATAGTTGTGAGCCACAGTACTTGACCTGAATCTAAAATTTAATCCAGATGAATGGCCTGAGCTAGATGGATATGCTGCTGTGGTAGTCTTTAGCCTATAGGTGGTTATGGTAGTCTTTAGTCTATAGGTGGTTATGGTGGTACCACCTGGCAAATAGGCTGGCATTACTACAATGAGGGTAGTCAGAGGTTTAGGAGTGTACGTGACCACCTGAAGAATGTACATGTGTGTAGGGAATGAGAAAAGGTGTATCTTTCACATTACAATGTCACGCTTCAATTCTGGACATTGTTTTCCATAACATCTCAAATCTCATCTTACTCCCACCAAGAACAAAAAAACAGTTTCTGTTCTTTTGTATTTGGTTAGTGGTAAAATGAGATTAGCTATAAATGGTAGCTGTATTGTCCTTTTTCATTCTGCTTAAGTCAGACAGCAGACTGTAGATTGTTTAGCAGCGAAAGCCTACAAATACAAGTGAAATATGGAAAAAGGGAGCCAAAGTCCCATGAAGCTCTATTATTCAGCATTTAAGATTGGTAAATGTTCACAAACTCTGGCAGCCTCTAGCAACACATGTACTGTGTCTTCATGTTAACAGTGGTCTCAGCCTGAAACATCCATGTATGAAGGAACTTGTTTTATAACAGAACCGAGTGGTATCTGTTCATGGAAGGTAGCATAGGAGTTTATTGCATTCCTTGCCTTTTCTCCTGGATTTATAGCGTGGTGGATTGTGTATATATGTGAGTCTGTGCCTTGATCAGTATGCATAATGGAACAGGGCAGGAATTCAGATATCAGTTGATAGTGTCATAACGTCAGGGAAAGTATGTTGACTGTTTATGGTCTTCTCTATTTGAGAGTAGACATAGACCTGGAGGCTTCTGCTGCTGCTGCAGGCCAGGGAATGGAAAGGTTTGTTTGGTTCTCATTCTCATTTTTTTCCTTTGCTTCTCTTTTAAACAACACTTTCTGACAAGTGATTGGGTCCATAGAGATCAGAGCTTGTACACAGAGAAGAATGGACAGAGATTATATTGTTTTCCTTACTTTATCTTGTGAGCTGCTTATCTCTTCCACAGGGAGGACAATGTGTTAAATTGAGATAATTCTGGCATGCTGTCATCTTTGGGGGAATCATAATTGCTCTGGTCATTTTAGGCAGCTTCAAGGGAGTTGAGTTCATTCAGCTTCAGTTACTTGAACTGAATTCAGTTACCTGAATCGATGCTTTCATGAAATGGAATCTTTTCCAAGTCAAAGCTTGGATTGAAATTTCACTGACTGGTTTTTATGAGATCACTTAGGGTCTCAAATACTTTATGTAGCAGTGCATTGATCATATTTTACTCTTATGTGTGACTTATGGGCAACTTTTAGCACCCTTGTCCCTCTGGAGTTTTGGAATGCTATTTGTGAGGTTCGTAACTTCATAAATATTTATTGAACATCTACTACCTGCCAGCTAGTAGTCTAGATGGTAGAGTATACAATAAGGAACAAGCTATATAAGGTCCTTTCTCTCTTGGAGCTTACTTTCTTTGGGATATTAGACATTGAGTTAGGCTAGTTCAGATAAGATAGTACTTGTGAAAGATCTATAACAAGTTCTTTTGGATGTGTCTAGTGTCCTTCCCTACTGCATGTCCAGATCTTTCTCATCTTCATTTGAAGGCTGGCTCAAATGGCAGCTTCTCCATCATATCCTTATCTGATCCTTCCAGCTGATATATTCCTCCCGTCTTTGAAATCTCATGCCTCTCTATCAGCAACTTTCTTATGTCACCTTAACATTTTTTTTCTATTTGTTTCCTAGCTGTTAGTGCATATGTTAAGTCTCCCCATTAGACTATAAATTATTGAGGGCAGACTGGGCACAGTGGCTCACGCCTGCAATTCGAGCACTTTGGGAGGCCAGGGCAGGTGGATTACTTGAGGTCAAGAGTTCGAGACCAGCCTAGCCAACATAGTGAAACCCTGTCACTACTAAAACTACAAAAAATTAGCCGGGCATGGTGGTGTGCACCTATAACCCCAGCTACTTGGGAGACTGAGGCAGGAGAATCCCTTGAACCCGGGGGGGCGGAGCTTGCAGTGAGCTGAGATCCTGCCACTGCACTCCAGCCTGGGTGACAGAACGAGACTTTGTCTGAAAAAAAAAATTATTGAGGGAAGAGTAAATATCCTGTTCATCTTGGTTTGGGATATTTCACATTCAGGCAGAGGATGTTGTGGGAAAAAACACACTGAACTTAGAGCCAGAAGATGAATTGAGTACTGGCTTCTCTATTAACTGGCTGTGTGACTAGGCAAGTCATTTAACTTCACTGAAACTAAGTTTTCTATCACTAAGCATGTAGTAATCATCCTTCTGCTCCTGAATAGTTGTCGGGAGGCTCAAACTGAGATAATATATATGACTATCCTTTGCAAATTCTAACTTTCCACACACAGTATCATAGTAAATATTGAGTAAGTATTTGAATGAGTAAGCATTTACTTCAGTGAACACCTTTTCCTGAGCAGTTCTCTTGCTTACTGAGGTCTTTTGATTTTGTAAATATACTAGACTACTTTTTTATCTGATTTTTTGTATTGTTCCATTTTGCAGATGACATCTTAATTTTATTAAACTATTCTGTTCCTGAGAATTGGCATCCTCTTCATCCACCTGGGGGTGACCAGTAACTTTCTGTTTTTCTCTCTGTAGGTGCTATTTAATATTTAAATAACAAATGACATTTGATCTGTTTCAGCAGGTGGTCCATTATGGCTGACATGCAAAATCTGGTAGAAAGATTGGAGAGGGCAGTGGGCCGCCTGGAGGCAGTGTCCCATACCTCTGACATGCACCGTGGGTATGGAGACAGTCCTTCAAAAGGTAAGCAGTCCACAGCCCAGCAGAATGCTTTCTTTGAGTGTCTTGGCCTGAAAATTTTCTATTATTCTCTCCTTTGGAGCTAACTTCCCAAAACTTAATCTAGATAGTTTATCTTTTGTAATTTGTATTGCTGTGAACAGATAAGAGAGGAAAGGAAATGACTTGTACAGGGAGGCCTGTGGTTAAGTTATTTTAACACAAGAACTTCCTGCTTGTGTGATATTTCCTGTTCTTTCTTTAGCAGAATGACTCCAATATAAGTCAAATGACAAGTGATAATAAAATTCCTGTCTCCAAACAATTGGCAAATTGGACATTTTGCACATGCAGCAATTGAAACATAGAATGTTAGCACTAAAAGAAACCTTGGAGGATCATTTTGTTTATTTTCATTTTATAGATAAAGAAAATTAAGCTCAGAGAGGAAAAGGGATTTAGTCAAGGTCACACACCAGTTAGTGGTGATACTGAACCTAGAACCCAGGTTTCCTTACTCCTGTTCCAGTATCCTGTTGACTGTATTACCTTGCCTCCTCACTTCCATATAGAAGCACATTTTAAAGAAGACTCCTTCTGATGCATGGCTGATTCTTCGTGGTGTGTTTGTCTTTAGCAGGAGCAGCTCCGTATGTGCAGGCATTTGACTCACTGCTTGCTGGTCCTGTGGCAGAGTACTTGAAGATCAGTAAAGAGATTGGGGGAGACGTGCAGAAACATGTAAGGATGTTTTGCCTTTTTCCCCTTCTTTTAAGGACTGACAGCTTTCTTCAGTCAGCCAAGGTCCTCATCCTTGGTTTAAGAGCTCCTTGAGAAGTGCCTCTTGGTTTGAGGCATTACACATGTTATTTTTCTTTTACCTGTACTGAGGAGTTCAGTCCAGCCACAGAAACGATTCCTCCTATTTTTCTAGGCCCCTTGCTTTTATCACATATTTGTACAGAAAGCTTGCTTGGTACATAAAATATGGTTCTGTTCATCTTTGTAGCGAAGAACATGCACTCGTTTGATCCCAACATATTATATAATCAAACTTACAGTGGCTTATTTAAAGGAGTCATTATCATGACTTAGCATTTATAAAACTATGCTTGATAGTTATTAGTTATGCTAATGTGGGTTATTTTCACACTTAACCCACAGCAAGAATATGAAGTAGGCAGTGACAGGTGCCTTTCCTCCCACCTTCCTTTATGCCTCCTACGTCATCACCACCACTGCCTACTCCCACCCCACACTCACATATACATTCTACCTCTATTTTTGGGACCCAAAAAACCTTCCTGCTAGCTCACCGAATGATCCTTTATAAACAGTAACCATGCTCGGGATCTTCTTCACCTAAACCTTTCTCCAAGACTGGTTGCTTGGGTTTTGGAAAATCTATTTTGAGCCTCTCAAATACCATCTGTTGCCAATGGTTTTGGCTCTAGAGAGTGGGACTGGGACTTTAATAAGGGTGTGGAGGCTTGCATTTTTACTTTATACAGTTCTGTAACATTTGAAAAAACTTTAAAACATTTATCATTTGTGTTTTAAAAATGCAAATCCAGAAAAAAATAGATTGCTTTCTTTGAATTTTTGTATTTTAATAGTGCTTATAGTCTCATGTTTCTTAAATTCTTTTGACTACGAATGACCCTTAGAAATAAAGAACATATTCGTAACTGAGATAAAAGTTTCACAAAATGATATTTGTACTACTTCTGCTATACTTTTTTTTTTTTTAACTTTTTATTTGGAAATAACTTGAAGTTGGTGTGCTGCACTCATACTTTTGCTGTATTAAGCTCACTAAATGTATTTATTTATTTATTAATGGGTCATGGTATCTAGCATTTGAGAGATAGCTTTAACCTAAAGGAGTAAATACCTTGAGAATTTTTGGCATAAATTTAGGCCTTTGCCTTTACTCCTGTCTCCAATTTTTGAGAAAAGAAAGGTGTTTTTTTGGTTGCCGTTTGTTTTATTTTGCTGATGTGAAATAGGAAGGATTTTTCAGTGCACAGTATCACAATGCATGTGTAAGGTGCTAACATGACTTCATTTAAGGCTAGGTGATTATTCATTTAACTTCACTTCCAACTCTGGATGTGTGTCCCTGATGAGTTCCAGTAGGAACAGTAGTATATGTAATTCTGCTATCAGTCCCTGGAATCCGGAATACATGAGGAGGATAACATGAAGTGCCTGGGTTGCTATCAGAGTACATGGAAGTAGAGGTTTCAGGTTATTCTTATCAAGACTTCTCCAGTTATAATGTGTCATCAATAGCTGATTCTTCTTTCTGGCAGGCGGAGATGGTCCACACAGGTTTGAAGTTGGAGCGAGCTCTGTTGGTTACAGCTTCTCAGTGTCAACAGCCAGCAGATGTAAGTTCACTACTAGCTGGTTTCATTTTGGTTTGATGCTCAGGATGAGTTGAGAGATTTCTGTCAAGCTATTACAACATTTTAAAATAGACCTACTAGGCTTTTGATAATATATATTCATACCAAGTCCCAGAGGTAGAGCCATACTTCAAGTGCCTTAATGGGAAGGTACTATTGAGTACTTAATGGTCTCTACTGACTTTTTCTCTGTCATTTTGCATAGCCCCGTGGTTATTCCTGGAACTTTGCTTGCCTCCCTCTTTGCTGAGTCCACATTCATCATAGTGTCTCCAAAGCCCTTTAAAGATGATTCTTTTGCTTCACTGTGGATGGGCTTTAGTAGTGCTCCTGTGGACATCTTAAAACTCCTGTAGTATTGCTTCTCTCTTCATCCTTCACTGGTTGGGAGAATCTCCCTTTAATTTTACTCCCACCTCAGAATTTTATGGTGCAAGATGTGAAAAGCTGAATTAGAGAAAATTTAGATTTCTCTTGGAGTCAAAGAAAATAGGTTTCCTTCTTTTGCATTTGGCTTTCCTACAGAGGAATAATAAAGCAAGTTGTCCTAAATGCTGTATTAAAACCCTTGACTCTCAGCATGCCTAGATAATATAAAAATAATGTCATATATATTAGATTCTGGTTAAGCATACTGGCTTACTTCTGTAATCCCAGCACTTTAGCAAGACCTTGTCTCTACTAAAAAATTAAAAAAAAAAAAAAAAAAAAAAAAGTAGCCAGGCAAGGTGGTACATGCCTATAGTCCCACCTACTTGAGAGGCTGAAATGGGAGGAACATTTGGGACTGAAAGTTTGAGGTTGCAGTGAGCCCTGAACACACATTGCACTCCAGCCTGGGCGACAGAACAGGACCTTCTCTCAAAAAACAATGTGTGTGTATGTATATATAGATACCATCTAATTCTAATCTGTCGAATTAGATTCTAATTCTTAATCTGTCCTGAATGGTTAAGATCTGAGAATTGAGATGTTCAGGAAATGGAGCTTTGGAGGAAGGGTGCAAACAAACAAAATTCATCCATTTTGCCAAGGTGCCTACTTGAATGCTAAGCCCCTAATTGTTTTTTATTTTATTATTTTTTTTAAAAATCTGTTTTTTGAGACAGGGTGTTGTTTTGTCACCCAGACTGGAGTGCAGTAGTGCAATCACAGCTCACTGAAGCCTTGACCTCCCAGGCGTAAATGATCCTCCCACCTCAGCCTCCTGAGTAGCCTTGACTACAGTGTGCGCCACCACGCCTGGCTTGCTTATTTATTTATTTATTTATTTATTTTTGAGATGAAGTCTTACTCTGTTGCCCAGACTAGAGTGCAGTGGCAGGATCTCGGCTCACTGAAACCTCCACCTCCCAGGCTCAAATGATTCTCCCACCTTAGCCTCCTGAATAGCTGGGACTACAGGCATGTACCACCATGCCCAGCTGATTTTTGTATTTTTATAGAGATGGGGTTTCGCCATGTTGCCCAGGCTGATCTTGAACTCCTGGACTCAAGCGATCTGTCTACCTTGGCCTCCCAAAGTGCTGGGATTACAGGCGTGAGCCACCATGCCTGGCCCTAATTCTTTCTATTATTTGTAGAGACAAAGTCGTGCTGTGTTGTCCAGTTTGGTCTCGAACTCCTCGTCTCAAGCATCTCTCCTGCCTTAGCCTCCCAAAGTGCTGAGATTACAGGCGTGAGCCACCATACCCAGACTAAGCCCCCTAATTGCATTTGATTCATCAGTTCTTTACTCAGCAGCTACTACATGACTAGCAATGCATTGAGGACTTTAATGATGATAAAAGAGCTCATCTTTGAAGAATTAATGAGAAAGTAAAACATATTCACATGGGTCCATTAATAGTTTGTATTGGTGAGTGATAAAATGCCAAAATTGGTTATTCTGACAACAAATGCTGTAGGAGGCTGGTGTGGCTGGGTTGGAGGGCCCTCATGAAGCATGAGGAAAATGTGGATTCATGGAAAAAGAAGAGAACATCATGAGTAAGGCACAGGAATGATGTCCTGAGTGTATGTCCTCTAAGTGGAACAGAAAAGAGACAAGTGGCTGAAATGGAGGTATTGTGGTATAGCTGAAGTATGGATCCTGATCATGAAGAACCATCAGGTACAGCCTGAGGAGTTGGAACTCTATGAGGAGAGTGAGATGATGAGCAGTATTTTAGCCTTAGGAATCAGGACAGGACTAATGCAGTTTATTTGGGTACTCACTAGAGTCCATAGAGAATTCTTACCTTCAGGATCAGAAGGCATAGACACCTTTGTGGAAAGATGTTAACCTGAATCTTTTCTTGTATCTTTTCCTAGAATAAGCTTTCCGATTTGTTGGCACCCATCTCAGAGCAGATCAAAGAAGTGATAACCTTTCGGGAGAAGAACCGAGGCAGCAAGTTGTTTAATCACCTGTCAGCTGTCAGCGAAAGTATCCAGGCCCTGGGCTGGGTGGCTATGGTGAGCAGTGCAGATTCCAGGGCTGGGGGTGTGGGTATAGATTCTAAGAGGCAAGGCAATATAGTTGGAGAGGTCCTGAGTCACTGACAGCTTGTTTCTCTCTAGGCTCCCAAGCCTGGCCCTTATGTGAAAGAAATGAATGATGCTGCCATGTTTTATACAAACCGAGTCCTCAAAGAGTACAAAGATGTGTAAGTTCAGCCTTTTCTTTTCTTTCTTTTTTTCTTTTCTGAGACAGTGTCTCGTGTTGTCACCCAGGCTGAAGTACAGTGGCACAATCACAGCTCACTGCAGCCTCAACCTCCCAGCTCAAACAGTCCTCCCACCTCAGTCCCCCAAGTAGCTGGGACTTCAGGCATGCTGCACCATGCCTGGCTAATTTTTTAATTTTTTCGTAGAGATGAGATCTCACTGTTTCCCAGGCAGGTCTCTAATGATTCTCCTGCCTTGGCCTCCCAAAATGCTGGGGTTACAGATATGAGCCACTGTGCCCAGCCAAGTTCAGCCTTTTCTCAAGGGGTAAAGGATAAACCCATTTGGTTACTTGCTGGAGTAGCACTTTGGAGTTACTGAAGGCTGCCCTTAGCCACTGTGCTGGTTTTATCTCAGGGCTGCTTTCTGGAGAGCTTTATAGATACTGTCTCACAGCTGCATTTGCAAACAGGAAATGTTTCTGCTTCCACTTCTGCTTTCTCTCCTTTGTTGGTAGAGGCCCTTTTAGCCTTCTCGGTTTAGGAAGTTTTGCTGACAGTAACATGGACTAATGCCCTTTATATAAGATTTTGTTTCTTTGTTGAGAATTTGTTATCTGGCCCAATGGCAAAGGGTTCAATAGGACTTAATAGAAATTCTTCATGCAGTCAGTTAAAGTGAGAGTAAGGCTGCCTAGCCAATGCAGGTATTACGTAAGGCAGTCCTTGTATGTCTAACCACATACGTCTACCAGTTCTGACTTCTCCATTGCTGGTTTTGAACTGGAATGATTGCAGGCAAAATTTATTAAGTTGCATGTCTACGCAAACCCTTCCTTTCTTCCATCCTTCATCAATCAACAAACATTTATTAACTACTCTTTTTAAAGAATACTGCACCTTCCTGTGAGTGAAATGTGTCCCAGAACAACAGGCACTTCTTTATCCTTCTAGCAACATGGAATTAAGCATGACAGTGTTTTGATATATCCCACCATTATCCCATCACTTTACAGTTGAGGAAACTAAGTCTCAGGCTAAATAACCTTCCCAGCTAATATACAAGAAGAGAGGGGACTTGGACCATAGGTACAATGCTATTTCTATAATTTAGTGCTGTTTCCTCCTAAAGGAAAGTTTAAGTTTGCTTTTGGTGGGGGTGGGCATATTTTGACATAAGGCATTATCTCGTAAGGCAGTTAAGTTTCTTAGAGTTCCACAGTGATACTTAAGAGCTCTCCTCTCTACCATGGTTTTATGTACAGAATGTCTGCTTGTCTTCTTTTATCAGTTTTACATATTAGATTGTGTTTAGGTTCTACTTTGGAAAAAGTTTCAATAAGCAAATGGTCAAAAGAAAAAAAGTTTTGGTACTTAAAACAGTTTGAGAAACATTGCTATGAGAGATAGAGATAGAATCCAGAGTCTCTATCTTAGTGGAGTTTGGTCTGATTAGGGTAATAGACTAGGTTGTGCATACATAGAAGTTTGGTGATGACAGAAAAGCTGCCATTGAGCAGAGCCTAAGAAACACCACAGGTAGGAGAATGTGAGCCCATAGGAAAGAAGGGTTCTGGAATCACCATTGTTATGTACCTGGACCACCTGTGACAAGTTCTTCTTTAATCCTCCCAGGGATAAGAAGCATGTAGACTGGGTCAAAGCTTATTTAAGTATATGGACAGAGCTGCAGGCTTACATTAAGGAGTTCCATACCACCGGACTGGCCTGGAGCAAAACGGTTAGTGAATCCTTCCTCCCTCCCTCCCTGCCTCCCTCCCGCTTTCTCTCTCCAGCGTGGGGTCCACAGGTTTCTTAGACTTCAGCACTACCAAAGTCTGTGAGGGAATGCTAGTTTTTTCAGTGGAAGGGAGGAAGAAAAGGGGGAGAAAGAAAGGGAAAAAAGAGTAAAGGAAACAAGGATCATAGGAGAAGGAATACTTGGTGGTATTCAATTTCAATAAACATGTCAGGGACAGTGATTGGTGCTGGAGTGGGAGACACACACAAATGAGTTACACTGTCCCAGCCTTTAAGGCGCTTAAAAATAGGAACGCAAAACCCCAGTACAATAGTACAAATCACTAAGCCAAATGCTATAATAAAGATACAGACTCTAGAGTATGAGGAAAAGAAGAGTGCTTCTCACTAGAAGAGATTATGCTTTGAAGGTATATACTCTTCTGTGAGACTTGAAAGAAGTATAGGGCAGTGAGAAGTGGGATACTACAAAAGGCACAGCTTAAACAAAATAAATGCAGAGTAAATGTAGAGATTGGTCATCTCTGGCTTCAATAAGGGGAAATGGTCAGATTTTTAGGAGAAAAGGCTGGAAAGGAAGGTAGGCTGAGACTTTGGGATGAGATATTTGAGCAAGGGAGTGATAATGATCCAATTTGTCTTTAAGAGTCTCAGTGTATAGGTTAGGGATAAGGACTCATGCTCGGATTATGAAAGTAGTCATGGTGTTTGGGAGATAGTAGAAAAACATTTGCAGGAGATAGCACCAAGATAATAGAAAGAGATTTGATAAGGTTGAAGAAGTTGGAATCCTCAAAGAAGATTGAATAGTCAGCCTTGGATGGTAACATCTTTCACTGAAACAGGGACAAGGGGATGATTATACAGGGAGGGGAGCAGGCAGGAAATGATGAAATCAGTTTTGAACTTGTTGAATCTGAGGTACTGGTAACACACTAAGGAAGATGTCAAATAGATTTGTGGAAAGAGTTTTTAAAGCTGGAATCAGGTGAGGTCAAAGGCAAAATGTGATGGTCAAGAAATAGAACTGAGAGCTGGATCTTCGGGAAAGGGTGAGAAGGCATAAAGCCAAGTTGGGTATGGGTAGGACGCATTAATCATTGCCTCAAAGGCTGTAGTGGGGACCCCATGTGCACTGGCCACGTATAGGGTGCTACTGGGAATGGTACAGTGGGGAAGAGAGAGGATGACGATGTTACCTTCTCTTATTGTTTCAGGGGCCTGTGGCAAAAGAACTGAGTGGACTGCCATCTGGACCCTCTGCTGGATCAGGTCCTCCTCCCCCTCCGCCAGGCCCCCCTCCTCCCCCAGTCTCTACCAGTTCAGGCTCAGATGAGTCCGCTTCCCGCTCAGCACTGTTTGCGCAAATTAATCAGGGGGAGAGCATCACACATGGTGAGTGAACACTTTGACACAAACAGTCAGTACAACAAGTTGTGTGGGCCAGACCCCACCAACCAGAACCCAACAACTAGTCTGTAAACCACAACCCTGACTTGTGTGGGAGTCATTTAGTGTGTCCTGTTCCTTTAAGGGACAGCAAAGCTGGCTTAAATGGAAATTGAAAATGATGATCACAGTTGGAGGAAGCCCTCTGCCCCATGGGAAAGTGACTTAATATTAGGTAGCATATATAGAGTACCCTCTTGTGCCAAGGCACAGAGCTGGCGGTTTTCCCCAGAGCTTTTTCCGTAGCACCACATGGCCTCTGGGAAGGCACTGTGTTAGGAGTTAACTTCCTTAGAAGATGCATACTGGTTACATGGAAAATTTGCATGAGAGTGACCTAATGTTGGTATAGAGAAAGTAGATACCCTTAACACAGCTGGTGGAAGTCTGAGTTGTCCAGCCACTTCTAGGAATCATAGTAGCTAAAAATGGTGTAACAACCTAAATCCAACAGTAAGAGAAATGGTTAGTTAACTACCACATGTCCTGTTGATGAAATGTATGCCATCATTACATGTTTTTCTACAGTGAACCACGTAATGTTTAAGAAAAAAAAATCTAGTATGTAAGTTACAACCAAGAGGAATAGTGGAGATAAAGGCCATTCAGTATTTGTTATACAGTTAACATAGATCAGGCCATGTTCAAAGCAAGGCGTGTGTCAGCCTGCTGTGGGAGATCATGAATTATTTTTCCCTTAAAACATAAAAGAAATATATTTTTACTTTTATTTTTATTTTATTTTATTTTTTTGAGACAGAGTCTCACTTTTTTGCCCAGGCTGGAGTGCAGTGATGTGATCTTGGCTCACTGCAACCTCTGCCTCTCAGGTTCAAGCAGTTCTCCTGCCTCAGCCTCCTAGCTGGGACTACAGGCACCTGCCACCATATCCAACTAATTTTTTTGTACTTTTAGTAGAGACTAAAAAGACACCATGTTAGCCAGCCTGGTCTCCAACTCCTAACTTCAGGTGATCCACCCGCCTTGGCCTCCCAGCGAGCTGGGATTACAGGCATGAGCCACAGCGCCTGGCCTAGAAAGATACTAAACTACAGGTTAACATGAGAAAGTTTTTAAGTGTCAATAGTTGAACTAAATGTATTAACAATGTGTATGATCATAACCAACAAAACCATATATATATAGAGAGAGAAAACTATTGTAGAGTCGCAAATGCCAACACTGACTGAGGAGGTAGGGGAAGTAGGGTTAGTTAGCTGTGGGGAGTGAGGGTTTTTTGTTTTGTTTTGTTTTTTCCTTTTACCAAATTTTCTTTACTGCCACTTATTTTTCTTCCTTTATTGCTTTAAAAACTACATATTTGTGCATATATATTTGATATGTCTTTCTAGGTCTTTTTCTGTGCATTTACTCCCTATTGCCAACCACAGTATATACACATTCCATGTTGTTATTGTTAATGGAACCATATAATTTAACCTTGGGGAGAAGAGAAATGATAAAAGTACTTCTTCAAAACTGCTTGCAAGAGAACACCTCAAAGGCTCTGGTTTTTGGCTTTGAATTTTCTGTTAAGGATGTTTAACGTGATGATAGCAGTTCAGAGGTCTGGTATGAAGGACAGGAACAAGGTAGCTGTTGTTCTTACAGCCCTGAAGCACGTATCTGATGACATGAAGACTCACAAGAACCCTGCCCTGAAGGCTCAGAGTGGTCCAGTACGCAGTGGCCCCAAGCCATTCTCTGCACCTAAACCCCAAACCAGCCCGTCCCCCAAACCAGCCACAAAGAAGGAGCCAGCTGTACTTGAACTGGAGGGCAAGAAATGGAGAGTGGTAAGTTAAAAATACCTAGACAGGGGCAGGTATTTTTATTACATTTTTTTGAGATGGAGTCTCACTTTGTCGCCCAGGCTGGAGTGCAGTGGCGTGATTTTGGCTCACTGCAACCTCCGCCTCCCGGGGAAAAGGAGTAGGGACGGGGTTAAATGGAGCTTAGCTAGATGAGGGCAGAGTTCTGGCTTCAATTGCAATAACAAAAAGTTTGGGATAGCCTGGGTTTTTTTTGTTTGGTGTGTGCTTTATGATGAGAATCCTGGGCACTCTCTCTAATAGGAAAATCAGGAAAATGTTTCCAACCTGGTGATTGATGACACAGAGCTGAAACAGGTGGCTTACATATACAAGTGTGTCAACACGACATTGCAAATCAAGGGCAAAATTAACTCCATTACAGTAGGTGAGTCTTTGTCACTGTCCCATGCAAGCCCCGTCCCAGAGCCCGAGAAGGCTAATATCATTTTACCTACCCTATCTTAAAGATTCCTAAATGTATATTACTTTCCTTTAAAGTTATACTGTTGACAAACTCCCTTTCTTCTCCTAGATAACTGTAAGAAACTTGGTCTGGTATTCGATGACGTGGTGGGCATTGTGGAGATAATCAACAGTAGGGATGTCAAAGTTCAGGTAACTCGATATTTTGGCTCCTTCTTTTTGTCCCTGAGGAATTAATTGAAAGAGACATGGTAGACCCACAGATGTTGCTTTCGTGGGAATCTGATTCTACAAAGTCTGTAAGCTGAGATGCTTTGGACGTGGCAGAAGAGGGGTTGGCTCTTCAGGCGAGTTCTTTTCAGGACCCATCCCAACCCACCCAAGTATCCAGTGTCTTGCGCACCTGTGAGCTTTTCATGTAGTTGCTGAGTCACGTGAAACAGGAAAGCTTTTCCTGCAACTTACTCTTGTCCTCCCCAACTGCTGGGACTCAGTTCTCTTGGTTTACTCTGCAGGTAATGGGTAAAGTGCCAACCATATCCATCAACAAAACAGATGGCTGCCATGCTTACCTGAGCAAGAATTCCCTGGATTGTGAAATAGTCAGTGCCAAATCTTCCGAGATGAATGTCCTCATTCCTACAGAAGGCGGTGACTTTGTAAGTTTCTTGATCTCTTTAGTATGATGTTAAAAACAGAAGGGACTGAAGATTTCTTGCATTGGAGAAAGCTGTTTCATGAACATTCTGCACTGAGCAGCTAAAAACCCAATAATGCACACCAAAAACACACAGAAATGAGGTAGTCCAGTGTAGTGGAGCTCCAAAGGAAGGTGCTTTCTGCCTAAATGGAGCTCAAGGTAGCAAAAAAGAATGGGGATGAGCCATGGCACCTTGTCAAGCTGGTGCTATAAAGCCATATGTACTGTTATTTACACCCCATAGACTATTGTCTGTCCAGGATCGCTGAACACTAGAACACAGCATGGCTCTATGATTTGTCTCTTGCTACATCCTCCCGTGCTCCTGGGGTTAAGTGGAAGCAAGCATTGGGAGAAATGTGTGAGATTTAGCCCCAGCTCTTCTTTAGCTCAGATTTAAACCTGCTGTCTCTTCTTTATTTGCAGAATGAATTCCCAGTTCCTGAGCAGTTCAAGACCCTCTGGAATGGGCAGAAGTTGGTCACCACAGTGACAGAAATTGCTGGATAAGCGAAGTGCCACTGGGTTCTTTGCCCTCCCTTCACACCATGGGATAAATCTGTATCAAGACAGTTCTTTTCTAGATTTCCTCTACCTTTCTGCTCTTAAAACTGCTTCTCTGCTCTGAGAAGCACAGCTACCTGCCTTCACTGAAATATACCTCAGGCTGAAATTTGGGGTGGGATAGCAGGTCAGTTGATCTTCTGCAGGAAGGTGCAGCTTTTCCATATCAGCTCAACCACGCCGCCAGTCCATTCTTAAGGAACTGCCGACTAGGACTGATGATGCATTTTAGCTTTGAGCTTTTGGGGGTTATTCTACCAACAAACAAACAGTCCATTGGAAAGAAAACAGTCCCAGGAATTAACAGATCAGAATGTTCACACTGGTTAATCTTTTTCTAACAGTGAGCATGAAGGTAGCAGAAGCTGGTGTGTTTCCAGATGGTTCTTCTAACCAAACTAATTTTCACTGTTGACAAGTGAGGCAAGGGTTGCACTGGACCAAAGGCTGAGGCTTGGCCATCTAGCATTCCATGCAGAATGGTTTCCCATAAGCATTCCTTTTATTCTCTGTTCTATCCTGGGTCTGCCTCAACCATGAGATAGGAGAGTCTCCGGTACTAGCTGCTATCCAGGGCAGTTAATGGAGTCTTGAACCCTTTCTTTCTCTGGGATCCCTGACTAGCACCTTCCTATAGAGATGACTTTAAAAGGAAAAAAAAAAAAAGGAAAAACAACACACCATTTCAAGGAGTCTGGCATTCCTGAATCCTCCTTCCCTGCTAGGTGCCTGTCACCTGTCTTCACTGCCTGCTTTTCCCTGTCATGCTCATCAGCTTATGGCTTCTGTCCAAGCACCTGAACAGAGGACTAAAACCTCCACTGCAGGCTGGTTTTAGGTCTTGATTTATGTAAGAATCTTGCACAGCACTGCTAATGTAAATTTCAGTTTTTCCCCTCTAGGACAAACACTTACCAAAATATGCAACTTTTTTTTGGTGGGAAGAGAGATTGTCCTGTGATTTCTACCCATTTCCTGAGGCCTGTGGAAATAAACCTTTATGTACTTAAAGTTATACAGAAAATAGAATAAAGTTAATACCAAACTTGCTTATTTGTTTACCTGTGATACTTGCTGTACAGGAATGTAAAAAATACTGAAAACACCAAGCATAAGAAACTACTCTTTATTTTAGACAACCTCATAAAATTATTTTCACATCCCCCCCACTTCTTGCTCTTAATCCTCATCTTTTAGTTGAAGAATAAGGCTTGAGAGAGAGAAAGGAAAAACCATAATGGGTAAACTTAGCAGCACCAACACGGTTCTTTCATCAAGGCGTAGCTCATCATTTCTCCAAACTGACATTCTACAGAAATGTCTCCAAAAAGCGTTAAGTTTTCACAGAGTGGGGACTGTGATTTCCATGCTCAAGTAGTGTAGGAAATGGGAGATTGTTAGTTTTGTTTACTGTAACACGAATTCTCAGAGTCCTCAGACCCTCTAATGTGGGTGATCTCCAGAAGGAGAAAGGGAGTGTGTAGTATTTTCCAAGCTTTTTGAGCAAACAATCCTTTTCTCACAGAACCCATCAGAAACAGTTTGGAGTATGCTGGTAAATATGTTTTGGGGATTGAAGTCAGAAAGGCTGATCTTTTCATATGGTTCCTCCTATTCTCTGCTAAAGCCAGCAACAGAGTAAGTTGACTCTAGCATCAAGACCACTAGTCATATTAAGAAAGGGCAGGTTGGTCAAGAATGGAATAGGAAGAACTAGCTGCCTCACTTTTCACTTTCGTGCCTACATTTTCTTCACTCCCTAAGTTATACAAGATGTACATTTCCTCTCTTAAGCAACTTAATTGGATGCTACTTCCCTCCTTTTGTGACAGAGCAACTAATTCATCACTACCTGAGGAGACAAAGTGGGTGCCACAGAAGCAAGACTAGGCCAGTGGGATTTGCCTAATAATAAGATGATAGCACAGAGGGTAACGTATTCAGAGAGGAAGGCAGCCTTAAGAAATGCAGAAATAGCCAAGCAAGATTTTTCCAAGCACTGGTTAAATCACCAGCAAAACAAAGCATTTATGTGAGTACCTCAGGCCTGGGTACCTCTTTGCTTGAAATCCGGCAAGATCTTGGAAAAACGTTTGCCCTCAGAATCTATCTCATTGCTTTAATTAGTTGTCTCCTTTGGGCCTGGGCACAGTTCTGGCACTGATCTGCAACAGACTCCCTTTCTAAAACTGAGCTTGACCACATCAAAAGTTTATAAAACAATCGCCATGGTAATTAAACTTGCATTCAACACCATATGGTAACAGAAGATGGCAAAGGATAAGCTTCAGATCTTAGATCTTTCCAAGTAGGGCATGTTAGATAAGGATAGAAGGATTAGTTGCAAGCTGGATCTGAGCTCAGGCTTGGCATGAAGGAAACTCTCCCATGTGGTTTGGAAGAGTTAGGGGCTCCCTGAGCTCTATTGTGAACTGTACGGGTTTCATCCAAGGAATGGTATAATGTGGGCATAAAACCATTCTTCAGACAACTGAAGATGGTCCCCTTCTGTAGCCAGAAACACTAGCTGTCCTGCATTGTCCATTTCTTTTAGCCCCAGGCGGTCCTGCAGAGGGAAAGCCATAATTAATCAAAAAGCTTAATGAAGTTTTAGAGTAAAATGGTAAATATGTTAACTCGAGATATACTGTCAAAATAAAATTGAGGTATATTTTCAAAAATGCCAAAAAGAATATCTCCTAGTTTTTTTTTCTTTCTTTTCTTTTTTTTTTTTTTTTTTTTTTTTTTTGAGATGGAGTCTTGCTCTGTCACCCAGGCTGGAGTGCAGTGGCACAATCAACCTCCACTTCCCGGGTTCAAGCGATTCTCCTGCCTCCGCCTCGCGAGTAGCTGGAATTACAGGCGTGTGCCACGACGCCCAGGTAATTTCTTGTATTTTTAGTAGAGATGGGGTTTCACCGTGTTAGGATGGTCTCGATCTCCTGACCTCAGGTGATCAACCCGCCTCGGCCTCCCAAAGTGCTGGGATTACAGGCGTGAGCCACCACACCCGGCCAGTTTTTTCTAAGTATTAAAAATGTATATGTAATTGAGACTGCACTATATAGAGTTCTAGATTCTGCTTTTTGAAAAGCTTCTCAGAGTCAGAGGACTACCTATAGGTGGGCAAGCCATGGACAACACTGCCTCAGCATGCCATAGGTAAGTGGGACTGAGCCAAAGACAGGAGAACATTAGCTAGGTAACTTAAAAAACATCCAACCCAGGCCAGGCGCGGTGGCTCACGCCTGTAATACCAGCACTTTGGGTGGCCAAGGCAGGCGGATCACCTGCAGTCAGGAGTTCAAGACCAGCCTGACCAATATGATAAAACCTCATCTCTAATAAAAATACAAAAATTAGCTGGGCATGGTGGCGGGCACCTGTAATCCCAGCTACTTGGGAGGCTGAGACAGGAGAATTTGCTTGAACCCGGGAAGTGGAGGTTGCAGTGAGCTGAGATCACGCCATTGCACTATAGCCTGGGCAATAAGAGCAAAACTTCATCTCAAAGAACAAAACAAAAAAACCATATGCAAGCCTTAGGTAACAAACCCTGGACACTTCCATATTCTGGAGTTGAAAATGTCATTACCCATAGCCTAGGTGCTGGAGAACAACCCCTGGTTGGGAAGATAAGCAGTTACAACAGTGCCAGAATGGTGCTTCTGCCATGGCCACCATTATTTTGAGTTTCACAATAGGGAAGTTCTTAGCTGTAATTTCTCAAGCCTTTTTTTTTTTTTAAATCAGACTCTAGCTTCCCTTTTTACCTCACCACTGAAGTTGAGGCACCCAATGCAAAAGAAAAGCCAAGAGGAGACAAATGACCTCTGAAATAACATGGAGGAATTCTAGTAGAAGGTGACTGGTTCAGGTGTAGTACTTATGCATTTTGGAGAGTCTGTCTCCAATATAAAATCCTTAGGGCTGGGCATGGTGGCTCACGCCTGTAATTCCAACACTCTTGGAGGCTGAGGCAGGTGGATCACCTGAGGTAAGGAGTTCAAGACCAGACTGGCCAACATGGTGAAACCCTGTCTCTACTAAAAATACAAAATATTAGGCATGGTGGCGTGTGCCTGTAATCCCAGCTACTAGTGAGGCTGGGGCAGGAGAATCGCTTGAACCCAGGAAGTGGAGGTTGCAGTCAGCTGAGACCACACCATTGCACTCCAGCCTAGGTGACAAAGCAAGACTCTGTCTCAAAAAAGAAAAAATCCTTAAAGTGTAGAAGGCCCCAGAACTGGAGGTGGTAAATTACTGCAACTTCTGCTTAAGATACAGGACCTACTGCTAAACAAAATTCACAACTCTAGTCCCAATCGGTCTCCTGCAGGAGCTTCCCTTGTAGTGTGTAATTTAGAAACAGGATTTCACATCTGTTAATGTTTAAAAGTAATGTTCCTTGGCCAGGCACAGTGGCTCACACCTGTAATCCCAGCACTTTGGGAGGCCGAGATGGGTGGATCACCTGAGGTCAGGAGTTCGAGACCAGTCTGGACAACATGGCGAAA
Source organism: Macaca thibetana thibetana (assembly GCF_024542745.1). Classification (NCBI taxonomy): domain Eukaryota; kingdom Metazoa; phylum Chordata; class Mammalia; order Primates; family Cercopithecidae; genus Macaca; species Macaca thibetana. Next base: position 39,135,774 of record NC_065578.1, read on the forward strand.
CCCCATCTCTCCTAAAAATACAAAAATTAGCCGGGCATGGTGGCACACACCTGTAATCCCAGCTACTAAGGGGGCTGAGGCAGGAGAACTGCTTGAACCCGGGAGGCAGAGGTTGCAGTGAGCAAAGATTGCTCCACTGCACTCCAGCCTGGGAGACAGAGTGAGACTCCATCTCAAAAAAAAAAAAAAGAATGCCCCTCATCATGCCTGGAGGCTTCCTGGATTTGTAGCAGACGCACCTCAGCAAAGGCAGCTAGTTTTAAAACCTTTTTATCAAAAAAAGGGAATCAGACATGAGGTTTCTCTTGTTCTTCCTTGGAAACCATAAGGTTTCAGGATGTAGTGAATTTCTGTAACGCAGTGCCGGATAAGCTAGAGCAATAATCAAGAGCCTAACAAGCTTCACCCATATTGGACATAAGTCAGGTGTTTCAGGAGTACCTAGTGCTCTGAGGTGTACAGGGCAGGGCTCCAGCACCAAAGAACCTAGCAGCTTCAAGAACTGGGAGCTGAAAAAGACAGCACAACCTCCCAAGATAGATTCCCCGCCAGTTACCTGTGTGTACAGGGAGGTCTCCTGTAAGGGAATGGTTTCCTTGGCTTGGCCACTTCTGTAAAATCCAAACCACTGCAGAAGAAGCAAAAGAAACAAGGTCAGATATGACACACAGCACATACTGCCAAACTAATTTGAGACTGGTTAGAAGCCAAAACTGCCAACAAAGTGAACATCATAAAGCTGTAGCAAGAAGGAAAAATGGATAGGGTGCGTCTGAGTCATCTCTTCTTAAGGGTGGAGCCCGAGGGATGAGTTAAATCTTTCTGAGGGGCTGCTTTCCACTTCCCCAGAATTTCTGCTTCCTACATTTATTAAGCAATAAATGTGAAAAATTCCTGGGCTGAGCTCTAGACATTCAAAGATGAATCTATCATCTGTTTCCAAAAACCTCCCAGTCTTGCAAGGCACAGAAACAATTCACTGTTGAGCACAGAGGTCAGCAAATGTTTTTGTAAAGGCCAGATACAAAATATTTTAGGCTTTAAGGGCCATATGGTTGCAACTACTCACTGCTGCCACTGTAACAAAAGCAGCCACAGACAGTATGTAAAAAGTAAAACTGTTCCAATGAGGACACTGAATTTAAATTTTACATAATCTTTATATGTCAAAATACTTTCTATGTCTAAATAAATTTTACATAATCTTTATATGTCAAATTCTTTCCCCCAACCATTAAAAAATGTAAAAACCATTCTTCACGTGTGGGGAACACCAAAACAGGTAGCAGGATGGACTGGGCCTGTGGGCCACAATCAGCCAATCCCTGGTGGTGTGACACAACGTGAGGAGTGTCCTAACACAGGCTGATGATCTACAAAAGGGATCACATTCTGCTTGGAAGGGGGATGGCATCCTGTCCTTGACAGACGAATAGGAACTGTCAGGTGGAGAAGCCAAGGAAGTACATTCTAGAGACAGAAAAACATGAACAAAGTTTGCATACGAGAGAAAAAGCACAAGTAGTACAATATGGCTTGATCAAGAGTGTATGAAGTGTGCAGACAAGGAGGATCAGGCTGGAAAACAGGGTGAAGCCAGATTAAGGCAGACTTTGGAGGCCAAGCTTAGGAACTGATATATTTTGGGCTGCTGATTCTGAACACTTTTTGGGCCTCTGGTCTCTGGAAAATGGATTAAAATTATAGACCCTTCCCCAGAGAATGCAATTACATAATTTTGCATAGAATTTTGGGGTTGGGGGGTAGATTACAATCTTCAGTGTCCCGCTTATGGACCTCAGGTGAAGAACTGTTCTATACAAAAGTTGGTGGAAGGGACTGCAGGTTTTTTCCCCCAGCAGGCAGCTGTATTTTTTCATTTCATTTCATTTCAATTTCATTTTATTTTCTTTTTGAGACAGAGTCTTACTCTGTCAACCAGGCTGGAGTGCAGTGGCACGATCTTGGCTCACTGCAAGCTCTGCCTCCTGGGTTCAAGAGATTCTCCTGCCTCAGCTTCCTAAGCAGCGGGGATTACAGGTGGCTGCCACCACGCCTGGTTAATTTCTTTGTGTATTTTGAGTAGCGATGGGGTTTCACCAAGTTGGCCAGGCTGGTCTTGAACTCCTGACCTCAGGTGATCTGCCTGCCTTGGCCTCCCAGAGTGCTGGGATTACAGGCATGAGCCACTATGCCCGGCTGGCAGCTCTATTTTAATGCCATTTACTCTCCTGGCATGTGGCCTAAGTAGTGTCTCACCTCCGAATCTACAGGGTCCACAATGGAATCATTGAGGAATTTCACCATCACAAACTTCTTCAGGGCCATCAGGTTTTTCTTGTAGGACTCATTGATACCCTGAAAGAAAGGCCAGCAACACCTAAGGTCATTACCATCAGATACCAGCAGGGGGAGTAAAGCCTTCCAGTTCTCTGGTCTCCCTGACCCTGTGCCACCATGTTTCTTTCCCATGGATATGGGCTGTTTTCCAGCTTCCTGCCTAGGATATACCTGTACAGCTTTTTTTTTTTTTTTTTTTTTTTTTTCCCTCTAAAACACAAAACAAAAAAAAAACCTTTATGTTATTTTAGATTCAGGGGGGTACATGTGCAGTTTTGTTACAAGGGTATATTGTGTGATGCTGAGGTTTGGAGTTCTGTTGATCCTTTCACCCAAATAGTGAACACAGTGCCCAACAGGAAGTTTTTCAGCCCTAGCCCCTCCCTCCCAGCTTTTGGAGTCTCCAGTGTCTATTGCTCCCATCTTTATATCCACGTGTACCCAATGTTTAGCTCCCAATAATAAGTGAGAGCATGTGATATTTGGTCTTCTGTTTCTGTGTTCATTTGCTTAGGATAATGGCCTCCAGCTGCATCCACGTTGCTGCAAAGAACAGGATTTCATTCTCTTTTATGACTGTGCAATATTCCATGGTGTATATGTACCACATTTTCTTTATCCAGTCCACCGCTGATGGGCACCTAGGTTGGTTTCATGTCTTTGCTATGGTGAACAGTGCTGCAATAAACATGAGGGCAAGTGTCTTTTTGGTAGGACAATTTGTTTTCCTTTGGGTATATACCCAGTCATGGGATTGCTTATACAGCCCTTTTTTTTTTTTTTTTTTTTTTTTTTTTTTTTGAGATGGAGTCTCGCTCTGTCGCCCAGGCCCGAGTGCAGTGGCACCATCTCAGCTCACTGCAACCTCTGCCTCCCGGGTTCAAGCAATTCTCCTGCCTCAGCCTCCCGAGTAGCTGGGATTACAGGTGGCCGCCACCACGTCCAGCTAATTTTGTATTTTTAGTAGAGGTGGGGTTTCACTGTGTCGGCCAGGCTGGTCTCAAACTCCTGACCTCAAGTGATCTGCCCACCTCGGCCTCCCAAAATGCTAGGATTACAGGCGTAAGACACCGCGCCTGGCCTTCCTATCTGACTGACATGCCACCGGCCATGGCATACAGGTACAAGTATGAATTTACACCACACTCCATAGGTGTCCATCACATAGGTGAGAGGCTTCTAGTCAGAGAAAGCCAAGACAAAATAAGAAACTGCAAATTCTGGGTGGTTCTGCAAATTCTGGGTGGTTCTGTGTTGTTTTTTGTTTGGTTTGTTTTTCCCTTCAAACTTTCTGTTTAAAAACAAAAAACCAAAAGACTCTCCAGATGAGTCTAATATAAACTGAGCCATCTAGTTTACCAGAACCTACCAAACCATGTTTGTGTCTGGGACATACTCAGTGCCTACTGTATCTCTCGTCTAGGTAAATCTCTAGAGAAAAATCCACCCCCAAACTGATCCATCAGGAAAGCTTCCCTCATTGAGACAGCAGCTGTGAATTTCCACCTAGCCCAGTCAGCAACCTACTGAGCTTATCCTGTGTGTTTCAACACTGGGAGAGGGAAAGAACTTAAGGGAAGAAAGGCAATTGAATTTCAACCTCGCTAAAAGGAACTGAATCTCAAAGGCACTGCCTCCCAAAAAAACAGAACTTCTGTTTCCTAGGATCTGCCCAGGACAGTTTGGGTAGTCACCACTGATTTGTTTATGAGGACCTAAACAGGAAAAAGAACGCACATCTATGGGAACAGGGTTTGGGTGCTTACCCGCTCCTGATTTATATCTGCCAAGAAGATGCTGTGGTTGCGATATACATCCTCTTTTATGGGGTCATGCCAGTATTCAGCTTGCACGAGGCTGTAGGAAGAAAAAAGAATGAGGTGATCAAGCTGCAGGTCAGTCAGTATGCCTCGGGCACGCTCAGTGCAAAGGCCACCAAGAGACTTTAAAAGGACAAAAGGCCGGCCAGGAGCAGTGGCTCATGCCTGTAATCCCAGCACTTTGGGAGGCTGAGGCAGGTGGATCACAAGGTCAGGAGTTCAAGACCAGCCTGACCAAGATGGTGAAACCCCGTCTATACTAAAACTACAAAAATTAGCTGGGCGCGGTGGCAGGCACCTATAATCCCAGCTACTCAGGAGGCTGAGGCTGGAGAATTGCTTGAACCCCGGCGGCAGAGGTTGCAATGAGCCGAGATCGCGTCACTGCACTTCAGTCTGGGCGACGGAGTGAGACTCCGTCTCAAAAAACAAGGACAAAAGGCCAAAGCCCTCAAGTCCCAGGCCTTACCCTTTAATGCAGAAGACAAGACTTGCACCTATAAAACAGTCTGTCAACAAGACACCTTGTTGAGACAAGGACTATTCAGCATAGTACAGAAATTGTAAAAGATGCAGGCAAAGGACTCATCAATATTTGCTTCCCCTGTGACACTGGGGTTTGTCGTACTTATCATGCTGATATAGTTTGGCTGTGTCCTCACCCAAATCTCACCTTGAATTGTAACTCCCACAATTCCCATATGTCACGGGAGGTGACTGAATTATAGGGGTGGGTCTTTCCTGTGCTGTTCTCTTGATAGAGAATAAGTCTCATGAGATCTGATGGTTTCAAAGAGGTGAGCTGGGCTGGGTTCCGTGGCTCATGCCTATAATCTCAGCACTCTGAGAGGCCAAGGAGGGCAGATCACCTGAGGTCAGGAGTTTGAAACCAACCTGGCCAACATGAGGAAACCCCGTCTCTACCAAAAATACAAAAAATTAGCCAGGCATGGTGACATGTGCCTGTAATCCCAGCTACTCGGGAGGGTGAGGGAGGGAGAATCGCTTGAACCTGGGAAGAATAGGTTGCAGTGAGCCAAGATCACGCCATTGCACTCCAGCCTGGGAGACAGAGCGAGATTCCATCTCAAAAAAATAACAAATAAAAAATAAAATTAAGAGGGGAGTTTCCCTGCCCAAGCTCTCTTCTTTTGTCTGCTGTCATGTGAGATGTGCCTTTCACCTTCCGCCATGATTGTGAGGCTTCCCCAGCCACATGGAACTGTAAGTCCACTATAAACCTCTATTTGCCCAGTCTCGGGTGTGTCTTTATCAATAGCGTGAAAACAGACTAATAGAGTAAATAAGTACCAGCAGAGTGGGGTGCTACTGAAAAGTTACCCAAAAATGTGGAAGCGACTTTGGAACTGGGTACCAGGCAGAGGTTGGCACAGTTTGGAGGCCTCAGAAGAAGACAGGAAAATGTGGGAAAGCTTGGAACTTTCTAGAGACTTGTCGAATGGCTTTGACCAAAAGCCTGATAGTGATATAGACAATAAGGTCCAGGCTAAGGTGGTTTCAGATGGAGATGAGGAACTTGTTGGGAACTGGAGCAAAGGGGACTCTTTATACTTCTTTCCAATCTCTCTCCACTTTCCCTTCCCTTCCAGCCTCCTCAAAACGGGCACTGTTACCACAAGGCCTCACATGGGGAAATTCGAACAAACTCTATCCCAGGTTGGCAGGGAGAGAAACACAAATTTCTACAACATAAGCTCCCCAGCCAGAATGGAAGAGCTGCCCAGAGGCAGTGGTCCTGAAAACCCCACTCAGCGGGGCAGGGCGGCGTACAGCCCAACGGAGCCAGCTACGTCAGAGGAGCAGATAAGACTGAAGTGAAAGGAAGCAACAGTCAGAGTGACATTCTAGAATGTGTTTATACATGTATTTGAAACCTTTTAAAGGTTTAGAACTCTGAACATTTATAGAATGCAAAAAAAAAAAAAAAGTTCTTGAGGAAAATTAGAAGTGTTACTTCAGTGAACACACAAATAATAAGGAAGCAAAACAGTCTTATTGCGGATATGGAGAAAATGTGAGCGGTCGGCCGGGCGCGGTGGCTCAAGCCTGTAATCCCAGCACTTTGGGAGGCCAAGACGGGTGGATCACGAGGTCAGGAGATCGAGACCGTCCTGGCTAACACGGTGAAACCCCGTCTCTACTAAAAAATACAAAAAAAAAAAAAAAAACTAGCCGGGCGAGGTGGCGGGCGCCTGTGGTCCCAGCTACTCGGTAGGCTGAGGCGGGAGAATGGCGTGAACCCGGGAGGCGGAGCTTGCAGTGAGCTGAGATCCGGCCACCACACTCCAGCCTGGGTGACAGAGCGAGACTCCGTCTCAAAAAAAAAAAAGAAAATGTGAGTGGTCTAGATAGAAGATCAAAACAGCCACAACATTCCCTTAAGCCAAAGCCTAATCCAGAGCAACGACCTAACTCTCTTCAATTTAATGAAGGCTGAGAGAGGTGAGGAAGCTGCAGAAAAAAAAAAGTGTGAAGCTAGCAGAGGTTGGTTTATAAGGTTCAAGGAAAGAAACCATCTCCATAACGTGAGAGTGCAAGACGGGGCAGCAAGTGCTGATGTAGACGCTGCAGTAAGTTATCCAGGAGATCTAGCTGAGATACTTAATGAAGGTGGCTACCATGAACAACGAATTTTCAGTGTAGATGAGACAGTCTTATATTGGAAGAAGATGCCATCTAGGACTTTCACAGCTATAGAGGAGAAGTCAATGCCTGGCTTCAAAACGTCAAAGGACCGGCTGACTCTCTTGTGAGTGCCGAATGGAGCTGATGACTTTAAGTTGAAGCCAATGCTTGGTTTTTAAATCCTAGGGCCCTTAAGAACTATGCTAAATGACTATGCCTGTGCTCTATAAATGGAACACAAAGCCTGGATGACAGCAGATCTGTTTACAGTGTGGTTTGCTGACTATTTTAAGCCCACTGTTGAGACCTATTGCTCAGAAAAAAAGATTCCTTTCAAAACATTACCACGCAGCTAGGCATGGTGGCTCACACCTGGAATGCCAGCACTTTGGGAGGCCAAGGTAGGAGGACTGTTTGAGGCCAGGAGTTCAAGACTAGCTTGGGCAACATAGCAAGACCCCACCTCTACGAAAGAAAATTCTTTCTAAAATTAGCCGAGCATGGTGGTGCATGCCTGCAGTCCTAGCTATTCAGGAGGCTGAAGTGGGACGATGGCTTGAGTCCAGAAGGTGAAGGCTGCAGTGAGCTGTGATCACACCACTGCACTCTAATCTGGGCAACAGAGCACAACCCTGTCTCAAAAACTATGTTTTTTAATTTAAAAAAGTTTAAAAACAAACTTAAAAAACAAACAAATATTACAGCTCATTAAAAAGCACCTGGTCACCCAAGAGCTCTGATGGAGATGTACAAAGACATTAATGTGTCTTCATGCCTGCCATAGCACATCCATTCTACAGCCCATGGATCAAGCAGTAATTTCAACTTTCAAGTCTTATTATTTAAGAAATACATTTACAAGGTTGTAGCTGCATAGACAGTGATTCCTTTGATACATCTGGGCAAAGTAAATGGAAGACCTCATGGAAATGATGTATCATTCTAGATGCCATTAAGAACATTAATGGGCTGGGTACCATTCACTTTGGGAGGGTGAGGAGGGAACATCAATGGAGCCCAGGAGTTTGAGACTAGCCTGGGCAACATAAACGAGATCCCATCTCTACAAAAAAATTTAAAAATTAGTGGGGTGTAGTGGCTAACACCTGTAGTCCCAGCTGCTCAGGAGGCTGAAGTGTGAGGATCACTTGAGCCTGGGAGGTTGAGGCTGGGTTGCAGTGAGCTGTAATGGCACCACTGCACTCCAACTTGGGTGACAGAGTGAGACTTTGTCTCAAAAACAAACAAAAATTCATGATTCACAGGAAGAGGTCAAAATATCAATAGTAACAGGAGTTTAAAAGTTGATTCCAACCCTCATGAGTGGCTGAGGGATTCAAGACTTCAATGAAGGAAGTAACTGCAGATGTGGAAATAGCAAGAGAACTAGAATTAGAAGTGGAACCTGACGATGTGACTGAATTGCTGCAATCTCATACAACAGATAAGGAATTGCTTCTTACGGATGAGCAAAAAAGTGGCTTCTTGAGATGGAATCTATTCCTGGTGAAGATGCTATGAACACTGATGAAATGACAACAAAGGATTTAGAATAAATATTACATAAGCTTACATAAAAGCAGTGGCAGGGTTTGAGGACTGAGTCCAGTTCTGAAAGATGTTCTACTGTGGCCAAAATGCTACCAAATAGCATCGTAGGCTACAAAGAAATCTTTCATGAAAGGAAGAGTCAATTGATACAAAGTTCATCATTGTCTCACTTTAAGAAATTAGCACAGCCATCCCCACCTTCAGCAACCACCACCCTGATCAGTCAGCAGCCATCAACATCCAGGCAAGACCCTCCACCAGCAAAAAGATCACTTGCTGAAGACTCAAATGATCATTAGCATTTTTTAGCATTACAGTATTTTCTAATTAAGGCATGTACTTTTTTTAGGCATAATGCTACTGCACACTTAACAGCCTTCAGTATAGTGTAAACATAGCTTTTATATGCACTGGGAAACCAATAAATTTGTGTGACTTGCTGTATTATAGTATTTACTTTATCGTGGTGGTCTAGAACCGAATCCTCAGTATCTCTGAGGTATGCCTGTAGTTTGGTACATTACTCTGTAACTTTTCTGAATGGCTGAAAAGTCTCTGAGACAGCCTGAGTAGATGCCTCAATATTTCCAGAAAACAAAGTTGCAAGTTCATCAGCTGAGGACAAAGACGTGGGGAAAACGGGACAACTGGGGACAAGCACTCTGAGATCCACTGCGGGTGGGGTGCAAACTGGGAGCAGGGCCCCGAGCAGACCTGGGGAGGGCAAGTTGCTATGAAAATTAAACAGGATATGTAAAGCTCTAGCTTCCCCCGAGCTGGAACAGGGGAAGATGGAGGCCAAGGCCGAGGCCAGGGCAACACTGAAGTATTCATTGTGGCAGGGAGTGTAGGGGTGGGAGGGTACAGCATGGGGCGGGGCATGGCAGAGAGCAAACTGGAGGAAGGAGAAGGCTAGGAAGGGCTGACAGCACCTGCGAAGGCAAAAGGGAACTAGAGGGTAGGTTTTACACCCAGGAAGGAGAGCGAGAACTGTTACACCATTCCTCGTTGCCCTCATCATGCCAAGCCAGGAGCTTCCTCACCAGTTACTGTGCGGATTAGGATATCACGTTTGCTTTGCTAAGGTTAAGTTATCTGAAGAATGTGGAAGACCTCTTTTGGGGTCTCTGCCTAAGGCCCACTCTTGCACTCTTCCTGCCCCGCCTACTGGTTTACAGGGAGGTATGGGGTATGGGGAGTATGCATGGTTCCACTTTTCTGGCCACAGTTAATGAGAGCAGAGGTGGACACCTGACCTGAGCCGGGGCATGGTCCCTTCCTGAAGAATCTGAATCAGGACAGAGAGATTCTAGCCTCAAACTGAGACAATATCCTAACAGAAGATTAAACATTTGGAAGCTGTGCGAGGCCACCTTCCATCATGTGGGTGGCAGGGGAAGCTGGTCTGCATGGAGAGAAGCAGCAGCGACACAGAAAGAGAAGCAACAAGGGCAATGGAGAGAGAATACCCTGGCTCCTCGTGGCTCCCAATTCTTGATTCCAGGCCCTGTGAGGCCTTAGGCACCAACAGAGTATTACTTTCTTTTAAAATTTACTTTGGCTTGATATAGTTTCCTTCTTGCAACCAGAATTAATCTTCCCTAATACCAGGGGCAACCTAGGACAGTATCACAAAGACAAAATGATTTCTCCTTGTTACTTTAAGCCTTCACCATCTGCTCTGCTAAAACAGTTCTCACACTCATTCATCTGCTTGCTTGCTTTCAAAAACATGTTGGCATTTTTTATGGTCTCTTACCTCCTTTCTCCCTGTTCTCTCTGCTCTTGTGGGTTTATCACTTTTTATTCTTCTGCTATCACTTCATTAAAATTTAAGGAGGAAGATAAACACATCAATCTACTGCTTTTAATCAGTATCTTTTATTTTTATTTTTTGAGACACAGTCTCACTCTGTCACCTAGGCTGGGGTGCAGAGGCGCAATCTCAGCTCACTGCAACTTCCGCCTCCTGGGTGCAAGTGATTCTCTAGCCTCAGCCTCCAGAGTAGCTGAGACTACAGGTGTGCGCCACCACACCTAGCTAATTTTTGTATTTTTAGTAGAGATGGAGTTTCGTCATGTTGGCCAGGCTGGTCTCGAACTCCAGGCCTCAAGTGATCTGCCTACCAAGGCCTCCCAAAGTGCTGGGATAACAGGCATGAGCCACCGCACCCACCTTAATCAGTATTTACGTGTCACTTGTCACCCCCGATGGACTGCTTACTTAGCATCACTAACAGAATTCTGATTGCCAAGAGCTGTTTTGGTTCACACAAAGAAAGAAAAGTATAGGCTTTTTGGAGGCAACTGGGCAAGAGTGAGAATCAAGAGTAAAGGAGGAAGAATGAAGTCTAAATACCATGCAAATCCATGAGAGCAAAGAATATGTAGAATATAAATAATTAAGTTGTGATTAGCCACAGCCAATCAAACCAGGCAAAGGGGAGAGCCTGGTGTAGCATGAGGGTAAAAAAAGGAGACAGAGGTACAGAGTATCTTAGTTTTCTATAAAAACCATCAGGTGGTACTGTTGACCCAAAACAGCTTTGTGGCTATTTGTGTAGCCAATGAGTGGGAAGAGAAAAGACAGCTAGCTGTAGGTTGTTCCAACATGAGTCAGTCACAAGGCTGTATCTTGGAAAATGGCTTCAAGAATATACTGTAATAAAAAGTTGTTATTTGACAAGAATGAGACACTTGGAAAACCCACAGGATATTAGTTGATCCCAAACTCCAGCTATCATCTAGAGAACATCAGACCTACCATCACAACTTCTGTTTTTTGTTTTTTTTTTTTTTTTGAGACAGAGTCTCCCTCTGTCACCCAGGCTAGAGTGCGATGCGCAATCTCGGCTCACTGCAAGCTCCGCCTCCTGGGTTTTTTAAGCGATTTTCCTGCCTCAGCCTCCTGAGTAGCTGAGATTACAGGCACCACCGTGCTCAGCTAATTTTTGTATTTGTAGTAGAGACAGGGTTTCACCATGTTGGTCAGGCTGGTCTCAAACTCCTGACCTCATGATCCACCCGCCTCTGCCTCCCAAAGTGCTGGGATTACAGGCGTGAGCCACCATGCCCGGCCTACAACTTCTAAGGATAGAGCCCGGGAATCCATTTTTAATGAATTTCCCTGTGGTTCTGATATACAATTAAGTTTGGAAACAAATGAACAAGCACACACTACAAAAGTAATTCTGCATCTTTTTTTTTTTTTTAAATAGATTTTAATAGAGACAGGGGTCTCACTAAGTTGCTCAGACTTGTCTTGAACTTCTGGCTTCAAGCAATCCTCCTGCCTTGGCCTCTTAAAGAGTTGGGGTTACAAGTGTGAGCCATCGTGCCAGGCTGGCCATGCTAAATACCCAAACACATTTGAGGAGTCAGGGACAGTGATGTAGGGAGTAGCTACCAACATAAAGAATCTGTCCTCTAAATACCAACAATAATTCCTTGAGCTTAGTATTTTCTAAAGGCTTTCTGTTTGTTTTTTAAAGATGGAAATTCATTCTGTTATAATTACATTCTTCTTACATAGAAAAATGCCCTTGTTTGTCTTTCTTTGTTTTTTAATTAATAGACTTTTTGGAGCAAGTTTAGGTTTACAATGAAATTGAGCAGATGGTACAAAAAGATCTCATTTGAAGTCCGGGCGCGGTGGCTCACGCCTGTAATCCCAGCACTTTGGGAGGCCAAGGCGGGTGGATCACCTTAGGTCAGGAGTTGGAGACCAGCCTGACCAACATGGAGAAACCCTGTCTCTTCTGAAAATACAAAATTAGCCGGGCGTGGTGGCACATGCCTGTAACCCCAGCTACTTGGAGGCTGAGGCAGGAGACTTGCTTGAACCTGGGAGGTGGAGGCTTCAGTGAGCCAAGATCATGCCACTGCACTCCAGCCTGGGCAAAAAGAGCGAAACTCTGTTTCAATAAAAAAAAGATCTCATTTGAATGTCATAAGGAACTACTGCTGGAATCACTGTGAGCATGAAAGTCAGCATGGTATTTTCACACGGTGACAGGTGTGTAATCTTTTCAGCTAACTATACATACCGTTCCTGAACAACTTTGGAGTACGCGCCAGCATTCAGTGTTTTTCTGATAAAGTCACAGATGTGAGAGCTCTCTCCTGGGCATCGAGGGAGTCCAAAAACACCTACAGAGGTAGATGACAAATATTCATTCCTTCAGTAATCATGTATCCAATACCCACTATGCACAAGGCGCTGTGAGAAACAAAACGAACAGGACCAAACTCTGATCTCGTTCACTTGTTCCTCATGAAAATAAAGTGCAGAGAACGAATACCATCACCAGCTTCCTCCTGGTGCTGCTTACACTCCTTCCCGCCTAAGGATCTTTGTACCTGCTCATCCCTGGAAGATGTGCTGCATCACATGGCTGGACTCATTTTCAGCTCTCAGGTCTTGGTCCTAGGCAAGTCATATCTGACCAGCTTACCTCAAATAGTACCCATCCTCATTTCCTTCCCCTCCCCCAGTTATACTTCATCCTTAGCATCCTCATCAATAACACTGTTTTGAGTACCACGAATAGTTCTGAGCAAAATACTGGCAATAATTAATGTAATCCCCACAACCAGCCTGTGGAGTAGATATCATTATTTTCCCCATATCACAGATAGAAAACTGTAAAACTGAGAGGTTAAATACCTTGTCCAAGGTTAGACAATAAGGGATAAGGATCAGACACAGGCAGTTTGGCCCCAGAGCCCACTCCTTTAAGTGCTACAACCATTAGTGTGTCCTTCACACAGTATCCTGTTGTTCTTGTTTTTTTCCAAGAGATTGGGTCTTGCTATGTTGCCCAGACTAAAGTGCAATGGCTATTCACAGGCACAATTATAGCATGCCACAGTGCCTCGAACTCCTGGCTTCAAATGATCCTCCAGCCTCAACCTCCCAAGTAGCAGGGACTACAGGTATACATCACCTCGTGCCCGGCTATCCTCTATTTTATCGTGTACATATATATATGTGTGTATATATATGTGTGTATATAAGTGCATGTATGTGCATATATACATCTATGTATGTGTGTATATATGTGCATATGTCTATGTATGTATGTGTATATATGTGCACATGCGTGTGTGTATATATTTCATGAACGTAAGGACCTTGTCTGTCTTGTTCCTGGCATATAGTAGGTTTTTTTTTTTTTTTAAGTACAATTTCCATTTTATTTTTCTCCAGAGAATAGTCTGTCTCAGTCTTTAAGGACTCAGCTCCTTACATGGGCTTTGGTGGGGGACGTGGGGCAGCACCCGCAGGTCTAAATCGGGGAGGGGGTGTTCGGTCCTTGCGGGCTTCACGAGATCGATTCCTGACTACTTTGCTGTGAATTGCACAACTCACACAGTAATGTAGCTTCACATACAGCTTGGGAAGCACATAGGCTTTGAAGACGCTCACTTCAGAAATGTCTCTGACTGCTGCGGCCTCCACTATGTTTCGAATGACGAATTTCTTAATGGCCTTGTCCTTGGGCACGCATCGGGCACAGTTAGTGCAGCGAATAGGCTGCACATGGCCGCGGCCCTTTTTGGCACGACCGTTGTTCCTTCTTTTCTTTGTCATTTTGGACGTACGGACCGAAGAAAGGAATATAGTAGGTTTTCAATAAATATTTGTTGAATGAATAATAAAGCTTGTTTTACCAACTTGTGTTTGTATAATCCTTATACTTTTAAAAAGTGTTTTCCTACCTATTATTTCACTTTATCCTCTGAAAAATTCCTATAAGACAGGCAGGACCATATTTTGGTTTCCTCTGTGAGTGGAACCTAAGATACCAAATTACTTGCCTATGACTAATAGTTAATTGGGTGAGTCCAGGTTTCCTGATTATACGGAGAATCATTCTGCTCCCACATTATACCAGCTAATAGCTATACCCATCGCAACAGAGATGAAATTCCATTCTAAAGACACATCCTTCCCCAAAAGTATGGAATTCTGTCTAAACAGAAAACCTGCTGTTTCTCAAAGAGTTTAAATTTAAAGACAAAAGAGCTTACACACTATTCTTTGCCTAAGCCTAAATTCAAGAGGATATCACCAAGTCAGAGAACAGGAAAGGTCACTCGATTTTCCTAACTCCTCAACCACCGCCTGCCATGTGGCTATAACCATCTCACTTCCATGCAATCGTGTCAACAAAATTGGAGAGAAGTCGATGTCAACCTAGTGATGCAGGCCTCTGGAATCCTACGTCTCTTCCTATGTCTCCAGCAATGCTGGCTAGTTTGTTAAAAGCTAGAGAAACAGGATTTTGCAAAGATGGCTGATGTCTTGTGCAAATACAGTTCCTAGATTTTTTTAAAATCACATGGTCATGTGGGTTAGAACAGAGAAAAAAGAAAGCAAAGAGGCAAAGTTACCTTGATGTTGTCCCCCAACTGAGATCAGATTGATCATGGGAGGTGAAGGGCATCTCTGAGCCACTGCCCTCCTATGGAATAAAAGGGAGTTTCAGCTCCGACTGTCAGATGGAAATGTATCATCCACAATCGGCATCACAGATTAAGCTGGTCATCCTCTGTGGTTCCCCAAACCCACAGAGTTTCAGGATTTTCCTCTGATATAGGCGAATGCAAATCTTTCTTTCAACTTTCATAGAAAATAAATTAAGCTCTGGCCGGGCACGGTGGCTCACACCTGTAATTCCAGCACTTTGGGAGGCCAAGGTGGGTGGATCACATGAGGTCAGGAGTTTGAGACCAGCCTAGACAACATGGTGAAACCCCATCTCAACTAAAAATACAAAAAATTAGCTAGGTATGGTGGTGAGCACCTGTAGTCCCAGCTACTCGGGAGGCTGAGGCAGGAGAATCGCTTGAACCTAGGACGTGGAGGTTGCAGTGAACCAAGATCACACCACTGCACTCTGGCCTGGGCAACAAGAGCAAAACTCCGTCTCAAAAAAAAAGAAAAGAAATTAAGTTCCATAAAGCTTCATACACGGGAACGTTTTAGGAAATTTCCCTTCCAAGATAGGTGACAATCTTGAATTGTGAAGGAGTGGATTTATCTGAATAAAAGAAAAAAAAAATCCATTCCATATAAGTGGTACAATGTAACAAAAAGGAACTTACAGAAATTGGCCTCCCTGGGAGAATCCCATAGCATTGTAGCCTTGCTGCAATTTAGGATCCTTAGCAAGTGTCTGACACACTGTTGTTACTTGGGAATTGACATTCAAGAAGAAGCTGTTTTCCACGTCCTAAAAAAGAAGCCAGAGACAAGTGACAGGATGGGACTGAAAACAACCACTGACATCTTCTCTAAGAGGTAAACTCGTTTAGGTTGGTATCCTCACACGAGCCACTCAAGGGTGAAAGTATCATTGTATGATTTGCTGCTAAAAACACAAGGCAAAGCATTTCAACAGTATATGCTATGAAAGCAGTCAGCAACTCCTCAAAGGAACAGCTGTGAAGCGCCTTACCTCCATCAAGGTCTTCCCAATCTCTAAAGATAAGACGTAAATTCCAGGTATTTTCTTCTCAACCATTTTTTTAATAGCACCCATGCTTAAGGGATTGCAACAGCTGTCTCCTAGCCAACAAAAAACAATGATGGAAACTCATAAGTCAAAATATTATTTACTCTTTAAAAACTTTGAGGCCTCAAAGAGCATTATCAAGAATGTGAAAACAATGTACAGAATGGAAGAAAATATTTGCAAAACATTTATCCAATAAGGGCTTAATATCCAGAATATACTAGGAATTTATAACTCACTTACAACTCAAGGATAACCTAATTTAAAAACGGGAAAAGGAATTAAACAGATATTTTTCCAAAGAAGATATACAAATGTCTAACAACTAGCATGTGAAAAGCATGTGAAATGCAAACCAAAACCACAATGAGATACCATTTCGCACAGACTAGGATGTCTTTAATAATACTTTTTAATAGAAACCAACAAGTATTGTCAAGGATGTAGAAAAACGGGATCCTTGGACATTGCTGGTGGGAATGTAATAAGCAGCCACTGTGAAAAACAGTTTGGTGGTTTCTCAAAAAGTTAAACATACAATTACTAAATGACTCAGCAATTCAACTCCTAGTTATACACCCAAAAGAAATAAAAACACACGTCTACACAGAATCTTGCATATAGATGTTAACAGCAGCAATATTTGTAATAGTCAAAAGGGAGAAACCATCCAGAAGGCCATGAATGAATGACTGAACAAAATGTGGTATATTCACACAATGGAATATTACTCAGTTATAAAAAGGAAGAAAGTGCTGACACATGCTACAACTTGAATGAACCTCAAAAACATTACACTAAGTGAAACAAGCCAGACTCAAAAGGTCACAGAATGCATGATTCTTTTTATATGATCAAAAAGAATAGGCAGATCCACTGATATACAGAAAACTAAGTTGGAGATTATCAAGAAGTAGTAGGAGGGGAGAACAGGGAGTGATTGCTTAATGGCTATGTGTGTTTTCCTGGGGCGTTGAAAAAGAGAGAAGTGTTAGTTGCACAACATAGCAAATACACTAAATGCCACTGAATTGCACAATTTAAAATGGTTAAATTTATATGAATTTTTACCTCAATTTTAAAAAATAGAAGAAAGAACATTTTTTGCTTAGCTCCTGTTCATCAAGTAATAACAAGCTTCAAAAGTCCATACAGGAGCTGGGTGTCGTGGCTCACGTCTGTAATCCCAGCACTTTGGGAGGCCGAGGTGGGTGGATCACAAGGTCAGGAGCTCGAGACCAGTCTGGGCAAGATGGTGAAACCCCATCTCTACTAAAAATACAAAAATTAGCCGGGTGTGGAGGCGCATGTCTGTAGTCCCAGTAACTTGGGGGGCTGAGGCAGAAGAATCACTTGAACCTGAAGGGTGGAGGTTTCAGTGAGCCAAGATCATGCCACTGCACTCCAGCCTGGGCAACAGAGCAAGGCTCCATCTCAAAAAAAAAAAAAAAAAAAAATTCCATATAGGCCAAGCATGGTGGCTCATACCTATCATCCCAGTGCTTTGGTAAGACGAGGCAGGAGGGTTGCTTGAGGCCAAGAGTTTGAGACCAGTTTGGGCAACAAAATGAGACCCTGTCTCAAAAAACCCAAAAAGCCCATATAGGATAATTAAGACACCATATTTACAAATGAAAAATAAGCACAGGTACACATTCCCTTCCCCTATCACACAGGATATTTGGGGTGAAGAGATGCAAAGTTTTGTCTTCAGGGCCAGGACTAGGGTGAGGCAAATGAAGCATCTAGGACAGCGGTCCTCAACTTTTGGCACCAGGGACCAGTTTCGTGGAAGACAATTTTTCAAAACTGTTCCACCTCAGATCATCAGGCATTCGTTATTTTCTGATAAGGAGCACGCAACCCAGATCCCTCACATGCGCAGTTCACAACAGGATTTGAGCGCCTATGAGAATCTAATGCCACTGCTGACCTGAGAGGAGGTAGAGCTCATGGCCGTAAGGCTCTAGGCTCACTCACCTCCTGCTGTGTGGCCTAGTTCCTAACAGGTCACAGACCCGACCCAGGGAGTTGGGGACCCCTGCTCTAGGGCACAAAATTTAAGGAGGCACTCATTCTCAGGTTTATGTAAGTGCTGACCCTGAATTTGAGAGTGAGTGCCTCCTTAAAATTTGCATTTCAGGAGCCTCTTCATCTTGTCCTAATCCCAGACTTGTTTCTTCTATTTCAAGGAACTAGAACTAGGAACAGGAAGCAAACTGGCTACTGAGTAGGAGAAGTGGAGTGAGATCATTTCCCATTTCGAACTTACTCATTCCATTTTCAACCTGCAAGAAAGCTTAAGCACCAATTTTAGAAGAAGAAAAGGCTATTGCCTAGAGAATCGTCTATTCCTTTTACTTCTCTGAAAACAACGTTCTCCACACTGAGCTGTAATTGCAGGTTACTTAACTGCCTCTGCCTCCCCTGCAACTGACTGTGAGCTCTGGGAAAACACAAAGCTCCTAACTTGTGTCCTCTTTTGACCCCACAGTAGTAGCCCCAGGGCCTGGTGCAGAACCTTGAAAGTGTTTGTATTTGCTCACTCTAATTACTCTGAATATTTTTCTGTAACCCATCCCAATGAAGCTCTCACTGTCACCACTCTCCCAAAACTGCTTTTGTCAAGATTAGTCATCTTTATATTGCTAAATCCAATAATCAGTTGTCAGCCTTTATCTTCCTTGACCCATTAACATTTGATACAGTTACTCAGGACCTATCAACATTTGATGCAGTTGATCATGCCCTTCCTCCTGAAACACTTTCTTCACTTGGCGTCAAGGACACTGAGCTTTCCTGACCCCTCCACTTCACTGGTTGTTCGGATATAGTCTCCTTTGCTAGTTTCTCCTCATTTCCTCCA
Source organism: Macaca thibetana thibetana (assembly GCF_024542745.1). Taxonomy (NCBI): domain Eukaryota; kingdom Metazoa; phylum Chordata; class Mammalia; order Primates; family Cercopithecidae; genus Macaca; species Macaca thibetana. Next base: position 39,154,517 of record NC_065578.1, read on the forward strand.
CCTCCAAAGGGAATGGAGTACCTCAGGGCTCAGTCCTCTGTGTACACTCATTTCCTAGGTGATCTCACCAGGCCTTTAACTACTAGCTGTATGCCGAAGACTCCCTACTTAAATCTCCAGCCGGTATCTCTGTCCTAGACTCCACGCTCCATGCCTCTACAACACTTCCTGGATGTCTCATGAGGATTTCGAGTTTAGTAAGCCCAAAAGCAGACTCTTGATCTTTCCCCCACCCTAAGTCAGCTTGTCCTACAGGCTTCCCCATCTTGGTAAAATGAAAACTTCACCCTTCCAATTGTCCAGGCCAAAACTTGTGGAGTCATCCTTGGCTCCTTTCTTTCTCTCTTATTCCAAGTCTGATCTGTTAGCGATCCACCTTCAAAATCTATCCAAACTTTGACCACTTCTCAACACCTCTATTGTTACTCTACAGTTTCAAGCCATCATCATCTCTTGTTTAAATTATTGCAATAGTTTCCTAACCTGTCTCCCTGTGACTATCCATGAACCCCTACAATCTATTCTCAATACAGCAACTAAAGTGATTCTTTAAAAATGTGTCAGATCGGCCAGGCGCGGTGGCTCAAGCCTGTAATCCCAGCACTTTGGGAGGCCGCGACGGGTGGATCACGAGGTCAGGAGATCGAGACCGTCCTGGCTAACACGGTGAAACCCCGTCTCTACTAAAAATACAAAAAAATAAGCCGGGCGAGGTGGCGGGCGCCTGTAGTCCCAGCTGCTCGGGAGGCTGAGGCAGGAGAATTGCGCAAACCCGGGAGGCGGAGCTTGCAGTGAGCGGAGATCTGGCCACTGCACTCCAGCCTGGGCGACAGAGCGAGACTCCGTCTCAAAACAAAAAGAAAGAAAAAAAAAAAATGTGTCAGATCATGTCACTCATGTGGTCACAAAGTTCCCCATGACACTCTAGCCAAAGTCCCTGCATTAGTCTTACTAGGCCCAATAACTTCTGTAACTGCCCCTCCCTTCCAAACTAAACTCCTAACTTCTTCCCCTTGCTCACTCATTTCCAGCCACACTGACCTGAATGCTGTCTGTTGAATATACCAGACATACTTCTGCATCAGGGCTTTCCCATTTACTGTTCCTTCTACCAGATAGCCAAATGGCAACTGTCCTCATCCACCTGTTTTGCATTCAGATGTCACTTTTTTAATGAATTCTTTCCCAACTTTGCTTTATTAAAAGTGCAAGCCCCCACCTCATCTTTATCCTACACCCTACTATACTTTTCTCCATTGCACTTATCACCATTTGATATGTTATGTTTTACTTATTAATTTCTTTATAATCTGCTCCTCCTACTGGAGAGTAGGTTCCAAAAGAACAAAGACTTTAGCCTGTTTAGTTCCCTACTGTATCCTCAGCACCTAGTAGGTGCTCAATAACTGTGTTAAATTAATATAGGTTGAGCATCCTAATCTGAAAATGCGAAATCCAAAATCTGAAAGTTTTTCAGAGCAGACATAATGCCACAATTGGAAATTTCCACGCCTGACCTCATGTGACAGGTTGCACAAAATTATTTATTTATTTATTTATTTATTTATTTATTTTGAGACGGAGTCTCGCTCTGTAGCCCAGGCTGGAGTGCAGTGGCCGGATCTCAGCTCACCACAAGCTCCGCCTCCCGGGTTCACGCCATTCTCCGGCCTCAGCCTCCCGAGTAGCTGGGACTACAGGCGCCCGCCACCTCGCCCGGCTAGTTTTTTGTATTTCTTAGTAGAGACGGGGTTTCACCGTGTTATCCAGGATGGTCTCGATCTCCTGACCTCGTGATCCACCCGTCTCGGCCTCCCAAAGTGCTGGGATTACAGGCTTGAGCCACCGCGCCCAGCCAAAATTATTTAAAATATTGCATAAAATTCACTTCCAGCAGGCCGGGCGCGGTGGCTCAAGCCTGTAATCCCAGCACTTTGGGAGGCCGAGACGGGGGGATCACAAGGTCAGGAGATCGAGACCATCCTGCCTAACACAGTGAAACCCCGTCTCTACTAAAAAAAAAAATACAAAAAACTAGCCGGGCGAGGTGGCGGGCGCCTGTAGTCCCAGCTACTCGGGAGGCTGAGGCAGGAGAATGGCATAAACCCGGGAGGCGGAGCTTGCAGTGAGCTGAGATCCGGCCACTGCACTCCAGCCTGGGCGACAGAGCGAGACTCTGTCTCAGGAAAAAAAAAAAAAAAATTAACTTCCAGGTATGTGTATAAGGTGTATACGAAAAATAAATGAATTTCCTTGGGTCCAACCCCCAAGATATCTTGTTGTATATATGCAAACATTTTTTTAAAAATCCGAAATACTTCTCAGTCCCAAGCATTTCAGATAAGGGTTACTCAACTTGTAAATGAACTGTAGGTGCCTAACAAAGCTCTGTTCAATGTGTGAAGGAATAAATAAAAGGGTAGATGCGCCAGTCATGTAGCCAGCCGCAGCTCACCTAGCCTGATCAAGTGCGAGATGCCGCATCCTGACGCCACTACTGTAAGGATTAATCAAGGACAGCATGTAAAACCTCAACGCCGTGCGCGGCTCTCTTTGAGCTCATCAAAGGACGGCTCCTTCCCCTTCTCTCTTTCCAATGCAGATCCTTCAAATCCTTCAAATCCTAAAATGTCGAGGCAGCCGCGAGCTGTGGGGCCAGGTCCTCGCCCTCTACACCCGCATTTTGCAGATGCGAACCGAGGCTAGGAGGAGAGAGAATCGCCAAACCCTTTTCAGCTTCTCACTCACTCACCCATCCCATGCCAGATCACCAACGGCAGCGGCGCCGGCGGGTCCAGATGATGCAACGCCCGGGCAGCGCAGGTCCATGGCAGGAGGGCGACAGCCAAGAGCCACAGGCAGCTGGGCGACGCCATCTTCACTGTGTCACATGACCGCGGGCTCGCGCCTCCCGGAGCCGCGCTCCGCCCGCCTGGGCGTGGCGCCGCCGGCTGCAGACTGCAACCTGCGCATCCCGAACGGATGCGCAGCCTGATGGGCGTTGGCCCTACCCTGGAGCTTTCAGCGCGACAGGTCCCCCGCCAGGCCCCGCTGGCCGAGTGGGGCTCCGCGCTCTCGTAGACCGCCCTCTGCGGTGAATCAAAACAATTGCTAACATTTATTCAGCGCTGATCAGATACTATCAGGCACTATTCTTACAAACTTTAACTGATTTGCTCCTCATAACAACGCTGTATGCACTCCTCCCCCTCTGACAGGTGAGGACACTGAGGCACTGAGAACTGGCATTGAGTAAGGTGCCCAAGGGCACAGAGATAGCAAATTGGTGGGTCCAAAGTCGTTGCTCTTCACCACTGCCCTGTACTGCCTTTGGAAGAAACATGCACAAAGGAAGGAAGAAAGGGAGGAGGGACAATTTCCAGCCAGGACCAATCATGGCAGGGTGTGGGGTTTGTTCTGGATATTGAAGGAGAGGTAGGATTTCAACAAGCAAAGATGAAATTCAGAAGGACTGAGATGAGCTAAGGTAGAGAGGAGAAAGACAACTGTGTTTTCTAGAAATGTCGGGACTTCAAGACGGACGAAAGCATATGTTGGATGCATAAGAGTGAGGGGAAAACCCATGGCCACTAACTGGCCTAATCTCAGCTGGATTATTTCAAGGGTCTCTCATCAATCATTTCCTTTTCCATTCTCTCCTCTTTAATCCATTTTATGCTCTATTGCCAGATTCATCCCTCAGTCCACCTTCATAATCTCAGTTCTCTGCTCAAGTTTTTTCAACAAAAAATAGTGTAAAGAATTTGTAAAGAAATTAGAGTGTATCCACTATACAATGGAATAATATGAGGCCAGTTTTATAAAAAGTGAGTATAGGGCCAGGAGCGGTGGCTCACACCTATAATCCCAGCACTTTGGGAGGCCGAGGTGGGCAGATCACCTGAGGTCGGGAGTTCAAGACCAGCCTGACCAATATGGAGAAATCCCGTCTCTACTAAAAATACCAAATTAGCCAGGCGTGGTGGTGCATGCCTGTAATCCCAGCTACTCAGGAGGCTGAGGCAGGAGAATTGCTTGAACCTGGGAGGCAGACGTTGCGGTGAGCTGAGATCATGCCATTGTACTCCAGCCTGGGCAACAAGAGTGAAACTCTGTCTCAAAATAAATAAATAAATAAATAAATAAATAAATAAATAAATAAAAAGTGAATACAGCCCAGGCAACATAGCAAGACCCCATCTCCACCCAAAAAAAAAAAAAAAAAATTTTTTTTAATTAGCCAGGGGTAGTGGTATGTGCCTGTAATCCTAGCTACTAGGGAAGCCGAGGTGGAAGGATCACTTGAGCCCAGGAGTTCAAGGCTGCATTGAGCTATGATCTTGCCATTGCACTACCCTCTGGGCAACAGGGGGTTGTTGTTTCTTTTTTGTCTCTCTCAAAAAAGAAAAATGAGGTACATTTGCATAAAATGATATGAAAAATGTCTTTAGTATGTTGTAAAAGAAAAGTTGATTACAAACCCACGGGATTTATTGCTCCAGTTTAAAGAAACCTTTAAAGAAATTATAAATAGTTCGGCCGGGCGCGGTGGCTCAAGCCTGTAATCCCAGCACTTTGGGAGGCCGAGACGGGCGGATCACGAGGTCAGGAGATCGAGACCATCCTGGCTAACCCGGTGAAACCCCGTCTCTACTAAAAAAAATACAAAAAACTAGCCGGGCGAGGTGGCGGGCGCCTGTAGTCCCAGCTACTCGGGAGGCTGAGGCGGGAGAATGGCGGGAACCCGGGAGGCGGAGCTTGTGGTGAGCTGAGATCCGGCCACTGCACTCCAGCCTGGGCGACAGAGTGAGACTCCGTCTCAAAAAAAAAAAAAAAAAAAAAAAAAAAAAAATTATAAATAGTTCATTAAAGGCAGGAAACTTCATTCAGACGGCTATATTCATGGAAAAATCCTGAAGCTACTTCAATTTGTAAGTCTTAAGTTAAAAGAAAATGCTTATACAATAAGCTTATTTTTCTTAAGACAAAACTGTATACTGTATTGTATAATGCTTTATGATTCTGCATTTTTTTTTCTTTGAGACAGAGTTTCGCTCTTGTCGCCCAGGCTGGAGTACAGTGGCGTGATCTCGGCTCACTGTAACCTCCACCTCCCGGGTTCAAGTGATTCTCATGCCTCTGCCTCCCGAGTAGCTGGGATTACAGGCATGCCACCACCATGCCCGGCTAATTTTTTGTATTTTTAGTAGAGATGGGGTTTTGCCATGTTGCCCAGGCTGGTCTCGAACTCCTGAGCTCAGGCAATCTGCCCCACTCAGCCTCCAAAATTCTAGGATTACAGGTGTGAGCCACTGTGCCAGGCCAAAACTCTTTTTGTTTTTTACTTTTATTTTCGATTCAGGGTTACATATGTAGGTTTGCTATATAAGTAAATTGTGTGTCAAGGAGGTTGGGTGTACGCTTTATTTTGTCACCACCGTAATGAACATAGTACCCAATAAGTAACTTTTCGATCCTCTCTGTCTTCCCCCTTCCACCCTCACGTAGGCCCCAGTGTCTATTGTTCCCTTCTTTGTGTCCATGTGTACTTAATGTTTAGCTCCCACTTATAAGTGAGAACATGTGGTATTTGGTTTTCTGTTCCTGCATTAGTTTGCTTAGGATCATGACCTCCAGTTCCATCTATGTTGCTGCAGACGGCATTATCTCATTCCTTTTTTGGCTGTGTAGTATTCCATGGTGTATACCTACCACATTTTCTTTATCCAGTCTACTGTTGATGGGCACTTAGGTTAATTCCATGTCTTTGCTATGATGAATAGTGCTATGATGACATTTTTTTTTTTTTTTTTTCCGACAGGGTCTTGCTCTATTCCCCAAGTTGGAGTACAGTGACACAATCATAGCTTACTGCAGCCTGGAACTCCTGGGCTCAAGGGATCCTCCCGCCTCAGCCTCTCAAAGTGCTGGGATTACAGGTATGAGCTACAGTGTTTGGATGTGAAATTATTCTAGGTGGAAGAATTTCCACTCTCAGATTTCTGACCCAGAGTTACTTTAACAATCTTTTTTAACAACTTGCCTTTAATAAGCCTTTCCAGTGCGTTCAACTTGGTTTTCACAGCAACATCTCTTTTCTCTTTATGCTCATAGTTCATGTTTTCAAAAATTTAACTAAATTATGATAGCAAATATCACTGATATATTAATAAATAAGTAAGCCCAAAGTCATTTAGTAGGCAAGTAGCTCAATTGACAGGAACAGAACTATCCAAGAGTTCTGAAAAGCTGCCTCTAGTCATGTTGGCATGCAGTAGGCATAGGTAAGTAGGTAAATACATTTTAGAACTGGGAGAGTAAGTTAAATAGGGCCTAAGAAAATAACTATGTATTTATGTACATATATATATAATGGCTGTACAACTCTATAAATTTGCTAAAAATCATTGGTTTGTACACATAAAATGAGTGTACTCCAGCCTGGGCAACAGAGCAAGACCCTGTCTCTAAAAAAAAAAAAAGAGAAGAAAATGAGCTTAATAGAATAAGAACTCAAAACCAAGATAATAAAACAACTGAAGAAGATGAATAGGGAAATTGCACATTTGAGAATCCAAAGACTAATAAATACCTCAAAACAAGGAACCAATAGACATGGCTAGAAGTGGAATTAGTTTTTTCTTTTCTTTTTTTAAGACGTTTACACCCCATAAATGAAATTATTGATATGTAAAAAGATTTTAAATAATCAAAATAATGGTAGATGAAAACACAAAGATATTAAAACAATCAGGTAGAAATCAGTAGATATGGAAGACAGCAGTTATTGGTGTCCCTGAAATTGAGAACTCATTAAATGGAACAGAAGTATTCAAAAATATAAAAACAAAAGTTTGCACCAAAATGAAGTACTAATCTACAGCTTGAAAGGTCAAGACAGAAAGCACTTGATACAGAATATTCTGTCTTGAAAAATATTGTAATTAACTTATTGAACTTCAGATATCCAGGCAGAAAAAGTAGAATGCCTGCAAGGAGAAAAACTCAGGCTATCCTTACATTTCTCAACAACAACATTCCAGAGACAGAAGCCAATGGAGCACAGGCTACAGAATTCTGAAAGAACAAAAGTATGGTCCAAGAATATTATACCCAGCCAAGATGTCATTTGGAAATGAAGATACTAGGCAGATTCCCACAAATACAAAAGAGCAGAGAAAAGAGCTCTCTCTGGCCGGGCACGGTGGCTCACGCCTGTAATCACAGCACTTTGGGAGGACAAGGTGGGCAGCTCGCCTGAGGCTGGGAATTTGAGACCAGCCTGACCAACATGGAGAAATCCTGTCTCTATTAAAAATGCAAAATTAGCTGGGCATGGTGGAACATGCCTATGATCCCAGATACTCGGGAGGCTGAGGCAGGAGAATCACTTGAACCTGGGAGGCGGAGGTTGCGGTGAGCCAAGATCATGCTGTTGCACTCCAGCCTGGGCAACAAGAGTGAAAATCTGTCTCAAAAAAAAAAAAAAAAAAAAAAAAAGAGCTCTCTCAAATTCTTCTTGAGGAAATGCTTGAAAGTGAAATTCAGCCAATTAAGAAATAGGGCAAAATTAAGACTTCAAGAATTAAGAAGTCTTGGTACAAGGATTTGTGATGATCATTGAATCTGTTTAAATACGGAATTAATACTGAATACCTGTGTGCATCATTGCTTTATACCATGTACATATTATATGAATTAACAGTGTAAAATAGTATGACTAAGAAACACTGGGCCCTGTCGGGGGGGTAATGGAAGATAGTATAGTACGAGTGTGCTCTCTTTGGGCTCACAGTAGATTCTAATTTAAAATGTATTCTTAACTAGAGCTGGGCAGTTGCCTATAATCCCAGCAACTAGGGAAGCTGTAGCAGAAGGATTTACTTGAGCTCAGGAGTTCAAGACCAGTATGGGCATATTGCAAGACCCCATTCCTAAAAAACAAAAATAAAAAAATTAGCTGGGTATAGTGGCGCATGCCTGTGGTTCCAGCTACTTGGGAGGTTGGGGTGGGAGGAGTTCAAGGCTGCAATGCCACTGCATTGCTGTGTGGGTGACAGAGCACGACCCTGTCTCATAAAATAAAATTAAAATTAAATTAAATTAAATTCAAATAAACAAAACAACATAATGTCAAAATCACTTTTCCTAACCCTTATTTGAAGTCCAAATTTTTAAAGTTTCTTCTTATACTTATTGCTTTTTTCCTTTTTATTCCTTTTAGCTTCTTTAATTCAAGTAAACTTGAATTTTTGAATTCTTTAATTCAATTAACTTAAATTAGAATTCAGGATTAACAGAATTCAATTAACTGTAACTCAATTCTGTTAAATTCAAGTAAACTTGAATATAATACTTTTTATTTTTTAATAACACACCTTATGATACCATTTTGAAGTACCTTTGTCTATATACCTATTTATCTATCATTCTATTCATATAAAGGCATAAAAAGATATTTAGAATGATGTTAATCAAATGTTAATAATGACTATTTTTAGATGGTGGGACTTGGGAGTTGTTTTTTTAAAAAAATATTTTCCCCCAGCTTTACTGATGTATAATTGTCAAACAATGAGATTTCAGGGAGGTTTTCCTTTTTCTTTTGCATTGCTTAAATGATTTGCAATGAAAATATATTATTTTCACAAGAACAATAAGTTGATTTTTCTTACAACAAAGCATAAAACAAACCTTCAACACTTCTCCCTAGTCTTCAGGATGTAGTTCAAGCTTTTGTATTCAAAATAAGAACCCAAACTATCTTCCCAAACCTACTTCCCACATTTAATAATAACACAATTAATCTGTTAATATAAAAAGTATTCCCTGAAAATTCCTGCTGCTGTTCCTTTGCCCAAATCATTTTACCATCTGGAAATGCCCAAATCATTTTACCATCTGAAACAGGCTTGCCATCTTTATCTGTATTAAACAAATGCAACCCATCCCACAAAGCTCAAGTCTTGGTCCATCTCTTCCATTGACCTCCTCAGAGCCCCACAACATTTTCCAATCAAACAGTTAAAAGTATCCATGTAGAAAAATACCTACAGAGTTCCTACTTCCTCTGGATTTGGTTTAAAGAGGAACCATTCAGTGAGAGACAAATAAGTTCTCCCAGTGTAAGTCAATTCTTGACTGTCATTTTAGTAAACAGCCACTGAAGCTTATTAATATAGTAACAAGAAGTGAGAAATTGCAAAGCCTGAATTTCAACCTAACTAGTACTGAAAGTTAATAAGGTGCATATTCTTCCCTGAATAGACTATAATTCAAGGAACAATGGGAACATAGAGAAGTATCTGAATGCTCATCGGTTTCAGTTTTCTTTTTTGACATGAGAAATGAAAACACTTTTTACAGATTAAAATTTTTGCCGGGCGCGGTGGCTCACGCCTGTAATCCCAGCACTTTGGGAGGCCGAGGCGGGCGGATCACAAGGTCAGGAGATCGAGACCACGGTGAAACCCCGTCTCTACTAAAAATACAAAAAATTAGCCGGGCACGGTTGTGGGCGCCTGTAGTCCCAGCTACTCGGGAGGCTGAGGCAGGAGAATGGCGTGAACCCGGGATGCGGAGCTTGCAGTGAGCCGAGATCGCGCCACTGCACTCCAGCCTGGGCTGGGCGACAGAGCGAGACTCCGTCTCAAAAAAAAATAAATAAAAAATAAAAAAAAATAAAATAAAATTTTTAATAAAGCTGCTTGCTATTAAAAAGCATACTTATGAATAAGCAAGATCTAGAGACTTACTGGCTTTTCAACAAAATGAGCAGAAATTTCACCAAGTGACTAAATATATTAATACTAAATACTTTTGGACTGAAAAACAACCTAATTCTATTATCTGGGCCATGAAAAAAGACAATGATGCCGTTACCTAGTGGCAGCAATGGATAAAAGCAACATTAAGATTTCTTGGTTTGTTAGCTGTTGAGGGCTACAAAACTGATCATAAAAGTGAGTAAATTATATTAGACATGCCATCTATAGTAAAATCTTTTGAGAAAATGCTTTTTATATTTTCTTCCTTCCTTCCTCCCTTCCCTTCCCTTCCCTTCCTTTCTTTTTTATTTTTGAGACAGAGTCTCACTCTGTCGCCCAGGCTGGAATATAGTGGCTTAATCTTGGCTCACTGCAACCTCTGCCTCCTGAGTTCAAGGGATTCTCCTGCCTCAGCCTCCCGAGTAGCTGGGACTACAGGTGCACACCACCATGCCCAGCTAATTTTTGTATTTTTAGTAGAGATGAGGTTTCACTATGTTGGCCAGGCTGGTCTCGAACTCCTGACCTCAGGTGCCCCACCTGCCTTGGCCTCCCAAAGTGCTGGGATTACATGCACGAGCCACCAGGCCTGGCCACTTTTATCTATTTTGTTGCCCAATGGAAAAGAATATTAATTTTTTTCATAGCATTAAGACAACTTTTAAAATTTTTGAAAATTTTTACCAGGTATACACATACAGACATGCAATATTTACATTTTATGAAGGGCATAAAAGAGAAAATAAAGTCTCTTTTCCTCCACATTTATTTTAGTTTTGTTTTGTTTTTCTACACATTTCTTATTAAATCTTACATCCTAGAGGCAATTCTGTTAACAATTTCTGCTTTTTCGTTTTCCTAACGTTTATCATTAATATAATTATTTTAATTTTATTCAATTAATTTAATTATTTATTGATTTACCACCTTTATACTGTATCTCCCCATAGCGAAAGATACAGAAATGAGAAAACTTGCCTTTCTTTCCACCTCTCCTTTCCATCTCTAAATTTTTGTTAATATTACAAAAATGTGTAATGTTGGCCGGGCGCGGTGGCTCATGCCTGTAATCCCAGCACTTTGGGAGGCCGAGGTGGGTGGATCACTTGAGGTCAGGAGTCCGAGACCAGCCTAACCAACATGGTGAAACCTGTCTCTACTAATAACATAAAAATTAGCTGGGCGTGGTGGCGCATGCCTATAATCCCAGATACTCAGGAGGCTGAGGCAGGAGAATTGCTTGAACCTGGGAGGCGGAGGTTGCAGTGAGCCAAGATCCTGCCTTTGCATTCCAGCCTGGGCCACAGAGCAAGACTCCATCTCGGTGGGGGGAGAAAAGTGTAATGTTTATATTATTTTCTGGAACTAAAAATATTTTGTGATTTGTATATAGATGGGCCAAAAATTAAAAACTCAAACTCAGAATTTACTATCTTATAATCCTCTATATATTTGCTCTAGAGCCAAGTGGTGTGATTAAAGCCTTAGTGATGGAAATATATTACTGTGTTACTAAGACTTTGTAACTCAAAAGGGAGCCTTCCACACATCAAAATCTAATGGATTACGAGGCATGGTGGCTCATGCCTGTAATCCCAGCACTTTGGGAGACCAAAGTGGGCAGATCACCTGAGGTCAGGAGTTTGAGACCAGCCTGGCCAACATAATGAAACCCTGTCTGTACTAAAGATACAAAAATTAGCTAGGTGTGGTGGTGCGCACCTGTAATCCCAGCTACTCGGGAGGCTGAGGCAGGAGAATCTCCTAAACCCAGGAGGCGGAGGTTGCAGTGAGCTGAGATTGAGCCACTGCATTCTCCAGCCTGGGCGACAGAGTGAGACTCCATCAAAAAAAAAAAAAAAATCGAATAGATCTTTTATAATTTTCCCCCCAACTTTTGTTCACTTTGTCAGGTCATATACCTCTATTACTTACATCCCATAGGGTCCTCTTTGTTAGATTCCATTTTCATTTTGCTAAAGTCTATCTTTGGGTGATTTTCCACATAGAGTGTGTAGCACTAAACATTCTGAGTTCTGACATATTCCTTACTTTGCCTTTATAATTGTTTGGCAGTGTGTGTGAATACATATCAAATTCTAACAAAGACTCTCTCTTTGACCACACATTCGACAGGCTCCTCTGAGCCTTCTTTTCAACTGAAGACAGGCCCTAATCTGTCTGTCCTCAGCCTGCTTTACCCAGTTTTAGAGCAACCTTGCTAAATCAGTTTAGAGAGAGAATCCCCTCATCCTTGAAATCTAATCACCAATGATATTTGATCATGATCCTCATTCCCCACCATTGATGTCTAAGTTCTTTGCCTGCCTCTAGCAAGAATCCCGTTAGGCCAGTTTACCAAGAATCTCCCTACCCTTGATGTCTCCTCTTAGAAAATTTCTATTCACTGACTCATCCGGTCTACCTGTTGGCTATGAATCCTTAGCTGTATTTGCTGTATTAAGACTGAGCTCAGTTTTACTGAACTTCTCTTCCCTATTACAATAGCACTGAATATTTGTCTTTACTGCCTTTAACTAGTGTCTGGCTCTGTTTCTCTGTAACAATTCTAGGGTCCTATTCTTTTTCCCTTACAATTTTCAAGACTTTTTTTTTTTTTTTTCCGAGGCAGGATTTTGCTCCTGTTGCCTAGGATGGAGTGCAGTGGTGCAATCTCAGCTCATTGCCACTTCTGCCTCTCGGGTTTAAGCGATTCTCCGGCCTCAGCCTCCTGAGTAGTTGGGATTACAGGAGTCCACCACCATGCCCGGATTTTGTATTTTTAGTAGAGACAGGGTTTCACCATGTTGGCCAGGCCAGTCTCGAACTCCTGACCTCAGGTGATCCACCCACCTCGGCCTCCCAAAGTGCTGGGATTACAAGTGTGAGCCACCTCGCCCAGCCAATTTTGAAGACATTTATTGTATTTTTTTTTTTAGATGGAGTTTCGCTCTTGTTGCCCAGGCTGGAATCCAATGGCATGATCTTGGCTCACTGCAAGCTCCACCTCTCGAGTTCAAGCGATTTTCCTGCCTTAGCCTCCTGAGTAGCTGGGATTACAGGTGCATGCCATCATGCCGGCTAATTTTTGTATTTTTAGTAGAGACAGGGTTTCATCATATTGGTCAGGCTGGTCTCACACTCCTGACCTCAGGTTATCCGCCCACCTTGGCCTCCCAAAGTGCTGGGATTATAGTCGTGAGCCGCTATGCCCGGCCAAACATTTATTTTTAGTGGTGGTAAGTCTTACCGCTTTTTAGGAAACCTATTTTGTTTTTGCTTTTTTTTCTCTTTCAATGTTTGGCTGCCCACTCAGATTCCTATATAGAGAGATGGCATGAATTTCTTCTACATGTGTATTTTTCCTCTAGGCCTATTCCTTCATCATGGGCTCTATGCAAGCAGAACCACATAATCAGGGAGGCTTCTTTGTAGAATGCATGGGTAGGGAGTAGTCAGGCAGTCTGATGACCCCAAAACTGACTCCATCATGAGGGTGAAGTGCATTACATGAATTACTCCTGAGTGAAGCTGCCACTTTTTTTTTTTTTTTTTTTTTTTTTTTTTTTTTATCCCATCCTTCTTTTTATGCAAGTCTGATCTACTTTCTCTCAAGCTAAATGTTCTCTCAAGGAGTCCTCTCCAGGCAAATCATTACTTCTTTAGAGAGACATTCTCATACTTTAGTGTTAGAGCAAAAGGTACCAGTACCAGGTACCTTTATAAGGGTGGAACAATAAAGACCCATTTGTACCAATTGGTTTCTTAAATTGTTTTTAATGTAACACTTGAATAAATTACCCAATAATTAACTTAAATCTCACTTTCGATTGTCTAAAATTTGTTGATTCTGAAAAGAACTGCCCATGTCCCCTAATCCTCATCTCAAGCGTGATTTCTTTCCTAGATACCTACTCCTGTGTTCTCTCTTACCCACTCTGTCCTCAACTTATTCAGAGTATCTGCACCCATCTACTTACCTCATTGTCTCACCTTTAGACTAGCAAGTTCTCAAAAGCAGAGGCTAGGTCTAATTCACTTAGTGTTCAGAAGATCTCGCATAAGGTTAGTGCTCGACAAGTTCCTATATAATAATTGAATGAGCATCAAAGGCAGACATTGCAAATACACAAATCCTCAAAGGACAACAGTTCCAGAATCTAGTCTGAGGAAAGCATGGAAGGAGGATCTAGGGAGCCTGCAGTCTACCCATCTACAGCTACTGAAGAAGCCCAGGCTGAAGCTCTGTATCCTCTAGCACAGGAAGAAAGTTGGGTATAGGCACTAGAGAGGTTAACGTTTAAAAAATGCAAATCACCAGCTTGGGCAACATACTGAGGACCTGTCTCTACAAAAAACATAAAAATTAGCTGGGCATGCCTGTAGTCCCAGCTACTAAGGAGGCTAAGGCAGGAGGATCATTTGAGCTCAGGAGTTTGAGGCTGCAGTGAGTGAGCTATAATCATGCCACTGCACTCCAGCCTGGAGGACAGAATGGGACCTTGTCTCAAAAAAAAAAAAAAAAAAAAAAAAAAAAATCTTAACAGAGCTGTAACTAATAAAGAGGTTGAATCAGTAATAAAAAATCTCGGCTGGGCATAGTGGCTCAAGCCTGTAATCCTAGCAGTTTGGGTAGGTGCAAAGTAGGTGGATCACCAGATCAGGAGTTCGAGACCAGCCTGGCCAACATGGTGAAACCCCATCTCTACTAAAAATACAAAAAAATTAGTCAGGTGTGTTGGCACATGCCAGTCATCTCAGCTACTTAGGCGGCTGAAGTAGGAGAATTGCTTGAACCCAGGAGGCAGAGGTTGCAGTGAGCCAAGATCACGCCACTGCACTTCAGAGCTTGGGTGACAGAGTGAGACGCTGTCTGAAAAAAAAAAAAAATTGTCTCCAGGAGTCTTAAAAAAAAATCTCCTAACAAAGAAAATCCCTGGACGTGATGGCTTTACCAGTGAATTCTACCTAATATTTAAAGAAGAACAAACACCAATCCTTCTCAAACTTTTCCAAAACCTGGAAGAGGAGGGAACACTTCCTAACTCACTCTATGAGGCCAGAATTACCCTAATTTTAAAAGCCAGATTAAAAAAAGAAAGCTATGGAACAATGTTTTTTTAAGAACATTAATGCAAAACTCCTCAACAAAATACTAGCAAACCAAATTCAGCAGCATATTAAAAGCATTATACATCATGACCAAGTAGGATTTATTCCTGGAATGCAAGGATGGTTCAACATATGAAACTAGATCAATGTAATGCACCACTAGCTAGATTAACAAAGAAAAAAGACAGAAGACCCAAATAAGCACAATCAAAAATAACAAAGATGACAATACAACCAATCCCACAAAAATACAAAAGATCTTCAGAAACTATTATGAATACCTCTATGCACACCACTAAAAAAATCTAGAGGAAATGGATAAATTCCTAGAAACATACACCTCCCAAGACTGAACAAGGAAGAAACTGAGAACCTGAACAGACCAATAAGGAGTTCTGAAATTAAATCAGTAACATAAAACCTACCAATCAAAAAAAGCCCTGGGGCCGGGCATGGTGGCTCATGCCTGTAATCCCAGCACTTTGGGAGGCTGAAGCTGAGGTCAGGAGTTTGAGACGATCCTGGCCAACATGATGAAACCCCGTCTCTACTAAAAATACAAAAATTAGCCAGCCATGGTGGCAGGTGCCTATAATCCCAGCTACTCAGGAGGCTGAGGCAGGAGAATCCCTTGAACCTGGAAGGTGGAGGTTGCAGTGAGCTGAACCTGCGAGGCGGAGATTGCAGTAAGCCGAGATTGTGCCACTGCACTCTAGCCTGGGAGACAAGAGCAAAACTCCAAAAAAAAAAAAAAAAAAGCTCTGGACCAGATGGATTGACAGCCAAATTCTACCAGATGCACAAAGAAGAGCTGGTACCAATCCTACTGAAACAATTCCAAAAACTCAAGGAGGAGGGACTCCTCCCTAACTCATTCTGTGAAATCAGTATCATCCTGATACCAAAATCTGACAGGCATAATGAAAAAAAAAAAAAACAGCCAGACACAGTGGCTTATGCCTGTAATCCCAACAATTTGGGAGGCCAAGGCGAGTGGATCACCTGAAGACAGGAATTCAAGAGCAGCCTGGCCAACATGATGAAGCCCTGTCTCTACTAAAAATACAAAAATTTTCCAGGCATGGTGATGTGTGCCTGTAATCCCAGTTACTCAGGAAGCTGGGGCAGGAGAATTGCTTGAACCCAGGAAGCAGAGGTTACAGTGAGCCAAGATCGTGCCACTGCACTCCAGTCTGGGCAACAAGGAGGAAACTCTGTCTCAAAAAAAAAAAAAAAAAAAAAAAAAGAAGAAGAAGAAGAAGAAAGAAAGGAAAAAAAAAAAAAAAAACTTCGGCCAATATCCCTGGTGAACATAGATGCAAAAATCCTCAACAAAATATTGGCAAACCAAATCCAGCAGCACATCAAAAAGTTAATTCACCGTGATCAAGTAAGCTTCATTTCTGGGATGCAAGGTTGGTTCAACATACGCAAATCAATGAATGTGATTCACTGCATAAACAGAACTAAAAACAAAAAGCATGCAATCATCTCAATAGATGCAGGAAACTTTTTGATGAAATCTGACATCTATTCATGATAAAATTCTCACCAAACTAGGCATCAAAGGAACATACGTCAAAATAGTAAGAGCCATCCATGACAAACCCACAGCTAACATCATACTGAGCCAGCAAAAGCTGAAGTATTCCCCTTGAGAACTGGGACAAGACAAGGATGTCCATAGGATGTCCACTATGTCCTGGAAGACAAGGATGTCTTCCAGAACACAGTACTGGAAGCCCTGGGAAGAGCAATCAGGTAAGAGAAAGAAATAAAAAACAACAAAATAAGGAAAGAAGAAGTCAAACTATCTCTTCACTGATGGTGTGATTCTATGCCTTGAAAACCCTAAAGACTCTGCCAAATGACCCCTAGAACTGATAAACGACTTCAGTAAAGCTTCAGGATACAAAAATCACTAGCATATATATACACCAATAACATTCAAGCAGAGAGCCAAATCAAGAACACAATTCCATTTACAACAGCCACAAAAAGAATAAAATGCCTAGGAACATCCCTAACCAAGGAGGTGAAAGATCTCTACAAGGAGAACTACAAAACATTGCTGAAAGAGACTAGATATGATACATATAAATGGGAAAGTATCCCTGCTCATGAACTGGAAAAATCAACATCATTAAAATGGCAATACTGCCCAAAGCAATCTACAGGTTCAATACTATTTCTATCAAACCACCAAAATCATTTCTCACAGAATTGGAAAAAACTATTCTAAGATGCATATGGAATCGAAAAAGAGCCAGAATCACCAAAGCAATCCTTAGCAAAAATAAAAACATCAGAGACAGCACATTACACAACTTCAAACTTAGGCTACACGGCTACAGTAACCAAAATAGCACGGTATGGGTACAAACACAGTCACATAAACCAAGGAAACAGAATAGAGAACTCAAAAATTAAACCACACATGTACAACTATCTGATCTTGGACAAAATCGACAAAAACAAGCAATGGGGCCCAGCGCAGTGGCTCAAGCCCATAATTCCAGCACTTAAGGAGGTTGAGGCGAGGAGAATTTCTTGAGCCCAGAAGTTCAAGACAAGCCTGGGCAACATAGTGAAACCCCATCTCTATAAAAAATTTAAAAATTAGCCAGGCATGGTTGCACACACCTGTAGTCTCAGCCACCCAGGAGGCTGAGGTGAAGAATTGCTTGAGCTCAGGAAGTAGGGGCTGCAGTGAGCTGTGATCGTGCCACTGCACTGCAGCCTGGGTGACAGAGTGAGACCCTATCTAACAACAACAACAAAAAGCAATGGGGAAAAGACTCCCTATTTGATAAATGGTGTTGGGATAACTGGCTATCTGTATGTAGAAGAAGGAAATCAAACCCCTACCTGTCACCATATATAAAAATTAACTCAAGGTGGATTAAGGACTTAAATGTAAAACCTAAAACTATAAAAATCCTGGAAGAAAACCTAGGAAACACCCTTCTTGATATTGGCCTTGGCAAATAATTTATGGCTAAGTTCTCAAAAGCAATTTCAACAAGAGCAAAATTTGACAAGTGGGACTTAATTCAACAAAAGAGCTTCTGCACAGCAAGAGAAACTATCAAAGGAGGAAACAGACAACCTACAGAATGGGAGAAAATATTCACTAACTATGAATGCAACAAAGTTCTAATATCCAAAATGTATAAGGAACTTAAATCAGTAAGCAAAAACAAATAACTCCATTAAAAAGTAGGCAAAGGACACGAACAGGCTTCTCAAAAAAAAAGACTTACAGATGGCCAATAAACATACGAAAAAATGCTCATCATCACTAACCATCAGAGAAATGTAAATCAAAACCACAATGAAATGCCATTTCAACTAGTCAGAATGGCTTTTGTTAAAAAGTCGAAAAATAATAGATGTTGGTGAGGCTGTAAAGAAAAGGGAACACTTATACACTGTTGGTGGGAATGTAAATTAGCTTAGCCACTGTGGAGAGCAGTTTGGAGATTTCTTTTTTTTTTTTTTTTTTTTTTTTTTTTTGAGACAGAATCTTGCTCTGTCACCCAGGCTGGAGTGCAGTGGTGCAATCTTGGCTCACTGCGACCTTCACCTCCTGGGTTCAAGCGATTCTCATGCCTCAGCCTCCAGAGTAACTGGGACTACAAGTGTGCGGCACCATGCCTGGCTAATTTTTGTATTTTTAGTAGAGACAGGGTTTTGCCATGTTGGCCAGGCTGGTCTCAAACTCCTGACCTCAAGTGATCCAACCACCTTGGCCTCCCAAAGTGCTGGGATTATGCTGGCATGAGCCAGCATGCCCAGCCTGGAGATTTCTTAATGAACTAATAATTGAACTACCATTGCACCCAGCAATTTCATTACTGGGTATGTGCCCAAAGGAAAATAAGTAATTCTACCAAAAATACATATGCACCTCTATGTTCATTACAGTGCTATTCACAATAGCAAAGACATTGAATCAACCCAAGTGCCCATCAATGTGGATTGGATTTAAAAAACGTGGTACATATATGCAATGGAATATTAGCAGCCATAAAAAAGAATAAAATCATGTCCTTTGCAGCAATGCGGATGCAGTTGGAGACCATTATCCTAAGCAAGCTAATGCAGAAACAGAAAACCAAATATCTCATGTTTTCACTTAGAAGTGGGAACTAAACATTGGGTAAACTTGGACATAAAGATGGGAACAATGGGAAATACAGTTCACTGGGAAATACAAAACACTGGGAAATACAAGAGCAGGAAGTGAGGGAGTGGAGCAAGGGTTGAAAAGCTACCTATTGGGTACTATGCTCACTATCTGGGTGACAGATTCATTCATACTCCAAACCTCAGAATCATGCAAAATTTCTTTGTAACAAACCTGTACATGTACCTTCTGATCTTAAACACCAAAAAAAGTTAAACAAGAATAAAAACCTGTCAGAACTAATACATGAATTCAGCAAAGTAGCAAGATACAAAGTTAGCACACAAAAATCAGTTGCATTTTGATACACTAACAATAAGCTACTCGGGAGGCTGAGGCAGGAGAATGGCGTGAACCTGGGAGGCGGAGCTTGCAGTGAGCTGAGATCCGGCCACTGCACTCCAGCCTGGGCCACAGAGCGAGACTCCGTCTCAAAAAAAAAACAACAAAAAAAAAACCACAGAAAATAGCAAGTGTTGCTGAGGACGTGGATAAACTCTAACCCTCGTACATCATTGGCGAGGATGTGAAATGGTATAGCTGCTGGATAAAACAGTATGGTGGTTCCTCAGAAAATTAAAAATAGAATTACTATATGATCCGCATTTCTATTTCTGGATATATATACTCAAACAATTGAAAGCAGAGTCTTGAAGAAATGTTTGAACACCCGTGTTCACAGCAGTATTATTCACAATAGCCAAAACGTGGAAACAAGCCACGCATTCATCGAAGAATGAATGGGTTAACAAAATGCGGTCTATGCATGCAATGAAATATTATTCTGCCTTCTCATTCTACTTGCTTCTCCTGTTCCTAACCTCTAAAGGTAGAGTGTCACCACTTAGACCTGCGGTCTCTTCTCTGATTATACTTATTCCCTAGATAATGTCCTCTAGTGCCATGACTTTAAAAACAATAGCGGTGGCTCGTGTCTGTAATTTTAGCACTTTGGGAGGCCGAGGCAGGCAGATCACCTGAGGTCAGGAGTTAGAGACCAGCCTGGCCAACATGGTGAAACTCCATCTATACTAAAAATACAAAAATTAGCCAGGGATGGTGGCAGGCACCTGTAATCCCAGCTACCCGAGAGGCTAAGGCAGGAGAATCGCATGAACTCAGGAGGCGGAGGTTGCAGTGAGCCAAGATCATGCCACTGCACTCCAGTCTGGGCAACAGAATGAGGCTCCTTCTTTAAAAAAAAGAATACAACCAAATATCCTTATGATGACCTTTAAGGCCATTAACTCCTTAACTACATCCACACTCCCAGCCTTACGCCTCTGGTTGCATCCCTCACCCCACCACCCCTCATTCACTGAGCTCTAGCACACTGGCCTCCTGCTTCTATGAGGCCACCAGGTCAACTCCCACCTCAAGACATCTGCTGTTCCTTCTACCTGAACTGCTCTTCCTCCAAGTATTTGCATGGCTTTCACCCTCACTTCATTCTGATCTCTGTTCAAAGGTCACCTCCTTAGAGCTTTCCCCAAGCAATATATAGTCATCCCTCAGGATCCATGGGGAATTGGTTCTAGGATCTCCTCTGATACCAAAGTCCAAGGAGCTGAAGTCACTTATATAAAATGGCATACTATTTGCATGTAACCTATGCACATCCTCCCATATGCTTTAAATCATTTCTAGATTTCTTATAATACCTAATATAATGTAAATGCTGTGTAAATAGCTGCTATACTATATTGTTTGGGGAATAATGACAAGAAAAAAAAAAGTCCATACATACTCAGTACAGACACAACCACCCTCTTTTTTTCCCCAAATATTTTCCATCCCCGGTTGGTTGAATCTGCTGACAGAGAACCTGCAGATATGGAGGGCCAGCTGTATATGCTCCTATCACTCTTTATCCTCTTTACCATTTAGTTTTCCACCTAACATTATATTATATATCCATTTGTTTATTACCTGCTTTGGAAGTGACATAAAGAACTTTGTCGGCCGGTCGCGGTGGCTCAAGCCTGTAATCCCAGCACTTTGGGAGGCCGAGACGGGCGGATCACGAGGTCAGGAGATCGAGACCATCCTGGCTAACACGGTGAAACCCCGTCTCTACTAAAAAATACAAAAAAACTAGCCGGGCGAGGTGGCGGGCGCCTGTGGTCCCAGCTACTCAGGAGGCTGAGGCAGGAGAATGGCGTGAACCCGGGAGGCGGAGCTTGCAGTGAGCCGAGATTGCGCCACTGTACTCCAGCCTGGGCGACAGAGCGAGACTCCGTCTCAAAAAAAAAAAAAAACAAAAAACTTTGTCTTGTTTAATACTATATTCCTGACATGACAACTAAAACAATTCAGAGCAGAAGCACACGACCAAGAGTTGTTGGAATAAATGATCGAATGGATGGATCTTAGATAAAGGTGGAAGATGGCTCTCCTTTTGAACACTCCAGGGTACGGGGATGTTACTCTCCCATTCCCCACCTGTAGTTTCTCCTATGCTTAGCGCTGGCCTAAACCATGCTGTGTCCCTTTAATATCCAAAAGATTCGTTCTTAGGGTGGGACCAACAAAATGGGTATAACCATGTATTGACTCCTCCTTTAGGAGCCAGCACAGAGGAGTTGTCTGTCGCCCTGCAAAAGCACTGACCTGCCTGAGTGAGTCTGTTGCCTTATCTGATAGTGGGATTGTGGATGCTGCTAGCTGATCCCTCAATTCTTCCTATTTGTCTTTGGCAAGCCCAACTTTACTGACACCATCTTCTGCTCAATTCCAAAACCATTGTCAGGCTCTGCAACTCTGCTCTGCCCCAGGGTCTTGGGTGCCTGAATATCTAATTCATGGCCTCAAAAAACCTAACAAGAAGTATAAACTTATCTGTAGACCTCAAGACAGCATCTGGTTAATCACCCTCTGAAAACAGAGGATGATTCCAAACCCCTCGCTGTGGCCTTGGAAGCTCTACAGAGTCTGTTCCTACCTATCTCTCCAAACTCATCTCAGGCCCCTCTCCTCTTTGCTTACAAAGTTCTAGCCAAAATGATCTTTCCGTTTCTCAAATACCCCAAGCTTATTCCCACTTCATGGTGATGCAAGGCAGACAAGTCCCAAAATTGGGGATTAGGCCAGGAGGGTTTTGGCTTTGCCAGGAAATAATTCAAGGGCAAGCTAGTGGTGTTAGCAACTTTTACGAAGTGGCCGTATACAGCTGCAGCAGCAGCAGCAGTATTGCTCCTTGAGGAGCAGGGCTACACCATAGGCACTGTGCTCACAGTAGGAGCTCAGTGGCAGTTCTGGAGTCATTGTTATACTGACTTTTAATTATATGCAAATTAAGGGGAATATTATGCAGAATTTTCTAGAAAAAAAGGTTGTCAGGTCATTGCCATGGAAAGGGCAGTAACTGGCCAGGCATGGTGGCTCACACCTGTAATCCCAGCACTTTGGGAGGCTGAGGTGGGCAGATCACAAGGTCAGGAGTTCAAGACCAGCCTGACCAATATGGTGAAACTCCATCTCTACTAAAAATACAAAAATTAGCTGGGCATGGTGGCGCATGCCTGTAGTCCCAGCTACTCAGGATGATGAGGCAGGAGAATCATTTGAACCTGGGAGGAGGAGGTTGCAGTGAATCAAGATCGCACCACTGCACTCCAGTCTGGGCAACAGAGACTCCGTCTCAAAAAAAAAAAAAGAAAAGAAAGAGCGGTAACTTCAGGTGTTGTCATGGCAACAGTAAACTGACATGGCACACTAGTGGGACTGCCTTATAGAGAGGAGCTTTGGCCTCTTCCCTGTTTTAGCTATTTCTCTATCGGGTTCGAGGTTCAAGTCCCGCCTCTGGAGATGAGTTTCACCTCCTACCTCAATGGCATTTACAGTTGCCTCACCTTCTTCCTAAGACATTCTGTACCCAAATCTTTGCATGACTGGCTCATTCTTGTCATAGTTTTTCAGCTCAAATGTGAGTCCCTCGGAGATGCCTTCCCAAAGATCATCAGTCTACAATACAAGGCAGTACTGTTTTTTATTTTCTTCAGAGCAATGGCTACTCTTGTCCATTTTTGTTTACTTGATTATTGTCAAACTCTTCTCTCTAACAGAGGACTAACCAATAGAATTTTCTGCAATGATGAAAGTATTTTTATATTTGAGCTGTCCAATACAGAAGCCACTAGTTACCATGTGACTCCTATGCACTTGAAATGTGGCTAGTATGAATGAACAAATGCATTTTTAATTTAATTTAATTTTAACTGATTTAAATTTAAATTTAAATAGCCACATGTGGCCAATGGCTACTGTACTGGGCAACACAGTTCTAGTATGTAAGCTTTGAGAGAGCAGGGATTCAATCTTATGCTTTGCCATATCTCCAGAATCTAGAACAATTAAATACTTCTAACCAAGATATTCTTTGGAGGATGGAGTCTTGTCAGTGTCTAACGTTTGGGTCCGATGTGGCCAGCAATGAGTCATTCATTGATTTGGCTTTTGTCTTAGGAACATCAAGGTGAAAGTCAAGGAGATCCCTTTTCTTCAAAATGTTGTTGAAAAAGATAGTGTAACAACATTGTAGAAAAAATTTTAAAAATAAGTAACCTCCTACAATTCTTCCAGCAAACATTGCAACTATTTTAATTTTTTGCATACTGTCTTCCAGATTTTGTTCACATGCAGATGTCTTTTCAATATTTTGCAGACACAGAGGACACCATCAAAACTTTGTCCTTGGGGGCCGAGCACGGTGGCTCATGCCTGTAATCCCAGCACTTTGGGAGGCCAAGGCAGGCGGATCATTTGAGGCCAGGAGTTTAGACCAGCCTGGCCAACATGGTGAAACTCCATCTCTACTAAAAATACAAAAATTAGCTGGGTGTGGTGGCACGTGCCTGTAATCTCAGCTACTCTGAGGTAGGAGAATCACTTGAACTCAGGAGGTTGAGGTTGCAGTGAGCCAAGATTGTGCCATTGCACTCCAGCCTGCACGACAGAGACTCCATCTCAAAAAACCAAAACCAAAACCAAAACCAAAACCTTTGTCCTTGGAGAACATTTCCAATGCCCAGCCAGGTCTCAGCTCAGAAAGAGCCTGACTATTGGAGTCATTTCCTGTGGCTCACCCAGTGAAAAGATCGTACCACCTCACAGCCACTTGGAGAGCCCTATGCATTGAAGACACTGGCTTGGCCCTGGGTACACAGCAATTGATGATCATTTGTGAAGGACAGATATTGAAGAAGGCAGGGGCTATGCTGGCTTATTCATTCATCCAACAACTACTATTCTCTGGTATTGAATCTCATAAATATTTTCCTTATTTCTACAGGCTCTACTATTTTCCTTTTTTATGGCTGAGTAGCAGACACACCAAAATCTATTAAACCTATTCTGTGTTGGATCATAGAGCATTTAACTTATGCCCATTATTGGATCCTGCAGAATTCTGTAATTAACTCTTCCTGCATGGAGTTTTTTTACTTTTGTTATATTATTTCCTTATAGTGTAGTGGTTGGTTATGAGTACAGGTTCTGGAAAGAGATGATCTGATTTTTAACACTATCCATGGTAGTTTGGGCAAATTTCTTCACTTCTCCATATCTCAGTATTTCATTTATCAAGAAGGGTCACTAATAACACCTTCCTCATAGGATTGTTGTGAGAATTGAAATTAATAAATTACATACAAAGTGTTTGGCTCTGAGTTAGTACTCAACACAGAATAATAACAACTGCTCTTGATCCAGGAGTAATTTCAAGGATATTAATGTTTTCGAGACTGTTTCTAGATTGTGCTAATGGTTGTACAACTCTGAAAATATATTAAAAATCATTGAACTATACAGTCAATAAAAGCCTGTTGCTAGTTATGGCTATGTTGTTTTCCCAAATGGTATTCCTATTGTCATTCCTATTCTCACCTCAATTTTGTCACAATCTCATCAGAAATGGGGGCTACTATTTTAAATACAGTTTTCTTTATTTGGGAAAGGTCAAATAGAATCCTAAATGTGCTTTCTCTTGCATTTTTTACCTTATTACTAGCAAGGAATGCATGTATTGTTTACTCTTTGCTTCCTATTGAATATTTGCTTCCTCTTGATCTAACTCTTTGCCCATTTTACTTCTGTGGCTGAAGTCCTTTTTCTTGAATAATCTGTTTCTTAGTATGTCTAATTCACTAGTAATAGTGAGTTGGTCTCTAATAAGGAAAACTTCGAAAAAGCTAATTGTTTTCTCCTCAAAGGGCCCCTCAATAGTGAGTTGGTCTCTAATAAGGAAAACTTCGAAAAAGCTAATTGTTTTCTCCTCAAAGGGCCCCTCAATATTCTACTAGATCTATGTTCTCATTAGCCAAGGGCCTTCTCCAAGCATAGTCTTTCCATCCTAATGTACCTGCAGCATTTTCCCCAGGGCCTGCACTCTAAAGACTTGATAAGAAAAAGCTTTGAACACATGCTCCTTTCTTCTTGCTCTTCGTATCTACTGATTGGGCTTGGAATTCTGCCAAGACAAACAGTGTCCTCTGCTCTTCAGGAAAATGCAAGGCTTCTCAACCATCTTTGAGGGGCCTGCTTCAGATGACAATTTCACAACACGTTCACAGGGCAAACTTGGATTGAGAAGACCCCCAATTTAGAGACAATAAATCTCCAACTGAAAGGAAGCATCACTACTTTTCCCTAGTACAGTAATGTTAATTGAAATATACAGAATGTTGTAACTCTTGCAGTTCCATTTAAATGGACTAGGGATGACAGCAATAGAGTCTGACAAGCTGGCCAAACAGGGACTTCCTAGCCCAGGGTCTGAGCTCTGTCGGTGTGCCCAAAGAGGATTAGGCTCAAAGAGTAGATTCATAATAACCAAACTCACAGGAGTTTGAAGTCTATATCTTCATAAAGGATTTCTGAAAGTTCTGTTTGTGACAGACATGCCCTGAGAGATGAGGAAAGGAGTGCAGGTGTTAGTCTGTTTATGTGGGAAAGGACTGGAAACTCTCTAAGGGGATAGAGTGTTCTTCGCTAGGTGCATATTGCTTGTTCAGATGATACCCTGAGACCACAGATGACTCCTTGGTTTTTTCCTTCTGAATATACAACAGAAGATGTTAACCCAGGATAGTCTGTGGTTCAGGAGTGGCCACTAGAAGCACTTCCAGGCACTTCCATCCTGAGGGAGAACACTGCTAGGAGAAGGATGGGCAATTAGGGAGAATGAGGCTGTTGGTGTCATTGCTTCCTCCTTTGTCTATCGGCACCCAAAAATTAGCATCCTTCCCCCTCTTAAAATAGCCTCATGATAAGAGGGCTCCATTCAATTGTTTCTTGTGGGTGGATTTGAAAGAACTGAAATTTCGGCCGGGCGCGGTGGCTCAAGCCTGTAATCCCAGCACTTTGGGAGGCCGAGACGGGCGGATCACGAGGTCAGGAGATCGAGACCATCCTGGCTAACACAGTGAAACCCCGTCTCTACTAAAAAATACAAAAAACTAGCCGGGCGAGGTGGCGGGCGCCTGTAGTCCCAGCTACTCGGGAGGCTGAGGCAGGAGAATGGCGTAGACCCGGGAGGCGGAGCTTGCAGTGAGCTGAGATCCGGTCACTGCACTCAAGCCTGGGCGACAGAGCGAGACTCTGTCTCCAAAAAAAAAAAAAAAAAGAAAGAACTGAAATTTCTTCTATCCTTAATTCTCTTGCCACACTCAGGAACGAAATATGCCAGTGTATTAATAAATATGGTCTTTGATGAGAATGCTTTTCTCTTCTGAGAAGCAAAACAAAATGCTAGCAGTTCAGGCCTGGAAAGCACTAAGATCCTGAAGCTCAGCTTTATTGCATTTTGGCAAGCAACACTAGGCCATCAGAAAAAAAGAGAATCTATTCAACAAACTCTTATTTCTAAGTAAAATAAAAAATGCACACAAGATTATTTCACCATAACAATTATCGAAATGTGTAGACTTCACTCAAAGTAATTGAACCATACAGGCCTCAGCAATTCCTGATTGCTTGCTGGCTGCCCCAGAGTTATTTTTATGCCAGTTACCAGAATTTGATGACTTAGTAAGAGTTAAATGGCATTTTGTAATAAACAGATAAGCTAAATTACAATGATCAATAGCCCTTTGTAAAATTATATGATTATAGCCATCAGAGAAAAAAAAATCCACAGGTAAGAAAGAATTGGATAAGTGCATTACATGTTTAATCAGGCTATGCAAAAATAACACAACAGAACACTTTTAGAGAATGTAGCTGGTCTCAAATATGCCTTCTATTTGGGAGTCATACGTTTCTTTTTTTTTTTTTCGAGACAGAGTTTCGCTGCTGTCACCCAGGCTAGAGTGCAATGGTGCGATCTTGGCTCACTGCAACCTCCGCCTCCTGGGTTCAAGAAATTCCCTGCCTCAGCCTCCCGAGTAGCTGGGATTACAGGCACCCACCACCACGCCCAGCTAATTATCCTTAAAAACTGCTCAGGGAGACAGAATTGAGTAATAATAAAACTCTGTTCTCTCGCACAGCCGGCTCTGCTTGAATTACTCTTTCTGTATTGCAATTCCCCGTCTTGATGAATTGGTTGGCTCTGTCTAGACAGTGGGCAAAGCGAACTCCTTGGGCGGTTACACAACTGGGATTGGAGATGAACAGGAGAGTATTGTACGCAGAAGGAGGAGGCCCTATGGGAGGAGTAAGCATAGAATCTACCTGTCATGTTGGTGCTCTTAACACTGTGGATCAGATCAAAGCCACCAGAAAGCCATACCTACCAGGGAGAAAAGACCAGTAATTATTACCAACATTTATTGAGCACTTACTATGAACCATGAACTTCTTAGAGGTTATGGAAATTAACTAATTTAATTAGTTAATTAAATTCAACCACCTTATGAAGTGAGCTCAATCATCCTGAATTTTCAATGTAGAAACCAAGACATGAAGTTAAGCGCAAAGTTAGACAACTAGTAAGAAACAGAATTTGAAGCTAGTAATTCTGACTACAGAGCCTAAGAACCTAACCTGACTGCTACATATAGCCTGCAAGGTCTTAGGAGACTTTAGGAGCTCATGAGGCACAATGGCATCTCGGGGTCAGACACAGTTCTGAGGAATCAACTTTTGCAAAGGATTTTAATGGCCTCAGCGTGCACATACTAAACCATTCCATCCCAGTCCAGTGCCCCTCGTCCATCACAATCAAGTGCCATACATCAGTAGCTTATAAGCAGTAGTGGGTGGAGGATATTTTTGACTAAGAGAGCTGGGAAGAGGCAGATATTTTGTCCAATGTTTGTTTTGTAACAAACATTCCAAGCAAATACATGTTGCTTGGAATGAAACACGTAGCATCTTCCCTTAAGCCTTGGTAATGCTCTCAGATGGACACTCAAAAATATCTGATACCAGCTGGGTACAGTGGCTCATTCCTGTAATCCTAGCACTTTAGGAGGCTGAGGTGGGTGGATTACTTGAGCCCAGGAGTTCGAGACCAGCTTGGGCAACATAGTGAGACCCTGTCTCTAATTTTATTTTTGTTTTTTATAAAATATTTCCTAAAAAAATAAAATAAAATAAAATAAAATAAAGACATAAAAAAGAACACCCGGGCCGGGCGCGGTGGCTCACGCCTGTAATCCCAGCACTTTGGGAGGCCGAGGCGGGTGGATCACAAGGTCAGGAGATCGAGACCACGGTGAAACCCCGTCTCTACTAAAAATACAAAAAATTAGCCGGGCGCGGTTGTGGGCGCCTGTAGTCCCAGCTACTCGGGAGGCTGAGGCAGGAGAATGGCGTGAACCCGGGAGGCGGAGCTTGCAGTGAGCCGAGATCGCGCCACTGCACTCCAGCCTGGGCGACAGAGCGAGACTCCGTCTCAAAAAAAAAAAAAAAAGGCCGGGCGCGGTGGCTCACGCCTGTAATCCCAGCACTTTGGGAGGCCGAGGCGGGCGGATCACAAGGTCAGGAGATCGAGACCACGGTGAAACCCCGTCTCTACTAAAAATACAAAAAATTAGCCGGGCGCGGTTGTGGGCGCCTGTAGTCCCAGCTACTCGGGAGGCTGAGGCAGGAGAATGGCGTGAACCCGGGAGGCGGAGCTTGCAGTGAGCCGAGATCGCGCCACTGCACTCCAGCCTGGGCGACAGAGCGAGACTCCGTCTCAAAAAAAAAAAAAAAAAGAACACCTGATACCACATATAACAAGGCTATTCCTTCCCCAATATTTAGCAATATGCCAAGAGAAAATACATTCTGAGAACGTTTTCCAACCATTCTCCATACTGCAAAGGAGATTGTAGAAGATTACTGAAAGAAAAACAAAAAAACATAGAAACAAAAAGAAGATAAATCAGGTAAAGATGTCCAAGGACTTCAGACTTCTGTACCCAAAGCTGGGTGCCTGGTTTTCTCAATGACTATAATGTCCCATCTTCATTTCTACTTTATTTTTTGTGTTCTAGCTATAAGTGACTTCAAATACCTTTGATTTTATGAATTAGAACACCAATCTATTTAATAAGTCATAAATTATTGACATAAAAATCTTTACTTATGAGAAATGAGTGCAGCATAAAGAGACCAAGAGTAGGAGCCAGATCATCTTACAACTTTTTTTTTTTTTTTTGAGACAGAGTCTCACTCTGTCGCCCAGGCTGGAGTGCAGTGGCGTGATCTCGACTCACTGCAACCTCCATCTCCCAGATTCAAGCTATTCTCCTGCCTTAACCTCCCCAGTAGCTGGGATTACAGGCACATGCCACCACACCTGGCTAATTTTTGTATTTTTACTAGAGATGAGGGTTTCACGTTGGCCAGGCTGGTCTCAAACCCCAGACCTCAAGTGATCCACCCTCCTCGGTCTCCCAAAATGCTGGGATTACAGACGTGAGCCACCAAGCCCTGGCTTTTTTTTTTGTGGGGGTGGTAGACAGAGCTTTGCCATGTTGCCCATGCTGGTCTCGAACTCCTAGACTCACACAATCTGTCTGCCTAGGCCTCTCAAAGTGCTGGGATTACGGCCATACTCCCAGTTTTTTAAATAAAAAAGTCTAGGTCAGGAGAGGTGGCTCATGCCTGTAATCCCAGCACTTTGGGAGGCTGAGGCAGGTGGATCACCAGAGGTCAGGATTTCGAGACCAGCCTGGCCACCGTGGTGAAACCCAGTCTCTACTAAAAATACAAAAATTAGCTGGGTGCGGTGGCAGGCACCTGTAATCCCAGCTACTTGGGAGGCTGAGACAGGAGAATCACTTGAACATGGGAGGCAGAAGTTGCAGTGAGCTGAGATTGAACCACTGCACTCTAGCCTTGGTGACAGAGTGAGACTCAGTCTCAAAAATATACAACAACAACAACAACAACAAATGGGGGTAGGGAGTGATGGAATAAATTATTTTTATCAATTTTTTTTTTTTTTTTTTTTTGAGACAGAGTATGGCTCTGTCACCTAGGCTAGAGTACAGTGGCGTGATCTCGACTCACTGCAACCTCCACCTCCTGGGTTCAGGCAATTCTCCTGCCTCAGCCTCTGGAGCAGCTGAGATTTATAAGCTTATAAGCATGCCACCATGCTCAGCTAATTTTTGTATTTTAGTAGAGATGGGGTTTTACCATGTTGGCCAGGCTGATCTTGAACTCCTGACCTCAAGTGATCTGCTCGCCTTGGCGTCCCAAAGGGCTGGTATTACAGGTGTGAGCCATCACTCCGTTTCTTTTGGGCAATTCTTTCAGCTGCAAGATTCTGTGCTTCTGTGGTGTCAGATTTATCAATGTAACTTAATAGTTCCCTACTTCTTCTTCTTCTTTTTTTTTTTTTTAAAGGAACACCACTAAAAAGGACAGGAAATAAAACTGTACCATATCTGGGAATTTCAATTAAAAGTTGTAGGCAACAGGGCCGGGCACGGTGGCTCAAGCCTGTAATCCCAGCACTTTGAGAGGCCGAAACGGGTGGATCATGAGGTCAGGAGATGGAGACCATCCTGGCTAACACGGTGAAACCCCGTCTCTACTAAAAAATACAAAAAACTAGCTGGGCAAGGTGGCGGGCGCCTGTAGTCCCAGCTACTCAGGAGGCTGAGGCAGGAGAACGGCGTGAACCCGGGAGGCGGAGCTTGCAGTGAGCTGAGATCCGGCCACTGCACTCCAGCCTGGGCCACAGAGCGAGACTCCGTCTCAAAAAACAAACAAACAAACAAAAAACTTGTCGGCAACATCTCCATATTTAGATACCGAAAAGAAAATACTAAAATTTCAGTTCAAGACAACATAAATGTGCCAAGCTAGTTGTATTAACTAGGAGCCGTGTATTGAGCAAAACAGTAGAATTGCTGGGCGTGGTGGCGTGCACTCTGTAGTTCCAGTTACTCCAGAGGCTGAAGTGGGAGGATCACTTGTGCCCAGGAGTTTGAGGCTGCAGTGTATTGTGATTATGCCTGTAAATAGCCACTGAATTCCAACCTGGGCAACGTAGTGAGACCCTGCTCTAAAATAATAATAATAATAATCTTAAATTATCTTACTTTTCTTTTTTTTTTTTGAGCAGAGTCTCACTCTGTTGCCCAGGCTGGGGTGCAGTGGTGCGATCTCTGCTCACTGCAACCTCTGCCTCTCAGACTCAAGCAATTCTCATGCCTCAGCCTCCCAAATAACTGGGATTACAAGTGTGTGCCACCCTGCTTGGCTAATTTTTGTATTTTTAGTAGAGATGGGGTTTCGCCTTGTTGGCCAGGTCGGTCTCAAGCTCCTGGCCTCAAGTCATCCACCTGCCTTAGCCTCCCAAAGTGTTAAGTTATCTTAAGATACTTGTGCCAGAGATCAGCACTAAACATGTGTTCTTGATTTTTTTGAACCCCTTTCAGTTTAACACATACTCTTGTGGGCCACTTGAACAATCACAATTCATTTTTTCACACGTAGTAACAAACCTAACTTGAGTAAAACACGTTTTATTTTCAGTTTGCATATTTTGAAATACATAATTATAATATGTATGGGTTTTTGTTTTTTGTTGTTTTTTTTTTGAGATGGAGTCTCACTCTGTCACCCAGGCTGGAGTGCAGTGGCGTGATCTCACCTCACTGCAAGCTCCGCCTCCCGGGTTCACACCATTCTCCTGCCTCAGCCTCCTGAGTAGCTGGGACTACAGGTGCCCGCCACCACACCTGGCTAATTTTTTTGTATTTTTAGTAGAGATGGGGTTTCACGTGTTAGCTAGGATGATCTCGATCTCCTGACCTTGTGATCTTCCCGCCTTGACCTCCCAAAGTGCTGGGATTACAGGCCTGAGTCACCGCGCCCGGCCTACTCCACCTTGAAGGGGTGGCCTGCCCCTCCACACGTGTGGGCGTTTCTCGTTAGGTGGAACGAGAGACTCGAGAAAAGAAATACTTTCTCTGTTTTGAACAAGAGACTTGAGAAAAGAAATACTTTCCACACCTGTGGGCGTTTCTCGTTAGGTGGAACAGAGACTTGAGAAAGAAATTCTTTCTCTACATTTTGAGAAACAAAGTATAGAGAAAGAAAAAGTGGGCCCAGGGGAGCGGTGCTTAGCATACAGAGGACCCACGCCGGCACCAGTCTCTGAGTTCCCTCAGTATTTATTGATCATTATCGTTACCATTTTAGAAAAAGGGAAGTGGCAGGATAACAGGATCATCGTAGGGAGAAGGTCAGCAGTAAGACATATGAATAAAGATCTCTGTGACATAAGTTTAAGGAAAAGTGCTGTGACTTGATATGCATATGTAAACATCTCCATAAACCTTTTTAGTGCATAAAGAGCAGCATTGTGCTAGCAAGTCCCACCTTTCTCCCTAAGGCGGTTTTCTCCCATCTTAGTAAATAGAACATATAATCGGGTTTTACACCGAGATGTTCCATTGCCCAAGGGCGGGCAGGAGACAGATGCTTTTCTCTATCTGAACTGCCAAGAGGCCTTCTTTCCTCTTATACTAGTCCTCCTCAACACAGACCCTTCACGGGTGTCAGGCTGGGGGAGGATCTGGTCTTTCCCTTCCCACGAGGCCATATTTCAGGCTACCACATGGGGAGAAACCTTGGACAATACCTAGCTTTCCTAGACAGAGGTCCCTGCTACTCGGGAGGCTGAGGCAGGAGAATGGCGCAAACCCGGGAGGCGGAGCTTGCAGTGAGCTGAGATCCAGCCACTGCACTCCAGCCTGGGCGACAGAGCCAGACTGTCACATGGGGAGAAACCTTGGACAATACCTAGCTTTCCTAGACAGAGGTCCCTGCGACCTTTGGCAGTGTACGTGTCCCTGGGTCCTTGAGATTAAGAGAATGGTGATGACTTTTCACAAGCATAGTGCCTTCAGGGACTTGTTTAACAAAGCACACCCTGCACAGCCCAAAATCCTTTAAACCTTGAGTCACCACAGCACATGTCTCTTGCAAGGACAAGGTTGGGGGTAGGGTCACAGATTAACAGCATCTCAAATACAGAACAAAATAGGGTCTCTTATGTCTACTTCTTTCTGTATAGACACAGTAACAGTCTGATCTCTCTTTCTTTTCCCCACATACCTCAGCCCCAGACCCGCCAGCCCAGATCACCAGGGTTGTCTCCTTGGCCTAGGCTCCACCAGCCCTAAACTCACTTAAACAAACCTTGGCCCTGAAAGGACACAAAGATAGATGTGTACCCGCCCCCCACCCGCTACACCCTTGTTCTGCTCTCTAATCTTTGCACATACCAGAGATTTCGTAAGTTCTGTGAGTACCTGGTTTTCTGCACGTACCAGAGATTTTGTTTTGCACATACCAGAGATTTTTTTTTTTTTTTTTTTTTTTTTTTTTTTTTTTTTGAGACGGAGTCTCGCTGTGTCTCCCAGGCTGGAGTGCAGTGGCGTGATCTCGGCTCACTGCAAGCTCCGCCTCCCGGGTTCATGCCATTCTCCCGCCTCAGCCTCCCGAGTAGCTGAGACTACAGGCGCCCGCCACCACGCCCGGCTAGTTTTTTGTATTTTTTTTAGTAGAGACGGGGTTTCACCATGTTAGACAGGATAGTCTAGATCTCCTGACCTCGTGATCCACCCGCCTCGGCCTCCCAAAGTGCTGGGATTACAGGCTTGAGCCACCGCGCCCGGCCATACCAGAGATTTTGTAAGTTCTGAGGCAAGGTCACAAGACGTGTTTAAGTAAGATAAACTCTTGCTGCCATAAACCTGCTCTCCCGCCTCAAAGTTTGAACCAAAATATCAGAAATGGCGGGAACCAATCATAGTTAGCCAAATCGCCTTGTTCAAACACTAGCCAATCATATATCTGATTTGTATAATAACTCTATGCCCACTTTTCTTAGACTATATAACACTGCTCGGAGCTCAGTGGGGGAGCTCTCCTGCCCGTCTCGTTTCACGAGCGAGGGAGAGTTCCAGGTTCGAACCTGTAATAAAGATCCTTGATGCTTAGCTTTGACTCTGGACTCTGGTGGTCTTCTTCGGGGAATAAACGGTCTGGGCATAACAGCCCCAGCCCTACATATTTTCTTGTTTGTCTATTCTTCCAATTAAAAACTCCCACTTCGTCATTGTTTTTAAGTGCCTGATGTTGAGCGGTCAATTTGATTTTTTCACATGGTTGGGTTAAAGATTGGGTTGCCAGATAAAATACAGGATGCCCAGTTAAGTTGAAATATACATACTTGTATTTAAAAAGCATTTATTGTTTTTTTTTGTTTTTTTTTTTTTTTTTTTTTTAGCGGAGTCTTACTCTGTCGCCCGGGCTGGAGTGCAGTGGCCGGATCTCAGCTCACTGCAAACTCTGCCTCCCGGGTTTATGCCGTTCTCCTGCCTCAGCTTCCTGTGTAGCTGGGACTACAGGCGACCGCCACCTCGCCTGGCTAGTTTTTTTTTGTATTTTTTAGTAGAGACGGGGTTTCACCGTGTTAGCCAGGATGGTCTTGATCTCCTGACCTTGTGATCCGCCCGTCTCGGCCTCCCAAAGTGCTGGGATTACAGGCTTGAGCCACCGCGCCCGGCAAAAAGCGTTTATTGTTTATGTAACTCCGAGATTAACTGGATGCCTTGTGGTTTTATTTGCTAAATCTGGCAATGCTAGGTAGAACTACAAATAAGCGGCTAGGTGCAGTGGCTCATGCCTATAATCCCAAAACTTTGGGAGGCTGAGGTGGGCAGATCACCTGAGGTCAGGAGTTCGAGACCAGCCTGGCCAACATGGTGAAATCCTGTCTCCTTGGCCGGGCGCGGTGGCTCAAGCCTGTAATCCCAGCACTTTGGGAGGCCGAGACGGGCGGATCACGAGGTCAGGAGATCGAGACCATCCTGGCTAACACGGTGAAACCCTGTCTCTATTAAAAAATACAAAAAAACTAGCCGGGCGAGGTGGCGGCGCCTGTAGTCCCAGCTACTCGGGAGGCTGAGGCAGGAGAATGGCGGGAACCCGGGAGGCGGAGCTTGCAGTGAGCTGAGATCCGGCCACTGCACTCCAGCACGGGCGACAGAGCGAGACTCCGTCTCAAAAAAAAAAAAAAAAAAAAAAAAAAAAAAAAAAAAAAAAAAAGAAATCCTGTCTCCACTAAAAATACAAAAATAGCTGGGTGTGGTGGCAGGTGCCTGTAATCCCAGCTACTCAGGAGGCTGAGGCAGGGAAAACTGCTTGAACCCAGGAGGCAGAGGTTGCAGTGAGCTGAGATTGCATCACTGCATTCCAGCCTGGGCAACAGAGGGAGACTCCTTCTCAAAAAAAAAAAAAAAAAAAAAACTGCAAGTAAGCATCCTTTAATCCTTCTAATCAGTCCTTGGGCCATCTGAAATACTATACTCAAGTCTGTAAGTCTGTAACTAAAGACCTCCCTGCACACACTGGGCTCCCACCCCGGCCTGCTCAAACTGTTTTTGCTTCCCTCCAAACAACAATCAGAGTTGTAGACAACACAGTTTTGTATACAACTAGAGTGTTTGGTTTACTAATTAGCTCTTGTATTTTTATCTTGGAATACTCATAAAAGAGAAAAGGCAGCCTCATCAGTCCTCTGGGAAGCTTTCCCTTGCTAGCAAGATGCTGGCAAGACTACTAGATGCCAGTAGTCTCCACACCATAGCATTCTTTTCGTTTCTTTCCCATTGTTCTTACCGTCTTATATTGCAAACCATCTGTTTGATAGGTTTTGTTATAGACTCATCTACAGTGTAGAATATTAAGGGTTTTTTTTGTTTGTTTTTTAACGAGGAACACTTGTTAAAGTAAAGCTACCATATACAAAGCTAACAAATACACATTCCATATAAAAATTGTTCTTGTATGTAAATAGAATGCCTCTGAATGACTGTAAAATAAACTGTTTTCAGTGGTTGCTTTCAACCAAGAGACAGGGGTGGGAGGGAGACTTATTTTTACTATTATTTGTACAGATTTTTTCAAAACCAAATACATATTCTAATTATTCAAGAATATTTAATTTTTTAAGGAGAAATTATGTATTTATGTGTGTGTCTCCCTCATAAGACAGTTAGCTGCTGCTTGAGGTCAGGAACCAGGTCTATTTCAGTTTGTATCCCGAGAGCCCAGCTCTGTGTCCAGGTCAGAGTTATAATATGGGTGCTTATGCTCTTTCTCTGTCTCTCTTATTTTTCACCACTGATTCATTTCCATTGCTATTACAGATAGTATTCAAGTTAAATTAAAATGTATTAAATGGGCCAGGCGCGGTGGCTCACGCCTGTAATCCCAGCACTTTGGGAGACCGAGGCAGGTGGATCACGAGGTCAGGAGATTGAGACCATCTTGGCCAACATGGTGAAACCCCGTCTCTACTAAAAATACGAAAATTAGCCAGGCATGGTGGCAGGTGCCTGTAATCCCAGCTACTCAGGAGACTAATGCAGGAGAATCACCTGAACCCGGGAAGCAGAGCTTGCAGTGAGACGAGATCGCGCCACTGCGCTCCAGCCTGGGCGACAGAGCGAGACTCCGTATCAAAAAAAAAAAAAAAAAATTAAATGATTCAATGTTGAGCTTAATAAAGTAATGAATAATAATACATTTCAAATTCAATTATTACTTAATTTAAATAAAAATAAAATAAGAAAACCTATGTAAGTATTAGAGTTTTAAAAAAATCATTTATATTAAGATATGATTTACATACAATGAAACATCTATTTAGGTGTATGGTTTGATAAATTTTTGCAAATGTATATATCCATGTAATTATGATCACAGTTAAGATATAGAACATTTCTTTCACCCCCAAAAGACTCCATTTGCCCCTTCTTCATCAATTTCTACCTCACTTCTACCTCTGGCCACTGGCAACCACATAATGATTACTTTACCATTTATGAATGGATTTTAAATAGATTTAACTATACACATTTAATTTATTAATAAGATAATTTTATTATGAAACACAAAAAGCAAAAGACTGCCTACAAGAAAGTGCATATTTGATCATATCTTTGTTCCATTTTTTGCTGACTCTTTGTTATTAGAGA
Source organism: Macaca thibetana thibetana (assembly GCF_024542745.1). Lineage (NCBI taxonomy): Eukaryota > Metazoa > Chordata > Mammalia > Primates > Cercopithecidae > Macaca > Macaca thibetana. The sequence continues at coordinate 39,192,022 of NC_065578.1, forward strand.
ATAAATTTAGCATGTAGTATAAGAAAGGAAAGTGGAGAGGCTGCCTTATCTTCAACAATAATAGCAGTTGTCATTTATTGAGCAATTATTATGTATCAAGTACCATATTAGCATGTTACATGATTCTTTTATCATTTGATCCTCACAACAACCCTGAAAGGCACGTAGTTATTATTGAGGATGCTCCATTTTACATGTGACTCTGAGATACCCCTAACCTCAACTATGGTTAACACAAATGTACCTCACCTTTAGCAATACTCTAAATCTCCGAGCTCTGGATAACCCACCACATGCTTAAGTAGCAATAAAGGTAGGCTTTGCAAACCAAGTCCCCTCCTTGATTCTCAGAAATCATTAAAACTCCCACTGTCACTGCTGCTCGAGGACTGCTGACCTTGTCAATGTCTGAGCTGCCTTCTCCAAGACCACTGAGTCCGGCTAGTTTTTTGTATTTTTAGCAGAGACGGGGGTTTCACTGTGTTAGCCAGGATGGTCTCGATTTCCTGACCTCGTGATCCGCCCGTCTCGGCCTCCCAAAGTGCTGGGATTACAGGCTTGAGCCAACGCGCCCGGCCGACCACTGAACTTTTTGTCTGTGGCCCAACTCCTGCAGGGCTGATCTGGAGTTAACTCCTGCAGGGCTGATCTGGGGCCAACCCCTGCAGGGCTGATCTGGCGCCAACTCCCACAGGGCTGATCTGGAGCCCTCCCCTCCCTCAGGTGTGTCTGAGTAGCTCACAAAGCTCCTCAAACATTCCTGGGATTTGGAGTCTGTTGTCCCAGAAACAGAAGTCCTCTAGGGGGCAGTGTGAATCAACTCACTGGGCCAACCTAATAAAGTACCTCTGCCCAAGTTAAAATTCTATTACACATAAAGATGAATCCTCAAAATAGGCCGGGCGCGGTGGCTCAAGCCTGTAATCCCAGCACTTTGGGAGGCCGAGACGGGCGGATCACGAGGTCAGGAGATCGAGACCATCCTGGCTAACACCCCGTCTCTACTAAAAAATACAAAAAAATAGCCGGGCGAGGTGGCGGGTGCCTGTAGTCCCAGCTACTCGGGAGGCTGAGGCAGGAGAATGGCGTAAACCCGGGAGGCGGAGCTTGCAGTGAGCTGAGATCCGGCCACTGCACTCCAGCCTGGACCACAAAGCGAGACTCCGTCTCAAAAAAAAAAAAAAAAGATGAATCCTGTGGCTCAGAGAAGTTAACCAACTTGGTCAAATCACCAGCTAGTCAGCAGCAGGACTAGGATTCAATCTCAGTCTGTCTGACTCCAGAATGACTTCTTTTCATCCTGTTGGACTATCTTCCTATTCGTTAGCTTAAAGGGAAAAGGACACAGCCAGTAAACAGCAATTAAATAATTGCAGAGCACCTATTCTGTACCAGGCACTAATCTATGAAGTGAACAAAAGAGAAAAGATATCACCTGGGAGAAATAGTGTTCTTTGGGGAAAGCCAGGTCTAAGTTAAAGCAGAGAAGAGATCAAGAATATAGGATTTTGCTGATGACACACCATGAGTTCTATGTACTATAAGCCATTCAATCACTTATGCATTCAGCAAATATTCATGTTTTTTACATCCTTGCACTGTGCTAGGCACTGAAAAATAAAGCAGGGAGCAAATAGACATGAATATTGCAAGTTTATAGTCTAGCAGAGGATTAAACAAATAAATGAATATTTAAATGTATAATTACATATTTTTGGTAAGTGCTATGAAGGAAAAAAGAACAGGATGCTAGAAGAGAGAAAATCAAGGGCCTTACTTTAAAAGATCAACCCTGAAGATTGAGAAGAAGCTGGACAAGTGAAGAATGTTCCAGATAGAGGGAAGAACAAGTACAGAGGACCTGAAGTGAGACAAAGTTTAGGGTTTGCTGAAGGTTAATATAACTAGGGGCCTCTGCCATGACTGGATGATATGCCCCGTTAATTGTATTTAGTACACATAGGAGGGAGTCCCAGGAAAAGGTGAGAAATTGAGCAGACACAAATGCAGGAAAATTATATATTGGGGGGTGGGTAGCAACATGTATGGGGTGCTAACAGGAAATTCTGGTGCTCTTAAGAATAGCAGGTGATATGGCCGGGCGCGGTGGCTCACGCCTGTAATCCCAGCACTTTGGGAGGCCGAGGCGGGCGGATCACAAGGTCAGGAGATCGAGACCACGGTGAAACCCCGTCTCTACTAAAAATACAAAAAATTAGCCGGGCGCGGTTGTGGGCGCCTGTAGTCCCAGCTACTCGGGAGGCTGAGGCAGGAGAATGGCGTGAACCCGGGAGGCGGAGCTTGCAGTGAGCCGAGATCGCGCCACTGCACTCCAGCCTGGGCGACAGAGCGAGACTCCGTCTCAAAAAAAAAAAAAAAAAAAAAAAAAAGAATAGCAGGTGATAAGGCCAGGTGGTAGAACCTAATAGGCAGGCTGAAGATTTCGATTCTATTTGAAGCAAGAAGGGACTGAACAATCTTAAACAATGGAGTCAAATTTAGGAAGGTGAATCTCGGGGAGCAAGGGGATGAACTAGAAGCAGGAATACCTGTTGGGAAGCCCTTGCAATCATCCAAGCAAGAGCAAAGTAGGGCATGTCTAAGGGTGGTGGTACAATGAAGGAACTGCCCCTCCCTTAAATCCAACAAATATAAACAAATATAAAATCTCCCAAGGGGCAGAGGAAAAAAGCATTCTCCAGAGAGACTTTGGCAGGAGGGGAAAGTCTGAAATAGCATCTGTGAGATTTTTGGATTCCCATCTCCTTTGGGGGTTCTATACCTTTGGGCCCCTAACCCTTCATCAAAATGCAGCAACAAAGCCTCCCCGAAGGGAAAGCTGAGCCCCTGGGAAAGGAATAAAATGTTCCCCAGGGTCCCAGTGAGGTGATGGCAGCAAGTCCAGCCATAGGAAATAATAATCAAAATCAGCTTCTGAAGCACATCCTCTCCTCACCTGGCAGCCACTCTCACTCTCCAAATGCTTCTCATTTGAAGATCTTTAGAGGACATTATTTTTTGTTATCTATGTACTCTCATTCCCAGGCATGGAGAAGTAGAAATGGGTAAGAGAAAAGATGGAAGAAAGTTTCCTGAGCACAAATTAATAGGACTTAGAATCTAACCTGATTAGATTTGGGGGGTAGAGAAAGAAAAGATAAAAAAATAACCGTGGGAGAAGCTAGGGTGTTGGAACAATGGTGATTTAAGATCTTCTCATTCCCTTTACACCGATTGTACCTTCCCTAAGCAAACTTCTGGTGTTAATTTTGTTTCCCAAGCTGACTTTTCTATAGAGACACCATTATATTTCTTAAGGTAAATTAGTAATTTGAGCTCTTGTGACTTAATCACAACCTAGGTGAAATGATAGAATCAAGTTATTGAATTTGCAAATCAGAAATTCTAGCCTAATCGATCAGCTCCTTTGATGATCCACAATATGGGTCTGTCCTCTTGATCATTTTGTCACTCACAGGACAAAGTTGTGGAAATAGATGGCATCCACAGTCAGTAGGTGTGGAGGGACTACAGTAAAGGAAACTAAAGTTATCCTCTGAAGCTGAACCTTATAGGAGTGATACTAGTAACATCGAGTGCTTACTGTGCATCTGGCCTCATTCTCGGCTCTCTGGATAAATCTCATTAGGACTCACAACTATGAGAACTATGAGACACAGGCTGTTACAATGTCCATCTTAGGAACCTAAGGCTCAACGAAATTAAATGATCTAAAGGCACGCAAGGAGTAAGCAGTTGGAGCTGGAATCCAAATCTGACAAACTTGACCCTATAGCCCTCTGGGTTTTACCTATACTGAGAAAAAATTACCTTGACCATAGTAGGTGTCCACCATGTTTCATGAATCTAAATAGACGGATCTTAAAAATGTAACCATTCTAACTCGTCATTTGTGTCTTACTGATGATGTACTGAGAAATATCCAGGTTCACTCAAGCCGGCAGTGGTGGTTAGGGAGCAGGGAGAGGACCTGGGAGTATTCATAGAACTGGAATATAATAAAGAAAGTTGCGAATAAATTAACTGTATTATAACTTCTGGGGGAAAAAAGAATATAAAACCCAGGACTTGTTTTTTCATGATGTATTTTTAGCCTCTAGGATAGTACCTGAAACATGGTAGACTTTCAATGAATATTTGTTCAGTAAATGAATGATGCCACTAGACACTGTCCTGCAATCTTCCTGTAAGCATCTAGTATGCATTCTTCTTTTTCTCACTCTAAAACAACTTTAACAAGGTTTTTACTGTCTCCTCAAAAGCCCAACATTGCCCTTCTCTACCACCTCAGCTTTATCTCATAAGTCATGGAGAAAAAAGAAGCACCCAGGCAATGACTCCCAAATCTCCCACTGCCAAATCTATACACCAACTTGCATCTGTACCCATACTCTCTAGATTCCCTCCTTTTGAAACAAAAATACATATCTAATTTCTATTGCAGATCAAACTTCTTGAATTCTGGATGCCATCCCCTCTTGCCTTCTCAAGGACTTTTCTCCTGCAGTCCCCCCACCCTGTTTTCTACATTATATTTTCTCCTATTTTCCTGTATCATTTCCATACCCATACAACCTTGCTCTAGAATCTCCTATTGAAATGGTTTGGCTGTGTCCCCACCCAAATCTCATCTTGAATTGTAATTCCCACGCGTTGTGGGAGGTACCCTGTGGGAGATAACTGAATCATGGGGGCAGATCTTTCCCATGCTGCTCTCATAATAGTGAATAAGTCTCACAGGATCTGATGGTTTTATAAAGGGGAGTTCCCCTACACAAGCTCTCTGCCTGCCACCGTGTAATACGCGACTTTGTTTCTTGTTCGCCTTCTGCTCTGATTGTGAGGCTTCCCCAGCCGTGGGGAACTATGAGTCAATTAAACCTCTTTCCTTTGTAAATTACCCAGTCTCGGTTATGCCTTCATTATAGGCATGAGAACATACTAATAAACTTATCTTTAATAATTTCTTCCAAAACCTCATATCCCCTTAATAGCACAGCCCCATTTTTATTCTCCTCTTTCTCAGAAAAACTTCTCAAGAGGGTAACTGCCCTGCCCTTTTTACATTCATATCTCACATTAATTCTCCAATGTTCTCCAAAGGGATTCCACACCAGAGATCTACAGAAACTTCTCTAGTTGAGGTTACCAACCAATACTCATGATGTAATATCAAATGGTCATTTGTGTGTCCTCACCTTACCCAAACTCTTGTCAGCAGCCTACACAGCTGATCATTCAGCTTCTTCCTGCCACTTTCTTCTTTTGTCTTGAGGAATATCACACTCTTGGTTTTCCCTTTGTCTGTTCAGTGGGTTCTGAACATTCTTTGATGGCTGGATCCTATTCCTCTGACATCTCAGTGTTGGCCTGATCCTGGACCCTCCTCCTCCTTTCTGTTTTGAGGTTGCAGACCGTTGGCCCGGGAGGCGAAGTTTGCAGTGAACTGAGATTGTGCCACTGCACTCCAGCCTAGGCGACAGAGCAAGACTCTGTCTCAAAAAAAAAAAAAAAAAAAAGAAAGAAAAGAAGAATATTTTCTTTGTCCCATAAAAGGATTAATGTAGCTATTGTGTGGACAATTGACTTCAGGAGGGCCAGAATAGAAAAAGCTAGTCCCCTAAAAAGGTTACTCCTTAAGTTTAGATGGGAGGTATTAGTGAATAAAAGTAGGGTGGTAATAGCTGGAGGAGGTGTAAAAAAGGGTCAGTTTGGGAATATATTTTCAGTCAAGAGCCTGGACTGGATATGGAATGTGAAAGAAAGAATGGCATCATGTACAACTCCAAAGTGCTTTGCCTAAACAAATGAATGAATAGTGGTGTCCCCTCCTTGGAGAGGGGCAGTTCGGACATGTTTTATGTGAGATGCCTAATAGAGATCCACAAGGAAATAGCAGGCGATTCTGAATTGCAGGGCAGTGGTGATAGCTAAATAGGCCCATTCTCGTTATTTGTAGGTCCTAGGAGCAAGAGCACAACTGGAGGCCTACATAAACTATGTCTAAATATTTAGAAGTTATAACCAAGCTAACAATGTACTATTAAGTAAAATATCTTCTATCTTTCTCCTTGATAAAAAAAACACAAACTTCACAACAATACAATTATTAAAATATTGAATAGCTGTGATTTTTATGACTATTTGAAAATATCAAAGAAGCTGGGCACGGTGGCTCATGCTTGTAATCCCAGCATTCTGGGAGGCCAAGGTGGGCCGATCACCTGAGGTCAGGAGTTTGAGGTCAGCCTGACCAACATGGAGAAACCCCGTTTCTACAAAAAATACAAAATTAGCCAGGCATAGTGGCACATGCCTGTAATCCCAGCTACTTGGGAGGCTGAGGCAGGAGAATCGCTTGAACCTGGGAGGAGGAGGTTGCAGTGAGCTGAGATTGTGCCATTGGACTCCAGCCTGGGCAACAAGAGTGAAACTCCATCTCAAAAGAAAGAGAGAGAGAGAGAGGGAGAGAGAGAGAGAGAGAGAGAGAGAGAGAGAGAGAGAGAGAAAGAAAGAAAGAAAGAAAGAAAGAAAGAAAGAAAGAAAGAAAGAAAGAAAGAAAGAAAGAAAGAAAGAAAGAAAGAAAGAAAATATCAAAGATGACTGAAGTTAATTATTATTGTACACGCCTGGGTATTTTATTGATGGGCTGGAGATGTTTAGATAAATTTAAAAATACAGCCAGGCACAGTGGCTCACGCCTGCAATCCCAGCACTTTGGGAGGCCAAGGTGGGCCGATCACGAGGTCAAGAGATCAAGACCATCCTGGCCAACAGGGTTAAACCCCATCTCTACTAAAAATACAAAAAATTAGCCAGGTGTAGTGGCTGACGCCTGTAGTCTCAGCTGCACGGGAGGCTGAGGCAGGAAAATGGCATGAACCCAAGAGGCGGAACTTATAGTGAGCTGAGATCGCTCCGCTACACTCCTGCCTGAGCGACACAGTGAGACTCCATTGAAAAAAAATACATAATTAATACATTACTGTATTTTTCTTTTCCTTTTTTTTTTTTTTTTTGAGATGGAGTCACGCTCTCTCGCTCAGGCTGGAGTGCAGTGGTGCCATCTTGGGTCACTGCAACCTCTGTTGCCTGGGTTCAAGTGATTCTCCTGCCTCAGCCTCCCGAGTAGCTGGGATTACAGGCGCCCACCACCATGCCCGACTAATTTTTGTAGTTTTTAGTAGAGACGAGGTTTCACCATCTTGGCCAGGCTGGTCTTGAACTCCTGACCTTGTGATCCACCCACCTTGGCCTCCCAAAGTGCTGGGATTACAGGCGTGAACCACCGCGCCTGGCCCTACATTATTGTATTTTTCATACAATTATTTTTTTTCTTACCCTAGCAAAATCACTAATTATATTGATATAATAAAAATTTTTTCAAGGCCAGGCATGGCGGCTCATGCCTATAATCCCAGCACTTTGGGAGGTTGAAGAAGGAGAATCACTTGAAGCCAGGAGTTCTAGACCAGTGTGAGCAACACAGCGAGACCCTGTCTCTACGGAAAATCAAAAAAATTAACTGTGTATGGTGGCATGGACCTGTGGTCCCAGCTATTCAGGAGGTTGAAGTGGGAAGGTCGCTTCAGCCCGCAAATTCAAGCCTGCAGTGAGTCATGATTGGGCCACTGCATTCCAGCCTGAGTGGCAGGGTAAAACTCTCTCAAAAAATAAACAGGCTGGGCGCGGTGGCTCATGCCTGTAATCCCAGCACTTTAGGAGGCCGAGGAGGGTGGATCACCAGAGGTCAGGAGTTCGAGACCAGCCTGGCCAACATGGTGAAACCCTGTCTCTACTAAAAATACAAAAATTAGTGGCCGGGTGCGGTGGCTCAGGCCTGTAATCCCAGCACTTTGGGAGGCCGAGACGGGCGGATCACGAGGTCAGGAGATCGAGACCATCCTGGCTAACACTGTGAAACCCCGTCTCTACTAAGAAATACAAAAAACTAGCCGGGCAAGGTGGCAGGCGCCTGTAGTCCCAGCTGCTCGGGAGGCTGAGGCAGGAGAATGGCGTAAACCTGGGAGGCGGAGCTTGCAGTGAACTGAGATCCGGCCACCGCACTCCAGCCTGGGCGACAGAGCGAGACTCCACCTCAAAAAAAAAAAAAAAATTTGTTAGGCATGGTGGTGTGTGCCTGTAATTCCAGCTACTCAGGAAGCCGAGGCAGGAGAATCGCTTGAAGTGGAGAGACAGAGGTTGCAGTGAGCTGAGATCGTGCCACTGCAATCTAGCCTGGGCAACAAAGAGAGACTTCATCTCACAAAACAAAACAAATAATAAAAATAAAAGGCAAAATACAAAAATATCAAAATGTTGTCAATCTTAATATCAAGATGCAGGCTATATGATTAAATATTGAGTTCATTAAAGCATAAAGTTTAAGGACAGTCCATAAAGATGGAGTCAGTGCTCTGAAGTGGAGATGTTTGAGTGTTGTTTACAGTGTCAAGGTCTGGGGAAGCTTAGTAGGATTTCAATATTTTCCATACAATGTTATTGCACAGTTACAGCAATTTGATAGGCAGTGTTTCTGAAACCACCCCTATAAACATTATAAAATTAATCAGGGAAGAAGGGAGGGGGAGAAACAAAAACAAACCCAGCTTGCAGCACATTCAACATTAGTCATTAGGTTAGCTTGTTCTCTGAGCTGCTTCCTCATTGTCGTTTTGTGCCTAATGTCCTAGACTCATGTAGACCTCCTTACAAGATTATAGTTCTCCTTAACTGTTCTATAGCTAACAACTTGAAAATATGAAATGCTAAGTTCTCCCTTTGAGATATTCAGGTCCTGCATACTGAGAAAACCACTCACTCAGCTGGTCTGAAGGACCTCAAAAGAAGCTAACTCACCAAAAAATGTAGTTTCCACATCCTGATGACCTCATTCTCCCTTTACCCTGACCAATCAATTACCCCAATTCTCAGTCCCTTGCCCTCCATGATCCCCTTAAATCCTCAGCCCAGAACTCCTCAGGGAGGTGGATTTGAGGATCTTCTCCCATCTCTTCACTCGGCATCCTGTGATCATTAAACTATTTCTCTGCTGCAAACCCTGCTGTCTCGGTGTAATAGATATGTCACTGCACAGCAGGGATAAGAACCTGTTGGTTCTCTAATATTTATTTTTTGGGCAATGTAGTTTTAATATTCCACATTATGGATGTAATATGTAATAATCAAGGAGTTTGTTTTTTTTGTTTTTGTTTTTTTTTAAGACAGAGTCTCACTCTGTTGCCCAGACTGGAGTGCAGCAGCATGATCTTGGCTCACTGCAGCCTCCACCTCCAAGGTTCAAGTAATTCTTGAACAAGTAGCTGGGATTACAGATATGTGCCACCATGCCTGGCTGATTTTTGTATGTTTAGTAGAGGCAGAGTTACGCCATATTGACCAGGCTGGTTTCAAACTCTTGGCCTCAAGCGATCCACCCACCTCAGCTTCCCAAAGTGCTGGGATTACAGGCATGAGCCAACGTGCCTGGCCTCAAGGAGTCTTTTTTTTTTTGGAGGGGTGGGCAGAGTCTTGCTCTGTCGCCCAGGCTGGAGTGCAGTGGAGCGATCCCAGCTCACTGCAAGCTCCGCCTCCTGGGTTCACGCCATTCTCCTGCCTCAGCCTCCCAAGTAGCTGGATTTACAGGGGCCCACCACCACGCCCGGCTAATTTTTTGTATTTTTAATAGAGGCGGTTTCACCATGTTAGCCAGGATGGTCTTTATCTCCAGACCTCATGATCCGCCCACCTCAGCCTCCCAAAGTGCTGGGATTACAGGTGTAAGCCACCACGCCCAGCCTAAGGAGTCTTATATGTTAGTCAAGACTCAGTCAAGGAGTCTTATATAGATTCAGTCAAGAAGTCTTATATCTCAGGTACCACCTGAGTCAGGTACAAGAAAATAAGAAAAGAAATTAATCTATGACAAAAAGTCAAGATTAAGAAGTCATGCTCCGTGACTCGGTCTCCAAAGTCAATCTTCCACAAAACCTAAGCTTTTAGAAGCCCCAAATAGACAGACTATTCATTTTCTTTCACACTTTCCCCTTTTCTTCAAGATCTTCAAAGAAAGCATTACAGACGAAGCATTTGTTAGAGAGTAGTTATATCTCACATCACTAGGAAGTCTCATTCCTGGAGAGTCATGTCCCACAAAGAGGGGAAATGTTTAATTCATAAGCTGAAAGAAGCTAAAGCCTAATTATAAAGGAGGAAAGTATAACTTAGTGGTCTGATTCTGGTCGTGTGACTTATTTTCAATTAACGCAATTTTTAAGCAATTATTATTCTAGTTTTAGTCATTGATCACAAGCAAACTGTAACACGAATCATGAGTAATTTGATAACTAGGAAAATGGTAACTATACTTATGATTATGATAATAATTACTTGAAGACCAGAATGAAAAAAATGAACTTAGCCCTCAGGGTAACCAACTAAACAAGTCATTTAGAGAATCCAATTTTCTTTTCTTTTCTTTTCTTTTCTTTCTCTCTCTCTCTCTCTCTCTTTCTTTTTTTCTTTTTTTTTTTTTTGAGACAGAGTCTTACTCTGTCAGCCAGGCTGGAATGCAGTGGCATGATCTTGGCTCACTGCAACCTTCGCCTCCCAGGTTCAAGTGATTCTCCTGCCTCAGCCTCCTGAGTAGCTGGGACTACAGGGGTGTGCCACCATGACCAGCTAATTTCTGCATTTTTAGTAGAGATGGGGTCTCGCCACTTTGACCAGACTGGTCTCAAACTCCTGGCCTCGGGTGATCCACCTACCTTGGCCTTCCAAAGTGCCAAAGTGGGATTACAGGAGTGAGCCACACTGTTCCTGGCCTAGAGAATCCATTTTCTAACATCTTATAACCATTCGTCTTTTGATATTTATTTATTTACTTATTTATTTATTTTTGAGATATAGTCTCGCTCTGTCCCCTCGGCTGGAGGGCAGTGGCGCAATCTTGGCTCACTGCAACATCTGCCTCCCGGTTTCAACCACCGTGCCTGGCTTTTTTTTTTTTTTTGATGGAGTCTTGCTCTGTTGCCCAGGTTGGAGTGCTGTGGTGCAATCTTGGCTCACTACAACCTCCGCCTCCCAGGCTCAAGTGATTCTCCTGCCTCAGCCTGTTGAGTAGCTGGGATTACAGGCGCCCACCACCACGCCCAGCTAATTTGTGTAGTTTTAGTAGAGATAGGGTTTCACCATGTTGGCCAGGCTGGTCTCAAACTCCTGACCTCAAGCGATGTGCTCGCCTTGGCCTCTCAAAGTGCTAGGATTACAGGCATGAGCCACCACACCCAACCAAGTTATTCTTTTAAATTGAGTCTGCACTTCTCTAGAGGTATTAACATAGATACAACAAATGATGTATGCTACTGCACAGACTCCTCCTTTTTCAGCCAATAAATAGTCAAAGGCAATTATGTTATCTAGTATTACCTGGGCTAAGGAGGTCAAACATTTTTGGTGAGCTGCAATGCTTCTTGCATTGTCTCCAGCTATCTGACCAATACTAGCTGATATGTTTTCATTCATTTCTCCCAGCACTCAGGATTAGTATTCCCAAAATGCTTTGACCTAAATTATTTTAATATTCTGCTAACATAGTCCTCTTATCTCTGTAATAGAGAAAGAGGGGTCCATATATATGGGGGTCCCTACATATTGCCCAGGCTGGTCTTGAACTCCTGACATCAAGTGATCCACCCCGGCTTCCCAAAGTGCTAGGATTACAGGCATGGGTCACTGTGGGGAAAAGAAAGATTAGACTGTTACTATGTCTATACAGAAAGAAGTAGACATAAGAGACTCCATTTTGTTCTGTATTTGAGATGCTGTTAATCTGTGACCCTACCCCCAACCTTGTCCTTGCAAGAGACATGTGCTGTGGTGACTTAAGGTTTAAAGGATTTTGAGCCGTGCAGGGTGTGCTTTGTTAAACAAGTGCCTGAAGGCAGTATGCTTGTGAAAAGTCATCACCATTCTCTTAATCTCAAGGACCCAGGGACACGTACACTGCCAAAGGTCGCAGGGATCTCTGCCTAGGAAAGCTAGGTATTGTCCAAGGTTTCTCCCCATGTGACAGTCTGAAATATGGCCTCCTGGGAAGGGAAAGACCTGATCATCCCCCAGCCTGACACCTGTGAAGGGTCTGTGCTAAGGAGGATTAGTATAAGAGGAAAGAAGGCCTCTAGGCCGGGCGCGGTGGCTCAAGCCTGTAATCCCAGCACTTTGGGAGGCCGAGGCGGGCGGATCAAAAGGTCAGGAGATCGAGACCACAGTGAAACCCCGTCTCTACTAAAAATACAAAAAATTAGCCGGGCGCGGTGGCGGGCGCCTGTAGTCCCAGCTACTCAGGGGCTGAGGCAGGAGAATGGCGGGAACCCGGGAGGCGGAGCTTGCAGTGAGCCGAGATCGCGCCACTGCACTCCAGCCTGGGCAACAGCGTGAGACTCCGTCTCAAAAAAAAAAAAAAAGAAGGCCTCTTGGCAGTTCAGATAGAGAAAAGCACCTGTCTCCTGCCCGTCCCTGGGCAATGGAACATCTCAGTGTAAAACCCGATTGTACGTTCTGTTTACTGAGAAAGGAGAAAACCGCCTTAGGGCGAAAGGTGGGACTTGCTAGCGCAATGCTGCTTTTTATGCACTACAAAGGTTTATGGAGATGTTTACATATGCATATCAAGGCACAGCACTTTTCCTTAAACTTATGTCACAGAGATCTTTATGCACTTGTCTTACTGCTGACCTTCTCCCTAAGATGATCCTATTATCCTGCCACTTCCCTTTTTCTAAGATGGTAAAGATAATGATCAATCAATACTGAGGGAACTCAGAGACCGGTGCTGGCATGGGTCCTCTGTATGTTGAGCGCCGGTCCCCTGGGCCCACTTTTTTCTTTCTCTATACTTTGTCTCTGTGTCTCATTTCTTTTCTCAAGTCTCTCGTTCCACCTAACGAGAAACACCCACAGGTGTGGAGGGGCAGGCCACCCCTTCAGTCACCATGCTTGGCTCCTTCATATTTTTATGTAACGATAAAAGAGTTACAAAATAACCTAATGAGCATATGTCCTTTCTTTGTCAACTATTGAGGCCACGGTATGCTCAACCAAACTACCTTGTGTAGGCAAATCATTCTTGATGCCACATACAAACGCAAAACCTGAGGGAGCATAAGTAATTCCCCTCAGGGTGTATTTTTTGTTGTTGTTGTTGTTTTTGAGACGAAGTCTTGCTCTTGTCCCCCAGGCTGGAGTGTGATGGCCCTCAGGGTATATTTGTTAATAGCCTCATTAACAGAAAGAGTAGAGAGCAGAAAGTCAAACCAGAGATTTCCCTTTTCATATATTTGCCAGAACTCATTGCATGACATGAAATAAGAGGGAGATACTGGCAGACCAGGGATTTGTTTTTTATTTTTTGAGACGGAGTCTCGCTCAGGCTGGAGTGCAATGGCACCATCTCGACTTACTGCAACCTCCGTCTCTTGGGTTCAAGCGATTCTTGTACCTCAGCTTCCTAGGTAGCTGGGATTACAGGCACAGGCCACCATGCCTGTCTAATTTTTGTATTTTTAGTAGAGATGGGGTTTCACCATGTTGGCCAGGCTGGTCTCGAACTCCTGACCTCTGGTGATCCACCCACCTCGGCCTCCCAAAGTGCTGGGTTTACAGTCATGAGCCGCCATGCCCAGCCTGTAATGCATTTCTTAATCCAATGTAGAATGGAACAAGGAGGGCCAGGACCAAATTCTTTCCAAGTAGATATGATAGTAAATAGTTTTTGACAAGATATAGAAACTGAAGTGTCATGCATGATTTGAACTGGGAAAGTTAGCCTAGAAAGAAATCAGTCTAAATATGTAATGGCATTAGGGACATCCAAAAAATAAGTGACGGATATTACTAATGGCAGATGTTGGTCATGAATAGATCTTGTAATCATATGGCAGATCCAACAGTCAGACAGGTTTCCTTCAGTAACAACACTCTGGGATAGTTTAATCAAAGTGTTATCATACCATTCCATGCAGAGAGAAAAAGAAACAACCATAAGGAAAAAAATAAAATTCATTCTTCCTAACCAAACTACCCACTAAAGTCCTGAAACAACACTTATCTCAACAGAGTAGAATGAACAAGGGAAGAAATTTTCTTTGTCACATAAAATAATAATGATTGGCTGGGCGCGGTGGCTCACGCCTGTAATCCCAGCACTTTGAGAGGCCAAGGCGGGTGGATCACAAGGTCAGGAGATCGAGATCATCCTGGCTAACATGGTGAAACCCATCTCTACTAAAAATACAAAAAATTAGCCAGGCGTGGTGGCAGGTGCCTGTAGTCCCAGCTACTCGGGAGGCTGGGGCAGGAGAATGGTGTGAACCCGGGAGGCAGAGCTTGCAGTGAGCCAAGATCATGCCACTGCACTCCAGACTGGGAGAGAGCTTGAGACTCCATCTCAAAAAAATAAAATAAATAAATAAATAAATAATGATTAACCAGATTCTTGAAGCAATGGTGACAATGGTCACTAGTAGACAGGCCTAAGCATTCGTTTAGATAAAGTTCTGGTCTGGCATCTTGGAAGAGCTGTCTACCTCAGATGTTGTCTTTTTCTCAGCCTGGTGTAAACTTGACAAGTCAAAGATCACCTTTCAGTAAAACAGGCCATTCGATGAGAAATGTGAATCCATGAGTTCATGCCTTCTAATTTTATAGCACAAGGTTAATAAGAAATACCTGATAGAGACTTTTCATTTCAGCTGAAAGGAATCCTTTAGAAGATAATGTTTCCTATAGACAAAATCTCCTGGCTGAAGTCCATGTGTTTTATGTTCTTCATTTACTGGGAGTTCACTATAAAAAGAATCTTTTACCAATTTGCAATTTTTAGTTGTCTCATAAGGCCACTGCAGTAATGTAACGTGTCTCCTTTTAGCATTATGGATTGATAATTTCCTGGGGGTAGTTGTTTTTGTTTTGTTTTGTTTTTTGAGATGGAGTCTCGCTCTGTCACCCAGGCTGGAGTGCAGTGGCACAAT
Organism: Macaca thibetana thibetana; assembly: GCF_024542745.1. NCBI lineage: Eukaryota > Metazoa > Chordata > Mammalia > Primates > Cercopithecidae > Macaca > Macaca thibetana. The sequence goes on from NC_065578.1 coordinate 39,207,072, forward strand.
TTCAGCTCACTGCAAGCTCCGCCTCCCAGGTTCACGCCATTCTCCTGCCTCAGCCTCCCAAGTAGCTGGGACTACAGGCGCCTGCCACCATGCCTGGCTAATTTTTTTGTATTTTTAGTAGAGATGGGGTTTCACCATGTTAGGATGGTCTCGATCTCCCGACCTCACGATCTGCCCGCCCCAGCCTCCCAAAGTACTGGGATTACAGGCGTGAGCCACTGTGCCCAGCCTCCTGGGGATAGTTTTTATAGGTGTACCTGTTATTGTCTCAATTGGAGATAACTGATGTTTACAAAAAGGAGTGGATCTTAGGTTACGTTAAGCAAAACCAATGGAAAAGCTTTTGTCCAATAAATTTTAAAAGACTTGGTTAATTTTTCCAATTGAATTTTCATTATTTCATTTGTGTGTTTTAGTAACCCAGATGACTGAGGGTAATATGCACAAGGGAAATGTTGAAGAATTGGCCAGATCTTACATATTGACTGAATAATGTATCCAGTGAAATGAGTACCTCTGTCGCTATCAGGTTCTAGAGGGACTACTTAAGTTGGAATAATTTTTTCCAGGAGCATTTTATTTACTGCTAAGGTTGTTGCTCTTCCACATGAAAATGCTTCTACCTAGTAAGAAAACATACAAACCAAACTAGCACATACTTGTATCCTTGTGATGGGAGTAACCGAATAAAATCTAATTACCATACCTGGAAGGGGGACTTCAGGTAAAGAAAAATATCCATGAGAACTATATAAAGGTTTCCCTGGATTGTATTTTGGGCAGATATGGCAGCGACTGTATACTTTATAAGCTGTAGTCAGAGAAGGTTTCCAATAACATCATTGTCCCCAGCACCTATCTTATCAGGATTCTAGCTAGTTAAATCATGAACATAGGTCAAAAATGATAACTGTGATTCAGTAGGATGTACAGGCAAGTTGTTTGGTCCATACCATAGTTCATGTTTGGGGGAGTACGTTCCCTCCTTTGTTTCCCAATTTTTTTTATTGGGAAGCTCTGGATTGAGTCAATTTTATGTCAAATTCAGGGACTTCTTTAAAAGTTAATATAGTTTGTCTTTCTTGCCTAGATGTCTGTAAGCAGTCCTCTTTGCTGCCTTATTAACTAGTTGATTTCCTTTTTTTTTTTTTTTTTTTTGGAGTATCTGATTTGGAGTGACCTGGGAATTTAATAATAGCTAGTGATCTGGGTAATAATATGGCTTTTAATAATTGCAAAACAGGGTGCCCATTTTTATGGACTGACCAGGAGAGGCTAAGAACACTCTTTGTAGCATTTCAAAGTCATGAGCTACTCCAAAGGCTATCTGCTATCTGTGCATTAGCAGTTATTCTGCTAATTAATGCTATCAATTGTTTGTTGAGCTGAGGTTGCTTCGAAAGATAAGCACTTTCTATTTCTTCAGCTACAGATATGATAGCACAACCTGTATAAGTTCCAGACTCACCTGCCAAGTAATATCCATCTGTAAATCAAACAACAACAACATCAGTAAGGGGAGTTTCTTGCAGGTTCATGCTAGGAGAGAGAAGTTGATCAGTTAAAGTTATGGCATTTCATCTGAAAGTAGAGGCGGAACAGTAGAAGGTTTTTAGATTATTGCCCTTAGAGAGTGTAATATGAGGTGCAGAAAGAAATAGAACTTCCTAAGGGGTCAGCTTGCTAACCGAATAATGCTGAGTATGGTGTGAAATTAGAAATGCTTCCACAGAATGTGGAATGAAGATAGTGAGGGGAGATCCCTTCATTATTTCTTCAGTTGCTTTTACTAGCAAGATGGTCTCTGTTATCACTTTCATGCAGGATGGCAATCATCTAGCCACTAAATCCAAGTGCTAACTATGGTAGCTTAAAACTAGCTCTATTTTAATCCCCCATGTTTTCAGGTCAGAATGCTTAGGACATTTTCTTGATTTTTATGTACAAGCAATGTAAATGGAATATTATAATTTGCATGTCCTAAGGGGCACAGGCACCTATAAGACCCCTTTTATTTATTAATATTTTATTTATTTACTTTTTTTTTTTTCCACGCTCCTGGCTGTAGAATATAAGACTCCTTTTAATGTTGACTGATTTCTGCCTGTCCATTCCAGAGAGTCTGGCTTGTTTTGTTTTTGTGTTTGTTTTGAAACAGTGTCTCGTTCTGTCGCCCAGGCTGGAGTGCAGTGGCACAATCATGGCTCACTGCAGCCTCGACTTCTTGGGCTCAAACAATCCTCCCACTTCAGCCTCCTGAGTAACTGAGACAACAGGCATGCACCATCACGCCTGGCTAATTGTTTTATATTTTTTATAGGAACAAGGTTTGCCATGTTGCTCAGGCTGGTCTCAAACTTCTGGTCTCAAGTGATCTGCCCACCTTGGCCTCCCAGAGTGCTGGAATTACAGGCAAGAATCACCGTGCCTGGCCTGTCGTTTGTTTTTTAGAGAGAGGGTCTTGCGCTGTCACTCAGGCTGGAGTGCAGTGGTGCGACTGAAGCTTAATGCAGCCTGGAATTCCTGGACTCAAGCAATCCTTCCACCTCAGCCTCCTGAGTAGCTGGACTACAGGCATATGATACTGTGCCCAGCCGGTTTTTTTTTTTTTTTTTTTTTTTTTTTTTTTAAGAGTATATAGGCCGGGCGCGGTGGCTCAAGCCTGTAATCCCAGCACTTTGGGAGGCTGAGACGGGCGGATCACGAGGTCAGGAGATCGAGACCATCCTGGCTGACACGGTGAAACCCCGTCTCTACTTTAAAAATACAAAAAACTAGCCGGGCGAGGTGGCGGCGCCTGTAGTCCCAGCTACTCGGGAGGCTGAGGCAGGAGAATGGCGTGAACCCGGGAGGCGGAGCTTGCAGTGAGCTGAGATCCGGCCACCGCACTCCAGCCTGGGCGGCAGAGCGAGACTCCGTCACAAAAAAAAAAAAAAAAAAAAAAAAGAGTATATAAAGGCTGAGTTTAAAAAAAAAAACAAAAACTGGAATCCGGCTGGGCGCGGCGGCTCACGCCTATCATCCCAGCACTTCGGGAGACTGAGGCAGGCAGATTACCTGAGGTCAGGAGTTCGAGACCAGCCTGGCCAACATGGTGAAACTCTGTCTGTACTAAAAATACAAAAATTAGCCAGGCGTGATGGCGGGGTCTTGTAATCCCAGCTACTCAGCAGGCTGAGGCAGGAGAATCGTTTGAATCTGGGAGGTAGAGGTTGCAGTGAGCAGAGATCATGCCACTACACTCCAGCCTGGGTGACAGAGTGAAACTCTGTCTCAAAAAAAAAAAAAAAAAAAAAAAGCTGACACCCAAGAAATATGCTTTCAATACTTATAAGAAATAAGCTGGATTCTCAGTGTATCCCTGAGGCATAACCATCCATGTGTATTGTCTGTTTTTCAGGTGAGGGTGAAGAGAAACTGATTATCAATAGTAATGCTAAAAAACACACTACATAAATCTATCACAGTAAAGAATTCACCTTCAGTTGAGATGGCAGCAAACAACATTTGGGAGTTTGGCACTACTGGATGTCAAGGAATGATTATGATATTCATTTCTCTTAGATCCTGTAGAAATCTCTATCCTCTATTGTTTGGCTTTCTCATGAGGAGAACTGAAGCATTACATGGACTTGTACAGGGCATACTAATTGCCAGGCATAGTGGCTCACACCTGTAATCTCAGAACTTTGGGAGGCTGAAGTGGGAAGATCACCTGAACCCAGGAGTTTGAGACCAGCCTAGGCAACATAGCAAGATCCCATCTCTATAAAAAAGTTAAGTGAGTTCAAGTGATTCTCCTGCCTCTGCCTCAGCCTCCCAAGTCGCTGGAATTACAGGCATGTGCCACCACTCACAGCTAAGTTTTGTATCTTTAGTAGAGACAGGGTTTTACCATATTGGTCAGGCTGGTCTCGAGCTCCTGACCTCAAGTGATCCACCCAACTTGGCCTTGCAAAGGTCTAGGATTACAGGCATGAGCCTCTGAGCCCCGCCTTTAGCTTTACTTTTTGATATTAACATGTGAACTAGTTAGCGTAAACTAAAAACCAAAAAAAAAAAAAAAAAACAGGATCATAAGCTTGAATATTCCATTCAAATTCTCTGGTGAAATGAGTAGGGTCCAGGTGAGAGTCAGGGAATTCTTTACGCCTTTAGGTTTCACCTTGGGTTCTCCCCTACCAGACACCAGCTATTCACAAAATGGAGCCAGAACAATAGGAGTAGAAGTGGGAGGAGGAAGAAAAAGTAGTTGAGATAATGAAGGATAAAGAGAAAGAGGAGTTAAGGAGGAGGAGAAATTTCAGCAGCTTTTTTTTTTTTTTTTTTTTTTTTTTGAGACGGAGTCTCGCTCTGTCGCCCAGGCTGGAGTGCAGGGGCACGATCTCGGCTCACTGCAAGCTCCGCCTCCCGGGTTCACGCCATTCTCCTGCCTCAGCCTCCCGAGTAGCTGGGACTACAGGCGCCCACAATCGCGCCCGGCTAATTTTTTGTATTTTTAGTAGAGACGGGGTTTCACCGTGGTCTCGATCTCCTGACCTTGTGATCCGCCCGCCTCGGCCTCCCAAAGTGCTGGGATTACAGGCGTGAGCCACCGCGCCCGGCTCAGCAGCTTTTTTATTTCAGAAATTGTTTTAGAGAATCTTTTGTTTTCTTTCTGTAAAGAAAGAACTTTATCAGAACCTCTTTTGGAAGCCTCTAAATGCCATTGAAAATAACTTTTCCAATTGCTCTGTTTTATTTTAGAGCCAACTTATTCTAATTGAGCATATAAGTAAAGTAGTTTAGGCATTTCAAGGGCACCCCACTTGGGCCATTATAATTTGGAGTCATCGTGAGTTATTCGTGACCAATTTTCTAAATATTTACCTGAAAAGGCATCATATGTGTTAACTATAAATCCAGCTGGAGTTTCTTTTTTTTTTTTTTTTTGAGACGGAGTCTTGCTCTGTTGCCCAGGCTGGACTGCAGTGGCCGGATCTCAGCTCACTGCAAGCTCCGCCTCCCGGGTTTACGCCATTCTCCTGCCTCAGCCTCCCGAGCAGCTGGGACTACAGGTGCCCGCCACCTCGCCCGGCTAGATTTTTGTATTTTTTAGTACAGACGGGGCTTCACCGTGTTAGCCAGGATGGCCTCGATCTCCTGACCTCGTGATCCGCCCGTCTCAGCCTCCCAAAGTGCTAGGATTACAGGCTTGAGCCACCGCGCCCGGCCCAGCTGGAGTTTCTAATAGTGGGACTCTCTTCAAGGAGGAAGATTCAGTTTTAGATGCACAGTTGCCCATAGTGCTTTCCTTTGAAAGACCAAAAGACTTAGGGAAAGTTGTTTTGGGATCAAGTGTGCTGCTTGTGAAAATAACTCCTCAAGGTGTCACCCTTGAGTCACTTCTTCCCACATACAAATCTCAATGATACCAACAAACTTGGATGCTGAAGATACAGGGTCATCAATCCTTCATGTGTGCTCACCAGATTAAGCGAGGTTTCCTTTAAGTTCTACTTAAGGGATTTCCTGTGAGACTGTTACTTAGCAGGAGTGATTAACTCAGATACTCATACTAGACTTTGGTTGCTTAAGGTGCCTTTTAGCTGGGAGAAACAGTGTCTATTATCTTCAGGAGTTATTTCATCCTTATACAGAGTATTTCATAATTTTGGTCACTCAAGAAGCAAATTTGAATTTATCAATTGAACCGAGCCTCAGAACCTGGCTAGCTTTAAATATTATAACATTTTTGCTTAAGCCACAAATATTTACTTCCTCTTTTCAAAAATAAACTGTTTTTCACCTTATCAAAATTTTGAATGAGAGAAAAAGTTGTAAAATCTCTAAGGAGTAATTCAACACAAAAACTTAACCTCACAGAAAAGTGAAAGTCACAATTTTTTTTTTTTTTTTTTTTTTTTTGAGACGTAGTCTTGCTCTGTGACCCAGGCTGGAGTGCAGTAGTGTGATCTCGGCTCACTGCAACCTCGCTTAAACTCCTGGGTTTAAGCGATTCTCCTGCCTCAGCCTCCTGAGTAGCTGGCACTACAGGCATGTGCCACCACGCCCAGTTAATTTTTGTGATTTTAGTAGAAACGGGGTTTCACCATGTTGGCCGGGCTGGTCTCGAACTCCTGACCTGAAGTGATCTGCCTGCCTTGGCCTCCCAAAGTGCTGAGATTACAGGTGTGAACCACTGCACCTGACTCAAAGTCACAAATCTATGATCAGCAGAATCTCTAGAGAATAACAAATGAAACTCCTATCTTGCAGCAGTGCTTTAATTCTAACTCCCTCCAGTTAGGAATGTATAGCTAGAATAAAGTCTGAATCCTCATTAAAGCCAGGAGGACTACAGCCTGAGAGGAGCCTTACCAGGGATCCCCATTAGTTCCTTTGAGGGTGGATGAACAAAAGTTGTTCATGCTGGTACCAAGATTTTGGCCGTTAGTGAAATGACAGGAATAACTGGAGTGAAGGTTTACCTCTGGTCCCTTCATGGTCGCCAAAATGTCAACCTTAATAATGAAATTCAGGCAACATGATTAAATAATTGAGTTTATTCGAGTGTAAAGTTTGAGGGTGGTCATCTGAGAGGATATAGACTCCAAAAAGATGGGGTCAGTGCTCTGAAACGGAGAGGTTTGAGGGTGCTTAAATAGGCAAAGTCTGGGGACACTTACCAGGATTTCAACATTTTGCATACAAGACTAATACAGCAACTTGATTGATTATACGCAGTGTTTCTTTTGGGGGAAGGGTATATTTCACATTTTACATTAAGGATGTAATAGTCAAGGTGTCTTTTTCTCCGGCAACATCTTGTTTGAGCCAAGTAAAAGAAAATAAGCGGCTGGGCGCGGTGGCTCACGCCTGTAATCCCAGCACTTTGGGAGGCCGAGGCAGGTGGATCACGAGGTCAGGAGATCGAGACCATCCTGGCTAACACGGTGAAACCCCGTCTCTACTAAAAATACAAAAAATTAGCCAGGCGTGGTGGTGGCGCCTGTAGTCCCAGTTACTCGGGAGGCTGAGGCAGGAGAATGGCATGAACCTGGGAGGCAGAGCTTGCAGTGAGCCGAGATTGCGCCACTGTACTCTAGCCTGGGCAACAGAGCAAGACTCCGTCTCAAAAAAAAAAAAAAAGAAAAAGAAAAAAAGAAGGAAGTTAATCTATAACAAAAGGCCACCGGGTACAGTGGCTCACGCTTGTAATCCCAGCACTTTGAGAGGCCGAGGTGGACAGATCACTTGAGTCCATGAGTTTGAGACCAGCCTGTGCAACATGGTAAAACCCCATCTCTACAAAAAACACAAAAATTAGCCTGGTGTGGTGGTGCCTGTAATCCCAGCTACTTGAGGGGCTAAAGCAGAAGGATCTCTTGAGCCCAGAAGTTGAGGCTGCAGTGAGCTGAGATCACTGCACTCCAGACTGGGTGACAAAGTAAGACCTTGCCTCAAAAACAAAAACAAAAACAAACAAACAAAAATGCCAGTAAACAAGAGGTCATGCTTTGTGACTCAGTCTCCAAAGTCAACCTTGCTTAGAGCCTAACAAGTTTTAGAAGCTTAAAATAGACAGACTGTTTATTTTCTTTCACAATTTTAAATTAAAATTAGGTAAATAATGCTAGAATTTTAAATTTCATTTAAAAAACAATTCAGTCTTATTAAATATTTTTGTACAAATAGTTATTCCCAATGCTACTATTCATTGTCTATTTATGATTATGTAAATGTTCAGTCTCACTCTCTACTCATGTTACATCTAGACAGATACATGTTTATATCAGTGTATACGCATATGTGTGTATTGAGACAATTAAAGAAAGGAACATCTGCCACTACCAGGAAACAATACATGTTTATGCACGAAAATTGCATTTGTGCTATCTAAGAGGAAGAGTATGACAAGCTAATTTGTGTTTTCTCTTACCTAAGTGTTTCTGTAGCTTGATGACTCTCTATGTAGCATTTCAAAAACAGTGCCTATTTCTCTCTCTCTCTTTTTTTTTTTTTTTTTGAGATGGAGTCTGGCTCTGTCGCCCAGGCTGGAGTGCAATGGTGGGATCTCGGCTCACTGCAACCTCCGCCTCCTGGGTTCAAGCGATTCTCCTGCCTCAGCCTGCCAAGTAGCTCTGGGACTACAGGCGCGCGCCACCATGCCCAGCTAATTTTTTGTATTTTTAGTGGAGATGGGGTTTCACCATGTTGGCCAGGGTGGTCTCAATCTCCTGACCTCGTGATCCGCCCACCTCAGCCTCCCAAAGTGCTGGGATTACAGGCGTGAGCCACCGCGCCCAGCCTGCCTATTTCTCTTAAGTAGCAAAACCCAAAACCTTCAAGACATTAGAATGCAGTTGCCTTTCATTTTTTTAATGGTGGTAAAATACGCATAAAGTAAAGCTTATCATTTTATCCATTTTTAAATGTATAGTTCAGAGGCATTAAGTACATTCACATTGTTGTGCAAACATCATCACCCTCCATCGCCGTAACCTTTTCGTCTTCCTAAACTGAAATTCTATATCCATTAAACAATAACTCTGCCAGCCTCTCTCTCCCCCAGCCCCTGGCAACCACCTTTATTCTTTCTGACTCTATGAATTTGACTACCCTACATACCTCATATAAGTGGACTCATACATTTGTCTTTTTATGACTGGTTTGTTTCACTTAGCATAATGTCTTCAAGATTTATCCATGTTGTAGCACATGTCAGAATTTCCTCCCTCATCCTGCTTTTCAGGAATGAATTTCTTTCCTTTTTAAGGCTGAATAACATTCCATTGCGTGTGTATACTACATTCTGTTTATTCATTCATGGACATTTGGGTCGTTTTTATCTTTTGGTTATTATGAATCACAGTGTTGTGAACATAAATGTACAAATATCTGTTCACGTCCCTGGTTTCAATTCTTTTGGTGCCTTTCAGCTTTGAATATATGGAACAAGAGATGTGATAAAGAGGTTCCCTCAAGCCTGAATAGTAGTGGTAAATAAAGCAAATATTTATCCGGGTGTGGTGGTGTGCACCTGTAATCCCAGCTACTCAGGAAGTTGAGGTGGTAGAAGAATCTCTTGCACCCAGGAGGTGGAAATTGCAGTGAGCCGAGATCACCCCACTGCACTACTCCAGCCTGGTGACAGAGGAATACTCCGTCTCAAAAAAAAAAAAAAAAAAAAAAAAAAAAAAAAAAAAACAAAGAAAGAAAGAAAAGGAAAGAAAAGAAAAGAAAAAAAGCCAGGCTTGTTGTTGCATTTCTGTAGTCTCAGCTACTCAAGAGGCTGACATGAGAGGCTTGCTTGAGTCCAGGGAGGCTGAGGCTGCAGTGAGCTGTGATCATACCACTGCACTCCAGCATGGGTGACAGAGTGAGACCCTGCCTCAAGAAAGCAAATATTTAAGATTGTACTTGTGCTGAGTGTGAGCGCTGGATCTCAAATGATAGGGGTGCCCATGTGTTCTTTAATATAGTTACTCTGAGTGTGTGTGTGTGTGTGTGTGTGTGTGTGTATAAGAAAGAGACAGAGAGGTTCGTGTGGCCCTCTAAAGTGTGGGACCCCGGGCAGGGCTCCTTTTGCCTGGGCTTAGAGTGGTATTGTCATAAGCACATACATGTATCAGAATTGGGTGAGTGCAGTAGTGAGTATAGATAGAAAAGAAGTTGACGGACTATGCCTGGGACACTTAGAAATCACAAAGAAAAGAGAGAATAAAAAAAAAGAAATCTGGCCGGGCGCGGTGGCTCAAGCCTGTAATCCCAGCACTTTGGGAGGCCGAGACGGGCGGATCACGAGGTCAGGAGATCGAGACCATCCTGGCTAACACGGTGAAACCCCGTCTCTACTAAAAAATACAAAAAACTAGCCGGGCGAAGTGGCGGGCGCCTGTAGTCCCAGCTACTTGGGAGGCTGAGGCAGGAGAATGGCGTGTACCCGGGAGGCGGAGCTTGCAGTGAGCTGAGATCCGGCCACTGCACTCCAGCCTGGGTGACAGAGCATGACTCCGTCTCAAAAAAAAAAAAAAAAAAAAAAAAAAAAAAAAAAAAAAAAGAAATCAAGGCAAAAAAAAAAAAATGCCAGAATGTACAGACTTGGAATCCAAGAGAAATTAAACGTTGGGGAATTATCAACAATGCCAAATACTGCTAAGAGATTGACTAAACAAGGACTGAGAATTCACCTTTGGACACACAAAAAAGTAGAACTCAGTGGTGGTGTTAAAATGAGCTGTTTCAGTGAGTGGTGGGGATAAAACCTGACTAAGAAGAGTTCAAGTATGAATGAGAAGAGGGTAAGTAGAAACAGAGGGTCTGGCCAGCTCTTTAGAGAAGTTTTTCTATAATAGGAAGCAAAGAAGTGGGAGGGAAGCTAGATGAAGATGTCGTGGAGTCATCAGAGATTTATTTTTCTTTTTGCCTAATAGAGGTGGAACAGCTGATGGCCCTACATCTTCAGCTGAAGCTCCATAGTCACACATCCAAGTGCCTATCTGGCATCTCCATTTAAATGTCTGATAGGAAAATCAAACTTAACCTGTTCCAAATAGAACTCTCGATTCTCCCTCACTCTTACCCCAATCTGTTCTTTCCTAAGCCTTCCTTTTCTCGGTAAACATCATTGCCAGCCATTCAAACCAAAAGCCATGTAGCCATTCCAGATTCTTTCCTTTTCCTCACAAACAGTGCATCAGCCCGTTAGTTCTACTTCCAAAATACATCTCTAACTTGATCATCTGGGAGTACTACAATAGCTTCCCGGCATTCATTCTCACCTCTCATCACCTATTCTCATATGGCAGCAAGAGTGTAAATCAGACGAAGTTACACCTCTGCTTAAAGCTTTGATTACTCAGTAAAACAATGATTACTCAGTACACTTCAAATCCCCACTGCTTACCTTGAGCTGTACTGTCCTACATGATCTGGCCCTTTGCTCCTTCTCCAATCTCATCTTCACCTCTTCCCCTCTCTTGCACCATATTCCAGACATGCTGGCCTAAACCTAATTTATTTGTATTACAAATATATAAACAAATACAGAATTTTATATATATATATATATATATTTTTTTTTTTTTTTTTGAGACAGAGTCTTGCTCTGTTGCCCAGGCTGGAGTGCAGTGGCGTGATCTTGGCTCACTGCAAGCTGCAAGCTCTGCCTCCCAGGTTCACACCAGTCTCCTGCCTCAGTTTCCCGAGTAGCTGGGAATACAGTCGGCTGCCACCACGCCTGGCTAATTTATTTTTTTTTTTTTTTTAGTAGAGACAGGGTTTCACCGTGTTAGCCAGGATGGTCTCCATCTCCTGATCTTATGATCCGCCCGCCTCGGCCTCCCAAAGTGCTGGGATTACAGGCGTGAGCCACTGTGCCCGGCCCGAGAACTGTTTTGGATACTAATCAAAGCAATGGTTTACGACCGGGCGCGGTGACTCACGTCTGTAATCCCAGCACTTTGGAAGGCCAAGGCGGGCAGATCACTTGAGGCCAGGAGTTCGAGATCAGCCTGGCCAAAACAGTGAAACCCCGCCTCTACTAAAAATACAAAAACTAGCCAAGCATGATGGCGGACGCTTAGAGTGCCAGCTACTTTGGGAGGCTGAGGGACAAGAATCACTTAAACCTGAGAGGCAGAGGTTGCAGTGAGCCTAGATCATGCCACTGCACTCCAGGCTGGGTGTCAGAGTGAGACCCTGTCTCAAAAAACAACAACAATAAACCATGGTTATATATATGGGGAATATCATCTAGTCTGTGGCTTGTCTTTGTATGCTATCTTTTTAAACTTGTTATACAGAAGTAACACATTTTAATACAGTCAAATCTAAATATATTCCCTTATGGTTTGTGCTTTTCCGGTCTTATTAAGAAATTCTTAGCCAGGCGCAGTGGCTCACGCCTGTAATCCCAAAACTTTGGGAGGCCGAGGCGGGCGGATCACCTGAGGTCGAGTTCGAGACCAGCCTTGGAATGGAGAAACCCCGTCTCTACTAAAAATACAAAATTAGCCGGGCATGGTGGCACATGCCTGTAATCCCAGCTACTCAGGAAGCTGAGGCAGGAGAATGCTTGAACCAAGGAGGCGGAGGTTGCGGTGAGCCGAGCAAGATAGCGCCGTCGCACTCAAGCCAGGGCAACAAGAGTGAGGCTCCGTCAAAAAAAAAAAAAAAAAAAAAAAAAAAAAAAAAAAAAATTCCTCCCTTTTTGACATTATAAAGCTATTTTTGTTTTCTGAAAAATGTTTTCAGGTCTTTAATCCATCTCGGCCTTATTTTTGGATACGGTTTGAGGTAGAAATCTAATCATTTATTTCCCTTTTGGAAAAAATGTCTCATCGCCATTTATTGAAGAGTCCGTCCTTTCGCCCACTGACTTGAAATGCCGTCTTTATCATAAACCAAGTTCCCTTGATGTTACTCTTCATTTCGGCCTCACAATCTTCGCTTATTTTCCTTCTACCAGGGATGCTTTTCGCTATGTTCCTTTCAGGGCTACCTTCAGATCGCAGTTCAAATGTCATCCCCCTCATATCCAGGTTGCTCTACAGGCATTTCTGGCTCCGTGATCCCATGACCTCAAAGAGGTCTAGGTGGGCATAGCCTCTGACCAGTTGTTGCTGGGTTGTTGTCAGGACTGGTGATGCGTAGGCCACTGAGAGGAGGAGCACCCGGAGTCCAAGTGACGGAATCAGGCGGGCGCCCGCGTCGCTAAGGAGTGCGTCACCATGCGCGGGCGGACGGGGGCAGGGCCAGGGCTGAGTCACGTGGCTTGGTTGCCTACGCGCTGGTGGGCCGTGGGAAGATGGCGGACGGAAAGGGAGACGCCGCCGCTGTCGCCGGGGCTGGGGCTGAGGCTCCGGCGGTAGCGGGAGCCGGAGATGGAGCCGAGACTGAGTCCATGGTTCGGGGTCATCGCCCCGTATCTCCAGCGCCGGGAGCCTTGGGACTGCGGCCGTGTCTGTGGCAGCTGGAGACAGAGCTGAGGGAGCAAGAGGTGTCGGAGGTCTCATCTTTGAACTACTGCCGGAGCTTCTGCCAGGTGAGGGGCTGACTGGCTGGCTGAGGGCGGCGGGGCGGGGAAGTCAGGGAAAGAGGCCCTGGATACTCTGCAAGCAGCCGGGTCCGAACTGAAAGGCGCCACCTCAGTGACTCGCCGCGCCCCCGGGCCGGGAAGGCCCAGCTCGGAAGCTCGACCGCTGGCCCCCCTGCGCCACTGCCCGACTTTGGCCACCCCTGGGGCGTTTTGCTCTGAGCCTTACTGAGATCCCGGAGGGCCCTGGCGGGTCCCTGGAAGGGCTGTGCCCTGTCGCCGTTGCCTGTGTCCTGACCGGGTGGTTGGAGCGCCACTGCCCCCTGAGGGATTGATTGCTTGTCCCTGCCGGGAGATCCTTTTTTGAGTGGAGTGCAGATCTCCGAACTGTTAAACCCGGGTTTTTCTGAATAATCCAGAGAGGCGTGTTGGGGCCAGAGATTTATTTTTGGAGTTAACATCTTTTGGGCTCCTAAAAGGTATGACAGTTGGCTTCGAAAGGCGTCTAGGGCTTTCTGATTAGGGATTGCAGAGCCGGTTGGTTGGCTGTTTTTTTCTTTTTTCTTTTTTCTTTTTCTTTCTTTCTTTTTTTTTTTTTTTTTTTTGACGTTTAAGCTGTTCTTTCGTCTTTTCTGTATTTCTTTGAGAGGATTGTGCTACCGAGAATAAGGCTGACTCTTTGGGTAGAAGAGGATGGGAAGAGGGATGTAGAGTGTGGCCTCTTTTGGCAGTCGTATGATCATTTCTGTGCCATGGTGGGTCCTAACCTATGATTACATATTTATGGGTGTGTTTAGTCTCCATGACCACTCCGAGATTTTTCTGTATGTTTTCAAGTCTTTTACAAACATGAATATTGGCCATTATTATTTCTACTTCCAATGTTTGTTCTGTCAGGTTTCAGAGGCACCCCTCTGCTCCTTATCTGTTGTACCTTAGAAAATGCAAAATAATCGTAGTATGTTGGTACTTGGAGTCTTAATAAGTAGTCCAGTATGCTGAATAAATTGCGGCGTTCTAAAATAATAATTTTGGGGGGCAATTTGCTCTGTTGGTCCGGAGTAGAATAAAAGTTAGGTTGCTTGATTGCTTTTCTCCCTCTCTCTGCCGAGACAGAAGCACTTCATCTCTTTGAATGGAATTTTGTCCTTACTCATCTTTTCCATGGATTGTACCACTCCAGTTTTTGTGTGTACAACCTGCAACATTGCCCTGTACTATTAAATGTTAATGTATTGTTCTCAGCTTCCTTAGCAGTAATCATCCTTGTTTAGTAAGCTAATTTATTTTACAAATTTTTACTGACTTTATAGGATAGTGCCAGGGACTTTACCAAGTGCTGGGGAAACATGAGTAAGACAGCACTTAGCCTTGATGAACTTACAAGTTGGTGGGAGGTGGTAGAAATGACAGTATTTCCAGTGCGGTTTTGGTAATGATTGAAAAGGAGGTGTTGTAGAGACAATGGTGAGGAGAGAGCCCTCATGGGATATCCCGATGGGAAAGACAATTAACTAGTAAAAATAAGTAAAAAGATTAATTATAAATTGTAATATGTGCTTAGAAAGAAGTAACTGGGAGAGGCCACTTTAGATAGTAGACCCTGTGGGCTGCAAGGATGAAAATGAGTCACCGTGAAGGTCTCGAGTGGGGAAGCATCCCAGTGCCAAAGGTAGAGATTGGTCAGGACCCAGAATGCTATGGGAGAAGGGGAAACTAATGGAAGGAGAGTGGTGGTGCAGAAAACAACTGTGGGTTTTGGGTAAGACTTCTAAGCTTGAGTTGTCTCCCTGGAAAGATGACAAGAATGAATGTAACCAGTCACATTGAAACTTGTCAAAGGATCACATATATATGTATTCTGCTTTATGCCTAGTGCTTGCAACTGCAGTTTTATTTAACGTAATATTTTAATGTCTTGAGTCTTGGTGACACCAGAGATGTGATGGCCCAGAAGAATTTTTAAAAGAAAGCATGTGTAATTTGTCTTTTCTATGAAGTTTTTTTTTTTAACCTAAAATTTTTCCAAAAATTGTTTTTTAGACTAATAAATGAAGTAAGAACAAGTATTCCTGTAGCACTATATTGTAATAGAAAGTACATGGGATTGGGAGTTAGTTGGGTCTTGACTGTGACTTTACCACTTCTTAGCTAATAATCTTGGGTAACCATGTCTGCAAAACTATCTTATTTTCTGATCTTTATCTCCTTATAATGCCTTATACAATCAGAATAGAAAGTTTGTGTACAAGTCTTCACAAAATTTGTCATATTTTTGACACATTTTTCCCTGTAGTCCAGATAAAATCAACTATGTCCTTGATGACCTGATACAGAAAAAGTAAAAATTGTATGAAGAAGCAGGAAAATTTTCACCATCAATAAATTTTGTTGAATAACTCTTGGTTTCACATTTGAAAAGAAGAATAAGATATATTCATTCACTTAAGGAGCACTGATTGTGTGACAGTTCTGAAGATGGGAACCTAGTAAGACAGTTTTCTCGGACTCTAGGAGAGGAGCACATAATATATAAAGATAGGTAGTAGGCATTTTTACATTATCATAAAGGCCTGACCCCTGCTTATGGGATGCTTAATACTACAAATGTATTTTCATCAGTTATTTAGTTAGAAATGTCCTAGAGACTTAGATTGTACCAAGCAGATCCCTTTTGCAACATCCTGGGACCATATTCTCTCCAACTCTTGCAGCACTTAAAAGAAATGGCTCTATCTTTGGAATTGCACCAAATCAAGAAATAAACTAACATATGAGTGAATAGAGAAGCTTGTCTCATTCTGGGCGTATTTTCAACTTTCATATGTTTGTGAATATGATAAAATGAAACACTGAAAGTAATAGTTACTAAGAAAATGATACTTAGGTCAAACTGTATTCAGTGAAAAATTGTATTAAGTGACTATGGGATGTGGTTTGTTTTTTCTCTTCCTTTCAGTTCCTTTTGTGAAACCACTGCCAGACAGTGTGGATAAGATTAACTTTAGAAAACAGTCTTTCTTTGTTTTCCTGAAAAATTGATGATGTCTTCTCAAGTTTTTGCTGTATTTTGGGGACCAAGATTCCTTAAGTTTTACAGTTGGTGTCTCTATTTGTAACAGAAATTTTGAAGACTTTAAGTAAACTTCGTTATCAAAATTGGAATTGTTGGGTGATTATATGATTACACTTTGAGAATACTAGGCAAAGTAATTTTATGACTAAACCATGTTTATATGAGACACTTTTAGGTTCAAGACTAACAGTGACTTCATAGATTTTTAATGGCTAAAATAAGTAAGTACTGCATTAAAATTTCCATTTTTCCTAGATTAGTGATGGAGTACAAGGGCTGTGAGTCAGATAACCTGTGTACTGGCTTCACTATTGAAATAGTTGTGTAACCTTGGGCATGTTATTTTCTTTAAACCTTAATTCTTTTGCAAATGGATAATAGCACTTATGTTTTGTATGCAGATTCATTGTTGTAAGGACTTAATAAGAAAATCTCTATTTTAAAAAATACCTCCAGAATTGTCTGTGTTATCCAGATTTCTTAGCTTTGTAGCAAAAAGTTTTCACAGCCTTGGTCTCAGCATGCTTTTCAACCCTCCCCTCAGTCTCATCACCTGAATCCAACTGTTTACTCCTATTCAGGAGTTCTATACTTGGAGTCAGTCCATGGACCAACGTGTGATTGCAGTTATTCCTGTGATTAAAATTTTGTCTGTATCTTTCCAAGCACATTATTTTGGGAAAGATGATTTTAATTTTCATTTGACTTTTCAAGATCCAATAAACGTATTAACTACGTTAACAAGATCTCAGGCCATGCCTTTCCCTTTCATTGTGAGGTTCTCTCATTTTCTGCATGGGAGATTTTTCTTCTTTAGGGCCCAGTATAAATGTCATCCCTTCTGTGAAGCTTTTCCTGATTCACCAGATAGATTTCCTCTTATTTGTTTGGGACTTTTTTTTTCCTTGACACTTTGTATATACCTATAGTTTTAATTCTTAATTTTATTGCTGTCACTGTCTTCTTTCAGGTTTTCTCCTATTGCAGCCACCTCTTCACTAATCTCTTGTTTTCTGACTGACATTATCTGCAGTTCATCTTTGTGTTCTTTCTAAATTATAAATATAATCTTGTTAGTCACTTTATTCTCTAAAATGCCTCAATTTTTTTTCCCCCCAAAGGCAAGATAAAGTTCAAACTTATTAGCTTGGTATACAAAGCCTTTTGGAATCCGAACCACCAACTCCCATTTTTCCAGCCTCATTTAAAAAGTTGGTTTGATCCCACCTTCACCACTGTGTCCATTTCTCACTCTGCCTCAGTAACCCAGGGTCTTCCTTTCCCTATCTACCTATTTATCCTTCAAGACCTGGCTCAAATATTAGGGTCTTTCAGAAGCTTTTTCTGATTTCAGCAGGCAGAATTAGGTGGTTCTTTCTCCAATGTATTCTATTAGCTTCCAGTACATAAACGTGGTGCCTAAATATTTGTTTCCATGTTTGTCTTTTGTATTGACTTATAAATCAACAAGAGCAGGGATCTTGTTTATTTATTTATTTTTGTATACTTAGTACCTAGCAATTAGTACAATGCCTGTCACACAAAACTGATTTGTTAAATGGATTGTATTGTAGGGACTTCATGATACACACATGAGATACACACTTAAAAAACAGTACTTTAGGGGGAACACCTAATGTAAAATCTATTATGTAAAAAACAAATTTACCATAATAAATTACTATAAAGGGAGAGGATGTGGAGAAATAGGAACACTTTTACACTGTTGGTGGGACTGTAAGCTAGTTCAACCATTGTGGAAGACATTATGTGGCAATTCCTCAAGGATGTAGAACCAGAAATACCATTTGACCCAACCATCCCATTATTGGGTATATACCCACAGGATAATAAATCATACTGCTATAAAGACACATGCACACATATGTTTATTGCGGCACTATTCACAATAGCAAAGACTTGGAACCAACCCAGATGTCCATCAGTGATAGACTGGCTTAAGAAAATGTGGCACATATACACCATGGAATACTATGCAGCCATAAAAAAGGATGAGTTCATGTCTTTGTAGGGGCATGGATGAAGCTGGAAACCATCATTCTGAGCAAACTGTCACAAGGACAGAAAAGCAAACACCGCATGTTCTCACTCTTAGGTGGGAATTGAACAATGAGAACACTTGGATGCAGGGTGGGGAACATCACACACTGGGGCCTATCGTGGGGTGGGGAGTGAGGGAAGGGATAGCATTAGGAGATATACCTAATGTAAATGATGAGTTAATGGGTGCAGCACACCAACATGGCACATGTATACATACATAACAAACCTGCATGTTGTGCACATGTACGCTAGAACTTAAAGTATAATTTAAAAAAAAGAAGTTACTATAAAGGAACAGGATAGGAGCTTTTGGCCATTTCTTGGAGACATTACTTATCACCCTAAGCCTACATTCATATAATAATGTACACATTTACATGTGTGCAGTGAGGAATAGCATTGATGGAGAGAGAAAATGAGAGGCCTAGTATTGAGGAAGATTTAGCCACCTAACAGGACAATAGTTTGGAGATGCCAAGATGGGAATAATCAGTCTGCTTACCTTGAGGTTGATGGCCATGAAGGCTCTTGAGCCTTACCTCTCTCATATATTTCAATAAGTTTTTAATGCACTAGCTTCTCTTCTTGTACTGCCTTCTTTTTAGTGATATTTAAATAGAAACTACATGACAAGTAGTTCTCCATAGCAGAAGCTAGCTTTGTAATGCACATGACAAAAACATAGTATAAATATGACCCGTGGAGCAGTGAAAACTTCGGGTGCTGTCATTTGCTGTGGTACCATCTTGTCTCTTACTGTGTACTGTGACCTCTAGTGGTTTCTGTTTCTTCCGTGGATCATACTCTTTTGAATAGTGTTGACAAAAACTGAATAGAAAGTACAACTTACTGCAAGGCTGCAAAGACTAAAACGTGTTTTATTCAGGTCTAGACGCTTGTCACCTTTCCTAGTGACCTTCCTTGACTGTCTTATCTAAAATAGCACTTCCCCATTGCCTTTCACCTCTTTAAGTACTACTTTATTTTCCTTCAGATCACTGCTGATATTGTATATCAGTCTCCCCAACTGGGATGTAAGTGCTATGAAGATGTTGGCTTTTATTTACCTAGTGCCTAGTCTCTAAAACTTAGTGGGTACTCACTAAATGCTTGTTGATCTTTATCTCCTCCCTTTCCTGTATCTCCCACTCTTATTTTTGAGAGTAACAAGCAAGTCTTAACTGTCTTTATCAAGAAATAGGGACATTTGGCCAGCTATGGTGGCTCACGCCTGTAATCCCCGCCAGCACTTTGGGAGACCAAGGCGAGAGGATCCCCTGAGCCCCAGAGTTCAAGACCAGCCTGGGCAACATGGTGAGACCTTGTCTCTCCAAAAAATTTTAAAATTAGCCAGTTGTGGTAATGCATACCTGTGATCCCAGCTACTCAGGAGGCTGAGGCAGGAGGATCACTTGAGCCCAGGAGGTTGAGGCTGCAGTAAGCCATATTCGCGCCACTCTACTCCAGCTTGGGCGACAGAGTGAGACCTTGTCTCAATAAATAAATAAATAGATAGAAAGATACTTGTTTGTTTGTTTGTGACAGAGTCTTTCTGTGTTGCCCAGGCTGGAGTGCAGTGGTAAGATCTCAGCCCACTGCAACCTCCGCCTCCTGGGTTCAAGCAATTCTCGTGCCTCAGTCTCTAGAGTGGCTGGGACTACAGGTGCTTGCCACCACGCCCAGCTAATTTTTGTGTTTTTAATAGAGATGGGGTTTTGCCATGTTGGCCAGGCTGGTCTCGAACTTCTGGACTCAAGTGATCTGTCCACCTCGGCCTCCCAAAGTGCTGGGATTACAGGCGTGAGCCACTGTGCCTGGCCAAGAGAGAAAGAGACATTTTTTTGTCAACCAGTTTATCCTGCTTCCCAGCAGGGACCACACCTTATTGTTTTTTGAATCTTGATCAACTAAGAGTAGAGCCTCATTTTTATTATATAATAAAATATTTCATATAAAATGCATTAAATTTTGTATAAATAATATGTTTTGGCCATGCACGGTGGCTCACGCCTGTAATACCAGCACTTTGGGAGGCCAAGGCAGGTGGATCACCTGAGGTCAGGAGTTCGAGACCAGCCTGGCCAACATGGTGAAACCCCGTCTCTACTAAAAATAGAAAAAATTAGCCGGATGTTTTGGCAGGCACCTGTAACCCCAGCTACTTGGGAGGCTGAGGCAGGAGAATCACTTGAACCTGGGAGGCAGAGGTTGCAGTGAGCAGAGATTGTGCCATTGTACTCCATCCTGGGCAACAAGAGCAAAACTCCATTTAAAAAAAAATAATAATAATATGTTTTAACATAAATAGAAATTTATATAATAAAACTTTCATTGCTGGCACAAGGCCAACATACAATCCAGTACATGAAAAATTTGAGGGCCTAAATAATTTATTGAGGATCTTTTTGTGTGCCAAGCCCTCAGGTAGGTAGTGTGATTTTCATTTTACAGATAGAAAACAGGTCCAGAGAAGTTAAGTAACTTTCCCAGGATCACACAGCTGGTAAGTGGTGGTGAGTTCTTTAGACTCTAGAGCCTATGTTCTTTTTTCTTGCATCAGAATTTCCTAAACTGTGTTTCACTCCATGTGATATATTTATTAATAAGTGCTTCTTGAAATAACGGTCCTATGTTCATGTAAGTTGGGATAAGCTTTTTTTTTTTTTTTTTTTTGAGTTGAAATTTCGCTCTTGTTGCCCAGGCTGGAGTGCAGTGACGTGATCTCGGCTCACTGCAACCTCTGCCACCCAGGTTCAAGCGATTCTCCTGCCTCAGCCTCCTATGTAGCTGGGATTACGGATGCTCACCACCACACCTGGCTGTTTGTATTTTTAGTAGAGATAGAGTTTCATCATGTTGGCCAGGCTGGTCTTGAACTCCTGACCTCAGGTGATCCACCCGCCTCACCCTTCCAAAGTGCTGGGATTACAGGCGTGAGCCACCATGCCCAGCCATGGGATAAGCGTTTTAAATGTTAAAATACATTGTGAATTTCCAAGAGAGACATTAGGTATTGTGCAGCATTTGCCAAACTTACCAGGTCTAGAACATTTTGCCATATTCTGAAGCCTTTGTCAGCTCAAGAGTCACATGTTTTTTTTACTATAATAAAGCAGAGTGCAGAGGTGAAGAGATGATTGCCTTGTCTTTCTGCCTGTCACTGACTTTTAATTATTTAGTTTTAGCCTAAAACGTGATTCTGAGCTTTTTTTTGTTCTTTGTTTTTTTTGAGACAGGGTCTTGCTGTGTTGCTCAGGTTGGAGTGCAGTGGTGCAATCACAGCTCACTGTAGCCTTGTTAGCCTCAACCTCCCAGGCTTAGGCAGTCATCCCAACCTAGCCTCTCTAGTAGCTGGGACCACAGGCGCGCCACCACGCCCTGTTAATTTTTGTATTTTGTAGAGACAGGGTTTCGCCATGTTGCCCAAGCTGGTTTCAAACTGCTGAGCTTGTGATCCTCCCTCCTCAGCCTCCCAAATTGCTGGGATTACAGGTGTGTGCCAGCTCGCCCGGCCTTCTTTAATTCTTTAGGCATGTTTCCTTCAGTTCTTTGAATATACAGTTGGTTCTCACTATTTGCGGATTCTGTATTTGTGCATTAGCCTACTTGCTAAAATTTATTTGTAAAACTGGCTGACTCTGACTGAGCTTTTTGTGAAAAAATTTCTCCTCCGAAGGTTTTTCAGGGATTAAATTATGTGTATTGTTACATATGAAAAATATTTTAGTGTGTTATAATTTGGAGAAAGTTGAGAATGAGTTATATTTCAGACGTATCTTGAGTCAAGATTTATTCTTATAGGTTTACCTATATTGCTGCAACATAGTTAGGCTGGGATTACTAATGTATTTGTTTATTTCTCCCCACTTTTGTGCTAACTCTGATTACTGTCTTTTTGAGTGCTATTCTTGTCAATATTATTATTATTATTTGGATCTAGCAGCTTATGGTGCTGACATTTGATTTGATAGTTGATTTTTTGTTTGTTTGTTTCAATTTAGAGACAGGATCTTACTCCCTTGCTCAGGCTGGAATGCAGTGGTACAATCTTAACTTAGTGTAACCTCAAACTCTTAGGCTCAAGTGATCCTCCCACCCCAGCTTCTCAAATATCTAGGACTGCAGGTGCATGACATAGTGCCCAGCTACTTTAAAAATAATTTTCGTAGAGACAGGGTCTTACTGTATTGCCCAGGCTGGTCTTGAACTTGAGGCCTTAAGTGATCCTCCCACCTCAGCCTCCCAAGGCACTGGGATTAGAGATGTGAGCCACCACTCCCAGCCTGATTTCTTGGTATTCTTACTACCAAGGAAATAACCTGAATATGTCATATTAGCCAGCACAATTTCTTAATAATGTGGACATTTGTTATAAGAATTATTATCGCATATGATAAAATGTATATCCTTGCTTGGGAATTGCATTTTTATGATATATAATTTTACAAAATAGGCATATTGTTGTGATTCCATTTCATCATCTTTGCTTTTTTCAGATATATGTTTAAAATATATATAAGGTATCCTAAAGTAATAAAGCAAACATAAATATTTTAGTTTTTGCGACTCAAAACTAGTGGGTGCTCATTCCAGAAACTTAAAACAAGATTTACAAATAGATGAATTAGATAGTGAAAGTACCATATAAAGTCACTCAATAGCTTGGTGTATTTATCAGATTTTTGGAAAAATACGTATAGAATATGTGTTTATATAAATATTACAATTTCTAATTGTGCAAACAACTCATGCATACATTCTAATTGTTAAAAATTAGAACAGTATCAAAGGGGAGAATAAGAAGTAAAAGCTCCTGTCACACACACTTTTATGTACTCCAGTACTACCTTTTCCTAGGTAGACCATTGTTAACAATTTAGGAATGTATATCTATAGAATTTTTCTATATGATGTGTACATATATATGTACTATATTTAGAAAAAATGGTTTCAAGCTTATATACTAAAACCTGCTTATTTCATTATTGTAGACATCTTTTCATGTAGAATATGTGTAGACTTACTGTAATTAAGAAATAAATGCATAGTATTCCATCAGAAACTGCATTGATTTTAAATTCTACAGGTAGCAACACCTTCAACACTCTTAACTAAAAAAAAATATTTTTTAAACTATTAAAGCACTTTTTGAGGCAAAAAATATAGTACGGAGGGTTTAAGGAAAAGTAAAAGCCTCTTTCCTTCTGCCCACAATCTTTCCAGTCGCTTCCCAGAGGAAATGACTGTTAACAGTCTCGTGTGTCCTTAAAAACACAAATACTTACTCTTTTGCAATTTATTTTTTAATTTGATATGTTGACCCTTTTCTTTATCAGTACATTTTAAGCATACACCATAATTTAAACATTTGTGTTATTTTGTTATTATAAAGTGTCCCATGAACTTAGTTAAATATTAAGTGCTGCAAGGTCAGGAGATCGAGACCATCCTGGCTAACACATTGAAACCCCGTCTCTACTAAAAATAAAAAAAAAACTTAGCCGGGCGTGGTGGCGGGTGCCTGGAGTCCCAGCTACTCAGGAGGCTGAGGCAGGAGAATGGTGTGAACCCAGGAGACGGAGGTTGCAGTGAGCCGAGATCGCAACAGTCTATCCTGGGCGACAGAGATCGCTCTATCCTGGGCGATCGCTCTATCCTGGGCGATCGCTCTATCCTGGGCGACAGAGCGAGATGCCAACTCAAAAACAAAAATGACTGGATTAAACAGGATGTTTAAGTTTTGATGGAAGGGCCGGGCGCGGTGGCTCAAGCCTGTAATCCCAGCACTTTGGGAGGCCGAGACGGGCGGATCACGAGGTCAGGAGATCGAGACCATCCTGGTTAACATGGTGAAACCCCGTCTCTACTTAAAAAAAAAAAAAAAAAAACTAGCCGGGCGAGGTGGCGGACGCCTGTAGTCCCAGCTACTCGGGAGGCTGAGGCAGGAGAATGGCGTGAACCCGGGAGGCGGAGCTTGCAGTGTGCTGAGATCCAGCCACTGCACTCCAGCCTGGGTGACAGCGCGAGACTCCGTCTCAAAAAAAAAAAAAAAAAAAAAAAAAAAAAAAAAAAGTTTTGATGGATACTTGCCTGTACTCTATCCTGGGCAACAGAGCGAGACACTGTCTCAAAAAAAATAAATAAATAAATAAAATAAAATTAAGTGCTGGTTATTTCTATCTATAACATAAATCTGGAATTGAAATTACTGGATTAGGCTGGGTGCGGCGGCTCACACCTGTAGTCCCAACACTTTGGGAGGCCAAGGCGGGTGGATCACCTGAGCTCTGGAGTTCGAGACCAGCCTGGCCAACATGGGGAAACTCTGTGTCTACTAAAAATACAAAAATTAGCCGGTAGTCCCAGCTACTCTGGAGGCTGAGGCAAGAGAATTGGTTGAACCCGGGAGGCAGAGATTACAGTGAGCCGAGATTGCGTCACTGCACTCTATCCTGGGCGACAGAGCGAGATGCCGACTCAAAAACAAAAATGACTGGATTAAACAGGATGTTTAAGTTTTGATGGATACTTGCCTGTACTCTATCCTGGGCAACAGAGCGAGACACTGACTCAAAAAAAGAAATTACTGGATTAAGAGAATATTTAAGTTTTGATGGATACTTGCCTACAAAAAGTTGAATATGTATTTCTGCCAGTAGTGTTTGGGAGTCCCCGTTTTACTAAATCCTTGCTAATGCTTGTATTGTTAAACTTATTAATTTTGACAATCTAATAGGAAAAAATTATCAGATTGTTACACTAATTTACATTTTTAATAATATTCAGGTTTTTTTTGTTGTTGTTGTTTTTTGAGGCAGAGTTTTGCTGTTACTGATTAAGCTGGAGTGCAATGGTGTGATCTCGGCTTACCGCATCATCTACCTCCTGAGTTCAAGGGATTCTCCTGCCTCAACCTCTCGAGTAGCTGGGATTACAGGCGTGCGCCACCATGCCCAGCTAATTTTTTGTATTTTTAGTAGAGATGGGGTTTCGCCATGTTGGCCAGGCTGATCTCAAACTTGTGGCCTCAAGTGATCCGCCCACCTTGGCCTTCCGAAGTGCTGGGATTACAGGCATGAGCTACTGTGCCAGGCTGATCATGTAATCTTGAGATTTTAGATCTCTTTGAAGTTCTCATGAAGCAGAACATGTCCAAAGAATTATAATTAGAGCTGTAGCCTAACCTGAAGCCATTGGAATGTGTGATACACTTTTGTGATTGATGGTGGCTTTGTGAGAGGTTTGTCAGTGTAGTCATTTATTGATCTCTTATAATCAATGCTTCTAAACTCTGGAAGACTAAGTCATAGCTGAATAACTGGAAAGACTGCAGTGCTTTCCATTAGCTAACTATAAAAAATACTGCGACCTGGCCGGGCATGATGGCTCACGCCTGTAATCCCAGCACTTTGGGAGGCTGAGGTGGGTGAATCAGGAGGTCAGGAGTTTAAGACCAGCCTGGCCAAGATGGTGAAACCCCGTCTCTCCTAAAACTACAAAAATTAGCCAGGCACAGTGGCAGGCACCTGTAATCCCAGCTACTCTGGAGGCTGAGGCAGGAGAATCGCTTGAACGTGGGTGGCAGAGGTTGCAGTGGGCCAAGATTGTACCAATGCACTCCAGCCTAGGTGACAAGAGTGAGACTCTGTCTCAAAAAAAAACAAAAAAAGTGACCTTTATATGTTTTCAAATAGAGTGCCACCAAATGGATGTATGACCTTGGAGCAAGTCAGCTTGTTATTTGGGGGGCCTCATATTGCTCCTTAAATGAGATACTCTTTAAGGTTTGATTCTACTCCAAAATTATATAACTCTATTGAAAAATGTTTGCTATGTAAGATTTATTTTCTAAATCATCTCCAAATATTTGTCTTGTATATTCTTATTCTTATCAAAATAAATTAATATCTTTTAAAAGTATGTTTTATTTGTACCATACCTATATATTGTATAAAACAGACACAGACATACATAAAAGGGATGAGATTTTTAAAAACTCATTTGAATATAAGTATTAATACTATATTCCTTCTCCCTGATGGATTATCATTTGCCCCTCTAGAATAAATGCCCATCCCAGTGGAAACTACTGATTAGAACTAAAAGTATTGCATTAGTTATGCTCGCTTTCTTTATTTGGTTTTTTCTTCGTAGTGCAATCTTGATTTCAGTCTTTAAAGGACATTGTCAATGAAAATGTTAAATCAAGGGGCCAAGCACAGTGGCTCACACCTGTAATCCCAGTGCTTTGGGAGGCCAAGGCGGGAGGATCTCTTGAAGCCAGGAGTTCAAGACCAAGACTGGGCAATGTAGTGAGACCCTGTCTCTACAAAAACTTTTTAAAAGTTAGTTGGGCATTGTGGTGTCCTAGCTATTTGGGAGGCTGAGGCAGGAAATCCCTTAAGCTGAAAAGTTTGAGGTTACAGTGAGCTGTGTTTGTGCCACTGCATCCCAGCCTGAACAGGAGAACCAAGACTCTGTTCTGTTGTCGGGTGGCGGGGAGGAGTTAAATCTAGAGCAGACGATGTCATAAAATTCTAACAGTAAATGTGCATAAAACATCACATTTGGATCAATCTTGTGTTTTTTTGTCATGTGAAATGGAGAACATATATGTATATTTGAACTTAAAGAGATTTCACTTAAAATTCTCATTCTGGCCAGGCACGGTGGCTCACGCCTGTAATCCCAGCACTTTGGGAGGCCGAGGCAGGCAGATCATGAGGTCAGGAGTTTGAGACTGGCCTGGCCAATATGGTGAAACCCTGTCTCTACTAAAAACACAAAAATTAGCTGGGCGTGGTGGCAAGTGCCTGTAATCCCAGCTACTTGGGAGGCTGAGGCAGGAGAATTGCTTGAACCCGGGAGGTGGAGGTTGCAGTGAGCTGAGATCGAGCCATTGCATTCCAGCCTGGGCTACAGAATGAGACTCCGACTCAAAATAATAATAATTCTCATTCTATTTGGGAGGCTGAGGCAGGAGAATCTCTTGAACCCGGGAAGTGGAGGTTGCAGTGAGCAGAATTGTGCCACTGCACTCCAGCCTGGGTGACAGAACAAGACTCCGTCTCAAAAGAAAAAAAAAAGTACAATTTGGTGAGCTTTGTAGTATCTTAATATCCATGAAACCATCAAGATTATGATTGTATCCATCATCCCTAGACGTTTCTTCCTACCGCTTTGTATTCCCTTTCTTACCCTCCTCCTGTATCATACCCTCCCATCCCCACTTAACTACTGATTTGCTGTCTCTATAAATTAGATTGCATTTTTAAGAATTTTATATAAATACTATAATCATATGGTCTCTTTTTTGGCTTCTATCTGTATAATTATTGAAATTCATTCATCTTTTATATATCAGCAGTTATTTTATTGATGAGTATTCATTGTATGGATATATCATGATTTGTTTATTTACTGATAGACATTTGAATTGTTTCCAGTTTTTGACTACTACAGATAAAGCTGTTACGAACATTTTGTGTGGAAGTCTTTGTGTGGACAGATGCTTTTTCTTTTCTTTTGGGTAAATACCTAGGTGGAATGACTGGGTCACATGACAGGTTTTCCAGAGTAGTTGTATTATTTTACATTCACATCAACGGTGTGTGAGCGTTCTAGTTTTCTACCTCCTCACTAACACTTGGTGTGGCCAGTGATTTTCATTTTAGCCACTCTAAAATTACTGTTAGTTCATTGTGATTCTAATTTGCATTTCCCTAATGGCTTTTTAAAATTTTGAGACAGGGTCTCACTCTGTCACCCAGGCTGCAGTGATGTGATCTCGGCTCACTGCAGCCTCTGCCTGCAAGGCTCAGGTGATTCTCCTACTACAGCCTCCCAAATCACTGGGACCACAGGCTTGTGTCACCACACCTGGCTAATTTTTTTGTACTTTTTGTAATGGTAGGATTTTGCCATGTTGCCCAGGTTAGTCTTGAACTTTTGGTCTCAAACGATCCTCCTGCCTTGGCCTTCCAAAATGCTGGGGTTACAGGCGTGAGCCACTGCGCCTGGCTCTAATGACTTATGTCGCATGTCTTTTCATATGTTTGCCATCCTTATATCTTCTTTGATGAAGTGTCCAAATCTTTGCCATTGAAAAATAATTGTTTTCTTATTGTTGAATTTTGAGAGGTGTTGTGTTTGTGTTTCTGATATATGCTTTTGCAAATATTTTCTCCCTAGGTTGTGCCTTCTCTCTTTTTATTATTCTCTTAACAGTGTATTTCTTATTTATTTATTTTTAATTAATTAATTTTTTTTTTGAGACCGAGTCTCACTTTGTCTCCCAGGCTGGAGTGCAATGGCGTGACCTTAACTCACTGTAGCCTCCGCCTCCCGGGTTCAAGTGATTGTCCTGCCTCAGACTCCTGAGTAGCCTGGGAACAGGTGCCCGCAACCACACCTGGCTAATTTTTGTATTTTTAGATGAGACAGTGTTTCGCCATGTTGGCCAGGCTGGTCTTGAACTTCTGACCTCAAGTGATCTGCCCTTGCTGGGATTATAGGTGTGAGCCACCACAACCGGCCTTAACAGTGTATTTCTTTCTTTTTTTTTTTTTTTTTGAGACAGAGTGTTACTCTGTCACCCAGGCTGGAGTGCAGTGGCATGATCTCAGCTCACTGCAAGCTCCGCCTCCTGGGGGTCACACCATTCTCCTGCCTCAGCCTCCTGAGTAGGTGGGACTACAGGCGCCCGCTACCATGCCTCGCTAATTTTTTGTGGGGTTTTTTTTTGTATTTTTAGTAGAGACAGTGTTTCATGGCATTAGCCAGGATAGTCTCATGATCCCAAAGTGTTGGGATTACAGGCATGAGCCACCGCGCTGGTCAACAGTGTATTTCTAAGAACATAAATTCTTAATATTGATAAATTGTGTTTTTCCTGTTATATCTAAGAAATCTGTCTAATCCAAGATCACAGAGAAGTTCTGCTGTTTTCTTCTGGAGATTGTATAGTTTTAGGTTTTACATTTAAGTCTATGATTGATTTGGAGTTAATTTTTATATATGGTGTGAGGGATGGATGGAAAAATCACTCATGCTTGCTTTGGCAGCACATACGCTAAAATTGAAATGATACAGAGAAGATTAGCTTGGCCCCTGTGCAAGGATGACTTGCAGATTTTTGAAGCATTCTATATTTTTCAGGGAGTCTCAGGCCAAGGATGTCATCGAAGAGTACTTCAAATGCAGTAAATGAACAGATAAATCTTTGGCTCACACACACAAAAAATAAAAACACTCATATATATATCTATAGATATATATGAGTGTTATATAGGTATATTTATAGCTATATATATGAGTGATTTTTTTTAAAAAGTTGCAGTACCATTTATTGAAAACCTATCCTTTCTTCACTGAATTGCCTTTGCACCTTACTGAAAATTAGTCAGCTATGCATGTGTGAGTCTCATTCTGAATTCTCTTCTATTTCATTGATCTGTTTGTCTACTCTGATGCCAATACCATACTCTTATGTTGCGTTTTCAAACAAAATATAATATACCATGAAAGCTATATAGCACATAGAGACAGGAAATAGAATAGTGGTTTCCAAGTGCTAGAGGGAGGGGAGAAGGAGGGGGGTTGCTTTTTAGTAAGTTCAGAGTTTCAGCTTTGTAAGATGACAGGAGTTGGGTGGGTAGATGTTAGAGTGGCAGCACAGCAATGTACAATGTGAATACTTAATACCACAGAAATATATACCTAAAAATTGTTCAGATAGTAAATTTTATATGTATTTTACCACTGTTTTGAAAAAATAGTTTGAACCCAAAGCTGTCTTTGGTGTTTTTGTTTTGTTTTGTTTTGTTTTGTTTTTGAGAGGTGGGATCTTGCTATGGTCTTTTTTGTTTTGTGTGTCCCCCCCCCCCCCCCCCCCCAGCAGAGATGAGGGTTTGATATATTTAGCCCAGGCCGGTCTCAAACTCCTGAGCTCAAGCAGTCCTCCCACCTTGGCCTCCCAAAGTGCTGGGATTCCAGGCATGAGCCACTGGTACCAGCCTTACCACCTTTTTTTTTTTTTTTTGAGATGGAGTCTCGCTCTGTCGTCCAGGCTGGAGAGCGCTGGTGTAATCTCAGCTCACTGCAGCCTCCACATCCTGGGTTCAAGTGATTATACTGCCTCAACTTCCTGAGTAATTGGGACTACAGGCCTGTGCCGTCACACCCAGCTAATTTTTGTATTTTTAAGAGAGACACGGTTTCACAGTGTTGGCCAGGCTGGTCTCGAACTTCTGACTTCAGGTGATCCACCAGCCTGGGCCTCCCAAAGTGCTGCTATTACAGGCGTGAGCCACCCTACCCAGCCTTTACCACCATATTTTAAAGAGCTATTTTGTAGGATGCCGGTACAAAACGGGTAGTCAATTTCAGTTGACTGATTTCAGAAAATGAGACTCAGAGAGGTTATCTGGTAATTGATGGGGCAGAGATTTGAAACTGTAGCCAGAATGCCTGTTATTTCCCTCTGTTGTTACACAACTACCTCAGAATTGTAATACTTTTACCCAGCATGATAAAGTTTGAACTTTACAATC
Organism: Macaca thibetana thibetana; assembly: GCF_024542745.1. Lineage (NCBI taxonomy): Eukaryota > Metazoa > Chordata > Mammalia > Primates > Cercopithecidae > Macaca > Macaca thibetana. Next base: position 39,237,781 of record NC_065578.1, read on the forward strand.
TCCAGACTTAAGAAGTATTGTAAATCAGTCCTTTTAGTAATAATGGCTCGCTAATGCAGAAATGGAGGATAGTTTGAATTTATCCTCCTCATCCCCGGCCCCCATCGTCTTCCTTTTGCATGCTCATCCACTTCAGTTTCTTGAAAATTTCTAATCTAAAATCTCTAGACTTAAAGTTAACTCTTTTTTTTTTGGTACTTTTATTGTGGGAAAGTATACATAACATAGAATTTGCCATCTTAACCATTTTTGAGTGTACAACTTGGTGGCATTAAGTACATTCACATTGTTGTGCAACCATTACCTCCATCCATCTCCAGAACTTTGTTATCTTCCCAAAGTGAAACTATGTACCCATTAAATACTAACTCCCCATTCCCTTTTTTCTTCACCTTCTGGCAACCATCATTCTACCATCTGTCTCTATGAATTTGACTATTCCTAGGTACCTCATATAAGTGAAATTGTACAGTATTTGTCTTGTTGTGACTGCCAAATTTCACTTAATATAGTGTCCTCAAGATACATCATGTTGTATCATGTGTCAGAATTTTCTTCCCCTTTAAGACTGAATGATACTTCATTTTATGGATATATCACTTTTGTTAATCTGTTCATGAACATTTGGGTTTCTTCCTCCTTTTGGCTATTGTAAATAATGCTGCTATGAACACATGTGTACAAATACCTCTTCAAGATCCTGCTGTCACTTCTTTGGGATATGTACACTGAAATGAAATTGTTGGATCATATGGTATTTCTGTTTAATTTTTGGAGGAACCACCATACCATTTTCCAAACCACTGCACCATTTTACTTTTCTATCAGCAATGCACAGAGTTTCCTGTTTCTCCATACCCTTGCTAACACTTGTTCTGTTCTTTACTTTTCTTTTTTTGAGACCGGGTCTTGCTCTGTCACCCAGGCTGGAGTGCAGTTGCACGATCTTCACTTATTGCAATCTCTGCATCCCGGAATCAAGCGATTCCTCTGCCTCAGCCTCCTGAGTGGCTGGGATTACAGACGCCCACCACCATTTCTGGCTAATTTTTTTTTTTTTTCAGTAGAGACAGGGTTTCACCATGTTGGCCAGACTGGTCTCGAGCTCCTGACCGCAAGTGATCAACCTGCTTTGGCTTCCCAAAGTGCTGGGATTACAGGTGTGAGCCACTCGGCCTGACCTCTTTTATTTTAGATAATAGTCATCCTAATGGGTGTGAAGTCGTATCTCATGGTTTTGATTTGGATTTCCCTAATTAGTGGTGTTTCACATCTTTTCATGTGCTTATTGGCCATTTGTACATCTTCCTTGGAGAAATGTCTTTTCAAGTCTTCTGCCCAATTTTTAATTGGCTTGTTTTTTGTTGTTGAGTTTCAGGAGGTCTTTATGTGTTTAGATATTAATCCATCGACAGATATATGATTTGCTGTATTTTCTTCCATTTTACGGGTTGCCTTTTTACTCTCTTGAGAGTGTCCTTTGATGCACAGAAGTTTTAATTTTGATGAAGTCCAGTTTATCTATTTTTACTTGTGTTGCTTGTGCTTTTGGTGTCATAGTCAAGAAATAATTGCCAAATCCAATGTAATGAAGCTATTTATCTATGTTTTCTCCTAAAGTTTTATCATTTTAGTTCATATGTTTAGATCTTTGATCCATTTCAAGTTGGTTTATGTAAATGGTGTAAGGTAAGGTCCAGCTTCAGTCTATTGCATATGAATATTTGGTTTTCCTAACATTGTTGAATGAAAAGGCTGTCTTCACCCGGGTGCAGTGGCTCACGCCTGTAATTCCAGCACTTTGGGAGGCCAAGGCAGATGGATTACTTGAGGTCAGGCGTTTGAGACCAACCTGACCAATATGGCGAAACCCCATCTCTACTAAAAATACAAAAATTAGCCAGGTGTGGTGGCTTGTGCCTGTAGTCCCAGGTACTTGGGAGAATGAGACAGGAGAATTGCTTAAACCTGGGAAGTGGAGGTTGCGTTGAGCCGAGATGGCACCACTGCGCACTCCAGCCTGACCAGCAGTACAAGACTCCATCTGAGAAGAAAAGCGAGGTGAAGCACACTGTCTTTTTCCCATTGAATGGTCTTGGCACCCTAGGTGAAAATCATTTTCATTTGACCACATATACAAGGATTTATTCCTGGATTTATTTCTTGGCTTTCTATTAGATTGCATTGGTCTATGTGTCTTTTATGGATTACTCTGCAGTAATTAGGTGTTTAGATTATTAAAGGAATATATGAAAAATTTTCTTGAACTGCCACAGTGATGAAAAGAATGTAAATTGAATAAAGTATTGTATCTCTTCTAGTAAGCTGATCCTCAAAAGTTATATTACAATTATAATATCTAATTATTGTTACAGCTCCTCAGTCTGTCACCTTTTAACACCAATAATAGGAATGTACATTGGAACAAATTTTCCGGAGCAGAATTTGACACTATGTAAAGCCTTAAAAATTATGCACCCAGCAATTCCATTTATAGGACATTATTATAAGAACATTGTCATGGATGCATGAGAGAAATTAGATATAGGGGTGCTCATTTTAGTGTTTAGGGGTGTTCATCTTAATATTGTATATAATACTGCAAAGTTAGAAGCCATTATGTCCATAAATAATTGGGTAATAAAATATACTCACACAAAGTTGTGCAACCATAAAAACACTGACATTGAAGAAAACTTTACAACAAATGGAAAGACATATAGCATGATTCTATTAAAATATTTGGTTTAGGCATTAAAAAAACCCTCAAGCAGCCGGCATGGTGGCTTATGCCTGTAATCCCAGCACTTTGGGAGGCTAAGGCAGGAGAATCGCTTGAACCCGGGAGGCAGAGGTTGCAGTGATCACGAGGTCAAGAGAGCGAGACCATCCTGGCCAACATGGTGAAACCCCTTCTCTACTAAAAATACAAAAAAATTAGCCAGGCATGGTGGTGGGCACCTGTAATCCCAGCTACTCAGGAGGCTGGGGCAGGAGAATCGCTTGAACCTGGGAGGCGGAGGTTGCAGTGAGCGCAGATCATGCCCCTGCACTCCAGCCTGGTGACAGAGGGAGACTCCGTCTCCAAAAAAATAATAAAAAAAACTCCTCAAGCTTAATGTATTGCCTGTTAATAGTGGTCTGTTTCTGGATAGTGGTATTATGGGTTATTAAATTTTTATTTTTGCATATGTATTTAACAATGCTATGTTATTTTTATGACAGAACAGCAAAAGGCATTTTTAAAAATTAAAAATGAAATGAAACTAGAAAGCATAGTTAAATCCTGTGGCAGAATCGGTATCTAAAAATAATCTTAGTAGGCTGAGATTGATGGACTGAATCCGGTGAAATTTAATCAGGATGGATGGAAAAAAGTATAGATAGATAGAGTAAAAGTCATATCTCTGGCTTTAAAAAAAAACACCTATAACCAATATAGAAAATGAGGCAGGGGGCATAGTAGCAGCATATGTTAAAGACTTAGGGGGTTTAATTTACTCTAGCCACTTAACTTCCTGGTTGTAAGCAGCCAGCTGTTCTCTCTCCATTTCATTTCATGTCACTCTCAGCTTAGTCTCTTGATGGGAAACCTCCATCAAGAGGTGCATCCTCATTACTGACATTTAAGTCTTCACCATTTACTCCCATCTGTTCTAGTCATCTAGTTGTCTATTCATCTTTTCTGACTTCTTTAAAGTTCTCTCTTTGGAGTCCTCCTGTTCCCGTCACTGTTGCTCATACTTCAGAGATCCATCTCAAGTGCTGCCCTCTCCTGGAAGTCTATCTCTTGTAGTGCAGTCACATTTTACTGAAATGTATAATTTCCTGGGAGTTTCACAAGTGGAGAAATTTAAATCAAGGTTTCTTGCTTTATGTGCAAAATTTGAAATAATTCAAACCCCTCTCTATTAGAAAACATGTAACTTCCTATTGCCATAGGACATACAGCTTTGAAAATGAACACTAGCTATCTTTTGTCAGTTTTTTTGTGACCCACCAGCATTCTGAAGTACAGGATATCTGTCAGTGCCATTGCTTGAAAACATTCCCCAGAAGCAGTCACTTTAAAATGGAAGTTAGATGTTGTAAACTCGGGAAGAAGGCCAAATAATGACCATGACACAACTTGCTGCAAAATATTAAAGCTGATGCTGGGGGGTGAGGGGGCAGAATTTAAAAGCACACTTAAAATAGTTGAATTGTGAAAAGGCATAAAGAAAGCATGGTGATTAAGTGTGGGCTGAGGAGCCAGATGGCTCTAGTTCAAATCCTGAATCCAACACTTACCTATTGGATGACTTTGGCCAAATAATTCAATCTGTTTCCTCATTAAGGAAAAAAAAAAAATCCCCAAAAGACAATTTGACAGTGGCTCCTCATTTTTAAAATGGGCTGATAATAAATCACCTAGCTCATGGAGTTGTGCGTATTAAATAAGTTTAGTGGCCTGTAAAGCTCTTAGGAAGTGCCTAATCCATACTATGTGCTCAGTAAATATAACTGTATTTGTTTCATTAGGAAAGTTAATCCTGAACTATGTGAGATTTAAATTGGAATGTATTCTTTACATTAAATGTGACCATCCTGAAAGAAATTCTCCTTTCTTGATAGTTTCAGAGAGGCCGGGCGCGGTGGCTCAAGCCTGTAATCCCAGCACTTTGGGAGGCCGAGACAGGTGGATCACGAGGTCAGGAGATCGAGACTATCCTGGCTAACACGGTGAAACCCCGTCTCTACTAAAAAATACAAAAAACTAGCCGGGCAAGGTGGCGGGCGCCTGTAGTCCCAGCTACTCGGGAGGCTGAGGCAGGAGAATGGCGTGAACCTGGGAGGCGGAGCTTGCAGTGAGCTGAGATCCGGCCACTGCACTCCAGCCTGGGCGACAGAGCGAGACTCCGTCTCAAAAAAAAAAAAAAGATAGTTTCAGAGAATAGTCAGAATGCTGCCAAGCTCCTTGAAACCATGTAGTGAGAAATATAGATAGAATTGAGGGTGAGGGGAGATTTTTTTTGCTTTAAAAATGCAGTTATGCTTATTAAAGAAAATTTGAGAAGTTTAGAAAAGTATAAAGATGACAAAAATTACTCATATTCCTGCTACCTCAGTGCTAACCATGTAAGCATTTTAGTTAATTTCTTCTAGTCATTTTCCCCTTGGACATTAATGTTTTCAGTGTACAGACATACTGTGATATAACATATTTACAGAACTGGAGGTTATTTAGCCTGGAGAAGTGAGCCAATGTAGTAGTCTAGATGAGGGATATTGGGGACCTGGTTTAGGTGAATGGCTACAGAGATAAAGCATAGGGACAGGAGACAAATGTATTTCTGAGATAGAATCAACAAACTTTAGTGTGGTGGTTTCAAAGATAGTTTTTTAGCTCTGGCTACTGAAAGAGGCAGATGGAACATAGGAGGAAGAGCATATTTGCTGGGGAAGATGTTTGGTTTTGGACATGCTGAGTTTGAGATTTGAATAGGACATCCAGATGGAAATACGTAATAGGCAGTTGAGGTATATAGCAAGGACTTGAGGGAGTAATTTGAGGGTAATCTGCTTGCGATGTGAATGAGAGCACCTCAATAAGAAAGTTTAGAATAGTCAAATATGGTGTCTAAGTGAGCTAATTTTTTACATATATATCTGACCTCTTAGTATATATCATAGCCTTTCAAGGGCAGGAATAGAGTCTCCATCCTTACTTTCCAGCACAGTACTGCTACAAAATAGTAGGTATTTGTGGAATAAGTGAATATACTGAAACAAAAGAGAGAGACCATTAATTTGGTCACGGTAGAATGAACTTTAGGAGGTCATCTTTGTCATTTATTGCCCCTTTTCTCCAATTGTGATTTCAGTTCCTAAAGAAAAATAAGAGACTATGGCTAGGTACAGTGGCTCACACCTGTAATCCCAGCACTTTGAGAGGCCAAGGTGGGAGGATCACTTGAGGCCCAGGAATTTGAGACCAGACTGGGCAACAAAGAGATCCTGTCCCTACAAAAAAAATTTTCTTTTAATTGGCTGGGCATGGTGATGCTCTTCTCCAGTCCTAGCTAATCAGGAGGTTGAGGTGGTTGGGAGAGAGGATCACTTGAGCCTAGGAGTTTGAGGTTACGGTGAGCTGTGATTGTACCACTGAATGCTGGCTGGGTTCAAGCAATTCTCCAGCCTCAGCTTCCCAAGTAGCTGGGACTACAGGCATGTGCCACCACACCTGGCTAATTTTTGTATTTTTAGTAGAGATGGGGTTTCACCATGTTTACCAGGCTGGTCCCAACTCCTGATCTCAAGTGATCCACCTGCCTCGGCCTCCCAAAATGCTGGGATTACAGGCGGGAGCCACCTCGCCTAGTCCAGTTTTTTAAATGCAAGATTGGGTTGAAAGGATTACAGCCATAATGGCTGTAATCCTTTCAACCCAATCTTGCATTAAAAAAAAAAAGAAAGGCCAGGCGCGGTGGCTCAAGCCCGTAATCCCAGCACTTTGGGAGGCCGAGACGGGCGGATCACAAGGTCAGGAGATCGAGACCATCCTGGCTAACACGGTGAAACACCGTCTCTACTAAAAAATACAAAAAACTAGCCGGGCGAGGTGGCGGGCGCCTGTAGTCCCAGCTACTCAGGAGGCTGAGGCAGGAGAATGGCGTAAACCCGGGAGGCGGAGCTTGCAGTGAGCTGAGATCCGGCCACTGCACTGCAGCCTGGGCGACAGAGCGAGACTCCGTCTCAAAAAAAAAAAAAAAAAAGCTGGGCGCGGTGGCTCACGCCTGTAATCCCAGCACTTTGGGAGGCTAAGGCGGGTGGATCACGAGGTCAGGAGATTGAGACCATCCTGGCTAACACAGTGAAACCCCGTCTCTACTAAAAATACAAAAAAAAAAAAAAAAAAAAAATTAGCCAGGCGTGGTGGCAGGCGCCTGTAGTCCCAGCTACTTGGGAGGCTGAGGCAGGAGAATGATGTGAACCCGGGAGGTGGAGCTTGCAATGAGCCCGAGATCGCACCACTGCACTCCAGCCTGGGCCGACAGAGCAAGATACCGACTCAAAAAAAAGCAAAAACAAAAAAACAAAAAAACAAAGGCTGGGTGTGAGGTGGCTCTTGCCTGTAGTTACACCAGCATTTTGGGAGGCCAAGGCAGGTGGGTCACTTGAGGTCAAGAGTTCGAGACCAGCCTGGCCAACGTGGTGTGAACCCCGTCTCTACTAAAAACAGAAAAATTAACCGGACCTGGTGACCCACAGTTCTAATCTCAGCTACTTGGGAGCCTGAGGTGGAAGGGTCCGCTTGAATCTGGGAGGTGAAAGTTGCAGTGAGCCGAGATTGCGCCACTGCACCCCAACCTGGGCAACAGAGTGAGACTTCATTAAAAAAAAAAAAAAAAGCCTGGCCAGCCACAGTGGTTCATGCCTGTAGTCCCAGCTACTTGGGAGGGTGAAGTGGGAGGATCACCAGCAGTGATATAGTGAGACTCTATCTCAAAAAAATTAAAAAATAAAAAAAAGGGTGATAATGAAGATTGATTATTCCAGCCATTCTTCACATACCCAGAGTATGCTTATAATGGGTATAAGAGATCTCACTACTTAATTTGAACCAACACATGAGGGGGTAAAGATTTAGGAATATAAAAAGTGTAAATTAGTATAGAGCAAACTGGAAGTTCCTCAGAGTATTGAATCTTTGAAATTGTGTAACTTCTATAAGTCCTAGTGGAATGTCTGTCAGAAGCTATTAGATTGGTGGCAAGAGCATTCTAAGTGGACTGGTGGATTGTGGAAAGACTAACCCCATCTGTATGCACTCTGTCCTTCTCTTTGCATACTTTAGTTAGCAGTTGGTTAATTTGCATGTGTGGTTTTAGCCATCATGTTGTATTGACTCATTCTGAAAGCTCTGTGAGGATAGGCCACATGTCTGCCCGCCCCCACCGCATCTAGCACTTCATGTGTGATAATCTATTGAAAAATATTTGTCAAATGAATAAAATGGTGAATGTATTCAGCAGACATTTAGTGAGACTTGAGAATGTCCTGTGGGGGTGGTAGTGGGTAGAGGAGTGGTAGGGCTATAAAGATTGATAAGACATAATGTCTGACTTTAAGGAACATAAAATCTGGCACTAAATACAAATTTTTGAAACTCCTTAATTCTTAGATTAGCCAATGCAGACAGTAAGTAACTTATTGACCTAAACCAGAATTTTTTTGTAACATAGATTTTAATGATTATTATTATTATTATTTTTTTTTTTTTTTTGAGACAGAGTCTCACTCTGTTGCCAGACTGGAGTGCAGTGGCGCGATCTTGGCTCACTGCCTCACTGCAACCTCCGCCTCCCAGGTTCAAGTGATTCTCCTGCCTCAGCCTCCCAAGTAGCTAGGACTACAAGTGCACACCACCACGCCCAGCTAATTTTTGTATTTTTAGAGACGGGGTTTCACCCATGTTGGCCAGGATGGTCTCGATCTCTTGACTTCGTGATCCACCCGCCTCGGCCTCCCGAAGTGCTGGGATTGCAAGCGTAAGCCACAGTGCCTGGCTGATTTTAATAAATTTCTTAAGGGAGATTAGGTGAAATCTTATTATATAACAGACACCCATTCTGCATTCTCTCTCTACTAATTCAGCTGGGAAGCAGGATTGCTTAGGAGTCAGTTTATAATGCTACTCAGTTTTTTTATTTTATTAAAATTAGGGATTTGATTAATTGATGACATGATGCTCTTCTGAAATTACAGAAGCGCATTTATCTAAAGTGACTGTGACAAAGTAGCAAGACACTTAATTGAGTAGGTGGGTATACTAAAAATAGCTCAACTGACTATAGTGATTCAGGTATGCAAAGATCAGATAATGCAATATATTAAGAGAACTTCTACTGTATATGGTATAATGGTCTAAGGTATATTTCCTTGTAAGTTGTTTCTCTCTTTTTTAAATTTTAAAGTAATCAAGATGATGCTAACAGTCAGTTACCAGAACTCATACAGGGGCCATTCGTGTGGAAACTAAGCTGCAGAAAATCCAGCAGAATCCTGCGCTGCTGTTGTAGCTATTTGTAGTTCTTCAGGCAGAAAAATCAAAGACAGGAAGTTAGGAATCTTTGAAGACATTATTCTGGGGTAATGAATTCAGATAAGATGTATTTCACTCAAGTTAAAGCTGCCTTCTGAAAATAAGACTTGCCTATTGAAGTATCCCCAACCAAAAGCCTATTAGGAACTCCCTAGCCCTGTCAGACAGAATGTGTATTCCAGGGAGAATGTTGTATCCTGCTTATGTTAGGCTATAATACATACTTCAGGTCTTAACTAGATATACCAATTAAGCATAGACAAAACCTAATCAGTTGTCGGAAGGAAGATATATATGAACAAGAGAGAAAACAACTCCATGGAACTCAGAAGGAGAGTCCCCAAACATGAATTTGGCAGTGGTTTTTCAACACTGTCCAGGGAGAACATAAGCCAGCTTTCCACCATCATTTGGACAAATTCTTAGTGATAGGACACACATAATTTATCAGGCTTTATTTTGGTTTCATTTTCTTTTGGTTTAGATTCCATACTTGCCAGATAACTTCTCAGATGCCACAGTATGAGGAATAGGGTACCCTGTGTGGTAAGAGGACTATTCCCCCCATTGTAACCAGATAAACTGGTGTTGGCCTGTATGTTAATATTTTTCATAAACTTTATAAAAAATAAATATGTATTTTGTTGAGGATACAGGGCTAGTGAAAAATAAAAATACCAATATAACATTAACCTTTTACAAATTAGTTAGCATAAATTAGCCCTTGGAAGCCTAATCAATTCCATATGTACAGAAAAAAAAAAAAGGATTTTATGGGACTGTAGTACTGAGAGTCATACTCAGGAATAATTCATCTCTTGTTGTAGAAGGCAGGGATCATAGTCTTATTCTTATGTATCCAGTGCTTGGCACATGGTTGAAAACTCATTGAATTTTAGAGATGGCAACTCCAGAACTATAGTGAGAACAACTAGACATTTTATGGCTCTACTCTTAGAATTATTCTGACATCAAAAGAGTAGTTATGCCATTTCTTTAACTTAGCAGAAATAATTCATTAAGTGATGAAAATAGAATCTTCTAAACAAACCAGAGCCTTAAAAGGCAAATAAAAGGTATATGCATCTATTAGGAAAAAAATGGGAGAGCTATATGGTGCGTTTGAGGACAATCTGTTTCATTATTTTTGTTTGTAAATAATTTTTAATTTTATTTTGTAGACCTTATTGCAATATGCAAGCAACAAGAATGCGTCAGAACATATTGTGTATCTTCTGGAGGTATATCGACTTGCCATCCAAAGCTTTGCCAGTGCACGTCCATACTTAACTACTGAATGTGAAGATGTCCTCTTAGTGCTTGGCAGATTAGTACTGTAAGTTTAAGAACTTAAATCACTCTTAAAATTGAGTACCATTGGTCGTATTGTTTGCCTGGTTTCTCTTTACAGTGGCATCACATTTATTCTTCAGAGCACCATTAGAGTCATACCATTGAATGAAATTTCCTTTGTACTCACGTTGCCAGGAGATACAGTCCAAGTGAAGCTCCAGCCAAGCAACATCATCTTTAACTTGCCTCTAGAGTCTCTTTTCCTATTCAGGCTTGGAATCTGAGAATGATATATTTCTGTCCCTTAGGTATAGATTGATTTAAATGACAGAATACCTGGAAACTGGTAGTCTTTGAAGAACATCTTGGCAAAAACAACATGAAATTCTGCAATTTGATTATATTTGAACTAAGGATAATTTTATTAGCAAAAAATATCAGGGTACAGTATAAGATTACCATCCTAAGAAAGAGATCATGATTTAGGGTGGGCATGGTGGCACACACCTGTAATCCCAGCACTTTGGGAGGAGGCTGAGGCATGAGAATCGCTTGAACCTGGGAGGTGGAGCTTGCAGTGAGCCAAGATGGCGCCACTGCACTCCAGCCTGGGTGAGGGAGTGAGACTGTCTCAAAAAAAAAAAAAAAAAGAACATGATTTAGCTGTTGTTTTAATATTTAACTGCATAGTAGTAGACAAAATTACATCTTTATTGTAATTTTCATCTGCAAATTGAAAAGGTACAACAGCTATTCAGTTTTAGCTGGGCATCACCTTGTTCAACTTATAGACTGTTTAGTGAGATGACTTCTAGTCTAGATGGTTTATTTTTTTTTTTTTTCTAGCTTCACCTGTTTTGCTTCCTATTCTCCAATGGCCCTGTATGGAAGACCAGCATTCCTGGTTTTATGATCCTATTTTTCCTTCTACCAAGTCTTAGTTTCTGTTTTACCTTTTGTAATCTCTAAGGGGTAAAGGATAATTCTGCCGGGTTTTAGGGAGGTGTTGATTCCTTGGTATTTTGAGTTGATCATTATTCAAGTTGTGCATTTCTTTTCTCAAAAAAAATCTTCCTGTTATTTCTTTTCTGTGTCTTCTGGATAATAGTTAGAAAAAGGAAACTCTTATGCTTGGTTTTTTCAGAGGTAAGGAAACGACTTTGCTAGTCTTCCTGTTTCCTCTGCAAGTGACAGAAACCTATAGATAACAGTTACATATATTTATCATTTTATCAGCTGAATTGACAGTAGTATGAGCTCCCGTTTTTGTCTACTGGAATTAGAATTGTCCTATACGGGTGCCTCTTCACACCCAAATAAACAAAATAAAACTGCTTGGAATGTGATTTCTAAAGAGCTTATTATATTCTTACCAAATGTACTAAAGCAACAATGTAAATATAAAGCCTTGTGGTCTTTCTTTTTTCCTCCTTTTTAGATTGAACAGTCAGTATAACAACTCTGAAGAAAATTTTGAAGAGTAAAAACATTTAAAATAGTCTAAACAAACGTAAAATAGATTTTTAGTATTGCTGTCATACTCTAATTATTACTGTAATCACCTTTATATACTTACTCATTTTTATTGTAGGAGTTGTTTTGAATTACTGCTTTCAGTATCTGAAAGTGAACTGCCTTGTGAAGTCTGGTTACCATTCCTTCAGTCTCTGCAGGTGAGTTGATTTTAACTCAGAAAAATTTTCTGTATCCAAGACACCTGATTAATTACTCCTAGCAAACTAAAATTAAAACCTTAGAACAAAAACAAAACTTATTATATATTGGTATTAAGTTCATCAAATGAGAAAAAGGCCCGTCACTTGAAGGGGATGTATTAAAAATGGTTTTTTTTCATTTGGTTTTGTTTGCCTCGACATAGTTAGAAATCAACAGAAAAGTTTCATTATTCAAACAAAGTTTACACAGCATAAAGCTATCAAAATCATACACGATTATTAAGGAACAATATTTGGATCCTTCGTAGCATACTTATTGGTAACCTTCAATGTACAAAACACTATTTCATTACATCTAAGGTTCACCTTTTTCTTCCTAACACCTTAAGAATTGTACCCGGCTGGGTGTGGTGGCTCATGGCTGTAATCCCAACACTTTGTGAGGCCAAGGCAGGCGGATCACTTGAGGTCAGGAGTTTGCAACCAGTCTGGCCAACATGCTGAAACCCTGTCTCTACTAGAAAATACAAATATTAGCCAGGCATGGTGGTGGGCGCCTGTAATCCCAGCTACTTGGGAGGCTGAGGCAGGAGAATCACTTGAACCCAGGAGGCAGAGGTTGCAGTGAGCCAAGATCGTGCTGGTGCACTCCAGCCTGAGCAACAAAGTGAGACTCCATCTCAAAAAAAAAAAAAAAAAAAGCATAATAAATAATAGACTGGGCATGGTCTATGGACTATAGTCCCAGCCACTCAGGAGGCTGAGGCAAGAGAATCTCTTGAGCCCAGAAGTCGGAGGCTGCAGTGAGATACGATCACATCACTGCACTCCAGCCTGGGTGACAGGGCTCATCTCTAAAATAATAGGACTCATCTCTAAAAATAAATGCATTCTGTCATTCATTTATTGATCACTAATTATGTACCAATCACTGCGTTATACTACATGTTACTTGTTTTATATCTTCTAATCAAATTACAAACCTTATAGTGTGAGGATTATTTGAATCTCCATTTACAAATGGGGAGACAGGTGAAGAGAGGTTAATTAGCTTGGCCAAAGTTACACACAGATTTCAAACCCTGAGCTTACTTTGTTAACCACTTCCTCGAGGACACAGCTTAGACCTGTTGTAGCAGCTTAGACCTGTTTCATGTAGGCACAAATAAAGACATGCATATTAACAGACACACTTCATTATCTGAACATTTCTTTCCTCTGGAATGCGTAACCCAAAATGAAATGATATAATGTTCTCTTTAGTGAGAAGAGGATTCTTCGTCATGTTCTTGGCCTATTTAAATCCCTGTAATGCAGTCCTAATAGCTCACATATCTGTACAGCTGCTAAAATCATCTTTCATGCGTAGCACTTTGATTTTTGTCACTCTGTGTTCTGAAGCCTGCCAGTTGTTTTGTTCTGGCATATGGCATTCTAGAAGGGCAAATCCTAATTAGGACTATTACTACTATATTAATACTGTTCCAGTATCCCATATCTCAAATGCTTGGGAGTATTTTGGATTTTGGAATATTTGCATTATACTTAGTAGTTCAGCATCCCTAATCTGAAAATCCAAAATGCTCCAGTGAGCATTTCTTTTGAGCATCGTGTTGATGCTTAGAAAGTTTTGGATTTGGGCCGGGTGCGGTGGCTCAAGCCTGTAATCCCAGCACTTTGGGAGGCCGAGACGGGCGGATCACGAGGTCAGGAGATCGAGACCATCCTGGCTAATATGGTGAAACCCCGTCTCTACTAAAAATACAAAAAACTAGCCGGGCGAGGTGGTGGGCGCCTGTAGTCCCAGCTACTCGGGAGGCTGAGGCAGGAGAATGGCGTAAACCCGGGAGGCGGAGCTTGCAGTGAGCTGAGATCCGGCCACTGTACTCCAGCCTGGGCGACAAAGCGAGACTCCGTCTCAAAAAAAAAAAAAAAAAAAAAAAAAAAGAAAGTTTTGGATTTGGGGAACATTTTGGATTTCAGATTTTTGGATTAGGGATACTCATCCTCTATCCTTTTTAGAGAGAAATCTCTCACATTGCTTTATTCTTTTCTTAGATAGCTTGCTTGAATAAAATAGTTGCCTCTTTTTCCACTTTTCAGCTTAAAAGTGTGTAAGCTTTTTCAGGTTTATCAGATGTGTAGGATATATATATATATATATTTTTTTTTTTTTTTTTTTTTTTTTTTTTTTTTGAGAGACGGAGTCTCGCTCTGTCGCCCAGGCTGGAGTGCAGTGGCCGGATCTCAGCTCACTGCAAGCTCCACCTCCCGGGTTCACGCCATTCTCCTGCCTCAGCCTCCCGAGTAGCTGGGACTACAGGCGCCCACCACCTCGCCCGGCTAGTTTTTTGTATTTTTTTTAGTAGAGACGGGGTTTCACCGTGTTAGCCAGGATGGTCTCGATCTCCCGACCTCGTGATCCGCCCGTCTCGGCCTCCCAAAGTGCTGGGATTACAGGCTTGAGCCACCGCGCCTGGCCGGATATATTTTTTTAACATGTGTTCAGTAAATAAATGTAGTGGGGGTACAAATAAATGTTAAGACATGATCCCTGTTGAAATCCAAAAGATAAAAAACCCTTAATTTTTCCTATTTTATATTATAAATGGACAAGGCAGCAAATGCAGATGGGGGAGACTTTATATCTTGTAGTTTTCACTTGAGTGAATACTAAACTATATTCTTAGGCCTGTGAACATTTTTGGCTTATAGTTTCCAAAGAAATGTTGACATAGGCCGGGCGCGGTGGCTCAAGCCTGTAATCCCAGCACTTTGGGAGGCCGAGGCGGGTGGATCACGAGGTCAGGAGATCGAGACTATCCTGGCTAACATGGTGAAACCCCGTCTCTACTAAAAATACAAAAAACTAGCCGGGCGTGGTGGCAGGCGCCTGTAGTCTCAGCTACTTGGGAGGCTGAGGCGGGAGAATGGCGTGAACCCGGGAGGCGGAGCTTGCAGTGAGCCGAGATCACGCCACTGCACTCCAGCCTGGGAGACACAGCGAGACTCCGTCTCAAAAAAAAAAAAAAAAAAAAAAAAGAAATGTTGACATAAATGGAAGCTTATGTTGCTAGAGAATTTCAGCAGTTTAAAATAAGGGAAACAAGAATTTTAGAACATGGGAACAAGCTCATCATAATCAATAATCCTCAGTAGTAATAGAGGACAGTGAGACATATACGTCATCATTTATACTGAATTAATTTTCTGACTCCTTTTCCCTCACACTTGAACTTTAGTGAACAAACTATTGGTAAATACATTTTGTTTGTTTGCTGGGCTAATAACTTAGATTTTAGAGTCACCTATCATTTAAATAGCAAGTTTTTAGACGAATTTAAGCAATTATTTAACGATTTGTGTCACTAATAGTCCTGTAATTCCTGTTAGAGGAATAGGCAGCTTGTGTGAATACTGCAGAATTCTTTAAAAGAAAGCAGCACTGGTGGCTTTAAAATAATTAAATCAACGGACACAGTGGCTCATGCCTTTATTCCCAACACTTTGGGAGTCTGAGGCAGGTGGATCACCTGAGGTCAGGAGTTCAAGACCAGCCTAGGCCAACGTGGCGAAACCTCGTCTCTACTGAAAATACAAAAATTAGCCAGGTGTGGTGGCAGGTGCCTGTAATCTCAGGTACTTGGGAGGTTTAGGTAGGAGAATCGCTTAAACCTGGGAGGCAGAGGTTGCAGTGAGCCGAAATCACGCTATTGCACTCCATCTTGGGCAAAAAGAGCGAAATTCTATCTCCAAAGGAAACAAACAAAAAAACAAAAACTCCAAATATCCAACAGTAATGCAAGGACCTATCTTGAATTGTTGTGATAATTTTACCAGGGAGGAATTCAGGAAAACATTTTAAAGGCACTCTTTTACTTAGTGAAAACATCCTAGTTATTTATTTGTTTATTTTTGAGACGGAGTCTTGTTCTGTCACCCAGGCTGGAGTGCAGTGGCACAATCATGGCTCACTGCAACCTCCGCCTCGCAGGCTCAAGTGATTCTCCTGCCTCAGCCTCCCGAATAGCTGGAACTATAGGCTGGCGCCACCA
Organism: Macaca thibetana thibetana; assembly: GCF_024542745.1. Taxonomy (NCBI): domain Eukaryota; kingdom Metazoa; phylum Chordata; class Mammalia; order Primates; family Cercopithecidae; genus Macaca; species Macaca thibetana. Next base: position 39,253,890 of record NC_065578.1, read on the forward strand.
CGCCTGGCTAATTTTTTGTATTTTTAGTAGAGACAGAGTTTTGTCATGTTGGCCACACTGGTCTTGAACTCCTGACCTCAGGTGATCCACCCACCTCGGCCTCCCAAAGTGCTAGGATCACAGGCATGAGCCACTGTGCCTGGCCCCATCCTAGTTTTTTTTTTTTTTTTTTTTTTTTAAAAAAAAACAGCAACAGAGGCCGGACGCAGTGGCTCACGCCTGTAATCCCAGCACTTTGGGAGGCCAAGGCGGGTGGATCACGAGGTCAGGAGTTCAAGACCAGTCTGGCCAAGATGGTGAAACCCTGTCTCTACTAAAAATACAAAAATTAGCTGGGCGTGGTGGCAGACGCCTGTAATTCCAGCTACTCGGGAGGCTGAGGTAGGATAATTACTTGAACCCAGGGGGTGGAGGTTGCAGTGAGCCAAGATCACACCACTGCACTCCAGCCTGGGTGACAGAGTAAGATTCTGTCTTTAAAAAAAAAAAAAAAAAAAAAAAAGCTGCAACAGAATTTCACAAGGCTTTAAGGATAGTCTTTTTGTTTTTGGTTACTTATTTTTAGGAAATCCAAAGTATAGATTCTTTCAGTTCTTAGGTGTATCAGATATGTTGAAAAGGCAAAACTAATTTTTATATTGTTAACTTATTTTCTGGGTATGCTGTTCTTGTTCTAGGAGTCACATGATGCATTATTGGAATTTGGGAATAATAACCTACAAATATTGGTTCATGTTACCAAGGAAGGGGTGTGGAAAAACCCAGTTCTTCTTAAAATTCTGTCTCAACAGCCAGTGGAAACAGAGGAAGGTAAGTCTTAAGACTATATTGGATAAGGATTCAGTTCTGAGAAAGTTGGAATTGATTATGGGTTAAAATTTTGGGAATTTCACTTGTGTATATATCTAGTCTTTCTGCTTTGAGCAGTAAAAATTAACCATTAGCATTTAATGTTTTGCTTAAGTAAGGATTCTTGCATTGTTAGATCGTTTTTGCACTCATTTTAAAATTTTGCGTTGAGTAACAATGTTCATACAAAGTTCCTGAGATAGAAATGAATAATCTGCTGTAATCTTTGGTGTGTGGTAGAGCTTTGCTTATACTTTTCTTGTTTTTTTTTTTTTTTTTTGAAACAGAGTTTTGCTCTGTCGCCCAGGCTGGAGTGCAGTGGCAGGATTTCGGCTCACTGCAACCTCCACCTCGTGGGTTCAAGCGATTCTCCTGCCTCAGCCTCCTGAGTAGCTGGGATTACAGGCGCGCGCCACCATGCCTGGCTAAGTTTTGTGTTTTTAGTAGAGATGGGGCTTCACCATGTTGGTCAGGTTGGTCTCGAACTCCTGACATTGTGATCCACCTGCCTTGGCCTCCCAAAGTGCTGGGATTATAGGCACAAGCCACCGTGCCTGGCCTGCTTATGTCTTTTTTATTGGCTGCAATAACCGAGGGCCATGAAAAAAATTTCTTTTTTCTTCTATATATAGGAAATAATTGGAATTCATTGTTTTGGAGATGCAAAGAATGAAGTTTTGTTGTTTTTGTTTTGTTTTAATTTGAGACAAGGTTTCACTCTGCCACCCAGGCTGGAGTGGCACAATTATGGCTCACTGCAGTCTCTACCTTTCAGGCTCGAGCGATCCTCCTGCCTCTGCCTCACAAGTAACTGGGACTAAGGCATGCGCCACTGTGCACAGTTACTTTTTCTATTTTTTGTGGATATGGGGGTCTTATTATGTTGCCTAGGCTGGTCTTGAACTCCTAAGCTCAAGAGATTCTTCTGCCTTAGCCTCCCAAAGTGCTGGGATTACAGGCATGAACCACCATACCCGGCCAGAATGAAATTTTTTATTTGCAAAATTGTCAGTTGAAGATCAGAAAAATTATGGATTTGAATTGATACTTGCATTTTAGGTACGCAAAATATTTTGTTTGATATAGCCAACAATTGTAACTTCATTTCCGTCAAGTTAGTGGAAAGTTCAAAGGATTACACTCTGTTAAGTACATTTTTTGCTATAAAAACAGATTTTAGAATAATTATTACACATTTTGAGATATCTTTAGGTCTTAGAAGTAGCCATTTGATTGTTGATCCTTTAAAATATCCCAGTTAGCTTATCCATTCACCCAGCTTGAGCACCTACCATATACATGGTGTTTGGACCTCTCTGTATAGTGAGAAGATGGGCATAAAGGCACTTAGATTTTTTCTTGCTCCGTTTCTTCTGATCATTCTAGTGCTTACCAGTTGCACTGACAAGAAAAAAAAAGAATAAGGAAAAGAGCTGTTAAGTAGAAAAAGATTGGTATTTATTGTTTTCCGTTGAGGTCCTCAATAAACGGCATCCCTTTATAAATGTAGATAGATGGAGGCTAAAATAACACCTTTGTTATTGACAAAAGCTGTTAGAGCCAGGTAATTTCAGAAACATCCCAGAATTGGGCAGATTCCTATCCAGATAAGTCTTTGACTGGGGCGGAGGAGATTGCATGTTTTGTGCAGGCAGGCCCAAGCCCAAGAGGGAAAAAGGGTGGGGTTGAGTTAAACATCCTTAGTGTATTTTCCCCTGATAATACTAATCAACTATGTCACCCCACCTCTGAAGTTAACAGTAATTAATCATTTTTAACATAGAAAAAACATCAGTAAATGGGGAGAAGCATTGCTTACCTAACATTCTTGGTATCTTGTCTATTCAGTAAATATTAATTAAGCACCCACTATCTTTAAAACGCTGAATAGGTACATGATAACCTCCATATCTAAGGAATTATGTTGAGGACCACAGTATAAGTGGGAGGTAACATGTAGCCTGCCTCCTTTCACAGTTGACCCTTAATCTAATTTTGGGTCAAAAGATTAAAAAGCTTTCTTTCTATCTCTGCTGCCCCTGCAGGCCAGATATTTAACATATTTGATACCAAAAAGCAGTGATGTTCATATCACTGATTGTCTTCTGTAATAAGTGCCAATTGTTGATACTTTTACCTGACATTCATGTGACATGATTAGTAAAGACGCCATGGAAGAGCTGTTTTTCTTTTTTTTTTTTGAGATGGAGTTTCGTTTTTGTTACCTAGGCTGGAGTGCAGTGGCGCGATCTCAGCTCACCGCAACCTCCGCCTCGGGGTTTAAGCAATTCTCCTGCCTTAGCCTCCTGAATAGCTGGGATTACAGGCATGTGCCACCATGCCCACCTAATTTTGTATTTTTAGTAGAGACGGGGTTTCTCCATGTTGGTCAGGCTGATCTTGAACTCCTGACCTCAGGTGATCTGGCCTCAGCTTCCCAAAGTGCTGGAATTGGCAGGCGTGAGCCACCGCACCTGGCCTCTTTTTTTTTTTCTAAAGACGAGTTTCGCTCTTGTTGCCCGGGCTAGAGTACAATGGCGTGATCCCGGCTCACTGCAACCTCCACCTCCTGGGTTCAAGTGATTCTCCTGCCTCAGCCTCCCAAGTAGCTGGGATTACAGGCATGTGCCACCACACCCGGCTAATTTTTTGTCTTTAGTAGAGATGAGTTTTCACCATGTTGGTCAGGCTGGTCTCGAACTCCTGACCGCAGATGATCCATCTGCCTCAGCCTCCCAAAGTGCTGTGATTACAGGTGTGCACCACCGTGCCTGGCAGAACTGTTTTTCAACTGGATCTTAAGTGTTACTCTTTTTACATAATGAAGTATATAGTATAAGATGAAGTGTCATGATGTCTGCACCTTTCTTTTAAATGGTTCTGAAAAAGAGAAGGCAAAGAAATATGGCAAACCAGTTCAATTGTTAAATTTGGATGGAAGGGAGGGTATAAAAACTAAAACAAATTTTTTTATAGAAATGTTTGAAGAAATGAGATACAGAAAAGATTATGATTGGGAGACATTGTTTTAAATATTGAAGCATATGGTAGATTTCCTTTCAATAAAGAAATTTAAAGATTGATGTCTTCAAGTGATTTGTAAAATACAAGATTGAGCTATATGTTAAAATTGATTTAGCAGCAGTTTAACTATAGTTATAATTATTGAATAAAATAGCTTACTGCATGGAAAATAATAGTATAGTTTTCAGAGTGCCTGCTCTGTGTTGGGCACTGTATTTGTGCTTTCATATCTCATTTAATCCATGAAATAGGTGAGAGATTACACATACCCAAGACCACGTAGTTAAAATTGTGGAGGCAGAATTTGAGCCCAGGTGAGATGACGTTAAAACATTTTTGATTGGAGAGTGATGACCCTTCGGTTGCTAAGTGCATGGTTTAATTAAACATCTGTAATATACAAGGCCTTGTGCACTAAGCTGTAGGGAATACAAAGGCTAACGAGACATGGTATTTGTTCACAAATTGCTGACAGTGTAATAAAGGAGATATCAGAGACAATAGTAAGTACTATTGAACGTTTACTCTATGTCTGGCCTTGTGGTGAGTCTCTGCATCTTTAGTATTTCTTTAATTTGTTCATCCATGTGAGATGGATATAACTAACCTTTTTACAGATGAAGAAACTTGAGTCTCAGAGAGTTCAGTTAATTTGTCCAAGAGTCTCACAGCTATGTGTCAGAATCAGGTTTCAACCTCAGATCAGTGATTATAAAGCCTGAAATGTTAACCTTTGTACACTATAATCCCTTATCACTGTTCTTAGAGAAAACTAAATGTGGGGAAAGAAGTAAAATGCTGTGGGAATTTGTAAGGTGATAGGTTGTATAGGTAATACGCCTGTTATCAGGTACGTTGCTTCCTGTGGGATTTGTAGAATTGCTTACAACCTCATATGGCAGATAAATAGAGCAGAATCTGATGTTAGGCAGAATAGGATATAGGGGAGACATGACAGGAAATAATAGGCATGAGTTAGATTGGAGATGATTAGAAAAGAATTGCTAGGACATAATAACTAAGTTGATTTCCTTGAGGAAAGGAAGTATCAAGGAAGGATAATGCCAAAATTTTATTGTTGTATAATTGAGAGAATATCATTGCTGAAAATAGAAGTAAGGAATAAGGAGCTATGTGAGTGAAGGGTATGATTGTGAGTTCATCTTGTGGAATTTAGTAACTGTTGGACGAAAATGGAAAGTCCAAGTGATTGTGACCTGTTTTCCCTCCATGCTTTTTGACCTTGGCTACGTATTAGAGTATCTGTGGGATTTAAAACCAAAAAACATACATCCCAAGGTCCAGACTCCACTTGCTAAATCATAATCTCCAGAGTTGGAGCTCTGGAATCCAGAACTTTTTGAAGTGCCTTAGGAAATGGGCACTTACATATTGCTGATGGGAATATAAATTGGTTCAATTTTTGGAGACCAATTTGGCAGTATGAGTCAGTATTACAAGTGAACAGAGCCTTTAGCAATTCCGCTTCTAGGAATTTGTTCTGTAGATTTATTCACATGTTTCAGATGACCTATATATAGGGTTGTAAGTCGCAGCATTATTGATGATTGACAGAGATTGGAAACAGCCTGCAAGTGTATCAGTAGGGGATTGGTTAAATATAGTACATCCATACCACTGAATGCTATTCAGTTGTTAAAAATAAGAAGGTAGCTCTAACTGTACAGATGATAGAGTAACCTGTATTATATATTAAGTGGCAAAATAAAATGTTTTCCATACTCAGAATATTTCTGGAAGGAAAAACAAGAAATTGGAAACTTGTTGTTTCTCGGGGTGGGAAACCAGAGCACTGGGGTCAAGGTAGGAGGGAGAAAAACTTTAACTGTATAGCTTTTTGTGTCCTTTTGAAATCTGTGATTATATCTATATTTTTTCTTTATTTTTTTTAAAGGATAATTTTACGATTGATTCTGATATGTAGTTAAAATTGGGCCAGTCATTTATCCTTAGTATAAACCATTGCTACTCTAGACAGACAGACAGACAGACACACACACACACACACACACACACACCCCATCTGGGAGCTTGTTAGAAAAGCAAAATTTCAGGTCCCAGACCTAGTAAATCAGAATCTGCATTTTAATAAGCTCCCCAGGTGACCCAGAAGGCACTTTCAAGTCTGAGAGATACTGTGTTAGATTAACCACCTAAAGCAGTTTGTTTACTCACCACTTGGCTTGACATGCAATATTCTCACCTCTATTCTTTAAGTAATATTATGTAGTGATGTCACATTCTTGTTGGATATTTACTATTCGAAAATTGAGGGCTCATCCAGAGCACTGTTCAGTCAATGCCAAGTGCTTAATATTCAGTATGGCTCAGAAGTACGGAAGTACAGAAGTACTGAGCTTCAGTACTTCTGAAGCTTTCAGAGTAGCATTTTCCAAAGTGTGTACTGAACCAGGAACACATGTTTTACAGGTTACTAATATGTATAAAAGGGTTCTCTGGTCAAATCAGTTTGGGAAACATTGGGTTTTTAAATAAAAGTGAACAGTTTTCTTTATTGCAGGACTGTTCAGAGATTTGACCAAGGAATCCTTTTTTTTTCTAGGACTATCTCTCAGGTCTTTTGGTCGGTGGAACACACTTTGAGAAATGCCTGGTTTAGAGGAAAGAGCACCACTGGCTTTGGAATCCTTGGCAAGTTACCTAACTTCTGTGAATGTTAATTTTCCTAACCTTAGACTGGGGATAATAATACTTGCCTTGGTGGTGGTGTGAAGAATAAATGAAAGGTATATAAAAATATGCAGCTTAAAACTTGATGTCTCATAAGCATTCAGTTGATAGTTGTTAATATTACATAGGTAGCCGGGCGCGGTGGCTCAAGCCTGTAATCCCAGCACTTTGGGAGGCCGAGACGGGCGGATCACAAGGTCAGGAGATCGAGACCATCCTGGCTAACATGGTGAAACCCCGTCTCTACTAAAAATACAAAAAACTAGCCGGGCGAGGTGGCGGGTGCCTGTAGTCCCAGCTACTCGGGAGGCTGAGGCAGGAGAATGGCGTGAACCCGGGAGGCGGAGCTTGCAGTGAGCTGAGATTCGGCCACTACACTCCAGCCTGGGCGACAGAGCGAGACTCCGTCTCAAAAAAAAAAAAAAAAAAAAAAAAAAAATTACATAGGTTACTTGCTTCATTTCTTGCATTTATGCTTATAGTTCACTATAAGCTATAGTTCACTATATTTCACTGTTTCTTAATTTTCCTCTCATCTCTGTTAGATGAATATTGAGACCAGAATAAACTTCCCATTTATATAAACTAAATTTTTATTAACTAAAAATCAAATTAAAAGATCTGAAATGTTCATCTTAACAAATCTGACATGTTATGTGGTATGTTGTCAAACTTTTATTTTTCATTTTTTCTAGTCAATAAATTGATTGCACAAGAAGGACCTTCCTTTCTGCAAATGCGAATAAAACATTTGTTGAAATCTAACTGCATCCCCCAGGCTACTGCTTTATCAAAACTATGTGCAGAATCTAAAGAAATTTCAAATGTGTCATCTTTTCAGCAAGCGTATATCACATGTTTATGTTCTATGCTGCCTAATGAAGATGCTATTAAGGAGGTGAGTAAATAATTGTCATCATTCAAACTTGGTATTAATTTAATAGATTTATATATATATATATTGCATAGTTTATTTTTTCCCTTTAGAATGAAAACCAAGATTCATTTTTTTCAGGCTACCAAAATGTACGATTTTAATCGTATATTTAACTGCTCAACAGATAGAATGTAGTATTTTAGAGTAGATTTGAAAAGTAGATAAGAATATACAAAGGGATGTTTACTTGTTTGGATGATGATTTGCTGTGAAATCTTTAAATGTGAAAGTTGTTTTTTCTTTTTAAAGTAATGATGTCTCCACGTTTGGGGAATGCAGAAGTTGTTTAATTGTGGCATCAAAGTATAAACTAAAGAAAATGGCACTTAATTTTAGCTTAAGTTGCTTTATACATTTAATTTTGTAAGCAGAAAAGTATAGGACTCTAGAGTCCATGACTACAACCTGGACAATTAAGTGGCCAAACTGGATACCATGGAAAATAAGGGTTGAGTCTTTTTTTTTTTTTTTGAGACAAGGTCTCATTCTATCACCCAGGCAGGAGTGCAGTGGTGCAATTTCGGCTCACTGCAACCTCTGCCTCCCGGGTTCAAGTGATTCTTGTGCCGTAGCCTCCCAAGTAGCTCAGACTACAGGCACGCGCCACCATGCCTGGCTAATTTTTGTACTTTTTAGTAGAGACAGGGTTTCGCCATGTTGGCCAAGCTGGTCTTGAACTTCTGACTTCAGCTGATCCACCTGCTGCAGCTTGTACTACTAAAAGTTCAAAAATTAGCCAGGCATGGTGGTGGGCACCTGTAAGCCCAGCCACTTGGGAGGCTGAGGCAGGAAAATCGCTTGAACCCAGGAGGCGGAGGTTGCAGTGCATCGAGATCGTGCCACTGCACTCCAACCTGGGTGACAAGAGCGAGACTCCGTCTCAAAAAAAAAAAAAACCCAAAAAACATAAAACAGCTATTTTATCTATCAGATTGCATCCTTTAAAAAAAAAACAAAAACCTGAATTATTGTTTTTCTTAAATTTGGAGTTAGACTTTTCTAATGGTTTTTGACATACAGAAAAAAACTAGAGATTTTTAAACTATTTCATCATCTACTTTTAATCTTCTTATCTGCCATTCAATTCTGACATGGATTCTTACTCTGAACTGAAATTTTTTATTAGATGTAGGAGTCCCAAGGATCTGGTTTTATGTTGTAGTAATTTCTGAAACTTTTTCTTGTGGTATCTTACTCTCCAAATACCATTATCTATCTTTCTACCTTACTCCCTTTAATATACAGACTCTACCAGGATCAATCAAGATCTGTTGATCTTGTCCCCTTTTCATTCTCCCTTATCCCCCGATGTATTCACTTCCCTACTTAGCTCTGCTTTGTCATTGTCAGATCATCGTTATCACTCCCTTACCGTGTACTCTCAGGTCCTCTGCTGGTCGGTCTCTCTTTTTTTTTTTTTTTTTTTTTTTTTTTGACAGTCTTGCTCTGTTGCCCAAGCTGGAGTGTAGTGGTGCGATCTCGGCTCCTGAGTTCAAGCAATTCTCCTGCCTCAACCTCCTGAATAGCTGGGATTACAGTCGCCCACCACCTCGCCTGGCTAATTTTTTCGTATTTTTGTAGAGACGGGGTTTCACCATCTTGGCCAGGCTGGTCTCGAACTCCTGACCTCATGATCCACCTGCCTCAGCCTCCCAAAGTCCTGGAATTACAGGCGTGAGCCACTACTCCTGGCCACTGGTCTCTCTCTTAATTGTACTTGTTTGACTACCAGTATCCTGATTATCCCTAAATCTTCACCTACTCTTTATGTGTTTACCTGCACTCATGGGGCCAAACTTACGCGGAGAAAAATCTGCCAGCTAATTTTACTCCAGGCTAGAGTGTGGTGGCACAAACACTGCTCACTGCAGCCTCAAAATCCTGGGCTCAGGTGATCTTCCCACCTCAGCCCCTGGAGTAGCTAGGACCACAGAAACATGCCACCATGCCCGGCTAATTTTTTTTTTTTTTTTTTTGAGAGACAGGGTCTTGCCATGTTGCCCAGGCTGGTCTCGAACCCCCAGGGTCAAACAATCTGCCCATCTCAGCCTCCCAAAGTGCTGGGATTATGTGTGAGCCACTGTGCCCAGCCTGTATTTCTTTATCCCATTCATTCTCTCACTCTTAGATAGTTGCATAGTTTTTTCTTACTCTTCAAAACTATACTATAACACTTTCTGCCCTGTTTCACTCTCTGTTGCTGAACTTAACTCCCTATTTCTCTGAAAAAAACGAAGCGCTGAGAAGATAAATAAGAGAATTTTCATAAGCTCTGTCTCTGAAACATCTTTTCATCTACCAGCATCTGTGAATGCTATAGATGAATCTTCTCTTCTGTTACTAGAGATAAATTATATCTGTTCTCCTAGCTAAGGCCAGCCTCCTTCACTTCTGTATTTCAATTGATGTTGTCTCCCTTAAGGATAATGCTACAGCAGTTCTCCTTTTCTCTATTACATCATCGATTTCCCCATCTCTGTTATAACCACCCCATTGGCATTTATGCTATTATTTATTCTGTCCTTAAAAAAGAGCCCTTCGTAGATCCAGAGGTGGTGGCTCATGCCTGTAATCCCAGCACTTTGGGAGGCCGAGGCAGCACTTTGGGAGGCCGAGGCACAAGAATTGCTTGAGCCCAGGAGGCAGAGACTGCAGTGAGCTGAGATGGCGCCACTGCACTCCAGCCTGGGCAACAGAACAACAGAGCGCGACTCTGTCTTCAAAAAAATAAAATAAAATAAAAATAACGCTGCTTTAAATCCTGTTTCTACTTTTAGCTACTGCCCCATTTCCTTCTGGCTTTTTAAGCATAACTTCCTAACAAATTGTCTTAATTTACTATCGAACATTTTTCTTCTTCTTTCTTTCTTCTTTTTTTTGAGACGGAGTCTTGCTCTGTCACCCAGGCTGGAGTGCAGTGGCACAATCTCAGCTCACTGCAAGCTCCGCCTCCTGGGTTCATGTCATTCTCCTGCCTCAGGCTCCCGAGTAGCTGGGACTACAGGCACCCGCCACCATGCCCGGCTAATTTTTTTTGTATTTTTAGTAGAGACGGGGTTTCACCGTGTTAGCCAGAATGGTCTCAATCTCCTGACCTCGTGATCTGGCCCGCCTCGGCTTCCCAAGTGCTGGCATTACGGGTGCGAGCCACGGCGCCTGGCCTATTCTTCTTTCAAGACATTCTAATATGACCTTTGCCCCGGCAGTATATCATATCACTAAATCTAATGATGACTTTCAGTTTTCTGGCTACCTCATTGATTACTCCTTCTCAGTTCTACTTTGCTGTCTAATGAGTACATGTTTCAGTACCCAACGACTCTGTCACTGGGTCTTCTCTTTTTACACTTAACTAGGCTTATTTCCTTCATCTTTGGCTTTAAATACCATGTATGGTCTGAATCCCAAAAGTTTTCTCTCCGGCCCTATTCCCTCCTCCAAACTCCAGACCCATATCCAATTGCCTAATTACCATCTCTACTTATAGAGCTAATATCTCAAATTTAACATGTCCCTAACTAAGCTCTTGATATTCCTGATATGGGGACTTTGCTTTTATGAGGGTTTTTTTAAGTCCTCACTATGTGTTTGGCACCTAGCTAAATGCTTTATATATTTTGCTACATTTAATCAGCACAGTAGCTCTGAGGTAGCTCCATTTTATTGATGAGGAAAGTCAGGCTCACATTAGGTTGTATGCTTCAAGGTTACAAAGCTAAAGTGGTTAAGCTGGGATTCAAACCTGAGTTTGGTGTACTACCAGTAATATTAAAGACATAGGATAAGGAATATTATTCTTTTTGGTATTTACCTTAGGGTTTATATGCCAAATGCTGTGTTAGGCATTGGGGTTCAAAGATGAATGCAGAAGCCTCTGGACTGGCATACTTGGTTTTACTGTTGGCCTCTACATTTTATCTTGAAAATAGCCAGAATAATCTCTCTAAAACTTGTCATACCATGCCACTCCTCTGCACAAAATTATCTAATAGCTTTCCATCTTTCTCAAAATAAATTCAGAATTCTTTATTCTATGTGCCATGGCCCCTGGCTACTTTTGTAACGTTTTCTGACCTTATCTTGTTACCTTAGTGCCCACTGCTCCCCAGCCACCTTGTCTTTGCTGTTGTTTGAAGAAGCCAAGCCAAGCATGTTCCTGTCTTCAAGCTTTGTGCTTGCTTTTCCCTCTGACCAGAATTCCCTTCCACAAGATAATTTGAATGACTTACTCCCTTACCCCGTGTCTGCTCTAAATATTCTCTTGTCTGTTCAATATTACCATATCAGAGAGGCCTTCCTCGCTGTCTCATCTAAAATATTACCCTATCCCCCACTCTGCCCTAAGTATCTGCTGTCATTATTATATACTAACCCATTTAAAATGACCCCATCACTGTCTTTCTACCTATTTGTATTTTCTTTGTAGTACACATTACTATTTCTACTAGGCATTATATTTGATTATTCAGTATTTCCTCCCACTAGATTGTAAATTCCGTAAGGACAGGAACATAGGTTGTTTACTGGTATATCCCTATATTCTAGAAGAATGCTTAGCCATGTAGGCACTCATTACTTACTGAATGAATTAATGAAAAGTATAGCCTCATCCCTTGATCTTTTGTTACTAGGATTTCTAGCTTTATTACCTGAGTTATGACCAGAATGTCAAAGCTGGAACATTCCACTCATGCTTTGTAAGTTTTTAAACTTTGCTTGGAGGTCTTTTTGAATTTTAAAATTATGATTTTATATTTCTCTCAGCTTTATTTTATTTTGAAATATACTTATGCTATCTGTATATTTATAAAAATGTGAACCAAGATGAAACCAAATATAGTGTTGTGATTCAGATTTCTGTATGGGTTGATTGCATCCTGGATCAGTGCTTGGGTCAGTAGTTATTTCAAATGGCTAAGACCCCCCGCTGTGGCCCAGCTCATATCTCCCCACTGTAAGAATCTTTTATCAGATTTTTTTGTTGAAAAATTTTTTTTGAACACAGTCTCCGTCGCCCAGACTGGAGTGCAGTGGTGTGATCTCGGCTCACTGCAGCCTCCACCTCCCGAGTTCATGCAATTCTCCTGCCTCAACCACCTGAGTAGCTGGGATTACAGACATGTGCCACTACACCTAGCTAATTTTTGTATTTTTAGTAGAGACAGGGTTTTGCCACATTGCCCAGGCTGGTCTCCAACTCCTGACCTCAAGCGATCTGCCCGCCTCAGCCTCCTGAAGTGCTGGGATTATAGGCATAAGCCACCACGCCCGGCCCCTTGTTGAGATTTAAGATGTACTTATATCTAAGGTACTTCCCAGTGGCCAAAATACTGACTCCAGAAATTCCTGATTCTGTCCTGGCTCCTAGTAGTCTTTGCATTTCTGTCAACTAACTTATTTTTTCAAGTGCTCACAGACTTTATTCTGGGATAGATATTGGGTTAGCAACATTCCATTTGGAAGCACTGTGACCTGGACTTTGAGATTTAGTAGTAGCGTGAATCTGAGAGGATTGTCTAGGCAGGGAAAATATAGAAAGAGACAGAATGCTAGTCATCTTTGTTTTAGGGAATGACCCTAGACAGGAGCATAGATATGGGATGCTGAGATGAAACAGCCAGTTGGTGGCTATGAAGTGGATAACATGTAGTTTCCTCAAATGGGGATTGAAGCTATGACCTACGGCCTCATTAACAAATGTTCTAATTTGTTAGACTTTCTGGTGATAAAGAAATCAAAGGATAAAATGCTTTGCATTGCCTGTCTTTTCAGACTTTCCACTTGAACCTTAAATATAACTGCAGAAAACATTTATTGCTCACTTGTCTATTCCAAGCACTGTGCTGTGTGCCTTAAATGTGTTAGTATCTAATCCTTATAAAAATCTATTAATTTAGGCCAGGCATGGTGGTTCATGCCTGTAATCCCAGCACTTTGGGATGCTGAGGAGGGAGGATTGCGTGATGCCAAGAGTTCAAGACCAGCCTGGGCAACATGGTGAAACCCCATCTCTACCAAAAAAAAAAAAAAAAAAAAAAAAAAAGCAGAAATTAGCTGGGTGTGGTGGCATGTGCCTGTAGTCCTAGCTACTTGGGAGGCTGACGTGGGAGGATTGCTTGAGCTCTGGAGGTGCAGGTTGCAGTGAGCTGAAATTGCACCACTGCACTCCAGCCTGGATGACAGAATAAGACCTTATCTCAAAAACAAACAAACAAAAAAACTATGAATTTTATAGAAATTAACTGAGGCTCTGAAAGATGATATTACTGGCCCATAGTAGTAAGATGTCCAGTAAGTGGTGGGCCCAGGGTTTAAATCCAAGGTGATCTGCCCCTGCTTTGCTTTTATACATATTAATCTGACACTCACACATCTCATATACATGATCCAACTCACTGGCACTGCCAACCTTCTGGTTCTTCCTGGATTCTGGTTTTAAAGTAGACTTGTTGCACAGGCAAGTTTTTATTTCTTTTGTTTACTCAGAGGGGAAACTTCAGAAAAGATGGGAGGGAACTTTGAAGTTCTGAGGCTTGTGCGTGGCTCATTACTGGATTGAATTTACTGAGAAGCATAGGTAGAGTATGTTTTTCACAAGACATCAAGAGAAGTGAGAGCAACAATCAAAATATGTAGGCTTGAATCTTGACATTGTCATTTACTAGCCATACAGCCTTGGCCAGGTAGCTTTATTTTCGTTATCTGTAAAGTAGGCAAAACAGTAGTAGCCGTCTCGCAAAATGTCTGGATAGTTTAAATGTGATAATACCTAAAACACTTAACACAGTTCCTGGCATATTTTAGACACTGTACAAATATAGACTCTAGTAGAATTCTTTAAGCCTGGGGTGCAGAACTAGGGAGGAGCAGTTGAAGTCGAGATTGAGCAGAGGTGAAACCTGAATTTTCACAGAGAAACAATGTAGTATACACAGAGATAGTTAGCCTCCTATGACTTCATTTACATTTTTAAAAGCAGTCATATGGGTTGGGCACAGTGCCTCACACCTATAATCCCAGCACTTTGGGAGGCCGAGGCAGGCGGATTATGAGGTCAGGAGTTCAAGACCAGCCTGGCTAACATGGTGAAACCCCGTCTCTACTAAAGATACAAAAAATTAGTCAGGTGTGGTGGCGTGCACCTGTAATCCCATCTACTCGGGAGGCTGAGGCAAGAGAATCACTTGAACCCGGGAGGCAGAGGTTGCAGCGAGCCAAGATCACGCCATTTGCACTCCAGCTGGGGTGACAGGGCGAGACTCCGTCTTAAAAAAGAAAAAAAAAAAAGCGATCATAAGGGACCAACTATAAACCTGTATGCTAATTTATTTATTTGTAGTATCAGGTAGTGTAAGGAGATAGATTCCTTACCTCTAATAGCAGCTGCAGTATTTTATGTTTGGGAAAGTTAATCAGACTGAGAAAATACTACATTTTGGGTTTGATTCCTCATCCTATAATAATAACTTTACTCTCTTAGCCTTTGTTTAATTAAAACCCGTTTTGTTTCTAATGTTGTATTAGGCATTGGCAAATACAGCAAATTGTGTATGGCCCAGTTTGTTTGCCAAAAATAGTTACAGGAAGATAAGTACTAAGCTCTATGATACTGCCCTAAATTCAGTAGAAGTGTAAAGATAGAGAATTCTGTGTTTATAGAAAAATTGATCCTTGAGTTGGAGCTTTAAGTAATGGTGGGTTTTGGATGGGTGGAAAGAATGGTTTGGAGATGACTGAGTGGTAGTAAAGGCACAGGTACTAATGAGTACTTTGCAGGGATCCACTACAGAATAAATACCCTGCCTAGAGCAGAGAGTGGTTATTGAAGTCTTGTGAGAAATAAGACCTGTTGGGGTTGGAAAAGAAGGGCTTGGAAACTCCATTGCATTAGTGGTTACATTTGATGCAGTAAAAATTAAGAAAGCTTTGAAATTAGGAAGTGACATGACTGAAGTGTTTTAGGAAGACTAGACAGAAATAGTATATATTATGTTCAAGACAAGAGATTGTAGCCAGCAAGAGGAGAAAGGACAGGACTTGCTGACAGGGCAGAAACAGAGGAGGATGTACAGAGATACTTTCAAGAGGCTCATAAGGCTTCTAGCTTGGGAGACTGGAAGAATAGTGGTGTTCTGCTGCTAATTAGAAGAAAGAATGGGTGGAGGGACAAGGGAGAGTCTGGGAAGATGATCAGCTTTGTTTTATACATGATCTTTTCTGGTTTATTAATAACAATGTATGGAAACGGGATTTTTCGTGATTGTGTTGAGTTTGCAGGGAACTGTGTCATTGGAAATATAATTTGATACGGTTCACAACAAGGGGTTGGCACCCACCCAACTACCTGTTTTTATAAATAAGGTTTTACTGGCACGAAGTCACACTTACTCATTTCTTGTCTGTGGCTGCTTTTGTGCTACAGTGGCGGAGGTGAGTAGTTGTAACAGACTCTCTGGCCAGAAAAGCTGAAAATATTTTCTGTCTGCCCTTGTACAAAAAATGTTTGCTAACCTCTGCTCTACAAGAATTAAATTTTTCAGTCTATTTCAGTGGTTTAATATCAGTTGGTCTCTCACGCCTGTAATCCCAGCACTCTAGGAGGTCGAGACGGGTGGATCACAAGGTCAGGAGATCGAGACCATCCTGGCTAACATGGTGAAACCCCGTCTCTACTAAAAAATACAAAAAACTAGCCGGGCGAGGTGGTGGCCGCCTGTAGTCCCAGCTACTCGGGAGGCTGAGGCAGGAGAATGGCGTAAACCCAGGAGGCGGAGCTTGCAGTGAGCTGAGATCCGGCCACTGCACTCCAGCCTGGGTGACAGAGCAAGACTCCGTCTCAAAAAAAAAAAGAAAAAGAAAAAAATATATCAGTTGGTCTAACCCTCCGTGTTCTATAAGTGATGAAACTGAAGCCAAGCTGATAATATTTCCAAGGCCCTTCCTGCATTAAGCTTATTAGAGAGGCCAAGCCTAGCTGGAATGCAGGTCACCTGGCTCCTTGGTCAGCCTTCTTTCCACTCCACCACCTATTTCCATGTGTTAGACACTGATAAACCATAGTCTGATTGGGAACATCTTGGTGATATATCATTCTGTTCATATTTATACATATAGGTGTGATTTAAAACATTTTTATCATGATCTGGATTAATTTGTTAAATATACCAATGCAAAAACATTTAGTACACATGAAGTTATCTGAAAATTATTTTAAAGGAACTCTAGTATCATCGTAACTAGTCAGTCTCTCTCTCTCTCTTTTTTTTTTTTTTTTTTTTTTTTTGAGATGAAGTTTCACTCTTGTTGCCCAAGCTGGAGTGCAATGGCACAATACCAGCTCACTGCAGCCTCCACCTCCCGGGTTCAAGCGATTCTCCTGCCTCAGCCTCCTGAGTAGCTGGGATTATGGGCACGCACCACCACACCTGGCTAATTTTTTGTATTTTTAGTAGAAATGGGGTTTCACCGTTTCTACTGGTGACCAACTGGTTTCGAACTCCTGACCTCATGTTGTCTGCCTGCCTTGGCCTCCCAAAGTGCTGGGATTACAAGGCATGAGCCACCACGCCCAGCCACTATTCAGTCTCTTATTCTAGTGATACTTTTCTTTTGCAAGTGTCAACAGAATTAAAAATAATCTTTAGTCTGCTTTGGAAAATTACTAGTAACTCACTAGATGTTGATTAATTGGAGTTTAAATTCAGCATATGTTCTAAGGTAGCAGAGTTACGTATTTGCCATCTACTTCACCTGAGTTCAGGAGAAGAGTTAACTTGAGCAACAGCTGGGAATAAAAGTATATTGTATGTTGGCACCTGTGGGTATCCCAATAGTAGGTATATGTAATAGGAAACCGCTGCTGGGGAAGATTTAGCCAGACACATACAATTAAGATTAATTGACTGGGTCATCTGAAAGCCAAAATTCAGAACCCAATGGGCAAAGAGTGAGTCCTTTCAGAGATCTGGTAGGTCTGGAAGGCAGAAGAATTCCATGGAATCCTGGAGTTTTAGGTTGTGATACTTTATTTATGTTGAATTGAATGAGGTGACATTGCTATTAACTTTACATATGAAAGGATTTTAATGAATGTTATAGACTTGGCAGTGGCCTGGTGTCCCAAGTGGATGTTTCCTATATTTTTTCATTACTGAAAGGAGAAATCTTTGCAAAGATTTGGTTTTCCATATAGAAAAGATAACATTTTAAACACGAAGCACTTCTATTTTAAAGAGCTCAAGAAATCTGTCGGCAGAGTTCTTGTCACAGTTAAGGCAGGGGTCTGTTTCATTCTTAATCCCTGAATAAACTACATCTTCGGTGTCTGACATGGTTGATAGACACAATAGCAGATGGTTGTTTCTTTTCCTGATGGGGAAAGGAAAAGATAAACAGGATCCAATTTACTCACCAGCCTAACACTGTTGGGAATTGACACAGTCACTAGGTATAAATGACAGAGCAGGTAACATTTAAACAGGACCCAGTGGGAATTCAGTTTGGGAGTAGAAGAAAAAGTAAACAGGAGTATAGAAATTCCAGATGTAGTTTAAGTAAGAATCAAGATTAAGGTGAATTCTGAACAAGGAATAATTACAAAAGGTTTAATTAAATTTGAAATTTAAAATATGCCACCTCCACCACCTTCTTTTATGCTAATTGACTGCCTGTTAGACCACTGGTGTTTAATTGCCTGATTATTTTGAAAGTCTTAATACTTTTACTTTATCCTTGTGATCATGCAAGGAATGAGATATACACTCATTACACTAATGACAGAAAGGCTGTGTAAAGAAATTGAGGATTTGCTTGTTTAGATATTTTAGATTTGCTTGTTTAGATATTTTATCTCCTAAAGCACAGTTCTTTTTCATAGGTTTGAAGAGACATCTTCCCAGAACTTTGTATGCGTGTGGATCTCACTTCTGGTCTTACTTTCATGGGTTATGTGTGGGTATTTTGGTTGGTGTATGATTGCACTGGAGGGGTCATTATGAAGAGTCTATCGGACATATCATTGTCAAGAATTCGGCAGGACATTTCAGCCTTCTTTCAGATACACACTGTGATAGGGTTTAAATGGAAGCGTTGGTGACCATTTATTTCTTTAAGAAATATGCAAGGTCGATGAGGCATTATAGTACTGGTGTGTAGCATTACTGCAGTTTAAAAGGAGTCTCATGTTTTTAAAACTGGTCAGTATTCTTTTTTTCCCAGATAATGTCTTTGAACCTAACAGATGATGTTCCCAAAGATATCTAGGGTTACTTGAAATGTAAGTTTGCTAACTGTAACTTCCACCTTTCTTCTACTCAAGGATGCAAGTGAATAAAGTATTATATGAATAAGCTTAAATCTATTTTGATTCCTTTTTGAAAAAATAAAACATTTATCAACTTTGATTTTTAAAATCTGTTGCTAGGAACAAATTGTTTTCAGTATACCTCAGGACTAATTGGGGAAATACTGCATTGAAAACCACTATTCTAGAGAAAGTTAAATGATAAAATATTAATGGCACTGGCCGGAATACTAGTTTACATTGATAGCCTAAGCAGGAAAATAACTTAGGAACATAAGTATGCTGCCTCTACCCACCGTGTGTTATGCCAGTTAGCTGCCTCTTATGTTTGTTATTACTGTTGTTTAATTGCCTGATTATTTTGAAACCTTTCTAACTGTATCTAATCTTGCCTTTTCCTGATTTATTTTCTACAGTGGCCAAGGTGATCCTTTTTCTTTTTTAAGTAAAATTAGACATTTTATTTTGAGGTAATTTTAGATTTGCATGTAATTACAAGAAATAATGCAGAAATGCCTTCCATTTATTCAGTATACATTCATTGGAGGTGTCTGCTAGGCAATAGGGATACAAGAATGAACAAGACAAAAGGGAGAGAAACAACAGACAGTGTTCACACAATGTGAGACTTAGAGGAGAGGTCTGAGCTGGAAATTAAGAGTTCTAAGTTATCACCATTTGAAACCAGAGAGTAAATAAGATTAACTTTTTTAGAATTCTGAAAAATTAAAGGCTTTACAGCAATCTGAGGAAGTTTTACTCAAGAAAAAGAGATAATCTCATAAGAATATGACCTTTGACCTCAGTTGGTAATATGCCTGTCAGGTGACTCAAATTTTTTGCCACACTGTGCATGCTTATAAAATGACCACAAAGGTGCTCTGATTATTGATTTGGGGGTTTTACAAATAAATTTTAGCAAGTAGGCTAATACACAAATACCGAGTCTGCAAATAGCGAGGACCAACTGTATATTCAAAGAACTAAAGGAAACTTGCCTAAAGAATTAAAGGAGGCCAGGTGAGGTGCCTCACGCCTGTAATCCCAGCACTTTGGGAGGCCAAGGTAGGAGAAACTCTTGAGACCAGCCTGAGCAACATCTACGTGTGCAACATGTAGAGACCCTATCTCTACAAAAAAAATTTTTCAAATTAGCTGGATGTGGTAGTGTGCACCTGTAGTCCCAGCTACTCATGAGACTGAGGTGGGAGGATCACTTGAGCCTGGGAGGTCAAGGCTGCAGTGAGGTGTGATCACTCCATTCTGCACTCCCACCTGGGCAAGAGTGAGCCCCGTCTCAAAATAAAATTGAGAAATTCCATTTCTCTCTTTTTTTTTTTTTTTTTGAGACGGAGTCTTGCTCTGTCGCCCAGGCTGGAGTGCAGTGGCCGCATCTCAGCTCACTGCAAGCTCCGCCTCCCGGGTCTACGCCATTCTCCTGCCTCAGCCTCCCGAGTAGCTGGGACTACAGGCGCCTGCCACCTCACCCGGCTAGTTTTTTTTGTATTTTTTAGTAGAGACGGGGTTTCACCGTATTAGCCAGGCTGGTCTCGATCTCCTGACCTTGTGATCCGCCCGTCTCGGCCTCCCAAAGTGCTGGGATTACAGGCTTGAGCCACCGCGCCCGGCCGAGAAATTCCATTTCTCAAAATGAAATTCTGAAGTCAAAAAGTGCAGCAACTCAAGTTAATTCACTAGAGAAGGTCAGTGTCAAATTTGAATTAGCAGAAGAAAGAATCAGCAAACTTGTCCAGTCTGAGAAATGATAGAGCCCAAAATGCATGAAATAGCGGCAAAGAGGCAAATAAATGGACAATTCAAATATGAGAGTTGGAGACTTTAATACCCACTCTGAATAATGGGTAGAACAACTAGGCAACAAAGAAATGGAACACTTTTTTTTTTTTTTTTTTTGAGACGGAGTCTCGCTCAGTTGCCCAGGCTGGGGTGCAGTGGCCAGATCTCAGCTCACTGCAAGCTCCGCCTCCCGGGTTCACGCCGTTCTCCTACCTCAGCCTCCCGTGTAGCTGGGACTACAGGCGCCCGCCACCGCGCCCGGCTAAGTTTTGTATTTTTAGTAGAGACAGGGTTTCACCGTGTTAGTCAGGATGGTCTCAATCTCCTGACCTCGTGATCCGCCCATCTCGGCCTCCCAAAGTGCTGGGATTACAGGCGTGAGCCACCGCGCCCGGCCGAAATGGAACACTTAACACTATAAACCAAGTGGACTGAGCAGACATCTATAGACTACCCAACAGCAGCTAAATATACATTCTTCTCAAATGCACATGGTCTATTCTCTAGGATAGACCATGTGTTAGCCCATAAAACAAATCTAAATAAATTTTAAAGGATTGAAATATATAAAGTATATTCTCTAACTACAGTAAAATAAAATTAGAAACGAATAGCAGAAGGAAATTTGGGAAATTCGCAAATAAGTGAAATTTAACTCTACCTTCCCAAATAAGCAATTAATTAAAGAAAAGAAAAAACCAAAACCAAAAACAAGATAAATTAGAAAATGACTTTTTGTTGTATTTTGTTTTGTGGTTTTTGAGACTGGGTCTCACTCTGTCCCCCAGACTGGAGTGCAGTGGCACAATCATAGGTCACTGCAGCCTTGAACTCCTGGGCTCACGTGGTCCTCCCAGTTTAGCCTCCCAAAGTATTGGGACTACAGGCATGAGCCACCACGCCCAGCCCAGAAAATACTTTGAGATGAATGATGAAACACAACATACCAATATTTATGGAGGGAAATTTATATTTGTAAAATGTTGATTTTAAAAAAGAAATGTCTTAAGCCAGTAACCTAACCATTCACCTTAAGAAACTAGAAAAAGAAGAGCAAATTAAACTGAAAGCAAGCAGAAGGAAGGAAATAATAAAGATTAGAGTATAAATAAATGAAATAGAGAATATAAAATCAATAAAGAAAAGTAATAAAGTTAGTTCTTTGAAAAGATTGACAAAATTGATATACTTTCAGTTAGACTGAACAAAAACAAAAAGAATACTCAAATCAGGAATAAAAAAGGAGACACTACCATCAACCTTACAGAAATAAAAAGGATTATAAAGGAATACTCTGAACAACTGTTTGCCAACAAATTACATTACCAGATGAAATGGACAAATTTCTAGAAAGATAAAACCCACTGAGGCCGGGTGCAGAGACTCAAAGCCTATAATCCTAGCACTTTGGGAGGCCAAGGCGGATGGATCACCTGAGGCCAGGAGTTTGAGACCAGCCTAGCTAATGTGGTAAAACCCCGTCTCTACTAAAAATACAAAAAACAAATCAGCCGGGCACGGTGGCGCGTACCTGTAGTCCCAGCTACTCGAGAGGCCGAGGCAGGAGAATCACTTGAACCCGGGAGGCAGAGGTTGCAGTGAGCCGAGATTGTGCCGTTGCACTCCAGCCTGGGCAACAAAATCGAAACTCTGTCTCAAGAAAAAAAAAAAAAACCACACACACACACACACACACAGAAGCTGACTGACAGATAAATAGAAAATCCGAGTATACCTATGACTAGTAAAGAGGGTAATTTGAAAATTTCCCACATCCACAGGGTCTCACTGAACAGAACATTTACAGAAGAATTAATACCAGTCCTTCACAAAGTATTCCAAAAAACAGAAAAAGAGGGAACACTTCCCGACTTATGCTATGAAGCCAGTATTACTTTGATATTAAAACCAAACAAAGACATTGTAAGAAAGAAAACCACAGACCAGGCCAGGCACAGTGGCTCATGCCTGTAGTCCCAGTACTTTGGAAGGCGGAGGCAGGCAGATCACTTGAGGTCAGGAGTTTGAGTCCAGCCTGGACAACATGATGAAATCCTGTCTCTACTAAAAATACAAAAATTAGCCAGGTGTGGTGACACACACCTGTAATCCCAGCTACTCAGGAGGCTGAGACAGGAGAATTGCATGAACCTAGGAGGCAGAGGTTGCAGTGAGCTGAGATCGTGCCAGTGCACTCCAACCTGGGTGACAGAGTGAGACTCTCTCCAAAAAGAGACAAAATGCCAGAATGTCCACTCATGCCACTTCTGTTCTTACTGATCTCTTTGCCTCTATATTCTCCTCACCCACTCCTGTTTTTCTGGACTGTTGAATACATCTGTAAAAACTCTTACTTAAGGCTGGGGTCTAGTGACGCATGCCTGTAATCCTAGCTCTTTGGGAGGCTTAGGTTGGGGGAACATTTGAGGCCAGGAGTTCAAGACCAGCCTCGGCAACAATATGAAACTCCATCTCTACAAAAAAATAATAAACTGGGCATGATGGTGTGCGACTGTAGTCCCAGCTACCTTGGAGGCTGAGGCAGGAGAGAGGATCACTGGTACGTAGGAGTTCGAGGCTGCAGTGAGCTGCGATCGCACCACTACACTCTAGCCTGGGCCACAGACTCCACTACACTCTAGCCCTGTCTCTTATAGTAAAAAAACAAACGGGCCAGGTGCAGTGGCTCACGCCTGTAATCCTAGCACTTTGGAAAGTCGAGGCGAGCAGATTGCCTGAGGTCAGGAGTTCAAGACCAGCCTGGGCAACACGGTGAAACCCCGTCTATACTAAAATACAAAAAATTAGCTGGGCATGGCAGCGTATGCGTGTAGTCTAAGCTACTCAAAAGGCTGAAGCAGGAGAATTGCATGATCTCGGGAGGCGGAGGTTGCACCGAGATTGCACCACTGCACTCCAGCCTGGGCAACAGAGCAAGACTCCATCTCAAAAATAGAAAGAAAGAAAGAGAAAAATACCCAACTCCTACTTAAGTCACAACATAGCATAAGGTAAAAGAAGTAACATATAACCAGCATAGTATCCCCTTTCTTTAAAATGTGTACATATTTGCAGTAGTCACATATTAAACCCATGCTGTGTAACATGTATGTAGACATAATACTGGAAAAAAATTCACATTGTTAATACTGGTTATCATTGAGTTGTAAGATTGAAGATGATTTTTATTCTGTGTTCTGGGTTTTCTATTGTAAATATTTTTGTAATTAGCAGAAATCTAGTAAACAGTAATTAATCAAACTATGATTTCCAGTGATTTCTTTTGGATACATATACAAGTGAAAACAACAACAAAAATTGGTTTTCCCCATAAAAACCCGTGAGTAAGTTTCGGGTCCTTTAGTATTCTGTTACCATTGGCCTGCATGATAATTTTGTGGAAATCAGCCAAAAGTACCCTCACCCTCTAACACCACCTTCATATGGTTGCCTTTCAAAGGTCTTCCGTCTTCTGAGGGCAAAAGCCTCATTAGGGCTTGACAAGTGGACTGAATTTCAGCTCCCAGTAACTCCCTTGGCTGGTTAGTTTTGTGCCATGCAAAACTGTACAACTCTGTGACATGGCCTTATTCAGTCTGTCTATCCCCCAGTGTGTGATTTAGCTCTATCCTAAGTCTCTCAACTTGTTTAGCCTTTCATTCACGGAGTGTCATCTGCGTGACATCACTCATTGCCGTTACATCAGATAACCTTTTCCCTCCTCACATGCCACAGTTACTCTCACATTAATTAGTTTGCTCATTCTGGCTTTTTATTTTTGGGCTACACTCTCCCCTGTCCATCTAGACCCTGCTATCTCCCCAATAATTATTTTCCTTGGAATCTTTGTGGCTTACTTCAGTCAATGTTATTCTTCCTGTCTTCAGTCTTCTATCCCATTTATTCTTCATGTTATTTATCTTATAGTTATCTTTCATTCTGACAAGTAGTTATTGATGTTCATTCATGGGCCTGGCACTATTGTAGGCACTGAAGATAAGTGGGGAAAGAAACAGACTTCTGCCCTTAAGGAACTTATATTTTAGTGGTAAAATAGATAGTAAGCATACTTGATTATTTGAAACACATGTTTGGTTTGTTTTACCAGCTATAGAATTGTTAGCCCCAGGACTAGAAATTATATTTAAGAACAAAAAATTGTTCTAGTATCTAAGTATAAGATGTTACCTAGATACTCATTGAAACTCTCAGAAGCTTGTGGATGACCTTCATTTTAATTTACCTTAGCTGTGAAGTATTTTCTTGCATATATTTGTTTTTTAGTGTGGTCTTAGCTATTTATTGCAAAAGATTGAGGACAAGTAGTATAATGATATTTTGTTAGTGAGGTGTTATCTCATTTTAATTTACATGAATTTTTTCAGTTATTTATTTACTTTTATTTATCGTATCTTTTTTCCTCTATATTCAAGAAGGTACAGGTATTTGGGGCATAATACTGAGATTCTCTTCAAGTCAAAGGATGTTAACTGAGTGCTTGTTGTGTGAATATCCTAAAACAGGTGTCAAGGGGGATAAAAGTATAAAATAAGATCTAGTACCTGCTTTCAAGGAATTTAGAGTCTATAAGGAGGAACAGATAACAGATATGGAAAAAAAACTCTGGCTTCAGTTTTTCTCATTTGTAAAAATGATCAGATGTCTCATTTAGTTAAATGAAAGTGGAAAATAAGTCTAGAGTGATATTTATTTCTGTTATTACCTCAGATAAGTGGGCACAAGACAAATGAGCTCTTGAATTGGAAGCTTATACAAAGCCCCCACTGTATACTAGTTCCACCTTCACAATAGAAACCTTGATGGAAGCAAAACAGTCAAGTTAATAGATAATGAAAATGTGTGTGTGAGATACCAAGCTTCGGAGTTATGAAGCTCTTGATCAGAAATTTCATTATCAAGCATACTGGTGTATTTTAAAATGCCAGGTAAACAGCAATATTAAGAGCTAATTAAAAGAATGTTAAAAAAAAAAAAAGAATGTTAATATTTGCTGAAAATGCATAATTGGAGAAAGTTAAAGTTAAGTTTAATCTGAGACATTGGTAGAGAAAGTTAAGCTTTGCTTGTTTAGGCCAGTGCAGGAGCATGTTTACCAACAATCCCTGTGGTAACTTAGAAGGCACGGAGATAATGATAATAGAAAAACAGAAGTACTGGCCAGGCGCGGTGGCTCACGCCTATAATCCCAGCACTTTGGGAGGCCGAGGCGGGTGGATCATGAGGTCAGGAGATCGAGACCATCCTGGCTAACATGTTGAAACTCTGTCTCTACTAAAAATATTAAACAATTAGCCGGGCATGGTGTCGTAATCCCAGCTACTCAGGAGGCTGAGACAGGAGAATCACTTGAACCTGGGAGGCAGAGGTTGCAGTGAGCCGAGATCACGCCACTGCAGTCCAGCCTGGGCGACAGAGCAAGACTCCATCTCAAAAAAGAAGAAGAAGAAAAAAAAAGAAAGTAAAACAGAAGTGCTTCTACTCCTAGAAACTCTCAAGACTTGATGCTCCCACAGTATTGCTGGGTTACCCACAACAATACTGAAATATTTTATTTCTGTTTCTTCAATGCCATGCTCACTCTTTTTTTTTTTTTTTTTTTTTTTTTGAGACGGAGTCTCACGCTGTTGCCCAGGCTGGAGTGCAGTGGCGCGATCTCGGCTCACTGCAAGCTCCGCCTCCCGGGTTCCCGCCATTCTCCTGCCTCAGCCTCCTGAGTAGCTGGGACTACAGGCGCCCGCCACCTCGCCCGGCTAGTTTTTTGTATTTTTTAGTAGAGACGGGGTTTCACCATGTTAGCCAGGATGGTCTCGATCTCCTGACCTTGTGATCCGCCCGCCTCGGCCTCCCAAAGTGCTGGGATTACAGGCTTGAGCCACCGCGCCCGGCCCATGCTCACTCTTATTTAGGCCACTGCATGTGTTTTTCTTCTTGTTCTGGAGTATCTTTTGCAGTTCACTCTCCCTTTCCCATGACTTATTCCTATTCATTCCCACTCATCTTAGGTGCCACTTTACCCGGAAAGTCTTTTTTGGTTCCCAAATTTGGGTTAGAGTCTTCTTACCAAAGGTATTTTTAAAATACTGTATGCTCTCTCATTGTAGCTATTTAATTCTTAGTAACTGCTTCCTTACTAATAACCCTGACTAGACTGTGATATCCATTAGGGCAAAAATTAGATTGGCTTGCATCTCCAGTACTTCGCACAGTGCAGGTATTTAGCAAATGGCACTGCTTTGCTAGGCACATACATTTTGATATGGCTATTTTTCTTCTTACAGGGTTTTGTTTACAGGGGATTTAGGATATTATTTATAGAGCTGTGCTCTTGTCCTCGAGTTTATAGTCTAGCTGGAGAGCCAAAGTGAAAGTACATAAAAAAGTAAAATAATAGGGCCAGGGCGTTGGCTCACACCTGTAATCCCAACACTTTGAAAGGCTGAGGCAGGAGGGATCACTTGAGGCCAGGAGTTTGAGACCAGCCTGGGCAGCATAGTGAGAGCTCATCTCTAAAAAAAAAAAAAAAAGCTGGGTGGGGTGGTACACACTTGTGGTCACAGCTACTTGAGAAACTGAGGCAAGAGGATACCTTGAGCCCAGGAGAGTGGAGACTTCAATGAGCCATGATTACCCTAACTGCACTGCAGCCTAAGCAACAGAGTAAGACACTGTCTTAAAAAACACACACACACACACACAAAATAATAAAAGGTAAAGGCCAGTATGAGTAGGTTAAATGTTGGCCCAAGGCAGAATAAATATCCCAATTTAAACATTTTCAATTTAAAAATGAACTTTTGACTCATTTTTTATTTGTGAAATAGAAATATTGCCTGCCTTGCCAGTCTTAGAGATGTGTCATGTTGACGTATGACAAAAAACGAGATAATACAGTAAAATTTATTTGAAAAAATAAAGTTCTAGAAATAAGTGCTACAAAGGAGAAATTTGAGTGTTTGACAGCGATCCAAATAACATGACCTCAGAAGTTAGGAAACGATTCTGTAAGAAAGTAACATTTGAGCTGAGCTTTAAAAAAAGCCTTTCTGCACCTACCTGAAGATATGACTAAAATTAGAGCCTTAGAACCACCCCCTTGTAACTACATAGCACTCTGGAGGAGTTGAGCTGTTTACCTCATTTGCTCTGATGCAAAAAAAAAAAAGAATGAGAAAGGGTCTTTTAAAGTCTAGTTCACTTGTTTTATACTCTTTTTCAGTGTAGGAAAGGAGCCCCAGAAAAATTTGACTGATTTGTCTAGAGGGCTTTTGTTTGGTTTTTTTATGATTTAAGTCCTGTAAATGAAAAGATATATTTCTAAAAAGGGTTTTGATGGTCTGAAAAACCCATTAATACACTAGAAATTTTCCTTCTATGAAAAAATGATGTTAATGTAGCGTTTGTATTTAAAACAGTTCCTGAACTGGCCTCCTTTAGCCCCACTGACACTGAGGATAAGCCATATGTTTTACTATCTGTAACCAGAGTGACCCAGCTGTGGTCATAGATACTAGGGGAAGACAGGAACAGGAAAGAAAAAAAAGATAATAATACTTCAGGTAAAAATAATCTGAGATTATTATATATAATTTGAATCATCTATATGGTAGCAATGTTCGTAAGTAATTTTTTTAAAATGCAAAAATGTTTCTATCTATATTGAGACTGTAGTAGAACTTCCTTATAGTGTCTGTTCCCTTCTTTAATGTTTTCTTATGTGAAATATTCATGCCAGAAGACTCATTCATTAGCAGGAGAAAATTATGTCCCTAATTTTTGCCTCATCAAGAAGTTTCACATTATATAACAAAGTTTACTGAAAAGTCACCATTTTCTTTTTGACTTAGTCATCTCATTTTTGATAGATTGCAAAGGTCGACTGCAAGGAAGTACTAGACATCATTTGTAATCTGGAATCTGAGGGGCAGGATAACACAGCATTTGTTCTTTGTACGACTTACCTTACCCAGCAGCTCCAAACTGCAAGTGTATATTGTTCTTGGTAAGTATATTTAGTTTTACACTCTTTATTTGTTAGCACATAGTATATAGCATTTAGGGTTTATGTAAAATGTTAATTTGTTTCTAATTTAAAACCTAGCATGAACTGTGAATAGCTTCTTGCTTCCACACAAAATCATTTAATTAAAAATATCATTGGTTTAATCTAGTCAAGAAAGGGTAAAATATTCCTCTTGATTATCCCATAAAGGGTTGTCTGTTAACTCCAATATATGTCTTCTATCTTGAAGATAAAATTTTGTCAATATGAAACAAACCTGTGTTAGATTGTTTTTCTTTTCATTTTTTTAGTATCTTCTGGGTAGTCCTTCCCATTCTTATTTGGGAACCCACAGATGAAAAGGATCAAATTATCTAGGTTTCTAGGTCAAACTAGCACTAAAAAAGAAATTCATTTGAATAGTAATCTCTTTTGCAACTTTGGAACTATATAGTTGAATTGCATTATTTTGGTTTTAATTCAATTTATATCTTGTTTGCCTACAGAATACTTAGTTGCTAAAAAGGAAACAGTAAGTGTATCCATGGTTCTTTCATTCTAACTGTATTGAATCTATTTAGGCCAAAGGGACAAACCTGATACACAGGAAACCTCTAAAATGTAAGACTCTCTGTCAGTAAGTATCAGATTAGTGGTATGGATAATGCTATAGGAGATCAGAGAGAGGTGCTCACTGTATACCAGAGTATTAAAGGTGTCAGGGAGGAAGTAATATTTGAGATTTAATTCTAAGAATGGGTTGGATTTGCATTATCTTGATTAGAGGAACTCTATTTCAGAACCTAAGGATGGCTTAAAATTGGAAATGAGCATTTTGTTTATAGGAAAACCTAGTAAAGCCTTTTGTGTACTTCAGCCCTCATTGATCTCCCTCTGGATCGTCTGTCTATTTTAATAGTTTTATGGTTAATACTGTTGTATGTTACTATATTTCTTTTTGTTTATTATTTTATGTAGAAATTTGTGTGCTGTAATCTCACCCAGTCCTCATAAATAATCATTGCACAGGTGAGGCAGTTGGGGGATCATAGGGACCAGAGAAAACTTGTAATTGTCCATGGTCTCAAAGCTAAAGTGGTAGAGCTGAGATTCAAGCCCAGGTCTTAAACTTCTAATCTAGTGCTTTTCTTCTGTATACGTGTTTTCTTGGCATAGGCCAAAATTCAAATTGTAGTTTTTTGCCACCAAATCCACTATGCCAGAGTTATACCTCCTGTGAGAAAGGAGATAGTGAGATGGGGACTTAAATATAATTTCTTTATGATGAAAAAAGTACCTAGCATTATAGCTAGGTTTTCAGTACAAATAATAAATTAAATCGTATATGGAATGTGTTATAGATTGTGTTTAAAATTTTTCTCCCCTTCTTTAGTCGCCCACCATTCACTCTTCCAGAGCTGTTAGTGGCTCTAGGATTAATGCTGTTCTTCTATAGCAGGAAGGGATTAATAGAGATTTCCCTTTGTGGCCTCCTCAGGAGCTATAATGAGTAAAGGAAAGAAAATCTTAGTCATTTCACACTTTGTTAAAATTAAGCTTCTTTCAAGCAATTCAAGGAGAAATCACAGCTTGTTTTTGTTTTTGAGACCGAGTCTTGCTCTGTCACCCAGGCTGGAGTGCAGTGGTGTGATCTCAGCTCACTGCAACCTCCGCCTCCCGAGTAGCTGGGATTACAGGTGCAGGCCGCCATGCCCAGCTAATTTTTGTATTTTTGGTAGAGACTGGGTTTCACCATGTTGGTCAGGCTGGTCTCGAACTCCTGACCTCATGATATCTACCCGCCTCAGCCTACCAAAGTGCTAGGGTTATAGGCATGAGCCACCGCGCCTAGCCACATCTTTTTTTTTTTTTTTTAACCCTTCCATTGTTTTTGAAAGCTTTTTTTTTGGTAGTGGGATGCTGGAGTTAGAATCTTAGAATAACATAAAACGTTGAATTTTGGCCAGGCATGGCTCACACCTGTAATCTCAGCACTTTGGGAGGCCGAGGTCGGTGGGTCACCTGAGGTCAGGAGTTCAAGACCAGCCTGACCAACATGGTGAAACCCCATCTCTACTAAAAATACAAAAATTAGCCATGCATGGGTGGCAGGCGTCTGTAATTCCAGCTACTCAGGAGACTGAGGCACCAGAATCGCTTGAACCTGGGAGGTGGAGGTTGCAGTAAGCTGAGGTCATGCCAGCTCAGGAGACAAGAGCAACTCCGTCTCAAAAAAACCACAAAAAACTTTGAATTTTACTAAGGAAAATTAATCACAGGAATTCTGTTCAAATGAGATAGATTATTTTGTTATGCTTGAGGTAGTGGGACATAAGGAGTATTTGTTTAAAAAAAAACTTTTAAGTGGCATTTTGGATAAGAGAGATATCAGTATTTTTTAAATGTGGCAATAAAGTTGAAATACAAAGTAATAAAAGTAGTCATGCTTATTTTTAAACACATATGCTAGAATTTATTTCTTGGGAGTATCATTCTTGAGTGTAGTTACCATGAAGATAATATTTGAAATGTAAACTATGTAGCTATCGGCCGGGTGCAGTAGCTCACGCCTGTAATCCCAGCAATTTGGGAGGCTAAGGTGGGTGGATCATTTGAGGTCAGGAGTTTGAGACCAGCCTGGCCAACATGGTGAAAATCCATCTCTACTTAAAATACAAAAATGAGCCGGGCATGGTGGCGTGCGCCTGTAATCCCAGCTACCCTGGAGGCTGAGGCAAGAGAATTGCTGGAACTCGGGAGGCAGAGGTTGCAGTGAGCCAAGATCATGCCACTGTACTCCAGCCTGGGCGACAGAGCAAGACTCTGTTTCAAAAAAAAAAAAAGCCAGATGGTACTGGTGCACACCTATAATCCCAGCTACTCAGGAGGCTGAGGCAGGACAATTGCTTGAGCCTGGGAGGTGGAGGTTGTGGTGAGCCAAGATCACAACACTGCACTCCAGTCTGGGTGACACAATGAGACCCTGTCTCAAAAAACAAAACAAAACAAAAACAAAAACCTATGTAACTGTCACTCAGAACATTTTTTATTCTTTTAGAAATTTCCCTCAGAGACATTTACAAACCACAGTAAAAAGTAAAAATGTTTTAAACTTTGCAGCAGTTATTGTTTAACTTACTTATTAATATTGACCCCAAAAGATTTTTGACTGTTGGAGAAAATTAAAGAAGTACTAGAAGAGGCCAGGCTCGGTGGCTCACGCCTGTAATCCCAGCACTTTGGGAGGCCGAGGCGGGCAGATCATGAGGTCAGGAGATCGAGACCATCCTAGCTAATATGGTGAAACCCATCTCTACTAAAAATACAAAAAATTAGCTGGGCGTGGTGGCGGGTGCCTGTAGTCCCAGCACTCGGGAGGCTGAGGCAGGAGAATGGCGTGAACCCGGGAGGCGGAGCTTCCAGTAAGCCGAGATCGTGCCACTGCACTCTAGCCTGGGCGACGGAGGAAGACTCCATCTCAAAAAAAAAAAAAGAAGTACTAGAGGAGTAAGCTTCCTGTAGATGCCTCTCAGTGGTAATATAATTGGAATAGCCATGCATTTGAAAAAGGTGACCATTTTGAGTGAGGTGATGTATTATATAGAGAGAGGTGTAATTACTGCAGCCATTTTAAAGTCATAAAGTTGAACTTTGAACCTCCACCGTAAGCCTTCATTGAGTATTTGATAGACTGGCCTTTTCTTTCTGTAATGTGTCTGAGCTTAAATTTTGTGTTACACATTTGTGTTTCTTCAGATGTAGTTACATGTCTGTTCTGCCCCAACTAGATTGATACACCAACCAATATGTTGTTTAATTCACAGTTGTGTCCTCAGTAACTGGCGAAAACTAGCATATGTGTTTTATTTAACAGAATTTTGTGGGAGAGAAAAGAGGTCATGGGGGTCAATTACTATTGTATTAGCTTAAAAACTTTTTTTCTGTAATAGCCTTTTTTAGGGGATGATCATCCCTTGATTCCACAGTTTTATTTACTTCATTCCTAAAATACCTAAATTCTGAATCTCAGTGTAACATGTTAACTGGACTTCATGGGCTTCTTGCTATGTAGAAACACAGAGTAATGTTTGTATGCATATATGTATGTATGTATGTATTTATTTTTGAGACAGAGTCTCGCTCTTGTCACCCAGGCTTCAGTGCAGTGGTGCAATCTCAGCTCACTGCAGCCTCCGCCTCCCGGGTTTAAGCGATTCTCTGCCTCAGCTTCCCGAGTAGCTGGGATTACAGGTGCCAGCCACCACACCCGGCTAATTTTTTCTATTTTTAGTAGAGACGGGGTTTTACCATGTGGGCCAGGCTGGTCTCGATCTCCTGACCTCAGCTGAGCCACCACGCTGGCCAAAACACAGAGTAATTTAAAGTTCTTGCTTAGTAGCTAAATTCCTACCAAAATGTGTTTCTTGCTGTTAACAGAGCTAAATTTCTTTTCCAATTTTTATAAATTTATATATAACTTGTTGAAATGAGCTAGGTAATGGGCAAAATCGTGGGCACAGTAGATCATCTCAACATTGGAAGCATACATACAATGGAATCATTTTCCATGATTTTCAATGGTTGGCTTTTTTTAAAAAGTCACATTATTGTAGTAATTGAAGAAGAACTTATCCTAGTGCATGTTTGATCTATCAGGCTGTCGGTTACTATTGGATGTTGGTTTCATTGTTCCAGTGTACAGATTTGAATGGATGATTGAAGTGACATCTTGCATCCTTATGAGTAATATACTGGCTGTCATGGTTTCAGGCATGTTTATATATTTAGATGGGTAATCATTTTATATCGATTTATAACTATGCAAATATTTTTACAAAATACACCATAAATGCCCGTTTTTGATCATGCTTATTTGGAGTTACATACTTGGAGCCTGAAATATTTAATTTGGAATACCAAGCCCTGGACATTCTGACTTACTCTTTTAAAAGTTATTTGAGTGGCCGGGCATGGTGGTTTACGCGTGTAATCCCAGCATTTTGGGAGGCCGGCGCTGGTGGATCATGAGTTCTGGAGTTCAAGACCAACCTGACCAAGGTGCTGAAACCCCTTCTCTACTAAAAATACAAAAATTAGCCGGTCATGCTGGCAGGCACCTGTAATCCCAGCTACTAGGGAGGCTGAGGCAGGAAAATCGCTTGAACCTGGGTGGCAGAGGTTGCAGTAAGTTGAGATCGCACCACTGCACTCCAGCCTGGGTGACAGAGCAAGACTCCATCTGGGGGGCAAAAATTATTTGAGCCTGTAATCCCAGTACTCTGGGAAGCTGAAGTGGGTGGATCTCTTGAGGTCAGGAGTTCGAGACCAGCCTGGACAGCATGGTGAAACCCCATCTTTACTAAAATTACATAAATTAGCCAGGCATAGTGGCATGTGCCTGTAGTCCCCAGCTACTCAGGAGGCTGAGGAAGGAGAATTGCTTGAACCAGGGAGGTGGAGGTTGCAGTGAGCCGAGATCATATCACTGCATTCCAGCCTGGGCAACAGAACAAGACTCCGTCTCAAAAAAAAAAAAAAAAAAAAAAAAGGACAGGCTCAGTGGCTCATGCATGTAATCCCAGCACTTTGGGAGGGCAAAGTGGGCGGATCACCTGAGGCTGGGAGTTCAAGACCAGTCTGGCCAACATAGCGAAACCCCATCTCTACTAAAAATACAAAAATTAGCCGGGCATGCTGGCAAGCATCTGTAATCCCAGCTACTCGAGGGAGGCTGAGGCAGGACAATCACTTGAACCTGGGAGGTGGAGGTTGCAGTGAGCCAAGATCGTGCCATTGCACTCCAGCCTGGGCGACAGCGTGAGACTCTGTCTCAAAAAATAAATAAATAAAATTATTTGAGAGACCTTAATTCTCAACCTGCCTTTTAACCACTTTAATGGATTTATAAATCTAACTTTGTTGCCAGGCTGGAGTATAGTGGCAAAATCAAAGCTCACTGCAGCCTTGAACTCCTGGGCTCAAGTGATTCTCCCACCTCAGCCTCCCAAGTATCTGGAATTATAGGCTTGAGCCTCTGTGCCTGGCTTTAGTTGGTGAATTTTATTTTATTTGAGAGAAGATATTACTCTGTCACCTAGGCTGAAGTGTACTAGTGAGATCACAGCTTAATTCAGCCTTAAATCCAGGGCTCAATGACCACCCCCCCCCATCTCCACCTCCTCAGTAGCTGGGACTACAGGTGTGCCACCAAGACTGGCTAGGCTTTTTTTGTTTGGTTGGTTTTAGGGTCTTACTGTGTTGCCCAGGCTGGTCTTGAACTCCTAGCCTCAAATAATCCTCTGCTGAGGTTATAGGCATGAGCCACTATGCCCAGCCCTTTAGTAAATTTTAGATAGTTGACATCGTTTACTCGTGTATATCTTTATAATCAGGATTTACTGACTTTGATAATTTTTGTTCTGTTCAAATAGGACAGATTTCACATACATATGACAGATTACAAAAGTTTTTATTACTTAACATGCTTAAATCTGAATAAAGTAATTGTGTGTTTAAAATGAACAGTTATCCCAGCTTGCCTGGCTGGTGGCTATTTTCACAGCTGGCCTATCTCAATTTTCACTTCTTGTAGTTAGGAAAGTGGCACTAGCCAAATAAAGGCAATTTTTTTTTTTTTTGGGAGACAGAGTCTCGCTCTGTCGCCCAGGCTGGAGTGCAGTGGCGCGATCTCAGCTCACTGCAAGCTCTGCCTCCCAGGTTCATGTCATTCTCCTGCCTCAGCCTCCCGAGTAGCTGGGACTACAGGCACCCACCAGCACACCTGGCTAATTTTTTTGTATTTTTAGTAGAGACGGGATTTTACCATATTAGCCAGGATGGTCTCGATCTCCTGACCTCATGATCCGCCCGCTTCGGCCTCCCAAAGTGCTGGGATTACAGGCGTGAGCCACTGCGCCCAGCCCCAGAAAGGCAAATATTTAAAGGCATTTTAAATTAATTGTATTTGTTATAGCTCAAATTTGCCATCCTATTAAGCTTCATTAATTTGTCCTTTTTTTTTTTTTTTGAGATGGAGTCTTGCTGTGTCATCCGGGCTGGAGCATAGTGGCGCAATCTCGGCTCACTGCAGCCTCCACCTCGACCAATCATTTATCTTTTGAGACACCATATATTCATTTCAATCTTTGAAGCAAGTTTTATAACTACTTAACAATTTCACCTTATGCTGGGCACAGTGGCTTATGCCTGTAATCCCAGAACTTTGGGAGGCAGAGGCAGGTGGATCACCTGAGGTTGGGAGTTTGAGACCAGCTTGACCAACATGGAGAAACCCCATCTCTACTAAAAACACAAAATTATCTGGGCGTGGTGGCACATGCCTGTAATCCCAGCTACTTGGGAGGCTGAGGCAGGAGAATTGCTTAAACCTGGGAGGCAGAAGTTGCGGTGAGCCAAGATCTGCCATTGCACTCCAGCCTGGGCAATGAGAGCAAAGCTCCGTCTGAAAAAAAAAAAAAAACACCTCACCTTACAAGAGCCCCTCTTATATTTCTACCTCTTTAGAAATATAAGAAAATAAATTATGTTAAATATATTTACTTTAAATTACATGTTTCCATTTCTTAAGCTTTGGATTTGTAGCCAACTTTCTGGGAGACAGTCTGTGTTCATAGCAATATAGGATATCAGTGTTTTTAAATTGGCTTATGAAAATAATACAGATTTTTAAATGAAAATTATTTAATTGGTATCCATTGATTTACTTAAAAGAGCCACATTTTTTAAGTGATAGCATTCTTTTTAGTTTAGGTGTGTTTTTTTTGTTTTGTTTTGTTTTTTCTTTTGAGACGGAGTCTTGCTCTGTCGCCTAGGCTGGAGTGCATTGGCGCTATCTTGGCTCACTGCAACCTCCACCTCCTGGGTTTGAGCGATTCTCCTATTCTCAGCCTCCCAAGTAGCTGGGATTACAGGCGTCCACCACCACGCTCAGCTAAGTTTTATATTTTTAGTAGAGAGGAGGTTTCACCATGTTGGCCAGCCCGGTTTCGAACTCCTTACCTCAAGTGATCTGTCCCCCTTCACCTCCCAAAATGTTAGGATTACAGGTGTGAGCCACCTGCCATGCCTAGCCTCTTTTAGTTTTGCTATTAGAAGTGATAACATTCTTTTTAGTTTCACTATTAGCTTTCCTTGCATTCACATTTTACATTCTCATTAGCATTTCTATCCTTGGCATTTTTGAGTTTCTAATGCTTTTTTGCTTGAGTGTTTTATTCATTAAATGTTTTTGTTTAATTTATTATTTTCAAGCTTTCCTTTTGTTGCCATGATAAATCTTTGTGAGATTCCTGTATTTTAGCCATTTCCAAAAAGTGCCATTTTACTTATTTCACTGGAAGTATTTAAACATTCCAAACTACAGGCTCTAAGTAGCATCCTGATATTTTAGATCTGGAAAGGGCCCTTAAGATCACTGTATAGAAGTGTACAATTAGAGTATCCATTTGCTGTATATATATTTCGTTGTTAGTTTAGTGATGTCTGATTATCTCTGCCCATTAGGACAGGGCTTAATTCAATCAGTATAATAATTATCAGTGTGAAGGATAAAACCTTTTAGAACAACATGGGATCTAAATAAGTTTTTTTAAAATGTCACCGTAAAGGAAGTAGTGTTTTGTTTTTATTTTTCCCCCCAAACACAAGAAGTCAGGGAATCATTATGGAGGATTCTTAACATTTTTACCAGTTTGGGAGAAAGCAGTGGTGAATATAGATAGTTTTTAATCTAGTTTTTGTTTTCTCTACTGTCAGCTTTCTACAGATCAAAAAATTGGGTTGCCGGGGGCAGGGCAGCAAATACCAGTTACTTTAAATGTTTTACCATGATCTTCTTTTTTTATAGGGAACTGACTCTCTTTTGGAGTAAACTGCAAAGAAGAATTGACCCTTCTTTAGATACTTTTTTGGAGCGCTGTCGTCAGTTTGGTGTCATAGCTAAAACGCAGCAGCATTTATTTTGCCTCATTAGAGTTATACAAACTGAAGTGAGTACTTTATGCCTTCTCTGCTAACTGTAGCTGGAGGAAAGAAATGAGTGAGAAGATAATGTCTCAGGAAATTCCCTTTAGATAAAGGAAGATAAGAAATAATGGGTTTTAATAAGATTAATGGAATTGACCACATCTGACTGCTTCTCCAGATTGATTTCCTATAATTAATCAGAAACAAATTGATGGCCAAACAAGCTAGGTGATCATTATTTCTAATTACTGTGAATGAAGTTGTGTCTCCTGTCACATTAAGAACATTTTAAGAGGCCAGGCACAGTGACTCAAGCCTGTAATCCCAGCACTTTGGGAGGACGAGGCAGGTGGATCACTTGAGCTCAGGAGTTCGAGAACAGCCTGGCCAACCTGGTGAAACCCTGTCTCTACTAAAAATACAGAAATTAGCCGGGCATGGTGGCGGGCGCCTGTAATCCCAGCTACTTTGGAGGCTGAGGCAGGAGAATCGCTTGAACAGGGAAGGCGGAGATTGTGGTGAGCTGAGATTGCACCACTGCACTCTAGCCTAGGCGACAGAGTGAGACTTGGTCTTTAAAAAAAAAAAAAAAGAACATTTCAAGGTAACTATAGAACTTGCCCGTTTAAACAATTACTTCATAATTGGCCATTAGAACATTTTGTTTTGTTTAAATCTTTAATAAAGGTACTAATTTTCTATTGTTGAATAACATATCACAAAAATGAATATTAAAACAATGTCCATTTTTATTAGTTCAGTTTTATAAATCAGAAATCCAGCACAATGTGGCAGGATTCTCTTCTAAGACTATCACATTGGCTAAAATGTAGTTGGCTAGGCTAAGTTCTTATCAGAAGCTCTGTGGAAAATCCACTTCAAAGCTTGTTCTTATCATTGACGGATTTCAGTTCCTGTGATTGTAGGACTAAGGTTTCTGTTTTCTGGCTGGCTGCCAGTCAGTGTCTGTTCTCAGGTCCTAGAAAGCTACACTCAGTCTTTGCGTCTATTTTCAAGCAGCAAGGGTGCAACAAGTTGGTGCTTGAAACCTGACATCCTCCATCTCTGACTTTAGTTTTCAGTTTTTGGTTAAGACAGGTCTCACTCTGTCACCCAGGCGTAGTGCAGTGGTGTGATCATAGCTCATACAACCTCAAACTCCTTGACTCAAGCAGTTCTCCCATCTCAGCCTCCAGAGTAGCTGAGACTATAGGCGTGTAGTTTTTTTCTTTTTTGGTGGGGAGCAGGGGCAGTAGATATAGGGTCTTGCTTTGTTGCCCAGACTGATTCTCAACTCCTGGCCTCAAGCAATTCTCCCACCTCAGCCTTCCAAAGTGCTGGGATTATAGGTGTAAGCTGCCACACCTGTCCGCTTGAACCTGGGAGGCAGAGGTTGCAATGAGCTGAGATCACACCATTGCACTGCAGCCTGGGCGATGAAGTGAGACTC
This sequence comes from Macaca thibetana thibetana, assembly GCF_024542745.1. Classification (NCBI taxonomy): domain Eukaryota; kingdom Metazoa; phylum Chordata; class Mammalia; order Primates; family Cercopithecidae; genus Macaca; species Macaca thibetana. The sequence goes on from NC_065578.1 coordinate 39,292,966, forward strand.
TGTCTCAAAAAAAAAAAAAAAAGAAGCAAAGGTTAAATGACTTGGCTACATCCTATGTGCGCTTTCATCAATATGCCAAGTCACTCTTGATCCCTCACCTTCCTAGTTTAAGACCCACCAATTTCTTCAAAATTCAGCTCCACATTCCATATCTTGATTCAAATTTATTCAGTACTCCTTTTAGTAACTTTTTGGCCTATCTGTTCAGAATATATAATGGTATTTCTGGTTACTTTTCTTTGAAAAGTGTTGTTAGTGATTTTTCAAATGTTACCATCCCAACCAGATTAGGCTGTTGAAGAAAGAATGGCCATTCTTTGCTGTCCACCTCACAGTCTTCCAAAAGGAGTTAATAACTTGTGGAGAAACTGAATTATTTTAAAATTTGGCTGACTTTCCCCAAGTCCTCTCTGCTTTTACTTAACAAATGATAAACTTATATCACAGCATCCTAATAAGAGACCTATGGTCTAGTCCTGTGGAGCCACTGAAGCAACATGGCCTCTTTACTTGGACTACATTCCAAATGAGAGGGAGAAACTTCTATATTCTTTCGGCCACTACTGTTGTGGGATGTCTGCCATTCATAACAGAACCAGATCCTAGCTGATACAGGCTAAGTAATGCCTCTCTTTCAAAAAAGCTAGTCTCAGCTCGTCTGAAAGGTAGAGAGTTATCTCAATTGATTGTTCACAGTCAGTTACAGACTGAACTCTGTTCTACTCTTTCTCCCCTTCTCACTATTACACTTGACTAGTTTTAAAGGAAAAAATGTTGGAGTCTCGGTTTGCAAGGGCTTCTACACTCACTCACTCCCTTTCCACCTACCAGTCCACATCTCTTCTACTCTTCAGGCCAAATTTTTACTTTATTTATTTTATTATTTTATTTTTTTGTTTTTTTTGGAGACGAAGTCTCACTCTATTGCCCAGGCTGGCATGCAGTGGCATGATCTTGGTTCACTGCAACCTCCGCTTCCCAGGCTCAAGGGATTCTCAATGCCTCAGCCTCCCGAGTAGCTGGGACTTTGGGCCTGCATCACCATGCGTGGCTAATTTTTTGTATTTTTATTAGAGATGGGGTTTTGCCATGTTGGCCATGGTGGTCTTAAAACTCCATGCCTCAAGTGATGTGCCTAGCTCGGTCTCCCAAAGTGCTGGGATTACAGGTGTGAACCACCATGCCTGGCCTAAATGCTTTTAAGTCCTTGCTCGTCTGCTCACTAGTTGATGACACTGGGCAACTTAACCTTCTGAGTGTTGGGGATTTTTTGTCTATAAAATGAGGATATGTGCAAAAAAGTTTATTTCAAATAAGTGCCTAGGTTGTAGTAGGGGTTCTGTAAATCAATGACAGTGATTTCTTTGTGTTCCCAGCATTTAGAATGAATGATGCCCAACACGGAATTAAATGCCTGGCAAATTGTTGACTGATTTAAACAGTGGAATTTACTCCGTTATTTTACATCGTATTCTGTTGAACAGTTACAATGTGCTAGCGTTACTATTTCATCTTTATAACCTTAGAAGGAGGAAAATCTGGTATTACCATTACTGTTATCATTTTACCAATAAGGAAACTGAAGTTTAGAGGTTGAGAACCTGTCACTTGTTGTGAAGCTGGGGTTCAAAGGCAGTCAAAGTCTGATTCTAAAGTCTCTGCTCTTAGCAGTGCGTTTTAAGCCACTCAGACATATCTTGCTTTTCTTTTTTCATGTCATTTTCGCATTTCAGCCTCTCAGATAAAAAGAGTTATCTTGTATGTACCAAGCTTTTATCACATATGACCAGGTCGTCCTAATTTTAAACTAGTTTCTGAGAACCTGCTGCCATAGCAAGATTTTCTGATTTCTTTTTTCTCCCTGGAAAGCTGAGATTCAGTACACCTGTGATGGTGACTATAAATTACTAAATTCTTTCAGGAGGAAATGGAGAGGATCATTTATTTTATCTTTGAAGTTTTGAAAAATCCAAGTGTTCATGATACAGAAAATTTTTTTTTTTTTTTTGAGACTGAGTCTCGCTCTGTCGCCCAGGCTGGAGTGCAGTGGCCGGATCTCAGCTCACTGCAAGCTGCACCTCCTGGGTTTACGCCATTCTCCTGCCTCAGCCTCCCGAGTAGCTGGGACTACAGGCGGCCGCCACCTCGCCCGGCTAGTTTTTTGTATTTTTTAGTAGAGACGGGGTTTCACCGTGTTAGCCAGGATAGTCTTGATCTCCTGACCTCGTGATCCGCCCGTCTCGGCCTCCCAAAGTGCTGGGATTACAGGCTTGAGCCACTGTGCCCGGCTTTTTTTTTTTTTTTTTGGAGACAGAGTTTCGCTCTTGTTGCCCAGGCTGGAGTGCAATGGCGTGATCTCAGTGCATTGCAACCTCCACCTCCCGGATTCTTTGAACCTCAGCCTCCCGAGTCGCTGGGATTACAGGCATGCACCACCACACCTGGCTAATTTTGTATTTTGCAGAGACGGGGTTTCTCCATGTTGGTCAGGCTGGTCTCGAACTCCTGAACTCAGGTGATAATGCCTGCCTCGGCCTCCCAAAGTGCTAGGGTTATAGGCATGAGCCACCGCGCCCGGCCACAGAGAATTTCTTAAATTGAATTTAATCTTAGATTCACATCTATACCTGTGTTTCCTGTTGCTGCCTTTTTAAACACTGCCCCTCTACTCAACATCATTCTATTTTGAATCCTCCAGTGACCTTACTTATCCTGAATTTCTTTGGATTCACATGCATTTATTGTTTATGCATTTGGGGTACAGATAAATTCCTTGAAAGTAAGGAACTGCTTTAATACACAGTGCCTAGTAAATGTACATTGTTCATAGTTGTAGCATCTAATTCAGTTCTTTGCATGTTGAGACAAGAAATATCTAAATGTCTTTCATGAAGAAAGATTTAAGATAAAATTTAGGAACTCTAAAAGTTTTTACAACCTAAAATTCCGTATCAGTGAACGTTATATACTCTTTCTGTATGCAAAAAAAAAAATTTTTTTTATCCTGTTTTACTTACAGGCACAAGATGCTGGTCTTGGGGTGTCAATTTTACTGTGTGTCAGAGCTCTTCAACTCAGATCAAGTGAAGATGAGGAAATGAAGGCATCAGTTTGTAAAACAATTGCCTGTCTTTTACCAGAAGATTTAGAAGTTAGACGAGCCTGTCAGCTTACAGAATTCTTAATTGAACCCAGTTTGGATGGATTTAATATGTTAGAAGAACTGTATTTGCAACCAGATCAAAAATTTGATGAAGAAAATGCACCGGTTCCAAATTCTCTTCGATGTGAGCTCTTACTAGCTTTAAAAGCCCACTGGCCTTTTGATCCTGAGTTTTGGGACTGGAAAACTTTAAAACGACACTGCCACCAACTTTTAGGACAAGAAGCCTCAGATTCTGATGATGATTTAAGTGGCTATGAAATGTCCATTAATGACACAGATGTTTTAGAGTCATTTCTCAGTGACTATGATGAGGGTAAAGAAGATAAACAATATAGAAGAAGAGATTTGACAGATCAGCATAAGGAGAAAAGAGACAAAAAACCCATTGGCTCTTCTGAAAGATATCAGAGGTGGCTTCAGTATAAGTTTTTCTGTTTGTTATGTAAGCGGGAATGTATAGAGGCTAGAATTCTTCATCATTCTAAGATGCATATGGAAGATGGAATTTACACCTGTCCAGTTTGTATTAAAAAATTTAAGAGAAAAGAAATGTTTGTTCCTCATGTGATGGAGCATGTTAAAATGCCACCAAGCAGAAGGGACCGCTCTAAAAAGAAATTACTGTTGAAAGGCTCTCAAAAGGGTATTTGTCCCAAGAGCCCCTCTGCAATCCCAGAGCAAAACCATTCATTGAATGAACAAGCCAAAGGAGAGTCTCATGAATATGTCACATTCAGCAAATTAGAAGATTGCCACCTGCAAGACAGAGATTTGTATCCATGTCCTGGTACAGACTGTTCCCGTGTGTTTAAGCAATTTAAATACTTAAGTGTGCATCTTAAAGCTGAACACCAAAATAATGATGAAAATGCCAAGCACTACTTGGATATGAAAAATAGAAGAGAGAAGTGTACTTACTGTCGACGACATTTTATGTCTGCTTTTCACCTTCGGGAGCATGAACAAGTGCATTGTGGGCCTCAACCTTATATGTGTGTATCTATAGATTGCTATGCTAGGTTTGGATCAGTAAATGAACTACTTAACCATAAACAAAAGCATGATGATCTGCGTTATAAATGTGAATTAAATGGCTGTAATATTGTTTTCAGTGACTTGGGACAGCTTTACCACCATGAAGCACAACACTTTAGGGATGCATCTTACACATGCAACTTTCTTGGCTGTAAAAAGTTCTATTACTCCAAAATTGAATACCAGAATCACCTCTCAATGCATAATGTTGAAAATTCAAATGGTGACATAAAGAAATCAGTGAAACTTGAGGAGTCTGCAACAGGTGAAAAGCAAGATTGTGTTAATCAGCCCCATCTACTTAACCAAACTGATAAACCACATTTACCTGAAGATCTTTTCTGTGCAGAATCAGCTAATTCTCAAATACATACAGAAACTGCAGAAAACCTGAAAGAAAACAGTGACAGTAATTCTAGTGATCAGTTAAGTCATAGCTCTTCAGCTTCAATGAATGAAGAGTTAATTGACACACTAGATCACTCTGAAACCATGCAGGATATATTGTTATCTAATGAGAAAGTCTTTGGGCCCTCCAGTTTAAAAGAAAAATGTTCCAGTATGGCAGTTTGTTTTGATGGGACTAAGTTTACCTGTGGTTTTGATGGCTGTGGTTCCACATACAAAAATGCAAGAGGAATGCAGAAACATTTACGGAAGGTTCATCCATACCATTTCAAGCCCAAAAAGATAAAGACGAAAGATCTGTTTCCCTCTTTGGGTAATGAACATAATCAGACAACGGAAAAGTTGGATGCAGAACCTAAACCCAGCTCAGATACAAACAGTGACTCCCCAGATGAAGGTCTAGATCACAATATTCACATTAAATGTAAACGAGAACATCAAGGTTACTCCTCAGAATCCTCCATTTGTGCTTCTAAAAGGCCCTGTACAGAGGATACCATGTTGGAACTTCTGTTACGCTTGAAACATTTAAGCTTGAAAAACTCAATAACACATGGCTCTTTCTCAGGGTCATTGCAGGCGTACCCATCCAGTGGTGCTAAGTCTCTTCAGTCAGTTTCATCTATCTCAGACCTTAATTTTCAGAATCAAGATGAAAATATGCCAAGTCAGTACCTTGCACAGTTGGCGGCTAAGCCGTTTTTCTGTGAGCTTCAAGGATGCAAATATGAATTTGTGACCAGAGAGGCTCTGTTAATGCATTATCTTAAAAAGCATAATTATTCAAAAGAAAAAGTCCTTCAGTTAACCATGTTCCAACATCGGTATTCCCCATTTCAATGTCATATTTGCCAAAGGTCATTTACAAGAAAAACACACCTTAGGATTCATTATAAAAATAAACATCAAATTGGCAGTGACAGAGCAACTCACAAACTATTAGATAATGAAAAGTGTGATCATGAAGGCCCATGTTCAGTAGATAGGTTGAAAGGTGATTGTTCTGCAGAACTTGGAGGTGATCCCAACAGTAACTCTGAGAAACCACACTGTCATCCTAAGAAGGATGAATGCAGTTCTGAAACAGATTTGGAATCATCTTGTGAAGAAACAGAAAGTAAAACATCTGACATTTCATCACCAATAGGCAGCCATAGAGAAGAACAAGAAGGAAGAGAGGGCAGAGGTAGCAGGCGAACTGTTGCTAAAGGAAATCTGTGTTATATTTTGAATAAATACCACAAACCATTCCATTGTATCCATAAAACTTGCAACTCCTCATTCACCAATCTAAAAGGCTTAATTCGCCATTACAGAACTGTACATCAGTACAACAAAGAACAGTTATGTTTAGAGAAAGACAAAGCAAGAACCAAAAGGGAACTTGTCAAATGTAAGAAGATATTTGCTTGCAAATATAAGGAATGTAATAAACGCTTCCTGTGTTCCAAAGCTCTAGCTAAGCACTGTAGTGACTCTCATAACCTAGACCATACTGAAGAGCCTAAAGTACTTTCCGAAGCTGAATCTGCAGCAAGGTTTTCTTGTAACCAGCCTCAGTGCCCTGCTGTTTTTTATACATTCAACAAGTTGAAGCACCACTTGATGGAGCAGCATAATATTGAAGGGGAAATACATTCAGATTATGAAATTCATTGTGATCTTAATGGCTGTGGCCAGATTTTCACCCATCGCAGTAATTACTCACAACATGTATATTACCGACATAAAGATTATTATGATGATTTGTTTAGAAGCCAGAAAGTAGCAAATGAGAGACTACTAAGGAGTGAAAAGGTATGTCAAACAGCTGACACTCAGGGGCATGAATATCAGACCACCAGGAGATCATTTAATGCTAAAGCTAAAAAATGTGGCTTAATCAAAGAAAAGAAAGCCCCAATAAGTTTTAAAACCAGAGCTGAGGCCCTCCATATGTGTGTGGAGCACTCTGAGCACACACAGTACCCCTGCATGGTTCAAGGATGCTTATCTGTGGTGAAGTTGGAGAGCAGCATTGTGAGGCATTACAAACGCACTCATCAGATGAGTAGTGCCTATTTAGAGCAACAGATGGAGAACCTTGTTGTTTGCGTTAAGTACGGTACCAAAATTAAGGAGGAACCCCCTTCTGAAGCAGATACCTGTATAAAGAAAGAAGAAAATAGAAGCTGTGAATCAGAGCACACAGAACACAGCCATTCCCCGGGTGACAGTAGTGCACCCATCCAGAACACTGATTCCTGTCATTCAAGTGAAAGGGATGGAGGTCAGAAAGGGTGCATAGAAAGCAGCTCAGTATTTGATGCAGATACTCTGCTTTACAGGGGAACTTTGAAATGTAACCATAGTTCAGAAACCACTTCCCTGGAACAGTGTAATATAGTTCAGCCTCCTCCTCCTTGTAAAATAGAAAATTCCATACCTAATCCCAATGGGACTGAAAGTGGGACTTATTTCACAAGTTTCCAGCTGCCTTTACCAAGGATCAAAGAATCAGAAACTAGGCAGCATGGTTCAGGGCAAGAAAACACTGTAAAAAATCCAACCCACGTCCCAAAAGAGAATTTTAGAAAACATTCACAGCCCCGGTCATTTGATTTGAAGACCTACAAACCTATGGGATTTGAATCTTCGTTTCTGAAATTTATTCAGGAAAGTGAAGAGAAAGAAGATGATTTTGATGATTGGGAGCCTTCAGAGCACTTAACATTAAGTAATTCTTCACAGCCCAGTAATGATTTAACAGGGAACGTTGTGGCAAATAATATGGTAAATGACAATGAACCTGAAGTTGACATACCTCATTCTTCCAGTGACTCTACAATTCATGAGAACCTGACTGCAATCCCACCTTTAATAGTAGCTGAAACAACAACAGTTCCTTCCTTGGAAAACCTGAGGGTCGTATTGGACAAAGCATTAACAGACTGTGGAGAGCTTGCCTTAAAACAGCTTCATTATCTTCGCCCAGTGGTGGTTCTTGAAAGATCTAAGTTTTCCACACCAATTTTAGACTTATTTCCAACAAAAAAGACAGATGAGCTTTGTGTAGGAAGTTCATAAGTAGCAGTTTTGTTTTTGTAACAGACTGGCTCCAACACTGCAACATGGGGACATTTGCCAACTCGAACAAAGGCTGAGAAGCAGCCACACCGTTGTTTAGGTAGAATAGGCTGTGTATTTACATGAATGTATAATATCTATGTCAGCAGTATTGGCTGAATCCATTAGCTCTCCAGTTGGTTTAATGATTGGGTTTTTTTGTTTATTAAAAAAAAAAAAGGAACTGTACTCTTGTTTGGTGCTAATTAATACATCAAAATATACTGGGGCTTCCTTTTTCAAATTAAGTGTGCATGATTGTATATGGAACAAATACTAAGGTCCCAGGGTGGGAGGGTTAGGGAAAGGGATATGGAGTTCTTACTTGACTTGAATGTGCACCTGAGGGTGCTTTGTGTAATATATTGTACACTACAGCATCTTATATTTTTTGAGTTGAGTTTCAATAAATTACAATTTTTCACCCATTTGTTGTTTACTCATTAATGAGTTTTCATGCCATGTGTAAACTGAAATTGCACTTGTATTTTCTGAAATATGCCACTCACATTTTACCCCAGTTATTTTTTTATTATTAACTAAATCATTCAGAGCAAGGGGTTTTTTTGTTTTTTTGTTTTTTTTTTAAGATGGAGTTTCACTCTTGTTGCTCAAGCTGGAGTGCAATGGTGCAGTCTCGGCTCGCTGCAACCTCCCCCTCCTGGCTTCAAGTTATTCTCCTACCTCAGTCTCCCAAAGTGCTGGGATTACAGGCGTGAGCGACCACGCCCATCCCAGAACAAGGTTCTTTTTATCGTAAAATTTTTGTTTTTGTGGAAGAAGTTTCTGAGATTGAGTAATTAGCTGTGGGAGTGAAGATATCTCCCAGAGGATGTCCAGATGTTGGCCGAGTAGAAAGGAGAGGATATGTCTACCAGAACATGAAGGACATAGCAAATTCAGAGGGCATGTTTCTAGGAAACTACAAATAATTTGATACGCTGGCAATAAAAAGGGAACAAGAGAGTGACATCATTGAAGAGACAGCAGGAACTAAATCATGAACACTAAGGAGTTTGGACTTCAGTCTATAGGCATATATCACTGGAAGTGTGAAGTGCTCACTTGATTTGAGGAGCTGAAATTGGAAACAGTAGACTTGAAGTAATTGAGGCAAGCTTGGTGAGTGTATGTACTGATGCAGCAGAGGGCAGAATAGATGAAATTGAGATATTTAAGGAGACAGGATTTTGGGGGTTTGGAGAGTCAAGGAAAAGATTTGGTACTGGTGCAACCATTTGAGGTAGGTATACAAAGGAGGATTGATTATTTGGGAAGATAATGGAAACCAAGGTGAGTTTGGCTTTTAGATGTGTTGAGTTTTATTAGACTGTGGGACGTCCTTTTAATACGGTTTTATTTCCTGTTCCTTGTGAAGTTTTCAACCACTTTCATTAGCTAGATATGAAGTGACTCAGACAACTAACATCTCTTTATCATCCTTGTGGTTAGAATTTTTTTTTTCCGCAATTGAGTCTTGCTCTGTCGCCCAGGCTGGAGTATAGTGGCGCGATCTCGGCTCACTGCAACCTCCGCCCCTCCAGGTTTAAGCAATTCTCTGCCTCAGCCTCCAGAGTAGCTGGGATTACAGGTGTGTGCCACCACGCCTGGCTAATTTTTTGTGTTTTTAGTAGAAACAGGGTTTCACCATCTTGGCCAGGCTGGTCTTGAACTCCTGACCTCGTGATCCACCCGCCTCGGCCTCCCAAAGTGCTGGGATTACAGGCTTGAGCCACCGTGCCCAGCCTATTGTGGTTAGATTTTCAAGACCTTTTCTCTGACCCTTAAACCTTATTTTCTTGTTTTGTCAGCTCTTCAGGAATTTCATTCTGTCACCTCACCCTGAGTCTAAAGCACCCCCATAACCAAGTCATTTCTTGTCTCAGCTCCCAATAGGTAACAGAGGATTCTGAGGAATCGGAATGATCTGAGTAAGACTGTTGAAAGAAGTGGCAGAAACGAGGGTCTTAGAGACTGAGACCACTATTGTTTCTTTGGAATCCAGCTAATTCTTCAGCGACTTGATTTCCTCACTTACGAAGGGAGGGGGTATAGGTGAAAGGTCCCTTTTTGTGATTTGAGCATGAGAAGCACCTGTAGGCCTAGTAAAAATTCCTCATACTAGAGAGATGGTTAGACCAGAATAAGAAAAAGCTACTAATTTATCTAAGACTGAACTATATCCATTCAACCACAAAAAACTTGTAGCGCCTGGAAGGACCAAGTGAGGCCATTCACAGTGAAACTAAACCCAGATTTTAAGAGCCCAATTAGGCCGGGCGCGGTGGCTCACGCCTGTAATCCCAGCACTTTGGGAGGCTGAGGTGGGCAGATCATGAGGTCGGGAGGTCAAGAGCAAACTGGCTAACACAGTGAAACCCCGTCTCTACTGAAAATACAAAAAATTAGCTGGGCATGATGGCACACGCCTGTAGTCTCAGCTACTCGGGAGGCTGAGGCAGGAGAATCGCTTGAACCCGTGAGGTGGATGCTGCAGTGAGCCAAGATCACACCACTGCACTTTAGCCTGGGTGACGGAGCGAGACTGTCTCAAAAATAAATAGTTCAAGTACAAGCCTAAGTAATTGATCCTACGATCACTGTCTATCCCAGTTAGAGCAGCTTGCATCATTTGATCTGTATTAAATACTTTTGGCTGGGTGTGGTGGCTCGCACCTGTAATCCTGGCACTTTGGGAGGCCGAGGCGGGTAGGTCACCTGAGGTCAGGAGTTTGAGACCAGCCTGACCAACATGGAGAAACCCCATCTCTACTAAAAATACAAAAATTAGCTAGGTGTGGTGGCAGATGCCTGTAATCCCAGCTACTCAGGAGGCTGAGGCAGGAGAATCGCTTGGACCCTGGAGGTGGAAGTTGCAGTGAGCTGAGATCGTGCCATTGCACTCCAGTCTGGGCAACTGAGCGAGACTCCGTTTCAAAAAAAGAGAAAAGACTTTTATGTTTAAACCAGCATGAATGACTATATGATAGTACAGGGCAAAGGGTTATTTTTTTTTTTAGTAATCATTTTAACTTGATATCTCTGGAATTTGTCCCAACCCTGGCACAGACCTGAAAGCACTGACTTTGTTTTCAAAGCTTTTTCAGTTCAAGAGTGCCTCCAAATGGTGAGTAGGTATGAAGACTTCCAGACGCTTCTATTCTTGCCTTTACCCAGAATTCTCTTGCTTCAGTGTTTTTCCCATTTTCATGAGCCCATGTATGAAAAAGGGTAAGGAACTGTGGAGAAGAAAGTTTTTTATTAGCCTTCCTCGGGGTATTCCATGCTCAATCTATCCTTTCTCAGTCCCAAATGGCCTACTGAGCTGAACTGCCTAAGACATAGTCATTCACCAAATATTTAAGTACACATATTTAAAAAGATACAATTCCAGGTGCAATGGGAGACGAGGAAAAAAAGTAAAGTTGTCAGGGCCATCAAGAAGCTTTCACAAGGTGAAGGGAGGGCTGGAGTTTCTCATAACATTGTTACTTAAAGTGTGGTAGTGGGCCAGCAGTATGGGCATCACCTAGGATATTGTTATTAATAAAAATGCATAATTTCAGGCCCTACTCTAGACCTACTGGACCCAAATGTGCGTGTTAGTAAGATCTCCAGGTGATTCTTAGGCACAGAAAAGTTCTAGAAGCACTGGCCTGGAAGTGGGAAATACTGTGAGAATTCAGGGTAGTTATGCTTTTTCGCATTTTACATAAAATTATCTTGTTGAATTTTCATAATCCAATGAAGTAGGTGCTGTTATTATCCTTATTTGACAAAGTACTTGAGATGAAGCATCTTGCCTGGCTGGCACAAATAGAGATGGAGCCCAGTGTCCAATCTCTTCTGACGGGAAGAATGTCAGAAGGGACATTTAGTATAAAGGAATAACAGATGGAAAGTTGCAGGTGGTATTTGAAGTACCAAAAATACCACAGTTCTGTAATGTGAGTGTTTGTGAAGGTGAATAGTGGGAAATACAATTTGAAGTGTAGGTGAAAGCCAGGTTATTCAACTCAAACTCCACAGTCATGGTGTTGACATTTCTTCATTTTTGAATATAGAGATGGGAAACTGGTGCATATTTTTTTCTGTGAATAACATGAAAACTACAAAAAAGGCAAGTTTTCTGAAAGAAACTTTTACTTACTCGTTTTTGCTATTTTTTGAGACGAGATCTCATTAGGTTGCCCAGGCTGATCTTGAACTCCTGAGCCCAAGCAGTTCTCCCACCCCAGCCTCCCAAAGTGCTGGAATTACAAGCATGAACCACTGCACCTGGCCAGAAACTTCTAAAACTCAGAAACGTTGCTCCTCCTCACCTCCTACCCCAAGGTAAACTGTGATACCTCCTGGCTTTATACTACTGATTTTATACCCTATTATGTAGAACTGTGTCTAGAAAGAGTGGCCTATCCGTCTGTGACCTTGGTCTACTCCTGCAGGAGTGGTTTCTGTGACAGACTGCATTTGGAGGTTTGATTCACTCTGGGGAAGGTAACCAGGATAGGCAAGAGATTTAAAAATCTGTCAACATGTATTTGGCAGGTATAGCCTGAAAAAAAAAGGACCAGAGGCATAGGAAAGCTATCTAAATGGTTAAGAAGCCAGATATTTAGAAAGCATATACCATCTGCTAGCCCCTGGGTGGTAAGTGTTGAACAAGACTCTTCCCTGCATCATAGAGATTTAAGAATCCAACAGGGGACTGGGTGTGGTGACTCATGTCTGTAATCCCAGCACTTTGGGAGGCAGAGGCAGGTGGATATTTGAAGTCAGGAGTTTGAGACCAGCCTGGTCAACATGGTGAAACCCTGTCTCTAGTAAAAATACAAAAATTAGCTGGGCCATGGTGGCGTGCGCGCCTGTAATCCCAGCTACTAGGGAGGCTGAGGCAGGAGAACTGCTTGAATCCAGGAAGCAGAGGTTGCAGTGAGCCGAGATCAGGCCACTGCACTCCAGCGTGGGCAACAGAGTGAGACCCTGTACCCCATCAACCTCCCCCCCTCAAAAAAAAATCCAATAGGGAAGACAGACATTAAAACAGTACAAATAAGTAAAAGTGCTTTTATTTTTAAACGGGGAATGGAGGGGCTTGTGAGAAGTGTACCAAAAAAGGACAGCAAAGGCTTCATTGAGGATAATGTTTAAACTGAAACCTAAAGAATCAATAGAAGTTAGCCAGGCAATAACCTGTAGTGCCAGCTACTCGAGAGGCTGAGGTGGGAGGATCACTTGAGCCCAGGAGTTAGAGGCTGTAGTGTGCAATAATCGCACCTGTGAATAGGCACTGAACTCCAACCTGGGGGAGGAGGGGGAAGCCAGGCAAAGAATGCGAGTAATCGTAATCCAATTATGTGCCAAGGCTTTGTGGTTCAACAGCTTGGTGTGTTGGTGACATTGATAAGACTACTATAGCTGGAGTTGAAAGAACAAATGAGGCCGGGCGCGGTGGCTCACGCCTGTAATCCCAGCACTTTGGGAGGCCGAGGCGGGCGGATCACAAGGTCAGGAGATTGAGACCACGGTGAAACCCCATCTCTACTAAAAATACAAAAAATTAGCCGGGCGCGGTGGCGGGCGCCTGTAGTCCCAGCTACTCAGGAGGCTGAGGCAGGAGAATGGCGTAAACCCAGGAGGCGGAGCTTGCAGTGAGCCGAGATCGCGCCACTGCACTCCAGCCTGGGCGACAGAGCAAGACTCCGTCTCAAAAAAAAAAAAAAAAAGAACAAATGGCAGAGGAAGAGAAGACTTGGTACGCAAGCAGGGACCAGGCATTTTAGTGCCCTGTTAGCCATGTTACAGATTTTGGATTTTGTTTGAAAGGCAATGAAAAACCTGTAAGAATTTATCAAAGGCTGACTAGGTGCTATTTCTCATGCCTGTAATCCCAGCATTTTAGGAGGGCAAGGTAGGAGGATCACCTGAGATCAGGAATTTGAGACCAGCCTGGCCAACATGGTGAAACCCCGTTTCTACTAAAAATGCAGAGATTAGCCAGGTGTGGCACGTGCCTAGTCCCAGCCACTCAAGAGGCTGAGGCAGGAGAATAGTTTGAACCCAGGAGGCAGAGGTTGCAGTGAGCCAAGATCGCACCACTGCACTCCAGCTTGGGCAACAGAGCGAGACTCTGTCTCAAAAAAAAAGAATTTATCAAAGGCTTGAAAGTAGGCATTGCATAAGTCAGTAAGTCCTAATAGGGCATGATGCGACTACTGAGTAGAAGTGACTGACAGATGAGTGGGTGGATGCCACTATTAAAGGTGAACTGAAGGCCAGGCATGGTGGTTCATGCCTGTAATCCCAGCACTGTGGGAGGCCGAGGCAGGTGGATCATGCGGTCAAGAGTTCAAGACCAGCCTAATCAACATGGTGAAACCCCATCTCTACTAAAAATTAAAAAATTAGCCGGGCATGGTGGTGGGTGCCTGTAATCCCAGCTACTAAGGAGGCTGAGCCAGGAGAATCACTTGAACCCAGGAGGCAGAGGTTGCAGTGAGCTGAGATTGCGCCACTGCACTCCAGCCCAGGCGACAAGGTGAGACTCCAAGACTCCGTCTCAGAAAAAAAAAAAAAAGCCCTGTTTATATCCTATTTCCTTGCTGGGTGTGGTGGCTCATGCCTGTAATCCCTGCACTTTGGGAGGCTGAGGTGGGTGGATCACTTGAGGTCAGGAATTCCAGACCAGCCTGGCCAACATGGTGAAACCCCATCTCTACTAAAAATACAACAAATTAGCCAGGCGTGGTGGCGCAAGCCTGTAATCCCAGCTACTCAGGAGGCTGAGGCAGGAGAATCGCTTGAACCTAGGAGGCACAGGTTGCAGTGAGCTGAGATCATGCCACTGCACTCCAGCTTAAAAAAAATAAAAATAAAAAATCCTATCTCCTCACATTTCCATTCAACCTCAATACACCTCAGCTTTTTTTTATTATGTGAAAATAGCTGCAACAGCTGCTGTCCATGTGATGAATTGTTGGAAATGTAGATCTACACTAAATAAGAGAGAAGCCACTAGCCACATGTGGCTATTTAACTTTTTTTTTAGATGGAGTCTCATTCTGTCACCAAGGCTGGAGCACAACATCAGCTCACTGTAACCTCTGCCTCCCAGGTTTAAGTGATTCTCCTGCTTCAGCCTCCCAAGTAGCTGGGACTACAGGTGTGCACTACCATGTCAGGCTAATTTTTGTATGTTTAGTAGAGACAGCATTTCACCTTGTTGGCCAGGTTGGTCTTGAACTCCTGGGCTCAAGTGATCCACCTGCCTCGGCCTCCCAAAGTGCTGGGATTACAAGCGTGAGCCACCGTGCCTGGCCACATTTAGTTAAAATGCAAAATTCCATCTCTGCTGCACTATTCACATTTCAGCATTAACTAGTGGTTACCATATTGGACATGGCAGATAAAGAACATTTTCATTATTGCAGAAAGTTGTACTGGACAGCACTTTGCTAGAGCCAGAACTAGCTAAAGATCAGATAAAGTAATATGAATGAACTGAAAACCCAGGCCAGTGCGTGGGTGGTTTTGAGTAAGATTCACTGGTTGGGTGAGTGGGAAGCAAGCTGACCTTTGGAACAGTGACATCACAAAGCACAGCTCACAATGGCTCCAGAACATGTAGGCTGCCATGCCACTACCCCTAACTGATATCTAGATTCCTGAAGCTTCTGCACATGTAGTTCCTGGAGCTGCTACTTATTAAAATGTCAACATCTTCGTTTTCTAACTGGGACAACCTCTTAGATTCTCTGAGCACAGTATGGAATTGGATACAAGCAAGTTTTTTGGGAGAGACTAGTGCACCTCAGCAAACAAATTTGGGACTATTAGATAATCTTGCTCCGGCTGTGCAAATCATCTTGAGGATTTCTTTCTTGATTTTGTTGGCAATAGGAATATATGCCTTATGGAAACGAAGTATTCGGTCAATTCAGGTTATACTTTTTTGTTACAAACATTTCTATAGTTATAAATTGAAATTTGATTAGTTCTCTCCCATATTGCTGCCACCAGTTTAAAGATCACGCAGATGTACCAAGGCAAACCTTTGTCTCTTAAGTTGGCAGAAAGTAGGTTATCCTTGAAAACCTCCATCAATTAGGCTTTGGGCATAAAAATGCTCTTTCTCACAATGGTCTTTGGCTTGTCTTCTGTAATAAAATAGACCAAATATGTTTGTAACCTGAAAAGACAGCCTTACCCTCAAAATGTTTTGATCATTTATTCATCTTTGAGTGCTACTATGTTTATAGAATAGGCAACAAAGTATAGCTAGGATCATGAGTATGGCCTTTCTTCCTATGCCATTGTTCTGTAACTGATAAGAAGGCATATGTATGAAGTCATCACAATATGCTCATTATTGTGTTTTAACAAAATAAGGCTCCATAAGTATATAGGAGCTCTTTGGGGAGTAAGAATTTAACTGACTGGGATTGTGAAAGACAGGATTTTACATCTGTGTAGTCATCAGTAATAATAGTTGACATACAATATAGTCGAATGCTTTGAGAATCTCAAAAATTCCATGAAATGGACAGAGGTTATTTTCACATGACAAGTGAAGAAACTGAGGTGCACTGAGGTTTAGTGGAAACTTAGGGTGACAGGCTTTTAAAACGGCTTTCTTAGAGTGGCAAGTTTACTTGATAAATGCAGAGAGAAGTTGTTACTGGATCATTTTTTAGCATTTACTTATTTTCATATGTCACTATTGTTTAGTAATTATGGTCACAGGTCCTTTCTATTTTAAACCATCACAATCCTGCATAGTAGTCAGGGCAGATATTATTTTCTCCATTTTGTAGATGAGAGAACTTGATTACCACCCACCCAGGTTCACATAGTTTGTAAGAGCTGGCAAAATTGGAGTTTGAACTGAATTTTTAGGATTTGAAATTCAGTTCTTCTCCAAAATCTCATTTAATGTAAACCAACTGGCCTAAATCTTGAACAGGAATGTGTGTGTATGTGTGTTTGCGCGTGCGCACGCATATATATGTGTATTGTGAGGATTACAGGAGATATTATATATATAAATCTTTTTTTTTTTTTTTTTTTTTTTAAGACAGAGTCTCGCTCTGTCACCCAGGCTGGAGTGCAGTGGCCGGATCTCAGCTCACTGCAAGCTCTGTCTCCCGGGTTTACACCATTCTCCTGCCTCAGCCTCCCGAGTAGCTGGGACTACAGGCGGCCGCCACCTCGCCCGGCTAGTTTTTTGTATTTTTTAGTAGAGACGGGGTTTCACCGTGTTAACCAGGATGGTCTCGATCTCCCGACCTTGTGATCCACCATCTCAGCCTCCCAAAGTGCTGGGATTACAGGCTTGAGCCACCGCGCCCGGCCATATATATAAATCTTAGCACATATATGCAATAAGTGGTGCTACGGTGAAACCCCATCTCTACTTAAAATACAAAAATTAGCCGGGCCTGGTGGTGGCACATGCCTGTAGTCCCAGCTACTCAGGAGGCTGAGGCAAGAGAACTGCTTGAACCCGGGAGGTGGAGGTTGCAGTGAGCCAAGATCGCACCACTGTACTCCAGCCTAGGCGACAGAGACTCTGTCTCAAAAAAAAAAAAAAAAAAAAAAAGGGGTGCTAGTTGTTATAAGGAACAAGATGATTTTTTTTCTTATCCTAGCAAGAATCTGTCCTATACATATGCATTTATTTTTCATTTATTTATTTTGAGATGAAGTCTCGCTCTTGTCCCCCAGTCTGGAGTGCAATGGCGCGATCTCGGATCACTGCAACCTTTGCCTCCCAGGTTCAAGCAATTTTCCTGCCTCAGCCTCCTGAGTAGCTGGGATTACAGGCACGTACCACCATGCCCAGCTAATTTTTTGTATTTTAAGTAGAGACCGGGTTTCACCATGTTGGCCAGGCTGGTCTTGAACTCCTGACCTCAGGTGATCCGCCCACGTCGCCCTCGCAAAGTGCTAGGATTACAGGCATGAGTCACCATGCCTGGCATATGCTTTTTTTTTTTTAATTTCTTTTTTATGTTTTAGAGACAGTGTCTTGCTCTGTCACCCAGGCTAGAGTGCAGTGGTGTCATCATAGCTCACTGCAGCCTCAAACTCCTGGTCTCAGGTGATCCTCCTGCCTCAGCCTCCTGAGCAGCTGGAACCATAGGCCTGCACCACCAGGCTTGGCTAATTTTTAAAACTTTTTTGTAAAGACAGGGTCTCGCTACATTCGCTATGTTGCTCAGGCTGGTCTTTAACTCCTGGCCTCAAGCAATCCTCCCATCTCAGCCTCTCAAAGTGCTGGATGCAGTGGTTCACACCTAAAATTTATTTTATATAAATAAAATATATATATAAAATTTGTTTAAGAGACAGGGTCTGGCTATGTTGCCCAGGCTGGAGTGCAGTAGCCATTCACAGGTGCCATCATAGCACACTACTCCTGGGCTCAAGTGATCCTCTCACCTCACCCTTCCTAGTAGCTGGGACTACATGTGTGTGCCATTGTACCCAGATCTCTCCTAGTATATATATATATATATATAAATTTTTTTTTTTTTTTGAGACGGAGTCTCGCTCTGTCACCCAGGCTGGAGTGCAGTGGCCAATCTGGGCTCACTGCAAGCTCCGCCTCCCAGGTTCACGTCATTCTCCTGCCTCAGCCTCCCGAGTAGCTGGGACTACAGGCACCCGCCACAGCGCCCGGCTAGTTCTTTGTATTCTTTTTAGTAGAGACGGGGTTTCACCGTGTTAGCCAGGATGGTCTCGATCTGACCTCGTGATCCGCCCGTCTCAGCCTCCCAAAGTGCTGGGATTACAGGCTTGAGCCACCGCGCCTGGCCATCTCCTAGTATATTTTAAGAACCTTTTCTAGGCCGGGCGCGGTGGCTCAAGCCTGTAATCCCAGCACTTTGGGAGGCCGAGACGGGCGGATCACGAGGTCAGGAGATCAAGACCATCCTGGCTAACACGGTGAAACCCCGTCTCTACTAAAAAATACAAAAAACTAGCCGGGCGAGGTGGCGGGCGCCTGTAGTCCCAGCTACTCGAGAGGCTGAGGCAGGAGAATGGCATAAACCCGGGAGGCGGAGCTTGCAGTGAGCTGAGATCCGGCCAGGGCAATCCAGCCTGGGCGACAGAGCGAGACTTCGTCTCAAAAAAAAAAAAAAAAAAAGAACCTTTTCTATGACCAAGAAATCCAGTTTTTCAGACTACTATGTCCTAAAGTGTACTTGGAGGTGTAAATTTCTGGATTGTTGTCCTGGCTCTACCACTTCCAATATATAACCTTGGTCAATGACAGAGTTCAAACTGGAAGGTATATAGTTATCCAGTTCTGTTTTTTCTGCATAAATAGGTCATGCATAGGCAAAGTAACTTCCACACATTCAGAAAATGGTTATCTATGATTACAATCTTGATTAAATGCAAATAATAGTCCTGCCTGACCTGCCTACCTGTGGTTTGCAGTGAAAATCAAAAGATGAAACAGATGTGAAAATACTTTGCTAAATGGGAGACTTGTTATTGGAATGAGGAATTATTGTTACTATTACATTTTTGTTTTGTTTTTCTCTTATAGATAGTAAACTGTAGCAACTAACATTCAACTTCTGTTGTTCCATTTTAGAAAACGTTGTTGTTTATAATCACACTCTACAAACTTTACAAGAAGGGCTCAGCTATTTTTCAGGCTTTGCTAGCCAACCCAGAAGGAAGTGGTCTCCGAATTCAAGACAATAATAATATCTTCCTGTCCTTGGGTCTGCAAGAGAAAATTTTGAAAAAACTTCTGACAGTGGAAAACAAAGTGAAGGACCTAGAAGGGATAATCATTGCTCAAAAACCTGCCACGAAGAGGGATTGTTCCTCTGAGCCCTACTGTAGCTGCTCTGACTGCCAGAGTCCCTTGCCCACATCAGGGTTTACTTCCCCATTTGAAATGTGATGGACTCCAATCTTTTCCAGAAAAGCACCGTTTCCCTCATGTGTGCAGTGGCGTATCAATAAAGATAGAGAACTCTATTGAAATTACCCTGCAAAAACTGGCTCTCTATTTAGTAGCGCTGAACTCTACTTGTATGTATGGTGGGGTAAAGTGGGATACAGTGGTAGTTTAAAATGTCTCTAGGATTGTGGTGTACACTCAGCAGGCTGGAGACCATAAGCTGCCATAGAGGGGAGAGGATAGCTGAGCTGGAATCTAAGGCTGTAGAAAGAGAAGGGAGGGTGGTCAGGTGTATGGCCTTGAGGTCCATGACGACAAGGTTAGACTAAATACAATAAAAAGTAGGGGGTGGGCATGGTGGTTCACGCCTGTAATCCCAGCACTTTGGGAGGCCAAGGCGGGCGGATCACAAGGTCAGGAGGTCAAGACCATCCTGGCTAACACGGTGAAACCCCGTCTCTACTGAAAATACAAAAATTAGCCGGGCATGGTGGCGGGCTCCTGTAGTCCCAGCTACTCAGGAGGCTGAGGTAGGAGAATGGCGTGAACCTGGGAGGCGGAGCTTACAGTGAGTCAAGATAGCACCACTGCGCTCCAGCCTGGGAGACACAGCGAGACTCCCTCTCAAAAAAAAAACCAAAAAACCAAAAAAACAAAAAAAAAAAAAGAAGGAAAGTTCTGTTTGAGGGCCCTGCAATGGACTGTCCTTTAGAGGTAGGCTGACCTCTGTGCTGGTCTTTGGCCTAAAGGTATATATGCAGTCCAGGGGTCTCCTGCAATAATTACTCAAAAGTGGGCAAGGGTGGGAGTAGATACAGACTGACATAAAGGAGACTGACTTTATCCAACTTTTACTGATACCTACTCTATGCTAAGCATAGTGATAATCCCTAGGAATCTTTCCTGAGTGCTTCAGGAGCACTCAGTTTGGCTAGACAGACAAGTAATTTCAGACCAGGGAATTATAATACAGTGGGGTCATAACTTTTTTTTTGAGTCAGAGTCTCGCTCTGTCACCTTATGTCTACAAAAAATCAAAAAAATTAGCTGGGTGTGGTGGTGCATGCCTGCAGTCCCAGCTACTCAGGAGGCTGAAGCAGGAGGGTCACTTGAGCCTAGGAGATTGCTGCAGCAAGCAGCCTGGATGGCACAGTGAGACCTTGTCTAAAAATATATATATACATATTATATTTGTATATAAATATTATATACATATTTATATATGTGTTATATATACATATATACATATTTATATTTATATATAAATATTATATAATATATATTATAGAGAGAGAGAGAGAAAGAGAGAGCAGGCTCCAAAGTGGCATCTTCCTAAGGGAAGGGTAATCTTGACCATTTGTAATTTCCGCCTGATCCACTGGAGTTAAAATGCCACCCCTGGGCCGGGCACGGTGGCTCAAGCCTGTAATCCCAGCACTTTGGGAGGCCGAGACGGGTGGATCATGAGGTCAGGAGATCGAGACCATCCTGGTAACACGGTGAAACCCTGTCTCTACTAAAAAATAGAAAAAAACTAGCCGGGTGAGTTGGTGGGCGCCTGTAGTCCCAGCTACTCGGGAGGCTGAGGCAGGAGAATGGCGTAAACCCGGGAGGCGGAGCTTGCAGTGAGCTGAGATCTGGCCACTGCACTCCAGCCCGGGTGACAGAGCGAGACTCCGTCTCAAAAAAAAAAAAAAAAAAAAAAAAAATGCCACCCCTGGATGAGACTTCCCCGTATCAGGTACTAAATACAAAAACAGGTGGGTGAATACAGGGTGGGGCCAGGAAAGGCTTCGCAAAGGAAGTGATATTGAGGTGTCCCATAAATGATTACATAGGCAGACAAAGAAATGGAAGATATTATTCCCGAGGGGGATCATCATGGAAGTATATTTTTATTTTATTATTATTATTTCTTTTTTGAGACAGAGTTTTGCTCTTGTTGCCCAGGCTGGAGTGCAGTGGAGCGATCTCAGCTCACTGCAACCTCTGCCTCCCAGGTTCAAGCGATTCTCCTGCCTCAGCCTCCTGAGTAGCTGGGATTATAGGCGACTGCCACCACACCTGGCTAATTTTTTGTATTTTTAGTAGAGATGGGGTTTCACCATGTTGGCCCGGCTGGTCTGGAACTCCTGACCTCAGGTGATCCACCCGCCTTGACCTGCCAAAGTGCTGGGATTACAGGCATGAGTCACTGCGCCCAGCCCAGAAGGATATATATATATATATATATATTTTTTTTTTTTTTTTTTTTTTTTTTTGAGACAGAGTCTTGCTCTGTTGCCCAGGCTGGAGTGCAGTGGCGCAATCTTGGCTCACTGCAAGCTCTGCCTCCTGGGTTCAGGCCAGTCTCCTGCCTCAGCCTCCCAAGTAGCTGGGACTACAGGCACCCACCACCACACCTGGCTAATTTTTTGTATTTTTAGTAGAGACGGGGTTTCACTGTGTTAGCCAGGATGGTCTCGATCTCCTGACCTCATGATCCACCCGCCTCAGCCTCCCAAAGTGCTGGGATTACAGGTGTGAGCCACCGCGCCCGGCCAAAAACAGAAGGATTTTGAAGAGTAGACTGATGTCAGGTAATGAAGGACCTTGAAGGTCATACCATATAGTTTGGGCTTTATACTGTCAGAAATGGACCATTATAGGGTTTTTGTTTTTGTTCTTTTTTAACAGAGTAACACAGAATTAGTAGCCTATATGAGAGATAGAACGTATGAGCTAGAAAGCAGAATGAGCTAGATGCAAAACAAATAACAGCTGTTCTTGTTAGGGTAACCAGGCTGGAGTACAGTGGCATGATCTCTGCTCACTACAACCTCCGCCTCCCGGGTTCAAGCAATTCTCCTGCCTCAGCCTCTGAATTATAGGCACCCACTACCATGCCTGTTTTTTTTTCTTTTGTATTTTTTTTTAAAATTTACTTATTTATTTTAGATTTGGGGGTACAGGTGCAGGTGTGTTACATGGATATATTGCATGATGCTCTGAGCTTCAACTGAATCTGTCACCCAGGCAGTGAACATAGTATCCAATAGCTATTTTTTGTATTTTTAGGGTTTTGCTATGTTGGCCAGGCTGGTTTCAAACTCCTGGCCTCAAGTGACCCACCCCCCTCGGCCTCCCAAACTGTTAGGATTACAGACGTGAGCCACTATGCCCAGCCAAGGGGGATCATTCTTTTCTTGGGGCCTGAGCACTTATGGCCAGGGCTTTAGTTAAGGGACCTTGAATGTTTGGTAAGCAGAGAATCAAGGCAAGATAGGGGAAAAACTTGAGAGAGCAACTGTATCATATAGCTTAGGGTAGATGGACTACCCTACAGCAATGTCTATCACTCTAGGGATAATCATCTTTATCCTTCAAATTCAGTCATTTTCCTTTATTTATTTATTTATTTATTTATTTATTTATTTATTTGTGAGACGGAGTCTTGCTCTGTCACCCAGGCTGAAGTGCAGTGGCGCAATCTCGGTTCACTGCAAGCTCCGCCTCCCGGGTTCACGCCATTCTCCTGCTTCAGCCTCCTGAGTAGCTGGGACTACAGGTGCCCGCCACCACGCCCGGCTAATTTTTTGTATTTTTAGTAGAGATGGGGTTTCACCGTGTTACCTCATGATCCTCCTGCCTCGGCTTCCCAAAGTGCTGGGATTACAGGTGTGAGCCACCGCGCCCGGCCCCTTTATTTATTTTTATAGAGATGAAGTCTCACTGTGTTGCCTTGGCTGGTCTCGAACTCCTGCACTCAAGCAATTATCCCACCTTGGCCTCCCAAAGAACTGAGATTACAGGTGTGAGTCAACACACCCTGCCAGTCTTTCTCCTTTAGCAAAAGCCTGCCAACAGCCTGTTTTGAGGTTCCCATTTTTAGACTCCACATGGGTCAGCCCTTCTATTAGCACTGTCTTTCTGAAAAGAGAAACAAGTGATTATTCACTTTCCATAATTCACTAGTTCTCCACTGCCACCACATTAGTCTGCACTACCATCTCTCACCTGTTTTTTTTTTTTTTTTCCTGATATCCTTGGCAACTGCTAAATCATCTGGATTCCTGAAATGGCCTCCCAACTGCACTCCCTCCTTCCATTCCCCATTAAATTTACTCTCCAAGTTGTAGTGAGGATTGTCTGCTGAAAATTCTGCAATGCTCTGCTCAAAATCCTGCAATGGCTTCTTCTTTCATTCTAAGTAAAAGTCTTTTAACTAAAAGACTGCATGATGGCATGGATCTGTACTCCCCGTCTTCCTTACTCTTTCCACAGCCTCTTGCCATTCCTCAGATACGATAAGCACTGGCCAATCTCAGGGCCTTTGCACTTGCTCTTCACTCTGACTGGCAGTTTCCTCAGATATCCACATGGCTTCTTCTCTTACTTTTTTGGGGGGTCTCAAATGCCAGTTAATCTGAGAAGGCTTCCTTGACCAACTTATGTAAAGCAGCACCCCTCACACCAACATGCTGTATTGCCTTTTTACTGCTTTTTCTTCATAGCACTTATCACCATTTCCACTTTTACTTTTTTTTTTTTTTTGAGACGGAGTCTCGCTCTGTCACCCAGGCTGGAGTGCTGTGGCCTGATCTCAGCTCACTGCAAGCTCCGCCTCCCGGGTTCCAGCCATTCTCCTGCCTTAGCCTCCCGAGTAGCTGGGACTACAGGCGCCCGCCACCTCGCCCGGCTAGTTTTTTGTATTTTTTAGTAGAGACGGGGTTTCACCGTGTTAGCCAGGATGGTCTCGATCTCCTGACCTCGTGATCCTCCCGTCTCGGCCTCCCAAAGTGCTGGGATTACAGGCTTGAGCCACCGCGCCCGGCCTTTTTTTTTTTTTTTTTTTTTTTTTTTTGAGACGGAGTCTCGCTCTGTCGCCCAGGCTGGAGTGCAGTGGCGGGATCTCAGCTCACTGCAAGCTCTGCCTCCCGGGTTTACGCCATTCTCCTGCCTCAGCCTCTCAAGGAGCTGGGACTACAGGCGCCCGCCACCTTGCCCGGCTAGTTTTTTGTATTTTTTAGTAGAGACGGGGTTTCACCGTGTTAGCCAGGATGGTCTCGATCTCCTGACCTCGTGATCCGCCCGTCTCGGCCTCCCAAAGTGCTGGGACTACAGGCTTGAGCCACCGCGCCCGGCCCACTTTTACTATTAAATATTTGCTTATTATTTATAAAACACTGCATCCACCCCAGCTAAGAATGTAAGCTCCAGGAGAGGGGCTTTGGTTCACTGCTATATCCGTGGCACCCGGAAATGCATCTGGCATTTCACAGACATTCAGTATTGATTGAATGAATGAATTCCAGTCAGTCTTGGCTCTTTGAAACCTGGGCCTCCTACTCTCCTATCTCTTCAGACACATGGTGACCGATCAATGCTATGATGCCCCCCTCCCAAGCAGTAGCTAACCTTTATTGGGCACTCAGAGCCATCTACATTGCTAGGAGCTTTACATGAATTTTCTCATTTGATCTTAACAATACAAGAAAGTAAGTACATACTATGTTATTCTCATGTTACTGAGGAGGATCTGATGCACAGACAGATTAAATAACTTGCTAATACATGGTGCAGCCATGGCTGGCAATCAAGCAGCTTGACTCTAAACCTGTGCCCTTAGCCACAAAACTTGGGTGGTAGAAGCTCCTGTGAGGCTTTGGACTCAAAGACAGCTGAAGACAAGAGTGAAGAGGGCATAGCAATGATGGCCTGAGGGAGAGAAAATTTTGAAAAAGTGTTTACCCCTCATATTTTTAAGTTGGTATCTAACAGGTTTCATCATAAATTCAAATAGTTGCAATCGATGTAAATTCTTGCAAATTATAAATACTGACATTTTAAGATAAAACTGTTAAATCATTGCAACTTTTCAAGATAAAGAATTTTAAAAACTGTTAAATCACTCTTTATAATGTATCCAAGAGAATCTATATAACTGAATAACCACATTATCCATTAAAACATACACTAATGAGCTCTTCAACATTGTTCTTTTATTATCTCTAACATATTTAGATTGTACTCTAACAAAAAAAATGTTATTCAAATGTAATACTTTGATGTCTGAACAACCTTTTATTGATCACTTCTTGGCAATAAAAATACGACATGTAGTAAACTTTAAAAAAATTTCCTGTAACTTTATGGCTCTACACTGGAATTCTTCTGAAGCGAGTAATCATCACAATAATCTTTAGTATATAATGGATCAAAATGACACGATTACAAATATCGATAATACGTAGTTATAAAAGGTGAAATTCTATTGGGAACACATCTCTTAGATAGATGGGGCTGACCCACCAATTAATTCATTTATCTGGATGAATACTTCCTACTGATGGATTAACAGGGTTCAGTTTCAATTCTGTTGTTTTCACAGATACAAGTGCTGAGAAATAGTTTTACATAAACAAATAGGTGAGAATGCTAGTAGTTTTGTTGTAAGAATGTCAATCAATCGTTTGGTTTCTTTCTGAGTTGCATGCCAAAAACCAAACAGTGTTCCTTCATCAGCTGACAATTCAATAGGGCTACCATTAATTTTATTGAAAGCAAAGAACTGGAAACCATCTGACTTGAAAAGAATTTGTTATCCTATTATTAGAGTCATCCACTTTCTCTAGTGACTTTTAATTATACTAATTACTCTGAGAGGCATTTAGGCAGGGTTGAGAAATTCAAGATATTAATTTCAATACATCTTTAGCATCACAATATCACAGTAATTTAAATATATTTTAGTTGTAGCTATTTAGCTCACTTTATTGTAAATAATAATTATGCTAATTAGCAACGATAGTATGTTTAACCAATTAATCATCAGATTAACTTTCGGTCAGAATAATTGACTTCACTTTTTAAGTCAAAGAAATGTACAGGTGTCCCAGTCACCATATTTCACTTCTGAATTCCAAGAGAGAAATGGCATTGCGCCTTACTGATGCAAATTTGTGCCCTAAAGTAAGACGCTTTCATTTCAGGTATGTCTAACCCACGAGATCCTTGCTTTGTTCCAGGGCACTCTCGCAGGGAAAACGCCGCCTCTGACTACACTTGGGGTGGTTGAGACGAGATTTTCAAACGCTTGAATTCTCTCATACGCTTGAATTCCGAACACCCCAATACTGGCCAAAAGCCTCCATTTCTAATGCCTGGTCTCGCTTTTGAGTTAGCTGTAATTCAGAGGCACGATTTTTAGAGACTGGGAAATCGGCTGCGGTCGCGTCCTTCCAAGCCACCTCAGGCGGGAGCCGCGGTCCACTCAGTCCGGCCCCAGCCCCGACTACCTGTCGCTTTGTTGGGGGAAGGAGGGCAGATACTGCAGCCCAGTCAAGGTAAGCCGCTGACCCAGGGGGATGGAACTGCGGCTCTAGAGATTAGAAAGCCAAGAACATCGCCGCGTTCACGGGCCCAGGAGGAAAGCCAGAACCCTAGACCGGAACCCAGCGTCAAGAGGTGGGGGAAGAATGTTGATGCAACACAGCTCAGCAGGTCCGGGAACTTGGCGTCTGGGTCTCCGCCCTCTTTGGGCCGGAAGTGAGGAAGGTGGGGCTGGGGCTTTTTCTGTAGAAACTAGGAGGGACTGGGTAGAGTCTGCAAAGGGAGGAGTGTGTCTGTGACACTGCCAGCAGCGCGCAGAGGGAGGGATGGGGGCGGGTATCGGAATAGGGGCCCTCGGAAAGAACGGATATCGCTGTGACACCGCGGGGACGCTCTGAGGGGACGAGTGTCGGTGTGGCACCGGTGCATGCTGAAGGAGCCGGCGGAACCGGGTGGCCATGGGGATGTGGGCATCGCTGGACGCTTTGTGGGAGATACCGGCCGAAAAGCGTATCTTCGGAGCCGTGCTGCTCTTCTCCTGGACAGTGTATCTTTGGGAGACCTTCTTAGCACAGCGGCAGGTGAGCCTAGACAGGGTCCAACCTGACCCCCACACCCGGCCAGCCCTGGACTAGCCTTGACTTCGACCCTGAGACTCTTTATTGCTCCAGTCCCTGCGCCAGTCTTGTCTCTGTGGTCCCTGCTGAGTCTGGTAACTTGGCCCGATGGCGGGCTGTGGCTTTGAGGGGGATCTTGGTGCGTCAAAGAAGTTTTCTGTAACGTTATCATGGGACCTAATCCCGTTAGGGCCTGGAGGAAGGCTTGGGCTCTTGTGCCCTCCCTGCAGCTTCCTTGGGATCCTTGGGCCCAGACTTGGCCTCCTTTATCTTTGGAATAAGCCTTCAAAAGGATTTAGACACCCAACTTCCTCATGACATTTATGTAATCATGCCTAACCATAGGATTTTGCAGTCCTTCCAAGAACTTGCGCCCTTAAAGAGCATATATTATTTCTGCTGAAAACAAAACAAAACAAAACAAAACTTATCGGGCTGGGCGCGGTATCTCATGCCTGTAATCCCAGCACTTTGGGAGGCCGCGAGGCAGGTGGATCACCTGAGGTCAGGAGTTCAAGACCAGCCTGACCAACGTGGCAAAAACCCCTCTCTACTAAAAATAGAAAAATTAGCCGGGTGTGGTGGCGTGCACCTGTAGTCCCAGCTATTTGGGAGGCTGAGGCAGGCGAATCGCTTGAGCTGAGATTGCACCACTGCACTCCAACCTGGGTGACAAGAGTGAAACTCGGTCTCAAAAAAAATAAAATTAAAAATATATATATATTTCTCATTTTCTATAAAATCATCATTTTAGTTTAAAGTATTAAAATGGTAAAATAGAAAGTGAAAGTTAACAATTTACCTGAGATAACCATGAATTAGAGATCTAAACTTTTGTTTATTTTTAATCTTTATTTATTTATTTCATTTTAGACGGAGTCTAGCTCTGTCGCCAGGCTGGAGTACAGTGGCGCGATCTCGGCTCACTGGTTCAAGTGATTCTCCTGCCTCAGCATCCCGAGTAGCTGGGATTACAGGCACGTGCCACCATGCCCAGCTAATTTTTGTATTTTTAGTAGAGATGGGGTTTCACCATCTTGGCCAGGATAGAATATTTATTTATTTTATTCAGAGACAGGGGCTCACTCTGCCACCCAGGCTCAAGAGCAATAGCATCATCATAGCTTACGGCAGCCTCGAACTCCTGGGCTCAAACGACCCCTCCACCTCCACCTCAGCCTTCTGAGTAGCTAGGACCACAGGTGCGGCTCACTGTACCCGGCTAATTTTTTGATTGTTTTATAGAGCTGTTGCCCGGGCTGGTGTGGAGTTCCTGGACTCAAGTCATCCTGCTGCCTCGACCTCCCAAAGGGCTGGGATTACAGGCGTGAGCCACCGTGCTCTACCTGCCCTCAGCTTTTATTGGCACACAACAATATATAGGGAAAGCATGTTGTAGTGGCCCATTATTTTGTTTGGTATCCATTCTCTGTATTACATTTCCTGAACTGAAATTACCCTTACCTTTTAGAATTTAGTATAATGAGAAAGTTGATCTTTCTCCTAAAAAGATAGAGTCTCTGTCACCCAGGGTGTAGTGCTGTGGCACAATATGGGCTTACTGCAACCTCTGCCTCGCAGGCTCAGGTGATCCTCCCACCTCAGCCTCCCAAGTAGCTGGGACCACAGGTGCACACCACCACACTCTGCTAATTTTTGTATTTTTTGTAGAGACAGGATTTCACCACATTGCTCAGGCCAGTCTCGAAATCCTGGGCTCAAGGAATCCTGCCCGTGCCTTCCAAAGTGCTGGGATTACAGGCGTGACCCAGTGTGCCTGACTGAAAGTTGCTCTTTTCTCACAGACCTGATATGTTTCCATCTGGTACTCCTCAAGTTTCTGGCATTTAGGACCAAATTTAATGAGCAGCCTCAGTATCTGTTCATACTCACGGTTAGCATGTGTGCTTCTCCTTTCCATGAGTTTGTTTTCCGTATTATAGGAGGTATGTAAACCTAGAATGAGTAGTACGTGTTACAAAGTTGTGATGTTACAACTTTGGTTTACATATACAAACTGAAGTGTGGTGACAACCCTGATTATAGTTTTACCAGTCAGCTAACCTCAGGTTCTCTTGTTCTGCTTTTATTTTCCTGCATCAGTCATTTCAGTGGTTAATGTATTTGATCAAGTGCAATATTTGTGTAGGTATAAAGCAAATTCAACAGAAATAAGTGGCAAGCCATAAACCATTCAATGTTTGATCATAAATGACTATTGTAATAATCGACTGTTTCACTTAAGTGTTTTCTTTAAAATATTTCAGAGAAGAATATATAAAACAACAACTCATGTACCACCAGAATTAGGACAGATCATGGATTCTGAAACATTTGAGAAATCTCGACTGTATCAACTGGATAAAAGCACTTTCAGCTTCTGGTCAGGACTCTATTCAGAGATTGAAGGCACTGTGAGTAATTTACTTCTTGGAGAGACAGTCTGTCAAATTGTTTAATACTTCATAATGGTTGTTTTCATTTTCATATTTTTGTAACACAAAAGAGGGTGCCACACTTACAAGTCCCAGCATGCTTTCTTAACCTTTGTTATTGGTAGTAATGGCTGTGGAGCAAAAAAAACAGAAACACAACTGCTTAGTCAGTTTAAAACTACAGAATATGGGAACTATTACCCTGAAGCCAGGTAGAAAAAAGATCCTCTTCCATTAGGATCCAGCTGAGATGTCATGTCTTCCAAGAAACCAATTGAAACTCCCTGCCTGATGAATGCGGGTAGGGTAGCATCCTATCATTATTCCTGTCAGAGTACTTACCGCATTATGTTGAATTTGCCTGGATTTTTTTTTTTTCTTCCGGCACGATCTCGCTCTGTCACCCAGGCTGAAGTACAGTAGCATGATCTTGGCTCACTGTAACCTCTGCTTCCCAGGCGCAAATGATCCTCCCATCTCAGCCTCTTGAGTAGCTGGGACTACAGTTGCATTCCACCACGCCCTCTCAAAGTGCTGGGATTACAGGCATGAGCCACTGTGCCTGGCCTGATTTGACTGTTTAATTGGCAGACTGGTAGTTCCTTAAAGAAATAGTACTTTAAGGTCTTGTTCATCATTTTATACCTAGTGCATGGCATGTAATCAGCATGTAGTTCCTATTTACTAAATGAAATAATGTGGGGTTTCTTTTTGTTGTTGCTTTTTTGTTTTGTTTTGTTTTTGTTTTTGTCTTGCTCTGTCACCCAGACTGGAGTGCAGTGGCACGATCTTGGCTCACTGCAACCTCCGCTTTCCGGGTTCAAGCGATTCTCCTTCCTTAGCCTCCTGAGTAGCTGGGACTACAGGCATGTACCACCATGCCTGGCTAATTTTTTTGTATTTTTAGTAGAGATGGAGTTTCACTGTGTTAGCCAGGATGATCTCAATCTCCTGACCTCGTGATCTGCCTGCCTCGTCCTCCCAAAGTGCTGGGATTACAGTCATGAGCCACTGTGCCCTGCCACTTTTATTATTTTTATCATCCTGATCATCATCATCATCATTTCTCTAGAACTTTTACATCCACTAGTACCACTAAGAGAAAGATTCCTAAATTTAAAAGAATTATGATCAGATACCATCATTGTTTCGTGAGTTAAAGAAACTGGCTTTATGTAGCTGTGTTAAATGACAGAATCGTCTAGCTCATCACAAAATTTTTCTTAACAAGTATGGAATAATAAGACTAGTGTGGTTAGATCCAAATTATTAGAAACTGTGCTTATTTCTTCAGGGTGATGGAAAATGGCAATGCTTCTAGAAGAGTTAAATTTTGGTATTTAGAAAAATTAATAAATGATTTGGAAAACAAAATCTCATTGGCTTTGGGGATACACAGCTATTGCTGTTAAGTAATCTTTTCAATAATGACTTGGCTTTAGTTAATTTATCTGATCATTTCTTCTGTTAGGGACAGGTCACAAGTAGGAAATCATCCTTCAGAGACAGATGGAAGTAGAAGTGGTTAATTTAGACACTATTCTTTCTTTTTTTTTTTTAATAGATGAAAGAGAGTTTACTTATGTATTTATATAATGGCCTTGGTCCAAAAAAGACTAATGGGAGCTCAAAAAAGAATTATAGTAACTTTAAAAAATACATTAAGCATATCCAAGATCTTAAATGTATTATTCTCCCCAAAAGCTAGCTGCTTCCAAACTTGATTTAATATTTTGCATGTTTTCCCTCCATTGCTTGGTAAGTGTATTTGCCTCTCCTTTCTGCAATCGATGTCTGACAGCTGAGTTTTGCTGTTTTGTCAACTGACATTTCCCCTTCTGTTTCACCAGTTTCAGAGGAATTGTTGAACAGCTTACAACACTACCTGAAGAAGTAATACTGAGAGTTCTTGTTCTATACTGATTAATAGCTCCCATATTTTTCTTCATCTCTGAAAGGTCTGAATTCTCTGTTTAATGATGACAAGGCAATTAGATGAGATAGACACTATTCTCTTTCTGATGTTTGCTTCTTGGAAGTCCTTTGACTTTACCCCCTACAGGGCCATAGTAAAATGATAGGAAAAGCATTTTCAATCTCCTTGGTTGTCCCTGGTAAATAGTGCCAGAAAAGATAGACAGTAGCTTGGTAATTATGGTTGGTGACTATTTGTTCTAGGAGATAACAGAAATAGGGAGAATACGTATATAAAGTGAGAGCTTTGTAATGTACTGTGGCTCAAACTAGAAGCAGTACTGATGGGCTAAGGTTGGGAACAGTAATAGTTGTCATGATTTTCACTTCATACATAGTTTTTATATTTATTATTTGATGTTTACAACAGTGAAGTAGAAAGGATAGGCATTATTATTCCCTTTTTATGGATGAGGAAGCAAAGGCTTGGATAAATTAAAGGGCTTGCATGTTTAATGGCCAGGGGACATGCTAATAAGTAGTATAACTGGGTTTCAAACTCTGTTCTTCTGAGTCTTTAAAATGACATTGAAAAAACCATTCTTGAAACTCTGAAGACTGCAACATGAATGTGCTAAATTTATCTCTGGGGATTTTGTGGCTGCATTTACGCTTGGCAGGAAGAGTATTTTGGGTAACTTTGAAACCTTGTTTTGTTTGGAAACAAGTTCATTAATTTCTATTTGATTAAAATTAATAGGTTTGTATGTTTTGATCACAGAGATCAAGTGAGAAGATTAGTTTCGACTTTTTTTTTTTTTTTTTTTGCCATAGTACTTTCTACTTGATAGAACCTAAATAGAGTCCTTGTGTGGCCAGTTATGGTTGCCACTGTTCACATAAATATGACATTGCATCCAGACAGAAAATGTTCAGCCTCTCTGAGACACTTTCTCTAGTATCTCACAGATACCAATAAAGGGCTCACTGAAGAAATGGAGTGGTTGGGGAGCAGAGTAGGGCAGAGTTGAAAAGTTTAAATTGTTGCTTCTGTAATTTTTGCATGTTTCTATGTGAGCAGTTTCACCTTCTTGAGCCTAAGTTTTCTTATCCTTAAAATAAGAAGTGGGCTGGGTACAGTGGCTCACGCCTGTATTCCCAGCACTTTGAGAGGCCGAGGTGGGGCAGATCACCTGAGGTCAGGAGTTTGAGACCAGCCTGACCAACATGGCGAAACCCTGTCTCTACTAAAAATACAAAAATTAACCTGGCCTTTTGGCACGTGCCTGTAATCCCAGCTACTCAGCAGGCTGAGACATGAGAATTGCTTGAACCCAGGAGGTGGAGGTTGCAGTGAGCTGAGATTGTACCACTGTACTCCAGCGTGGGTGATAGAGCGAGACTCCATCTCAAAAATAAACGAAAATAAAATGAGAAGTGTGTGGATGTTAAGCCATACCTTGTATGGTTTGTGGCAAGGACTAAGTGAGTGAGGTAATGTAAATGAAGCTCAATGCATAGGAATTACTTAGTCATTGGGTTTCTTTGGCTAAGTTACTTTAACCTCTCAGTTAAGGTAACCTTTCCGTTAAAGACTTTCAGTTGCCTCATCTATTAAATAGAGATGATTATACCCTTTTCCCTGCCTGCTTTTCAAGACTGTAGTAGTGAAGCCAGGCATGATGACTCAATCCTGTAATCATAGCATTTTGAGAGGCTCAGGTGGGAGGATCACTTGAGCCCAGGAGTTGGAGACCAGCCTGGGAAACATAGTGATACCCCATCTCTGCAAAAAAATTTTTTAAAAAATCAGCTGAGTGTGGTGATGTGCACCTGCAGTTCCAGCTCCCTGGAGGCTGAGGTGGGAGGGTTACTGGAGCCCAGGAGGTCGAGGCTGCAGTGAGCTGTGATCACACCACTGTACCCCCACCTGGTGACAGAGTAAGATCCTGTCTCAAAAAAAAAAAAAAAAAAAAAAAGTAGTGAAATAATATATGTCAAAGCACTGGAATTATTTTTTCTGGGATCATTAATTTTGCCATAGAACAACCCTGGGAGCATACTTAGTGAAATTATCAACATAGAGACATTGTACAGTTCACCATGCTTTGTTTTTCAGTCCCCAGAAGAAACTAAACAAGGTTTGCAGTATCGATTTTCAAATGCATTTATAGATCATTCAAAATTCACATTAAAACTATCCTTAATGCTCATTTAAATACTGGACTTTTAGTAATAGTTGCTCTAGCCTTTACTAAAAGCATTATAAGTCCTTAATTATACATTATTATTATTATTATTTTTATTTAATTTTTTTTTTTGAGACAGAGTCTCGCTCTGTTGCCCAGGCTGGAGTGCAGTGGTGCGATCTCGGCTCACTGCAAGCTCCACCTCCTGGGTTCACACCATTCTCCTGCCTCAGCCTCCTGAGTAGCTGGGACTACAGGCGCCTGCCATCACGCCCGGCTAATATTTTGTATTTTTAGTAGAGATGGTGTTTCACTGTGTTAGTCAGGATGGTCTCGATCTCCTGACCTCATGATCCACCCGCCTCAGCCTCCCAAAGTGCTGGGATTACAGGCGTGAGCCACCGTGCCCGGCCAATTATACATTATTTATTAGTATTGGGAATTGGCTGAAAGAAATACCATCCCAGGTCAATTACTTCAACAACTAGGGCATATGTCAGACAGTGGTGTCTTTTGGGAAAACAAGGTTTATGTCTAAGGTTGAGTTAGTTGTAGTAAAGTGGAAATACCTGGAGGTAGTGTTAGGGGAGCCTTTTGAAAAGCAGTTTATTGGGGCTGAGTGCAGTAGCTCACGCCTATAGTCCCAGCACTTTGGGAGGCCACAGTGAGAGGACTGCTTGAGGCCAGCCTGGGCAACATAGAAATACTCTATCTGTACAAAAAATTAAAATTAGCCAAGTATGGTGGCACATACCTATAGTCCTGGCTACTTGGGAGGCTGACATGGGAAGAGCCTTTGAACCCAGGAGTTAAAAAATACAGTAAGCTATGGTCATAACACTGCTCCCCAGCCTGAGTGACAGAGTGAGACTCTGTCTCTTAAAAAAAGAAAACAATTTATTAACGCAATGATTTTCAAACTTTAGTATACATCAGGTTTACCTAGAAACTGCTGGGTCCCACTTCCAGCTTCTGATTTGGTACATCTGGGGTAGGGCCTGAGACTTTGCATTGCTGTGAAATTCCCAGATGCTGTTGCTACTGTCCAGAGACCATATTTGAGACCCATGATATTAAACCAACCCAATGTACTGTTAACAGTCTAAAAGATGAGTAAAGTGTGGGTGAGATTGTGGGAAAACAGAAACACTCAAGTACTGCTGATGGGAGTGTAATTTGTTATAAACACTTTAGGAAATATCCTGATAATACCAAATAAAGTTGAAGTCTACCATGGATGGATCTAAGAAAATTTAGAGTATAAAAAGCAAATCGTAGACTGATAAGTACAATATGATGTCATTTATATACGTTCTTTAAAAGCATACATAAATCACTATATTATTTGTAGATACATATATGAAAATGGGAATTAGATTGGAAGGATACCCATGAAATACGATAGTACCAAAACCCCTGAAACCATGAGGAACTATGTCTGAACCAATGGGAATATTGTGCTTCCAGTCAAGGAATGTGATTGATCATTGTGCTCCTAAGGTCCTGTCCTGTAGAGAGAAAAAGTAAATTGATTCCTCTTGACAAATGAGTCCCACAAAGTTGTATGTGTTTCAGGCAGTAGAATTTCTTAAACATGCATTCTTTTCAAATTTTGAGCTGCTTCCTAGCTCCTAATGTCCTGGTTATTTAGTGAATGTCTGTGTTCACTTTATCTGCCCAAGACCAAGACAAAGGGTGGTGCTGAGGAAGAGACTTCTCCTGTGAAAGTCTGGCCCCTACCTCGCCTCTTCCTGACCCAGCAAAGACACAGATAATCCCATTCTGTTCCCCAGTTCAGTAAGTGGACATGACTCTCTACTTCTGTGCTTTGTCCTGATGGAAGAGGACTATTTTCTTTCACAGAAAAGACAATTATGGAGCCATATTAACATGGTTCAAATTCCATTTCTATCACTCATTAGCTTTTGGATTTCGAACTTCGTTGTTGTTGTTGTTGTTGTTGTTTGTTTTTGAGACAGGGTCTCATTCTGTCACCCAGGCTGGAGTGCAGGCATGATCCTGGCTCACTGCAGCCTTGACCTCCCAGGCTCAAGCAATCCTCCTACCTCAGCTCCCCCAAGTAGCTAGGACCACAGAATCATGCCACCATAATCGGCTCATTTTTGTATTTTTTGTAGAGACAGGTTTCACCATGTTGTCCAGGCTGGGTCTCAAATTCCTGAACACAAGCAATCTGCCTGCCTTGGCCTCCCGAAATGCTGGGATTACAGGCATATGCTACCACACCCGGCTGTTTAACCTTTCCAAGTTTAGTTTGTGATTTTGTTGTGGTCTTTTGACAGAAGTGTGTTTTTGTTTTGTTTTGTTTTAGAAAAGCTTTATTGAGGTAATTAATGTACCATACAATTCATCCGTATATAGTGTACAGACAAAAATGTTATTTTAACTGCCTAAATTTAGTCTCTCAGTGGTTTGTACTCATCTACATGCATAAATTATGCTAAATGTTAAATAGGTCTATTTTTTAAAAAATTAATTTTATTTTGTTACTTTATTTTATTTATTTTATTTTATTTTATTTGAGACAGGGTCTCACTTTATTGCCTTGCTGGAGTGCAGTGTCACGATCATGGCTCACTGCAGCCTTGACTTCCTAGGCTCAGGCAATCCTCTCACCTCAGCCCCCCAAGTAGCTGGGTCTACAGGTACTATCAGGCCCAGCTAATTTTTAAATTTTTTGTAGAGATGGGGTCTCAACTCACCTTGGTGCCCAGGCTGGTCTTGAATTGCTGGCCTCAAGCCATCCTCCTGCCTCAGTCTCCCAAAGTGCTGGGATTACAGGCATGAGCCACGGTACTGGCCTCTTTTTTTTTTTAATAGATTATTATTTTGTACTTTCTTTCTTTATACCATGCTTTCTCATATGATAGTTTCTAGTACTGTTCAACTGTGATCAAAGTATGCTTTGTTTTATAGCTTATTCTTCTCTTTGGAGGAATACCTTATCTCTGGAGGCTTTCTGGACGGTTCTGTGGTTATGCTGGCTTTGGACCAGAATATGAGGTATGTGATTATTAGCATATATTTGTCATGGTATTTCTTTTGGCTTGGCAGGCTTTCTACTAAAGTTAATTTTTTGGCTTCTGCCAATGTTAGATTTGCCTCTCTGTCTGCATAGTCCTTGGTTACCCATGCTGTATTGGCATAACATTAGTTATGATAACAAATCCCAGAATATCACAGGCTTATTTGCAATGGTTTATTTCTCAATCACATAATAGTCCAGTGTGAGTATTTTTAGTTATCAGGTGACTTTCTTCCATGTGGTAAGCCAAGAATGCAGGCTCTTTATCTTAGGGATTTGTCTATATGATTTAAGGTACCTTTCATATAGTGCCTGTGTAGTAGAAAAGGATTTGTTTTGTTTCTCGTTTACTTCTCTCAAAAGTAAACTTTTTTGAAGGCAGGGATGATGTTTCA
This sequence comes from Macaca thibetana thibetana, assembly GCF_024542745.1. Taxonomy (NCBI): domain Eukaryota; kingdom Metazoa; phylum Chordata; class Mammalia; order Primates; family Cercopithecidae; genus Macaca; species Macaca thibetana. The sequence goes on from NC_065578.1 coordinate 39,330,510, forward strand.
GAGCTTGTATTATCCGTAGAATCAAGCATATTGCTTAGGATGTAGTAAGTGCTCAGCAAATACTTGTTGATTTGTTTGCTAGTAGTTCATAAAAACTAGATTTTTGTTTTTTCTTTTGCTTAGATCACTCAGTCCCTGGTGTTTCTGCTGTTGGCTACACTTTTCAGTGCATTGACTGGTTTGCCATGGAGTCTTTATAATACTTTTGTGATAGAAGAAAAACATGGTTTCAATCAACAGGTATAGTAAAGAATAACAAATGTTCTCTTTTTTTTTTTTTTTTTTTTTTTTTTTGAGACGGAGTCTGGCTCTGCCGCCCAGGCTGGAGTGCAGTGGCCGGATCTCAGCTCACTGCAAGCTCCGCCTCCCGGGTTCACGCCATTCTCCTGCCTCAGCCTCCCGAGTAGCTGGGACTACAGGCGCCAGCCACCTCGCCCGGCTAGTTTTTTGTATTTTTTAGTAGAGACGGGGTTTCACCGTGTTAACCAGGATGGTCTCGATCTCCCGACCTCGTGATCCGCCCGTCTCAGCCTCCCAAAGTGCTGGGATTACAGGCTTGAGCCACCGTGCCCGGCCAACAAATGTTCTCTTTTAAATGTGAAAAACTTCTGTGCTTTTATCCTGTACTGTTTATAATTTAAACATAATTTACTATTTCAGAGTATGAATTGAGAAAAAACGGAACTGCAGATATGGTAAAGATCATAGCTGAAAGTCTTGGGAGCCACGGTGGCTCAGGCCAGTTGCCCTGGCACTCAGGGAGGCGAGGCTACACGTTCAAGGCCAACCTGGTCAACGTTGATTAAAAAAAATAAAAAGGAAAAAAAACTTAGGCCGGGTGCAGTGGCTCATGCCTGTAATCCCAGCACTTTGGGAGGCCAAGGCGGGCGGATCACAAGGTCAGGAGATTGAGGCCATCCTGGCTAACCCCGTGAAACCCCGTCTCTACTGAAAATACAAAAAATTATCTGGGCATGGTGGCGGGCGCCTGTAGTCCCAGCTACTCAGGAGGCTGAGGCAGGAGAATGGCGTGAACCCGGGAGGCGGAGCTTGCAGTGAGCTGAGATCTCGCCACTGTACTCCAGCCTGGGTGACAGAGCAAGACTCCATCTCAAAAAAAAAAAAAGAAAGCCTCGACTGGGTAGAGTGGCTCACACCTGTAATCCCAACACTTTGGGGAGGCTAAGGCGGGAGGATCACTTGAGCTCAGGAGTTCAAGACCAGCTTGGGCAGTATAGTGAGACTTCATCTCTACAAAAAAATTCTAAAAGTTAGCCAGTTGTGGTGGCGTGCACCTGTAGTCCCAGCTACTTGGGAGGCTAAAGCAGAAGGATTACTTGAGCCCAGGAGGTTGAGGCTACGGTGAGCCATCATTGTGCCACTGTACTCCAACCTGGGCAACAGAGCCAGACCCTGTCTCTTAAAAAAAAAAAAAAAGAAATTTATGTTATAAACTCTTTTAGCACTAATGTCTGTTGTTTTTCAGCTACTGATAATCATTTGTTTGTGACAGGGTCTCGTTCTGTCGCCTAGGCTGGAGTGCAGTGGCAGGATCATGGCTCACTGTAGCCACAACCTTCCAGACTCAAGTAATCCTCCCACCTCAGCCTCCCTAGTATCTGGGACTATAGATGAATTACACTACACTGGGTTAATTTTTTTTTTTTTTTTTTAAATTTTTAGTGACAGGGTCTCACTATGTTGCCCAGGCTGGTCTGGAACTACTGGACTCAAGCAATCCTCCCATCTAGGCCTCCCAAAGTGGTGGAATTATAGTCGTGAGCCACTGCACTCGTCCTCAGTTAATAATGTTTAAATGAATTTTCACCTGTAAGATGCAGGACATTTACTCATTGTCTTAAGCTGTCTAATGTCATATAATATAGTTTCACTGCATGTTAATTTAAAAAATTGCTTTAATAATGTATCCTTTGTAGTTATTTATTAGTTATTTAAAAAGCAAAACCAGTTTCTCAGTTTCTTGTGGTAATGTTTTCTTTTTGCAGACTTTGGGGTTCTTCATGAAAGATGCAATCAAGAAATTTGTTGTGACTCAGTGTATTTTGTTGCCTGTGTCTTCACTTCTACTTTACATTATTAAAATTGGGGGTGACTATTTTTTTATTTATGCCTGGCTGTTTACATTAGTTGTGTCTCTGGTGAGTAAAATCTTTATTTCATTTTCTTTACAAAAGTTCCTTGGTGAGATTACTGTAATCTTCATTGGCATGTAAATAGTTCTTAAGAAGCAGCTGAAATATAAATAGGTGCTTATATACATTTCCCCTTTGGTTTCTGCTTTTGATTATAGAAACAGGAGTATTGACTGACCATAAATTTCCTTCTCCTTATGCTAACTCTTACAGGTCATAGAAACTAGTTGTTAGTCACTTTTAATGATTCCGTTGTCAGGCGGTTTTGGGTTGTGCATTTGTGAGTTGCCACCAGAATGACTAAGTATGATAATTTAATGACTCCTGACTGACCTCCACTGCCTAAAATCATGGTTATTTTGAAGAGAAATGAGATTTAAGAGGGACAAGAGAAAGAAAACATATATTTAACTGGCTTTCTTCTGCTTCCCTTCCCCTGCCTTTCCCTTCCCCGTTAGACACTCTCTGCCTTCTTTGCCCCATCTACTTCCCCTTCCCCTTGTATCTTTTACGCATTCTTCTTCCTTTCCTTCTCCTTTGTCTTCCCTTGTCTCCCCAACTGCCACCTATTCCTGCCTCTCTTCTTCTCCTTTCCTTTTCCCTCTCACTCTTTTCCCCCTTCCCTCCCTCACATCTCCTATTCCTCTTCTCTTTCCATACTCTCAAGTGCTTCACAACACAAACACTGCAACACAGTCAGAATGGTCTGTTCAGGGCCAGGCACAGTGTCTTATGCCTGTAACCCCAGCACTTTGGGAAGCCAAGGTGCGAGGATTACTTAAGCCCAAGAGTTTAAGACCAGCCTAGGTAACACAGTGAGACTGTGTCTCTACAAATAATAACTTTTTAAAAACTCAAATGAAAAAGACCAGAATGGTCTGTTCAGTACACCCAGAAATTATCATCTATCAGCTCTTCAACTCCACTGATGATGAGGTTTATTTTATTTTATTTTATTTTAGTTTAGTTTAGTTTAGTTTAGTTTAAGACAGGGCCTCCCTATGTTGCCCAGGCTGGAGTACAGTGGCTATTTCACAGGCATGATCATAGTGCACTACAGCCTTGAACTCCTGGGCTCAAGCAATCCTCCTGCCTCAGCCTCCCGAGTAGCTGGGACTACAGGTGTGTTATACCACGCCCCAGCTGAGGTTTATTTTAGTCTGAATTACATAATGCCCATTGTTTCATTTTCCACTGATGGGATCAAGATCAGAAAATGGGCGGTAGTTGGATTTACAGGTATCAATTGTATGGCAAATTAAAGTAAGAGGAAAAAGAGCAGAGAAAATGCTCTAAAAATGCTTAAGGAAGTGCTTTTTCAACCACAATGTACGATTATGAACTACAGGTAATTAATTTTAGCTGATAAGCCAACCAAGTAACAGCATACAATCAAGTTCTACGAATTCTTTTTTAGGAAAGACTTCAGGTCTATTGTGATTACACTCAAAGGCAGAACTGCGTGTTATGATTGGCTCATGAAGCATCAGAAATCCCCAAGATAGTTTTGAAAGGACTATACTTATTACCACCTAGAGATCTTAATCACTGTTAGTAGCATTATCCTCTAAAATAAAATTCATGGGTTTACTCGGTTACCAGACTACTCATTTCAATTTAATTCATCAGACAGATATTATGCTCTTACTAATTTGGGCCTGGGAATACCAGAGCAAGTAAGTTCCTTGTTCTCAAGTTTGAGGTCAACATAATTGTTTTAATATAATTTAATCTGTATAATAAAGAATGGTTTTTCTTTTTTTTTTTTTTTTTTTTTTTGAGACGGAGTCTTGCTCTGTAGCCCGGGCTGGAGTGCAGTGGCCGGATCTCAGCTCACTGCAAGCTCCGCCTCCCGGGTTCGCGCCATTCTCCTGCCTCAGCCTCCTGAGTAGCTGGGACTACAGGCACCCGCCACCTCACCCGGCTAGTTTTTTGTATTTTTAGTAGAGACGGGGTTTCACTGTGTTAGCCAGGATGGTCTCGATCTCCTGACCTCGTGATCCGCCCGTCTCGGCCTCCCAAAGTGCTGGGATTACAGGCTTGAGCCACCGCGCCCGGCAAGAATGGTTTTTCTTTAAGAACATGTTTATATGTTGTTCTGACATTTGCTTTTCAGGTTCTTGTCACAATCTATGCTGATTATATTGCCCCTTTATTTGACAAATTCACACCTCTGCCTGAGGGAAAGCTTAAAGAAGAAATTGAAGTGATGGCGAAGAGTATTGACTTTCCTTTGACGAAGGTGTATGTTGTGGAAGGTAAGGCTACCTGGGGATAAGAAGGTTTTATTCAAGTGGTTTGTTTTATTTGATGATTTATTCTTAAAATTTTAATAAAAGAATAAATCAGTTTTTGGTTTTTTTCTTTTTAAACTTTGTTATTTAAAGGCTAGGAGTTTACCTTTTGGCTTTTTAAGATTTACAGAAATCGATAACATAGGCCAGGGGTAGAAACTGGTGGCTTGATGCCAAATCCTGCTCTTGTCTGCAGCTATGTTTGTTTGGTTTTACAGTATTGTTTTGAGTTTTTGGCCAAGGTTTTTTCACTCTCTATTATATTATGTTATATGTTAGACTGATTTATTCACTTCTGTTATCTGCCTGGTTCTTTCAGGTAATTAAGTTGAACTCTTGAATAGTCAGATTCTGTTTAGTATTAGTTTGGAGGCTCTTAAACAAAGCCAGTGTTATTGACCTTGTCTCCTCCAACAAAATATCCAGTGTTCTGGAGGACTCACCTGAAGATTGATTACCAAAGACTACAGTACCATCGAGTACTGCAGATTCGTTATACTCTGCTTTTTTGATGATTGCTTTTGAGATTTAAGTGGTCTCTTGACTGCTACTCATTAACACCCAGTCTATTTCCATTAACACCCAGTCTATTACTTTCTTTGAGACTTTGGTAGTCAACTACCAAAGTCTCAAAGAAGCCTACGGAGATGTAGAGAGAAACTGTTGTAAGGTTCTATGACTTTGAGAATTTATAAGGTCCATATAATGAATGTAATAGTTCTGCCCCTGCCACTTGCCAGTTATGGGATCTTGGACAAGTAACTTCACCCTTCTGGGTTTCAGTTGTGTTTCCTCTAAGCTATGGTTTCACAAATGTTTTTTGTAAAGGGCTAGATAGTAAATATTTTAGGCTTTGTGGGCCACTTGTTCTCTGTTGCAACTATTCAATGCTACTATTATAGCGCAAAAGCAGTCGTAGACAATACTAAACAAATGAGCATGGCTGTGTTCCTGTAAAACTTTATGAAAATAAATGGCAGACTGGATTTGGCCTGTGAGTTGCAGTTTGCTGATCCCTGCTCTAAAATAAAATATTACCAGTGAGAAGCAGCTATGTTAGATGAAGGACTAGAAACTGAGAAGCAATCACAGGGTTAGAGGAAAATAGAGATGGTCACAACTGAAAAGAATAAATCAACAGCAACTGGAAGAACTTAGAAATTTCAGACATTTAGTGGCTCCTGAGGATATATAGCCCAACTAAAGCCACAATTGGAGTAGCTTAAAAGTCTGTGGATAAATGGTAGAAGAGTAAGCCAGTTCATACTTACTTCTTTAGCCTCTGAAATAACTACTGTTTTTTTGGGGTTTTTTTAAGGTAATATTAAACTAAAAATTTAATCACTAATCAGTACAACAGAATAGTCTCTAAGTGGCTTTTACTAAAGGAGCAACCTAAGTTGCTGATCCCTTAAGTTATAATCAGATAATGTGAAATAATAGCTAATGCTATTGACAGTGGAGGTAGTCAACAGAATATGTGAAATATATCAGTGCTATTTTCTTTTTATCTTTCCCCCCCCTACAACATCCAGAGTATGAGAGCTCTTTTCATTTTAGATAAAATAGTCAGGGAAGGCTTTATGGAGGGTTATGACCTGAGCTGGGTGTTAATGGGAAGTCAAGATTTGAGTAGGTTGGGGGCAGCATTTCAGACGTCAGGCTTCAGGGTCAAAAGGCTTGGGTTCGAATCATAGTTCTATCACAGATTACCAGTGCTGGGTTTAGTGGCTCCAGCCTGTAATCCCATCTACTGGGGAGGCTGAGGTGGGAGGTCAGAAGTTCGAGACAAACTACTTGTGTGACTTTGGACAACTTAGCTTTGCTAAACAGCAATTTACTCATCTATAATGTATGTTTTTATTGTTAACAATAGTAACAATTCTCAAAAATATTTCGAATGAATGAATGTTGTTGCCGACAATAACAACACATATTACATATTTGTAAATTGGTAGGGAGATTGTAGTGAAAAGCCAGGAATCTTGCTCTCAAAATATTATCAGATAGCAAGTGCTATGCAGAGAGTTAAACTAGTTTGGTCTGATAAGTTGATACTGTAGATTGGGTCATCAGATTAAGCTGAGACCTAAACGGAGGAGCTACCCACTTGACGTCAATGGGAAGATGTTCAGGGACCATAAAGAAGTCCAGTGTGGCTGCACCATAGCAGGAGAGTGTTAGGAGATGAAATCTGAGACATAGGCAAGAATCAGACTACATAGGCCTTTGTAAGTCAGGGTAAGGAGTTTGGATTTTAAGTTCAGTGGGAAGAGCCATTGGAGGCTTAGACACGAAAGTGACATGGTCTGCTTTGTATTTTTAAAATATCCTGGGCTACTGTATGGAGAATATATGTAAAGAGAGGCAAGAGTCTAGGTAGGACATAATGGTAGCTTAGACTAGGATAATAGTAACTAATGGAGAGAAGTGGATATATTTGGGACAAGTTTTAGGGCTAGAGTTGATTGAATTTTCTAATTGATTGCATTGGGAGAATAAAGGAAAGAGTGACATCAAAGATAATGGCCTAGGACTTTTGACCTGAGCAGTTGGATATATGGTAGTTTACTGAGATGGGAAAAACTGGGAGACTAGTAGGTTTCTGGGGAATTAAGACTTCTAATGGTTATATTACATATTGAGAAACCTATTAAACATTGTATTAGAGTTCTGTAAGCAATAGAAACCAACTGTGGCTGATTTAAGCAGAAAAACTGCTTATTGAAGCAATATTTGGGCCAGGCGCGGTGGCTCATGCTTGTAATCCCAGCACTTGGGGAGGCTGAGGCGGGCGGATCACTTGAGGTCAGAAGTTCGAGACAAGCCTGGCCAACATGGTGAAACCCTGTCTCTACTAAAAAAAAAGTTAGCTGGGCGTGGTGGCGGGCGCCTGTAGTCCCAGCTACTTGGGAGGCTGAGGCAGGAGAATTGCTTGAACCCGGGAGGCAGAGGTTGCAGTGAGTCAAGATCGTGCCATTGCACTCCAGCCTGGGTGACAGATCAAGACTCTGTCTCAAAAAAAAGAACAGTATTTGGCCAGGTGTGGTGGCTCACACCTGTAATTCCAGAATTTTGAGAAGCTGAGGCAGGTGGATTACCTGAGGTCAAGAGTTCGAGACCAGCCTGGCCAACATGGTGAAACCCTATCTCTACTAAAAATACAAAAATTAGCCGGGCATGGTGGTGCACACCTGTAGTTCCAGCTACTTGGGAGGCTGAGGCAGGAGGATCGCTTGAATCTGGGAGATGGAGGTTGCAGTGAGCCGAAATCACACCACTGCACTCCAGCCTGGGCAAAAGAGTGAGACCCTGTCTCAAAAATAAAAAACAAACAAAAAAAAAACCAGAAACAATATTTGATATCTCACAAAGTCTGCGGGAAAATTAAGTTTACGAAGTTCAGAAAATGGGCTGGTACATAGGAAGGCTAGGAATGTATGATCATATTGCGGAGCCTATCTGGTGAGGACACTGCTGTGGCTACTTCAGAACACCGGATTCAGCCACTAGCACCTGCAGAATTAATTCCTCACTGCTTTGCTTTTTTGTGTAATTAGCTAACTATTCAGAGTCCCTAAGGGGTGCATCTGATTGACTAAGCCAGGGCATGGGGCTAGCTGCTCGGAGTGCTGGAGAAACAAATATCTGGTCTTTTAGATTTCTCAAATGAGAAGCAGCCTCTCACGTGGTGTGACACTCCCTAAACTCTGAAAGGAGATTCTAATTTTGGACAGGAAAAAAGACTACACACAAGAATACAAACAACAAATAGGTCTGTAGACATCACTGTGGAGATGTCAAATAGGTAGCTGTATGTATGAGTCTGGAGTTTTAGGGTGAGGTCAGCACTAAAAATACAGATTTGGAAGTATCTGGCACATAGATGGTGTTTAATGCCATCAATGAGGGCACTTATGAGAAGGGGACCAGGGTCAGAGTCAGCAGAGAAACAGCCAGGAGGGAGGATAAGGAGGAGAGGCCCTTGAGGTGGGAAGAAAACCAGAAGAAACTGGTGTCTCAAAAGCCGGGAGAAGATTGTGTTTTAAGGAGAAAGTGGTCAACTATGTTAAATGCTGCTAAGAGGTTGATTAAGAGGAAGCTTTTTTTTTTTTTTTTTTTTTTGAGACGGAGTCTTGCTCTGTCGCCCAGGCTGGAGTGCAGTGGCCGGATCTCAGCTCACTGCAAGCTCCGCCTCCCGGGTTCACGCCATTCTCCTGCCTCAGCCTCCCGAGTAGCTGGGACTACAGGCGCCCGCCACCTCGCCCGGCTAGATTTTTGTATTTTTTAGTAGAGACGGGGTTTCACCATGTTAGCCAGGATGGTCTCGATCTCCTGACCTCGTGATCCGCCCGTCTCAGCCTCCCAAAGTGCTGGGATTACAGGCTTGAGCCACCGCGCCCGGCCAAGAGGAAGCATTTTAAAGAAAAAATGGCAATGCCTTACATTTTTGTAGAATGTTTTGATTTTTGGAGTTCTCAAATACATTATTTCATACCTCAAGTGATATCATTAATCCATTCAGTAAATAAGCATCATTGAATATACAGTCATGCATCGCTTAATGATGGCAATATGTTCTGAGAAATGCATCATTAGGCTTTTCATTGTCATGCAAACACCAAGAGTATACTCATGCAAACCTAGATGGTATTACCTACTGCACACCTAGGTTGTATGCTATAGCCTCTTGCTTCTAGACTACAAACCTATCTAGCATGTTACTGTACTGCATACTGTAGGCAATTTTAGCATGATGATTAGCATTTGTGTATCTAAACATAGAAAAGATAGTGTGCTCTGCTACAACATTACGGTGGCTATGAGGTCACTAGGTGATAGGAATTTTTCAGCTTCATTATAATTTTGTGGGACCACTGTCCTGTATGTAGTCTGTGGACCGAAATGTTATTATGTGGTATGTGACTGTATACTACATGCCAGGCACAGCGATATAAAAAGCTTATGTTACAGTACAGGGATTCTTTTTTGTTTTTGAGATGGAGTTTTGCTCTGTCGCCCAGGCTGGAGTGCAGTGGTGCGATCTTGGCTCACTGCAAGCTCTGCCTCCCGGGTTCAGGCCATTCTCCTGCCTCAGCCTCCCGAGTAACTGGGACTACAGGCACCCACCACCACGCCCGGCTAATTTTTTGTATTTTCAGTAGAGACGGGGTTTCACTGTGTCAGCCAGGATGGTCTCGATCTCCTGACCTCGTGATCTACCCGCGTCGGCCTCCCAAAGTGCTGGGATTACAGGCATGAGCCACCGCACCTGGCCAGTACAGGGATACTTAACCTTTAGTAAGTATAAAAGTCCCTCGAGAGTTTGTTAAAAGACAGATTCCTTGAAGGGGTGGCCTGCCCCTCCACACCTGTGGGCGTTTCTCGTTAGGTGGAACAAGAGACTTGAGAAAAGAAGTGAGACACAGAGACAAAGTATAGAGAAAGAAAAAGTGGGCCGGGCGCGGTGGCTCAAGCCTGTAATCCCAGCACTTTGGGAGGCCGAGACGGGCGGAACGAGGTCAGGAGATCGAGACCATCCTGGCTAACACGGTGAAACCCCGTCTCTACTAAAAAATACAAAAACTAGCCGGGCGAGGTGGGGGCGCCTGTAGTCCCAGCTACTCGCTAGGCTGAGGCAGGAGAACGGCGTAAACCCGGGAGGCGGAGCTTGCAGTGAGCTGAGATCCGGCCACTGTACTCCAGCCTGGACGACAGAGCCAGACTCCGTCTCAAAAAAAAAAAAAAAAAAAAAAAAAAAAAAAAAAAAAAAAAAAAAAAGTGGGCCCAGGGGACCGCCGCTGAGCATTCAGAGGACCCACGCCAGCACCCCCACGCCAGCACCGGTCTCTGAGTTCCCTCAGTATTTATTGATTTTACCATCTTAGAAAAAGGGAAGTGGCAGGATAATAGGATCATCGTAGGGAGGTCAGCAGTAAGACATATGAATAAAGATCTCTGTGACATGAATAAGTTTAAGGAAAAGTGCTGTGACTTGATATACATATGTAAACACCTCCATAAACCTTTTTAGTGCATAAAGAGCAGCATTGCCGGTAGCACGGCCCACCTTCAGCCCTAAGGCGGTTTTCTCCTTTCTCAGTAAACAGAACATACAGTCGGGTTTTACACCGAGATGTTCCATTGCCCAGGAACGGGCAGGAGACAGATGCTTTTCTCTATCTCAACTGCCAAGAGGCCTTCTTTCCTCTTATACTAATCCTCCTCAGCACAGACCCTTCATGGGTGTCAGACTGGGGGACGATCAGGTCTTTCCCTTCCCACGAGGCCATATTTCAGACTATCACATGGGGAGAAACCTTGGACAACACCTAGCTTTCCTAGGCAGAGGTCCCTGGGTCCTTGAGATTAAGAGAATGGTGATGACTTTTCACAAGCATACTGCCTTCAGGCACTTGTTTAACAAAGCACACCCTGCACAGCCCCAAATCCTTTAAACCTTGAGTCACCACAGCACATGTCTCTTGCAAGGACAAGGTTGGGGGTAGGGTCACAGATTAACAGCATCTTAAATACAGAACAAAATTGAGTCTCTTATATCTACTTCTTTCTGTATAGACACAGTAACAGTCTGATCTCTTTCTTTTCCACACAATTCCTGGGCTTCATTCCCAGAGATTCTGACTTAGTAGGTGTTTCCAGTATCTACTTCTAACAAGTACCCCTAGGTGATTTTGGTGTATTCCTTGGACCACACTTTGAGATACTTGGACTGGTGGGAGATAGTAAGACATTAATTTACTTTTGTTTGTGTGCATACAATCTGCTTACTTTCATAAATAACTTCAGATAGCATTTAAGAAATTTTTAAAATTAATTTAAAAATTTAGGATTAGGGCCAAGCATGGTAGCTCACGCCTGTAATCCTAGTACTTTGGGAGGCCGAGGTGGGCAGATCACCTGAGGTCAGGAGTTCAAGACCAGCCTGGCCAACCTGATGAAACCCCGTCTCTACTAAAAATACAAAAATTAGCTGGGTGTGGTGGCGTGTGCATGGAATCCCAGCTACCCAGGAGGCTGAGGCAAGAGAATCGCTGGAACCCGGGAGGCAGAGGCTGCAGTGAGTAGAGATCATGCCACTACCAGCCTGGGTGACAGAGTGAGACTCCGTTTCAGAAAAAAAAAAAAAAAAAAAAATTTAAGATCAGAAAAGACAGAAATGAGATAGAAGAATGGGACTTCAAAGGGTAACACAGACAAAATAAACAAACATGTTTGGCTCTTCCTGGCAACCAAACCGAAAAGAAATGTAATAATGCAATAAATAAATAATAGCTTCTATTTGTCAAAGTTTTACTACTAAACATACTGCCAAGTACTTTTCATTAGATATATGAGTAGATAGAAAATTCATGTTTTTTGTGAGAGACTTCAGATTCTCAAGAGAAATAAACATTTATCATTTCTTTTTTGAAAAAAGTATATAAATAATTGTAGTAGTATAGAGATAAGACAGCATACTAATTGCTTCACTTAGAATCTCTCATGTAATCCATAATCTAACCTAATAAGGTAGATAATAGCCTCGCTTCATAAATAGGAAACTAAAGCTTAAAGAAATGAAGAAAGTTTTCTAAATTTACACAACTAATACATGGCAGAGCCAAGATTTGAACCCAGAGTCTATGCTCTTAATCACTATACTCAACTCACTGCACATTGTAGAACATTTGGAAGTCAAAGAAGTATATAAAGAAGAAAATAAAAATCAGCCATAGTTCAGGTACTGTTAAAAATGTAGGTATGGGCTGGCTGTGGTGATTCACACCTGTAATCCCAGCACTTTGGGATTCCGAGGCAGGAGAATTTCTTGAGCCCAGGAGTTAGAGACCAGCCTGGGCAACGTAGCAAGACCCTGTCTCTACAAAAAATTAGCCGGGCATGGTGGTATGTATCTGTAGTCCTAGCTACCCAGGAGGCTGAGGCAGGAGGATTGATTGAGCTCAGGAGGTCAAGGTTGCAGTGAGCCATGATTATGCCATTGCATTACAGTCTGGGCGACAGAGAGAGACCCTGTCTCAAAAGCAAAAAAGGTATGTCTTCTTCCAGTCTTTATAAAAATTGCTTTAATTATAGAAGTAGGTATGCTTATTTTAAAAGTCTTGGGGAAAAAAAGGAAACAAAAATCCATAATTCTAGAATTTAGTGATAAACATTTCAGTATTTTGGTATGTTTCCTAATAGGCATGGGCTTATGCTTTTCTATTAATATTTATTAGATCGGTGCAAAAGTAATTGTGGTTTTAGACCATGAATTTTATAACTAGGCTCAAACACATCTTTATTAATCAAAAGAGGAACCATTACAATGAATGCATTTGTGCCAACAAGAAATAAGTTTGTTTATTCCTGTAGGGTAAAACTCTGTGCTTCGGGATTTGGCAAACTTTTGGAAAGCATTTTCTGCATCCAGCTAGTTGTGGAAACGTTTTCTCTTTAAAAAGTTGTCGAGATGCTTGAAGAAGTGGTAGTCAGTTGGCAAGAGGTCAGATGAATATGGCAGATCAGGCAAAACTTCATAGCCCAATTTGTTCAACTTTTGAAGCATTGGTTTTGCGATGTGCAGTTGGGTGTTGTCTTGGAGAATAATTGGGCCCTTTCTGTTGACCAATGCTGGTTGCAGGCATTGCAGTTTTCTGTGCATCTCATCGATTTGCTGTGCATACTTCTCAAATGTAATGGTTTTGCCAGGATTCAGAAAGCTATAGTGGATCAGACTGGCAGCAGACCACCAAACAGTGACCATGACCGTTTTTTGGTGCAAGTTTGGATTTGGGAAGTGCTTTGGAGCTTCTTCTGGGTCCACCCACTGAGCTGGTCATCGCCCGTTGTTGTATAAAATCCATGTTTCGTCTCACATCACAGTCTGATAGAGAAATGGTTTGTTGTATAAAATAAGAGAAGACGACACTTCAAAACAATGATTTTTTTTATTTTTATTTTTGCTCAGCTGATGAGGCACCCACTTATCAGGCTTTTTCACCTTTCCAGTTTGCTTCAAATGCCAAACGACCCTAAAATGGTCGACATTGAGTTCTTCGGCAACTTCTTGTGTAGTTGTAAGGGGATCAGCTTCGATGATTGCTCTCCATTGGTCGTTGTCATCTTCTGATGGCCTACCACTATGCTTCTCATCTTCAAGGCTCTCGTCTCCTTTGCAAACTTCTTGAACCACCACCGTGCTGTACGTTCATTAGCAGTTCCTGGGCCAAATGCGTTGTTGATGCTGCGAGTTGTCTTTACTGCTTTATGACCCATTTTGAACTCAAATAAGAAAATTGCTTGAATTTGCTTTTTTTTTTTTTTTTGTGAGAGAGTCTCCTGCTGCTGCCCAGGCTGGCGTGCAGCGGCGACATCTCTGCTCACTGCAATCTCTGTCTCCTGGGTTCAAGCAATTTTCATACCTCAGCCCCACGTGTAGCTGGGATTACTGGCGTGCGCCACCATGCTCGGCTAATTTTTTGTATTTTTGGTAGAGACAGGGTTTCACCATGTTGGCCAGGCTGGTCACGAACTCCTGACTATAAGTGATCCGCCTGCCTCAGCCTCCCAAAGTGCTGGGATTACAGGTATGAGCCACAGTATCCGGCTGAATTTGCTTTTTGTCTAATATCATTTCCCTTATCTAAAATAAATATAAAATAAACAGCAAGTAATAAATCATTAGCAAAAAACAAAACAAGAAATGTGCATTAAAATGACATATAACATAACCATATTTAAGAATGTATTCCAATATCAAACATCAAATTTCAACAATGCAAAAATCGCAATTACGTTTGCACCCATCTAATACATGTACACTTTTTCTTGACAATAATGGAACCTTATATATATGAAGTTTTGTATGCTTCACAATATATTGGTGAGCTTTTTCTTGTTAAAATTCTTTGGAAGTATAATTTTTTTCTGGCTGCTTAAAATTCTATTTTATAGTTTTACTATAATTGAATCATTCCATAACTGTTGGATGTTTAGGCTTTACTTATTTACTTATTGCTATAAAGCTGTGATGAGCACATTTATTGGCAAAAAAACAGACACTCTCCACTTCTGGTGGTGAATTATATTGATATGGTTTTTCTTCTATTAAACGATTTAAAAATGTTAATGTCCTTTCCAGTAATTAAATTTCTAGGAGTCTCTCCAAAGGACCCCAAACTTTTTAATTATATTCCATGCTTTGAACTGTCTTTTCCTTAGGATCTAAACGCTCTTCCCACAGCAATGCTTATTTTTATGGCTTCTTCAAGAACAAGCGAATAGTTTTGTTTGACACTCTACTAGAAGAGTACTCTGTACTAAACAAAGACATCCAGGAGGATTCTGGCATGGAACCCTGCAATGAGGAAGAAAGGAACAGTGAAGAAATAAAAGCTAAAGTTAAAGTGAGTTCTTTTTTCCTAAGAGACTCTACCTTAGTTTTTATACACAGTTCCTGTGACAACTCAAAATAACATCAATTTCTATGCAGTGAGTGTTGAATTCAGGGAGACTATCAAATAAAAAACCATGGCTCCTTTATAGTTCTGGTATTTAGGAGAGTTTACCACTATTATTACATGCTAACTACCTTGCAAGCTTTTATAGAATGTAGAGATTAAAATTGGAAGCTCTGTAAGAAAATTCATATGATTATAAGCTGTCTTTAAAACAGTAACTTGTGTGTGTGTGTGTGTGTGTGTATAAAATTTCTGATGTGTTTATGATCAAAGAATTCCCACAAGCAAGATAAAGAGAAGATAAACATCTAATTTTTAGCTTTATTAAGACAGTAATTATAGGCTTTGGCAATGGAGAGACTTGGATTTGAATCCTGGTTCTGTCATTTAGTAGCTTTGTGTCCTTGGATACATTATGTAATTTAGTCTGTTTTATTTGTTTAACACACATTTATGAAATGTATACTCTGTGCTGAGATACTTTGCTTGGCACTAGGTACACAAAAATCAAAAGGAATACCTTCTTCTTAAGCTTACAGTCCAAAGGGGAGCTAGTCATGCAATCACAGTACAATACGTTAATTGCTACTGTCAAGCTTTAGACTCTAGATATAGTGGGAGCACAAGAAAAGACGTTTCTTGAATCTGACCTGAGAGTCTGAGAAAGCTGCTTCTGAATCCTTTTCCTGGATAAGACTGACTGATATTGATTAGCAGAATTTAAAATATCAAGACTAAATGGGGGAGAGGGGACAATGATAAGAAACAATACAAACTGTCAGAAACGGTCATCAGTATTTGTATGTGTGATGGAATGTGCCATTGCCTTTGGTGTCATACAGAGATGATTTTAGATCCCTGTTCACTCACCATCTGTGTAACTCTGTGCAAGTAAGTTAAGCTTTCATTTATCTATGTATTTATTTATTTTGAGATGAGGTCTCATTATGTTTCCCAGGCTTGTCGAACTCCTGGCCTCAAGTTACCCGCCTGCCTCGGCCTCCCAAAGTGCTGGGATTATAGGCGTGTGCCACTGCACCCGGCCAAACTTTCTAAATCTTTGATTTCTTAACTGAAAGATGAGGCCAATAGGGTTTCTCAAGCTCCACACTATTTTTTGGGGACAGATAATGTTTTTGTTGTGGGAGGCATCTTGCGCATCATAGGATGTTTAGCAGCATCCCTGGTCTCTCGCCACTAGGGGCCATTTCCCCCCCCCAACCTCCAAAAATTGTGACAATGTCTCAGAATATTGCCAGATGTCCCCTAAAGGTTCGGGTGGGGTCAGGTCTCCCCTGGTTGAGAAATACAAGGCTAAAGATGCCTACATTTTAGGATTTTGAAGATTAAATCAAATAATATGTGTGAAATACCTTGTACTGTCTATCAAAATGTAGAGAGTACCAGAAAATGATTAGCATCTGAGCATCTGTTTTGACCCTAAAAACAGGTTCTAGTAAAGTACCTAGCCTATTATAAATATGTAGAGGAAATAAAATTCTGTGAAGGGATTAGAAGACATATTAAGGTCATCTTATAGATAGGAAAACTGAAGTCCAGAAAGAATAACCCAGTGATAGCACTAGAGAATCATGCAAGTTTAGAAAGTTAATCTGCTTATGGTCGGGCGCTGTGGCTCATACCTGTAATCCCAGCACTTTGGAAGGCCAAAACAGGTGGACCACTTGATGTCAGGAGTTAGAGACCAGCCTAGCCCACATGGTGAAACCCCATCTCCACTAAAAATACAAAAATTAGCCGGGCATCGCGTGCCTGTAGTCCCAGCTACTCCAGAGGCTGAGGTGGGAGAATCGCTTGAACCCAGGAGGCAGAGGCTGCAGTGAGCTGAGATTGTGCCACTGCACTCCAGCCTGGGTGACAGAGTGAGACCCTGTCTCAAAAAAAAGAAAGTTAACCTGCTTAAGAGGCATCTTAAGCATTGTCTAAACCTGGTAATGTTAAGTAATGTCTAAACCTAGACATTAGCTAATGGTGCACTGATTACAAGCAAAGTACAGAGATAACAGACGTTTAATGTCTATGAGAATAGTTTTCTTTGGCTACAAAAACAATTGAGTGGTCCTTTGAAGTATGTTGAATGGGATTTGACTTATTTTGCTGGCTGCTTTAGAGGCCCGCAGCTGGGTGTGGTGGCTCACACCTGTAATCCCAGCACTTTGGGAGGCTGGGGTTAGAGGATTGCTAGAGGCCAGGAGTTTGAGACCAGCCTGAGCAACATGGTGAGACTTCATCTTCTCAAAAAATAAAAAAATAGCTGGGCGTGGTGATGCCCACCTGTAGTTCTAGCCACTCGGGAGGCTGAGATGGGAGAATCACTGGAGTTCAGGAGGTTAAGGCTGCGGTGAGCTGTGTTTGCTCCACTGCACTTCAATCTGGGCAACAGAGCGAGACCATGTCTTCCAAACAAACAAAAAGAGCCTGCTTTGCTTCATTGGTTAACTACAAATATTTTACTGTCTAAATACATATTACATGACAAGATACAACAGACATAGTTTTACCCTAAAGAACCTACAGTAGAGGAGACAAATAGCCTAGAGTTTAAGGCAGGGCATGGTAAATGTCATGAGTAGCAGCTGATATAGTGTGGCTTTCAGAAATGGAGATATTGATGCAGATTCTAATGGTCAGCAAGTTTCTTAGAAGTGAGGCTATTTGAAGTAGGTAGAAGTTTGACTTGGGGCTGGGGTTTTTCAGGTTGAAGGCTAGGAATAAATAGAGATAAAGTTCACAATGCCTGTTCTGAAACTAATGATTAAATGGATTCTTGTAGATGGGGATAGGAAGGTAGGCCAGGACCAGTTTTTTGAATGCTTTTTCCTGAAGCCATCAAGTGATTGTTTCCAGTGGCCTGGAAAGTTTAATTTGGGTAGAGGCCCAAGCTTATTTTAGGAAGATTCAAATCTGATGGCAGAATATAGAATAGAGCAAAGATTGGAGGCAAGGAGACTTCTAGGAGTCTACTGCATTAAGATGCCCAAGATAAGCGTGAGATAATGAGGGCCTGCGCCAGAATGAGAGGTCCAAGTAAGTGCAAGAGTCATAATAAAGGATGGATTGAAAGTACAGTCATGCTCCACATAATGACATTTCAGTCAATAATGGACCGAATATGCTACCATAATATTATAATACCATGTTTGTAACCATACTTGTCCTAAGGTTACATATACTTAGATACACACTTACTCACTATTGTGTTACAGTTGCCTACAGTATTCAGTGTGGTAACATGATAGACAGGTGTTTGTGTAAGTGTACACTATGATGTTTACACCACAAAATCACCTAACAACACACTTACCAAAACATATCCCCATCATCAAATGATGCATGACTGTACTTAGAGATTGATATTATGGGAAGTGAAGGAGAAGGTCAAAGATCGACTCAACAAGCCGGGTGCGGTGGCTCACGCCTGTAATCCCAGCACTTTGAGAGGCTGAGGCAGGTGGATCACCTGAGGTCAGGAGTTTGAGACCAGCCTGGCCAACATGGTGAAACCCCGTCTCTACTAAAAATACAAAAATTAGCCAGGCATGGTGGTGGGCACCTGTAATCCCAGCTACTTGGGAAGCTGAGGCAGGAGAATCACTTGAACCTGGGAGGCAGAGGTTGCAGTGAGCTGAGATTGTGCCATTGCACTCCAGCCTAGGCAACAAGAATGAAACTTCGTCTCAAAAAAGACTCAACAGTTATTACTTTATTGCTTTTTGGCACATGTACCACTGGTGAGATCATTTTAGGTATATCAACATTTTAAATTTGATTAGTTTTATATCTATTAATGTATATTAGGGGGAAAAATGAAACTAGTGTATCAAACTCATGATTTCATACAAATGTATTGTCACTTAGGATAAGGCTAGTTTTAAAAAGTGGATTGGTTTAAAGAAATAAGTAAATAATTACATGGAGGGTACACAGATGTGGTGGAAGTTTAGGAAGCAGATTTATTCAGCACTTGCTACTGAATGCCTACTATGTACAATGCAGTAAGGGATGCAAAGATGGTGTTAGCCTGGATGGTACAGAGAACATGAAGCTTTTCATTTTTAACAGAAATTTAAAGAAAAAAACTAAAGTTACCTGAAATCCCACCCCTTAGAGATAACTAACATTTTGATGAGTGTGTCCATAATGGCTATTACATTTTAAAAGATAACTGGGAAACCTGGCTGGAATTTTACCCTTCAGAAGACAAATAGAAGAATTGAAACAACCTGTCTCAAAAGCAATTTAAGGCCAGGCACAGTGCCTCACGCCTGTAATCCCAGCATTTTGGGAGGCCAGTGTGAGAGGATTGCTTGAGGCCAGGAGTTTGGGCAACATAGCAAGACCCCTATCTGTACAGAAAATTAAAAAATGCAAAATGTTCAAAAGCAATTTAAGAAAATAATTTTAAATATATATAAGCTGCCCTTTTGTAGAAGACAGCAAGTATTTCCCCAGTAAGTACTAGGGTTATATGAAAGTCTTCCCAGTTGATAAATATGATGGAAAGGATGCAGGCTCCGGAGAGGTGGATTTTACCCACTATTTAGTAGCAAGACATTTTAATTTCTTACCTCCTTTTCTTCATCTCTAAAATGAAGACCTTTCTTCCCATCTGCCCAACTTGGTGTTGTGAGGATCAAATGAGGTAGTGTATGAATTTTGTAAAAAGGAAAATGCTAAGAAAACTAATAGATGGGCAGTACCTATTTTTGTTCTCTTATGTGAAATTAGAGTGGGAAGAAAAGAAAATCGAGGGCTAAGAGTCTCTCATGAATAAGAAAGTCTCCTTTCTGTGGAAAGTGATCCACACTGTTTAAGCTGTAATCATTCCACGTCAGCATATCTTTGAGTGTGACCCTGATGCTGTTCTAAACAGCTTCCTAAATCCAGACATCAAACCAAGAGACGAGAGCATATCCTGAACAATAGAGAATTGGTTGTTTTATAAAATAATGCATAATTCATATTGGAAAGCAGGTGACTGGTGAAAACAGAAGCCTAAGGACCATGTTACTTTGTGTAAAATAAGGCTATTAATACCTGCCTTATAGTAGTGAAGATTAATGAACTGTTTGTAAAATATCTGATACCTACAGTATCTGTACATAGGCAGTTAATAAATGGAAGCTGTTATCACTGTTATTATTAAACAAAAACATTAGCTATATTTTTGCTTATTACTAAAGTAGAAAAGTCGGCCTGGCACAGTGGCTTACCCCTGTAATCCCAGCACTTTGGGAGGCTGAGGCTGGTGGATCACCTTAGGTCAGGAGTTTGAGACCAGCCTGACTAACATGGTGAAACCCCATCTCTACTAAAATTACAAAATTAGCTGGGTGTGATAACACATTTCTGTAGTCCTAGCTACTTGGGAGGCTGAGGCAGGAGAATCTCTTGAACCCGGGAGGCAGAGGTTGCAGTGAGCCAGGATCGTGCCATTCCACTCCAGTCTGGGCAACAAAAGTGAAAGTCTGTCTCAAAAAATAAATAAATAATAAAAGTAAAAATAAAAAAGTTAGAAAACATCAATAACAAAAATAATGATCCAACAAACCATAAACATCTTACTAGATATATTTCTAGTCTTCTAAACTATAATTTTTTTTTTTTTTACCATTTTCCTTTTATTGAATATATGGATTGTTTCCAATTTTTTGCTGTTAAAAATGTTTCTGCAGTATTTTTGTATGTAATCCTTCAGTTGTAACTCTTAATTTTCCCTTTAGAGTAGTCTATAAATTGGTGCTTTAGTTTGTTACTCCTTCATGACCATTCCCTGAAGGTACAGGTAAGTGTGTGTCTCTTAGCTCTTTAAGGAACGAGGTTAGTTATGTGATGCGTTTCTCTACTAAATGTACTGTGACCCAAACTCTAAAATTTAAATAGGAAAGAGGTAATAAATGTTAATCATGTATTGCAAATCACTATAATTTATCCCTCTTTCTCATACAAGGGACCTAGCTTCTCTATATGTGGTCATTTTCCTTTAAAAAATGAGGAACTGGTGAAAGAGGGGGAAAGTGGTAGAATATCTAGATTCCAATAAATCTTGTCTGTGTTCTCATGAGGCTGCATTTTCTCAGCTGTGTGAAACAAAATCTATT
Source organism: Macaca thibetana thibetana (assembly GCF_024542745.1). Taxonomy (NCBI): domain Eukaryota; kingdom Metazoa; phylum Chordata; class Mammalia; order Primates; family Cercopithecidae; genus Macaca; species Macaca thibetana. Next base: position 39,351,542 of record NC_065578.1, read on the forward strand.
CCAAGTTCATCTTTTTTTTTTTTTTTTTTTTTTTTACGTAATTTGCTCTTTTCAGTAGCTGAAGCGTATTTCAAAATCTTTAACCTGAACTTTCTGGGATATATGTTCTCTAACTGTTGCAGGGTACTGTATGTGTCCAATGGATCAAACTTGTTTATTATTTTATTCAAATATTTATATCTTTATTAATATTTTATTTGTTTGGTGTTTCCATTATTGATAGGGGTCTGTTACTATCCTTTATTATAGTAGATTTGTCAAGTTTTCTTTGCAATCTTTTTTTTTTTTTTTTTTTTTTTTTTGAGACGGAGTCTTGCTCAGTCACCCAGGCTGGAGTGCGGTGGCGCGATCTTGGCTCACTGCAAGCTCCGCCTCCCGGGTTTACACCATTCTGCTGCCTCAGCCTCCCGAGTAGCTGGGACTACAGGCGCCCGCCACTACGCCCGGCTAGTTTTTTTGTATTTTTAGTAGAGACGGGGTTTCACCGTGTTAGCCAGGGTGGTCTCGATCTCCTGACCTCGTGATCTGCCCGTCTTGGCCTCCCAAAGTGCTGGGATTACAGGTGTGAGCCACTGCGCCCGGCATTCTTTGCAAATCTTACAGTTTTGAAATAATATATTCTGAGGCCAGTGTATAGTTACATGCAAATTAAAAATTAATGTATCCTCCTGGTAAAGTGAAATTTTTATGATTGTGTTGTGGCCTTCCTAAATAATCCTTTTTGCCTTCACGTTGCCTTTAAGTTGGCTGGGCACGGTGGCTCACGCCTGTAATCCCAGCACTTTGGGAGGACGAGGCGGGTGGATCACCTGGTCGGGAGTTCGAGACCCACCTGACCAACATGGAGAAATCCCATCTCTACTAAAAATACAAAATTAGCTGGGAATGGTAGCGCATTCCTGTAATCCTAGCTACTCAGGAGGCTGAGGTAGGAGAATCGCTTGAACCCAGGAGGCAGAGGTTGCAGTGAGCTGAGATTGTGCAATTGCACTCCAGTCTAGGCAACAAGAGCTAAATTCCATCTCAAAAAAAAAAAAAAAGTTGATTTTGTCTGATATTAATACAGGTGTCCCAGCTTTCCTTCGGTTAGTGTTTGTTAGAGGTTATCTTTTTTATTTTTTATTTTATTATTATTATTATTATTATTTTTGAAACGGAGTCACACTGTCGCCCGGGCTGGAATGCAATGGCATGACCTTGACTCACTGCAACCTCCGCCTCCCGGGTTCAAGTGATTCTCCTGCCTCGGCCTCCCGAGTAGCTGGGATTACAGGTGCCCACCACCAAGCCTGGCTAATTTTTTCTATTTTTGGTAGAGATGGAGTTTCACTATGTTGGCCAGGCTGGTCTCGAACTCCTGCCCTTGTGATCCGCCCACCTCAGCCTCCCAAAGTGCTGGGATTACAGGCATGAGCCACTGCACCCGGCCTCAGAGGTCATCTTTTTACTTAAAAAAAAAAAAAAATTTAGTGATGGCCGGGCACAGTGGCTTATGCCTGTAATCCCAGCACTTTGGGAGGCTGAGGCGGGTGGATCACGAGATCAGGAGATCGAGACCATCCTGGCTAACACGGTGAAACTCCATCTGTACTAAAAATACAACAAATTAGTCAGGCATGGTGGCAGGCACCTGTAGTCCCAGCTACTCAGGAGGCTGAGGCAGGAGAATGGCGTGAACCTGGGAGGCGGAGCTTGCAGTGAGCCGAGACCGCGCCACTGCACTCCAGCCTGGGCGACACAGTGAGACTCCGTCTCAAAAAAAAAATTTAGATAAAATTCACATAAGATTCACCATCTTAACCATTTTAAAGCATGTAATTCAGTGGCTTATAGTATATTCAAAAAGTTGTATAACCATCACTAAACCACTATCTAATTCATCCTTTTACTTTTAACCTTGGCCTTTTATTTTCAAAGTCTCTTGTATATAGCATGTTAATAGATTTTATTATGGTTGTTTTTAAAGCTATACTGACAGTTACTATCTTTTTATTGACAGGTTTAGTTTATGTATGTTGTGATTACTGACATATTTGGAATTATTTCTGCCATATTATTTTATGCCCTTTGTGTCTCTTTTCTGTCCTTTCTGTTCTCCACCCTTATCTTCTCACCTCAACACAACATATACATCCTCCCACTTTTTTCTAAGAACTGATTGAAGGTTTTTAAAAAATTCTGCTTAGGTCATTATTCATCTTTGGATGTTCTAGTATTACTATTCTTTTAATGATTGCCGCTAAAACTTAAGCATGCCCACATATCTGAAGATCTTAAAATACATGATATCTTCACTATTTCCGGAACAATCCAGGGTCCTTAAATACTTTGAAACCATTATGCCTTTCATCTTTTATTTTAGTTTTATCCTGTTCATTGTTTATCCCCCAAATTGTCATTTTTTTTTTTTTTTGGTCTTATACAGTTATCATTTAGATTCGTCTATATGCTTATCTGTTTTTCTGCTTAACATTCCTTATTCACCTCACATCTTTTAGAAATCATTTTCCTTCTTTCAGAAGTATATACTTTAGGATTGTCTTTTTCTTTTTTTCTATGAGATGGAATCTCACTCTGTCACCAGGCTGGAGTGCAGTGGCGTGATCTCAACTCACTGCAACCTCTGCCTCCCGGGTTCAAGCGATTCTCCTGCCTCAGCCTCCCAAGTAGCTGGGACTACAGGCACAACTACAGGCACACGCCACCATGCCCAGCTAATTTTTGTACTTAGTAGAAACGGGGTTTCATCATGTTGGCCAAGATGGTCTCGATCTCTTGACCTTATGATCCACCTGCCTCGGCCTCCCAAATTGCTGGCATTACAGGTGTGAGCCACTGCGCCCCGCCGTGCTTTAGGAATTTCTTTGGAAAATTTTGGTTTTGTTTTTATTTTGCTCTTATTCTTGGATATCAATGCAGAAATGACAGCTCTTTTATATTTAAAGATAATCATTCTGCCAGGTGCTTACACCTGTAATCTCAGTACTTTGGGAGGCCAAGGCTGGAGGGTCACTTGAGCTCAGGAGTTCAAGACTAGCCTGGGGAACATAGCGAGAACTTGTCTCTACTAAAAATAAAAATTAGCAAATTAGCTAGGTGTAGTGGTGTGTGCCTATAGTCCCAGCTATTCAGGAGGCTGAGGTGGGAGGATCTTTTGAGCCCAGGAGATCAAGGCTGCAGTGAGCTATGATTGTACCACTGCACTCCAGCTTGGGCAACAGAACGAGACCCTGCCTCAAAAATAAATAAATAAATAAATAAATAAATAAATAAATAAATAAGATAGTGTTCTATTGTGTTCTGGATTTTTTTTTTTTTTGATACGGAGTTTCACTCTTGTCCCCCAGGCTGGAGTGCAATGGCGCTATCTCGGCTCACCGCAACCTTCGCCTCCCAGGTTCAAGGGATTCTCCTGCCTCAGCCTCCTGAGTAGCTGTGATTACAGGCGCCCGCCACCACGCCCAGCTAATTTTTGTATTTTTAGTAGGGACGGGGTTTCACCATGTTGGCCAGGCTGGTCTTGAACTCGTGACCTCAGGTGATCCACCTGCCTTGGCCTCCCAAAGTGCTGGGATTGCAGGTGTGAGCCACCGGGCCCGGCCCATGTTCTGGATTTCTTTGTTGTTCCTGTTGAAAACATCTGGCTCTGAGCTTATTGTCTTCTTTTTTTATTATTATTATTTTTTTACATTTACAAATTAGGATGCATTTTTTTTCCCTTTTTTTATGAGACAGTCTTGCTCTTGTTACCAGGCTGGAGTGCAATGGCACAATCATAGATCACTGTAGCCTTGAACTCCTGGGTTCAAGCCATCCTCCCATCTCAGCCTCTCAAGTAGCTGGGACTATAGGCGCACACCACTATGCCTGGCTAATTTTTAAAAAATTTTTTTGTAGAAACAGGGTCTCATTATGTTGCCCAGGCTGGTCCATGACTTTTTGTTTCTTAATTTGTTCCTTTATTTTGGTAGAAAACATCCTCTAGTACCTTCCTGAGAAAGATTACATCGGTAAAGTTTTAAGTTTGTATGCTTAAAATGCCTTCATTTTTCTGTCATAGTGGCTTGCTACTTAGACTGGGTATAGAGTTCTAGATTGGAAATACTTCTCCTTCAGGATTGTGAAGGCATCGTTTCATTGCCTGCTTGATTCCAACACTGCTGATGAAGTATCTGAAGTCATTCAGATTACTGATCCTGGCCAGGCATGGTGGCTCACACCTGTAATCCCAGCACTTTGGGAGGCCAAGGCAGGCGGGTAACTTGAGGCCAGGAGTTCGAGACCAGCCTGGCCAACATGATGAAACCCTCGTCTCTACAAAAAATATAAAAATTACCTGGGCATGATAGCTCACGCCTGTGATCCCAGTACTCGAGAGTCTGAGGCACAAGAATTGCTTGAACCTGGGAGGTGGAGGTTGCCGTGAACTGAGATCCTGTCACTGTATTCCAGCCTGGGTGGCAGAGTGAGACCCTGTCTTAAAAAAAAAAAAAAGGCCGGGCGCGGTGGCTCAAGCCTGTAATCCCACCACTTTTGGGAGGCCAAGACGGGCGGATCACGAGGTCAGGAGATCGAGACCATCCTGGCTAACACGGTGAAACGCCGTCTCTACTAAAAAATACAAAAAACCAGCCGGGCGAGGTGGCAGGCGCCTGTAGTCCCAGATACTCAGGAGGCTGAGGCAGGAGAATGGCGTCAACCCAGGAAGCGGAGCTTGCAGTGAGCTGAGATCCGGCCACTGCACTTCAGCCTGGGCGACAGAATGAGAGTCCGTCTCAAAAAAAAAAAAAAAAAAAAAAAAAAATTGCTGATCCTTTTGTTACTTTTTTTTTTTTTTTTTTTTTTGCTTTTCTGGAAGTTTGTTAGATCTTTCTCTGTTTCATTGTTCTAAAATTTCACATACCCTGATGGGGATCTGTTTTCTTCCACCGTGTTATATGCATCACACTGTTTTCATCCACTGTGATGTATGCATTAGGCTCTTTTATTCTGGAAATCGAGGTCTTGTGGTTATAAGAATTTTCTGGAATTATTTTGTTGATTTTTCTCCTCTCCATTTTTAAAATTCTGTCTTTTCAGGGCTCCTCTTACTCGAGTGCTGGATTTCTTATACTGAACTCTCCTATCTTTTTAACCGTCTTTTCCATTTTAAATATATCTCTTTCTACTTTCTAGAATTCCCTCATCATCTTCCAGTTCTTTTTTTTTCTTTCTTTCTTTTTTTTTTTTTTTGAGACGGACTCTTGCTCTGTCGCCCAGGCTGGAGTGCAGTGGCACAACCTTGGCTCACTGCAAGCTCCGCCTCCCGGGTTCATGCCATTCTCCTGCCTCAGCCTCCTGTGTAGCTGGGACTACAGGCACCCGCCACCGCACCCGGCGAATTTTTTGTATTTTTAGTAGAGAGGGGGTTTCACCATGTTAGCCAGGATGGTCTCGATCTCCTGACCTTGTGATCCTCCCATCTCGGCCTCCCAAAGTGCTGGGATTACAGGCGTGAGCCACTGCGCCTGGCCTCATCTTCCAATTCTTTTATTGAACTTACTTTTTTGTTGTTGTTGTTGAGATGGAGTCTTGCCCTCTCACCCAGGCTGTAGTGTAATGGCACAATCTCAGCTAACTGCAACCTCTGCCTCCCGGGTTTAAGCAATTCTCCTGCCTCAGCCTCCTGAGTAGCTGTGATTACAGGTGTGCACCACTACGCCCAGCTAATTTTTTTTATTTTTTATTTTTGTATCTTTAGTAGAAACGGGGTTTCACCATGTTGGCCAGGCTGGTCTCGAACTCCTGATCTTGTGATACACCTGCCTCAGCCTCCCAGAGTGCTGGGATTGCAGGCATGAGTCACCATGCCCGGCCTTCAACTTGGATTTCTAAGAATTTTTTTATCTGCATTTTCCATGTTACAGCACTTTGTTATTTTTTCTTAGGTACAGTATCTTAATTTTCTAAACTTTCTCTTTATATAATTTGTTTATTTCATGTTGCTTTTTTTCTGGATCATATCTTCCATGTTAACAACTTACCTCATATGTCTGGTAAATCCTTGGTTATTTGCTCCTTAGTAAGAGAATGGGACTAGGCCGGGCACAGTGGCTCATGCCTGTAATCCCAGCACTTTGGAAGGCTGAGGCGGGTGGATCCCCTGCGATCAGGAGTTCGAGACCAGACTGGCTCACATGGTGAAACCCCGTCTCTACTAAAAATACAAAAATTAGGCAGGCGTGGTGGCGCATGCCTGTAGTCCCAGCTACTCAGGAGGCTGAAGCACGAGAATCACTTGAACCCAGGAGGCGGAGGTTGCAGTGAACTGAGATCGTGCCATTGCACTCCAGCTTGGGCAACAAGAGTGAAACTCCGTCTCAAAAAAAAAAAAAAAAAAAAATAACTATTGTTAACATTTGTATATACTTTGTCTACTTTTTATATTTGTATATTTTTATATACACATTCACATTGTTTCATAATTAGAATCATACCATATATTTTTAGTTTGTGTCTTTCTTCACCTAATCATTTTCCAATGTCAGTACATAATCCTTTTTTTTTTTTTTTTTTTTGAGATGGAGCCTCACTTTTTCGCCCAGGTTGGAATACAGTGGCGTGATCTTGGCTCACTACAGACTACGCCTCCCAGTTTCAAGCAGATCTCACGCCTCAGCCTCCTGAGTAGCTGGGATTACAGGCATGCACCACCACACATGGCTATTATTATTATTATTATTTGAGATGGAGTCTTGCTCTGTCGCCTAGGCTGGAGTGCAGTGGCGCGATCTCGGCTCACTGCAACCTCCACCTCCCAGGTTCAAGCAATTCTGCCTCAGCCTCCAGAGCAGCTGCGATTATAGGCACCTGCCACCATACCCGGCTAATTTTTTGTATTTTAGTAGAGACAAGGTTTCACCATGTTGGTCAGTCTGGTCTTGAACTCCTGACCTCGTGATCCGCCCACCCTGACCTCTCAAAGTGCTGGGATTGCAGGCATGAGCCACCACGCCCAGCAACATTTTGTATTTTTAGTAGAGATGGGATTTTGCTATGTTGGCCAGGCCAGTCTAGAACTCCTGGCCTCAAGTTATCTGCCTGCCTCGGTCTCCCAAAGTGTTGGGACTGCAGGCGTGAGCCACTGTAATTGGCCCTAATCTTTGAAAACAAAATTTCTAATGGTTTCGTAATACAGTGTGACTATCATATAACTTTATCATGATTTATTTAACTATTGTCCCATTGATAAAGATTTCTATTTCTTCCAGTTTTTTTTTTTTTCCCTAATCTAAGTTAGTCTAGAGTGTAAGCTTTATGTAGTCTGGAAATGTCCATCTTGTTCGTCATTCTGTCTTCAGTGCTTAGCCCACTGTCTCATGTGGAGCAGTGGTTCAGGGAATGTTTTGTTAAGACAACAGTTTTGAACAAAACTGATTATTTCTTTAAGTTAAAATCTATGAAGGGCTATTACTGGGTTAAAAGATAAAACTTTTTAAAGGTTCTCAATAATTTATTTTTCTTTTTTTTTTTTTTCAGAATAAGAAACAAGGATGTAAAAATGAGGAGGTACTTGCCGTACTAGGCCATGAACTGGGGCACTGGAAGTTGGGACATACAGTCAAAAATATCATTATTAGCCAGGTAAGTGTGGAGTGACAATTATTTTTTTATGGCATGGTAGTCAAATTAGAACTATGGCAGGCATGAGAGGTCATATAAGAGAGGTCAAGACAGACACCACAGCCAGGCTACCTGGTTTCCCATCACAGCTCCCTGACTTACTACCGGTGTGACCTCAGCCAAGTTCCTTAACCTCTGCCTCTGTCTCCTCATTGAATGATAATACCTCATAGGACTGTTTAAGAATTAAGTGAGTTAATACATGTAAAGATTTTAGACTAGCACCTGGAATGTGGTGAGCACTATATAAATTATTATTATCACCACCATCACCTCCAGAGTAAGAACTTGGAAGATCAAAAGGAACAAGCCTAGATAAGTTGGACATTAAAATGCTTTTTTAAAATTAAATTAAAAATTTTTTTTGAGACGGAGTCTCGCTCTGTCACCCAGGCTGGAATGCAGTGATGTGATCTCGGCTCACTGCAACCTCTCCCTCTCAGGTTCACGTGATTCTCCTATCTCAGCCTCCTGAGTAGCTGGGACTACAAGCACCCACCACCATCTCTGGCTAATTTTTGTATTTTTAGTAGACACGGGGTTTCACCATGTTGGCCAGGCTGGTCTCGAACTCCTGACCTCAGGTGATGCACCCGCCTCGGCCTCCCAAAGTGCTGGGATTATAGGCGTGAACCACTGTGCCCACCCTAAAATGCTTTTTTTTTTTTGAGATGGAGTTTCACTCTTGTTGTCCAAGCTGGAGTGCAATGGATCTCAGCTCACTGCAGCCTCTGCCTCCCAGGTTCAAGCAATTCCCCTGCCTCAGCCTCCTGAGTAGCTGGGATTACAGGCACGCACCACCACACCGGACTAATTTTTTTTTTTTTTTTGTATTTTTAGTAGAAACGCGGTTTCTCCACATGAGCCAGGCTGGTCTCGAACTCCTGACCTCAGCTGATCTGCCCGCCTCAGCCTCCCAAAGTGCTGGGATTACAGGCGTGAGCCACCACGCCCAGTCTAAAACATTTTTTTCATTTAAAAGTTATTATTGCCAGGCGTGGTGGCTCACGCCTGTAATCCCAGCACTTTGGGAGGCCAAGATGGTGGATCACTTGAGGTGAGGAGGTCGAGGCCAGCCTGGCCAACATGGTGAAGCCCCATCTCTACTAAGAATACAAAAATTAGCCAGGCGTGGTGGCACACCTGTAATCCCAGCTACTCGGGAGGCTGAGGCAGAATTGCTTCAACCCAGGAGGCAGAGGTTGCAGTGAGCTGAGATCATCCCAGTGCACTCCAGCCTGGGTGACAGAGCGAGACTCCTTCTCAAAAAAAAAAAAAAAAAAAAAAAAAAAAAAAAAGTTGTATATTCATTGGAAATTGCAGAAAATACAAAAAGAAAGCAATTCCAATAATGTTCCTCCTCTGGGTTCCAGAACCTCTAAACCAACAGATGTTTAGACTTTGGGTGAAAAAGCACTATATCATGTTGACTAGTTCTGAGCATATGTGGCCTTAACTGAATCTTCAAGTGGGTTTTCAGACCTTTAAAAAGGCTGGCTGAGCCAGGCATAGTGGCTCATGCCTGTAATCCCAATACTTTGGAAGGTTGATGAGGGAGGATCACTTGAGGCCAGGAGTTTGAGACCAGCCTAGGCAACATAGCAAGACCCCCTTCTCTCCAAAAGGTTAAAAAATTAGCTGGGCTTGGTGGTATGCACCTGTAGTCCCAGCTACTTGGGAGGCTGGGATGAGAGGATGGCTTGAGTCCGGGAGATCAAGGCTGTAGTGAGCCATGATCACACCACTGCACTTCCAGCCTGGGTGACAAGGAGACCCTGTCTCTAAAAAAAATTAAAATAAAAAGGCCAGCTGGTTCTGGGTGATGAATTACAAGGGAAGACTTGTGAACTCCTGTGGGCACTTTCCTGTATCTTTAGGTATAGAAATGCATTCCTTGGCTTGAAGCTGTGTTGTGTGGATACATGGCACTGAGTAAGACTAAATAAATCCAGGTCCAAATTCAATTGAATTTTCAGTCTAATAAGGAAAATCACTGCCCCTTCCATGAGGGAAGGGTTCCAATGGAATCAGCCTACCACAAGGTGGTTGGCTGGTCCCTGAGATGTGGTACCTTATCCAGACTGGGACTGATTGCTTCTCCGGACAGACTGGACATATGGCAGGTGCCAGTGAGGCGGGTGTCTGTGTTGACTAATACGTTAACTCCATCTTTGTCACTGTGGCCACTCTATTCATAAGTCCCTTGACTAAGTCATGGAGTGGCTACAGAGAAAGGCTAGCTGACCTTCACAGAGCAGGTGTCTTCCCCAGTTGACCAAGAGCCTCCTTGACTGTGGGACTCTTTCGGTGAACATTAACATTAGGCCACCTATAATCAAACTCTGCAGTAATTTTGGAAGTTTTGTCACATACCTCTTTGCCAAATCTCCTTGTTAGCCATCCTCTACTTTTTTCCACGGCCCTAATTATCCAGCCGAACCATTTTTTTCCCACTGCCAATGAATTAGGATATATATCCTTGCCTCAGGCTCTCTCTCCTCCCAGGCTGAGTGGACAGTGAGATATACACCTTAAAGTTCCCCTCACCGAGAGTATATCCCTTCACCGCCACCTTCCAAGACCATCCCTGAGTGGCTCTGTAATGCCACAGCAGTCCACATTCATCTGGTGCCAGCATATTGTGTTAAGTTATTTGTAAAATAGGCTCTGATTTTTTTCCTGTTCAACTAATTGATTATAGGAAATGGCTTATGAGTAAGGGTTGGTTGAGGGTTGTTGGTGGCAGGAGTTGGTGTACTAGAGTATGAGCCACCTGCTTATTTAACTTACTGGTGCCTTCATAACTTGCTTCATTTCCACTCTTATATCTATCACTTATGCTTGATGATGAAGTGTTTCTGGGCATACCAGTTTCCTGGCTAGGCAGATTAACATAGCATCCAGTTCAGGAGGAATAGTTCAGGTTGCAGGATCATGGTATCCCATGACCAGGAATTCAGTCTGTAGTAGGGCCCAGTAGCAAACCAAAAGTTATTTTTCAAAAGGACAATGGTTACTTGACAAAAGTGGATGCATAGATGATAAGTGTGGGAGACTTCACTGAGTTTTCTGTTGGAGCTTGTCATATGGATCCACTGAGTGATAAGGATGAGGGCGAAGCTGCTTGTCCTTTGTCCTGGAGCAGCTGGTGAGCCTTCTTACGCTCCGAGCCCCATTCTAAGCTGACAGCTTCTTGGGTTGTCTCGTAAATGGTTTGGAGCAACCACTTAAATAAGGTCCATGTGGCCTCCAAGATCCTAATTTGCTACAGAAAAAGAATGTTGTGTGTTCTCCAACCTTACTCGAAGAGGTTGTATTTTGGTATAGATTTTTTATTTTTTTCCCCACTGATTTATTGTTCAAGATGGATCTACTTTCTCCCCTGACCTTTCTAACTATTTGGTACAGCTCCAGTGGGCCTAGAGAGGATTCAAGGGAAGCCTGTTGCTTTGGAGCCTCCACTTCAAAGTCAGGTGGGAGACGTTGTATCTGATTACAGTCTTATAAAACAAGGCCAGAGTCCATTCTAGCACTTCACCCTTTACAGAGAGAAAATATCCCATTGCTATTGACCACTTCAAACCCTCAATGATAGGAGGCTCCACTGAAGCTTGCCCTTATAGAAAATGATACAGTTTATACATTTGGGAACATTTTGTTTTACTTTTGAAATAAAAGTGAAACTAAAAACTACTGGCGGGGCAGGATGGCTCATGCCTATAATCCCAGCACTTTGGGAGGCTGAGGTGGGCGGATCACCTGAGGTCAGGAGTTCAAGACCAGCCTGGCCAAAATGGTGAAATCTCGTCTCTACTAAAAATATAGAAAAATTAGCTGAGCATGGTGGCAGGCTCCTGTAATCCCAGCTACTTGGGAGGCTGAGACTGGAGAATCGCTCAAACCCAGGAGGCAGTGGTTGCAATAAGCAGAGATTGTGCCACTGTAATCCAGCCTGGGCAACAGAGTGAGACTCCGTCTCAAAAAAATAAAAATAAGTAAAAACTACTTAAATAATTTGTTCTGTGATCACACTGATACCTTTCTTAAGATCACACTATGATTTCTTTTTTGTTGTCGTTTTTTTGAGACGGAGTCTCGCTCTGTTGCCCAGGCTGGAGTGCAGTGGCACGATCTCAGCTCACTGCAAGCTCTGCCTCCCGGGTTCAAGCCATTCTCCAGCCTCAGCCTCCCGAGTAGCTGGGACTACAGGCGCCCGCCACCATGCCCAGCTAATTTGTTTGTATTTTTAGTAGAGACAGGGTTTCACCGTGTTAGCCAGGGTGGTCTTGATCTCCTCACCTTGTGATCCACTGCGCCCGACCACACTTTGATTTCTTATACTTTATGGATGCTACTGATCCCATAGTGAAATCAGCTTGGTAATAATTTAGAAATTTCATGTCCTTCTTTCTAGATGAATTCTTTCCTGTGTTTTTTTTTATTTGCTGTATTAATTGGTCGAAAGGAGCTTTTTGCTGCATTTGGTTTTTATGATAGCCAACCCACTCTAATTGGACTATTGATCATCTTCCAGTTTATTTTTTCACCTTACAATGAGGTAATGTATGATCTTTAAAATTATCACACATACGCTCTTACCTGCTTCAAATCTAGAGCTTTCAGGATAGTGGAAAAGGAAATAGAACAGTACAGTTTTAACAAATAGATGAAACAAAGTCTTTTAGTCCCTGGATTTACTGGTCAGTATGACAAAGTAGCAGAAAAATTCAAGCCCAAATAAATAAACGCTTGCATACTCTTAGGAAAATGTAAGTAGAAAATTAGACTTCAGTGGTGAACACCTAAAAGGACTCGGTAGAATGTTGTGTCCTAGGCCACATATTCACCAGTGCTTGGGTAAAAATCTTATGTGTGTGAGGGGACAAAGCAAACACTAATTGAGTCTGTGTACGGCTCAGTAGGGAGGCTTAGTGACTTCCTCTGCTCCATGACCACCTGCCTCCATATAGCCTGAGGGATCCACCCAAACCCACAGAATCAAAATCAGGTATTTTGTGGTAAATGAAACTTAAGAACATTGCTCTGTGTTAGCTCATTAGGGGTATTCCGTGTGAGTGATAATACATAGGTTAATGAGACTATATAACAAACCTGACAGTGGCAACATTTCATCATGTTTGGTAAGGCTTCCAAATTACACTAAGAAATAATATCGAAGATCTTGAGGTATCTCCATTCGGAAGAATTCTTTCTTGGGATAGATTGCAGAGTTGGCCGGGCGCGGTGGCTCAAGCCTGTAATCCCAGCACTTTGGGAGGCCGAGACGGGCGGATCACGAGGTCAGGAGATCGAGACCATCCTGGCTAACACGGTGAAACCCCGTCTCTACCAAAAAATACAAAAAACTAGCCGGGCGAGGTGGCGGGCGCCTGTAGTCCCAGCCACTCGGGAGGCTGAGGCAGGAGAATGGCGTGAACCCGGGAGGCAGAGCTTGCAGTGAGCCGGATCTCGGCCACTGCACTCCAGCCCGGGCGGCAGAGCGAGACTCCGTCTCAAAAAAAAAAAAAAAAAAAAAAAGATTGCAGAGTTAAGTTAAGATGAGCTAAATGAATCATATTTTTCTATTATGTATGGTAGGGACCCCAAGAAAGAAAAATGGAGGGGCATAGATCATATTCATATAACATTTTCTGCATAAACAAAATAAATTTGGCAGAGGACTGAGATGTATTATCTTTAAACTCTTTTTTTTTTAAGATGGAGTCTCACTCTGTCTTCCAGGCTGGAGTGCAGGGGTGTCATCTTGGCTCACTGCAACCTCCCTCTCCCAGGTTCAAGCAATTCTCCTGCCTCAGCCTCCCGAATAGCTGGGATTCCAGGCGCCCATCACCACGCCTGGCTAATTTTAGTATTTTTACTAGAAACGGGGTTTCACCATATTGGCCAGGTTGGTCTCGAACTCCTGACATCAGGTGATCCGCCTGTCTCAGCTTCCCAAAGTGCTGAGATTACAGGTGTGAGCCACCTCACCCGGCCTGAGCATGACTTTTGAGTCTCATGTCAGCACTCAAAAGTTTCAGATTTTGGAACATTTCAGATTTCAAGTTTTCGGTTAGGGATGTTTGACTTGTATATGTGTTTCTGGCCTGTTTGCTTGGGGGAAAATAAGGCTCAATTTATAATTTCCTCACCCTAGGTCCCCTAAATATTAGTGATCTTTCTTTTGTCCTGCCATTCCTCTTATCCCAAGCCAAACTTCCTCTACAGTCTCAGCTCATGGAACCTTCAGTAACAACAAAGAGGTAGACAGTGGCTAAAACCCTTTCATTTACTTTTTCAGGTTCTTTCTTTTTGCCTAACAGTCCTAAGCCGCAGATTTGAGTTTCAAGCTGATGCATTTGCCAAGAAACTTGGGAAGGCTAAAGACTTATATTCTGCTTTAATCAAACTTAACAAAGATAACTTGGGATTCCCTGTTTCTGACTGGTTGTTCTCAATGTGGCATTATTCTCATCCTCCACTGCTAGAGAGACTTCAAGCTTTGAAAAGTATGAAGCAACACTGAGATGCCCAGGGTCTGTGACTGAAGACATTCTGATTATTTCTGTCCTGGTAGCATGTTCCAGCTCTTGATGTTTTTAAACTTTTTTTTAAAAGAAAAATTAAGTACAGAAAAGCCCAGATTTAAATACATTTAATATGTCATTTCAAAAATGATTTTAATAATTCATTTCTTAAAGAAAACACCGAATGAATTTTGAAGCTTAATGTTTTTAAAGGCATAGTTTTATCTTTGACATCTAATTTACCATCAAGTTGTAAAATTGTTTGGAAAAATACAGAACTTGTTTTATTTATATACTTACATGGAAACTGCATGTGAGGTGTTTGAGGGCATATGTTTGAAAGAGGGAGCACCACCTCGGGAATCCTTTCTGTGAGGCGGAAACCGTGGTCCTGAATCGTTGTGCTCACACCTAAGTTGAAATCTGGTCTTACTTTCATGCTGTTATGATTTCATCTGGTGAATCAGTGTTTTAAATAAGAAAGGTAATAGTTGGTAAGGCCAATATTATTTAAATGAAAGTAGTTAGAAAAATGCTCTCCTACCAAATTTTAAATTTCTCTCTTCCCTTTCTTGCTACACACTGATCAAGAGTTTTTCATAGTGCTTTGAAGTTAGAAATTATGTACAGGATATTTTAAATCATTGAGTTTTGTGTTTTGTTTGTTTTCATTTTTTGGAAAATCTCTGTCTTTATCTTTTTTTCCCACATGGTAAATATGATCCCATTGGGAGTAAATTGTAGCTTTTTCTCATTCATGCAGTAAATAATACATCCTTTCACTTAGCAGAGATGGCCATATTAAACACGTTTTGCTATGTTAAAAGTGACAGAACATGAAAGACAAAAATAACATTTTTAAGCGACATAAGAGTGAAATGAATCTCTATGACATTTCGGGAAAAAATATAGTTTTCTATCTCTTTCAAGGGCAGAAGAGTTTTCATTTTTATTTTTGTAATTTTATCTGTAAGTCATAAGTACTGCTTAATCAGGCCTGATTCTACTTTTGAAAATTACAGTTCTGGAAATGCAGATAGTGTTTACTTTGAAAACAAATGTCATGAAAGATTTCCAGTTTTTAAAGCTGTATGTTTCACTGCTTCATATCTCTGTCCACTTTCTGAATGAGAACTTAGTTTGTGCCTAGAGCTGTCACTCACTGATAATGCTTACCTTCTGGGCATTTATTCCAAAGTGGGATCGACTGTGCGCCTTTGGTATCTGACCATAAAGTCTTTTGTTCCACTGACAATTTGGGTGATGTCTTCACATGGAAATATAATAAAAGTGAAAATCTAGTTTAGTACTGCATTATTTATTTTCCTGAGGCTAAAGAGGAGCAGTCCTATGCCTTTTATTCAGCATCCTTTATCTGTGACTTCATGCTCTGATAACTGCCTTTCCTTCCTTCTGTGCCTTTGAATACAAATTTCAGTTCTGCAAAAGTTAAACATTAAACATTGCCAATGCAAATGTATGTACTTTGTCTTTAGTTTGATATTTGTGTATCATTTGTTTAATTTGTGTATCGTTTGTTACCTGAACGTATGTTTATTACCCAAGAGGAACTAGGTGCTAGCAATGAAGAGGGGAATGAAGAAATAGCCCTAATGATGAGTGGTGTCAGCACCACCTAATGATGAGTGTCAGCACCACCACTCATCATTAGGCTTTACACAGAGTCTCTTCAGTGGCTTCCTCCTCCTCTGCTCCAGAGTATCACCAGTTCTTGCAGATATTTCCTTGGAAGCTTCATTTGGAACCATTCCTTCTCCATTTTTATAACCTCAAATTGTTGGGCCTGCCTGGTCTGCTCCAGCTGCCTCTTTGGTTTTCCTTACATATGGTGGCAGTAATTAGCTTTTAAATATGTGACTGACTTAGTCACCCACACTTTATGGATGGCAGAGGCATAGGGATGGCCAAAAGGATACTGGTAGGTTCCTGAGATATTGACCAGTCACTGGTGGGTTCCTGAGATATTGACCAATCAAAGGAAGAGTAGATAGGCCCACCAAAAAAGGAAGAGATGCCACTTTGCACCCTAAGACTTGGTGGATGTGCAGCAGGGGCAAAATTGAGTAGGTCAGAGCCTTGGGTAAAATGGCACAACTCCAGCAGAGTTGAGCTCTGAATCTAAGGTAGAATCTCTGTTGTGTGTATATACTGGCTTTATCTGAGTTGGTCCTTTGCTGAGGTCTGAGAACTGCTTGTAAATTCTGCCTCTGTTTAGGATAGGAGAATTCCCAGGATCAGTTCAGTGGTTTTAGAACCAAATGAGGGTCCCAGCTTGCCCTTATGCTTTATATGCTTATTGTTACCGCTGATCCTACATGTGATACTCCCTCCCTAGGAAACCTTCTACTTGGTCTTTTTTTTTTTTTTTTGAGACGGAGTCTCGCTCTGTCGCCCAGGCTGGAGTGCAGTGGCCGGATCTCAGCTCACTGCAAGCTCCGCCTCCCGGGTTCACGCCATTCTCCTGCCTCAGCCTCCCGAGTAGCTGGGACTACAGGCGCCCGCCACCTCGCCCGGCTAGTTTTTTGTAGTTTTAGTAGAGACGGGGTTTCACTGTGTTCACCAGGATGGTCTCGATCTCCTGACCTCGTGATCCACCCGTCTCGGCCTCCCAAAGTGCTGGGATTATAGGCTTGAGCCACCGCGCCCGGCCACTTTTTTTTTTTTTTTTTTTTTGAGGAGTTTCTCTCTTGTTGCCCAGGCTGGAGTGCAATGCCCTGATCTCAGCTCACCACAACCTCCGCCTCCTGGGATTACAGGCTTGCGCCACCACGCCTGGCTAATTTTTTGTATTTTTAGTAGAGGTGGGATTTCACCATGTTACCCAGGCTGGAGTGCGGTGGTGTGATCTTGGCTTACTGCAACCTCTACCACCTAGGTTCAAGAGATTCTCCTGCTTTTCAGCCTCCTGAGTAGCTGGGATTACAGGCATGTGAGCCACCACATCCAGCTAATTTTTGTATTTTTTTCTTTTCTTTTCTTTTCTTTTTCTTTTTCTTTTTTTTTTTTTTTTTTAGACTCTCTCTCTCTTGCCCAGGCTTGAGTGCAGTGGCACGATCTCGGCTCACTGCCACCTCCGCCTCCCAGCTTCAAGTGATTCTCCTGCTTCAGCCTCCTGAGTAACTGAGATTACAGGCATGGGCCAGCACGCCTGGCTAATTTTTGTATTTTTAGTAGAGACGGGATTTCTCCATGTTGGCCAGGCTGGTCTCGAACTCCTGACCTCAGGTGATCCACCTGCCTTGTCCTCCCAAAGTGCTGGGATTGTGGGGTGAGCCACCGTGCTCAGCAAATTTTTGTATTTTTAGTAGTGATGGGGTTACTCCATGTTAGCCAGGCTGGTCTCGAGCTCCTGATCTTGTGATCTGCCCGCCCCAGCCTCCCAAAATGCTGGGATTACAGGTTTGAGACACCGCACCTGGCCATGTTCTTATAAACTTTGTATATCTTTGATGGTTTTGAGTATTCTGCCATCATTAGCAGAAAGCTAACATACCACTTAAGGGCCTTACGTTCTCTCCTAAGGGCAAAACAAAGAAAATTACAGATAATTTGTAATCCAAAACTTTTATCCAGAAACTTTTAAGACCACAGTGATGTAACTTGAATGGTGTGTGTCAGGCTGAGTACAGCTTGGTGGGAAGGCAAATATAATCCATCAGGGAATGGGATAGGCCCATTTAGACAATATGGATAAGGAAACCTTGGGCTCTTCCCTGTTATCCAGGATGATTTCCAGGGAGGAGGATTTCCTAAACAGTTTGACCAGAAACAGCTAGGAGGATACCTCTGTGTGTTCTAAAAACCCATGAAGCCGGGACCACCAATACTCAGGAAGCAGATTAGCCTTACTCTGCCCTTGGCTGAGTCAGAGCTCCCCTCTGGCTCTCTGGATGACGGTCAATAACAGGTAAAGTATTAGGATTAAGCCTCGGGCTCTCTAATCCAACGTGCCACTTACTAGTAAGACTTTGGGTAAGAAATTTGACCGAGACTGTATTTCTCCATCTGTCTGCACTCTACGAAGCGCTGCTCTAGGTGCTGGGGAATACATAGTAAACAAAAGGTACAAAAATCCTCCACCTCTTGGAGTTTACATTCTAGTATGGGGGAGGCAAACAACTAAAATTTATGTATATGGTGATACATGTTTTAGAAAAAAAAGGGGGAGGCTGAGGTGTTTGGGTGGGGGTGGGAGCTGTAATTTTATTTTATTATTATTCTTTTTTTTGTGACAGAGTTTCACTCTGTCGCCCAGGCTGGAGTGCAGTGGCACAATCTCGGCTCACTGCAACCTCCGCCTCCCAGGTTCAAGCAGTTCTCCTGCCTCAGCCTCCCAAGTAGCTGGGATTACAGGCATCTACCACCACACCCGGCTCATTTTTGTGTTTTTAGTAGAGATGGGGTTTCACCATGTTGGCCAGGCTGGTCATGAACTCCTGACCTCAAGTGATCCACCTGCCTTGGCCTCCCAAAGTTCTGGGATTACAGGCATAAGCCACCATGCCTGGCCAGCAATTTTAAATAGGGTGGTCACAAAAAGGCATCACTGAAGGTCATGTTTGAACCAAGATCTGAAGGAAATGAAGAGTGAGGTGTTCTAGGGAGGTGTCTGAGGGAAGAGCATCCCAGACGCTAGATTTTGCAGGGCCTTGTAGGCCATTGTAAGAATTCAGGCTTTTCCTTGAGTGTGGTAGAAGCCATTGCAGAGTTTTAGGCGAAGGAGTGACATGATCTGAATTTTTAATAGGACCACTCTGGCTTCTATGTTGAGGAGCAAAGGTTGAAGCAGGGGACTAGTTGGGAGATGCTTGCAGTCCTTCTTGCAAGAAATAATGGTGCTAGACTGGAGTGGTAGTCAGGAGGTGGTAAGTGGCTGGATTTGGGATATATTTTTAAGACTGAGCCAACAGGATGTGCCGATGGATCAGATGTGGGGTCTAAGAGATAAAGTGGGAGTGGAGGATGACTCCAGTGTACTTGGCTTAAGTAACTGAAAGGATGGAGTTGCCCTTGGGTGAGATGGGAAAGATCGCAGGAGGGGGGATTCTGGAGGGGAAGATCAGGAATTGTTTTGGACATGTTAAATTTGAGATACCCATCAGACATTGAAGGGGAAATGTTGAGTAGGCAGTTGGATCAGTGGATCAAGTTAAGCAGTGAGATCTGGACTGGGGATGTATAGATAAGGGTTGAAGCCATGAAACTGAATGAGATAGGAGAGGAGCCAGAGAAAAAGATGTGGTCCAAGGACCAAGTGACTTTCAGATACTGGAGAGATGAGAAATCAGCGCAGGAATCTGAGAACAGTGCAGTGAGCTAAAAGCCAAAGTGAGACCAACCCTTCCCATAAAAGGGAGCAAAAATGTGAGATAGTATCTACAGGTGGGATTGAGACAGAGATTTTATTTTTTAACATGACAAATGGGGTAATACCTACTTTACAGGGCTGTGGTAGGGATAGAATGAGATAATGTTTGCAGACGCTTAGCACAGTATCTACTAATATAAGAGCTCAACAATTGATACTTGGTGATATAATAATTCACCCTAATTGCTATGATGTAAATAAGCACAAAATTAAAATGTTTCTGGGCTGGGTGCGGGGGCTCAAGCCTGTAACCCCAGCACTTTGGGAGGCCGAGGCGGGTGGATCATGAGGTCAGGAGATCGAGACCATCCTGGCTAACATGGTGAAACCCCGTTTCTACTAAAAATACAAAAAAATTAGCCAGGCCTGGTGGCGGGTGCCTGTAGTCCCAGCTACTTGGGGGGCTGAGGCAGGAGAATCACTTGAACCCGGGAGGTGGAGGTTGCAGTGAGCCGAGATCGCACCACTGCACTCCAGCCTGGGTGACAGAGTGAGACTCTGTCTCAAAAACAACAACAACAACAACAAAAAAGGTTCTAACCCAGCTGGCCTTTAGGGTGAGGAGAGGATAGCTAGAGATCAAGTTTGAAAGAGGAGTCAGCAGCTGCAGGTGTGGGATTCTCCTCGCAGGCTGCATTCTAGAGGTGCAGTTTGGTGTTGAACCTTTGCCAAGGAGCTGGGCTGTCTTGGTGCAATGCCCTTTCTGTTAAACTTCTAAATCTGTCTTTTCCTAATTGTAAACAGGGGAACTGAGTTCCTACTTTTTTTTTTTTTTTTTTTTTTTTTTGCATCAGACTGTTGCCTCCCAAGATTCAGCTGTCAAAAGGGCAGGTCCCTGTTCTCAGTAGGTGAGGGAATAAAACTTGGACACTGGGCCATCTCAGAACACATTTCAGCCACACACAAGGGATCTGGAGACCAGATCCCTTTCTTCCTGGTTTGATGATTGGTGGGGTCTTCCTCTGAGCATCCTGAACATATTCATTTAATAAGTATTTATTGAGCACCTGCTGTGTGCCAGGCACTGTTTGATGTGCTGCAGAATAGAACAGCGAATAAGAGACAAAAGTTTCCACCCTCATGGAGCTTATATTCTAGTGCTTTATGTTGAACAGTAAGTGTGGAAGAGAAATAATAAAGCGGAATGGTATTATGAAATATCAGGGTAAGGATGAGGTCAGTTTTGAATAAAGACCTGAAGCAAGGTCACTGGCAGTGATATTTTGGGGAAGAACATTCCAAGCAGAGGTCATGGCTTGTGTGTGGTGCACGTGTTAGAGGAACAGCATAGGCTGGTATCGCTGCAGTGGAATGTACCAGAGTCCAAGCACGGAGGTGAGTTTAGAAAGGCATATAGGAGATTCGTAGATCACAGCAAATGGTCTGAGTGAAATTCACCCACCAGGGAGTCTTACATAGGCTACCAACCACTGGTCCTTAGGAATTAGCCCCCTTTCAGCCCCTTCAAATTGCTGTCAGAAGGAATGAGGTGTAACTGCATGAGATTTGTGAATCATCAGCTTCTCTGTGGTGCTGAAACCCTCCAGTGGACCATCTCTGGGAAGGCTGCAGAGAGGGACAAGGAAAAGGCCCCAGGGCAGGTGCACGAAGAGACTTCAAGGAGTAGAGTGGCTCTCTAAACCTAAGGTTCCAGGCACTAGGAGCAAGTGAGGGATCCAGCCCAGGGAAGGGAGAACCCTCCTCCCCACCAGGTATGTAATACCTGAGAGCCTGCCCAAGGCTTGGCTTCAGCTGCCTCCTGCAGCTCGCATCCTCTCCCTTCCTCCTCTATGCCCTGCATTCCAGTAGGTACTTGGCGGCTACGGTAGCAGCGTGGCCTTCCCTGGGGACTGAGATACTATTAACTCGGGAACTGCCCAAGCACAGAGGGTGAAGCCACATCAGTGGCCCTCAGTTTAACACCGCTGTGTTCCTCCTGTGTCCCTGGATTGGGGTAGGGGGTGCTGAGATGTCACTAGTGGTAAATGTGTGTTGAGGGGAGGAGGGAGGAGGGAAGATGGGCTAGTGGAGGGTAGGGGGGAGAAGAAGGAGGAGGGCAAGGATGCATCAGCATAGAGGGGACTTGGAGCCAAGTTTATGGTAAGGTGGGAGTGCCTAGGCTTCCGCACACTCTTGGACTTCAGGCTGGAGTCCCTGAGCCTCAGCCCCCTCCCCTCTTCTTCCTCCTTGAAAGCCTACAGAGCTATGGGCTGGGAACCCCCAGGTGGTACAGATCAGATCTGAGCCAGTCTCTCCTGGACTTTTTTCATCCAAGTCCATATCTGTTTTTCTCATGAACCTGGAAACTCTTTGAAGGCAAGAACAAGGTCCTCCAATCTTTCACTACCAGCTCCCACTCCAGGGCCAGCACACCATGGGTGCTGAAACTCACAGAGGACCTTCCAAGTGGCAGACCCTGGCAAGACACTGAGTGTGCTATACTGGGATGAGCAAATTACAGGTGAGTCCTTGCCACAGTTGTACAACGGCTCAAAAGGGATTCACCCAAAGTTACACAGTAGGTCAGCATCCTGCCTCCCTTCTTAGGTTCCTCTCACAGATGTTCCTCAAAAATGCCATGCCATCCTAATGCTCAGAATTCAGGTACCCAGAGAAAACGCCCTATCCTGCCTTCCCCCTCCAGAGCCTCTGTCCTTCCTGCCTGGGCAATGGAGGCCCAGCAACAACTGCCCCATCCACAAGAAGAGAAGCCCAACAACTCCTCTGTCCTGGTTAACTCCGGGATAGAGTAACTCCGATATCCTGGTTTGTACCCAACTTGGGAGCTTTTATTTACAGAAAGGCCTGGGCGGATCTGGGGAGAAAGGGGTGGGGAGTTATGCGAGAAAGAGAAGGGAGTTGATGTTTAAATACTCAGTTGGGAGGCAGGGAAGGAAGTAGTGGGGCTGGCTTAAGGGTATAGCCGCCTCAGGGTGGTCACCCAGCAGCAGTCACCTGGTAGGTCAGAGAGTGAGATGGGCTCAGGAACTGGCAGAGACCTCAGTCATTAATCCTCGAGCTGAGGGGTGGAACTGTAGCTGGGCAGGGCCCAGGCCTCCCGGGGTGCCCACGTCCCACTGACCCAAGGACAAGATGGCCAGTGGAGAATGGTGCAGATTGCGATGTTTGTTTTGGTGACAGCCGAATGATGCCCCATGGAAGGAAAGCCACCCCATTCCTTCAGAGCTTCGACTCCATCGACACCACTTGCCCTGTGTGTTGGCCTCACTTTTTCACCCATCAGTGCTCTCTCCCCACTTCCCCGATGTTTTAGAATTCCTTTTCCTCAGGACTCCTGGGTTCCAGACAGAAGGTGCTGGGGGAGATGGTTTCCTGGGTTGGGGATGGGTACATGTCCACCCAGAGGGGACCTGGTCCTCTCCCCCAGGATGCCTGCCGGGCTCTGTCCGGGCCTGATGCTCAAGGCCCCTTGATGGATCCGGGCTCTGCAAGGCGGGCAGAGGCATAGGCCGAAGCTCCAAGGCAGGCTGCAGGTTCACAGAAGCCTGGCAGCCCTACGGGGCCTGGCAGCCCAGGTCGACCTGCCTCTCCTGGAGCCCCTGGGGACCCTCGATCGCCATCCTTGCCGTTGATTGCCTGGCCAGGCCGGCCAGGGAGTCCTGTGAACAGGAGAAAGTTAAGACATTAGGGGCGCCTCTTGCCTCAGACCCAGAATTTTGAAGGTGGAGACATTTTTCAGATGGAGAAAATGAGGCCAAAGACACCACAGGAGAAGGGACTCTGCCCCAGAGGCAAAGATTATGTGATTGTCCCCTACTCCCAGCTCCCAGTGAGTTTTGGGAGCAGACGTCCCTTCCGTCACCTTCGTAAAGTGATGGTGGTGGGTCCTGGGAAGTCCTGAGAGGTCCAGCTTCCACAGCTAGAACCACCCAGGGACTCCCGGGCGCTCCAAAGGGGTGCAGAAGCGGGGTATCAAGGACTGAGCTGGCTGAGCATGTAGTCGCCATGGAGGAGGCCCTGGTGTCCACGTGTCATTAATTCCCAAGCTGAGGAACACACTGTAGCTGGGCAGGGCCAGCAGCTTACCTGGGATCCCTGGGGGCCCAGGCATCCCGGGGTGCCCCCGTCCCACTTCTCCTGGATCACCCTTCTCTCCACGTTTTCCTGTAGACAAAAAAGGGAATCTTCATTTTTTCAGAATTGAAAAATGTTTTTCCTCTATTTTTTGCTAGACACACAGAAATTATTCCTGTTTTGTGCTAGTTTATAATAGAGGAAAGTTGGAAATGATCATGCAGGGCTTGTTAAATAAAGGAAGGTGCAGACAAAGGATGGAAGATTATGTAGCCAATAAAGTTTATTACAGGAAAGTAAGCATAACAGTATCTCGCATTTACTGTGGATCAAGCAGTGAACTAAGACGAACGCTATATGAACTAGTGTCCTCACTGCTACACTATGAGGTGGGTACTTTCAATGTCCCCATTTTACAGATGGTAAACCTAAGGCCCAGGGAAATTAGTAGGTAACTTGTCTGAGAGCCACGCTGAGAAAGGGGAGTCTGGACTCACACCCATGTGTGGCTCCAGCCTGCCTGCTTGACTGCTCTGCTGGTCTGCCGCCCCATCTCTACTGACATGGAAAGATGCTTATGGGGTATCACAAAGCACATTCAAAAACAAACCCCAGAAACCCTGAGTAATAAAAATAGTACATTCATTTCCATCCATTTGCTACTGGGAAAGAAAGTCCAGGAGTGTCTCCTGGACTATGTGGCTGAGGGACTGGGGAAGGGTCTGTATGTCATCCTGGGAAGGGAATGGGGAGAGGGCGGGCTGGGACAACCCCCCCTGCCTGGCCGCCACGCCCACTGCAGAGGAGCACTCACCCTTGGGCCCCGTGTTCCCGATCTGACCCACGGCTCCCACGATGCCAGGAACACCCCGAGGGCCAGGGTGCCCATGGGGTCCCTGCTTGCCTGGGTATCCAGGGGGCCCAGGAGGTCCTGGGGGACCCACCATGCCCACCGCACCCAGGGCTTCCCGCTTGGCACTCACAGCGACCTCAGCCAGTTGCTCTGGAGGGAGGGAGGGAGAGGGAGGTCTATGAGGTGGGTGTCAGCAGTAACACGAGGGGAGGCAGAGCATCTGTGGGCCCTGGCCCCTAGGTTTGCAGACAGCAAAGCACCATGTTTAAGTTCCCCCTTCCTTGGGCTCTGTTTTGCGGAAGTCAGAGGCCCAGAGTGACTTATTCAAGGTCCCGAAGCCCTTCGGAGACTGGGCTGGAAGGAACCCCAGGACTCCAAATTTTCAGACAAGTGAACACATGGAGGCTCCGGGAAAGGGTGAGGGGGCGACGATGCCCTCGAACGGACTGTGAGGAGGGGTTGCTGCCCTCACCTTGCAGCATCTTCAGCGCCACATCCACGATGTGCTGGTCAGTGGCATCCCGGCCCTGAAAGCAGAGGCCGTTCAGGGAGAAGCCCCTGGCTGCAAGGGCCCACCGCTCCTGCTCCCACCTGGCTGAGCGTGAGGCCGCCATGGAGGAGACTCTGGTGTCCAGTCATTAACTGCCAAGCTGAGGAACAGACTGTACCTGGCAGGGCCACGGGCTTACCTGGGAAGGTCGCGGGGTAATCCCTCAGGCTGCACTCACAGCCTTCCTGTCTGCTCTGGGCTTGGAACCAGTCTGGGGGAAGTCGGTGAGTCTCTGGGAACCCCTAGCCTTTGGCGGGTAAGTGCACCCCAGAACAGATCTACCTAGAAGAATCACCCCCCACCCCGGGGCCCAACTCACCGCCACGCCCTGTCTCCCGGGCTGTCCTGGAACGCCTCGGTTCCCCACGAGTCCTCGAGGGCCGGGGAGACCAGGGTAGCCCTGAACCCCTGGGGCGCCCGCATCCCCACCGGGGCCGGGGTAGCCGGGTTCTCCACGTACTCCTTGCTACGGGAGGATGGGGTGGGATTAGAGCCGGGTGAGAAGGCGCCCGGGGGGGGGTGGGCGAGAGTGGGGGGTGGGGGTCCAGGAATTGGGTGGGGCTGGGAGAAGGGAGGGGCCGGGAGAGTGGAGGTCCCAGGGCTGCCCAGGAAAGTCGGAGAACGCCGGGAGGGGAGGACTTGCGGCGTCGGAACGGGAGGATTCACCTGTCCCTTGGGCCCCGGCTCGCCGGACTCGCCCTGCAGGCACAAGGAGCCCCGGTCACAAAGCGGTGGGGGACCCCAGGGCCAGCCGCCGCTCCCCGCCCTTCCCCAGCTCGCGCGCTCACCTTCTCGCCTTTCTCTCCAGGAAGGCCGGCCACCCCCGGGTCACCCTGCAGAGAGAACCACGGGTCGGACGCGCGGTGGCGGTGGCGGGGACGAGGAGCAGGGTTGGGAGTGGCTGGGAATAGGGGCGCTGGGACTCACCACTCCGCCGCGAGGCCCGGTCTTCCCTGGGGAGCCCTGGAGAAAGCGTGGAGTGAGGGGTTTGGCGAGTTACCCCCTCCACGGGGTCCCCCACCTAACTTCCTGCCACACCCCTCTTTCCAACTCTGCCTCGCCGACCAGACCAGAACCCTGCGACCTGCAGGTTTGGAGGCTCCGGAAGGACCTGCGTCCTGCCGACCCCACTTCCCCTGTTTTAGGGCCCCTTTCCCAGGTGTTTCCCAGCCCCATCTGGTACCTTGTTTCCTTTGATGCCCGGCAAGCCTTGGGGCCCTGGAATTCCAGGGGAGCCCTGCTCGCCCTTAGGGCCCTGAGGAGAAAAGAAACCAAAGGAATAAATGGAGTGGGGGGCCTGGATATGATGCCCTGCCCACCTCAGCTGGCCTGCACTCACCTGCCTTCCCTGAGGGCCCGGCTGCCCCACTGGACCCCTCTCGCCCTGGTCACCCTGAAATGGAAAGAGAAGGTCACACCCTCAGCAGCTCTCAGCAGATGCAGCCTCTCGCACCTGGGCCTGACACGGCATGGTCAGGGTGCCCTCCATTTCTGCTGTCACTGGCAGGGCGTCCTTGCTCCACTTGGCAGACCAGCAAAGGAAACCCAGGCCATGCCTGGGGAGGCCTCTCACAGGCTAGGCTGCATGGAGCAGGTGCTGTATCCAGCAGTGCCAGCTGCTGCAGAGGCCCCTGGTGAGGGGCCACTGTACCAGGTACTTACCTTCTGTCCCATGATGCCCTGAGGACCAATTTCTCCTCGAGGCCCTGGCTCTCCCTGGAGGAAGGAGAATTTGGGGCTAAGCATTTGACCTGGTGGAACCCACCGTTCCACACCTGGCCAGTCCCTCCCTACCCTTGGGTCTCAGCTACTTTGCTTCATCAGGGAAGGCTTCCCAGACCCCCTGTTCCATGCCTTTGGGTCCCTGTAGTTTTCCTTCAAAGGATCCAACACAATTTGAATTACTTATGTGATCATTTGTCTCATGTCTATTTCTTCCATTAAACTATACCCTCCGTGTGAGGAGGAGACTCATAGTTGCAAGTATTTAGTGAATGTTTATGCAATGAATAAATGAATGAAGAACTCTGCCTGCTGGATTCCCAGTCTGTCAACTTGGTCATCTGGGAAGGTCACACTCCAGAACAGAGCCAGTCCCCACCCTCCCGGCAAGGTACATAGGGAAATGGGCCCAGAGAGGAGAAAGAGCTTCCCTGGGTCATTGGGTCAGGGCAGAGCCAGACTAACTCTCCCTAGGTTAGGGCTCCACCCCATGGCCTCACCCTAAAGCAGGAACCCTTTTGTCAGTGGAGGGAGCACTTACCTCTTTCCCAGGGGGACCAGAGAACCCAGGAAGGCCCTGCGGGCCCGGTTCACCCTGCAGGAAAACACAGTTCTCAGGTCAGTCTGGGTGGCCCAGTCAGGCCCTTGGCCTCAGGGAAACCCAATGAAGCCTGAACAGAGCCTGGAACCAAATGAGTTGGGGAGGGACAGAGGGTATTCTTGGTTCAGTCCTCTTGGCTCCTGATTTTCCTGTTTGTTTCTCCTCTGGATTTAAAGCCATGCCATCCTATCTACACTGAGGCAGGCTGAGGAGTGCATGATGGGTGGGAGGTGGCAGGAGGGAGGTGGTTAGGCCCAAGGGGCTTATGTTCAGGCTGAGCCTCTGAGACTTGGCTAAGGCCTGGGCCTTGCTGTCTTCCTGGCCCCAGACTTCCTTGCTCAATTCTGTCCCCAGCTTGGGATCGCCTCACCTGGTCTCCAGGGCCTCCTTTTGTCCCAGGCTGGCCCGGCACACCCTGCAGAAAGAAGTTGAAGTCAGTTTCTGGCCTGGCAGGGGGGAGCCCCATGCACCTGCTGCTTTGCCTCCCATCCCCAATCCAGATTTCCCCCACCTGTGGGGGCTGAACAACAGAAGGCCCAGCCACGGCATCATGAACTTAACTGTACTTTCCCACAGTGGTGGGAGAGGAGTGGGGCACAGTGAATGGCCGGCCTTCCAGGACCTGGGGTCTATGGGGAAGAGATGAGTATGTGCTCTCAGGTGCCTGAGCCCAGGAACACAAGTTTACACGTGTGCACAGAAACAGGTTTGGCCACTCAGTACCCCCACAGGGAGGGAGGGCAGGCTCCCATGGACTGGACTCCAGAAGGTATGGAATGGAGATGGCCCTGAACGATGAGAAGGCACAAGAGACCAGAAAGGGCATTTCAAGCACAGGGACCAGCAAAGGCCTAAAGGTGTGGAGGCAGAAAAGCCAAGGCCTGTTGAGAAGGGAAAGGACAGAGAGGGGCCATTGCTGATATGGCAGGAGGCAGGTTGGGGTCAGATTATGGTGGTCATTGAATGCTAAGATGAGCCACAAGGACAAAGGTTGCATCTGTCCTGTTTATAATTGTTTACCTGCCACTTAGTATACCTCAGATATTCAATAATAATTTTTTTTTTTTTGAGATGGAGTCTTGCTCTGTTGCCCAGGCTGGAGTACAGCAGTGTAATCTTGGCTCAGTGTAACCTCTGCCTCCTGGGTTCAAGCAATTCTCCTGCCTCAGCCTCCTGAGTAGCTGGGATTACAGGCATGCGCCACCATGCCCGGCTAATTTTTGTATTTTTAGTAGAGACACGGTTTCACCACAATGGCCAGGCTAGTCTCGAACTCCTGGCCTCAGCCTTCTGAAGTGCTGGGATTACAGGTATGAACCACTGCACCCAACCTCAATAACTACTTATTGAAGGACTGGACTGAATGACTTTTTCCTGGAGGCGGTGGGGGGGTCATGGAAGGTGCTATAGTGGGGAAATGGTCAAATTCCATTTAGCCAACATGGAGGACTGGAATGGCCAAAGAGAAGGCTAGAGTAATTGTCCAAGGGATGAGGCCCTCACCAGGCCAGGGGCCAGAGTTGGTAATGAGGCAAGAGGTGGTGATTGAGCAAGAACCCCGGGTGTGTGTGGATTCTAACTTCATCAGCCACTAGCCCCTGGCCAGCCCCCATGGCTCCACCTGATACTTACCGCTAGGCCCTGGTGGCCTGGGCTTCCTGGCCGTCCCGCCTGTCCTGCACTGCCCTGGGATAGACAGAACCAGAGATACAAATGAAAGCTCCAGCCAGAGGGCCATGGCTTCTACCCAGATGCAGGTAGGGAAACTGAGATCCAGAGGCAAGAAATGGCATGTCCATGACAGAACCGAGGACCCCAGGCTCTAGGTGTCTAGAACCTGCGTGGTCGGACTCAAGGCCCTGCCCCTGCACCAATCCCAACTGCAGCCCCACTCCTACCTTCATGCCAGGTGTGCCTGGGGTCCCGTCCTTGCCGTTGATGCCTGGGGGACCCTACTCAGGAGGAAAGTTCAAGGCAGAGTGACAATGCAGAGATGTCTGGGGTCCGGCCACCCACCCCCGTTCCTCTGCGACAGCTGCAGTGTGCAGGGAGGGAGTGGCTCTGGTCATCCCAGGAAGCCCCACCAGCCAACTGGGGGAGGGGAGATGAAGTGGGAAGGGGATGAGGACCATGGAACACAGCCCTTCCCTAGTGTGGAGGGTGGTGTCCCCGACTGCTGCAAGCTCCCCATGACCTCCCTTATGTCATCACCCCTGTTTACAGATGTGAGGCACAGAAAGGGAGGCATTTCCTGAGGTTACAGAGCCAGCCCACCAGTTGCAGAGTTCAGACTAGTATCCCAGGCTTCTCTTCTGGGGGTTTGGACAAAGCAACAGGGCCCTGGTCTCTGTCCTGGTGGGCCTAGGCCTCTGGCACCTACCGTTGCTCCCTTCGGGCCTGTGATCCCCTGGGGTCCACGAATACCTGGGCTGCCCTGCAAAGCGGAGAGAGACCAGGTCACCTTCAGGATATCGGGTCCCTGTCTGGCTGTGCAGAGAGGGGAACCACTGAGAACAGTGGCCTCTGGGTCCCAGAGTTCCTCTGGCACAGGCCACACCATGCAGGGGCCGGAGGAGGGAGCATTGGGAGTACCCTTCCTGCCCTGGCACCAGCAGGAGGGAGAAGTCAGTGCCAGGAGGCCAGGCTGGGCTGAGCAGGAGCAGGGGTGGGAGCCAGCATCCACTGAGACTCTGGCAAGGCCCCACCCTCCACTCAGCCAAAGGAACACAACCACCAAATGCAGTGTGTGGATGCTGTGTGAGTCTCGGTGTGAACAAGAACCAGGAAAAGACATTTTTGAGATAATTGGGAAAAACTGAACAGAGACTGGTCATTAGATGATGTTAGGAAGTACTTGTTGATTTTGTCAGTTGTGATAATGTGATTATATGAGAAAGAGTGCTTATTGTTTAGAGATATGTACAAAAGTATCTAGGGGTGAGATGATAGGATGTTAAGGATTTACTTGAAAACATCAGAGCAAAGCAATAATAAAAGCAAAGGAAGGAAGGGGCTGGGAGATAGAGGATCCAAGAATGACAAAATGTTAGTAACTGAATTGGAACCTGTGATAGGTACATGGGGATTCTTTATATCACTCTCACTGGTTTTCTGTATAGTTAAAAAAATCGCATTAAAAAAACTAGATATGGCTGGGCGTGTTGACTCACGCCTGTGATCCCAGCACTTTGGGAGGCCAAGGCAGGTGGATCACCTGAGGTCAGGAGTTCGAGACCAGCCTGACCAACATGGTGAAACGCTGTCTCTACAAAAAATACAAAATTAGCTGAGCGTGGTGGCGCATGCCTGTAATCCCAGCCACTTGGGAGGTTGAGGCAGGGGAATCTCTTGAACCGGGGAGGCGGAGGTTGCAGTGAGCTGAGATTGCACCACTGCACTCCAGCCTGGGCAACAAGAACAAAACTCTGTCTCAAAAACAAAACAAAACAAAACAACTCGATGATCTCTGCTGTCCAATAGAAAAAGAAAAGTATAAGAATTTTTTAAAATTTAAAAAGAAAAGAAAATAATAATTTAAAAAACTAAATAATAATAACAGTTAACTGTGTGTTCTGCTCCATTTTTCTGTAAACTTAAAACTGCTTCCCCCAACAGGTCTACTAATTAGAAAAAAAACAGTTAAGAGAACTGGGATCCAGACCAAATCCCATTAGCCCCATGGCTGATTTGCTGGAATCTCATTGTCTGGCCCCAGTGACCATGGGACTGGATCCCAGGGCTTCTCCTAAAGTCTGAATTTGGGCTGACTGGGCTCTTGGCACAGATGGTTCTCCCCAGCAGGTCACCCACTTGTGCACACACACACTCATACACACATACATACACTCACACTCACACACATACACACACTCAGAGATATCCTCACACACACACATACACTACACACACAGCCTCACACATACTCTACACACACCCTCATATACACAGTCTACACACACACACACTGCACATTCACACGCACTACACTTTCACACGCACACACACTCACACACTCACACACACTCACACACACACTCTCACACTCTCACACACACTCTCACACACACTCACACACTCACACATTCTCACACACTCACACACACTCACACTCACACACTCTCACACTCACACTCACACACTCTCACACACTCACACTCACACACTCACACACACACTCACACACTCACACTCTCACACTCACACACTCACACACTCTCACACTCACACACTCTCACACACACTCACACTCTCACACTCACACTCACACACACACTCACACTCACACACTCACACACACAGCCTTAGGGAGAGCTTTGTCCTGCCCCGTACTCCCCAGGGGTCCTGACTAAACAATGGGTGCCTGAGGACTCACCACGTCGCCCTTCTCCCCAGCTCGGCCTGGCGGTCCCCTAGGACCTTCCTCACCCTGGCAAGAAAGACAAGCAGGAATCCAGGTCACACAGGCTCAGGGGGAGCCACGCCCACTCTGTGGCTGTAGCTGTAGGAGCTCCAGCCTCAGGGGTGGGGGAGCAAAAGCAGGCTTACCGGGGGCCCAGTGGCACCGATGGCGCCCACCATGCCTTTATATCCATGAGGGCCCTGCAGAGAGGAAAGGGTTGTAGGTCAGTCCTGGCTGAACTCCAGGGGCCAGAAGGTGGCTCCTGGAAGCTATTGTATGACACCCCGAGATTCACTTACCGTCTCTCCCTTGGGCCCTGCCATGCCCGGGTAGCCCCTGATGCCCTGGGGACCCTGTTGAGACAGGAAAATGACAGCAATGGCAATTGCAAAGCCCACGTCATTATACCTTGTCTGACGCCCACCTTCAGCCTTACAGTGCCCTTTTGAGGTAGGCAGCAGAGTCTCTGTCTCGTGGATGGGACATTGAGGTTCAGAGATGAGGAGGGACTCACGTGGTTACTCAAAGGGACGGTGTCAGACCTGGACCTCAGCCTGGGCTTCTTGCTGACAGCTTTGGTTCCCGTCCCTCATTCCTGACAGTTTCAGCCTCCCTCTCCCCATCCAGAGACGCTCCCAGCTGGACACAGGTGTCTCTTTTTTTTTTTTTTTTTTTTTTTTTTTTTTTTGAGACGGAGTCTAGCTCTGTTGCCCAGGCTGGAGTGCAGTGGCCGGATCTCAGCTCACTGCAAGCCCCGCCTCCCGGGTTCACGCCATTCTCCTGCCTCAGCCTCCCGAGTAGCTGGGAGTACAGGCGCCCGCCACCTCGCCCGGCTAATTTTTTTTGTATTTTAGTAGAGACGGGGTTTCACCGTGTTAGCCAGGATGGTCTCGATCTCCTGAACTCGTGATCCGCCCGTCTCGGCCTCCCAAAGTGCTGGGATTACAGGCTTGAGCCACCGCGCCCGGCCAGGTGTCTCTTTTACAAGCTAGAGGCCTGAGCAGGCGAATGACTCCATTAAGGGCTTCTGGGGTGAGGGAGAAGAGGGCCGCTGAGGCAAGGTGTTCCTTACCGGTGGTCCAGGGATGCCTTGCTCTCCAGAGGCACCCACATCTCCCTTGGGACCCTAAAGGGCAGGGATGAGCTGTCAGACAGGCAGGCAGATGGCAAGACACATATACAGACAAGCGAAGATACCATCTCCTTCCCCCTGCACAAGCAGACAGGAAGGACTCCTACAAACCATACAGTCCCGTGTCACAGATAGAGAAAGGCCAAGCAAGGAGACATGACCAAAGACATGCCGACCCGGAGCACAGGCCACCAGCCCCCGGCTCAAGGCTCTGTCCCCAGAACCCACAGGGGAAGGGGAAGGGGAAGGGATGAAGAAGGGGATAGAGCCCTGTAGGACCATCTCCACGTATCCTCGACCCACAGCCCTCACCCTCGCACTCACCGGCTTCCCCTGGCGGCCAGGATCACCCAGAACCCCGCGTTTGCCCGCATGTCCCTGAAGGGAAGGAGAGAGCTCAATACGAGGTCCCCTCCTGTCACCTGGACCACCCTCCCAAGATTCAGGCCAGGCGCTCTCACCTTCACTCCCTGCAGCCCTGGTGGACCTTTCATCCCCGGTGGACAGTTGGTTGGACACTGGAAAAAGAAAAATCCGCAGGGTCCTGTGATCAGCTGGGCGGTGCGCCCCCCTCTCTCCAACTCCTGTGCTCTCCTCCGCCTCACCTGGTGGAACCCCTGCACTGCAGCCCCTCCCCATCTCTCCCGACCCCGCCGTCTCTGTGGCCCCGCCTCCCTGCATTAGCCCCGCCCCAGACCTCGCCTCTCACCAGGAAATCCGCACTGCCTTCCAGAACCTGGATGGTTCCCGGGCGACCCTGAGAGGAGAGATGAAGATGGAGCTTTGCCTGACCCTTTCCCGCTGCAGCCTTGCTCAAAGGCTTGCTCCCCTGCACTTTGCCATGTCGGGGTGTCTGGGGACACTTACAGGTCTCCCTGGAGGTCCTGGGGGCCCCGATGGTCCATCTGGTCCAGGGTCCCCCTGGAAGCAAAAGAAGCCCAAATCATACTCCTGACCAGCCCTTCCCAGCTTACCCTAGTGCCCTCCTCCAGGTCCTGCCGCTGCTTTGTCCACCCTGTCTTCCCGGTCACCTTGTGAGATCCACCATCTTGGGACATCAAGGCCTGATTGACAGGGGATGGGGCCAGCCCTTGGTGTCCCTAAAAGACCTAGGGCCGGGTGGGCTCATAGGAGGGGCTTCTGTCCCAGACCTGGTGGAGTTTCCCAGTGGCCAGGAGCAGGCCCAGGAACTTCCAGAAAGACCACCCAGCTTGCCAGCTTGGAGATAGAAGGCAGGAGGCAGCGAACAAGGTGGCTGGCACTCACCTTGGGGCCTGGGATTCCAATCTCACCAGGGAGGCCAACAGGTCCAGGCGGTCCCTAGGGAGCAGAGAGGTGATGGTCAGGATGCCTCAGAGGGTCAGATACCCTGGGCATGAAGGTAGAGACAAGCAACCAAAGCCCGTTTCTCCACTTTTACTTTTTTTTTTTTCTTTTGCCAACCCCCGAGAGACTGACAGACTGGGGCTTTAAGGACCAGAGAATTGCAGAGCCAGTGGACAGGCCCAGAGTGGGCTGGCCCTGGGTCTCTGGCAGGTCCACCTATTCCCGACACTATCACAGCACACCGGCCCTCCCCATGGCGGCCATTCCCTTGAAGCCTTTCTGTTGTCCCCTCCTTCCCTAGGAGCTCTGGGGACCCTGCCCTATCCCTGAGGACTTACAGGAGGTCCAGCAAAACCAGGGCCCTGTAACAGAAGGAAAGAAAATTGGCTTCATGGCTCTCTCTGTAGATCCCCTCTCCCCCGAGAGTCCCTCGAAGCCCTTGCAGGTTATACTCACTGGAAGGCCAGGAGGACCAGGAAGCCCGGGCTGGCCCTGCGGGAGCAACGAGAAAGGCTCAGAGACTGGGGTTTCCCTGGCCCCTACTTCCTATCTACAGCCACTCCCAAATGCTGGCCCTAGATTGCCCCTGCTGAGGCCCCAGCAGGCCCCTTACCTTGACTCCAGGGATCCCCATGGGGCCAGGCTCCCCCTTGGCTCCAGTTAAACCCTGCAGAAGAATGAAAATGTAGGATCAGTGAGGGCCAACCTGCCCCCTGACCCACAGAACAGGACAGGTTCAAGGGTCCCTCCTGGGTGGGCCAATGGTCCCTTTCACCATACCTCATGAAGGCCTGGGAACCTTGACACCTGTCTTTCCTTTTCCCCAGTTCCCATAGTAACCCTAGGAGGCAGGTAGAACAATTCCCTTCTTTTGAAAGATGAGAAACCAAAGCCCAAAGATTTGGCTTCATGACAGGCCCAGGCTTCATGCCTCTGGGTTCAGGAGTCAAAAGACCTAGCCATGGGTCAAGATTGGTCATTTGCTTGATGTCCTGCCCTGGCAACTTTTTCCTTTCCTTTTCTTTTCTTTCTTTACTTTCTCTTCTTTCTTTTCTTCCTTCCCTTCCCTTCTCCTCCCCTCCCCTCCCGTTTCCTTCCTTCCAACACAGTCTCACTCTGTTGCCCAGGCTGGAGTGCAGTGGTGCAAGGTCAGTTCACTGCAACCTCCGCCTCCTGGGTTCAAGTGATTCTTGTGCCTCAGCCTCCCAAGTAGCTGAGACCACAGGCACGTGCCACCATGCTTGGGTAATTTTTGTATTTTTAGTAGAGACGGGGTTTTGTCATCTTGGCCAGGCTGGTCTTGAACTCCTGAGACCTCAAGTAATCTGCCCACCTTGGCCTCCCAAAGTGCTGGGATTACAGTCATGAGCCACCACACCAGGCCACTGGAAGCTTTTTCTGAGCCTTAGTTTCTCATGTGGGTGCCTCTCTGGGTGGATGTGAGAACCAATGCAATATAGAAGGCAATATGCCTTGTAATGATTGCAGGGTATGGATGAGTTTGAAGAGGCCCTGGTGACTGTCCCAGCCCTGGTCACACCTCATGAACCAGCAGGGCAGAGGCAAGTCATGGGGGTTTCTCCTTTCTCCCATCTTTCAGTGACTGACCCAGTGTAACTCCCACCAGATGTCGTCCTCATGCCCCTGGGACTGGCTGTGTCCAGGAGCCTGTGACCTTGGGGGCCCCTGGGAGCTCTGTGGTATCAGCTAAATGATGTTTCTCTCCTGAGTCATGCCTGAGACTGTGGGCAGGGGTCGGGGGAAGAGCAGAGGGAGGACAGGGCACACAAGGACAGCCCCACCCAACATATTCAACCTGATCCTTGGAGGCCAGAAATGTGAGACTAAGTCCTGACTGGTGCAGGGGAGCAGACCCTCTCTCTGGACCCCGGTTGCCTGCAAATCAATGCCCCTGGCGGGGGGATGTGAGGTTCCAGGGAGGTCACAAGTCATACCAAGGTGAAGGGGGGCTCACAGCTGGAGATTCTCCATCCTGCTGCCCATCTCTGAACAGATCAGTGAAGATGCCAGAGCCAGGCCCTGGAGGTCAATTGGTGGAGCCCTTCCCTACCCCATCCGACATGCAGGTACTCACATCAATCCCAGGCTTCCCGTCTGGACCATCTGGCCCGGCTTTGCCAGGCTCACCCTTGGGTCCCTTGAAAACAGAGATGGAACAAACATGAGCCAGAGGAGAGCAAGAGCAGGAAGGGTCAAGGCTAAAGAGGATAAAGCACTCACCGGAGGGCCAGCTTTGCCAGGGGGCCCCTTGTCACCCTGCAAGATACAAGTTGGTGAGACAGCACAATACGGCCCACGTGGGCACACACAGGCCCTGGCAGGCCGCTCCCAAAGGCTCTCCTCACTCTCCTCTCTTCTGTCTACATCCCCTAAGCCTTGCAATTTTTGAGAAAAGAGCCCCCTTTTCCTCAAAAATAAAATCCAAATGCAAATTATAGGAGCATGAGAATAAACCTGGCTGGGCTGGAGAGGGTGACAGCAACATGCAAGAAGGTACAGACATGCTGATGTCATGAAGTGCCAGCTGTGAGACCCACTACCAGGGCTGGGGGCTCCGAGCTGATGCCTCTTGGATTTGGGCACGTGTGGGAGGAAGGTTGGGGCTTCTGGAGAAACGTGAAGGGGGATAAGCAAGTTGGGCAGCACCTCTATTCCAGACTGTAGGGCAGGAGAACAGGAAACTGAGCCAGTGGCAAGGACCAAGGGGGACTGTAAGGGAGAAATTCAGTGTTCCCAAGGAGGGAAGGACCTCCTTCCAGTGACAAAGGACCCTTGGTGGTGGGCAGGCAGGGCCGGTGGAGTCCAGTTCAGCCTCAGAGAGGCCTCCAGGCATTTCAGAGCCCTTAGCAGCCAGGGCCTGGCCGGAGGCCCAGCATCCTGTGTTTAGGGGGTGGGGGCACCAGGTTGAATAGAAGTCTGTCCAGACTGGTAAACATCAAGCGGCCCTCCTGCGGGAGCCTTCAGAATGAAGTATTTAACCCTCGCCCTGCAGGGAACAAGCCCAGCTGATTCTAAATCAGGGAGAGAAAACCGAAGGGAAGAGACAGGAGTCTGGCCCAAGCTGGTCGGCGGTCTGGCCAAGGCTCCCAATGACCCTGAAGAAGCGTCCAGATGTGCCAGAGGCAGGATGAGGGGTTGAGACGCCTCCCACCCCACAAGGAGGGGAAAGGAGAGGAGGGGGATGAGGCCTCGCTCTGAGCTGCGGCCGGCGGACTGAACAGCAGCTCCTTGTCCGTCCGCGGCTACGACCCGCTCCGCAAGTCAGGCCTGGATTGAGGTTTTTGCAGAACAAACGGCGTCCTTGTGGTGCGGGCCGGCGCCGCCTACTGGCGACGGGGGCACTACATCTCTGGGCACCCCAGTCCCCACCCCCACCACAGCGCTCACAAAGTTCTCCTTTGTCCGCCGCCTCCCTCCCGCCCTGGTCCCCGGTTAGAGACTCACGTCGATGCCGTCGGATCCAGGCACTCCCGGCGGTCCCGGGGGGCCCGGGGGGCCCCGTTCTCCCGGTGGACCTCTCTGAAAACACACACGGCGGGGGCAGTCCTCAGACAGTGCGGGAAGCTGGGCGTCCCCGGGGCTGCAAGCGACCCTGGGAGCGGGGTCCTAGGGGCGCACCTCCTCCGTGAACTCCCACGTATTGAGAACCTTCTGCATATCAGGCACTGTGTGCTATTACATGCATTATCTTAACGAATACTCAGAACCGGGAGGCGGGCGCTGTTACGGGCCGCCGTTTGCAGTCGCAGAAACTGGCTCTGAACATGAAGGGTCCATGGTCACTGAGAGTGGGCGGTGGCGCCAGGACTCCGCCCTGGGTGCCGAATTCTACTGTGCCAGGTTGCCCTTGCGCGGTGGCGGTGGGGAATAGCTGGAGACGTGGGCAGCTCAAATAAATCACAGATGGAATGCAAGGTTGTGCCTAGCAGGCTGCCGGCCCTCAGTGAGCGGTGACTCGGGTTATTGTTCTTACGTGAACCACAGGCAGAGACAGCGCCTCCTTCTCTCCCCATGGTGCGGGAAAACCCGACAGGAAAGTGGGGGAGGCGCAGGGAAAGGAGGTGTAGGGAGGTGAAGCGGGTACTCTCTTCCCACTCGGAGCGCCCCTCCCGCAGCACAACTGCCGGGTCCTCCCTCCGCTAAGTCCTGACTGCTGCGGGCAAGCAGGAGGAGCTTGCACCTCCCAGAAAGCAGACCCTCTCCGTGGACCCCGGTTGCCTGCAATTCAATGCAGGTAGCTGTGAGGTTTCAGGGAGGTCACAAGTCATATCAAGGTGAGGGGAGCTCACAGCTGGAGAATTTCCGTCCTGCTGCCCATCTCTGAACAGATCAAAGATCTTAAAAGGCGGCCCTTTTCAGAGGCCAGCTCGGACCCAGGCAGGGGTCCCGGTGCCCACCACCTCCCCAGGCCGCGAAGTGCCAGGCTGGCGCCCCGCAGGCGAGCTCGGAACCACACCCAGCACCCCACGGGGCCCAGTCTCTGCCCTACCCGCGCGCCCGCAGCCCCCCGGCGGCCCTCGGAAGGGAGACGTGGGTTGGCGGGCAGGGCCGAGAGGCCGCCTAGGGGCGATAGCGGCGTCTGGTTGGAGCCGGCGCCCCCTGGGAGGCGGCGGGGGCGGAGGCTGCGCAGCGGGTGAATGAGCACCATTGTATGCCCTGCCACCTGGGCTCCCCAGGCTGCCAGGACCGGGCGCCAGCTCCTGCCCCACGCTGCCTGTCCCAGGCAGGGCCGCGCGTCTCGGGACGGGTCCCCTCTGACTCTCCGACTCAGCCACCTCCATTCACGGTGCCGCGATGGGCACCATGTATGCACCCACCCAGGGGACCTGCCGGCGGCGCGGTCCTCAGGTGGCCCCTCGGGCTAGGGTTGTCAGTAGGCGCGGGACACAGGCAGAGCTCCTCCATCCCGGACCCCAGACCCTGCACCCTGGACCCTGGCAGCGGAGGGGCTGCGAGACTTACGATCTGCGCCAGAGCGAGCACTAGCACCTGGAGAAGAACAAGGAGGCAGCGGGGGGCGGCCGCAGCGACGGCCATGGCGGGCGGCGAGGTCAAGGGGGACGGGTGCGGGTCCGCGCACGCACCGACGGCAGAGGCTCCTGGCGCTGGCTGTTCGCGGGCGGGGTGGGCCGGGGCTCCTGAATATGCGGGGGGCGGGGCGGGGGCCGGCGTGAGCTGTCACCTGAGAGGACCGGCGGGGTTGCGGGGAGGGAGGCCGGCGCCCGGCATCCAGCTCCGCCCCGCTCGGTCCACCCTCTATGCTCTGCCCGGGCTTCCCGGGCGCCTTAGCCTGGTAATCCGAGGGGCGACCGGGGTGCCGGACGGAGATGATGGTCCTGTTTCTTTGTGAGGAGGCATAAGGCCGTCTGAGGTCCCCCTCAGGACCTTCAGGCCCCAGCACCTTCCCCCGACGCACAGCTTGTGCCCCATCACTTACCCCACGTCCTCTCCAGGGCCCAGGCCGAGAGCGCCTCGGTCTCTGCAGACCTTGCTGCAGGCTCTCCCCAGCTCCCGCCCACCTTGCTCCCCTCTCCTCTGGCTCCTTCCTCTCCAAGCACAAATAGGCCTTTTTCATATTAATATGCCACAGCCCTTCCTGGATCAGCCGTCTCATGAATACTCCATCGGCCTCTTCCAGCTCTTTAGTGGAGCTGTGTGCACCTCCCCCAACCCCCAACTTCCTCACCTCGCCTTCACCTCCCTACCTCTGTCCCAACAAGCAGATCCGTCTCCTGGGGGTCTCCAGTGAAGCCCAACCCTTCTTCAGTCCTCCAGGCAGGAAGCTGTTGGCATCTTCACCTGACCTTGAAGTCTTCCCCATCCAAGCTCCTGCCATCCAGCTCCCCTTTTTCTATTCCCTTTTATTCTCTGCAGCTGCCTTAAGCACTGGTGTGTTTAGGATTGGGCCTTCTCACTCCATGTTCATAGAAACAACTACCACTTTATTCACTAGAGTTTCCAAACCCCACTGTCCAGCATAGCCTGACTCCAGAGAGCCTTCCCTTCCCTACCACTCACTTAAGCAATATTGGTAAAATGCTTTGGAATCTGACTTTGTCACAATTATACATATGACTACAGGCACCTAAAACTCTATGAAGTATCAGTTTCCTCATCCGTAAAATGGGGATACTAATAGTCTATATATCTGTATAGTCTATATATCTAATATATATATGTATTTTTTAAAGACAGTCTTAAAAGGCTCTGGAGTGCAGTGGTGCGATGTCAGCTCACTGCAACCTCTCCTCCCGAGTTCAAGCGATTTCTCTGCTTCAGCCTCCTGAGTAGCTGGAATTACAGGCATGAGTCACCATGCCTGGCTAAGTTTTATATTTTTAGTAGAGATGGGGTTTTGCCATGTTGGCCAGGCTGCTCTTGAACTCCTGACCTCAGGTGATCCGCCTGCCTCAGCCTCCCAAAGTGCTGGGATTACAGGCATGAGCCACCATGCCCGGCAAATAGTCCTTATCTTAAAGGGGTTTTATGGAGATTGAATGCGATGACTCATGTGAGGCGTTTAACCTCGAACCAGCACATAGTAGGTGCTTGATGCAGTTTGGCTTTCATTGTTATTTATGGATAGCTGTTTTACTAGGTTGGCATCCAATGTGGGGAAGCTGGCCACAGGCAGATCTGCTGAAATGATGAATCTAGTTGGAGCTAGAAAAGTCCAGCTCCACAGGGCATGTTAGCAAAGGGCTCTGGACTTTGAAAGGTTGTCCTGGAGCTGAGTTTGGGAGAAAGAGCTTGAGAGAATGTAATTGTTCTGCCTAACAGAGTGAAGAATTTGAAGTTTGTAGGAAGATGAGAGCAGGAGGAGGAGGATGTAAGAGAGGGATGGTAGGCATTGCTTGGGGTGGGTGGGGTAAATCTATAAAGGATTTTTGGAACTGGGATGTCCAAATTTAATTTTAAGTTGTTGGTTTCACATCATTTATCTCTTCATCTTTTGTGGCTAACCACAAAGAAGGCCTTGTGTGAGTAAGTTTTCTTTTGTGTGTGGAAATTATGGAAAGGGGATGAGATTCACAGTCTGGACAGCACACATTGGTGTATTAATTACCTATTGCACCATAACAAATCACCCTAACATTCAGCAGCTTAAAATGACAATTTCAGGCCGAGCACGGTGGCTCAAGCCTGTAATCCCAGCACTTTGAGACGGGCGGATCACGAGGTCAGGAGATCGAGACCATCCTGGCTAACACGGTGAAACCCCGTCTCTACTAAAAAAATATAAAAAATTAGCCGGGCAAGGTGGCGGCGCCTGTAGTCCCAGCTACTCGGGAGGCTGAGGCAGGAGAATGGCGTGAACCCGGGAGGCGGAGCTTGCAGTGAGCTGAGATCCGGCCAGTGCACTCCAGGCTGGGCGACAGAGCCAGACTCCGTCTCAAAAAAAAACAGACAAACAAACAAAAAAAATGACAATTTCTTTGGATTAGGAATTCGGGAGTGGCTCTGCTGGTTCGGTCTGGCTTGGGGTCTGTTATGAGGTCACAGTCAGATGGTGGCTGGGCCTGATGTCACCTAGAAGGCTTCTTAACTCACATGTCTGATGTCTGTACTGGGATGCCTTCAACCGCTGGTGCTGGAACAGCTGGAGTTGCTTGGACAGTTCTCTCCTTTATCCCTTTGTGGGCTTTCCATAAAGTCTCTCCAACATGGCGGCTTCAAGGTAGCGGAACATCCTCTGTAGCAGCTCAGAGGCAGTAGGAGAGCACCAGACTGAAGAGAATTGCCTCTCAGGACCCGTCCTTGGAAGTCATGCAGTGGCAACTTCACTACATTCTTACTGTTGAGGCAATTACAAAGATCTGCCTGGGATCAAGGGGAGGGAACAGAGACCCCACCTCTTCAAGGATAAGTGTTAATGTCACTTTTTTTTGAGATGGACTTGCCCTGTTTACCCCAGGCTGGAGTGCAGTGGCACGATCTCAGCTCACTGCAACCTGCTCCTCCTGGATTCAAGTGATTCTCCTGCCACAACCTCCTGAGTAGCTGAGATTACTGGCGTGCGCCGCCACACCTGGCTAATTTTTGTATTTTTAGTAAAGACAGGCTTTCACCATGTTGGTTAGGCTGGTCTTGAACTCCTGACCTTGTGATCTGCCCACCTCGACCTCCCAAAGTGCTGGGATTACAGGCGTGAGCCACCGCGCCCGACAAATTGTGGGTTGCTAATCTTCTGGTCTATAGATTGCTGCTTAGAAAAAATCAAAATTGGAAAATTTCAGCTAGTATTTCCTCAAATATTGGTTGTTCTCCACAATCTCTCTCTCTTATCTTTGTGGAACTCCAGTTATACATATATTAGATCTTTTAACAGTGTCTATTAGGCCGTAAAGACTGTGATCACTTTTTTTTTCAGTTTTTTCTCCCTCTTTGCTTCAGTTTGGTTGATCCCATTAACTTGTATTTACACTTATGGGTTATTTCTTCAATTATGCCAAATCTACTCAATACATCCAGCACATTTTAAATTTCAGATATTGACTGGGTGTGGTCGCTCATGCCTGTAATCCCAGCACTTTGGGAGGCCGAGGTAGGCAGATCACAAGGTCAGGAGATCGAGAACAGCCTGGCCAACATGGTGAAACCTTGTCTCTACTAAAAATACAAAAATCAGCTGGGTGTGGTGGTGGGCGCCTGTAATCCCAGCTACTTGGGAGGCCAAGGCAGGAGAATCATTTGAACCTGGGAGGCGGAGGTTGCAGTGAGCCGAGATTGCGCCATTGCACTCCAGCCTGGGCGACAAGAGTGAAACTCTATCTCAAAAAAAAAAAAAAAAAACAAAAAGAAAATAAAAGCAAAGAAAAAAAGAGAAACATTTTGCTAGAGATCCTATTTGTAGCCTATCTCAGAGATCCTTAGCTCAAATAAAAAACCTCCTTGATGAGTTTCAAGTCAAGGCTAAATTTTAAAAGAAAAAAACCTTCTTAAGGTTTTTGTTGTTGTTTTGTGTCTTTTTTCTTTCTTTCTTTCTTTTTTTGGTAGAGATAGGACCCCACTATGCTGCTCAGGCTGATGTTGAACTCCTGGGTTCACGTGATTCTCCTGCTTTGGCCTTCCTTCCAAAATGTGGGGATTACAGGCGTGAGCCACTGTGTCAGGCCCTTCTTGAGCTTTTCTTTCATTCCTCTCTTCTTCCTCTTCCTTCTTTTCTCTCTTCTCTCTTTCCTTTCTTCCTCTTTCTCTTTCTTCTTTCCAAAATATTTACCAAACACTTTCTCTGTTTCTAGGCACTGCT
This sequence comes from Macaca thibetana thibetana, assembly GCF_024542745.1. Taxonomy (NCBI): domain Eukaryota; kingdom Metazoa; phylum Chordata; class Mammalia; order Primates; family Cercopithecidae; genus Macaca; species Macaca thibetana. The sequence goes on from NC_065578.1 coordinate 39,395,009, forward strand.
CTGTTTAAAATAGAAGGTGCAATTATCCCCAGCAAACTCCTGTTCATCCTTAAAGACACCACCTCCAGAAAGTCTCTTCAGGATCAACAAGCTGGATTAACACAGAGAACATGATTGAAAACTATTTTTATTTTTTTATCCTACAAATATTTGTTGAGGACGTTATGTGTCAGGCCTGTAGTGTGAGAAGATAATTAAAGGACATCATCATGAAGGCAGCAGCTAAGAACTACCATTTATTATTATTATTATTATTTTCATTATTTGGGGACCAAATCTCACTCTGTTGCCCAGGCTGGAGGGCAGTGGCATGATCTCGGCTCATGATGCAGCCTCCACCTCCTGGGTTCAAGTGATTCTCTGCCTTAGCCTCCCAAGCAGCTGGGACTACAGGCCCACACCACCATGCCTGGATAATTTTTGTATTTTTAGAAGAGATGGGGTTTCACCATGTTGGTCAGTCTGGTCTTGACCTCCTGACCTCAGGTGATCCACCCACCTCGGCCTCCCAAAGTGTTAGGAGGCAACCTCCGCCTCCCAGGTTCAAGCGATTCTCCTGCCACAGCCTTCCAAGTAGCTGGAATTACAGGCACCCGCCACCATGCCCAGCTAATTTTTTGTATTTTTAGTAAAGACGAGGTTTCACCATGTTGGCCAGGCTGGTCTCGAACTCCTGACCTCAGGTGATCCTCCCGCCTCAGCCTCCCAAAGTTTTGGGATTACAGGCATGAGCCACCACGCCTGCAGTGACTATTAATTTTGTGTACTGATTTTATGTATCATCTTGACTGGACTAAGGGATATTAGGTGGTAAAACATTATTTCTAGCTGTGCCTTTGAGGGTGTTTTTGGAAGAGTTAACATTTAAATCAATAGACTGACAGCAAAGAAGATCCACCTTCATCTATTTGAGTGGGCAGCATCCAATCCACTGAGGGCTTGAATAAAAAGGCAGAGGAAGGGTGAATTCTCTGTCCTTGAGCTAGGACATCTATTTTCTCTTCCCCTTGGACATCAGAGCTCCTGGTTCCTGAACAAGTTTCCCTCCCCGACCCCACTTTCAGGCCTTCCACTGGGGACTAAATTACACTACCGGCTTTCCTGGTTCTCAGCTTGCGGATGGTTTATCTTTGCACTTCTTGGCCTTTGTAATGCATGAGCCAAAGCCCATAATAAATTTCCTCTTATGTATCTATATATATCCTATTGGTTCTGTTTCTCTGGAGAATCCTGACAAATACGACAATAATATTTACATTTAAATATTTATATTATCATAGTTATTGTTTATAACAATATTAAGCATTTGCTATACGACAGATATTGTATCAGTGTGGCACATGCATTTTGTGTTTAACTCCTCACAACCACTCAACGAGGTAGGTCCCTTGATTATCCTTATTTTATTTATTTATTTGTTTTTAATAGAGATGAGGTCTCACTATGTTTTCCAGGCTGGTCTTGAACTCCTGGGCTCAAGCGATCCTCCCACCTTGGCCTCCCAAAGTGCTGGGATTACAGGTGTGAGCCACTGTGCCCAGCCTATTATCCTCATTTTATTTACAAGAAGATTGAAGCTTAGAGGCGTGAAGAGATTTCCGCAAGGACACACGGCTGTTTCCCACAGTTTCTACCGCTGGATAGGTCTCAGTAACATACGTTTCACCCGTCTTCCACTAAGGCCACAGCATAGGGTTGTGCATTTTAGGATCTACACAAAAAGGGAGAACAGAGGAGTGGGGCTGAGACCCAGCCTGGCGACATTTGCCACAACATTTTATTTTGTTGTTTCTAGCCTTTCTCAGAGAAGTCTTAGGATCTTCTGTTTAACTTTAGCCCTGGGCTGCTCCAGTTTACACTCCTCAGATCTCTAAATTTATTTGTTTATTTATTTACTTATTTATTTATTTTTGAGACTGGCTCTGACTGTTGCCCAGGCTGGAGTGCAGTGGTGCCATCTCGGCTCACTGCAACCTCCGCTTCCTGGGTTCAAACCTCAGCTCCGGCCTCAGCCTCCTGAGTAGCTGGGATTACAGGAGCGCACCACCATGCCCGGCTAATTTTTGTATTTTTAGTAGAGATGGGATTTCACTGTGTTGGCCAGGCTGATCTCGAACCCCAGGCCTCATGTGATTCACCTGCCTCTGGCCCCCACAGTGTTGGGATTACAGGCTTGAGCCACCACGCCCGGTCAAATCTCTAATTTCTAACCTTCCAAACTCCCAATCCTTTCTTCTCACCTCTGATAGGAAGGAGAGGTGGGATGGAGGGCAAGAAGAAAAGGCCCGGCTCCCTTCCCCACCAGCTACTCCTTTAGTCACTCCAGGTGAGCAGTAAATTAGGCTGGTTGGTGCTCTCGCGGCACCTAGTGGTCTTCTGCGGCGGCACACCATGATGACTGCTTGACAAGACGAATTAAAAGCCCCTTTCTCCGGGAGCTCCTAGCGAGATGAAACGGAGATAGAGGCTGATAAAGCACTATAGGAACCCAACGAGGGAGCAATCGTGGTTTCTGGGGAATTAGAATTTAGAATTTGGATTCAGCTAGACTTGGATCCTGGTTCTGCCACATACTGACTGTGACCTTGGGCAAGTCATTTCACCTCTTTAAGCCTCGGTTTCCTCAGTTGTAAGATGGGGAGAGTATCAGTGCCTCTCGATGACCATGAAGTACTTAGCACAGTGCTCAGAACGCTTTGGATATTCGTTTTGGGCAGAAGGAACTTTGTTTTGTTTGTTTGTTTGGGACGTAGTTTCGCTCTTTCGCCCAGGCTGGAGTGCAGTGTGGCAATCTCTGCTTACTGCAACCTCTGCCTTCCGGTTTCAAGCGATCCTTCTGCCTCAGCCTCCGGAGTAGCTGGGATTACAGGCGCCTGCCACCACACTAGGTTAACTGGCAGAAGGAACTTTGTAAGAAAGGCAGGGAGTGGGATGAATATTCAGAAAACAGAGTAGGTGACAGATGATCCGCCTTCCCTGCTAGAGAAGAGCAAACACAGCTGGTCAGTCCCGTGGAGCAAGTTGGGGCGGGGCTGCGTCTCTTAATTACAGCACAGTGAGAGGACCTGGAACCCCTTCCTAGGAACAGCTGCCCATTCTGGGCTGAGCTGGAATCCTAAACAGGTTTGCTCACCTGGACTCTGGCTGCCCTCATATACCTGGGCAGAAAATACCAACCATCAGTTTCCCACAAGTGCTTCTTTCTCCAGGTAGAACAGAGCTCCTCCAAACTCCTCAGAACTGCCAATCCTGACCGTGGTTTCATCTGACCTCCCACTTGTTCCATCTAATTCCTTCCCAGTGCTGGCCCAACACTGATAAGCTTTAGTGTCAGCTTACATGAACTACACTCTCCTGGCTTTCCTCCTACCTCTCCAGCTGTTCTTTCTCAGGCCCCTTGTAGATTTGTTTTCTTTGCACACCCTTACTTAGCACTCTACAAGGTCCGGTCCTGTCTTCTTATTCTTCATACTCTTCCTGGGCCATCTTATCCATCGGGTTGACTTTAACTACTACCTATATGTTTTCCCGAGTCTCAGACCTGCTTATCCAACTGCTTCTCGGATGTTCCACAAGCACCACCAAACTGACATGTCCCAAATAAAATTATCTTCTTGCCCACAAACCTGTTCCTCTTCCTGTGTGGCCTACACAGCCAGTGGTCCCACCGTCTGTCCTATTGCATGAGCCAAAACTATGGATGTCATCCTGGAGAAGAGACTTCCCTCTCTCCTCCCTGAGAAATATCATCGCCTTGTCCCAATGACTATACCTCATAGGTGTTTAATCCATCCACCTATCTCCATCCCCACTGCACCTGCCTCATTCAGCATACCATCCTCTTTTGCTTGGGGTATTGCAACTGCCTCTTATTTTAACTCCTTGCTTCTAGTTTTGCTCCATTGTTTTCCCTCTGTGTTCCTTTCTGAAGGCTCAAGGAGATAATTCATGCCCAGCCTTTCCCACCTTCTAGAGGCTTCCCACTTTCCTTGGTTTCCTCTTCTTCCATCTTCAAAACCAACAAAGTTATGTCTTACTGACCATACTATAGTAAAATCTCCCTGTGCTTCTCTCTTCTGTCTTCCCCTTCCACTTTTTTTTTTTTTTTTTGACGGAGTTTCACTCTTGTTGCCCAGGCTGAACTACAATGGCACGATCTTGGCTCACTGCAACCTCCGCCTCCCAGGTTCAAGTGATTCCCCTGCCTCAGCCTCCTGACTACCTGGGATTACAAGTACTCGCCACTACGTCTGGCTAATTTTGTATTTTTAGTAGAGACGAGGTTTCACCACGTTGGCCAAGCTGGTCTCGAACTCCTGACCTCAAGTGATCTGCCTGCGTCGGCCTCCCAAAGTGTAGGAATTACAGGCATGAGCCACCGTACCCGGCCCCCTTTCCACTTTTAAGGACCCCTGTGATTATTGGGCCTATTAGGTAATGTAGGATAATCTCCCTGTCTCATAATCCTTAGTTTAATCAATTCTTCATAGTCTCTTTTTGCCATGTAATGTAACAGATTCACAGGTTCTGGAGGAATCTTTGGTGGGTCATTATTCTGCCTACCACAGACCATTCTCTGGTCCCAGTACTCATATCTGTCTCACATACAAAATGCATTCACCTTATTCCAAGGTCCCTGAAAGTCTCAGCCCATTAAAGTATCAACTCAAAGGTCACAGTCTCATTTACATCTCATTAGCTCAAGAGTTTCAAATTTATCATAGATATTATCTAAATTAGGTATTGGATGAGACTCAGCATAATCTATCCTGGGGCAAAGTTTCTCTCCATCTGTGGACATGTGAAACTAGAAAATAAGCTTCTGCTTCCAAAATATGATAATGGGTCTAGCGGAGGATAACACTTATAGACATTCCCATGTAAGAGGAGAGAAAGGAAGAGATAGAGGGGTCACCAGTCCCAAGCAATTTCAAAATTAAGTTAGACAAACTCCATTAGGTTTCAAAGCCTGGAAATAATACTTTGCGGCTCAGGACTCTGCCCTCTGGTCTCCCAGCTCTGTCCTCTGAGTCATTCTTCCTTTTTCTTTTCTTTTTTTTTTTTTTTTTTTTTTGAGACGGAGTCTGGCTCTGTTGCCCAGGCTGGAGTGCAGTGGCCGGATCTCAGCTCACTCACTGCAAGCTCTGCCTCCCGGGTTCACGCCATTCTCCTACCTCAGCCTCCCGAGTAGCTGGGACTACAGGCGCCCGCCACGTCGCCTGGCTAGTTTTTTTTGTATTTTTTTTTTTTTTAGTAGAGACAGGGTTTCAACGTGTTAGCCAGGATGGTCTCAATCTCCTGACCTCGTGATCCGCCCATCTCGGCCTCCCAAAGTGCTGGGATTACAGGCTTGAGCCACCGCGCCCAGCCCATTCTTCCTTTTTCATGAAAGATTCAGCACATGGTTGCAGCTGGGTGGTTTTATCAACTTGTTTCCTGCCTGTAGAATTTGGGGGATCTTATAGCTTTCTTTCATTTCATACCCTCTCTATCCCGTTCAGTCCAAGCTCCAGTGTTTCTGCTGGTATAAAATTCTCAAGAACCCTGTGGGTATCTCATATATGTCACTCCATTAGACAAAATGCTCCTTTGCAGATCTTCACTTGATCAGCCCATTTCTATTTCTGTCTTCTGTTGAGGTAGCTGAGGGGATATATGAGTCTCACACTTAATTGCTTCAAAAAACCTCTTATGTGACAGAATACTCTGAACTTTTTTTTTTTTTTTTTGATAGGGTCTTGCTCTGTTGCCCAGGATGGAAGTCAGTAGTGCAATCACAGTTCACTGCACCCTTGACTCTCCAGGCTCAAACAATCCTCCCACCTCAGCCTTCCAAATAGCTGAGACTACAGGTATGCACCACCTACCCAGCTAATTTTGTTGTTGTTGTTGTTGTTGTTTTCCGTAGAGTTGAGGTCTCCCTATGTTTCCCCAGGCTGATCTTGAGCTCCTGGGCTCAAGCAATCCTCCCATCTCAACCTCCCAAAGTGCTGGGATTACAGGCATGGTACTCTGATCTTTTGATCTTTCTGAGGTTGTCCAGCCATGTCCTTGGCTTTTTCTCTAAAGCACACTTTCCTGACAGTGAATTTCATCTTTTTAACATCTTTTGCAATCTGAATAGGCTGAGAATTCCCCCAATCATCGAGTTCTGGTTCATTTTCTATTGAACATTACTCTCAAATTATCTATTTCCTCTCACATTTTACTATAAGCAGCAAGAAGAAACCAGACCACACCCTTCAACACTGCCTGGAAATCTCCTTAGCTAACTACCCAATTTCACTTTTTTGTTGTTGTTGTTGTTTTCTTTTGTTTTGTTTTTGAGACAGGGCCCCACTTTGTCGCCCAGGTTGGAGCACAGTGGCACAATCTCAGCTCACTGCAACCTCTGCCTTCTGGGTTCAAGCAATTCTCCTGCCTCAGCCTCCCTAGTAGCTGGAACTACAGGTGTCTGCCACCATGCCCAGCTAATTTTGTATTTTTAGTGGAGATGTGATTTCACCATGTTGGCCAGGTTAGTCTTGAGCTCCTGACCTTAGGTGATCCGCTCCCCTCGGCCTGCCAAAGTGCTAGGATTACAGGCGTGAGCCACCGTGCCCAGCCTCAAGTCCATTGTTTATAAGTTCTGTGTTTCACATAACTTCAAGGCATTGGCTAAGCTTTTTGTCACTATGTACCAAGGATCCCCTTTCCTCCAGTTTCCCCCAAAATATTCCCCACTTCCTTCTCAGCCATCACCCACAGCACCTTTAACAGCCATATTTCTTCCAAGCCTGTTCATGTTCTCTAAATTGGTTCATATTTTCTTGACTCTGCTCCTCACTGATTTCGGAGTCCTCCCTGTCCAAGCTGTTAGCATCCACATTTCTCCTGACAGTCTATTCAAGGCCATACAGGCTTTTCCCATCATGCTCCTCAGTATTTTTCGTGCCTCTTCCCGAAGTTCAGTTCCAAAGCCACTTCTGCATGTTTAGGTATTTGTTACAGCAATAACATAATCTGTATCCATTTTCTGTTACTCCTATAAGAAATTACTACAAAATTAGTGGCTTAAAACAATACAAATTTCTGGCCAGGCGTGGTGGCTCACACCTGTAATCTCGGCACTTTGGGAGGCCAAGGCAGGTGGATCACAAGGTCAAGAGATCAAGATCATCCTGGCCAACATGTTGAAACCTCGTCTCTACTAAATATACAAAAATCAGCTGGGCATGGTGGCGGGCATCTGTAATCCCAGCTACTCGGGAGGCTGAGGCAGGAAAATTGCTTGAACCCGGGAGGCAGAGGTTTCAGTGAGCCGAGATCGCGCCACTGTACTCCAGCCTGGTGACAGAGCGAGGCTCTGTCTCAAAAAACAAACAAACAAACGCACACAATACAAATTTGTTACTTCTAGCTCAGTAGGTAAGAAGTCCAAATGACACTGGGCTAAAATCAAGACGTGAGCAGGGCTGCATCCCTTTCCTGAGGCTCTAGGGAAGAGTCTATTTCCTTTTCTTTTCTCTCTTCTAGAGGCTTTCTGCATTCTTTGGCTTGTGGCTCTCTTCCTCCATCTTCAAAGTTTAACAATGTGATATCTCCCTGAGCACTCTTGCGCAGTAAAATCTCCTTTGGCTCTCTCTTCTGTCCCCACCTTCCACTTTAAAGGACATTTGTGATTACATTGGGCCAATCTAGTTAATCCAGGATAAACACCTCCTCTCAAAATCCTTAACAACACCTGCAACATCTCCTTTGCCATGTAAAGTAGCATATTCATAGGTTCCAGGGATTAGGATGTGGTCATCTTTGGGGGGTCCTATTTCTGCTTACCACACCCCTCTAAATCTTGTAGTCAATGTGGTCTGTCCAAGCAAACTCAGTCTCGTTAGCCTGCTGCTTAAAACTCTCCAATGGCTTTCCGTGGACTCTCGGATGCAGACCAAATTCTTACTGTGGCTGTTATAAAGCAACGTTTGTGAGTTGGCCCTCCTTTCCTGTGGAGCATCGTGTCTCTCCTTTCTCCTCTCTCCTGCCTCCAGCATCCTGCATTGCAGGCATACTAAACTGCCTGCAGCCTCACCGTGTCAAGGCTGCCATCACCTATCCTTTCTAATATTGTTCCTACTTGCTCCTCATCTAGTTCTCTCTTACTTGTTCTTAGATGACATCTAAACTAGACATCCAAGCTAGACATCTAAACTCTTCTGGAATCCTGCCCTGTCACTCTCCCCCAGACCCTCTGGTCCCAATCTAGCTATGTGCCCCCTCCAATGTGCTCCTGTCAGGGTGTATTGTATGCTACCAGAACGACCCATTTATTTTTCAGTCTCATCTACTAGATTGTAAACTTCAAGAGGGCAGGGACTATATCTGCCTCACTGCTGTATCCTCAGTTGCTTAGCAGGGGTCCAGGGTGAAATAGAAGCTGAGTATTTGCTGAGAAAATGAATGGGCAAGATTCCTTTGAGCTCACACAGTCCGTTCTGTGAACCCTCATTGCATGATTTGCTGGAGGATGATGGCAGAGACGTCCAATGCAAACATCATGATAGAGGAAGTGACTTGGAGCTCAGGGTGGGGGCGGCAGAGGGAGAGCGTCAGGCAGCCGGACCATTGCCTCACTAGTGAATGGCAGTGATTGCAGTTCATTCCTAGCTCAGAAAGCAATGCTTTGAGCCACAACTGTCACAACTCCAGGTTAGTCCCTAAGGAGATCTTTCTTTCTTTCTTTCTTTCTTTCTTTCTTTCTTTCTTTCTTTCTTTCTTTCTTTCTTTCTTTCTTTCTTTCTTTCTTTCTTTCTTCTCTCTTTCTCTCTTTCTCTCTTTCTCTCTTTCTCTCTTTCTCTCTTTCTTTCTTTCTTTCTTTTCTTTCTTTCTTTCTTTCTTTCATAAGGTGTGGTTGTGGGAGGAGTTTCTTTTCTATTGATGCAAAACAGACAACTCAGCTCTAAAGACTGACATTTATTTGCTTTTATTTTTTGTTGTCATTTGTAAAAAGCAAAATAGAGGCTGGACATAGTGGCTTACACCTGTAATCCCATTGCTTTGGGAGGCCAAGGCGGGAGGATCACTTGAGACCAGGAGTTTGACACGAGCCTGGGAAACATAGCAGGCTCCATTTCTACAAAAAATTAAAAAATGTGTCTGGGCATGGTGGCACACACCTGTAGTCCTAGCTACTCCCTGGAGGCTGAGGAGGGTGGAACAGTTTGAGACTGCAGTGAGCCATGATCGTGCCACTGCACTCCAGACTAGGCAATAGAGCAAGACCCTGTCTCTAAGGAAAAAAAAAAAAGTAAACAGTATCTACACTTCCACCTGTTAAAAACACTCTATCAATTTATCCACGCACCCCCCCACCACACACATGCACAATTTTCATTTTTCTTTCTTTTTTCTTTTTTTAAAATAGGGTCTCACTATGTTGCCCCAATGCCCACGCTGGTTTTGAAATCCTGGGCTCAAGCAATCCTCCCACCTCAGCCTCCCAAAGTGCTAGTATTATAGGCATGAGCCACTGCACCCAACCTTTTATTTTCATTTTTAAATCTTTCTTCACAATTTTCTCTTCTTCAGCATATCGTGGATTTATTTCCTGATCAGTATATAAAGATCTTTCTCATTGTTTTTTAATATTTTATTAAATACATTTAGAATACATCTATTGTGTATTATAATGTTAAATTTGCATCTGGCTGGAGGAGAAAGGAGGGGAAGTATTATGCTGGAGTTTCTTTCTTTTCTATATTATATTATATTATATTATATTACATTACATTATATTAGAAAGTAGTCTTCAGACCAGGTATTTCTATCACCCCTTTTTTTTTTTTTTTTTTTTTTTTTTTAAAGAGATAGGTCTTGCTATGTTGAGACCCAGGCTGGTCTCAAATTCCTGAAGTCAAGCAATCCCATCTAGGCCTTCCAAAGTGCTGAAATTGCAGGTGTGAGTCACTGCATCTGGCCACAATATACTTTTAAAGTCACTTTTATATCTGTTAGTAGCTGATGTGCCCACCAGAATCAAGGAACTAGATGTTGAAAATGCAACCGCTTTCCCTGCTCTCACCCTTCACCCCTATATAAATACATTATTTAACCAGCCCTTATGTTTACAAAAATGTGAATAATGCTGTGAAGAAAGTTACAACACATAATGCTTTTGCGTTTATTAAATCGTGTCCTTTGGATTTTGGATACTGCTAGAACAGGTTCTCAAAGACAAGAATAGGATTTTTTTTTTTTTTTGAAACAAAGTCTAGCTTTGTTGCCCAGACTGGAGTGCAGTGGCATGATGACAGCTCACTGCAGCCTCAACCTCCTGGCCTCAAGTGATCCTCCTGCCTCTGTCTCCTGAGTAGCTGGGACTACAGGTGTGCACGACCACACCTGGCTAACTTTTTAATTTTTTGTAGCCATGGAGTCTTGCTATGTTGCCCAGGCTAGTCTCAAACTCCTGGCCTCAAGAGATCCTCCAGTCTCAGCCTCCCAAAGTGCTGGGATTACTGCCATGAGCCACTGCACATAATCAAAAGTATGATTTTTTAAAAAATCATTTAATATATTGCTGGTGTTTTTCAGAAAATAATTTTTAACCAATTTAAACTTCCAAGTAAATGAAAATCCGTAGTTCCTCGTATACTCCACAACATTAGGTATTATAATTAAACTTATTTTGGCCGGGCGCGGTGGCTCAAGCCTGTAATCCCAGCACTTTGGGAGGCCGAGACGGGTGGATCACGAGGTCAGGAGATCGAGACCATCCTGGCTAACATGGTGAAACCCCGTCTCTACTAAAAAATACAAAAAACTAGCCGGGCGATGTGGCGGACACCTGTAGTCCCAGCTACTCCGGAGGCTGAGGCAGGAGAATGGCGTGAACCCGGGAGGCGGAGCTTGCAGTGAGCTGAGATCCGGCCACTGCACTCCAGCCTGGGCAACAGAGCGAGACTCCGTCTCAAAAAAAAAAAAAAAAAAAAACTTATTTTGCTGGTTTGATAAGTTTTTTAAAAATATAGTTTCATTTATTTTTAATTTTTTTAAAGAGACAAACTCTTGCTCTGTTGCCCAGGCTGGAGCGTACAATCATAGCTCACTGCAACCTGGAACACCTGGGCTCAGGTGATCCTCCTGCCTCAACCTCCCAAAGTTCTGAGACTACAGGCGTGAGCCACCTGGCCTGGCTTAAAAATCTATTTATTTATTTATTTAATTTTTGAGACACAGTCTTACTCTGTTGCCCAGGCTGGAGTGCAGTGGTGCGATCTCGGCTCACTGCAGCCTCCACGTCCTAAGTTCAAGCGATTCTCCAGCCTCAGCCTCCCGAGTAGCTGGGACCACAAGTGCACCACCACGCCTGGCTAATTTGTGTGTGTGTATTTTTTTTTTTTCTTTAAGGAAAGACAGAGTTTCACCACATTGGCCAGGCTGGTCTCAAACTCTTGACCTTAGGTGATTTGCCAGCCTTGACCTCCCAAAGTGCTGGGATTACAGGCATGGCTCCTGGCCAAATCTCATTTTCATATGTATTTCTTTCATTGGTAACAAGGCTGAATATTTTTCTTATGTTTATTAACCACTTACACTTTTTCTGTGAATTGTCTTCAGATGATTCTTGGGTTTTTGTTGTTGTTTGTTTGTATTTTGAGACAGAGTCTTGCTCTGTCACCCAGGCTGGAATGCAGGGGCACAATCTCAGCTCACTGCAGCCTCCGCCTCCCAAGTTCAAGTGGTTCTCCTGGCTCAGCCTCCAGAGTAGCTGGGATTGCAGGCATGAGCCACTGTGCCCGGCCTGTCTTCAGGTAATTCTTTGTTTATTTTTTTGTTGGAGGGCATTTTTATTGATTTATAGTATAGCATACACATTTTTAGTGTAGTGTTTTAGGATATTAACAATTCGGCATATTTGTGGTACATATTCTTCCAGCTAGTTGCTTTCCTTTAAATATAATTTATGATCTTTTAAAACATACATTAAGTGCGTGTGTGTGTGTATGTGTGTGTGAGATTTATTCCATTCCATGAATTTTATGCTTAGAAAAATTTTTGGTCATTTCTTCTACATACTCGTCTATTTTTTTCAAATTTATTTTGGTGTGTTTTCAATTTCTCACTATTATAAATAATGTTTTAAAAATCCTAGCTGGGTGTAGTGGCTCACACCTTTAATCCCAGCACTTTGGGAAGTCGAGGTAGGCAGATTGTTTGAGCTCAGGAGTTCAAGACCAGCCTGGGTAACATAGCGTGACCTCATCTCTGCAAAAGAAAAATAATTTTTTAAAATAAATAAAATACTTAAAAAATCCTTGTATTCGCCAGGCGCGGTGGCTCAAGCCTGTAATCCCAGGACTTTGGGAGGCCGAGGCGGGCGGATCACGAGGTCAGGAGATCGAGACCATCCTGGCTAACACGGTGAAACCCCGTCTCTACTAAAAATACAAAAAACTAGCCGGGCGAGGTGGCAGGCGCCTGTAGTCCCAGCTACTCGGGAGGCTGAGGCAGAAGAATGTCTTGAAAGCAAAATATCAAGAATATATTTTATTCTTGAAAGCAAAATATCAAGACAGAGTACACAATATTCTAAGACATTTGATATGTGTTTCTGAATTGTTCTCTAGAATTGAGTTAACAAATTACAACCCCCTCCCTGCCAGCATTATACAAGGTTACCTGCTTTCCACTTCCCAGCCCAGGAAGTATTATAGTTTAAAAATCTTTGCCCACATGGAGGTTGAAATACAATTTTAGGCCAGGCGCGGTGGCTCACGCCTATAATCCTAGCACTTTGGGAGGCTGAGGTGGGTGGATCACCAGAGGTCAGTAGTTTGAGACCAGCCTGGCCAACACGGTGAAGCCCCGACTCCACTAAAAATACAAGAATCAGCTGGGCATGGTGGCGTGCACCAGAGAATGAGGCAAGAGAATCGCTTGAACTTGGGAGGCAGAGGTTACAGTGAGCAGAGATCGCACTACTTCACTCAAGCCTGGGAGACAGAGCAAGATTCTGTCCCCCCTCGAAAAAAAATTAATAAACTTATGAAAAAATTTGCTCTCACTAGAAATCAAAGAAATACAAATCAATGGAAGAACAAAATACTATTTCTTTTTCTTTTCTTTTCTTTTTTCTTTTTTTTTTTTTTGAGATGGAGTCTCGCTCTGTTGCCTTGGCTGGAGTATAGAGGTGCAATCTTGGCTCACTGCAACCTCCACTACCAGGGTTCAGGCAATTCTCCTGCCTCATCCTCCTGAGTAGCTGGGATTACAGGCACATGCCACCACGCCCAGCTAATTTTTGTATTTTTAGTAGAGGCAGGGCTTCACCATGTTGGCCAGGCTGGTCTCGAACTCCTGACCTCGGGTGATCCACCTGCCTCGGCCTCCCAAAATGCTGGGATTGCAGACATGAGCCACTGTGCCTGGCCTCATTTTTGTTTTTCTTTAAAGTGCTTGCTCATGTTATCTTCTCTATTTTCCTATTGGGATGTTTAATTTATTAAATTCTCTCACAATTTCATTTCTGTGAATTTTTCTTAGATTATTCTTTTTGCTTTTGGATGCTGATGTTGCAAAGTTTTGTAATGTTAATGATAAAGCTGGGGTCAAAAATAGGCCTGCTGTTCATAGTCAATAATAACGATAGGTACCCCTTGTTGAGCACGTACAGTATCCCAGGTACTTCTCAGACACTTCTCATCTATATAGTTTCTAATTTTCACAACCACCTTTTTATCCTCATGTTACAGATGAGGAAACTGCAGCACACAGAGGTTAAGTATCTTGCCTTAGGTCACACAGCTAGTAAGTGGCACAGCTTTTTATTATTTTGAATCCTCATAACAGCTGGTACTAAATTGTATTCTTTTTCCTTATTTTTTTTTTTTTTATGATGGAATCTCACTCTGTTGCCAGGCTAGAGTGCAGTGGTGCCATCTCGGCTCACTGCAACCTCCACCTCCTGGGTTCAAGTGATTCTCAGATTCTCATGCCTCAGCCTCCCAAGTAGCTGGGATTACAGGCACGTGTCACCACACCTAGACATTTTTTTTTGTATTTTTAGTAGAGACAGGGTTTCACCGTGTTGGCCAGGATGGTCTGGATCTCTTGACCTCGTGATCTGCTTGTCTCGGCCTCCCAAAGTGCTTGGCTTACAGGCGTGAGCCACTATGCCCAGCCACAAAATTATTTTCTCTGCAATCCCAGCATCAGTGTTCCATTCCTTCTAAGCTGACTTGCAGAAGCACCTTGTCCAACATGTTATCTCCAACATTGAGTCAGTTGGAAATGGCAGAGAGCAGGCAAGTCAGACAGAAGGCAAGAATCATCTCCCACCTTTCCACAGAGTCAAGGTTGGCTGGGGGGGCAGTACTCCCAGGCCTCTCAGAGGCTGTGGGGTTGAATCTCCCACCAGTGAGGAGGACAGGTGTGTGACCATGTGTTCCCAGTATCAAGAAGCTATGGAGTAGCTGCCCAGCAGAGTACTCTGAGGTCATGGAATAGGTCATAAGATGAAGCCAACAGCTAGATAGCATCAGGGCCAGAGACTAGGCCAGGTGAGCCAACAGAGAGGCAGCCGCTGGTTTCCTGAGTCATGGCCTTCAGCAGGGGTCAGTAGAATACCCAAACAGAACAAACAGGACATCCTCGCGTGTGCCTCAGGGTATACAAGTACCAGACACATAGGAATCAGATCAGACCCACCAGATCATGTTGGGGATTAACAAAGGGTGCACAACGCAGAGTGCACACCTGAGGTCCCTACTGCATGACACCATAAAAGCATGATCAGAAGAGGTTCAGGAATCAGTGAGAACTTCCAGGACAGAACAGGAATCAGTGAGAGCTTCCAGGACAGAAGAGGGTGGGCTGGCAACGATGGGTGACCCATCTGTTTCTCAGTAAGAGACAAAACCGGGAGGAAACTGTATTATTGGTGCAAAACTGAATTTGTGTGGTGATTTGCAAATCTGCGCTACTTCCTGTTCAGGATCCAGTTATGTAAATCATATATTTGGGTAAGTAGGGCCCCAACCAGTGAATTCAGGGAAGTTGCCACCTAAGTCAACGGCCCTAGTAAGGCCCTATTGTGTCTATTTGGATGAAGATTTCAGGTACGTGGCACCTAAAGACTTCTTAAACTCAGGAATTAATTGGAAGGAACCAAAACAACACCATTAGTGAAGAGGTTTAGTCATGTGAAGAACATTTCTGTATCTTTTTCTAAAACAAACATTTAAAAATTCTGTTGTTTACTGGGATTTTTACAAAATCATTTCTCTTTGGATTAAGAAACCTGCGATACTATTCTGCCCCATTCTGCTCACTAACTCGTTACAAATAATCATTATAAGCCTCCAGAGTGGAGACTCTGAAGACTGAAAGTCAGGAGCAGATCCAAACAATCTCCCTCCTTACCCAGAATCACAAGGACCTGTCGTAGACAAGAAGTTCCCTTGTGCTTGTCCTACTCTCCTTGGAAAAGAATCCTCTCTTGTTCCATTTTCTGGTGGCTTCTGGAGTGCCCCGGCTTTGATGGGGAGCTGGTGGGTCTCTCTTCACAGATGTCCCACTCCCTCCTTTCTCATCATTTGGGAGTGGTGACAGACAGCAAGGCTGAGAGGTTATTGGAGAGAGGAGGGACTCTGTGGCCTGACAAGGAGGGGAAAAGGAGACACTCATCTCTCGGCACTTGTTGGAGATTGTCCATTGCAGACATTGCACAGGAAAGGCTGTGGACAAGAAGATAGAATCCCAACTCTGGTCTGAACTCTGTCTTTTCTAGTTAACCTGGATCTAGAGTCTGGTCTGAGTATAAATTTATTCTGGTGACGAATACAGAATACAATGATTAACTCCTTGACTCCTTAAAGAAATGATTCTTTTATTTATTTATTTATTTATTTATTTTTTGAGACAGAGTTTCACTCTTATTGTCCAGGCTGGTGTGCAATGGCACGATCTTGGCTCACTGCAACCTCTGCCTCCTGGGTTCAAGTGATTCTCATGCCTCAGCCTCCGGAGTAGCTGGGATTACAGGCATGCACCACCACACCCGGCTAATTTTGTATTTTTCATAGAGATGAGGTTTTACCGTGTTGGTCAGGCTGGACTCGAATTCGTGACCTCAGGTGATCCACCTACCTTGGCCTCTCAAATTGCTGGGATTACAGGGGTAAGCCACCGTGCTCAGCCTACTTTCACTTTTTTTTTTTTTAATAGTGACATGGCTTTACCATGTTGGCCAGGCTGGTCTCAAACTCTTGGCCTCAAGCCATCTGCCCGCCTCGGCCTCCCAAAGTGCTGGAATTACAGATGTGAGCCACCACACCCAGCCAGATTCTTAAACTTCTTTGGGTTATGCACATCCCTGCAAATCTGGGGCCCTCTCTCCAGAAGACTGCACACACCCACACATCCATGAATTTTTATTCTTTTTGTAAAGCGAAAGCAAGTTTATTAAGAAAGTAAAGAAACAAAAGAATGGCTACTCCATAGGCAGAGCAGCCGCATGAAATTTTTCATACAATTTCAGAGGGTTGATATTATAGATAATACTTACAATAAATAGTGTTGATAAGGTACCAAAGTCCATCTGTGGACCCAGGATAAGATGCCCTCCAAGCTTTAATGATATTAGGAACAGGGTGGAGTTCAATCTTCTCAACACAGCATACAAGGCCTTTCGTGATCGGGCCCTCCCCCTCCATCCAGCTTCTCCTAATGCTTGCCACACGTAGCCTCTCTAGGCAGCTCACAGTTCTTTCTCACTTCTGCATTTTCATGCATATTAATCTCTCTGCCTGTAATGTTCTCCTCCCTGATTGCTCGGAAAAGAACTCAACTCTGTCAAGGCAGAGTTCATCACTTCCTTCTCTTCTTCCTTCTTTGTTGTTTCCCCTGCTCATTTTAAAATATTTTAATTAAAAAAATATATATATTTGCTTTTAAAGACAGGGTCTTGCTCTGTCATCCAAGCTGGAGTGCAGTGGCATGATCATAGCTCACTGCAACCTTGAACTCCCTGGCTCAAGCAATTCTCCCACCTTAGCTAGGACTACAGGAGCAAGCCACCATTCTCTGCTAATTTTTTAAAAAAGTTTGTAGAGACAGTGCCTTGCTATGTTGCCCAGGCTGGTCTCAGACTCCTGGCCTCAAGCAATCCTCCCTCCTTGAGGTCCTAAAGCTCTAAGATTACAGGTGTGAGCCACCATACATGGCGCCTCCTGCTCATTTTTGATGGGAAAGGATTCTTTTAGCGTGATGAGTAATGATCTCGACCACAATTGATAGATATTAACAATAATGAAATTTCTATGTCTAGGTACTCCCATCTGAAGAATCTGAAAGTTCAAAGACTATGTTTGCAGATGGAGTCAAGCATGACATTTATCCTTGGTCCTGACCACCATGGACTCCATGGCAGACATTGTCCCGGGCTGCCCACAGCCATGTCCAGCACCCACCTCTCTTGCTGCCTCCTGCCATAAGGGCTTTCCTGGTGTCCTTTGCAGTTAGAGGCTGAGCCATGCAACCTGGTTTTGGCCAAGGAGTCTTAAGGGAAAGACTGCTGGGAGCTTTCTGTTTTCCTGATAAAAGGAACAGCTAAGACTGGGGACATTCCTTTTCTCTTCTTCCTTCATTGAAAGATGATGCAATGTTTAGAGCTGTGGTGACTGTCTTGTGACCATGAGGTGATCTGCATGAGCAGCAGTTCTCAAACTTGAATGTGCACCAGAATAATCACCCAGAGTGATTATAATCCAGAGATATTATATCCAGAGTGATCTAAAACCAGAGATATTATAATCACCCAAAAAAATCTTTATTTTTTTGAGATGGAGTTTTGCTCTTGTCGCCCAGGCTGGAGTGCAATGGCACGATCTTGGCTTACAGCAACCTCCGCCTCCCAGGTTCAAGCGATTCTCCTGCCTCAGCCTCCTGAGTAGCTGGGACTACAGGCATTTGCCACCATGCCGGGCTAATTTTTTGTTTTTTTAATAGAGATGGGTTTTCACCATGTTGGCCAGGCTGGTCTCGAGTCCCTAATCTCAGGTGATCCACCCTCCTTGGCCTCCCAAAGTGCTAGGATTACAGGTCACTGCACCTGACCCAGAGGGCTTCTTAAAAGAGACTGGCGAGCCCTGTCCTCAGAGGTTCTGATTCATACATCTAGAGTGGGCTGAGAATTTGCATTTCTTTCTTTCTTTCTTTTTTTAAACAGACAAGGATCTTGCTATGTTGGCCAGGGTGGTCTTGAACATCTGACCTCAAGCAGTCCTCCTGCCTCAGCCTCCCAGAGTGTGAGCCACTGTGCCTGGCCAGAATGTGCATTTCTAACAAGTTGCCAGGTGACACTGATGCTGCTTGTCTGGGGACCACACTTTGAGAACCATTGAATATCAGGATAAAAATACAATAGGTTGAGGATGGCAAAGCAGAATGATAAAGCCTGGGTATTGATGGCCTTGTCCAGTAACTGAATCAATGTAAACCACTCCCTTGCCTCTGGATTTCTTGTTCAGTGATAAAATAAACCACTCTTCAAGCTACTGTGAGTTGGGTTTCTCGTGATTCTCATTCAAAGGCCTTCTGAACTTACAGAGAGCTGGGCTCTGTAGGCAGGGCACAAGCAGAGAAAAATCCAGTGGGATGCTCATCCGAGGGTGACTTCAAATGGAATAAAGACTGCCTCAACAGGAAATGTCTCAAATTATCTCCTAGAGTCCATGGGGGTTGATAATAGTAAGATTGTGAGGTTTTGTTGTTGTTGTTGTTTGTTTGTTTTGTTTTTCTTTTGAGACGGAGTCTCACTCTGTCGCCCAGGCTGGAGTGCAGTGGCGTGATCTCGGCTCACTGATCTCCGCCTCCCAGGTTCAAGCGATTCTCCTGCCTCAGCCTCCCAAGTAGCTGGGACTACAGGCGCCCACCACCACACCCGGCTAATTTTTGTATTTTTAGTAGAGATGGGGTTTCACCATATTGGCCAGGCTGGTCTCAAACTCCTGACCTTGGGATCCGCCTGCCTTGATCTCCCAAAGTGCTTGGATTACAGGCGTGAGCCACTGCACCCAGCCAAGTTTTTTTATATAAGGTTAGTTAATTTTTTTTTTAATGAGAATTGTTTTGGATTTTATTAGCTTTAGTAGTATAACTTGTGACCAACTAGGTTGGCATATCAGAGCAGTGAAATGAACCAAAACATTGAATAATCTTTTTTTTTTTTTTTGAGACAGAGTCTCACTCTGTCACCCAGGCTGGAGTACAGTGGCGTAATCTCGGCCCTCAGCTCACTCCAATCTCCACCTCCCAGGTTCAAGTGATTCTCCCGCCTCAGTCTCCCAAGTAGCTGGAATTATAGGCACCCACCACCAAACCCAGCTAATTTTTGTATTTTTAGTAGAGATGGGGTTTCACCATGTTTGTCAGGCTGGTCTCAAACTCCTGGCCTCAAGTGATCTGCCCGCCTCACCCTCTCAAAGTGAGGCCTGAGGTGCACCTGGCCTCATTTGAAGGTTTTACAGATCATTTTATGACGATACTGATAAAGAGATTTGTCTCATGCAGTTATGTTTTCCATACTGAAGTAGAATATAAAAATAGTTGCTGAGTTAAACATAGTAATATTAGGTTAATGCAAAAGTAATTGTGGTTTTTGCCATTAAAATTAATGGCCACTAATAGAAACTGACCAGAGTTCTATTCTTGCTTTGCCACCTTCAACACTCTTCCAGCCTCTACTCAGGGTATGATAGTGGTGCTTTTGCCTCTGACTAGTTTTCAAAGAGAATGATGAGTATCAGTGCCTGTTTACTAAGCTTTTTTGTTTTGGTCTCTTTTTTGCTTATTCCTCATTATCACTATGCTATTATACTTTCAATATGTATTCATAATAGTTTATTTGTAATTTTTAATTTTTGTGGGTACATAGTAGGTGTATGTACTTATGGGGTACATGAGATATTTTGATACAGGCATACAATGCATAATAATCACATCAGGGTAAATGAGGTGTCTCAAGCATTTATTCTTCATGTTACAAACAATTCAATTATACTCTTTAAGCTATTTTAAAATATACAATAAATTATTTTTTACTATAGTCACCCTGTTGTACTATCTAATACTAGATTTTTTTTTTTTTTTTTGCAATAGAGTATCACTTTGTTGCCCAGGCTGGAGTGCAGTGGCACCGTCAGGGCTCACTGTGCACCCTTGACCTCCCGGGCTCAAGTGATCCTCCCTTCTCAGCCCCCCAAGTATCTGGAACTATAAGCATGTGCTAATTTTTAAATTTTTTTGGACAGATGAGGTCTCACTATGTTGCTAAGGTTGCTCTACAACTCCTGGGCTCAAACGACCCACCTGCCTCAGCCTCCCAAAATGCTGCGGTTATAGGTGTGAGCCACGGCACCCAGCAAATACTAGACCTAATTCATTCTATCTAACTATATTTTTGCACCCATTAACCATTCCCACTTTCCCCCACCCTGCCTCTGGTAACCATCATTCTACTCTCTATCTCCATGAGTTTCTACCGTTCCCCGCCTCTGGTAACCATCATTCTACTCTCTATCTCCATGAGTTCAATTGTTTTAATTTTTAGCTGCCACAAATGAGTGAGAACACGTGAAGTTTGTCTTTCTGTGCCTGGCTTATTTCACTAACATAATGACCTCCAGTTCCATTCTTGTTGCAAACTAGAGGATCTCACTCTTTCTTATGGCTGAATAGTACTCCATTGTATGTATGTGCCACATTTTCTCTATCCTTTTGTCTGTTGACAGACACTTAGGTTGCTTCTAAGTCCTGGCTATAGTGAACTGCGCTGCAATAAACATGACAGTGCAGATATCCCCTCGATATACTGATTTCCTTTCTTTTGGATATACACCTAGCAATGGGATTGCTGGATCATATGGCTGTTCTATTTTTAATTCTTTTTTTTTTTTTGAGATGGAGTCTCGCTCTGTCGCCCAGGCTGGAGTGCACTGGTGTGATCTCGGCTCACTGCAACCTCCACCTCCCAGGTTCTCACCATTCTCCTGCCTCAGCCTCCCGAGTAGCTGGGATTACAGGTGCCCGCCACCACGACTGGCTAATTTTTTGTATTTTTAGTACAGACGGGGTTTCACCGTGTTAGCCAGGATGGTCTCGATCTCCTGATATTGTGAGCCGCCCACCTCGGCCTCCCCAAGTGCTGGGATTACAGGTGTGAGCCACCATGCCCGGCCCCTATTTTCAGTTTTTTGAGGAACCTCCAAACTGTTCTCCATAGTGGCTGTCTTAATTTACATTCCTAACAACAGTGTGCGAGGGTTCCCTTTTCTTCACAACCTCTCTAGTGTTTGTTATTGCCTGTCTTTTGGATAAAAGCCACTTTAACTGGGGTGAGATAATATATCATTGTAGTTTTGATTTGCATTTCTCTTATGAGCAGTGATGTTGAGCAACTTTTCATATACCTGTTTGACCTTTGTGTGTCTTCTTTGGAGAAATGTCTGTTCAGATTTTTTGCCCATTTTAAAATCAGATTATTAGACATTTTCCTATTGAGTTTTTTGAGCTCCTTGTATATTCTGTTTATTAAGTGCTTGTCAGATGAATGGTTTGCACATTTTTTCTCTCGTTCTGTGAGTTGTCTCTTCATTTTGTTGATTATTTCCTTTGGATTGTTGAGTATTTCCAATGGCCCCCGTTTTCCATTTTTGCTTTGGTTTCCTGTGCTTGTGAGGTATTACTTAAGAAATTTTGGATCACCTGAGGTCACGAGTTCGAGACCAGCCTGGCCAACATGGTGAAACCCCAAATCTCTACTTAAAATACAAATATTAGCCAGGCATGGTGACGTGTGCCTGTAGTCCTAGCTACTCAGGAGGCTGAGGCAGGAGAACTCCTTGAACCTGGGAGGCAGAGGTTGCAGTGAGCCAAGATCACACCACTGCACTCCAGCCTGGGCCACAGAGTGAGATTCTGTCTCAAAAACAAACAAACAACAACAACAACAAAATAAAAATAAAAAAAGGAAATCTTTGCCCAGTCCAATGTCCCAGAGAGTTTCCCCAGTGTTTTCTTTTAGTAGTTTCATAGTTTGAAGTCTTAGATTTAAGTCTTAGATCAAATTTTGGTTTGATTTTCATATATGGTGAGAAGGGTCTAGTTTCATTCTTCTACATATAGATATGCAGCTTTCCTAGTACCATTTATTGAAGAGACTGTTTTTTCCCCAGTGAATATTCTTGGCATCTTTGCTCAAAAAGAGTTCACTGTAGGTTTATGGATTTGTTTCAGGGGTCTTCATTTTGTTCCATTTGTCTATATGTCTATTTTTGTGCCAATGCCATGCTGTTTTGGTTACTACAGCTCTGTAGTATAATTTAAAGTCAGGTAATGTGATTCCTCCAGCTTTGTTCTTTTTGCTCAGGACAGCTTTAGATATACTGGGTCTTTTGTGGTTTCATATAAATTTTAGGATTGTTTTTCCTTTTTCTGTGAGGAATTTTTTTTTTATAGGGATTGCATTAAATCTGTACATTGCTTTGGGCAATATGAATATTTTAACAATATTTATTCTTCCAATCAATGAACATGGAATACGTTTCCATTTTTTGTGTCCTCCTGATTTATTTCATCAATGTTTTATACTTTTTATTGTTGAGATCCTTCACTTCTTTGGTTAATTCTTATGTATTTTACTTTATTTGTAGCTATTGTAAATGGGATTACTTTCTTGATTTCTTTTTCAGATTGTTTGCTGTTGACATACAGAAATGCTACTGATTTTTGGCTGGGTGCAGTGGCTCACACCTGTTATCCCAGAACTTTGGGAGGCCAAAGTAGGCAGATTACTTGAGGTCAGGAGTTCAAGACCAGCCTGGCCAACATGGTGAAACCCTGTCTCTGCTAAAAATACAAAAAATTAGCTGGGCGTGGTGGTGGACACTTGTAATCCCAGCTATTTGGGAGGCTGAGGCAGAAGAATTGCTTGAACCCAGGGAGCAGAGGTTGTAGTAAGCCAAGATTGTACCGTTGCACTCCAGCCTGGGTGACAGAGCAAGACTCCTTCTCAAAACAAAACAAAACAAAAAAACACACACAAAGTGCTGGGATTACAGGCATGAGCCACTGCACCTGGTCTTGAATTTTTAAAGACTTATTTTATGGCCTAACATATGCTCTATCCTTGAGAATGATCCATGTGCTGAGGAGAAGAATATGTATTCTGCAGCTGTTGTATGAAATGTTTTGTATCTATTGGTTCATTTGATCTTTAGTGTAGATTAAGTCTGATGTTTCTTTGTTGATTTTCTATCTGGATGATTTGTCCAATGTTGAAAGTAGGGTGCTGGAGTCTCCAGCTACTAATGTATTGGGATCTATTTCTCTCTTCAGCTCTAATAATATTTCCTTTATATATTTGGGTGCTCCAGTGTTGGATGCAGATACATACATCTTCTTGCTGAATTGATTCCTTTATCATTATATAATGACCTTCTTTATCTCTTTTTATAGTTTGTGTCTTGAAATCTATTTTGTCTGTTATAAATATAGTTGCTTCTGTTCTTTTTTGTTTTCATTGACATGGAGTATCTTTTTCCATTCCTTTATTTTCAGTCTTTGTGTATCTTTTTGTTTGTTTGTTTGAGACGAAACCTTGCTTTGTTGCCCAGGTTGGAGTGCAGTGGCACAATCTCAGCTCACTGCAACCTCTGCCTCCCAGGTTCAAGCATTCTCCTGCCTTAGCTCCCAAGTAGCTGGAAGTACAAGTGCATGCCACCATGCCCAGTTAATTTTTGTATTTTTAGTAGAGACAGGGTTTCCCCATGTTGTCCAGGCTGGTCTCGAACTCCTGACCTCAGGTGACCCACCCACCTCGGCCTCCCAAATTGCTGGGATTACTAGCATGAGCCACTGCACCCCTATGTGTGTCTTTATAAGTAAGTTTCTTGTATGCAACAGATCACCGGGTCTTGTTTTTTCATCCGTTCAGTCTCTCTATGTCTTTTCATGGAGAGTTTAGTCCATTTACATTCAGTGTTACTATTGGTAAGTAAGGACTTATGCCTGCCACTTGTTATTTGTTTTCTGGTTGTTTTGCGGTCTTCTCTTCCTTCTTTCCTTTCTACTTGTCTTCCTTTTAGTGAAGGTGGTTTTCTCTGGTGGTACACTTTACTTTTTTGCTTTTTATTTTTTGTTTATCTGTTGTTTTTTTTATTTGAGGTTACCATGAGGACTGCAAATCATCTCTTATAACCCATTATTTTAAACTGATGACAACTTAACACTGATTGCATAAACAAACAAGCAAAGAAAAAAACTAATAAAAATGCAACATTTTATTCCCCTCCTTTTTAAATTTTTGTTGTTTCTGTCTATATCTCATTGGACTGTCTATGTCTTGAAAAGTTGTAGTTATCGATAAACAATCACAGTACCTGCTTTTAACTTTGTATTACAGAAAGAGGCACTGAAGAGAGTACAAAAGACAGTTCTTCTTCTCCTTCTTCTTCTCCTTCTCTTTCTCCTTCTCCTTCTTCTTCTTCTTCTTTTTGAAATAAAGTCTTACTCTGTTGCCCAGGCTGGAGTGCAGTGGCAAGATCTTGGCTCACTGCAACCTCTGCCTCCCAGGTTCAAGTGATTCTCCTGCCTCAGCCTCCTGAGTAGCTGGGATTACAGGTACCCATTACCACACCTGGCTAATTTTTGTATTTTTAGTAGAGTCAGCATTTTGCCATGTTGACCAGGCTGGTCTCAAACTCCTGACCTCAGGTGATCTGCCTGCCTTGGCCTCCCAAAGTGCTGGAATTGTAGGCATGAGCCACTGCACCCAGTTCAAAGGACAGTCTTGAATTGCTGATGGCACTGCTCCCCCATTCCCCAGCAGCAGCTGTGTGGCTCAGAGAGAGAATCAGTGTGCTTGGGGGAAGGAGAGCACAGTGATTGTGGGACTTTGCATTAGAACTCAGTGCTGCCTTGTCACAGTGGAAAACAACCCTGGGCAGAACTCAGCCAGTGCCCCAGAGGGAGCATTTAGATCAACCCTCGCCAGAGGGGAATTGTCCATACCAGTGGTTGGAAACAGTTCACAGTAGTCTCAACACCCCAGGCCAAAGTGCTCTGGAATACTAAGTAAACTTGAAAGGCAGTCAAGGCCATGAGGACTGCAATTCTGGGGAAAGTCCTGATGCTATACTGGGCTTGAAGCCAGTGGACATGGGGGACACATGACCCAGTGAGACACCAGCTAGGGCTGCCAAGGTAGTGCTTGCGCCATCCCTTCCCCAACCGCAGGCAGCATAGCTTGCAGTTCCAGGAGAAAGTCCTTTCTTCCACAGGAGAGGAGAGAGAAAAGAGGGCTTTGTCTTGCAACTTGGATACCAGTTCAGCCACAGTAGGACAAGGCACCAGGCAGAGTCTTGAGGCCCCTATTCCAGGCCCTAGGTTTTGGATGATATATCTAGACACACCGTGGGTCAGAAGGGAACCCACTGCCTTGAATGGAAGAACCCAGTTCACTCAAGAGCACTTGGGCCCCGAATAATCAGAAGCAGTACCCAGGCAGGACTCACCATGGGCCTTGCATGAGACTCAGAGATGTGCTGGCTTAATGTGTGACCCGGCACATTCCCAGCTGTGGTGGCTACAGGAATGGACTCCTGCTTGTAAAAAAGAGGGAAGAGTAAAGGGAACTTTGTCCTGCAGCTTAGGTACCAGATTGACCAAGTGGGCCCTTGAGGTCCTCAATTCCAGACCTTGGCTCTTAGATGACATTTCTGAACCTTCCCTGGGCCAGAGGGAAGCCCACTGCCCTGAAGGGAGAGTCCCACACCTCGCAGCATTCACCACAAGCTGACTGAAGAGCCCTTAGGCCTTGAATGAACATCAACAGAAGCCAGGCAGTACTTGCCGTGGGCTTGGGGCACTGGTGACCACAGGGAGAGACTCCTCTGCTTGAGCAAAGGGAAAGGAAGAGGGGGAAGGACTTTGCCTTGTGGCTTGGGTGCCAGCTCAGCTGCTATAGAAGAGAGCACCAGGTAGATTCCTAAGGCTTCTGACTCCTAGCTTGATTATGCTGTCATTTTTGACAAAGTGTCCATGGGAGGTGAACTGGTTAGGATTCCAATAGGAAGTCTATGGCCAGTGCAAAAGAGGCCAGTGAGGAGAGTTTAAAGAAGGGACCATTTTGTAAAGTGTGAGAAGGGTGAAAGAAAATCAACCGAGGGCACTTTGGGAGGCCGAGACGGGCGGATCATGAGGTCAGGAGATCGAGACCATCCTGGCTAACACGGTGAAACCCTGTCTCTACTAAAAAAAAATACAAAAAACTAGCCGGGCGAGGTGGTGGGCGCCTGTAGTCCCAGCTACTTGGGAGGCTGAGGCAGGAGAATGGCGTAAACCCCGGAGGTGGAGCTTGTAGTGAGTTGAGATCCGGCCACTGCACTCCAGCCCGGGCGACACAGGGAGACTCTGTCTCAAAAAAAAAAAAAAAAAAAAAAAAAAAAAAAAATCAACCGAGGGCATGTACCTTGGGGCGAGCAAGTGCAGATGGCTGTTGCCCTCAAAGCCTAAAGAGGCCATGGGAGAGAGTATGACCAGAATGTGATGTGAACCCTCGCTGTAGGAGAGAGCCACTATCACAGGCACGAGGGCCACTGTTGCAGACACTTCGGCTGTCCCTGGAGGGGGGCAGTAGCTCTGCCAGCAGGGAGAAAGAGGAGAAAATAAATAACTCGACTTCTCTCTCCTCCTGCCTTCTGATTTCCCACTGTTCTTCCCATTGGTTGAACACAACCAGAAGCTGGTGTGCAGAGGAGCCAGGTTGATGCCGCCCATCAAAGTTGTCTCTTGGACCTCAGAGCCAGGTGAAGGGCCGAGAGAGGACACGGAAGCCAATGGAACACAACCAGCACAGGAGGAAAGATTTTGAAATCTACAGTATGTGAAACTGTCTTTATTCAACACTGCCTCTAGAATAGCAGTTTGGCTGGTACAGAATTCTGGGTTGGCAACTCTTTTTTTTTTCTCAGAATTTTGGAGGCAAAATTTCATTGCCCTCTGGCTTCCAGTGCTACTGTTGAGAACTCCATGCTATTCTCATTCCTGATTCTTTTTCATGTGATTTGTTTTTCCTCTCTGGAAACTACAGATCTTGCCTTTTCCCCCAGTGTTCTGCAATTTCACATTGATATGCTCTGGTGTGGGGCAATTTCCTATCATTATACTACAGAGTTCTTGCAGTAGGCCTTGGTCAGTTGTACTTGCTCAGTCCCTCGTAAGCACGAAATCCAGAAAACAGAGCATTCAATACAGGAAAAAGAGGAAGGCTATTCCCAGGATAATAGTGAAGGGGAATTTCAGGGTGATGATTAAGCAGCAGGAGCCTCCTCCAGCTTGGAGCGGCAGGGCAGAAGCTTCAGGATGGACAGTGCCAAGAATAATGAAATTTATAGCTTAGCTGATGTGTTAGAACTTACTAAGAGGAAATTCTCTTCTGTCAGAGGATTGGGAGATGAATTAATCATAGATTCATAGAAAATTAAGCACTTCAAAGTGGAGCAATTATTGACTCCAGGAAAAACAAAAAGTTTAACCAGGAAAAAAATGTAATCAATGAGTACAAAGCACAACTGTCAATAATATTAAGTCATAATATTATAAACATTGAGCATTAATTTAACAAAATATTGTTATTTAACTATACTAGGAGAATGTGGGAAAGGAAGTCTGCGGGAGTATATATAAAGAAATCTAAATCCTCATCTTCCATATCAGGAAGTGAATAAACAGAGCTGGGAAGGTAAATCATGGTGGTATAAGCATGTTATCTGGGCAATACATAAATTGTACAAGAAACAGCTATAAGAGTGGAAAATGGTTGTCTCAGAGGAGTAGGGACCGGTGTGGGCAGAGATGGGGCAGAAGATTACTGTTTGTCATTATACACCTTGTATAATTTCTTGACTTTTAAAACTATGTGCATGTTTTACTTTGATTTAAAACTTAAAAAAAATATCTAATATATCGGAAGGCAGAGCAAGATGGCCAAAAACAGAAGACCTCACCAATTGTCCTCCCGACAGGAACACCAAATTGAACAACTATCCACTCAAAAAAATCATCTTCATATGAATCAAAAATACGGTGAGTAATCACAGTACTTGGTTTTAATTTCATATTACAGAAAGAGACACTGAAGAGAGTACAAAAGAGTCTTGAATTGCTGATGCCACTCCTCCCCCATTCCCCACCAGCAGCTGTGTTGATCAGAGAGAGAACTGGCGTGCTTGGGGGAAGGAGAGTGCAATAATTGTGGGACTTTGCATTAGAACTCAGTGCTGCCTTGTCACAGTGGAAAGCAACCCCGGGCAGAACTCAGCTGGTGCCGCCAGAGGCAGCATTTAGACCAGCCATAGCCAGAGGGGAATCATAAAGCTCACTAAGCTTAGTCTCACTAAGCTCATTTGCATGTGATGAATAACACAGAGCTCACAGTAAAACAGGGAGCATAATTATCCAGTTTTCTAAATGAACAAGTCATTCTATGAATGTTATCCGGAATAGGTAAAGTGACTGGCCAGTGAATCAGAAACTGATTAACATATGGCTTAAGAGATTTTGATCTCTTAGCTATAAGATACATTAATGAAAGTTTCCTGTGGCAATAGTCCAAAAATGTTCACCATACCTCTTTCTTGATAGTAATCTGGGCATTTTGCTACTGTGGCTTCTCTAATATAATGGTTTTTATTTTGTTCTTATTTATGTGAGTTGGGGTTTCAAAATACTCTGATTTAAAGAAAAAAAAGAGGCCGAGCATGGTGGCTCACACCTGTAATCCTAGCACTTAGAGAGGCTGAGTGGGGAGGATCGTTTGAGGCCAGGAGTTTGAGACCAGCTTGGGCAACATAGCCAGATCCTATTTCTACAAACAGAAAATAATTCTTTAAAGAAAAATAAGATGGACCAGGCACTAGTGATTCATGCCTGTAATCCCAACACTTTAGGAGGCCAAGGCAGGAGGATTGCTTGATTCCAGGAGCTCAGGACCAACCTGGGCAACATGGTGAAACCCTGTCTTTACAAAAAATACCCAAAATTAGCTGGACATGGTGGCGTACGCCTGTAGTCCCAGCTACTCAGGAGGCTGAGATGGGAGGACTGCTTGAGCCTGGGAAGTCGAGGTTGCAGTGAGCTATGTTGGAACCACTGCACTCCAGCCTGGGTGACAAAGTGAGACCCTGTCTCCAAAACAAACAAACAAAAAAAATAGTCCAAGACTGTGGATATCCTCCACAGGGATATCAAGGTGCTGAAAAGCTCAGTAAGAATAATAACTGGTCAAACAGCTGTCAAAGAAGTATGATGTCTTTTTAGCCTCAGAGTCTCTGATCAAGCAGATCCCATGAATCCTTGGCCCAGGCCTAAATAAGGTGGGTGAGTTCCCTTCCCTGCTGACACACAACAAAAACATGGTGGCCAGAGTGGATGAGATGAAGTCCACAACCAAGTTTCAGATGAAGAAGGTGTTATGTCTGGCTGTGGCTGTTGGCCATGTGAAGATGACAGACGATGAGCTTGTACATAACATGCACCTGGCTGTCAACTTCCTAGTGTCATTACTCAAGAAAAATTGCCAAGACATTCGAGCTTTATATATTGAGAGCAATGTGGGCAAGCCCAGGCCCCTGTATTAAGCCACATTCTAGGCTCATGCCTGTAACCTCATCACTTTGGGAGGCCAAGGTGTGAGGATTGCCTTAGGCTATGAATTCAAGACCATCCCAAGCAACAAAGCAAGACTCCATTTCTATTTCAAATAATTATTTAAAAGGCACATTCTAATAAATTCTACTGCCACCAAAACAAAAACAAAAACAAAACAAAACAAAAACAATAAAGAAGAGAAATTATCTGGAAGCTGACTATGAAATGTGGTGTCAGGATTCTTCAATTCATTCCAATTTTCTGAAATCCATTAGATACAGTGCAACCAAACTGTGCTCAGTAGCCACTGGGACAGATAGAAAATTCTATAACTGGCTGGGCACGGTGGCTCATGGCTGTAATCCTAGCACTTTGGGAGGCCGAGGTGGGCAGATCACGAGGTCAGGAGATTGAGACCATCCTGGCTAACAGGGTGAAACCCGTCTCCATTAAAATACAAAAAATTAGCCGGGCATGGTGGCACGTGCCTGTAGTCCCAGCTACTTGGGAGGCTGAGGCAGGAGAGTTGCTTGAACCTGGGAGGCGGAGGTTTCAGTGAGGCAGGATCGCACCACTGCACTCCAGCCTGGTGAAAGAGCGAGACCCAGTCTCAAAAAAAAAAAAAAAAAAAAAAAAAAAAAGAAAATTCTATAACTAATGTGAAACAGTTTTATATAAGATAACATGTGCATGATGGAACAGAGTGAACATTTTTGCAAGACTTGTCAAAGCAAAATTCAGGATTTCAAACAAAAATGTGTACTCGTGAAGAGTAATTTGCTTTGTTTATACCCTCAGACCCTGGGCTATGCTCTCACTTTACTCTGCTATTAGTAATGATAATTAAAAAAAGCTAATACTTGATGTATCTGTTAGGATAGGCTAGCTTATACAGTGGTAAACAAACAAACAAAACTCAATGGCAACACAATGCTTATTTCTTGCTTATGCTAAGTTATCCTCTATGGGCTGGCAGGGAGCTCTTGTTTATCAGCTACACAGAAATCCAGGCTAATAGAGCAACCAACATCTTCAGCATCGATGGTTGCCATGGCAGAGGGAAAGAGAAGCAGAAGAGTCTCAAAGCAGCAAATAAATGCTTCAGAGACAAAGCGATCCATTCTTTCTGCTCAAACCCATTGGTCTTTCCCAATCACTTGAAAACTAGGAAATAAAATCCTGCCATGTGCTCAGAAGGCAGAACACCAGAAATATTTAGTGAAGAGCACGAATGGTCTATCATTCACTATGTGCCAAGGGCTGTTCTAATTATATGACAGGAATTATTTCAGCTAAGTCTCATAATAATCTTGTGAAATAGGTACTATTAATGTTATCATCATTCCCATTTTATAGATGAAATAACTGAGGCACCAAGAGGCTAAGTAACCTGTTCAAAGTCACATAGATAATAGATGGGAAAAGCTGAGGATTTAAACCTAAGCATTCTTGCCCCAGAGTCTGTGTGCTTAACCACAAAGCCATGATATCTCTCACTAGGTGGAAAAATTTGAGAAACCCTGCCACAGGCAATGGAGAGCCACTAAATGATTTTTTAAGCAGGAGAGTGTGAGTCAATCAGATTTGGCATTTAAAAGCTCCCTCTAGAGAGCACGGTGAAGGATTAATTTAACCAGATTTAGACTAAGGCCAGAAGGCTATTTGCAGAGTGAGGAGATGAAGATGGGGAGGGCTTGAACTGAGGTACAATCACCACTCATCGCAATTAACTGGTTTGTTGTTGTTGTTGTTGTTTTGAGACAGGGTAACAGGGTACATTGGAGGTTGGAGGGGTGGTTCTTACTGTGTTGCCCAGGCTGGATTCCAACTCCTGGGCTCAAGTGATGCTCTGGCTTGGCATCCTGAGTAGCTAGGACTACAGGTATGTGGCACCACACCCAGTAACTGGTTAATCTTGACTATTTCAACTGAAAAATTGTTACGGTAATACCTATTTGGATGGGTTTTCTCAGGAAAAACACCCCAATGAACTTGTGTGTTTTTAAAAGTCAAGTCCCCTAGGCATGGCTAGAAGGGAAGAGACTTAGCCAGAAAATTTAATTGTTGTGATTAATAAAGTAATAGAAATGTTTAATTTTCCTCTGATGAGATGAAAGCTTTGAGGGATCCTGGTCTTGGGAGAAAGTAAAGAAATGGAGGAGAGGGTTTCACTAGAGTTTAGATAACTCTTAGCATCTGCTTACCATCTTCCCTGATTAATTATTTCCATGGAAGCCAGAGTGACCTTTTAAAACCACAAATCGGATCATGGTGTTTCCTTTTCCCCTAGTACAGTGCCTGATACTTAGAAATTTCTCATTAACATTGTGCTCAGTGAATGAATGAATGAGTGAATGAAAACACAAGCCAGATGGCAGGTGGATCCCTAAGGAAAAGGACAGCCAATGAGAAATTATCTGTAGCAAGGGTGGCTTTGTACGATGATGTTTAATAATCATTTTTAAGGAGTTGCCTGTTCTGTGCTATGCTTTAATCACTGTCCTCCACCCTTCCCAAATAACATTCAGTAAAAGTCTGCCACACAAAGCTCGCTGTTTTGTGAGAATTTAAGAAATGGAAGAAGAAAGAAATGTCTGGGCACCAGGCCAAACAATATCCAAAAAGGCAGGAGTCACAGAGGAGAGCTAATGAGTATTAGTGGGAGCACGTGTTCCAAGTGAGAGGCGACCAGAGTCCTCTGAAAATCTGGGGAGGGGGTGACGTTCTTATATCCTGGGTTAGGGGCTTGGACTCTTTTAGTTGGCTGTTGGAAAAAACAAGCTGGAGGACTTTGGGGTATCCACAACCCTTAGGTTACATAAGGATGATAAGTAATTCATAGGGTTGTTGTGAGGATTATATTGGGATAATTCATGTAAAGCGCTTAACACAGTGCCTAGCGCATAGTAAGAGCTCAGTAAGTGTTAGTTGTTGTCTTCCTTCACTTTCTTCCATTCCCTCCACTCCCTTTCTACCAGGCTCCATTCATTCTCTTCCAAGGACACGCAGGAGGCGTGCCCACCCCTTCCCTCCGCCCCCACCCAAGCCCCGCCCCCCGCTTCTCCACCGATTGGTTGCCGAGAGGCGGAGCTGAAGGAAGAGCCCAGTGCGGCGCGGTGGGGGCGGGGCGCATGCGCGGGCTGGGCAGGGTGGAGGTGGGGAGGAAGAGCTGCCGGAAGTAGGCGGCGGAGGTGGTAGCGGAGCTGACGGCAGCTGCCAGGGAAACCGAGGCGCGGGACGCAAGGCCAGCAGACAGACCGGCCAGAGGGTCATTTCTGCGTCCGGCACCCAGGAGGCTCGTGGTCTGCCTTTTCCTGGGCTGAGGGTCTCTGGCCCCGCAGCCTCTCCTGGACGCGGGCCTGTCCCTAAGCCCGCCAAGGGGCGCCGCGCCGAGGGGCTGCGGAGTGGGGGACGGACGCCGCCGACCCGGGAAGGGGCGTCCGGCGGGGCCAGAGGAGAGGGCTCTCCCCGCTCAGGATTTGCCCCTGGGCGGGGGACCGGGAGTCCTCACCCCCGGACTGAGGCAGGGGTCTCTGGGGGCGAGGAGGGCGCGTCGCCCTCTGCCTCCGCCGGCACCCTGGCCATGACAGGCAAGTCGGTGAAGGACGTGGATCGGTACCAGGCTGTCCTGGCCAACCTGCTGCTGGAGGAGGATAACAAGTTTTGTGCGGATTGCCAGTCCAAAGGTAGCGCATCCCACCTGGCGGGCCAGGGGTCCAGCCGCGTCGGGGTGGTGGGGGTGGGCTGCTTGAAGAGGAGGTTTCTGGAGCTTAGGCCGCCCAACTCGGCTTATAAGTGGTAACGCGTGCTGCGCTTGCAATGAGCCTGCTGGGCTTTCTGCTGCTCGGGGATTGGTGTGGGGAGAGCTTGCGAGGGCGAGTGTGTGTGTGTCGGGGAGGATGGAAGTGATGGTGCGGGTGGAAGTTGCCTGGCGTGTTCAGGTGAGAATGTCTGTATTTGAGGGCCCTGAATGAGTTCTGGGCCGGCTGTCAGTCCAGAGCTCCCAGCATGTCACTTGCAAAGCTGGGGATGAACTGCAGTGCGTGCGTGTGTGTGTGTGTGTGTGAAAGAGAGAGAATGACGACGAGGAGGAGGGAAGTGAGATGGCGGAGAGGAAAACTGCTTAAATGATTTTTAAAGGTGGTGATTGTTGCTGCCTGCTCTTTGGTTAGCAACTCCTGTCATTTTGCAGCCTTGCTAAGATCTGACAAGAGTGCTTAGGTGGTTTTATTCCTCCTGGATATGTGCAGTGGGAAACTGCCTTATGCAGTGACACAGTGCGGATTTCTAGACAGCCTAGCCTGGCTTGTAGAGTGCTTTGGAGGCCTATGTATGAGTGGTGGCAGAAACTAGCCGATTATGCCTGTAGTGCAAGATCCGTTTAATCAGTGGAGACAGAAAGATGAATTCGATGAGTTCGTTGCTTCTATGGTGATTACACTTCTAAAGGTGATATATGATCATTGTAAATTGGCAGAACCATTTAGTCTTTGTTTTCTGTGCCCTAGAAGATACATGATTTGATACAATTAAAAGTCTGTACAATAGGAAATCTTGGTTATTAGTGAAATGTTGGCACTTGACACTTATACAAGCCGCTGTGAATCTTTTTTTCCGTATTTTCTAATTCTTTTGGCATATAATTGGAGGAGTTGGGAAAATTGGTTGGGGAGAAATGAATAGTTATAATTTGAGGGCGACTATGCAGTGGATTTGCCAGGGTTGTTTGCCGTATAGCGTAGTGGCATATACTATAAAACAAAGATTCAGTTATATTTGTATTTATATGTTTTGAGAAAGGAAGGAAATACTTAATTGATGCTTTCACTTAATTACCTTTTATTTTTGAAGAATAAGGTTATAAAGGGAGAACAGGGGAATGATACATGGACACCTAGTAATGTGTTTTGGTGACCTCTACCAATACATAAATGGAAGTGCCATTAGGAAAACAAATTCCTAGACTTATTTCCTGACTTTTTGCATTAGCAATAATTCATTATAAAAAGTATTTTAGAATCAATTTATGTTGAGTAGGTTAGTGTCTTATAGGTTGATTACTGTTAGATCTTCTGTTAAATCTATTGGAAGAGTCGATTGATTTTAGGAGCGTATCTTGGCTTTATTCAAATTCCCTTATGTCCTCATGTGACAAATCTTGAGTCACAGTGAAGCACCCACTGGAATGAGCATTGCTGCATTTGGAGAGTCAGATGCCATTTTGGTGACTAGAACCCCCCTGCCATTTCTCATATTACCCTTGTACTTACTCATATTCCAATAAAATACAGCATATAGAAGAGAGAGGCTGATTCACTACTTCTTCCTCCAAATTTCCATTGCTTTTTATTTATTTTATTTTTTATTTTTATTTTTTTGAGACAGATTTTCACTCTTGTCGCCCAGGGTGGAGTGCAATGGCATAATCTCGGCTCACTGCAAACTCCGCCTCAGGGGTTCAAGGGATTCTCCTGCCTGAGCCTCCCGAGTACCTGAGATTACAGGTGCCCATCACCATGCTCAGCTGATTTTTGTATTTTTAGTAGAGACAGGGTTTCACCATGTTGGCCAGGTTGGTCTCGAACTCCTGACCTCAGGTCATCTACCCGTCTCGGCCTCCCAAAGTGCTGGGATTACAGGCATGAGTCACCACACCCAGCCCCAAATTTCCATTGCTTTTTATTAATAAGCTTACTGGGGATCAGGTTATGAAATATCAGTTAATTCTTAATGAGAACTAGTAACTGCTGGCTTGTAAACTTTATTAACTACTGTTGATGGTAGACTCCTGGATCCTCAAACAATTTCTTTTCAAAAGTTCGTTTTACATTTTACCGGGTGGCTTCAGTGACTTGGTCATTGTATTAAAAATGAGATGATAATGGGTCAGTTATCTTTCGACTATGACAAATAGGCATTTGTTGGGGCCTCTGTTTATCCAATTTATGAATTATCTATCCCATTCCACCCCTCAAAGCCCTCTCACTCTTTTTCCCCTACTATTTTCTAATTTCGGTTGTCATAATGATCATTTGGACAACTATCACATTGTTGAAGGAAAAGATGTTTGGATCAATAAATTGTTACCTGTTAGTGCTGATAAAAAAATACATTTCATTGGAGGAGGAATTTAAAAAGTGTTGGCTAAAATGAGAATTGGGTTTCAGTTTATTTACCTGTATTCCTGTGTCCTTTCCTGAAAAATTGGAAGTTAACTGTATAGGATATGGTGAGTGATTGCTCATCTATTAATATCCAGTTAGATGATGTGGCATAGACTGTAGAGCTATGAGCAGGCATTTTTGCAGTGTTCCAAAATATAACTCTTTGGCAATGACTTTTATTTTTAAATTCCTATACTTATTTAGAAACACTTATTAGTTGACTTTTAAGGTATGTGATTTAAACTTCAGAATAGAGGCTGGGTGTGGTGGCTCAAACCTGTAATCCCAGCACTTTGAAAGGCCGAGGATGGAGGATCAGTTGAGTCCAGGAGTTCAAGACCAGTCTGGGCAACATAGTGTGACCTTGTCGCTACAAATAATTTAGAAATTAGTTGGGTATGGTGGTGCGCATCTGTGGTCCCAGCTACTCAGGAGGCTGAGGCAGGAGGATCACCTGGGCACCTGAGCCCAGGAGGTCGAAGCTGCAGTGAGTCATGATCGAGTGCCACTGCGCTCCAGCCTGGGAAAGAGAGCAAGACCCCGTCTCAAAACCAAAACAAAACAAATAAGCATCAGAATAGAGAACAAGCATGTGTTCTTTTTACTTTGTACAAGTTTTGTTGATCCTGGGGTTTTTAACTTGCTTGGGCACGAGTCTCACCAGTTTCTGGGGCCACGAAGCCATTCCAGTAATTTCAGTGTGGGAAAGGAAACTTCTTTGGTGCTGCCTTTTTAAGAAATGCTATGATTTGCTCTAGGCTCAAGATGTGATTTCTTCATTACCCAAAGCCCTGGGGTTAACGTGACTTTTAGGGTGAGCTTTTGAATTGACTTAGGTAGTGATAGAACAGAGGACAAAACTACTGAAAATTCCAGATATGTGAATGGTTACTCTGGCTGATTTATTGAGGCTGGGTTCCATTTTTGGATATGGATCATTCTTCCTTTGTACTTAGGGTCATACTGGTCCAAGATTTAACTTTTAGCTCTGCAGTTCCAGATTTTATCGGTGTGTCAGGAATAACTGCTAAGCCACCCCTTCAGAGACTATGTTTTAAACTGGGCACTGTCTTATTTACTATGAAAGGATCTACAGTTGTCCTTTGGTATCCATGGGGGAAAGGCTCCAGGAACCTTCTGGGGTATTGAAATCCACAGATGCTCGAGTCCCTGATACAAATGGCGTAGTGCTTGCATATAACTTTTACACATCCTCCCTTATACTTTAAATCATCTCTAGATTACTTATAATACCTAATACAATGTTAATGCTATGCCAGTAGTTGTTACTCTGTATCATTTAGGGAATAATGACAAGGAAAAAAGTCTGCACATGTTCTGTACAGATGCAACCATCCATTTTTTACTGAATATTTTCTTTTTTTTTTTTTTTTGAGACAGGGTCTTGCTCTGCCGCCCAGGCTGGAGTGCAGTGGTGCAATTATAGCTCACTGTAGCCTCAGACTCAATCTATCCTCCCACTTAGCCTTCCAAAGTGCTGGGACTACAGGCATGTGCCACAGGACCCAGCCATGTTTTCGAATATTTGCAATCTGCAGTTGGTTGAATCCACAGTTGCAGTATCCATTTCTAACAGAGGGCTGACTATACCTTTCTGATGACCTAAATATTTGTGTCCACTATTGGGACACTCCTTTCTTAGTGTCAAGGTTTGTGAGAAATTAAGAGCTGTTTGATGGGCAAAGATGTATTTATTCATTTACTGGATTGTCTGCAATTGAGACAGGGTCTCACTATGTTTCTCAGGCTGGTTCTAACTCCTGGGCTCAAGGAGTCCTCCCGTCTCAGCCTCCCAAAGTGCTGGAATTACAGGTGTGACACATCATACCCGGCAGAGCAAAGAGTTAAAAGTACAAGACATTTGATCATCTTGAGGAATATTTACCTCAGACTGAAACACCATATGAAATTCTAGAGTCTGACAGAAAGTGTAATAAGTTTTTGCTTTTCCCTTCTTCTGCTACATCCTATCTCTGAAATGTTTCACCCCACCCAACACTGCCTGTGTTCCAACTCCTATTGTATATTTTTAAATTTACATTTAAATTTACTTTTTGAAAAAAGTAGCACTTTCATGTACTTCAAAATTCAAAAGGTCCAAAGGGGAATATGTACAGTATAAAATCATTCTCCTGTCCCTCATCTCTGAGCCACCATTTTCCCTCCCTGGAAGTAACCATTGTTGGCAATTTCTTTTCTTTTCCTTTTTTTTTTTTTTTTTTTTTGTGTGTGTGTGTGTGTGAGACAGAGTTTTGCTTTTGTCACCCAGGCTGGAGTGCAACGGCGAGATCTTGGCTCACTGTAACCTCTTCCTCCCGGGTTCAAGTGATTCTCCTGCCTCAGCCTCCCAAGTAGCTGGGCGCCCTCTATTTTTAATAGAGATGGGGTTTCACCATGTTGGTCAGGCTGGCCTCGACCTCCTGACCTCGGGTGATCGACTCGCCTCGGCCTCCCAAAGTGCTGGGATTACAGGTGTGAACCACCATACCTAGCCCATTGTTGGCAATTTCTTACGTGACTTTTAAGAGATAATATATGCGTAGACAAACAACAACATTTAAATATGTTTCTTTGCAGTGCTTTTATGCAAACGGTAGCATATTACCCACAGCTCTTGACATCTGCATTCTTCAATCAATAGAACATGGAGAGCATTCACTTTCCATGCACATTGAGGAGTGCTTTGCTCTTTGAAGGTGTTTTCTAAGGCTACGACCAAGTTATCTTGATTAAGTTGAAAGATATTCTTTTTTTTTTTTTTTTTTTTTTTTTTTTTTTTTTTTTTTTTTTTTGAGACGGAGTCTCGCTCTGTCACCCAGGCTGGAGTGCAGTGGCCGGATCTCAGCTCACTGCAAGCTCCGCCTCCCGGGTTCACGCCATTCTCCTGCCTCAGCCTCCCGAGTAGCTGGGACTACGGGCGCCCGCCACCTCGCCTGGCTAGTTTTTTGTATTTTTTAGTAGAGACGGGGTTTCACCGTGTTAACCAGGATGGTCTCGATCTCCCGACCTCGTGATCCGCCCGTCTCGGCCTCCCAAAGTGCTGGGATTACAGGCTTGAGCCACCGCGCCCGGCCGAAAGATATTCTTAAATGATTTGGAAGACACTGCTCTCTCTCTCTCTTTTTTTTTGAGACGGAGTCTTGCTAAGTGCAATGGCGCTATTTTGGCTCACTGCAAACTCCACCTCCTGGGGTCAAGTTCTCCTGCCTCAGCCTCCTGAGTAGTGGGGATTACAGGCACCTGACTAACTTTTATATTTTTAGCAGAGACAAGGTTTCACCATGTTGTCAAGGCTGGTCTCGAACTCCTGACCTCAAGTGATCTGCCCACCTTGGCCTCCCAAAATGCTGGGATTACAGGCACAAGCCACCACGCCCAGTGGACTCTGTTCTCTTTGAAGGCATCTTAGAAAGTGTCCTAGGCCCATAGACACATATAAGCCTACCGTTAAGATGGCAGAGAGGCAGAATAATGGAAGAGTCTGTAGACTTCGTTCCTTTACTTTGCCTATTGCAGCTTGGTGACCTGATTCCACATACACCTAACTTTCTCAGTTTAATTTTCCTAGTTTGAAAAACGAAAGTGCTTTGTAAGCTAATGTGTTACACAAATGTCTGCATTATTTATTTTCACCATTGCTGATCATAAATTTTTTTATCTTGATTTTATTAGTTTTACTTTTGACTTTATTCCCTTAAGATAGTCTGGTTACTGGAAGCCACAGTTAGAATGACTCACCCAGTAATTCCCTAGTCTTTAAGCCAAAACCATTTTCTATATATGGAGTTCTGGCATTTTTGCAAAAATGTGCTTTATGGTACCCTTGAGGATGGTCTCTGGATGTTTCCTGATTTCAAACTCGTATGGAAGATTAGACCAGGGAATTTCTTTGTGTAGAAATTTTCTCATAGTTGTCTTAAATTTCAACTCATGTACATTAATCTTTAGCTTTGCTTTACATTTGTTTTCTGTTGATAGCCAAGTCATTGCTTATTAAATATTCCTTAGAAATGAACTTTCCTATCAATTTTAAATTATTTCAGCTGTATCTGTGGCACTTTTTTTTTCTTTTGAGATGGAGTCTCGCTCTGTTGCCCAGGCTGGAGTGCAGTGGCGCAGTCTTGGCTCACTGCAACCTCCGCTTCCCGGGTTCAAGCAATTCTCCTGCCTCAGCCTCCCGAGTAGCTGGGATTACAGGCTCCTTCCACCACACCCAGCTAATATTTTGTATTTTTAGTAGAGACAGAGTTTCATCATATTGGCCAGACTGGTCTCGAACCCCTGACCTCAGGTGATCCGCCCACCCTAGCCTCTCAAAGTGCTGGGATTACAGGCGTGAGCCACCACGTTCAGTCTGTGGCACCTTTTAAAAAGTAAAAATTCCAATGGAGCTAAACAACAGAAGGAGTTCTGCTTCCATTTCTAGTTGTTAAATGCCTTTCTCTAGCCAAGATCACATACATTTCTGGGTTTTTACAGCTAGTGCACTGTAACTCTTGACAGTCATGCTTAGATTGATACAGTTTTACTGAAAGTGATTTATCAAAATCCCCATTAGATTGTCTTTTAATGTCAACATATTAAACCTGTTCCCTGAGAGATACTTTCGTATTTGTTCTCCTTGCCCTTTAAATATCATTTGGTGCCAGTGAGATGAAGAATAGAAAATGTAATATCTTTTAGGGGAACTTCGCAAGCCTGAGATCCCCTACTACATATAGTCATTCAGAAAATGTTTCTTAAGCACTTACTACCTACTTTTTCTCAGACATTGTACCAGGATATATAGATTAAAAGAAAGGGTTTTTGGTCTCAAGGATTTTACGGTCAAATGGGGAAGCAGATGTGTACAAATATAAATGATGCAATATAGAAATTATTGTGGCATGGTATACAGGGAGAAATGAAAGCACCGAAGAAGGCAAAGAAGTCTTCCTCAGGAAGTCATGGCTTCAAAGAGAAAAGTAGGCTGTGTCTTAAAGGATAAGCATGATTTGCCAAGTGAATTTAGGGAACTTTGCATTCTAGGAAGAGGGAACAGAATGTGTAAAGCCTCCGAGGTGCACTGTTTTGTGTGTGTGTGTGTGGGGGGGATTCTTTAGTATATTTTGACTGCATTTTGAGGAGTAATGAGGAGTAGAGTTTGATAGGTAGTTAGGATCCTGTAAGGTTAAAACCTGAGCTCTGTGGTTGACTTGCTCCGTGACATAGAGATTTTGAATATGCACTATGCTTTAGACTTCCTGTTGTATAAGAAGCCCATAGTATTGTAGGTCCACCTGCTATTCACATGGGGTTATAAATATTGCAGGCATGAAACGCTTCCTAATCGCTGAATAGTAAGAAAGGTCTGAGCACGGTGCCCATAAATTCTCCATTGAAATGTACCTTTGTGGGTACGTTAAATTATTTTAGCATAAGTCTAGTGAAGTGCCAGAAGTAGATATTATGTTATTTCTGGAGCTCATGATGTTGATTTCTGAGGCTGAACATGCTCTTAGGCTCAAGCAGGTCATATTTGGAATACCTGATGTGTGCTCCTGGTTGCTCAGTGCTTAGGATGCATAAACAGGTAGCAGCAGTCTCATCTCTCAGTATATATACTTTTCAGCAAATCTTTTTTTTTCTAGATAAATTAGAAAACTACCTTCTTTCTGCATTTTTCATCTGATGTCATTATGGTATGTAGGTGGCAGCTTTCTTGGGCACAGTTGTCTATATAACTGTTCACCACATGAGTCATTGTCTGTTTCTGTTCTTCTGCCTGAAAATTCCATCTTGGAAATTGTGTCATGCAATCAGTGACTGCAACATTCTACTTGTTATGTACATTGCCACTGGCTGTATATGTTATGTTGATGGACTCTACTTGCGCTACAGAGAAGGAATAAAGTGACTTATTAAATTGAGTCAGACTCCGTTCCTCCAAATGGTATTTCCTGTAAAAATGATGCCAAGCAAGAATCTGCATAAAACATACATATGCTTTACACTGTAAGCACACAGTGCCTATCTTTTGTTATTGTGTCTGTTTAAATCCTTATCACAGTTGTACTCCTGTTTGATCAAGTGGCCAGTTTAACTAGATACTAGCTTTAAAGAAGTTCTGTATTGGCCCCTGGAATGTGACAGTTCATACCACATTGAAAAGGTAAGAACCAAGTCTTTGTAGAGTAGAACACCTTAAAGTTAATCTACTGTTATCAAATTCCTCTATTGTTAAAGCAACAGTCCTGTATTGGCTAATTTTAAAAATTGTAATGTGCCACACTTTACCCGTCCCTAGAATGTAAGCTAGGGGACAGGGGTCTATACCTGTTTTGTTCACTGTAGTATTCCCAGTACCTAGAACAGTGCTTGGCACAGACCAAGCTCTCAGTAAATATTTGTTTGAATGCATGAATTGATTTTGTCATCTGTAAATGTTTTGTTTCATATTAGAAGATACCTTTTCTAGGTTATCTGAATAATTGTTTTAATTCTTAGGAAAGCTATTAATTTTCTGAAAAATAAGTTTTGAAATATGTTTGGAAGGCCCTATGTCAGTCAAGGACCAGTCAGGAACAGAAGCCACTGTTGGTCTTATAAGCAGAGGGAATTTAAAATAGGGAATAGGTTACGCGGTTGCTAGAAAAGCCAAGAAGCTAAACGGGCTGGTGAGGCACCCCATCGATTAGCAATGCCTGGGAACTACTGTGCCCACAAGGAAAATAGACGGTGCACTGGTGTCACCAAGGGCTGGAAGTCCCTGTGGTCTGGTGTGAGCGGAAGCATGGAAAGAGGAGCTGTCTGGTGAGAGCTGGAACTAGGCCGAGTGAGAGAGTGTATTACCCTGGCTGCTCCCTGCTCCTGCCTCTTATCCTCGTCAGTGCCTCCCGTTGATGGAACTTATCCCGAAATCAGTTGGCAAAGGGAGCCTGGGAGATGTAGTTCCCTGTGATCCCAGCGCAAACAGGCAAAGACACAAAGGCACTGAATTCTCCAAGATGTAATTTTTTTTTTTTTTTTTTTTTTTTTTTTTTTTTTTTTTTTGAGACGGAGTCTCACTCTGTCGCCCAGGCTGGAGTACAGTGGCCGGATCTCAGCTCACTGCAAGCTCCGCCTCCCGGGTTTACGTCATTCTCCTGCCTCAGCCTCCCGAGTAGCTGGGACTATAGGCGCCCGCCACCTCGCCCGGCTAGTTTTTTGTATTTTTTTAGTAGAGAAGGGGTTTCACTGTGTTAGCCAGGATGGTCTCGATCTCCTGATCTCGTGATCCGCCCGTCTCGGCCTCCCAAAGTGCTGGGATTACAGGCTTGAGCCACCGCGCACGGCCCAAGATGTAATTTCTTTCCCCTTACAGTATTTGAATTATTTTGGACAAGAGAACAGAAGGTTTTCCGGCGGATACAACATTGAGTGCTTCTAAAGGATCTTGACTGTTGGTGAAACAATTATTAGTCCCAGCAAGTAATGTAACAACTCAGTCATAGTTTATATACTTAGGGGGTATGACTAGGCAAATTGGCTCCTATATTGAAATGTATTTGACTGTTGGCTGCTGCCAGGAGCAACTTAGGTTACTCAGAAAATAAGTTCCCACCCTGTCAATTCTGAGAAGTCTTAGGTATGGTGTATCCACATTGAGTACATCTACAACTGGACAGCTTGAATTAATAACACAGAAGCCATACACAGAATGTTGAAGATTGCAGCCTTAAAACATGGTACAGCTCACTCTTTTTTTTTTTTTTTTTTTTCTTTCGTTTTTTTGGAGACAGAGTCTTGCTCTGTTGCCAAGGCTGGAGTACTTTGATGCCGTCTCAGCTCACTGCCATCTCTGACTCCTGGGTTCAAGTGATTCTCATGCCTCAGCCTTCCAGGTAGCTGGGATTATAAGTGTGTGCCTCCATGCTCAGCTAATTATTTGTATTTTTAGAGTAGAGACAGGGTCTCACCACATTGGCCAGGCTGGTCTCAAACTCCTGGCCTCAAGTGATCCACCCTCCTTGGCCTCCCAAAGTGCTGGGATTGCAGACGTGAGCCACCAAGCCCGGGCGTCAGCTCAGTCTTTTCTTTATAGTTAAGGTGACTTCGGTGTGGCTGTTTTATCTTGTGCTGCATGTCAGTTTGACTAGTCTTACTGATTTGTTTGTTTTACCCCACAACTTCAGATAAGTTTGCACTGGGTGAGGCAGGCAAGATCACTGGGTCTGTTTTCTTCTACCCTGACCTGAAAAAATATTTTGTCTTGTAAGGAATGTTGCTGCTGCTCTATTTAAGGGCAGAGCTTTCCAAGTTGTGGCTACTTGTTTTCTTCTTGATTATAAA
Source organism: Macaca thibetana thibetana (assembly GCF_024542745.1). Lineage (NCBI taxonomy): Eukaryota > Metazoa > Chordata > Mammalia > Primates > Cercopithecidae > Macaca > Macaca thibetana. The sequence continues at coordinate 39,439,186 of NC_065578.1, forward strand.
AGTGTCTAATGAGTTATATGAGACAAGTTCAGCCCTTTCTAGAAGTGCTTTTTTTGTCAATCAGGTCACCTGCATTTGGGCCCTTGCTGTATTAATGGAATTGGTGGAACTAGGCCAGCAGAGTTTTCAGTGCAGTGTGAGTATGTTTGCTTTTAGGCTGTTACTTCCCACAGAGGCCACAGATAAAGGACTCTCATTGTTTGAGTGAAGTTACCAACTGTAACAATTGCATAGGTTTCCTTGTTTCTTTCTTTTCTCCAAAAAACTCATTTCCTCTTGGCAGGCGGTTACTATAATTCACAGGTGTAATGAAAATGTAATTTGGGATTTGAAAAAGCATATCAGACTGCTTTCCAGAGTACCGGTTCTTTTCAACTGGTCCATTTCAACTTAAGAGATCCATCTATGCATTTTTGAAGCTTCACATTTAATAAACATAATATTTCACTGCTATGTTTGACTATTCCGTTTCCTACACTTTCTCCTTCCCTACCCCACTCTTCTGGATCCTGTGTTTCCCCACAGGCTTTGTGAATGCCGGTCCACTGATGGCTGAACTGCAGGTCTCTCCCCAGTGGACAGCCCCAGAGATGAGCCAGATCTGCCTCAGCTGTGGCCATCCGTCAGCGTAAGGTTGCTCTGGGGGTCGTCTTCAGTTTGTCCAGCTCTTCCCCTTATCCCCCATCCTCCCTCATGTGTGGCTGAAGCTTGCCCTGGAATCCCTCCTTTGTAGCATGTCACTGGGTAGTAGTAGAATTTTATTATTGTTGCTTCTTTTCATTTTCAATTAATGTTAAGTGATTCTCTGACAAGTTTTGTTGACCATAGCCCTCTTTTCCCCTCAGTTTACAGATTTCCTGTAGGAATTCTGGTTTGCTTTTAAATACATATAGAATACAGTTTATTTAAGTTCTGGATTTCATAAACTCACTTGGAAAATGCTTTTTTTAAAAAAAAAATTTCAGGTCGAAGCTTCCAAGAAGAAATTTCTTAATCTGAAACAACGAGAACTGGGTTCCTCAGGCCTCATGTCATTTCCCCTCACCCACAAACCAAATGTGTAATGCTCTCATTTTATGATGTGTTGAAACAGTGAAGCAAATGCGAGAGGGGGAGAGACCTACTCTCAGCTGTAGCTGATAAGCGTGTCCTAGCATGGTGATTTGAGCAATTAGAGCACCTTTTCTTTTCCTTTTCTTCAAATAGCCATGCTGTCTTTTGCAGCAGTTGCTGGTGATGGAAGACCATAAATCCCCAGGCTCTGTCTACCACAGAGCTTACATCTTTAGATGTGGGTTTACATGTTAATCCTGCAGTGTTACTTCACCTCATTGGTCTGAAGTGCGCACACAGTATATTTTGTTGTTTAACTTCCTCTTTTCTTGTCTAACTGGAAGTCCCCAAATGTGTGGATTTAGAAAATAGTTCTCTAGTGTTTCTAGTTTTGAGTTAAGGAAATTTTGTCTGAATATTATTTAGGTGGTTGTTTTTGTTCTATGCCTTCAAAAATAATTTCGTACAGGATTTTCTGTGTGAACTGGTGACATCATATGCTGTAGTGTAAAGCTTGTAGAGAAGGGGGCATCGGTGTATTTTTGTTGTTGTTGACACTTTATCACTCCTTGTAACTGACACAAACCCTGAGAAGAGAAACAGGAAGGAAACTCCCTGTTCTTACCATGATGCTTTTGTTCAAAATAGCTGAAAACAGCAGAGCTGACGGAAACCAATTTGAGTGTGACAGCTGATTTGAGAAGGAAAGAATTAAGAGATGCAGGTGCTTCTGCTATGTTGAAATCATTTTTACTGAAAGATTAGCTGTTTGGAACAGCGATTGACTTTGTCTCTCTGAAAGTAGGCATGAAGAGTTCGGTTAGAGGAACTGTTACAGATGGAGGAGAAACTTGAGGAAAGGTCTTGCCTGTAGTGTGACTACAGTATTAATATTCCCAGATTATATGAAAGAGAAAGGAAGCTTCATTAAATGCAACATTGGAATCAGGAAGACTCCAGCTTGGCTCCTCTGAGCATTCTAACTTGTTCTGAGTCTAGTCTCAACAGAAGTAGCCTGACACAAGTGGGTCAGATCAAGGGTCCATATTATGGGCAGAGTAAAAATAGGTCCCAGTTTCATTAGACTTCTCATACATTTAAGGAAAGAAAGATTTGTTGCCATAGTTGTTTTCTGTCTTACGGGATTTTAGGAGCTGGGGAGATGGGAGGATCCCTGTGCTTAGTAAATGCTGGTTGTTTTTTTTAAACAACAACAACAACTTTATCTTTTATGATTATGAAACCTATACCCCATGATAAAAATCACTGGAAAGTATGAAAAATATAATGATGCTGAAGGTATTTTTCATAATTCTTTTTTTTTTTTTGAGACAAGGTCTCTCTCTCCGTCACCCAAGCTGGAGTACAGTGGCACAATCTCAGCTCACTGCAACCTCTGTCTACCAGGCTCAAGCAGTTCTTCTGGCTAAGCCTTCCGAGTAGCTGGGACTACAGGTGCACACCACCACGCCCAGCTAATTTTTGTATTTTTAGTACAGACAGGGTTTTGCCATGTTGCCCAGGCTAGTCTCGAACTCCTGAGCTCACATCATCTGCCTGCCTTGGCCTGCCAGAGTGCCGAGATTACAGGCGTCAACCATCACACCCAGCCTTATTTTTCATAATTTTTATCACCCATTTACTTAAGCTTATACCATAATGATTTTATATCATTCATTTTTGCTTAACATTTATTATAAGCTTATTTCATGATGTTAAAAACATTTAAATACCTTTTTTGTATCCCATCATTAGAATATGTCATCATTATCTCTTGCCCAATTGTTAATATTTGAGTTTCCAACTTTTCAACAATACAAATAAGGAAGTATAAATTTTTGTGGTGGTGGTAGAGTGATGGGTTATTTATGTGTTCAGATTTGAGTAGTCAAGTGGGCCCTCTAATTGAAAAAGTTACCAGGGGGATTCTCTGGGTTGAGCCCACGTAGAGACGGCTTTGCTCTGGGCGTTATTCTGAACTGCTTCATTGCAGTAGATGTCTGCTAAGGCAAGGAATGGGGAACTTGGGAGAACCCTCGTTTCTCCAGAAGGGACGTAAGGAACATAAGGGACATAAGGAGCATAAAGAACAGCTTTATGGGTCATATCACAGCAAGATGGGCCGGCACTTTCACATTATATACCTGATGTGCAGAAATACCCTTGTGCCAATGACTAGCATCTTAGGTTGTTCATATAGTCCTCATTGACTTAAACTTAGTCCTCTAGGAAGATGGATTAGAGATCCTGCATTAGTAGAAAGGAGGTAACAGCTACTGCATTATTACTTCTTTTGAAGAAGGGCCTTAGACTGGAAATGAAGACAGGGACTGTGTTTTCACATCTATCTGCATACCTAATGCACAGTGTCTGGCACATAGTGTCTGTGTCCCTGTTATGAGCAGCATTATTCTATTAATGTGTGTTCAGGTCATCTACTTTGTTTTGTTTTTTGATAGTCACCCTCATACTATTAGCCCAGATAGCTGAAGATCTGTGACAGTCCAAGAAGCTGAACAGGTGAATCTCATGGTTGCTTTGTGGTAATTGCTTCTTTGTGCCATTTCATTTCTGTGCTTCTGCCACCTGTGCTGCTTTGAAAGCTGGAGCTAGACATGAAGTGAATCCTCTGCCCTCTCAGTAGGAGGTTTTGGTGTGACACATCGTCTTGGGAAAAATGTAGCATGAAGTGTGAAACAGGAGGCTGAAATAGCAGCCCTTTAGCCCTTTTGTGGGATGGGAGTAAATATTTAGACATTGTTCTCAGGTGCTGTGGAATTTAATAGCCTTGCAGCAGTTTTAGAAACTCTCCTTGTGCCCAATGGAACAGGTTTGTTTAATTTAAAGAATCTTACTTGGGCTTTTTTGAAATTGTGATACCCCTCCCCCTGCCTTTCCCCTGCCCTGCCCCGCCAGACTTTCCCTGGGTTCATCTGCCTAATGTTCCCTTTGCAGGATCTTTCTATTCACATGGCTGGTATCTTTGCCCCACCCCCTTGTGCCATATCTTTGACCTCTACCTCATTGTATTCTATTCTGAAACCCCTAGGTTTTGAAACATCGTGGTGAATGTTTTCCTTTTCAAAGGGCAAATCTCCATCTTTTGCTCTCCTCCCTTAAGCCAGGGCTGTTTTGATGACTGATATTCAGCACCCACTGGACTAACCAACCATCTGTACTTTGATCCCAGAATTCATTTTGATTCTGCTGTTTGTTTAGAACTGGAAGCTCTCTAGCTTGTTTGGATGTGGTTGTGATTCAGTGAAACTGGCACTGATTTTCCATCTGTTTGCCGTTGGTTGGGACTTCCCCAGTGTGTTAGGAAAGCTGCTGTGCTGAGTTGCAAAGAGAAATTCGCATGTCCATGGTCTTGTACAAGGGCTCATTTGCTCACTTAGAAGGTTTTGTGTAGAGCCTCTGCCTGGGTGAAAGACATGAGCTTCCCTGGAAACAATGGAAAAACATTTGCTGCCAGCCACTCTGTCTTGAGCTCTAGTACGTTACACTGTTTTTCCCTTCTGGGCTTCTTTTTGAGGAAGGGGAGTGTGGATGGGAGGAACTTCGTCTTCACAAACAGTCTCAGATTCCCAGGAGCAGAGAGTGAATTGTATGTTGTAACTTAAAAAAAAAAAAAAAAAGAACACCTAAAGAACAAGATATCAATTTCGTGACCATTATTGAGCATCTACTATGTATAACACACGTTTGGGTGTGTAAAGGTGATTCTAAGTTCGGTCCAGAGGATCCTTTCTTCTGTGAACTTGGGCAAATGGCTTGACCTCTCTAGGCCTTAGTTTCTCCAACTGTGCTTAGACTAGATCATTCCTAAGGTTTGTTACAATTTTAGAATTTTATACTCTAAATGTGTATCTGTTTGTTACAGAACAAGAGAAGAGGCCTTTCCACAAAACTGACATATTCTTATGTCTCACTTCAAACTAAATGGCTTAAAAATGGTTCCTCTAGAGCAGGATTTCTCAACCTCAGACTATTGACATTTTGGGTAATTCCTTGTTGTGGGCACTGTCCAGGGCATTTTAGAATGTTTAGAAGCCAGCATTCCTGTCCTCTGCCCACTAGATGCCAGTAGCACTTCCCCACCCCTCTGCCAGTTGTGACAACCAAAAGTGTCTCTAGACATCAGCATTGCCCCTTGAGGGGAAATTGTTTCTGTTGGGAGCCATTGGTCTAGAGGGACAAAGATGAGACTATTTGAATATGGGCTGTTTTTAATACCAGTTTTCATATTGTTCCACTATTGCTTATTCCCTGTTTAATCAGTAAGCATGTATCAAGTGTGTACTATACACCGAGCCGACACTTGATTATGAGTGACTTTAATGACCATGTCAGATTTATAAATGTTGAGTCCACCTGGCCAACTTTGAAATGATTGCCCAGCTGTTAGCTCTGCAGTCCCTATACGCCTACACCCACCAGCCTGCTGTTAGCCTTGGTCAGGGTAATGATTGAAATGTATGAAAGCATTTACTCGCAAAGGCTATCAGGTAGCAACTTAGGAAGGCCCTGGGATTGTGAGTTATGGATTGGGACTGGGTCGTGTGCATCCAGAACCTAGTATTATGATAGTTATCCCTTCAGCTTTCTAGGGGAAAAAAATCCCTCGTCAATGTGGTGGGGTGGGGAGTCTATCCTAGGGATGGAGGTTGAAGAGCAATCTCACTGGACAATGACCATATCACCCTTTTGAGTAGCTTCTTCTAAACACAGGCCCCTTCCCTCCCGCAGCGGGCAGGCTCACTTTGCAGCTTTAGTTTTTTGTTTTGTTTTTGTTTTTAAATATATGAGTAGATACTGGTTGTTGCAAAGAGGAAGTTAACCTGAAGTAACCTAAAAATGTAAAGAACTAAATGTCCCCAGGAGATGAAGACAGTAACTTGAGAACCAAGTTTGCATATATTACCTGAAGTGAGGTCACTAGGAAATTGGTTTAATTATAATATCAAGTTTTAAAATATCAGGTCCACCTGGCTGACTTTGAAATGATTTGCCCAGCTGTTAGCTCAGCAGTCCCTCCCTGCACACCAACTCCACCCAGCCTGTTATTAGCCATTGAAGTGGTGATTGAAATGCATTCGATTTCCCAAGAAATCTAATCTTTGGACTTGCTACATTTGCTATAAAATATCAGTTTAGTTTTAATAACTTTGAATTTGCTCCCAGTACCCCTAGTTTTTCTCATCTGTTTTAAATTCACATTCTTCACTCGGTCGGGTGCAGAATGGTGCTTCTCGCTGATTAGGGTGAGCATCTTTGCTGGGATGCTCTGGGATTCCAAAGCCATGATTCAGACACTTAAGCCTGTGTCAGTCCCTATCCTTAGGTCCTGGCAGGCTCCGTGTTCCATTCCAGCTGAGCCTTTGCTGGAGTAATTACCCACATGGAGTCTTCAAGCCAAACAATTGTTTGTACTGAGATAGTCTCACTGTTTGGCTCCTAATGAAATAATCTCTTTCCTGCCCTCAATGAAAGCAGCTATTTTTTGTGTCCTCCCTCCCCTATTCAGAGAAGCCATGTCTCATCCACCACTCTTCCAGCTTATTCATAAATGCTTTAAGCAGGGTCTTTGTGTAAAGGAAATTGGCTAGAGCTGAAATATCATAGGCTAACCAGGAGACAAGGAGCATTAAGGACACCCTTTCCCTTGACTTTCTATTTAGGGTATTTAAATTACCTTTGTGTGATTTTCTGTAATAAGCGATCTAAAAACTTAAATCCACATAAGCAAAATACTCATACTAGGTTTTAAAAAAGTATACTAAATTAGGCCGGGCACCCTGGTTCACGCCTGTAATCCCAGCACTTGGGGAGGCCGAGGTGAGCGCATCACTAGGTCAGGAGATCAAGACCATCCTGACTAACGTGGTGAAACCCCGCCGTCTCTACTAAAAATACAAAAAATTAGCCAGGCATGGTAGGCATGTGCCTGTAGTCCCAGGTACTCGGGAGGCTGAGGCAGGAGAATGGCGTGGACCCTGGAGGCGGAATTTGCAGTGAGCCAAGATTATGCCACTGCACTCCAGCCTGGGCGACAGAGCGTGAATCCGTCTTAAAAAAAAAAAAAAAAGTATACTAAATTAGTATACTTTTATTTGTTGTTGTTACCTAAAGGAGCTCTCAAAAATAAAAGCTGGCCAGGCATGGTAGCACATGCCTGTAGTCCCAGCTACTCAAGAAGCTGAGGTGGGAGGATTGCTTGAGCGCAGGAGATTAAGGCTGCACTGCACTCTAGCTTGGGCAACAAAGCAAAACCCTATCTTAGAAGAACAAACAAAAAACCCAACAACAGAACAACCACAAATCAGTGAGTGCAGCAGGAGAGGCAGCAGAGTGCTGTGGGAGTTGGAATAGGAAGGAGAAAAAGCTTCAAGGGGAAAGTGGGCAGAGCAAGATTTGCACAAAAAGATGTTTTGCAAATGGAGGAAATAGGCCCTGTAAAGCTATTTGTGAGAGATTATAAGTTGATCAACAAAGTGTAAGTAGTTCTTCTCCCTTTTTTTTGGGGGGGGGGGGGACAGAGTCTTGCTCTGTCACCCAGGCTGGAGTGCAGTGGCTCAATCTTAGCTCACTGCAACCTCTGCCTCCCAGGTTCAAGCAATTCCCCTGCCTCAGCCTCCCAAATAGCTAGAATTACAGGCGTGAGCCACAATGCCTGGCTAATTTTTGTATTTTTAGTAGAGATGGGGTTTTAGCATGTTGGCTAGGCTGGTCTTGAACCCCTGACCTCAGGTGATCCACCGGCCTTAGCATCCCAAAGTGCTGGCATTACAGGCATGACATATCACGCCCGGCCTCTTCTAACATTTTAAAGGAGTATTTGCATGAACAGAACCAATGAGTTTCTTCAAATTGACTTCTGACAGTAGTCTAAGTGGTCTCCATTTCTGATTCACCCTTTTTTCCAATTCCAAATTGCCATTATCCATGTAATTGACTCTAAAGAGAGCAAGCAAATCTATCTTCTCCAGCAGTTTTGATCATAGATTTTTAGCTGGCTCTCTTTATCATTTGCAACTGAATTCATTCATATGTTCCAGTGTTCAAGAATTTTTTCCTTCAGTTCCAGAACTCTTTGCTTCCATCCTGTGGTTTCTTGGGAGCACAGTTCTAAGCTTTCTTAAGATAAGTGTTTCAACCACACCATCTACCATTTTCCTCAGAAGTTGTTCTCTTCTTATGGGGTGTGTTTAGGGTGTTTGGGGCACCAGTCACTAGGGATTGGAAGGATTCTGATGGATCTTCAAGTGACCATGTCTTGAAGGTTAGCCATCATCAGTTCACTCCATGAAATGAAAGCTTAAGGGGGTCCACTTTTGCTCTTTTTTGAAAAAGTCTATTGTCCTCAAAGAAGGAGGTGAACCTGATCAGATTTTTAAGTTTTGTCTTACTCAGTGTTTGTAGCATCAAGGGACTGGCCTCTAATGGAAGCAACTGGGGGGCCTCATTGGCTTATGTAATCAGTCTCATCTCACTGACTTTACAGGGTTCTTCAATACTGTCAGAAAATCTCTTGGCTAGCTCTTTCTCCCTCCTTAAAATACGTTGGCTCTTTACTATAAAAACAATCATAGCAGCACATACCAGAATCTCCTAGGGAAACCCCCAAAAGACTTGGGCCTTGTCTCAGCTCTCAGACATAACTACCAAGATCTCTGCATAGCTTTCCCAGGACCAACTGGAAATAAATTTTTTTTATGACGATATAATTGACAAATGAAAATTGTATATGTTTATAGTATACAATGTGGTGTTTTGACATATATGTACATTGATTTTTGTGGCAGTCAGGAGGTCCTCTAATTGGAACAGGGGCTCACCACACCCAAGAGTCCCTCTGTCTGTATCCCATCCCCAAATCAGAAAAAGGCCTGTGGGTCTCTGTGGGTAGGATTCACTCTCTCAGATTTCTCTGTGAGTCAGGAACATGACAAGTGGCATCTCTACACACAGTTTTAAGAGGAAGTGATGTCATTGTTGGTATATAGAAGTGAGAAGAGGAGTAATGAGAATTAAAGAAAGACCCAGATCCCGGGAAAATTTAAGCCATACTTTGAAGTTTGGAGTTCAGTTGATGGTGGGGGGTCCACTGACATAGCTTTGAATGAGGTGATGACATTATCAGAATATATGTTGGCAAAATGTCCTTTTCAAAGCCAACAAGGTCCAAACTAGGATTCTTTCCCTCCTGAAGTCACCTGGGGAATTGAGTTGATAATAATGATACGGGATGACTGATTGATATTTCTTTATTCCCAGAAACATCACCCAAGTAGAAACTAGTTACCTTCCACTGGTGGGAGAGACAACAAGGAAGAGTGACAGTAAATCCCTACCTGTTAATAATAAACCAATGGCCAGGCCCAGTGGCTCATTTCCTGTAATCCCAGTACTTTGGGAAGCCAAGGTGGGAAGATCACTTGAGCCCAGGAGTTCAAAACCAGCCTGGGCAACATAGCAAGACCTCACCTCTACAAAATAATAATAATAATAATAATAATAATAATAATAATAAAACCAAGGCAGTAAGATTATGTGGAGCCAGATTTACTAAAAGTTAATTGCCTTCCCTTCAACCTTTTTGGAGTAGTTTAATGAATTTTTGAGATAAAGTTACTGTCTTTCGGAAGAGGTAGATTTGAGATAATCTTGTTAAGGTATATTGATTTGTCAGAGAGGTGTATTGACTTGTCTAAAGTCACACAGGAAATTAGTGCTGTAGTTTAGATAATCTGTATCCTTAGCTCTGTAGATAAGAAGGGCCAGTTAAATAACATGAGAAAGATGAAGAATGACTCCTTCCTTTGTCCTAGTAGACCTCAGTCTGCTTCCCTGTTGATTTCTTTGTGTTACAGGCTTTAATGTTTTTTGAGAAAAGCCATTTTAAGTTAACTACTGAATTAGCTTTAGATATAGATTGACTAATCATTTCATTAGTGAGTACTTAGCAGTGTTCTACTTCCCTTAACCTCCTTTTTCCGGTTACCTGTTAGGAAGATAATGTTGCTTTGCTTCATCTCCATTGATAATCACAGCAGTCTGTCTAATTGCTACGCCTGTTCTATCATTGAGCTCCTGGATCAAGTTGGTTCAGTGGGCTTGTATTTTGGTTGAGTATATAAGTGGCTGCTTTCTTCTGCTAGAATCTCTAAACCTCCATCTTTATCTTGCATACTTCGATATATAAGTATGGGGGGAGTAAAAAGCAGCACCAGGATATCAAAATGGTAGGAAGACAGATTAATCGGACTCAGTATAAGGAAGGCCTCTCTGCTAGTCAATGCTGTCTAATGGACAAACCGACTACCTTTTGAAATGGTACATAACTGACTTAGCGTTGGACAAAGCAGGTGGTCACCCTTACAAGGAGGGTGCATTCAGTGGGAAGTTGGACCCAAGAGGACTTCTAAAGTTCTTTCCACCTCTGATGTTCTCATTTTAAATTTCTTGGTGTAGGATTTACCTTTATTCTCTAATCAGTCTCAGACATGTTTTAATTTTGTCTCAGACATTTTTAAGCTTAACTTATGCTCTTTTTTCAACTGTACAAATGTGGACAGTGTTTCTTTTTGACAAACGGAAACAACATTCTTGCAAGATGGCCCAGATGGAAAGGGACTTCTCTTGCAAGCGTTCTGAAAGCAGAGGTTGATTGCATAAGCCTTTATTTTGGTCTCATGGTTCCTTAAAATGTTTGTACTTACAGAAGTTCAAAGTTACTGTTTATTGTTATTTTGGAATAAGGAACTTGATGAACTCTTTTTTGTGTAGATGAAAACATAGAGGTAAACATACCTCTCAGCAGCCCTACATAATTTTTCCAAGATCCCACTGGTGTTTCTGTGTATTCTTCCTTTTCAGTGAATCAGAGAATGGAAGGATATAATGAGTGGAACTGAGGTAACTGGCACTAGATTTGTTTTTAAAACAAATACTGCTGCTTTTTTACTTTGACTTCCAAATTTTAGGTCAGAGTTAATGACAAGCTACGTCATGTAGAATTAATCTCTTATAAAATCCAAGTTTGTTGATTTAGGTTCTTCCTCATGTGTATGTTGTATTTAACCAGTTTTCAGTGCCTACTGTAGGCTCCAGGAACTGAATTTGATTTGTGTTTGAGGTTCCTCAAGACCTAACATCTTCATAAATTGTTTATTTCATTTTACATTTTCAGAACCATTGAATGGTAAGCAGGAAGGGACCTAAAAATTACTGCAAACCATCTACTGTAGTAGTAGGACTGTAGTAGTAGAAAGAACCGTAGGGCTCGTTGTTCACCCAACCACATGGGGATCATTTCTCCACCATCCCTGAGAACTGATTACCAAGCCTCTGTTTGAACACTGTACTAACTGGGATTTTACAATTTCTGGATATGCTGCATTTGTTTTTACACAACCTTAATTGTTAGAAAATTTTTCCCCAGAGTGTGCTAAAATCAACTTCTATTCCTTAATGCCAGTTCTGCTTTTGAAGCCTCTCCAAAGTAGCCTAATCCGTTTTCTGTGTTATAGCCTATCCTTTAAGGCATGTGAAAACTTCTTCTCCCTTCATTTTGCAAAACAGGAAGAATATATACATTTATGTTGCTTGTTGATTAACTCATTTAACAGACATTTATTGTGTACCATCTTCTGTTTGCTAGCATTGTGTCAAGTGTTTGGGATAAACGATGAAGGAACATGGTCATTGCCTTCCAGAGCTCATAGTCTGTTGAGGACAAGAGAGACCTGTAAGCAACTCGAACAAGATATTAAGTATTAGAAGAACAAAGCTATTATCTGGGCTATTAGCGATAGAGAAAGTTAAGGTTTATTCCACTGGAGGGCGTCACAGATGAACTGGATTTTTAAGTTTGTCAAGCAGGGAATGAGGGAGAAAGCCATTCCAGGTAGAAAGAATGGTGTAGTCAAAGAGATTTGAGTGTGTCGCATATTTCAGAATTATGACTTCCTCAGCACGTGTAAAGCACAAGGCTCTCAACAGACTTTATATATCATGTTAAGGAGTTTCAACTTATCCTACAGCCAGTAAGGAGCCCTGGATGCTCGCATTGTTTTGTTTTTATGATATCTGTACTGGTTTTTCCCACTGCAAACTTAATAGAAAGTTCATTGCAAACAATCCAGAGAGTATATATAGAGAAGAAAATAGATGTTTCACAATCCCATTATCCAGATATAGTAATAATTTACATACATTCTTCTAGATGTTTTTTCTGTGCATACCTGTACATTTATTCTTTTTTCTTTTCTATTCTTTTTTTTGACAAGGTCTTGCTCTGTTCCCTAGGATGGAGTGCCATGGTGCAATCATAGCTCATTGCAGCCTTAAATCCTTGGGCTCAAGCAGTACTCCCACCTCAGCCTCCCAAGTAGCTAGGACTACAGAGGCATGCCACCACACCCAGCTCATTTATTCATATTTTAAACAAAAATGGAATTGTTTCATGTATACTCTTTTAATACTGGATTTTAAAAATTACTGTATCATGGAGATACTTTTGTATCAAATAGAGGCTCCAAAATTTTTCCCCATTAAATGGTGATACCATAATTCCTTAATGTAACCTATTGATGTTTCTAATCTTTATAAAGATGTAATAATGAACATTCTTAACATATTTCTTTGTGTACTTGACCTGTTTTTTCCCTGATGAATTCTTACAAGTGGGGTCAAAGGATTTACTTAGTTCTTTTGTTTTTTTGAGTTAGGGCGTCAATATGTTGCCCAGGCTGTCCTCAAACTCCTGGGCTCAAGTGATCCTCCAACCTCAGCCTCCTGAATAGCTGGGACTACAGACATGTGCCACTGCACCTAGCACACTTAGTTTTAATTAATTTTTAAACAAATGTTGCCTTCCTGCTGTGTTCAAGGAAGCGTGCTATGCTGTGGGTATATGATAGTGAATGTCACAGGTCTGGTGTCAGCTCTTGTGGCACACATTAGTGGGAAAGAATCTTAATCAAATAATTAGATAGTAACAAAATGGGGTATGATTAGAAAAAGTAAAGGGTGGCCAGGCACAGGGGCTTACTCCTGTAATCTCAGTGCTTTGGGAGGCCAAAGTAGGAAAATCGTTTGAGGCCAGGAGTTCAAGACCAGCCTGGGCAACATAGTGAGACCCTGTCTCTTTTTTATTTCATTTATTTATTTTTAGTTTATTTTTTTCAGCTGGAGCCTTGCTTTGTCACCCTGGCTGGAGTGCAGTGGCAGGATCTCGGCTCACTGTAACCTCCGCTTCCTGGGCTCGTGTGATTCTCCTGCCTCAGCCTCCCAAGTAGCTAGGACTACAGGCACGTGCCACCATGTCTGGCTATTTTTTTTTTTTTTTTCGTATTTTTAGTAGAGATGGAGTTTCACCATGTTGGCCAGGCTGGTCTCAAACTCCTGACCTCAGGTGATCCGCCCGCCTTGGCCTCCCAAAGTGTTGGGATTACAGGCATGAGCCATCGCACCTGGCCTATTTCTTTTTTTTTTTTTTTTACTTTTTTTTTTTCTCCTGACTCTTTACAGCACTCAATGACCCATCTCTACAAAAATAAAAAATTCAGCTGAGTGTGGTGGCTCATGCCTGTGGTCCCAGCTACTTGGGAGACTGAGGTGGGAGGATTGCCTGAGCCCAACAGCCCAAGGCTGCTATGAGTTATGATCGTGCCTCTGCACTCCAGCCTGGGTGACAGAGCAAGACCCTGTCTCAAAAAAAAAAAAAAAAAAAAAAAAAAAAGCGAGGAAAAAAAAGAAAGGAAAGAAAGAGTAAAGGGTAAATGAAAGTTCATAGCCTTTAAAAAAAGTCCTTATTGGCCGGGCGCGGTGGCTCAAGCCTGTAATCCCAGCACTTTGGGAGGCTGAGATGGGCGGATCACGAGGTCAGGAGATCGAGACCATCCTGGCTAACACGGTGAAACCCCGTCTCTACTAAAAATACAAGAAAATTAGCCGGGCGAGGTGGCGGGCGCCTGTAGTCCCAGCTACTCGGGAGGCTGAGACAGGACAATGGCGTGAACCCGGGAGGCGGAGCTTGCAGTGAGCCGAGATCGCGCCACTGCACTCCAGCCTGGGGCACAGAGCAAGACTCCGTCTCAAAAAAAAAAAAAAAAAAAAAAAAAAAAAAAAAAAAAGTCCTTATCTTTTAGAGATATATGCTGAAGTATACACAGATGAAATGGTATGATATTTAGGACTTGCTTCAGAATAATCCAAGGTTGGAGTCGAGGGGCAGTGGGTGGGAGTATAGCTGAAACAAAATTGGCTAGGAGTTGATAATTGCTGAAGCCCATGGTTAATTATGCTCTGCTTTTGTTTGTTTGAAATTTTCTATAAGGTAAAAGCCAAAAGAAAGGGTAGAAGAGAGATTACAGTCGTGTTTAGACTGGGGAGCCAAGGAAAGACTCCTTTGAGGAAGAAGCATTTCAGAGGGTCTATTACTATCTAGACCCTCGTGATGTATAGGAGTTGGCCAGGCTGCAAGGGGCATTTGGCAGTTAGGGAGTTTTTTAGGCAGCAGGAGCAGCATGTTCAAAGGCCGGCAAGCCCTGAGGAAGGAACATGTTGGTGCCTTGAGGAAATGAAAGAAGGCTGCTGTCATAGGAATTGAGAGGCTGCGGAAGGAGGCATGGGCTAGACCTTTAAGACCTTGGAAACCATGTTAAAGATTTTGTTTTTTAATCCAATAGTAATAGAAGAATTTTAAGTAGCACGAGGTGGCTCTGCTTCTTTAAGAGCTCAAGTTGGCTGCTGGTGGAGAATGGTTTTGGTTTGGGCTCGAGGGAGAAGAGAATGTAAAAGTGGAGAGAGAGCTATTAGGAGGTTATTGCAGTGGTCCAAAAGAGTCTGGTGGTTTTAGATTACAGAAATAGTTATACAGATGGAGAGAAGAGATACTGATTTGACAGATATTTTTGGCTTGGTAATGTGGGGGCTGAAGGAGAGAGAGGTTTTATGATGCATAAATTTCTGGCTGACGCAATGGAATGGATGGAGGTGTAGTTGACTAAGATGAAGGAAAAAGGAAGAGATTTTGTAGCAAGAGATTGAGAGCTTAGTTTGGAATATGCTATTCAGAAAATGTGCACCAATTTACATATTTACCTCTGTGTATAAGACTACATGGAAGGTATTTATATTTAGAGGTCTGATCTGTACAGATTTGTGTTTTAGAAAGATTATTCTAGTGGGATTCTGGAGACTAATTGCTTGTTAGTCTGTGAGGTTTTTGAATTGAGGTATCTCATCTTTATTTTCTCTGCCTTTGTATCCCCAGTACTTAGCAGACAAAGTGCTTGGCACATAGGTACACAATAAATAATGTTAAGAGAATGAATGCTGGCCAGGTGCGGTGGCTCACTCCTGTAATCCCAGCACTTTGGGAGGCTGAGGCGGGCGGATCACAAGGTCAGGAGATGAGACCATCCTGGTTACCACGGTGACACCCCGTCTCTACTAAAAATACAAAAACAAAATTAGGCGGGCGGGGTGGCGGGCGCGGTGGCGGGCGCCTGTACACCCAGCTACTTGGGAGGCTGAGGTAGGAGAATGGCGTGAACCCGGGAGGCGGAGCTTGCAGTGAGTCGAGATTGCGCCACTGCACTCCAGCCTGGGCGACAGAGCGAGACTGTCTCAAAAAAAAAAAAAAAAAAAAAAAACCACAAAAAACCAAAAAAAGAATGCTTATAGGTGAGAGATGAGAAGGTCTAGGTAGAAATTGTGGAAAAGTTTCCAAGATAGATTCAACAGGATTTGGATGGAAGATGGGAGAGATTTTTCTGTCCCTTCTCTTACCCTGCCGTTGAACTTTTTGACAGGTCCATTATGCCAGCAGGTCTAAATATAGGTAGCCATCAATTTATCAATTTTTTTTTATCCTCAACATTTATTTGTTTGGAACTCCATAGATTAGAGCTCAATGAGGTAATTATTATAATATTAATAGTAGCTTGAAGCCCTCCATCACTCTAGTTCCCGTTTTCTGTCTGCTGAGTTTTCTGTCTTCCAGAGCCTTTCTAATCCTGGCGTTTGATGGTGGGGAAAGTTTCAGCAGCAAGAGGAATTTGCAGCAGTAGTTACTCAGTATGTAGAAGCTGTCCAGAAGTTGAATATAAGTTGGATATTACCTGTATGGTTTCCATTTTACAAATGGAGACATAAGCCCTAAAGAAACTTGTCAAAATAACATGCAACAGGTCCATGTAAACCCAGGTTTTTCCCATACTGAGCTGGTACTTAGGACAGTTGATTTCTTGACTGATCAACCAAATCCATTTCCATCTACTTTTTTCATTTTCCCTGATCGCTTATTACAGAGTGATTCTATGTTAGTTTTAGTATTGCTTAATGCTGCCCAAGCCTGCTCTTAGGCTCCTGTTGAATATGTTCACTTATCTGTGACCTTGTTCTTGTGTTGTGTCAGTCACTACCAGTTTACATCACTTGCCTATCCTCTTTGCTTTCAAAATTGTTTGGCATATTGCCTCTCAGCATCTATTTTCATTTTACATTTCAAAATGGTATCTTTTATATTTTTTCCTTGATTACCATGACCAATATGTATTGAACAATTGGTTTATCTCTCTTTATTGATACATAATAGATACACATATTTTCATGATTATTTTGACACATTCACATAATGTGTAATAACCAAATCATGATAATGGTATATCCATCACCTTAAACATTTATCTTTATGCTGGGAACATTTGAATTATTCTCTTCTACCTATTTTGAGATATATGGTAGATTATTGTTTGCTATAGTCACTCAACTGATTTATTGAACACTAGGTCTTATTTCTTCTAACTGTATTTTTGTATTTTTGGGGTTTTTTGAGACAGGGTCTTGCTCTGTCGCCCAGGCTGGAGTGCAGTGGTGTGATCTTGGCTCGTCGCAACCTCTGACTCCTGGATTCAAGCAATTCTCCTGCCTCAGCCTCCCCAGTAGCTGGGATTACAGACGTGCCACCATGCCCGGCTAATTTTTTGTATTATTAGTAGAGATGGAGTTTCACCATGTTGGCCAGGCTAGCTAACTATATTTTTGTACCCATTAATCAACCTCACTTCATCCTCCATCCCCCTACCCTTTCTGGCTTCTAGAACACCGATTTACTCTCTCTTCATGAGATCCACCTTTTTTAAACTCACTGACATTTGCAGCAACACAGATGGAATTGGAGATCATTATGTTAAAACAATTGGTTTCACTTGCATTTTTGCAAGTTTACCAGATTAAAGTAGGCTGGCCTTGCAGCAGCAATACCAGGTACTGTGGAATCCAAGTACCCACCACTTAGGCTGACAGCCTTGGGCCTTCTTTCTTTGCCTGTGTAGTGGGGGCATATGCAAGCACAAGGGCAGGGTGGGGGTGTGTAGCAGAGAAAGGGAACAGGTGAGGGTTTAAAAAGTGCATTTTCAAGAAATATTTTGGCCGGGCGCAGTGGCTCACGCCTGTAATCCCTGCACTTTGGGAGGCCGAGGCGGGCGGATCACGAGGTCAGTAGATCGAGACCATCCTGGCTAACACGGTGAAACCCCGTCTCTACTAAAATACAAAAAATTAGCCGGGCGCGGTGGCGGGCGCCTGTAGTCCCAGCTACTCGGGAGGCTGAGGCAGGAGAATGGCGCGAACCCGGGAGGTGGAGCTTGCAGTGAGCCGAGATGGTGCCACTGCACTCCAGCCTGGGCGACAGAGTGAAGACTCCGCCTCAAAAAAAAAAAAAAAAAAAAAAAAATATTTTAAGATCAATAAAGGAAGCTGCTTAAAATTTCATGTTTTCTAGAAGACTTTGAAATTGGGTCTAGGGTAAATTTCTTCTCTCTAATATTCAGTTCATTTTGGTTCTGGTATTTTAGGACCAGAACTCATATTCCTTTCCAAAAAGAAGCACTCTGGCTGAGCATGGTGATTCACACCTGTAATCCCAGCCCTTTGGGAGGCCAAGGCGAGTGGATCACCAGAGGTCTGGAATTCGAGACCAGCCTGGCCAATGTGGCGAAACCCTGTCTCTATTAAAATATGAAAGTTAGCTGGGTGTGGTGGCATGTGCCTATAGTCCCAGCTACTCAGGAAGCTGAGGGAACAGAATTGCTTGAACCCAGGAGGCAGAGGTTGCAGTGAGCCAAAATCACACCACTGCACTCCAGCCTGGGTGACAGAGCGAGACTCTGTCTCAAAAAAATAAAATTAAAATAAAAAGAAGCACTCCGTGGTGTTGCACAGAGTGTAGGTATATATTACATATATGAATGAGTTAACTGGCCCATATCAGGAAGATGAATGGGAAGTGGGTTCTGGAAACCTCATTCGATACCATGTCCTTATATATAGTCCTCAGTTATTGTCCCTCTGTGTTTTAGGCACTGTGAGGTGAATGTTATGGTACCCATTTTATAGATGAGGAAACTAAAGCTCCGTCTCTCAGAAGGTCACACAGGTAATCATTGAAGGAACTGCGCTCAAACCTAAGTCCTTACTGGCAGCAAAGATTATACTTTTAATAACTACAACTGGCAGAGCATGGTTGCTGACACCTATAATCCCAGTGCTTTGGGAGGCTGAGGTGAGAGGATTCCTTGAGGCCAGGAGTTCACAACCAGCCTAAGCAACACAGGGAGACCTTGTCTTTAAAAAAAGTTGAAAATCAGCCAGGCATGGTGGTGCATGCCTGTAGTCCCAGCTACATGGGAGGCTGAGGTGGAAGAATCTCATGAGGCCAGGAATTTGAGGTTACAGTGAGCCATGATCTTGCCTCTGCACTACAGCCTGGGCAACAGAGTGAGAGACCCTGTCTGTAAAAAATAAAATGAAATAAAAGTAACTACACCATTTCCCCATGTTTTCAGCCATATAAGTAACATTTGTCTCTTTTATTTTTCTTTTCTCTAGTTTCAGAATCTTTTGTGGAACATGTAGTTATTCACTAATAAATCTAGTGTCTCAAAACTAAAAGAGACTGAGTATCTGGGATATAACTATCCCTATATTCACTGGGAAAAGGTTTCAGAAGGGATGTCAGGTGGGGATCTGCGGGGGAGAAGAGGCTCTTCTCTGGCTTTTCATGAAAATACAGTTGCCTGTATTTCTGTACTGAGGCCTTGTCAGTGGCTTCAGAGTCACCCCAAGGCTCGAAGTCTTAGCCTTGCATTCCTCAGAAGCAAAACGACTTTAAGTACTCTGGAGTGGGAGCTGTGACAGTGGCTTAGATGATTGGGAATTGCCTTTTCCCATCTTAAGGCCAGGAAGCACACAGTGTAACGTTTCACAGCTGACTTTCAATTTTTAATGAATGCGTTTGGCTTCTGACTTTGTTAGTAAACAAATACATCTTAACTGTCTTATGAGTTCTAGACTCCGGAATCTAGAGCAAAGAAAAAATGCTTTAAGAAACATGAAATATTAACTTGGTGCCATTTTAAATCTTGTATAACTTAGATCTTATTGAAGTTCCTTTATGAAAACTGTAACCTAAAATGGATAGACAGCATGCTAAGAAACCCCATTTACGTCAGTTTAGGGTTTTCATTTTGTGTTTGACGTGACACTCTCCCACCTGAAACAAGTGTGCAGATCGTTTTTGTGTTTATAAGATACATGGTGGACCAACTATGTAAATCCATCTAGGAATGTGAAGGGACTAAATATCGTTTTAGAAGATAAATCTGAGCTTGTGATAACGATAAGGCATTGGGATAAAATTTCAGGCAGAGAGCACCACCTGGTGGTAATAAGGAGAATGTGAGCTTTCTGTTGCAGTATTTGCCATAGTACATAAGTGATATCTTTGTCAAAAAATTACATTCTTATTTGTAATAATCATGTATTCAAATTTCTAAAACTAATTTTCTGCCACATGATTCTAGCATTCCTTCATTAAAACTGCTGTCAAAACCTTCAGGCTGGCCAGGCGCAGTGGCTCACACCTGTAATCCCAGCACTTTGGGAGGCTGAAGTGGGAGAAGTGTTTGAGGCCAGGAGTTCAAGACCAGCCTGGGCAACATAGTGAGACCTTGTCTCTGCAGTAAATAAACATATTAGCCAGGCAGAATGGCACACGCCTATAGTCCCAGCTACTCCAGAGGCTGAGGCAGGAGGATTGCCTGAGCCCAGGAAGACGAGGCTGCAGTGAGCTATGATGGTGCCACAGCACTCCCTGTCTGGGTGACAGCGAGACTGCCTCTAAAAATAAAAATTGAAAAACCTGCTGGCTAACCAAATAATTGTCTGTGTCCTAAAGAACTGAAGCCTTGTGCTCCTTGTCGTTCCAAGCGTAGGTCCTGTTTATCTCTATAGAAAATCGGTGTCTTTTCACCTCTTTATTGCATCCTCTAATTTTTATGTCACACTTATTTTATGTGGTAAATTTCTGCCAAGTGGGATAATGGAGAAGGAAATATTTCTGAGTTTTCAGTAAGTTTTTGGCAGGTTTCATATGAGTCATTTTTTTTTCCTGGGTGAAAATTATGAAGAGGAGTGTGATAATTTTTCAGAGTGATTATTAGGATGAGTAAAGCTGGCAGGGGATGGGAGCTTCTGTAAGAGTTTTGAATTAAAATTCATATTTGAGATTTCTTTTTTGTTGCTATAAGCATCTTTATTATTTGGCAATCTAGAAATGAGATACTTCAGTAGTTGAGTAAAGTAGGGACATCAACCTAAGGGGAAAGGATCCTATTAAGTTAATGCGAATGCATATTTTATAGGCCTGGGGTTGGGGGGAGGATAAACACAGTTTCAATTACAGGTTGAGCCGTAGACAATCATGCCTTATCTATCTTTCTTCCTGGTAGGAAAACCGAATATAGGCCACCACTAAAAAGTGGTGAATACAGGCCCATCACCACTAAAACGTCTCTTGGGAGAGGACTGTTTATATAAGGTGCTCAGCCAAATAGAATATGATATGGCTTTGCACTCCTGGGATTTTTCTTAATATAAGTAACAGTCTTGTAACATCTGCGTTTCAACACTCATATTAGCAGACACTGTAAAAAAAATTGTACCATGCACAAATGCCCACATATTATATAATTCTGTTTGTATTAAATGTCCAGAATTGGCAATCCATAGAGATAAAAAGTAGATTCATAGTTACCAGGGGCTGGGAGGGAAGAGTTGGGAGAAAATGGGTAGTGCCTGCTAATGGGTTGGGATTTCTTTTGGAGTAATGAAAATGTTCTGGAATTAGATAATAGTAATCATTGCACAACTATGTGAATATACTAAAAACCACTGTATTGTACACTTAAAAATTTTAAACTAAAGAAAAGCTGACACGTGGAGGAATGAGTAGAGTCAATAAACAGGTGGTTATGGTAAAAATTATTTCACTTACGTTCTAGCAGAAATGTCTGATAATCTAATATTGCAGTTTAGGCCTTGAATGTTGTAATTTGTACTTTATTGCCCTGTTCCTGACTTTCACAGGGCCGCGATGGGCCTCTTGGAACATTGGTGTGTTCATCTGCATTCGATGTGCTGGAATCCACAGGAATCTGGGGGTGCACATATCCAGGGTAAAGTCAGTTAACCTCGACCAGTGGACTCAAGAACAGATTCAGGTACTTAGCCCAAGAGTGAGTCAGCTGCTCCCATATATCCATGTAAAAGGAATTCCAGATGAATTTCAGTCAAACCGGGCACAAAGGCAAAGATAAAGGAAAATTTAGTTGTTAAACACTTATGTCAAATTCTTGTACCTTAACAGAAATTTTTATTCTTTCTATTTAAGATACAAGTTATTCTACCTATATTTTACCTCCTTAAAAACAGAAATAGTCTATGGTCTAGGACTCCATGGGTCCACAAAAGTATTAAGAGGGATCTTTGGGTGATTTTCTAAGACTCTTAGCACTTGCAGGTCTAAAATTTATAGTTTTGAATATTCACTTTTGGTCGGGCACGGTGGCTCAATCCCAGCACTTTGTAAGACCGAGGTGGGTGGATCGCCTGACTCCAGGAGTTCAAGACCAGCCTGGGCAACAGAGTGAGACACCTGTCTCTGCAAAATACAGAATTAAAAAGTTAGCTGGGCCTGGTGGTATGTACCTGTAATCCCAGCAGTTTGGGAAGCTGAGGTGGGAGGATTGCTTGAGCCTCTGCAGAAGTGGAGGCTGCAGTTAGCCATGATCATGCCATTGCACTCTAGGCTTAGAAATAGAGTGAGACCCTGTCTCAAAAAAAAAATCACTTTTTAAAAAAACCTCCAAATCATAGACTTATGGAAATATTTTATTGCTAAAATGCATACGTGAATCTTTGTTTTAGACATGGAAAATATTTTAATGGTACATAATATTAAAAAGATATCATTTTTGTGAACTCATCTTTTCTGTGATTGTTAATATATCTTTAGACACATACAAACATGGAATTAGATGATAACATTTAAAATTTCAAAAATTTTAAATAAATTTAAACATAATTAACCTTAAAAGTATATTAAATAAGACAATGTATATATTATATTTATTGTTATCATCTTAAAAAAGCTGTAACAGCTGGAATGCATACGTGAATCTTGCATGCTGTTAGCTTGGTGGGCTTGGAGTGAGACTCCTAAGTTAATGAGTCTGGCTGACGTAAGAGCTGTACCTTGATATAGCTTCATTATTTTTTATTCTCTTCCTACATTGAAAAGCTTTAATTTTAATTTTTTCTTTCTTGGGAGTAAAAGGGAAGCCCCCCCGCCCCCCAAATCCAGTTGCTAAAGTTGGTAATGGAAAAAGAGGTTACTCTTAACGAGAAAATGGCTTTAGAAATTGCTTTAGACTGTATTTATAGTTGTATTAAAGGTCTAAAAAGGTGAGTTAGATTTTTCAGTTACACTTTACTCTGTCTTATGAAGGAAATTGTATGCCATGAAGATATTTGGGGATTTGGAGACTTAAAAAGCTCTTGGGATTTATCCCTCACAAGTGTTAAGGAGTCTACTTAAAAGCCTAATGGGAAACACATTTATTGGAATTGATTAATAGTATAAACTCAGAATGGTAACACTGATCATTGCCTGCCAAGTAGACATTTTAATTGGTAGCTGTGTATCTAAGACTGTCAAATGAGATCTTGATTTATTACTGAATTAAATGTATCTTGGTACACAGGTATTTCAGTAAAAGGAACCTATGGAGTAGGGGGAAAGACAGCTTGGGGCAAATGATTGGGAATTCCTAGTAAGGTAGAGAGAATCATGAATTGGAAATCAGAATCTTGGTTCTGACACTCTCTAGGTTGGTTCTTCAATTGTACAGTAGTGGAATTGGGTGAGAAGTTTTTCAGTTCTTTCTTGATCTGACATGCCATGTTTCTACATTCTCTTTGGTCACAGTGCATGCAAGAGATGGGAAATGGAAAGGCAAACCGACTTTATGAAGCCTATCTTCCTGAGACCTTTCGGCGACCTCAGATAGACCCGTATCTTTTCTGGAGCAACTTAGAAGGCTGAGTGGTATTCTGATGTTTGGGGAGAGTCAAACAAGACTCCAGTCCTGTAATGTGACTGGGTCATCTCTATGTGGATTAGTCAGTGTCCTTGCTTGTCCTCTGTCCTGCAACCAAGATGCACAAAAAAGCACATGTATTTGTGAATGTCAGAATTGTCATATGGTGTCACTTGAAGAAGACTCACTCTGGAATTAAGACTGCAGTGATTTCACTGTGTATTCTTCCATAAAGTTACATCTCCACTAGTTTATTTTGGATCTCTGAAACTATTGTTTAATTAAAAATAGTAGTTTATTGTGCTCTGTTAACCCTGGCAGTCAGCAAAATGGCCATTCATTTTTATCATCTTTTTATGTCTTGGGTGAAAGAATTAACTGTTGTTTACCAGTTTATCAATAACCAATAACTTTCTTCCACCATCTGTTCAACAGAGATAGCACCTAGGACACAAAACCAAATCCCCTAAAGGCAGTGCTTCTCAAAATGTAGTTTATAGATCATCTTGTTAAGGTTCTTTTTTTTTTTTAATGGATTCAGGTGGAACCTGTTAAACGCAGATCTGGGGCCTTGCAGAAGACCCACTGGTCAGAATTTGGCAGTGGGGCACAAGAGTTTATGTTTTCAAGGGGTACTTACGTGCCTTTGTTTGAGGCCTATTGACCTAAGTGCTTTAAAATAGACATTTGACTGCTTTACCTATATTCTAGAACAGCCACAGATGTATAGCCACCTCCAATGTCAATTTGTAGATTAATTCCACTTGCTGCTATCATTATGCTGAAGGAAAAGCATAGAAAGTAAGGATTCCCTGCTGTAGCTGTGAAGGAAGCATTTTAAGGCTTTGGTCAGAGAAATTGCCTATGAACAGGCAGGAGCCATGTGGGGAAACCAGGCAAGAGGGAAGGAGGAGAACAATGCTCCATGGAACACAATTGACCTTTTATCTTCTTACTGTTTGAGAGGCTTATTTGATTCATCCTTAATGAGCTTTTTGCAGAGCTGTCGAAGGATTTATTCGAGACAAATATGAGAAGAAGAAATACATGGACCGAAGTCTGGACATCAGTGCCTTTAGGGTTGGTTATACATCTTTCAAGTTTTGTCCATAATAAGTAATTTGCTTATTAAATCAGGCCAGAGAACACTTTGAAGAACTGCTACCAAAACATTCCAAAACCGTCTTTTAAAAAATGCAAAAGTAGACATCCCCTAATCCCATCACTTTGGGAGGCTGAACTGGGAGGATCACTTGAGCCTAGGAGTTTAAGAACAGCCTGGGCAACAAAGCAAGACCCCCATTTCTACAAAAAATTTAAAAATTAGCCAGGCATGGTGGTATACACGCCTGTAGTCACCAGCTACTTGGGAGGCTGAGGTGGGAGGATCACGTGAGCCAGGGAGGTTGAGGCTACAGTGAGCTATGATTGCACCACTTCACTCCCGCCTAGGCAACGGAGTTTGACCCTGTCTCAAAATAAATATTTAAGCAAAAGTAAAAAATGCCAGTTACTGAGTCAAGACCATGCGATATCATGAAAAAAACTTCTGCCTATCAGTGAATTCTTTGCCTTAACCTGTAGTTAGAAGGTGTTACTGATGATTCCCAGTTTTGAATGATTTCTTGAGATGGACATGTTACATATAGTAGATCAAATAAAACAATATAAGTGTATATGTACTACACATATGTCTATCGACATAGATATATACACACATATATACTTTTTTCCTGTAAATGAAATCAACAAAAGTAGGTGTAATTAAATCACCAGTTTCCTTCAGTTTGACCAATGTATATTTCCAGCATTACCTGCGGATAACCAGTGTGTTGGTGGACTGATTGCCAATGTGACCCTTGTTTCTGAGAAGGGTTTCAGAGGGAGGCTGACTACCAGTTTCCAAGAACACATTCCACCCTAGGCATGTTGAGAATCTGCAATACAGTGTATGATAACTAGAACAAATATAACACATGGGGGACAGACAGCGACAGCATGGTTTCTGAAAGAGGAAAATATGCCTAACTAATGACAACTAATGGAGAACCAATAGATATGACTATTTAGACCTTTAAATAACCTTTAACAAGATTCTACAGAAAATTCTCTTAGGAATAATTAGCTATTTCTCTAGTCACAGAATTATTGAGAGTAAGGGATTCTTCACTTCTAGCACAGGTCCTACCTATCTATCATCTATTCTAGTTATGTAATAATGATATCATAGACAGTGAAATCACTGTTTGCGTGGAGCTCTAAGCCCTTCTGGGTAATTAAAAGTTAAGCTAATTGGAATCCGCTTCAGATTGATCTTATGAAGCTATGTGAAAGGGGCATTTAACTGGTAGGTGAATTTCAACACAGGCAAGTAAGTGTAAGGTAATACATATAGTTAGGTAAAAATGATTCCTTCTCAACTTTGTATGAAGGACTCTTATCTTGCAGTCATCCAGAAAAGGGACTTGTCAGTATCATATCTGTGCCAAGAAAGAATTAACCCAGTGTGCAGCTACAGCTTGGATGGCATCATCAAAAACAGTTTAGAACCCAAGCACACACATTTCCTTTTATCTGTAGAAAACTGTGGTCTGTCTGCCCAGCTCTGTTCATTGTGGCTAAAGATATGAACTCAGATGAGGTCAGCCAAGGGTATCTGAGATAATTCAGATGGTGAAGGAGTAGAGTTGCTATTTGTACACAGCTATTGTAGAAACAGCAGCTCTGCCCTCAGGGTATTCATGATTACGATGCTGGTGTCCTGTACCCATGAAAGCAAGCCCAGTTACTGGATGTTTTTCTTAGGAAGGAAATAACCTCCCATTTACCAAAAAGCTATTTCAGAATTTGTTATTTAATGTACTTAGATTTTTTTCATATTCTTGTGAAGATTTTTATGCCAATAATTAATATTTGCTAAGTGAAGACATTTAATATCAAATGAAAAGAAACTGGCTTTGTTAAAAACTATTCTTTTTATAATGGACAGATAAAACATTTTTAACTTAAATGAAATGTCTGTATTAAAGACATACACTTCATATGAAAAAGCTGCATGTATTGATTATAAGATTATTTTAGAGAAAATGAAAATTAAAGTGAAATATCCATGCATACTCTCACTATCTTTGCTAATAATTATCTTCTTGGTGTGTTCCTCTTTCTTTCTATATAGTTTCTTTTTGGAGGCATAATTATAATACAGTTATATAGACTTCTCCTGCCTTCATTCCACTTAACATATATTTCTATGTCGCTTATATGGTATTTATAATTTTTGATTGTTGCATCATCTTTCAGTGAGTAGCTAAATCACTGAAAGTAATAATTTATTTTACCATTTCCCCTCTGTGGCATAAGTGTTGTTATTTAAGGTTTTTTTAGCATAAATAATTCTGGGGTGAACTTCTTGGTGCATTTAACCTTTTTCATATTTTGGACTATTTTCATAAAATACATTACAAGATATGGTATCATCTGGGTCAAAGGATTTCAACATTTGTCTCTTCCTAGTTTTGCCAATATACTTTCCAGAAGTTGTACCATTTGACTCTCTCTCCTCAGCATTGTATAAGAGTACTGGTTTCACTTCATCCCTACCAACATTATAGAAAGATCTTTCGCTCTGCATAAAGTGCATTTTAAATTGCATTTTTAATCACTGGCAAGACCAAACATGTTTTTCATATGTATGCTGTACTCTGTATTCTTTTTTTTTTTTTTTTTTTTTGAGACGGAGTCTCACACTGTTGCCCAGGCTGGAGTGCAGTGGCGCGATCTCGGCTCACTGCAAGCTCCGCCTCCTGGGTTCACGCCATTCTCCTGCCTCAGCCTCCTGAGTAGCTAGGACTACAGGCGCCCGCCACCGCGCCCGGCTAATTTTTTGTATTTTTAGTAGAGACGGGGTTTCACTGTGGTCTCGATCTCCTGACCTTGTGATCCACCCGCCTCGGCCTCCCAAAGTGCTGGGATTACAGGCTTGAGCCACCGCGCCCGGCCTTGTACTCTGTATTCTTAAGATTATTTTGTGGTTTTGTTTTACATTTAGATGTTTATTTGACTTTAAAACTTAATTTTTGTTCTTCTAATCTGTAAACTTGAAATTAAGGTTTATTTTCTGACTGTTAAAAAAAGAAATGACTATTGAGAGGACCTATGATTGAATTTATGATATCACAAAGGACATAAGCTGAGTAAGATGAACTTACTCATTAGTATACCAAGATGAGGGGAGACCTCTCAAAGCATGGGCAAATTAAATTTGGGGCACAGATGGGTAGCATACTGGTAAAATGTTTTAGCATCTGTACATAGCCTCGACTGCAAATATCAAGAGTCATGAGTGGGTTAGGAGGGCGGGTGCCTAAGGTGTTTGGAAGACACATCGTACAGCATTGAGGCTAATGTGGAAGAGGTCAACTCTCATGCTCCACACCAAGACCCCGGCCCTCAAGCTTGCATCAGAATCGGTAGGGATTTGGGCTCTCCTTTTCGGACACTTGGAATTACGATTTATCAAACTATTAGTCACCTTGGGCCCTGTGTTCTTTGTCTTGTTAAATCATTATAGAAAGAAAAAGATGACAAGTGGAAAAGAGGGAGCGAACCAGTTCCAGAAAAAAAGTTGGAACCTGTTGTTTTCGAGAAGGTGAAAATGGTAAGTTGGGAAGTATTTGCACTGTATGGACAGCCTCAGGTATGTGTATATTTGTGAAAGGGAGAGTAGGAGGCCTCGTGGTGAGTACCATTGCACCATCACAGCTGGGGCTAGAGGGTTCTGCATCTGGATTGGATCGCCTGCTATCACCTCTGCTCTCCCATTACCAGTTCCTGCCTAAATCTGCTCTGTAAGAGCTTCTCTTTGGGGTCAGATGGGAACTCAGGAAGTGCATCTGTTCCGTCTAAGCAAGAGGCACGTTCCAAGCCAGAATGCCAAGGCCGTGGGACACCTTCTGAGCAGATGCTATTTCCACATTAGTCCTTCTCTTGTTAGACCTTCTGTACCCCATTTTCCAATTTCAATGAAGAACAGTCCAGAAGTGAGGCCATACTAGACCATTTTAAATGATCCCTTCTTATATTCTTGCTTTGTCATGTTGAAACAGACACGCTTCTTTTTCCACAGGACATATTGTGGCTGTAGTAGTAGAATCTCTAATATAAAAGCTTGGAATCTTGGGACAGAGGACTTTACTTACTATTGCTTAAGGAAGAGTCTTTTATCATCATTCTGAATCACATTGTCTATGGACACAGTCACTAGTGATATTGGCAGAGTGAATTAGGTAATCTTTAAACCGACCTCTCTTTCGGTGTTAAAGTAAAAGGTTTTCTAACCACTGGGAGATTTGTTGGCTCTTGGCTCTTGTACCATCAGATACCTACCTTTATTCTTGGCTTTTCCTGGGACCAAAAACTGCTGCTTCTGTTGGATCCCCTGTTCTGTGGTTGTCTTGGTTTCAGAAAGATCTGTCTCTTTAGGACGCCAGACAATCACAGGTGATATCTTTGTTTTTCGCTTCAGGTTTGGTTTATGCACTTCTGCCTCCTGACTTGATTCTTTCACCTGACACTTCCTGAGTTTCATTTCTTTGGTAACTCTTTTTGAATAACAGTAGCCCTACCCACAAGAACACCATGGCTTTACAGTGGAGATGGGAATAAAGAGTTCAAAAACACCTGCTTATTTCTTTCTATAACATATTTTCACCTCAGCCACAGAAAAAAGAAGACCCACAGCTACCTCGGAAAAGCTCCCCGAAATCCACAGCGCCTGTCATGGATTTGTTGGGCCTTGGTAAGAGTTGGACTTTTCAGCTTCCATGTTCTTACAAATTTTGATGAATTCTCAGTGACCCTGGAAGATAGGTAGAGATGGGATTCTCCAGTTTTGTCTTCATTGCTAAGACTGTTCTCTCACACTCTTCCTGATCTGTTTTATATCTGAACATTTGCTCTAAGGAAGTGTTTACCATGACACTTTTCAGAGCGACAGTATGGTGTAGTGGTTAAGAGCATGGCCTTTGGAGCCAGTGTCCCGCTGTGTTACTCACTGTCTATGTGACCTTGGGTAGTTTACTTAACCTCTAATGTTGCTTTCCTAATCTGTGCAGTGAGAATGAGTCTCTACTTCAAAGGTGTTGTTGGAAGGATTAAATGAGATAATGCCTCTAAAGCTCTTAGCCCCATGCCTGGTACATACTGAACCCTCCATAAATGTTAGCAATTTTGCTAAACAGCACCTTTGAGCCTCATGTCACTTCCCTGTACTCCACTCCCTGCCTGCATTCCTTTCATTTTTCAGATGCAGGCTGTTTCTGAGATGGCCTGTGGTCATTTTTCTCTAAACCTTTGAAATCCTGAACTAGTGATTCTACCGTTTCAGAAAGAAAGCCTATTGTCTGCCTTTCACAGCACTGATGGTTGCACTTTGTTTCCATCTGCTTCTGCACTTAGGTTATTGGCTACTTAGGTTTCTAATTTCTGTACCTTTCCTTGCTCTCTGAAAATGAACCCTTCATACCTTGCCCTTTAAATAGCCAAAAGGGAGCCAGCCAGCCCCTCACTGCGGTGCTGAAATAGCCTTCAGGCCTGGGCTTCTGCTGCCCTGTGCCTGATAGCTGGGCTACAGGCTTTCCCAGAGCACCCTGGGAATGTGGGGTGAAGCCTCTTTTGAGAAGCCCCATCCATGCTAGATGGTTCTAGAAGTCTAGATTTCTAGGTCCGTGAGATTATGGGCTACCTTTGCTTTTTGTCTAGAATAGAAGGAAGGCATGGGCTTAATAAGCAGTGCTGCATCTTAACTTCAATCTCTCTTTCTAGATGCTCCTGTGTCCTGCTCCATTGCAAATAGTAAGACCGGCAATACCCTAGAGAAGGATTTAGATCTCTTGGCCTCTGTTCCATCCCCTTCTTCTTCAGGTTCCAGAAAGGTGAGTCTTGTGGGCTCCTCAGGATTAAAGAACATTCTGAAATGGGTGATTTTGATATCTTAATTATAGAACCAAGTCATGCTTCCTTGGTGGAGTTGGACTTTGGTTTTCTTTATTCTTCATTCTTCCCTTAACATTGTGTCATTTCTGTCACAATCTAAGATTGCTGTTCATGCCATTTTTTTCTCCTGCTCAAAAAGAGTGGGCCCTTTGAGTTGCTTCTGTGGAAAGTGTGTGATATTGTGAAGGCTGATACTTGAGGCTAGCTCCTAGGCCTGAGTTACTGCCAGAGAATTGTGGGTAGGAAGATTTGAAACCTTTAATGGCTACCATTCGTGAAATGCCTGCTATGTCTCGGGCACAGTGTGAGGTGGTTTTTGTATATCATTTTGTGTATTTCATTAATAATTTCACATCTTCACCACAAACCTGCAAAGTGGGAATTTTACAGGCGTGGAAACATTAGTTCATAAAAGTTATGTCACTAGCCTCTGGTTATACTAGTAAATGGCTACACTGGGATCTAAACTCAATTCCCCCTGCTGCGTCATTTGTGGGTTGTTTTGTTTGTTTGTTCCTACCAAATCACATGTTTTGGTGAAAGGAAAGAATTGTAACAGAGCTTAATTATCAGGTGTTTTCAGATATTTCAATGGTAAAAATGTCAGGAAGCTATTAACTTGAACCATGAATTCTTATTGCAGATGTTAGGAACAGCAGAGAGGGAAGGGAGATCCTTAAGGAGACCCCCATGAGAACCATTTCAATTCTTCCCCTGCCCTCTTTGCCCTAAGGTTGTAGGTTCCATGCCAACTGCAGGGAGTGCTGGCTCTGTTCCTGAAAACCTGAACCTGTTTCCGGAGCCAGGGAGCAAATCAGAAGAAATAGGCAAGAAACAGCTCTCTAAAGACTCCATTCTTTCACTATATGGATCCCAGACGCCTCAAATGCCTACTCAAGGTAGACTTCCTGGGTATCATGGCCATGTGCCAGATAGAGACATGAGGGCTTCCATGCAGGATTTATTTACTGTGACAGAGGACAGATACTTTGGGGACCAGGATGTCATACAGCAAACAAACCTGAACATGACCAAAGTATCAGCAGATAGAAATTAATGTAACTCAGAGTCATACTTCTGTGGAGTCTGGGGTCACACTTCGGTGAAGTCTAACTCAAGGTCTGGATCTGGACCCTAAAGGGAAAATGACTCAGTCAGCAGCCCATTGGTAAGCCATAGCAGGCCTTGTAGAGACTCTGACTACTTTGCTGTGTAAAGAGCATTGTGAGTAGAGTAATCCTGAGAAATTCCAGCTGGAAAGGGGTAGCCAGGGAGAGTTTGGGCTGACTATGTTTTTCACTCTTTAACAGACCTGTATGTGTGTTGTCTTGACAGCAATGTTCATGGCTCCCGCTCAGATGGCATATCCCACAGCCTACCCCAGCTTCCCTGGGGTTACACCTCCTAACAGCATAATGGGGAGCATGATGCCTCCACCAGTAGGCATGGTAGCTCAGCCAGGAGCTTCTGGGATGGTTGCCCCCATGGCCATGCCTGCAGGCTATATGGGTGGCATGCAGGCATCAATGATGGGTGTGCCGAATGGAATGATGACCACCCAGCAGGCTGGCTACATGGCAGGCATGGCAGCTATGCCCCAGACTGTGTATGGGGTCCAGCCAGCTCAGCAGCTGCAGTGGAACCTTACTCAGGTAAGCTATCCCATTTTACTTGCAGCAAGAGTTTTGAGCCTTCCTCAAGTTTGTTTCACTTTGTACCTCTCCACTATCCTTTGAGTCCTTTCCATGTAAATGAGATAATGCCAGAGATATTGTTAGGTTTGCTTTTTTTTTTCCCCTAGAAGGTCTGTCTAAAGTCATCCTTTCTGAGGAAGAACTCCTCAGTTCTGTAGAATTCCTGTAGAATAAGTGCAACTGCCTAAATCTGAATCTCTCCACACATTCTCAAAAGCAAAAACAAACACACAAAAAACCCTATACAAACAATGAATGCAGATATTCTCACAACAATCTCATTTGGTAGACAAGGTTCAAATGGCATGGCAATGGGCATATAAACACCAAATCTAGCAGAGCCAGCATCACAGAGGAGGCTGTAAAAACAGAAGATGGAGCAGGGGCCTAGCAGTAATACCACAGATAAAGTAACTCCCCAGAAGGAGAAGGACCTACCCTCATCAAAGACATCCTGAGAACAGGTCTGAGATGTGGCAGATTAGAACTCTGTTTACTTGGAGGATCAAAAATCGGAGACTTGAGATATATAGGAGTATAGGTAGTAACCTTGGGAAAGCATTGCTTCTCGGGGAGATGGGCATGGCCTAAAAGGAGGAGGTACCCTTTGGAGGACTGGTGGTGAAGGGAAAGAAAGACACGAGAAATGGAAATGAGAACCACAAAATCAAATATACACCTTCCTCCCTCTTCCAAAATAACCACTTCACTAATAAAAGATGGTGCTTTTAATCTAAGAAATTTAGTAAGCCTCCCCAAACCCTCACACCTATTATTGCTGATTGAGAAAAAAAATACGACCTTACAAAATAAACCAAACATGGCAGCTGACATTTGTGCAAAACTACTACAAGAAGAAAATAGAAAATGAAAATCAAAACATTTCACGTAATGAATATTCTCCCTCAAAAAACAGTCATGAAGCAGAAGAAAATCATTACACTATTTATCAACCTGAATTAAATGTCCTTAAACAAACATTTGCAGATAAGACAAAACACCTTAAATCAGAAATTCAAAAACTTAAAGCCAAAATGGATAAAAAACTGAATGTTGTGAAATGAAAGTTTACTGAACTCAGAAAAGAAATTGAAGAAAAAGCCAAAATGTTCTTTTTTTTTTTTTTTTTTTTTTTTTGAGACGGAGTCTCACTCTGT
Organism: Macaca thibetana thibetana; assembly: GCF_024542745.1. Classification (NCBI taxonomy): domain Eukaryota; kingdom Metazoa; phylum Chordata; class Mammalia; order Primates; family Cercopithecidae; genus Macaca; species Macaca thibetana. Next base: position 39,472,534 of record NC_065578.1, read on the forward strand.
CACCCAGGCTGGAGTGCAGTGGTGCAATCTCGGCTCACTGCAAGCTCCGCCTCCCGGGTTCACGCCATTCTCCTGCCTCAGCCTCCCGAGTAGCTGGGACTACAGGCGCCCGCCACTGCGCCCGGCTAATTTTTTCTATTTTTAGTAGAGACGGAGTTTCACCATGGTCTCGATCTCCTGACCTTGTGATCCGCCCGCCTCGGCCTCCCAAAGTGCTGGGATTACAGGCGTGAGCCACCGCGCCCGGCCAAAATGTTCTTATAAAGACTGAGTTACAAGTTAGCCAAAGAACAATAGATTGAACTGAAAATATATTTGGCATTGAGGAAAGGCATGAAACAGCTAAGAGAATAAAAACTAAACATAGAAAGGAGTAAGAAGAATCAGATGGAAATTAATATAGAAGTTAGGCAAAGAAAACCTAACATAAATATATTTGGAGATGCCCAAAGAAATAAAGACAAAATAAATAAAACAAAATATGGGACAGAATTAATGTATTTAAAACTACAACACCAGAAAACTTTCTAGTAATAAAAGACTTGGATATAATAGGGGAAGAGCCCATTGTGTATCAGGGAAAATTGACCCAGAATAGTAAACTCTAAAATATATCCTGGTAAACCTACAGACTTTAAAGAACATTAAAAATGTTTAGGGTGGCTGGGCACGGTGGCTTACACCTGTAATCCCAACACTTTGGGAGGCCAAGGCAGGCGGATCACAAGGTCAGGAGATTGAGACCATCCTGGCTAACATGGCGAAACCCTGTCGCTACTAAAAATACAAAAAAATTAGCCAGGTGTGGTGGCGGGTGCCTGTAGACCCAGCTACTCGGGAGGTTGAGGCAGGAGAATGATGTGAACCCGGGAGGCAGAGCTTGCAATGAGCCAAGATTACGCCACTACACTCCAGCCTGGGTGACAGAGCGAGACTCCATCTCAAAAAAAAAAAAATTGTTTAGGGCTCCAACCTTTTGCATACCTCCTTCTCACAAAAATCTGTCACAACAAACAAAAAATACCCAGGTTGACATCAGACTTCCTAATAGCAAAATACAAAAAGAACAACAAGGAGAGTAGTATTTTAAAGACGCTCAAGTATATGCAAGACAAGACAAGCATTTTACAGCCAAGCCAGCCAAGCTAGCCTTCAGGTATCAAGGCTGTAAAAAATAAATATGCAAGAACTCAGGGAATATCACATTTACAAGACTCTCCTGGGGAATCTAACAGAAGATAAACTTCATCCACCTAAGAGGTGACTGGGGTCATTTTCATTTTTGTCAAAAGAACTGATGGTGAGAATTGAATGTTTAATTGAGAATCTAAGACTAAAACAAAGGTAGTGACCAGAATATACATTATATTTTATTTTATATAAAATATAATACATTATATTATATTTTATACATTATTTTTAGGTACAACTAAAAATAATGGAAGGAGAAGGGAGAAAAGTTGAATAGTAAATATTGTATGGGAAATAAGTAGAAGTCAAAGGATGTAATAAGCTGACAAACCAAAACATGGAAGCTTGAATAAGGAAAAAGCAGACCAAGGACATTGCTAAAAAGTATTAGTATAAAGGTAATCACTAAAACAAACATGTGGGATGTTCTGAATACCAAGATAATTTTCCCTTCCCTTCCCCCTCCCCCTCCCCCTCCCCCCCTCCCCTTTCCCTTTTCCCTTTCCCCTTCCCCTTCCCCTTCCCCCTCCCCTTCCCCTTCCCTTTCCCCTTCCCCTTTCCCCTTCCCTTTCCCCTTCCCCTTCTCCTTCCCCCTCCCCTTCCCCCTTCCCCTTTCCCCTTTCCCCTTCCCCTTCCCTTTCCCCTTCCCCTTCCCCTTCCCCTTCCCTTTCCCCTTCCCCTTCCCCTTCCCTTTCCCCTTCCCTTCCCCTTCCCCTTCCCTTTCCCCTTCCCCTTCCCTTTCCCCTTCCCTTCCCCTTCCCCTTTCCTTCCCCTTCGTTTTTTTTTTTCACCTTCCCTTTCCCTTCCCTTCCCTCCCCTCTCCCCTCTCCCCTCTCCCCTCTCCCCTCTCCCCCTCTCCCCTCTCCCCTCTCCCCTCTCCCCTCTCCCCTCTCCCCTCTCCCTTTTTCTTTTCTTTTCTGAGACAGAGTCTCACTCTGTAGCCCAGGCTGGAGTGCAGTGGCACAATCTCAGCTCACTGCGACCTCCACTTCCCGGGTTCAAGTGATTCTCCTGCCTCAGCCTCCCAAGTAGCTGGGATTACAGGTGCCTGCCACCACACCTGGCTAATTTTTTTGTATTTTTTAGTAGAGACGGGGTTTCACCATGATGGCCAGGCTAGTCTCAAACTCCTGACCTCAGGTGATCCACCCGCATTGGCCTCTCAAAGTGCTGGGATTACAGACATGAGCCACTGCACCCCACTGAAAATTTTTAAAAACAGACAACAAAGTGCAGCAAATACAATAAACACAGTTAAAATATAATATGATGGAATAAAGACCAAACATACCAGTCATATCAGTAGGCAACTTGTCTATAAAAAGAAAATGATGTTCAAATTGGTTCACAACGCAACACTAGTTTTGTACTAGGTACAAAGGAATACAAAGTGATTTAACGTGAAAACCAAGAGACAGGCAAAGTAATACCAGAGAAGTGGTATGGTGCATGTGTACTGCACATGTGCATGTATATGCTATCTTTATCAGAGTTATACTTATTTATAAAAAGTATTTTTATGTTTTTGTTTCTCTGTGGTCTGGAATAATTTACGTAGTACTGGTCTTTGAAGGTTTTGTGGAATTCCTGTGTGAAGTTTGTGGTCCCTATTGCTTTCCTTTGTAGCAAATCTTTGATACATTTCTCTGTTTCTTCTATGGAAGTCAATTTTGGAAAACTGTATTTACCTAGATTTTCCATTTCACCGAGGTTTTCAAATTTATCAAAAGTTACGCCAAGCAGTCTCATTAATTTTTTTCAGAGAACCAGGATTTTGATTTATTGGTGCTACATTTTTCTGTTTTCTACCTCAATTTTTGGTGTATCTTTCCATATGCTTTCTATGGGTTTACTTTGTTATTTTCTAGTTTTTGTAGTGGAGATTTTAATTCACATATTTTCATTGTTTCGTTTTTATTTACATAAGTAATGGAAGGCTGTAAGTCTGATGGGAATATGTCAGAGGGACACATGAGCCAACTTCCAATGGCTCTGACTGGCCAAATGTGAGACACTTTGAACATCAAAAAGAGTAACAATAGTAATGGATTATGACACACTGAATGGAAAAAAAAAAAACAACAACCCATGAGTCCATGGTGATATTTTTTAAAAACCAGGTGTGGAATGGAAGGAGAAAAAGCTTTCTTTACAGAAGAATGATAGTAATTGTAAAAAGAACAAAGGATTCCCACATTTGCAAAGAAATGCCCTTCAGATTATTTATTAATTATAATGAAAGAAATATAGCCACTACCTTAGCCAAGTGATCAAACATCAAATTACTGGCAATGGAACAAAGTAATACCATGTGCTTCCTGATATTTTGTACTAAGAAAGACATCGTATCTCCTCCATAGAATCTTGCCAAAAATATTTAACCTGGATCCAATTATGAGAAGATGAATCCAAATTGTGGGATATGCTACAAAATAACTGTCCTGGGTTCTTAAAAATGTCAGTGTCAGGAAGAAATGGGAGGAAGTGGTAGGGAAACTGTTCTAGATTAAAGGAAACTACAGAGATCTGGAAATGAAATGCCATGTACATTAGAATATTGTGTTAATGTTAAAATTCTGGAGTGTGTTCATGGTTTTGTGGTTCTGTTAAAGTGTTCATTCTTATGAAGTGCCTCCTGACTTAGGAGTGAAGTGTTGCGATAGCTGCAGTTTTTTTTTTTTTTTTTAATCTGCGGCTTTTGATGCTCATCAAAAAAATGTAAGTTTTTATATAAGGAGGGAGAGAAACTATGGCAAATGCTAACAGTTGGTGAATTTAAGGAAGAAGATATATGGGTTTTATTGTACTATTCTTTCAACTTTTATGTAAGTTTGAAATTTACTTTAAAAGTTGGTAAAGAAAAAGAATTTATATAGAAAATGTACTAGGCTCAGGAAATTCAAGGCATTTTTCTCCATAAAGTATTTTTCTGCTCACTGCTAGGGGGCCAGTCTTTCCATCAAATTCATGAAGGACCCCCGCCCTATCCTGCCCGAGGCCTTATTCCACTGACTTTTCTTCCACCTCCTTCCCTTCTCATACACCAAAGACACATTAGTCTTTTTTACCCCCTGCCTTTGTTCATTGCGAACAGTCCAGTTCCTTTTTTCCCCCTTCTGCAAATGAAAGAGGCTGCTCAAGCGCTTTCCCTGACACTGACAGTAATAGCTGTACTGAAGATGAGGCGGGAGCACTGGGGAGGGGGCTTGCCTTTCAGCTTTTAGGATTGGCCAGGCAAGTTAACAATAGGCCCCTTTTATTTACGATGAGGAACTGGAAAGGAAAAAGAGAGGAACTCATGCTGATTTTCTGTCAACTAGATCCAGATGCCAGGATGCCTTCTTTCCCTCCCTGAGCTCTAGTCTCTGTCAACATTGCACTCCCAAAAAGTCATTCATGTACATGGCCTTGAAATGATCTGACTGCAAAGGTCCAGGGTTTACTGTCCATAACAGTTTCCCTTTGTCTCATTCTCCCCATCCTGGCAGAGAAAGGGACTCCCACTCTGCCTTTTGCACTAATTGGCAGAATGCCCATGGCCTGGTCTGAAAGTCTCCTCTCTCCCTTTCAGATGACCCAGCAGATGGCTGGGATGAACTTCTATGGAGCCAATGGCATGATGAACTATGGACAGTCAATGAGCGGCGGAAGTGGACAGGCAGCAAATCAGACTCTCAGTCCTCAGATGTGGAAATAAAAACAAAACACCTGTATGGCTGCCATTCTCTTCAGCCCTCGCTCTCCCCTTTCCACAGCCTCCACCCCTGACCCCCATCCTCTTTTCCTACCTCTCTGTTTGGTTTAGAAATTGCTCAATAAGTCATTTGGGGTTTGGCATCCTGCCCAGCCACTTCCCAAACATGAAGACCTCTCTGTTGCTTTATGTTGTACATGCCCCGTAGCCATCCCACCGTCCTCCCCAGCCCTCTCCTGGCACCAGCACCTTAGAAGTTGTTGGCAGAAGGCACTTAAACTGTGGGAGAAACGTGCACACCTTTGAGTACCTTCCCTCAAGGTTAAAGCTCCTGTCAGACTCTCAGAAGGGTCTGTAGGTGTTGTGTATTAGGCAAACGGGAAAGCTTAGAGGTCCTTCTATATATGTTAATAAGCTGTTTCTAAGTGTTTAAATTTGAAGGGGAAGCATCATGTTCTCATGATTTATGGGAATGAAGCAAGTACTGAAATCAAACTAAATACTCCCTGGGCCCTGGGTCAGTTTGACCCTAGCCCCGGGGTGAGGCAAGCCCCCTCCTATGAGGATGAGCAAAAATTCTACTCTCTTCACCCTGAGTTGCTTTCCGGATCTGGGGCTTCAGGACTTGCTGCTTCAGTCAGCCTTTATTAGCACCAAAGACTTTATGAAGATCCCACACACAGACACACATCCCTTCCTGCCTCCCACCTGCCTTCAGTAGGATCTGGCTCCGTGGCTGGAGGACAAACCCCTAGAGTGGGAATGCAGAGCTTAACGTGTACTGCTTGTGTGTGCACGTGAGAGTGTGTGTATGTGTGTGTGTGTGTGTGTATGTGTGTTCCGCCTCCCATCCTCTCCCCATCTGCTCTGGGTATTTTTGTTTTTGTTTAGTTTTAGGTTGACAACAGAGAGGAGTTAATTTATCAGCAGCCTAAAACTGTTGTGTTTTTCTTACAGTTTAAAAAATGCCATGTCATTGATAACTCCCTTTCTCCCCTCCCTTCTCCCAGTCTGCTGACGCCTCTTTCATGCCTGTGTACCGGGCGCTCTGTCTCCCCACCGTTCCCAGGTGTACGAGGCAGAGGCCGGGACAGCTTTCCCCTCAGTCATTGTTCGCCCCACTTGAAAATTCAGACAAGAAAACTTTGCTTAAAAGATTTCATGTGTGGGAACTACAGTTCCTGGCTGCCTTTCTCCTGTGTATGTGTAAATTCCTTAATAAATATTGCAGGGAAGGACTGTTTGCTTGGCCATTACTGTGCGTCACTCTTGGAGGAGGGTGCGTTACACTCAGGTTTTCTGTTTTCCAAAGGCAATTCTTTCACTTACTGTATTTTGGAAAATTCTGTACTTCTCATACCCAAGGGCGAGGCCCAGGCTCCAGCAGTCAGAAAGGGGGCCTCTCTCCACTGGCGTCTAGAGCTGTGAACTGAGGGAACTCCGAAGATCGGCACCTGCTGGAGTCAGAACATCAGAGCGGCATGCCTTTCCCCCACAGATGGAGAAACTGAGACACGGAGAAAGGACATGGTTGGCTGATGTCCACTAGAGAACCCTGGGCAGAGCCGGCAGTAGCCTCGCAAGTGTTTGGATTTCCAGCCCCTTGTTCTTTCCCTATGCCATGGCAATTAAGTAGTGAGTGGAAATTCCTCTCTGCCGAGAGAGCAGTAGCTTTAGCTGGTAAAGGTAACTCACCCCTCTCTGAGCTATTGGAACTGGGCTTTCCAAATTAGTGTCAGGAATGAGAAACAGGACACTCATTCCTGGGGGCAGTACGAAATACAAAAGGAAGAAGACCGTCTTTGGTCTGTTTCCTTCTCTCCCTTTGACTCCCTTTCTGCTCTCAACAGATGTGATCTTTGGACCCTTCCTCCCTTCTTTCCTTTGAGTACACGCTTTGAGTCCTTACAGATGTAAGTGGGAGGACAGCTCAGTGACTAGGAAAGTCAGCTCTGGGTCAGGCTGCCAGTGTTCCTATCCCTTCCTACGCTGAGCAAACTACTGAACTCCTGTGTCTCCGGGTAAAATGGGGACAATGGTAATAGTTAGGATAATAAGCAGTTCCTGTGGTATATTTAGCACACTATTGGGCACTTAGTAAGCACTCAGGTATTAGCAGGTCTTGCATGCCAGATCTGTGTTAGGCAGTAGCTCATTTGACAAACATTTAATAAGTGTCAGTAATGTGCCAAACACTGTTTTAGGCTCTAGAGACAAAGCAGTGAATAAAAACTCTCCAATCTCATAGGGTAATGTGGTAGGAGAAATGGATAATAAACAAATAGATCTAATTCAGACAGTATAAGACAGGGGGAGAGAGTGGGTATGGGGCCATTTGGATGGAGTGGTCACGAGAAGGTTACATTTGGACTGAGACCTGAATACGCAGCCAGTCCGTAGAGATCTGGAAAGAGTTGGAAATAGTTTGGGGGCGTTAGTTTGGGAGTCGTGAGGATACGGGTGTTATGTAAAGCCATGAGAGTGGTTGAAGTCACTTGAGAACATAGAAGAGAACTGAGTCTGGGAACCCATCAGCGTTTAGAGGTTGAGAAGGATGAATAAGATGAATCTGAGATAGTTTCTGGTTAAGAAGCTCTTGGTCTCATGGGGCAGCAAATTTATAATTTCTTTTTTCCATTTTTGTTTTTGAGACAGAGTCTCACTCTGTCACCCAAGCTAGAGTGCAGTGGTGTGATGATGGCTCACTGCAGCCTTGACCTCCTGGGCTTACACAATCCTCCCAACTTCAGCCTCCCCAAGTAGCTGGGACCGAAGGTGTGCACCACCACACTGGGCTAATTTTATTTTATTTTTTTGTAGAGACAAGGTCTCCCTATGTTGCCCAGGCGAGTTCCTGTGATCCTCCCACGTTGTCCTCCCATAGTGCTGGGATTACAGGCGTGAGCCACTGTGTCCGGCCTGTAATTTCCTATACAGGTGGATAATGGGAGCTGAGGTGAGGGGGGACTTAGCCCATTCAGGAAACCTTCCTAAAGAGAGTGGCACTTGAGCTGAGTCTTAAAGGGAGAAGTAGCAGTTAACCAGTGAATTGGTGTGGAGAAGAATATTCCAGACAAATAGTGTCATGTGAATAAGGATATAGAAACCTACAAGAGCATGGAACATTTTGAGAGGTACAAACGTATTTCTAGGGTATGATGTAAGTGTGGTGCGCTGTGGGAGAGGTGGAGCTGGACTAGGTTGGGGGGCCTTTCCACACCCTATGAAGGAGCTTAGCCCAAAGTGTAAGTGGTGGAGAGACTTGGTAGATTTGAGTCTTAGATAGCTCACTCTTGCATCACTGTGAACAGCACATTTGAGGAAACAAGACCAGAGGTAGGGAACCAGAAATGGCAAGAGCTGACCTAGGGCTGTGGTGGTGGGGGTAGAGGAGAATGGAGGGGCTTAGAGCAGCAGTTAATGATTGATCATGAGGCATGTGAGATGCTAAAAGGTGTTCCACAGAAATGCTAAATAAAATAAGCATTTTATTTGTCTTAGAAAAGACTAGGTTATATCACTTCATATCTAGAATATAATATCTACAAAGTAATCTCTTTGAAAAGTCCTGTAGTAGACTTTTTTCGTAGTTTTCTAGCACTTACCAATACTTATTTTACCATGGAGTCAATTTCTCTGGTATATCTAATAACCATAGAATACTATTTGGGGAAAAGCAACCAGAATACTTTAGGACAGGAGTGTCCTATCTTTTGGCTTCCCTGGGTCACATTGGAAGAATTGTCTTGGGCCACATGTAAAATATTGATAAAATGTGATATCTGATGAGCTAAGAAAAAAAAAACAACATAATTTTTTGTTGTTGTTGTTTTGTTTGTTTGTTTTGTAGAGATGGAGTCTCACTCTGTCGCCCCGGCTGACTCTCGGCTCACTGCAACCTCTGCCTCCCGGGTTCCAGCAATTCTCCTGCCTCAGCCTCCCGAGTAGCTGGGACTACAGGCGCATGCCGCCACACCCGGCTAATTTCTTTTGTATTTTAGTAGAGACAGGGTTTCACTGTGTTGCCCAGGCTGGTCTCGAACTCCTGAGCTCAGGCAATCCACCCACCTCAGCCTCCCAAAGTGTTAGGATTACAGGCATGAGCCACCAAGCCCGGCCCTCATAATGTTTTATGAATTTGTGTTGGGCCTCATTCAAAGCCATCCTGGGCCTCATGCAGACTGTGGCCCGAGGGCTAGACAAGGTGCTTTAGGAGGTAGAGTTGGGAGGTGTCAGTATTGGATAAGATGTGGGATGGAGAGGGAGGAAGCAGTCAAATCTCCCATGTTTCTAGATTGTGTAAAAGAATTTACAGAAGGAAGAGAAGCTGGCTTTTCTCTAGGAAGGAAGAAGTAGATAATTAGGAGTTTGGTTTTAGGCTTGTTGAAATTGTGTTGCCTGTGTTATATCCAGGTCTGGCTGACCTGGATTTAAATTGGATTTAAGAGTCTGAAGTTCGCCGGGTGCGGTGGCTCAAGCCTGTAACCCCAGCACTTTGGGAGGCCGAGATGGGTGGATCACGAGGTCAGGAGATCGAGACCATCCTGGCTAACACGGTGAAACCCCATCTCTACTAAAAAATACAAAAAACTAGCCGGGCGAGGTGGCGGGCGCCTGTAGTCCCAGCTACTCAGGAGGCTGAGGCAGGAGAATGGCGTAAACCCGGGAGGTGGAGCTTGCAGTGAGCTGAGATCCGGCCACTGCACCCCAGCCTGGGCGACAGAGCAAGACTCCGTCTCAAAAAAAAAAAAAAAAATAGAGTCTGAAGTTCAAGGAAGAGGGCAGGCTGGAGAAATTAATTTGTGAGTTAGCCCATGGAGGTGGTAACTGATACCATAGGAGATGGATGGGAATCACATAAGGTGGGTTTGTAAAATAACAGCAGTGGGCTGGGACAATTTGTGGGGAAATATTTATTTTTAATAGAAGTTAAGGAGGAAAGGCCCAAGAAGGAGAGGAGGTGGAGTGGGGATGAGGAGCAATAGTCAGAAAGTTATGCAAAACAAAACAAAACTCTAGGAAAGTACAATGTCAAGGAACCCTAGAAACTATACTATCTAGGAAAAGGGATGATCACAAACATCAAATCAGCAGGAAAATCTAAAGAGATAAGGATTGGTAAAACGACTACTGAATTTAGCATTTGGAAACGGTAAACTTCAGTTGGAATGGTAGGGCCAGAAACCAGATTATAGCGAGTTGAAGGGTGAATTGAAGCAGTTGTAAAGTAGAGAAACAGGCGCTATAAAATTAAATATACCTCATAAGATTTAAGAACAGAAACAGAGTACGTAAATTCCAAGCCAATAAAGAGGGAAAAATTAGAAAATGCAAGTAAGCAAAAATATCAACCATCCTCTTGTCCCCGAAGAAAAAGGCAGGGTAATATTTTTTTTTTTTTTTTTTTAAAGCTCAGAAAAGTGGACTAAACTGAATTAAAAAGTAGTATGATTGAAACAAGTCTAAATACAAAAAATACAATGTAAATGGAATAAATACATTTGGAATACTGACATTGTCAGATTGCACTTTTAAAATCCATTCCTAGCTGTGTGCGGTGGGTCACGCCTGTAATCCCAGCACTTTGGGAGACCGAGGCGGGTGGATCATGAGGTCAGAGGTTTGAGACCATCCTGGCCAAGATGGTGAAACCCTGTCTCTACTAAAAATACAAAAATGAGCCAGGCGTGGTGGCAGGTGGTAGTCCCAGTTACTCGGGACGCTGAGAAAGGAGAACCGCTTGAACCCATGAGGTGAAGGTTGCAGTGAGCCGAGATCGCACCATTGCACTCCAGCCTGGGCAACAAGAGCGAAACTCCATCTTAAATAAAAAAATAAATAAATGTAAATAAATAAAAAAGGCCGGGCCAGTAATCCCAGACTTTGGGAGGCCGAGGTGGGTAGATCACGAGGTCAGGAGATCGAGACCATCCTGGCTAACACGGTGAAACCCCGTCTCTACTAAAAAAATACAAAAAGCTAGCCGGGCGGGGTGGCGGGCGCCTGTAGTCCCAGCTACTCGGGAGGCTGAGGCAGGAGAATGGCGTGAACCCGGGAGGCGGAGCTTGCAGTGAGCTGAGATCCGCCACTGCACTCCAGCCTGGGCGACAGAGCGAGACTCCGTCTCAAAAAAAAAAAAAAAACCCACAAAAATTTGCTATGCGGGGTGGTGTTCGCCTGTAGTCCCAGTTACTCGGGAGGCTGAGGCAGGAGAATCGCTTGAACCCGGGAGGCAGACGTTGCAGTTAGCCAAGATCTCGCCACTGCACTCCAGCCTGGGTGACAGAGCGAGACTCTGTCCCAAAATAAAATAAAATTAAATTTAAAAACCCATTCCTAGCCGGGTGCAGTGGTTCACACCTGTAATCCCAGCACTTTGGGGGGCTGAGGCAGGCCAATCACTTGAGTCTTAGGAGTTTGAGACCAGCCTGGGCATCGTGGCAAAAACCATTATCTAAAAAAGTTAGCTGAATGTGGTGGCGTGTGCTTGTGGTCCCAGCTCCTTGGGAGGCTATGGTGGGAGGATTGCTTGAGCCCAGAGGTTGTGGCTTCAATGAGCCGAGATCTCCCCACTGCATTCCAGCCTGAGTGAAAGAGTGAGACCCTATCTCAAATAAATAAAATAAAATAAAATAAAATAATAAAATAGTAAAGTAAAAATCCATTCCTTCCGGCATCTCGACCTTTCTTTAAGATCACTTTCCTTCACCTGAAGTAGATCCTTTGGAAGTTTCTTTAGTGAAGGTCTCTTTGAGTTGTTCCTGAAGCATAAGGATAGGAAAATGTTTAAAATAAAGGAATGGAACAAGCAAGATCAGGCAAATGCAAAACCAAAAGTAAATGGGGATCCTTTATATCATTTATATTTATATTTTCAAAATAGACTTTCAGACAAAAAGCATTACAGGTTGAGCATCCTAACCTGAAAACTCAAAATCCGAAATGCTCTAAAATATCAGCACTAACATGACACCACAAGTGAAAAATTCCACACCTGACCTCATGTGATGGGGTCACAGTCAAAACTTTGTTTCATGCACAAAATTATTTAAAACATTATATAAAATTACCTTCAGTCTATGTGTATAGGATGTATATGAAATAAATGAATTTTATATTTAGACTTGTGTCCTGTTCCCAGGATATCTCATTATCATTATGTATATGTAAATATTCCTAAATATGAAAAAATCCAAAATCTGAAACATTTCTGGTCAAGCATTTTGGATAAGGGATACTCATCCTGTATTAGAAAAGAACTCTATGTAGTAATAAAATGTTCAATGCACAAGGAAAATATTACAGTTCTAAACCAGTATGCATTCTTAAAGCCTCATAGTACAAATTTATAGAACTTCATGGAAAAAGAATCCATCATAATTGTGTGAAAATTCTCCACCAGGTTTTTTTTTTTTTTGTGGAAATTCAAAAGCTGATTCCAAAATTTATATGGAAATGCAAAGGATCTAGAATAGCCATGACAATCTTGGAAAAAGAAAGAATAAATTTGGGCAGGGCACAGTGGCTCACACCTCTAATCCCAGCACTTTGGGAGGTCGAGGCAGGTGGATCACCTGAGGTCGGGAGTTTGAGGTTAGCCTGACCAACATGGAGAAACCTCGTTTCTACTAAAAATACAAAATTAGCCAGGCATGGTGGCACATGCCTGTAATCCCAGCTACTCGGGAGGCTGAGGTAAGAGAATTGCTTGAACCTGGGAGGCAGAGGTTGCGGTGAGCCAAGATGGTACCATTGCAATCCAGCCTGGGCAACAAGAGCGAAACTCCATCTAAAAATAAATAAATGCGTAAATAAATAAAAGAATACATTTGAAAGGATTACACTACCAGATTTTAAAATTTCTTATGAAACTACAGTAATTAAGACAGTGTGGAATCAGTGCAGGATAGACATATAAACCACTGAAATAGAATACAGGACCCAGAAACAGCCCCAGGCACATATTGATTTATGAAGGGGGCAATGCAATGCAATAGATTAAGGGTAGTCTTTTTAAGAACGGACACTGGGACATTAGATAAGCATAGAGAAAAAGTGAAAGTTGACCCCTACCTCATACCATAACAATAAATGAATTCTAGGCCGGGCACAGTGGCTCACGCTTGTAATCCCAGCACTTTGGGAGGCTAAGGAGGATGGATCACTTGAGGCCAGGAATTTGAGACCAATCTGGCCAACATGGTGAAACCACATCTCTACTAAAAATACAAAAACTAGCCAGGTGTGGTAGCACGCACCTGTTATCCTAGCTACTCAGGAGGCTGAGGCGAGACGATCGTTTAAACCCAGGAAGCAGAGGTTGCAGTGAGCTGAGATCACGCCACTGCACTCCAGCCTGGGCGAGAGAGCAAGACTCCATCTCAATAAATCAACAAAATACATAAATAAATAAATTCTACATAGATTGTAGATCTAGCGTGAAACTTAAAAAAATTAAGCTCCTGAAAGATAATAGGAGAGACTATCTTCATGCCCGTGTGGAGAAGCCTTAGGAATTAAAAAGCACTAATCATAAAGGAAAGATAGATAAAGTTGATTAGATTAAAATTAAGAACATTTATGATTCCACTAAGAGAGCAGAAAGGCTTGCCACAGAGTAAGATAAGATATTTGAAACACATATGATAAAGGCATTGTATCCAGAATATATGAAGAATGCCAGCAAAATAAGAAAAAGACAATGTATTAGAAAAATATGCAATAGAGACCAGAATAGGCACTTCAAGAAGACTAACACTGAAGACTTTGAAGAATGACTAACGTTGAAGAAATGCTGAATCTCATTAGTAGTTAGGGAAATTAAAACAAAACAAAACAAAACACGAGACATCATGAAATACCTACCAGAATGGCTAAAATAAAAGATCATTCTAAGTGTTGGCAAGAATGTGGAGCAACAGAAACTAGTAGGAGTGTAAATTGACATGACTACTTGGAGAATGGTTTAATTGTATCATTGGCTAGATAGACAACCCTATGACCCAACAATTCTGCTCCTAGGTATATACCAAGTGGAAATAGATGTACTTGAGCATTAAAAGATATGCACAAGAATGTTCTGGAAGCATTCATAATAGCTCCAAACTGGAAACAATCCAAATGCCCATCAGCAGGAAAATGGATAGATTATAGTATATTCCTACAGTAGAATACTATACAGTAATGGTAATGATCAAACTACAGTTGACCGGGCACAGTGGCTAAACATAGGACATTAAATCCAAAATCTGTGGTAGGTGCATTCGTATCAGTAAATACTGCCAGACCTTAAATGACATCTTTCCCTTCTTGACTGAGCACTCAGTATTTTCCTAAGAATTCCTCATGTTTTTTCCGATGACTGTGTAAGTCTCCTCCTCTGTGTGCTTCCTGTTTGCTTCCTAGTGTGATACATTGTACCCAAAATAAACTGTGACATTCTTAACAAAAATATTTAACCTCAACCTAATCAAGTTTCTAGACCTAACTTCCAGCTTCTAGGAAGATTGAAAAACATTTTTCTTTTCTTTTTTTTTGAGACAGAGTCTCGCTCAGGGGCCCAGGCTTGAGTGCAGCGGGGCGATCTCAGTTCATTGCAACCTCTGCCTCCCAGGTTCAAGCAATTCTCCTGCCTCAGCCTCCGGAGTAGCTGGCACTACAGGTGTGCGCCGCCACGTCCAGCTAATTTTTGTATTTTTAGTAGAGACCAGGTTTCACCATGTTGGCCAGGCTGGTCTCAAACTCCTGACCTCAAGCAATCCGCCCACCTCAGCCTCCCAAAGTGCTGGGATTATAGGCGTGAGCCGCTGCACCCAGCCTGCACCCTGAAATTTTATATCACCTAAAATCTGTCCATTTTCAATTTTGCCATTTATCCCAAGAATGTCTTTTGATGCTTTTCTTTTTAAACCAAGATACAGTGTAGCTTTATGCATTGCATTTGGTTATTATGTCTATTCGGTTTCCTTTAGTTTCGAACAGTGTCTCTCACTTTTTTTTTTTTCCTCGTGACAATGACTTTTTGAGGGGCTCAAGCCAATTCATTGGTAGAAAGTTCTATGTTTTTTAATCTTCCTGGAAGCTGGAAGTTAGGTCTGGAAACTTGATTAGGTTGAAGTTAAATATTTTTCTCAATAATTTATCAGTTTATTTTGGGTACATCATATCACACTAGGAAGCAAACAGGAAGCACACAGAGGAGGAGACTTACACAGTCATCAGAAAAAACATGAGGAATTCTTAGGAAAATACTGAGTGTTCAATCAAGAAGAGAAAGGTGTCATTTAAGGTCTGGCAGTATTTATTGATACGAATGCACCTACCACAGATTTTGGATTTCATGTCCTATGTTTAGCAGCTGGGCATGTTTTTCATAGAGAAAGCTGAACATAATATTGGCCTATCTATTCTAAAAGCTGAGATGACAGAAATGCCTTTGTATAATGTGGAGAAAGGAATTTAAGAGAATTCTGGAACAAATTACCAAATATGTTTATGTTATCCCTTTTCCCAACCTATCCCTGCCTGGCAGGATCCTGAAGACGTTCCCTTCACCAAAGTCTTGAGGCATACTTTGTTCACAAGAGTACTGGGATCATTACAACATGATTTAGTAGGAGTTCATAAAATGTTGAAGTATATTTCCTTCTTCTGTTTTTTTTTTTTTTTTGCCAGGGTCTCACTCTGTTACCCAGGCTGAAGTGCAGTAACTCACTACACCCTCAAACTCCTGAGGCTTCAGGGATCTCCCACCTCAGTCTCCTGAGTAGCTGGGACTACAGGTGTGGGACTACGTGCCCATGCCCAGGTAATTCCTATTTTTAGCGTAGTTGTAATGATTCCAACACTAGCCTTTAACGATGACCCTCGTGCAATTTATGGTATTCAAAATGGATACCAAGATCTTTGGAGGTGGTTAACTGGAGATAGGGTCCTAGATAAATGGCAGATCACTGAGGCCCTACTTGATCTGTATAGGCAAAAATTTATCCAGATTTGGAGGCAGACATCAAGACAGAAATGCAGCTCCGTTTTCTCTTGCGAGACTTAAGCTAGTTTGCAGATTCAGAGCCTATTCAATAATGGAGAGGCCATGTATCCTGAGGAGGGAGCTGGTAAAAGTGCTGTCAGTGCAGAATGTGTATCATTACCATTTTCTTGATAAATGTGTATTACCATTTTTGTCTGGATAGCTGTACACTAGGGAAACTGTACAAACACTTGGGCAACAAGTGGACACTAGCTGTTAGCTATTACTAATTCCCAGATACCCATGATGTTATTGTCTGCTTCTCAGAGCTCATATGGGGACCAGGTAATGATGGAGTTTTGTTTTGTTTTGTTTGTTTTGAGATGGAGTCTCCCACTGTCGCCCAAGCTAGAGTGCAGTGGTGCATTCTCGGCTCACTGCAATCTCTGCCTCCCAGGTTCAAATGATTTTCCTGCCTCAACCTCCCCAGTAGCTGCAATTACAAGTGTGCACCACCATGCCTGGCTAATTTTTGTAGTTTTAGTAGAGACCAGGTTTTGCCATATTGGCCAGGTTGGTCTCGAACTCCTGACTTTAGGTGACCCACCTGCCTTGGCCTCCCAAAGTGCTGGGATTACAGGTATTAGCCTCTGCACCTGGCCATGATGGAGTTTTTACCTAAGTCAGCTGCACCACTGGTCCAGTGGAAACTTAAACCTCTCCTAACAGAGGTCCCCAAGTGCCTGAGCATCTAGTTGGAAAAGATGTCCTTAGCACATGATAGAATCCCCACACTGGCTTGCTTAGCTGTGAAGTAAAGCCTCTTAAGAAAGGAATGGATTCAGTGAGTCTTCTATAGTTGATTGAAAGAAAAAATTAAAAAAGAAAGCAATGGAGATGAGGAAGCTCCTGCAGCTCTTCCACATCAGAACAATAAATGGATCTGGTACTGCATCCCTCGGGGAATTGCAGGGATTAAAAGACTTCACAGATGTGGTAGTGGTGATTGCTATCACATGGCCTTTTAACTTGTCTTCTAGCTAGGCTTCCAACATCACAGAGCAAAGACAAGCTGTCTGCACTGTACCCTGTCTAATTCCTGACTCATGGAAACTGGGGGAGATAATAAATGATTATTATTTTAAGCAGGAAGTAATAGGCAATCTATAACATATCATAATCTGTAAGGAGTCCTGTCACATCAATGACTTATTTTAGGCATATTAGGATAACCCCTTTAAAGTGAGGAACAAATTGCTGAACTTTTTATCCCTTTCTATTAAAAAAGAAGTACAGTAAGTGGTGAGTCTTTGTGTGTGTGTGTGTGTGTGTGAAGTACATGTGTCATATTCGAGTGTGTTGACTCAAACAATTTTTTGCACAACTTGCCTACTTCAAGCAGAGCACAGAATGATGGACTTGTTTAGGCAACAGGCAGCTCTGCCCCAGCCCTTATGATTCAGTAGGTCAGTTGCAGATCTGGACGCTGTAGAGACTCTTAGGAGCCCCAAAGAAAGAATCACAAAGGAAGCAGCTATGGTTTTTGAAGTTATGCCCTCTTTGGCAAGTAACTACTTTTCCATCTGGCCCTGGGGAGATTGAACTGCAGATCATGACACTCTTGGTGCCCTGGGACCAGAGCTGCCCATATGAACTAGGTGGTGATCTGCGCGTTCCTGGGGAAACCCCAGTGTCAGTGTGCTTAGGTCTTTTCTCTTAGGCCACCTGGAGTCACTGAGACATCTCTTAAAATTTGCTGCTCAGAGAGTGTAGACCTGGGTGGGAGTTCTGAAAAAGGAGGTTGGGAGTCTTAAGTGTGTAAATTTTCATTTATCCTCACCCCATCCCATCCACCATTTTCAGCATAGTAGCCTGTCCTCAGCTGAGCCTGGTGTCCTGCTGTTCAGAGACTCATCTGTGTTATCCTCTCCTGAAACTACTGGTTCAGTCTCCTGCAGAGGTAAAAGAACAACAGTCACCTATAGAGTAGTTGAGGGACGCTGGGAATATAACTGCTTCTTCAGCAGATTTGCCACCTATATTCAATTTATTTTATTTTATTTTATTTTATTTATTTGGAGACAGAGTCTCGCTCTGTCGCCTAGGCTAGAGTGCAGTGGCACAATCTCGGCTCCCTGCAACCTCTGCCTCCCGGGTTCAAGCGATTCTCCTGCCTCAGCCTCCCGAGTAACTGGAACTACAGGCATGCACCACCACACCTGGCTAATTTTTTTTGTGTGGTTTTGTTGTTGTTGTTGTTGTTTGTTTGTTTTGAGACGGAGTCTGGCTCTGTTGCCCAGGCTGGAGTGCAGTGGCGCAATCTCAGTCCACTGCAAGCTCCGCCTCCTGGGTTCACGCCATTCTCCTGCCTCAGCTTCGCGAGTAGCTGGGGACTACAGGCGCCTGCCACCACGCCTGGCTAATTTTTTTTTTTTTTTTTTTTTTTTTTTTTTGAGACGGAGTCTTGCTCTGTCGCCCAGGCTGGAGTGCAGTGGCCGGATCTCGGCTCACTACAAGCTCCGCCTCCCGGGTTTACGCCATTCTCCTGGCCTGGCTAATTTTTTGTGTGTTTTTAGTAGAGACAGGGTTTCACCGTGTTAGCCAGGATGGTCTCAATCTCCTGACCTCGTGATCCGCCCGCCTTGGCCTCCCAAAGTGCTGGGATTACAGGTGTGAGCCACCGCGCCCGGCCATTATTTGTGTTTGTAGTAGAGATGGGGTTTTGCCATGTTGCCCAGGCTGGTCTCAATCTCCTGACCTCGTGATCCGCCTGCCTCGGCCTCCCAAAGTGCTGGGATTACAGGCGTGAGCCACCGCGCCTGGCCTGTGTTCTATTTTTAGCATTGCTTTCACTCCGTATTTTTAGGGGGTACTCCACGCAACCTATTTCTCTGCTTTTCAGGATTCTGCAAGGGAAGTTGGGTTCCTCTTGTCTTTCCCCTCTGCCCACTTAGGATTCAGCCTTTTCAGGACTCATAAGTCCGTCACCATTCATCTATTTGTTTTCCAGTTTCCAAAAGTTTTTGTTATTTTTCTTCTCTTCCACTCGATGTGTCCCTGTGGGTTCATGCCTCTGGCTTTAAATCCCTTTTTCTATAGTAATGATTTTTGATGAGGGAGCTAAATGCATATGTTCCAACTACTCCCTTTAAATAGAATTTAAGACAGAGAATAGGGAGGAATAAAGGCCAGGGAAGGAGGCCCTTCTTTTGAGAAGGAATTCAGTTTTCCAGGGAGGGGAATTGTAGACTGAAAGTCTCTCAAAGAAAAGGGCACCTGTGGGATGAAGGTGGGGACTGCTGTCCTTGTGAAGCCCTACATCGTTGGGTACTTTCTCTTTAGGAAAGTACAAAAAAAAAAAAAAAAAAAAAAAAAAAAAAAAAAGGAAAGTCCAAGTTAACTACAGCTTTAATTCTGAATTTCCCTGACTCTCTCCTAAAATTAGCATAAAAACTGCAATCTGGTTTATTAATTTTGTGGGAGCTTAAGGCAAGAAAGATGAGTGTGGCTTTGTTCTGTCCCATTGTCTCCCAGGAGAGAGAAGGGGTATTAGCTTTGAGTACCCATTCTGAGTGAAACCAGTAGCTGAAAAGTGACCCAAGATCCTGGAGGATTGTTCCAGAGAGGACAAGAGAAGAGCAATAACCTTCTGTTTACCCTCGTGTGTTAGTGAAGGTTGTTCTTTGAAGAGAAAGGATTCCAGCAAAATTCTAGATGAAGTGGGGTGGCAAGATGACCTATAAACTGAATGAACTCACTGGAAGCAGAAGCTCGGAACCAGAGGTGACTGTGACTCTGAAAGATGATTTCAATTATTGTGTATTTATGTCTTTAACTGTGTAATTGAAGTGTATTCTACATATAGGAAAGTATACAAATTATAAATGTATACCTTGATGAATTATCTGTTTATTCATTTTTAATGTGTACTAAGAGAAATGTAACTGGCACATTAAAGATGAAATTTCAAGGATGTCATTCCTTGCGATGAGGGTAGTATAGGCTGGTAAGACATGATAACTCACCTTACAAGAACTCCATAACTTACAGGCGTATTGTTCATGCATTCAGTGACTGCCTGGTTTATGTTATCTCAGAAGCAGACCCTAAGGATTGCAGTGCAAGTAGTTTATTTAGGAAACACAGGAAATACCAATAGGGAGAGGGGGAAATGAGACAGGAAAAGGAAGATAACCAATAAAGGATACACTTTGAAGTTAGCTACCATCGCAGGAGACTGGAGCTTAATCTCAGTGAAACTGGGAAACTGCAAAATACAATATTCAGAATTATGCCACCTAGTGGTGAGCAGACCAGGCATTCTCATACCAACTCCCAAATGTCATTGGTTGAGGGCTGTTGGTGGGACTACGGTGGAATGGTCAGTATTAATTCTCAGATATTCGGGGCAGCCCAGCTTCTGGCAGAGAGATGCAGATACTGGCCTCTGGCATTTGCTGGAGGCACTGGAAGTTCTCAAGGATATGCACAGGACAGAAACAGCATTGGCTACTGTAACTAAACCTTCCATGATACATCTCAGGAGTATGGCTGGTACAGATGATGCCGAGTGCTAGTGTGAATTCCTCCTACGTTGTTTTCAGCATTCTTCTGCTGGAAGTTGACGATCATTATTCATAGAAAATATGTAGGAGGATATATAATTGCAAATTGGAACTGGACCTCACTGTCAGTCTTGATAATGTTAATTTCCTTTTGATTCTATCATGAATCAGTGATGAAAATGTATTTCTAAAGGATAAGGCTGGAGATTGTAATGGAAATGTGAACAGTGGTGGTGATTTGAATAAAGTTTACTGATTGTGCGCAGGAAGAACTTGGGCATGAAGGTTTAAAACAAATACCTAACAAAGCTGTTAAAATTGCCAATCATATAAGAGTGGGTCACTGAATTCTCTCTGTTTCTCAGTTCTGTGACGAGATGGGCAATGATTTCAAGCAGCTTCTCATTTTGTTCAGAAGCTCACTGGTTTTCCCTCAGAAGAATCCCTATTTATCTCTTCAAGATGCTAAAACATCTTTATCTTTCCGGATTACATACCCTTTGTAACAGCATGTGCCTAACTGGCACTGGCTATATCACGTGAACAATCTAAATTCAGTCCTGCAAGGCAAGGTTTAAACCAGTTTTCCACTTGAGAGATCAAGTGCATTAAATTACAGTGTTGTGTAACTGGAGTTGTGGGATATGCCTCTTTATAATGGTGAGTCAGGTTCCTTTTGCTTGAATGATATGGTTATTAACTCATCTGAACTGAAATGATACAGTTATTAACTCCCTGAAACTGTATTTTTGAAGATTATGAAGAGACACTTAAATGACTTGATAAAATATCTTCATTGGGCTGGGCATGGTGGCTCACTCCTGTAATTTCAACACTTTGGGAGGCCGAGGTGGGTGGATCATGAGGTCAAGAGATCGAGACCATCCTGGCCAACATGGTGAAACCCGTCTCTACTAAAAATACAAAAACTAGCTGGGCATGGTGGTGTGTGCCTGTAGTCCCAGCTACTCAGGAGGCTGAGGCAGGAGAATCGCTTGAACCCGGGAGGCAGAGGTTGCAGTGAGCCAAGATTGCGCCACTGCACTCCAACCTGGCGACAGAGCGAGACTCTGTCTCAAAAAAAAAGAAAAAGTCTTCACTGGGGTTTTCAGAATCCGATGGCAGAGATGAGTAGATAAGGAACCCTTTCCTCACTATCTTTGGAGACGTGACCAAATAACTTGACACATTTTGAAGAACAGATTCTAGATATTGTATTAGATGTCCTATTGAAATACAGTTTGTTAAACAAAAATTTCTCGTAATTTTGGTTAGTTTATAATTCCATCAGAGAATACAGTTAAGTATGTTGCCTTTACACACTATCCATACTTACAAATTAGGGTTTCCAGTGGTGAAAAATAGAAACACAGAAGCTCCTCTTTTTTTTTTTTTTTTTTTTTGAAACAGGGTCTTGCCCAGGCTAGAGTGCAGTGGCGCAGTCTTGACTCACTGCAGCCTAGGCCTCCTGGGCTCAGGCGATCCTCCCATCTCAGCCTTCTGAGTAGCTGGGACTACAGGCATGCACCACCATTCCTGGATAATTTTGCTTATTTTTAAAATTTAATTTAATTTAATTGTTTTTTGAGATGAAGTTTTGCTCTTGTTGCTCAGGCTAGAGTACAATGGTGCAATCTCAGCTCACTGCAACCTCCGCCTCCTGGGTTCAAGCAATTCTCCTGCCTCAGCCTCCTGGGTAGCTGGGATTACAGGCATGCGCCACCATGCCTGGCTAATTTTGTATTTTTAGTAGAGATGGGGTTTCTCCATGTTGGTCAGGCTGGTCTCGAACTCCCGACCTCAGGTGATCCACCCGCCTCGGCCTCCCAAAGTCCTGGGATTACAGGTGTGAGTCACCGTGCCCGGCCTTGTTTATTTATTTTTTTTAAAAGATGGAGTCTCCCAATGTTGCCCAGGCTGGTCTCAAACTCTTGGGCTCAAGTGATCCTCTCACCTCAGCTTGAGCCCATCTTTTTTTTTTTTTTAATAAGCCTTTTTTTTTTTTTTAAATGACTGATAATAAGCCAACTATCTCTCCCCTTTTAAACTGATAAAGATTTTTTTTGTTTTGAGATGGAGTCTTGCTCTGTCATCCAAGCTGGAGTGTGTAGAGGCGTGATCTTGGCTCACTGCAACCTCCACCTCCCGGGTTCAAGCGATTCTCCTGCCTCAGTCTCCCGAGTAGCTAGGATTAAGGCGCCCATCACCATGCCCAGCTAATTTTTTTGTATTTTTAGTAAAGATGGGGTTTCACTATGTTGGCCAGGCTAGTCTTGAACTCCTGACCTCATGATCTGCCCAACTCGGCCTCCCAAAGTGTTGGGATTACAGGTGTGAGCCACTGCGCCCGGCCCTACTAATTTCTATGTCCTTATTTCTAAAGCAAGGAAGATATTTATTTTGTGTGTATTTCTTATGAGGCAACTATCTCACATCAATTCTCCTATTAATTCTAGCAGTCTTTCTTAGAGACTTTTTCTAGATATTGTATCATGTCATCAGCAAAAAAGATATAGCTCTACCTTTTCTTTTCCAATATTTGTGCCAGTTTTCTTATTTTATTTGACAAATACTCTAAGACAGTGTTACAAACTAATATGATTCAAGTTTCTGATTTTATTTGAAATTGTTTTATTGTTATACTATTTAGGGTGCCATTTACAATTTTTATTTTTATAAATGGTCTTTCTTAGAAGTAAAGTCTTAGTCTGTTTGTGCTGCTATTACAGAAGACCGTAGACTGAGTAGCTTATAAACAACAGAAATTTATTTCTCACAGTTCTGAAATCTGGGAAGTCTAAGATCAAGGTTTGAGCAGATGGTTCCCAGAGGCCATCTTGTGGGTATGTCCTTATATGGTAGAAGGAAGGGACAGGGAGCTCTCTGGGGCCTCTTTTATAAGGTGTCAGATACAAAAGAAGTTCCTCTTCAAAGGTTTGACTTGCTCAACCTCCCGTTCTTTGTTCCCTACTTCCAAGGCCAAACCAACTTCCTTATCCTTCGTGCCTCCTTAGTTTCAGTAAATAACTTTCCCACCGGTCCTTATCTACAGAGACCACATCTGCTACCCACTCTGTAAATTACCCCTCCCGTCGCAACAGCTCTTCCTTTGGAAACTGCCTTTCTCACCAGTGTAACCACATTCTGAATTAGCCAATTGGGTTCAGCTTAGATTGTGCGGTCCAACTCCAGCCAATGGAGGCAGGACACAGTGACAGGGACAAGCTGCATTAGGGATAAAAACCCCTTCCCTCCTTTGTTTGGTGTGTTCTCGTGGTGGCCAAACCTGCAAACAGCACCCTGCTACAGAAGTAAATTTTGCCTTGCTAAGAAATCCTTTAAGTGCTCGTTTTCTTTGCGACTCCAGGGTTTACTTCTAACATAAGGGTAGCAATCCCACTCATGAAGCCTCCACCCTCATGACCTAATCACCTCCAAATACCATCACATTGGGAGTTAGGGTTTAACATAGGAATTTTGTGGTGATGAAACATTCAGTCTATACCAAGTAATCTCCTTCTATTCCTATTTTACTTTTTTAGTATATGAGTTTACTTTTTTAGTATATGAGTTTACTTTTTTAGTATATGAATTTTTAGTATATGAATTAGAACAATGGTTGGCAAACCGTAAATGCTCTTTACTTGTTAAGCAGATAATGATGTACCAGAAATGACTGCTAAAGTTTATTAAAGTCTTTTTCACTGTCTATTGACATGATCATACAGTTTTTCCTCTTGAATTTGATGTTTTAGGTTATGTTAATATGCTTCCTGGTATTGGAACACCCTTATATTCCTGGGAAAAACTTGGTTGGTCATATCTATTTTTAAAAATTCATCACTAGTTCTATTTGTGAATATTTTATTTAGAATATTTGTACTCACAGTCATAAATTAATCTATAGTTTTCTTTTTTGTACATGAAAAATCATGGTTTAGTATTAAAGTTCTACTTCTGTTATTAAATGAATTGAGGAACATTCATCTTTTTCCTTAGTCTGAAACATTTCCCCTTTGTTGGGAACTGCTAACTGTTCATGGGGTGGGTGCCCAGAAGCCAGGTCTTTCTACCATGACACTTGCTGGCCCCTGGTCAAAGCTGAATGATCAAATGATCCTGCCAAAATTTGGAATTTTGAACTGAGTAACACAACTGAAAGTTGCCAGAACTGAATCATGTTAAGGGTGGTGGTTTAGAGGGCATCTCTCTAGGCATTTGCTTTGTGGTGCTCAGAAATCTGCTGGTTCCTAAACTTCCACAGATGAGGCTTACCAGTTCTTCCTCAAATTCCTGAAGACTCCAGAATCCTTCCAACAACAACAATAATAATCATCATTTTAACTTAGAAAGCAATTCTGGTGAGCTAGTTACTTGCAAATAATAGAGCCTTAATCACAAAACTACATATAGAATAGTTTCTTATCCCCAAACTATGTCTAGAATCACCTTTATGTGAACATACTAACAGTTCTGCTTTTACTTTAAAACAAAAGTTTACTTTGACTAGGATATGGGGTAATTAAAAAAATTAAAAAGTGAAAAAGAAAACAAAACTTTCTTGAAATTATGTGATGTGTAACATGTACAGCAGGAACCCAACTTGATTTGTTCTTGCCATGGGCTGAATATTTGTATTGCCCCAGAAATGAATCTGTCGAAGCCCTAACCCCCAAAGTGACTGTATTTGGAGATGGGGCCTTTATAGAAGTAATAAGTTTAAATGAGGTCACAGGGGTGGGGCCCTGATCTGATAGGATTAGTGTCCTTAAAAGAAGAGACATCAGAGAGCTCACTCTCCTCAAGCACACAAGAAGAGGTCTTGTGAGCATACAAGGAGATGGTGGCTGCCTACAAGCCAAGAGAAGAGGCCTCAGAAGGAAACCTATCTTGTTCACACCTTGACCTTGATCTTGGACTTCCCAGCCCCCAGAACTATAAGAAAATTAATTGCTGTTGGTTAAGCCACCCAGTCTATGGTATTTTGTTGTCTGCCATAGAAGACTCATACTGTTCCCCAAATGGCTAACTAGTTGTCCTAATGATACTTGTTCAATAATCCATCATTACCCAGCTGTTTTGAAATGACAGCTTTACAATATACTAAATTTAAATAAAGTGTCAAGTCTGTTTCTGAGTTTCCAATTTCATCTCACTGATTTATGAACATATTTTGGCACTAGTTTTATTTTGATTATTTTGCCTCCATAATACAAGGTAATATCTGGTAGGGCAGTCTGCCTTCATTATTGTTGGAAAACATTATTGGCCATTCTGGAACACTTGCCGTACTAGCTAAATTTTATAATCATTTAGTTTAGTAAAAAGAAAAGCTGATTTTATTTTTATTTTTATTTATTTATTTTTTTGAGATGGAGTCTTGCTCTGTCACCCAGGCTAGAATGCAGTGGCGCAATCTTGGCTCTCTACAACCTCCACCTCTCGGGTTCAAGCGATTCTCTTGCCTCAGCCTCCTGAGTAGCTGGGATTACAGACACATACCACCACACCCAACTAATTTTTGTATTTTTAGTAGAGACGAGGTTTCGCCATGTTGGCCAAGCTGGTCTCGAACTCCTGAGCTCAGGTGATCCACCCACCTTGGCCTCCTAAAGTGCTGGGATTACAGGCGTGAGCCACCATGTCTGGCCAAAAAAGTTGAAATTTTGATTGGGATGCATCACAGTTTATGTGAACTGGAGGAAAAGTGACATACTTAGAATGTTCTATTCCAACTCGTGAATATATTATATCACTATTCTCACCATTTAAACAAAAAAAATGGAGTTTTATTTATAAATTCCTGCATAATTCTTGTTTATTCTTAGCTGTATTTTTCTGATATTTTATTATGAAAACATACACATATAGAGAAAAATTGAAAGAATTTTACTGTACGGCATCCCTATACCACCACTTAGATTCTACCATTAACATTTTATTGTATTTTATGCTGTATTTTTGTTGAGTAGCAGATAAGAACATAGACTGCCTGTGTTCCCCACTTGTAAGCTACATGATCTTGGGCAAGTTATTCAACTTCTCCCAACCTCAGTTTTCTTATCTGTAAAGTGGGAATAATAATAGTACTTACTTCAAGCGGTTGCTATGATGACAAAATCAGTTAAAATATGAAATGCACTTAGGACACAGCCTCATATTCTGTAACTATTATATGCTAGTGTATTCATCAGCTTGGGCTGCTGTAACAAAATACCATTGACTGGGTGGCTTAAACCATGGAAGTTTGGCCAGGCGCAGTGGCTCATGCCTGTAATCCCAGCACTTTGGGAGGCCGAGGCGGGAGGATCATGAGGTCAGGAGTTTGAGACCAGTCTGGCCAACATAGTGGAACCCCATCTCTACTACAAATACAAAAAATTAGCTGGGCGTGGTGGCGGGCGCCTGTAGTCCCAGCTGCGTGGGAGGCTGAGGCAGGAGAATCGCTTGAAGCCGGGAGGTGGAGCTTGCAGTGAGTTGAGATTGCGCCACTGCTCTCCAGCCCGGGCAACAGTGCGAGACTCCATAAAAAAAAACCCAAAAAACAAAAACAGAAAAACACGGAAATTTATTTTCTCAGTGTGGAGACTACAAGCCCCACATATGGTCCAGCTGGGTTCGTTTCTGACTAGGGCTATATTCCTGGCTTGGAGACAAAAGCCTTCTCCATAAGTCCTCACATGGCCTTTCCTGAGAGCCTGCAGCGTCTGGAGAGGAGGAGAGGAGAAAAAAAGGAGAAAGGGAGAGGGAGGGTGATAGCAAACTCTCTAATGTCTCTTCTTATAAGGACACTGATCCTGTCAGCGCAGGGTCCCACCCTTATTTATGACTTCATGTAACCTTAATTACTTCCATAAAGGCCCTATCTCTAAATACCCTCCAAATACAATAGGGGTTAGGGCTTCAAGATAAATTTTGGGGAACCCAAACATTCGGTTCATAACAGCTAGCAAGTACTATAATTGTATTCTATTTCCAGTTGTGGTTTTTGTAAACTATTGATGTAGAAATGTATTTGGAGTGATGTACTCCTATTTTGTTGGAGGGAGAAAACTCAGCAATAAAACAGCATTACAGTATAATTGCTTTTGTGGAAAATATATAACAATGCGTGAAAAACGTTGTGTGTGTGTAGGAAAGGCTGTACACCAACCTTTAGCAAGGTTACCGCTGCTTGCTGAAATTATAGGCAATAATTTTGTGTGTGTGTGTGTGTATTTTCTGGCATTTCAGAAATACAAGGTAAGCAATAAACATGAGAACTTTGATTGAATACTAGAACAGAAAACTGTTGGTAGTATTCTTTTAACAATACACCAGAACCCATTCAACTGTGTGCTGATAATAAATAACTGGCATGTACATAATATTTAGGGAAAGTGCTATGGATTATTTTACACCAGTGTCGTTTCACCAAAAAACGTGATGCCGATGGCTCCCTTTTGTCAAGGGTTTCAAAGGCTCACCCTAAACGTTCACGTGCATTTTCCCAGCGGAGGAAAGATGGTTGTTCTTCATCAGAGTCTGGGGCCCAAGAACGCAGGCTCCTCCCACAGGAGCCAGGCTGATGATGCTCGCAGGGATCGGATCCTGGGAGACCCTGAAAGGAGCCAACCCAGCGAGCACCGGTGGGGGCGTCTGCGCCCGCCGAGCGGCTCCCGGGGAGGACGCTGGGAACGATGCTCCGGGGAGGACGCTGGGAACGATGCTCCGGGGAGGACGCTGGGAACGATGCTCCGGGGAGGACGCTGGGAACGATGCTCCGGACAGCCGCTGCGCAGGCGCACTGGGCCCCGGCTGCCCGCCGCGGCGCTACGAGGGAGCGTGGCGGCGCAGTGCCGGGACCTGGCCGCAACGGTGGGAAGGCGGGGCGTGCCGGCCCAGCGGGGAGAGGGTGAGCGGGTGGCTGTCCCGAGCTTGGGGAGCTGGGCGAGCCGGGAAGCGCGAGTTCCGCCCGCGGCCACCCTGTCGCGCGCGGTGCTCTCCGCAGCCCCGGAGTCGTGCTTAGACAAAGGCTGGGAGGGCAGGGCAAGGCTGGGAGGGCAGGGCAGGGCCGGGCGGGTCCCGCTCTGAGGGGAAGATTTAGCCTCTCATTCGGGGAGGAGGGACGGGGTCTAGCGGTTTCGCGGTTTGCTACAGCCGACTAGGGAAAGAGCTGGGATTCCAAATCCCCGGCTACTTTACACATAATTACTGCCCCAAACAAAGAATTGTATTGTATTCATCTCTTTGTGCTTTCCTGACACCTGCGCGGTGCTTTGAACTTTGTGGGCTGTGTCTGCTCACCGCCTCCGTGTATCGTTTGGAAACATTTTACAGTGATCCATATACGTTCTAGCGTTCCGCCCTATGACTGAGCCTCCTTGGTCCTTTGCTGATGCTAATGTCTTCTGGGCATCTGCAGGGGCTGCTGAGAGTAAATACTTGGCGCCTCCAGCTGCTGGCCGAGGAGACAGATGGAGCTCAAGTTGGGAGATGCGCCCTGAGAGCTGATGACAGACACAAGTCCAGATCTCGGATTTTGATACTGTATGTTCTCTGGGTTGATACTGTTGATACTGTACTTCTCTGAGGAGTAGGAGTCGGCGATTAAAGGAGATCGGTACAATTGGGAAGCCTCCTGTCAGAGGTTCCAGCAATTTCCTCGTCAGAGGTGGACAAGCCCTATGGGCTAAGACAGAGGGTCCTCAGAAAGGAGTGCAGACGCCGTCATGCTGCAGCAGCTCCTGATCACCCTGCCCACCGAGGCCAGCATGTGGGTGAAGTTGCATCATCCAAAGAAGGTCACGGAGGGGGTGGCCCTGTGGGAGGATGTGACTAAAATGTTTAAAGGAGAAGGTGAGAATAAACTGATGGGTGGGAGGGAGGAAAAGCAGTCCCCTCTAGTGTGAGACGGAATGAGTCACTTGAGTGGAAGCATCTCTTAGATGAATGGGTGGAAGGTTTCTGGAGTTCTTGATTGTGGCTCCTAGTCTGGGATTTTCCTAAATAGTAGTGGTCAGTTCAGCCTAGGACCAGTATTTCAGTGTCATGGTTATGTATATTATTTATTTTTATCTTTCCCATGGCCATGTGGGGCAGGATGGACTTAACCTGATTTTTCTTATTCTAACAGTGGGGAAATGTAAATCAAATGGGAGGCCTGCCGAGGGTCACACAGGAACTTAGTGGCTAGGTCAGAAGGAGAAGCAGCAGGGGAAGTACCAAGTAGGCCTGGAGTAACTTGTGCTAGAAAGCAAGGAAGAGCTTAAAGACTAATGGATATGTGTCAAAAGAGGCCAGGTTTAAGGGTCTGTCACTCGACAGATTTGGGAAAGCTGAAGTATCCAAACTGATGGTAACACCTTGAATAAGTAAAATTCCACATGATCACCTTGACACTTAAAATAGAGAAAGATGGGGGGAATTTCATTTGCAAACATTGGAGGTAATTAATACACTGATTCCTTACTTTGAAAAATAGGTTATTATGGGAATGAATGATGCATTTGCCTTGCCTTTTAGATCCTCTTCAGCTGGGGAGGGAAAGCTTTTTACAGAAAATGCCTGCCAATAATAAAGGTAGAAAGAGGCCAGGTGTGCTGGCTCATGCCTGTAATCCCAGCAATTTGGGAGGCCAAGGCAGGCAGATTGCTTGAGACCAGGAATTTGAGGCCAAGAGTTTGAGACCAGCCTGGCCAACATGACAAACCCTGTCTTTACTAAAAATACAAATATTAACTGGGCGTGGTGGCGCATGCCTGTAATCCCAGCTACTCCAGAGGCTGAGGTACGAGAATCGCTTGAACCAGGAAAGCAGAGGTTTCAGTGAACTGAGATGGCGCCACTGCACTCCAGGCTGGGTGATAGAGCAAGACCTTGTCTTGGAAATAAATAAATAGATAAATAAATAAATGTAGAAAGAATGATAGACTCTTTTACCATAAATAAAATAATTGAAAGGTTAATGAGGAACAGATACTTACATGTCAAAGTATTATTCCCTCAAATTACTTCCTAAATGGCAAAAAATGAACAGAATTTTCCAATGGTGAGGTGTGGTGGTCACAGTTTTAACCAAATGTCTCAGTAATGGGATAGCCGGGCATTTTATACTTTCCAGATACTGTAATATAAAGCACCTGGTACCACCTACAAGGTATTCCTACCAAAAATGTTTAACGTGATCCTAAATTAAATTTAAAGACTGAACTGCTGGTTTACAGAAAATACAGGGGATGGAGAAATAAGATAAACCCCACCTTGAGGATACAGTCAGACTGTTCTTGTATCTTAAAAAGACAACGTCATGAAGAAAGGGAAAGTACTTATTCTAGAGTAAAAGAGACTAGAAGTAACCACTTTGAATGTGTGAGCCTTAATTAACTCCTGGTTTGGAAAAAATCCAGAATAAAAGTTGAGGAAACAGTTGAGGAAATGTGAATATGGACTGAATATTTAGATGATACTATGGAATTATTGTTAATTTTCATAGATGTAATAAATGGTATTGTGGTTATACAAGAGAAGATCCTTATTTGAAATCTTTAGGGATAAAGTATTATAATGCAGACAACTTTAAAATGCTTCAGAAAAAATGTAGATCGGTAAAGCAAATACGGTAAATATTAACAATTGTTGAATCTAGATGTGGATGTATGGATGTTCAATAGTCGTGATAAAAAGTTGGAGTAAAATACAAAGTTATTCATGTGCCTTAATTCCTGGTGCTTTTTTTTTTTTTTTTTTTGAGATAGAGTCTCGCTCTGTCACCCAAGCTGGAGTCCAATGGCGCGATCTTGGTTTACTGAAACCTCCGCCTCCCGGGTTCAAGTGATTCTCATGCCTCAGCCTCCCCAGTAGCCGGTATTACAGGTGTGCACCATGATACCCAGCTAAATTTTTTGTATTTTTAGTAGAGATGGGGTTTCACCATGTTGGCCAGGCTGGTCTTGAACTCCTGATCTCAAGTGATCTGCCCACCTCGCCTGGCCTCTAGTGCATTTTTTTTTTTTTTTTTAGACAAAGTCCTGCCTGCTCTGTCACCCAGGCTGGGGTGCAGTGGCGAGATCTTGCTCACTGCAACCTCCGCCTCCCCAGTTCAAGTGATTCTCCTGCCTCAGCCTCCCGAGTAGCTGGGATTACAGGCACCCGCCACCACACCCAGCTAATTTTTGTATTTTTAGTAGAGATGGGGTTATACTATCTTGGCCAGGCTGGTCATGAACTCCTGACCTCGTGATCCACTCACCTCAGCCTCCCAAAGTGCTGGGATTACAGGCGTGAGCCACTGCGGCCGGCCTGTAGTGCATATTTTTAATACCTCAAATTCTGCCAAAATTACTTAAATTCTAGAAAGCTGGCAGTGTGTTATGTGTAGCACTTTAGCAGATGGAAAAAAATGAGCAAGATACAGTTTCCATCCATACCCTCATTAATACTCAATTGAGAGAGATAATTATACAAATAAAGTAAAAAGCAGCCTGAGATAGATACTAGAACAGATATAAAAACCAAGCTTTTGGGAAGCATAGGAGAGAATAAACTTTCTTCTCATTAAGGGTGTCTGGGAAAACTTTACTTGAACTGGGCCTGAAGGATATCTCAGTTTTTCAGCAAATAGGATTTGGGTGGGGTACTATCCAGCTGTGTTCAAAGAATGGTACTAGGATTGTGTGGGTAGGTGTGTCCAGTGAATGAAGGATAATGTTTAGAGAAGATAATACTTAGAGAAGCCATGGACTGGTTGTGGAGGATCTTGAAATCTATGTTGATTAGCTGAGCATAGTGACACATGCCTGTAATCCCAGCTACTCGGGAGGCTGAGGCACAAGAATCTCTTGAACCTGGGAGGTGGAAGTTGCAGTGAGCCGAGATTATGCCACTGCCCTCCAGCCTGGGTGACAGAGCAAGACTCTGTCTCAAAATAATAATAATAATTTTAAAATAACAAGAAATCTATATTGAAGTGTTTGCATTTTTCTTTCTTGTCAGTGGGGAAACCTTTGAGGATTTTTGAACAAAAGATTGGCCTGAGAGATCTCTAAGACCATTGGGAAATATTAATGGTGAAAGCAGCTTACAGCACGTCCTCCTTATTAAGGAGGCCCTTGAGTCGCTCTAAATGTCCCTCTTTGTGAATGTTTTTGGGGAGAAGCCACACTGAATGGGTCTGTAGGCAGTTTCTCTGGGTGATTTGGGGAGATGCAAACCTCATGGCTCTTTTCCTTCCCCAGCTCTGCTGTCTCAGGATGCTGATGAGACCCAGGGAGACAGTTTAGACAGTAGAGTGGCCCTTGGACCCCTGACAGCAGAATCCCAGGTGGGTTGGAGTTTCTGGTCACTTTCTTGACATTGTTTCTCAGATTTTAAGAACACTGGAATTTGATTTTCTTTGACTCAACTTCCTGGATTGGCCTTTCTTTTTTTTCTTTTTTTTTTTGAGACGGACAGTGGTGCGATCTCGGCTAACTGCAAGCTCTGCCTCCCAGGTTCACGCCATTCTTCTGCCTCAGCCTCCCGAGTAGCTGGGACTACAGGTGCCTGCCACCATGCCTGGCTAATTTTTTGTATTTTTAGTAGAGACGGGGTTTCACCGTGTTAGCCAGGATGGTCTCAATCTCCTGACCTCGTGATCCACCCACCTCAGCCTCCCAAAGTGCTGGGATTACAGGCGTGAACCACGGCGCCCGGCTGATTGGCTTTTCTTAGCCTGTTCTTCCTTAGAAAACCAGGCCACATCAGTTGATTTCACAGGTAATTTCCCCACCAGTAGTAACTTACCACAGGAAACCTCTTTTTTTGCCAACCTCTAGCCATTTATCCAACAAATATACTGTGCTGAGGCCGCATGTGTGTGTGAGAGAGAGAGAGACAGAGAGGAGAAGAAGTATGTAATGTAGTCCTTGCCCATGAAATTCACGTATCATCTGGGAGAAAGACAAACATGAGTCATTTTAAGTAACATTTAAAAGTCAACAGAATCCGTTTCTGATATTCTTGGAGATGTGTACACTTCATTGATGACCTTTAAGTGAGGATTTTTGGTCAAGTCCTAGAGCAGAACTGTAACTGAAAAAAGAAATGATTTTCTTTTCAGATTTCAGCTTTCAGAGAGGATACTGGCAGGTCATGAAGAGCATGAGCTAAATAGGCTAAGCAGAAAAGGAGGGAAGACTTCTAAGAGCAGTTTAACAGTGTGCCGTGTGTCCTAAAAGAAGTAATCAGAAAACTGATAGCACTGGCGAAACTCTGCACTACCAAACCCCAGAGGCATAGGGAAACTCAAGAAAATTAGAGAGTAGTCTGAGAAATAGAAGAGGGTATTATTAGAGAACAGAAGAGTTTTAAAGTGGAGTGATCTTGGCTCCCAAAATCACATGGTTTAATCATGTGTTTAAATCACAGGGTTTAATCCTATGTCTTTAACTTTTCTCAAATTCAGCTTTCTCATAGGTTAAATGTGGATGCTAACATCAGCCTAATAGGCCTGAAATGCATTTCAGAATTATTTACAATATAAAAAGCATTAAAATATTCTCTATACTTAGGGGATTTGTTGTTATTTCAGCCTTCCAGCATCTGAATTCTCTTAGCTTTTGGGAGGTTTTTTTTTTAATTATTATACTTGAAGTTCTGGGATACATGTGCAGAATGTGCAAGTTTGTTACATAGGTATACACATGCCATGCTGGTTTGCTGCACCCATCAACCCGTCATCTACATTAGGTATTTCTGCTAATGCTATCCCTCCCCTAGCCACCCACCTGCTGACAGGCCCCAGTGTGTGATGTTCACCTCCCTGTGTCCATGTGATCTCACTGTTCAACTCCCACTTATGAGTGAGAACATGTGGTGTTTTGTTTTCTGTTCCTGTGTTAGTTTGCTGAGAATGATGGTTTCTAGCTTCATCCATGTCCCTGCAAAGGACATGAACTCATCATTTTTTATGGCTGCATAGTATTCCATGGTGTATATGTGCCACATTTTCTTTATCCAGTCTATCATTGATGGGCATTTGGGTTGGTTCCAAAGTTTTGCTATTGTGAACAGTGCTGCAATAAACATATGTGTGCATGTGTCTTTATAGTAGAGTTATTTATAATCCTTTGAGTATATACTCAGTAGTGGGACTGCTGGGTCAAATGGTATTGCTGGTTCTAGATCCTTGAGGAATCGCCACACTGTCTTGCACAATTATTGAACTAATTTACACTCCCACCAACAGTGTAACAGCGTTCCTATTTCTCCACATCCTCCCCAGCATCTGCTGTTCCCTGACTTTTTAATGATTGCCGTTCTAACTGGCATGAGATGGTATCTCATTGTGGTTTTGATTTGCATTTCTCTAACGGAGTATTTTTAAAAAATAATTGTCAAATGGTTATTTGTTTTTGTAGATCATACATAATAGACCCTTATACTTCTTACCCCAGCATGTCTATCTCTGTCCAGATGTCTTCATTATTAGGCAGAATTCATGCTCCCTCCAAAAATGTGCTGTTCTCTCATACTTTTATTATTAACAGAAAAACCTAGGTAAGGTTATTTTACCCATGCTAAAGTATTCTCATTTTAACCAATTCTTTCAGCCCAAGAAAAGTCCCTGTCTTCTCTTGTGGCCTTAGCCCCTTCTGAACTCCCCACTTCCCCAAATACTCCTGAACTTTATTGTCTTTAATCAAAATTACTGTACACTGTACTGTGACCTTCTTTAATATTTCATGAATATTTTCCCTTCAGCCAGATTGTAAGTTGCAGAGGTAGCTTACATGTTTTATGCATTGTTTTATAACCTCCATTTTATGTAATCTATAATCATTATAATAAATTAAATGATTAGCAAGAGAGTATCCAGGAAAACTTGACTAGAATCTCTTAGCTTCTAGACAAGGTCAGAAAAACTTCCTGAAGTCTGGCTGAAAAGGAACGTATTTGATGTTCTAGGAACTATTAACCTTCAAGGACGTATCTGTGGACTTCACTCAGGAGGAGTGGGGGCAGCTGGCCCCTGCTCACCGGAATCTGTACCGGGAGGTGATGCTGGAGAACTATGGGAACCTGGTCTCAGTGGGTAAGGATGGGCTTCTCTTGAAAATAGAATGTACCTATTGGATGAAAACCTTTGTTTCTAAATTAAGTGCTTTGTTTGGGGTTTGGGTTGTATATTAGAGGTTTTCTGTTTCCTTCTGAACACCCAGTCAGGATTGCTATGCTCTTTTCTGCTCTGTTCTTTCTACTCTACTCTGCTTTCTTTAGAAGGCCTGAATACCAAAGAACCATATTTAAATTCTTGGGATGGCTCTGTGATCTCAGCACATACAGTCTTTTCTTCCCCATAAACAGGATATCAGCTTTCCAAACCTGGCGTGATTTCCCAGTTGGAGAAAGGAGAAGAACCATGGCTGATGGAGAGAGAGATTTCAGGAGTACCAAGTTCAGGTAAGTGCAAGGCAGGTGGGGCCTTTGTGATGTCAGCCAGAGAATTCCCCTCAAGGCCTTGTCCAAGCTGTGGGGAAGACTGAGGCCCTGAGGATGGTACATTCAAGAAAGTTGATTCTGTTATCTCTATCACCCTTTTCCCACACTTGCATCTTCTCATTAGTCTCTCTGGAGTCAGAGGAAAAGAGATGCCTTTCTCATCAGGGTTAACCTTCATCATTTCTTTTGATCTGACTTTCATGATTTTTACCTCTTTCCCAGTATTCTAAACCTTGCTCTGATCATAGTTTCTTTCCCATGTACATTTAGATTTACACAGGTCTCTCCTCGTTAAACACAGTCCACTTCACTGGACTCTCATGTCATTTTACCATCGGTTTCACTTTCAATGATTTCATTTTCAATATTTTTTCTAATCCTTATTCTGTGATTACAGTTTCAATTGTAACTCTCTCATTTTAACTTGTGTAATTTAACTTTTCATGCCAGAAAATGTATGGCTTTTTGAGAAATCAACCACAGAATTCGTTCTTAGCAGATCCAGTGGCTTTTAACAGTCTTCGTTAACATTTAAGTTCAGTAATAATGACAGTATTTACCTGGGTTCTCTGAATGATAGTTGGGTTCTCTGGGAGTCCCACATTAGCTCTGTCTTAGAAATGAGGAAAAGGAGGCTGATTAAGAAATGTATACAGGGCAGTTAGCTACTACTTGGTAGACTCAGTATCTTAATTCTAATCATTCTGACACCACAGTTTGTGTGTTCTTATGGCACTATTTTACATGGCTGCATTAGATTATACATATAGTCCTTGTCACCTTAATATCCTTTCCTCTATCAACTAGTTTAATAATTTTTGTCTCCTCTATTTCTCTTGTTGCTTTTTCAGTGCTTCTCATCAGTGTCTTTTTTAATGCAGATACATGATTTCTGCCTAGGTCAGGATATGAACTTATTCCTTGATCATATACTGATCTGGAGAAATTGGTTTTTTTTTTTTTTTTTTTTTTTTGAGACAGAGTCTTGCTCTGTCACCCAGGCTGGAGTGCTGTGGTACAGTTTTGGCTCACTGCAACCTCCACCTCCTGGGTTCAAGCCATTCTCCTACCTCAGCCTCCCAAGTAGCTGGGATTACAGGTGTGAGTCACTGTGCCCAGCTAATCATTTTTGTATTTTTAGTAGAGACAGGGTTTCACTATGTTGGCCAGGCTGGTCTCAAACTCTTGGCCTCAAGTGATCTGCCTACTTGGCCTCCTAAAGTGCTAGGATTACAGGCATGAGCCACTGCAGTGGGCCCTGGAGAAATTGTTTAGGTCACTGGACAGTTCCTCTTCATCTGGTGATTCAGAAGGATTCTTCTGCCTGTGGCTCCTCTATCCCCCAGGGTTTCCTCATCATCTGCATTTAGACAACATAGAATAAGCGAGGAGTTATAATAGAATAAGCAAAGGAGTTCATTTGGGAGGCTTTTATGGGCCGGTCTAAGGTGGTTCACATCACTTTCACTTTCACTTTCATTCTGGTAACAGGAGAGACCTTCATGACTTCACTCAATCTAATTCAAGGGAGATTGGGAAATATAATCTAGTTGTATGTCCAAAATCGAGGAGAACAGAGTTTAGGGAATAACCAGCAGTCTCTGCCACAATTTCTGAGGAACCTTTGTCTTTTTTACACTGCTGTTCTATTTCTGTACAAACTCCCACAGATGTTTTGTGATGGTTTCAACTATTCCTTCCATGCCCATATTCTCCTTTTTTCATCTTTGTTTTATATATCCATATGAACCCTATTCTTACATATCTCTGGCATTTACGACATCTCCACATAGAAGCACTGTACTTCACACCGAGTACATCCAAAAACAGAAGCCATCTCATCTAAACAAGTTTCTCATCCTAACCTCCCCTGTTCTTTCAGTCTCTAGAAATCATGATATCATCAAGAACATTAAGCAGGTTTTCGACTCTGTTTATCCCTGGTTCCCTACAGTTTTTTCCTTAATATTACCTGTTTGATCCGCTTGTACTGTTCATCTGTGTTGAGGCAACACTAAGGCACATTTCCATCATTTTATGCCTGAGTTATTAAACTTTCAAGTTGCATTTGCTGATGTCTTACTTTATTTTTCTGAATCTTCTTGAATGTTACTGCCAAATTTGGCCACTTGAAATACCACATTTATCTTGCTTTTGCCTTTAAAAGAAAAATTAAACATCTCCCTATTCCCTGTAATCAGTAATCTAAACATCTCTGCTTGCTTTTTAAGCTGACTCCAAAATTTATTCAGCTATTTCTGAGCTCTTTTTATGTGTTGTTACTAAAGTGAGGTTAGAAATACTAAGGAATAAGATTTTTTTGTGAACAGGAAGTATTGGTGCTTTAGGTTGGCAGAGCCCAAAATGGATGGATAGGAATAGTAAGGGTAAATATCAGAGAAACTCCTTCATCCAAAAATTTTATGCCAGGTATACTATGAATAAAATATATATTCTCTATCCTTAAAGATTTTACAGAGTAATTAACATTTTATCACAAATTGAGAAGCCATTTTCTACCTCTTATATTGGCAAAAATTATGAAGGTTGATCAAATCCAGTGAGTATGCAGGGAAAGGCACCCATATTTGCTGAGTGTGCACACATCCACAACCCATCAATTTCTCTAGTAAAGCCAATGAAATACTGACAGGAGTATAGAAACATTTATGTATAATGATGTACTATGGTGTAATTTTGTAACAGTGAAAAATTGGAGACAAGTGAAATGTTTTTCAGTAGGGACAAGTCAAATTATGTTATGTCCATGCAGTAGAATGCAATGCAGTTGTAGAAAAAATAAGATAGCCTAGCTAGGTGGTTTACATTGTCTTCTCAGCAACTCAGAAGGCTGAGACAGGAGAATCACTTGAGTTGAGGAGTTGGAGAGCAGCCTGAGCAACATAGCATGATCCCATCTCTAAAATATAATAATAATTTAAAAATTTTTTAAATAAAGAATGAGATAAAACTTAATGTACAGATATAAAAAGAGGCCCATAAAGATGTAGACTTAAGGCTGGGCGTGGTGCCAATAACAAAGGTAGAAAGAGGCCAGGCATAATGGCCAACACCTGTAATCGCAGCACTTTGGGAAGCTGAGGCAGGCGGATCACTTGAGGTCAGGAGTTCGAGACCAGCCTGACCAACACAGCAAAACCCCATTTCTACTAAAAGTACAAAAATTAGCGGCCAGGCATGATGACTCATGCCTGTAATCCCAGCACTTTGGGAGGCCGAGGCAAGCAGATCACAAAGTCAAGAGGTTGAGACCATCCTGGCCAACATGGTGAAACCCCATCTCTACTAAAAATACATAAATTAGCTGGGTGTGGTGGCGCATGCTTGTAATCCCAGCTACTTGGGAGGCTGAGACAGAAGAATCACTTGAACCCGGGAGGCAGAGCTTGCAGTGAGCAGAGATCGCGCCACTGCACTCCAGCCTGGCAACAGAGCTGGACTCTGTCTCAAAAAAAAAAAAAAAAAATTAGCCAGGTGTGGTGGCACATGCTTGTGACCCCAGCTACTCAGGAGGCTGAAGCAGGAGAATTGCTTGAATTTCAGATGCGGAGGTTGCAGTCAAG
Organism: Macaca thibetana thibetana; assembly: GCF_024542745.1. Taxonomy (NCBI): domain Eukaryota; kingdom Metazoa; phylum Chordata; class Mammalia; order Primates; family Cercopithecidae; genus Macaca; species Macaca thibetana. The sequence continues at coordinate 39,511,996 of NC_065578.1, forward strand.
ATCGCACCACTCCACTCCAGCCTGGGTGACACAACGAGACTCTGTCTCAAAAAAAAAGATATAGAGGCCGGGCGTGGTGGCTCAAGCCTGTAATCCCAGCACTTTGGGAGGCTGAGATGGGCGGATCACGAGGTCAGGAGATCGAGACCATCCTGGCTAACATGGTGAAACCCCGTCTCTACTAAAAAATACAAAAAACTAGCCGGGCGAGGTGGCGAGCGCCTGTAGTCCCAGCTACTCGGGAGGCTGAGGCAGGAGAATGGCGTGAACCCGGGAGGCGGAGCTTGCAGTGAGCTGAGATCCGGCCACTGCACTCCAGCCTGGGCGACAGAGCGAGACTCCGTCTCAAAAAAAAAAAAAGATACAGAGTTAAAACAGATGTAGATATGTATATGATTTTTTTTTTTGCAGATATATATTTAAGACCATATATACAAATGCATACATTCACATATACATTTTGGTGGGAAATGCATGAATAGAGACATTTCAGAATCCTCAACCACTGGAGGGAATTTTATCCCAGTTAGGGAGATGCTATCCTTTGTTAAAAGTCAGTGCATTCCTACATTATTCAGTGTTTTATTTAGTGTTTAAAAGTATTTGAGATACCTTTTAAAATACTTTTTTTGTAAATAAAGAAAATTTTGTCATAGAAATATGGGCTTGAGATGATATGATGTTAGAATCCTATCTTCCACCCAGGCATGGTGGCTTATACCTGTAATCCTAGCACTTTGGGAGGCTGAGGCAGGTGGATTGCTTGAGCTCAGGAGTTTGAGACCAGCCTGGGCAATATGGTGAAAACTCCTCTCTACAAAAAATACAAAAACTAGCCAGGTGTGGTTGCATGTGCCTGAAGTTCTAGCTACTTGGGGGACTGAGGTGGGAGGACTGCTTGAGCCTGGTAAGTTGAGGCTGCAGTGAGCCATGATCACGCCACTGCACTCCAGTCTGGGTGACAGAGTGAGAGACCCCGTCAAAAACAATATTCTACCTTCCTTGATCTTATCTTCTGATATTTGCTCTTATTGTCTTATTAGTTTATTTCCTCTTGCACTTCACATGGATGAGCTCCTCCTAATTGCCTAAAGTCATTTTACATACTTTTTTCTTTGAGACAGAGTCTTGCTTTGTTGACTAGGCTGGAGTGCAGTGGTGTGATTACAAGCTGAGATGTGAAGTGATCCTCCCAACTCAGCCTCCCAAGTAGCTAGGACTACAGGCACACACCACCATGCCTGGTTTGTTTGTTTGTTTGCTTGTTTGTTTTTGTAGAGACAGGTCTCTTTATGTTGCCCAGGCTGGTCTTGAACTCCTGGGCTCAAGCGATCCTCCTGTCTCAGCCTCCTAAAGTACTGGGATGATAGGCATGAGCCACTGCACCTGGCCCACCTTACATACTTCTAACAGCTTCTTTTCTCTACTTCACTTGCATTCATATCAGCTCTCAAGGTGGCAGAATCACATTTGAAGACAATCCAAAACTCCTGTACCTAGTAATATATATTTTGTCCTCCCATTCTCACTGTGGCAATTAATTTTTTAAAGTGCAGGGAATATGGGTCATTTTTATTTTTTTATTTCTTTCAGACTTGGAGAGCAAAACAAAAACCAAAGAGTCAGCCTTACAGAATGATATTTCATGGGAAGAATTACATTGTGGCCTAATGATGGAAAGATCTACAAAAGGAAGCACCATGTATTCCACCTTGGGAAGAATCTCCAAATGTAATAAGCTAGAAAGCCAACAAGAGAACCAAAGAATGGGTGAGGGGCAAATCCCCTTGATGTGCAAGAAAACATTCACTCAGGAGACAGGCCAAGAATCTCATAGATTTGAGAAAAGAATTAATGTGAAGTCAGAAGTTATACCAGGACCAATAGGTCTTCCAAGTAAAAGAGATCGTAAATATGACACATCTGGAAAGAGAAGCAGATACAACATAGATTTAGTTAATCATTCAAGGAGTTACACAAAAATGAAAACCTTTGAATGTAATATTTGTGAAAAAATCTTCAAACAGCTTATTCACCTTACTGAACACATGAGAATTCATACCGGGGAGAAACCTTTCAGATGTAAGGAATGTGGAAAAGCCTTTAGCCAAAGTTCATCTCTTATTCCACATCAGAGAATTCATACTGGTGAGAAACCCTATGAATGTAAGGAATGTGGGAAAACCTTCAGACATCCTTCATCACTTACTCAACATGTTAGAATTCATACTGGGGAGAAGCCCTATGAATGTAGGGTATGTGAGAAAGCCTTCAGCCAAAGCATTGGACTGATCCAGCATTTGAGAACTCATGTTAGAGAGAAACCTTTTACCTGCAAAGACTGTGGAAAAACGTTTTTCCAGATTAGACACCTTAGGCAACATGAGATTATTCATACTGGTGTGAAACCCTATATTTGTAATGTATGTAGTAAAACCTTCAGCCATAGCACATACCTAACTCAACACCAGAGAACTCATACTGGAGAAAGACCATATAAATGTAAGGAATGTGGGAAAGCCTTTAGCCAGAGAATACATCTTTCTATCCATCAGAGAGTCCATACTGGAGTAAAACCTTATGAATGCAGTCACTGTGGGAAAGCCTTCAGACATGATTCATCCTTTGCTAAACATCAGAGAATTCATACTGGAGAAAAACCTTATGATTGTAATGAGTGTGGAAAAGCCTTCAGCTGTAGTTCATCCCTTATTAGACACTGCAAAACACATTTCAGAAATACCTTCAGCAACGTTGTATGAAATATACTAAATATACTAAACATCAAAGAATCTATGTTGGAGCAAAAGATTCAAAATCAGTGGTTCCCTGATTTTTTTATTTCCAAAAACACATTAAAAAAAATGGTTTGGCACAATGTTACCAACTATTATTTTTGCCATATTAAAAGCACAACCACCTATTATCAGCATTGTTTCAGAAAAGAAAGGACATTTTAATATTTTAAAATGTAGAAACATTTCCCCCCTCCTTTTTTTTTTTTTTTTTTTTTGAGATGGAGTCACTCTGTCACCTGGCCTGGAGTGCAGTGGCTTGATCTTGGCTCATTGCAACCTCCACCTCCTGAGTTCAAGCAATTCTCCTGCCCCAGCCTCCCGAGTAGCTGGGATTACAGGCGCCCGCCACCACACCTGGCTAATTTTTGTATTTTTAGTAGAGACAGGGTTTCACCATGTTGGCCAGGCTGGTCTTGAACCATTGACTTCAGGTGATCTGCACATCTCAGCCCTCCAAAGCACTGGGATTACAGGTGTGAGCCAGCATGCCTGCCCCCCATCCCCCTGCCTTTTTTAAAAGACAGTTTCTTGGGAGGCTGAGGCGGGTGGATCACAAGGTCAGAAGATCGAGACCATCCTGGCTAACATGGCGAAACTCGGTCTCTACTAAAAATACAAAAAAACAAATTAGCCAGGCGTGGTGGCAAGCACCTGTAGTCCCAGCTACTCGGGAGGCTGAGGCAGGAGAATGGCATGAACCCGGGAGGCGGAGCTTGCAGTGAGCTGAGATCATACCACTGCACTCCAGCCTGGGCGAAAGACCGAGACTCCATCTCAAAAAAAAAAAAAAAAAAAAGTTTCACTCTTGCCCAGGCTGGATTGCAGTGATGTAATCATAGTTCACTGCAGCCTCAAACTCCTGGGCTTAAGCAGTCTTCCTGTCTCAGCCTCCCAAGTAGCTAGGACTACAGATGTGCACCACTATGTCTGGCTAAATTATTATTATTATTATTATTATTATTTGTAGAGACAGTCTCACTATGTTGCTGGGCTGGTCTCAAACTCCTGGCTCCAAGCAGTTCTCCCACCTCAGTCTCTCAATATGCAGCGATTACAGACATGAGGCACCATGTCTGGCCAGGGACAGCCTTTTATATTATGTCAGCTTTATGACAAATGCCCACATTTGTCTTTACTTTTCTCAATTCACTATGTGCCAGTGAAATTTCATGACATGTTAGTGATCTGTGGATTGACTTTTGAGAAACACTGTTTTAAATATCCCTTTAATAAATCAGAATAAAATATAATACAGCCTTTTACTCTAGCCCTTTATATGGCTAGAAGAGGTGGAAATTAAAATGTTGATTCTCATTTCTAGAAGAAAAAATGTTAAAGGGAGTTTTCTAGAATTGATCGATAACTTACTGTACATGAGATACTTATTTATATTTTTAATTTTCTATAGAGCAAGAATTGGCAAACTTTCTGCAAAGGGCCAGATAGTAAATACGTTAGGTGTTGTGGGCCATGGGGTCCCTGTCACAACTATCCAATTTCCCCATTTTAGTACAAAAATAGCCAGAGACAATATATAAACTAAAGTATCTGAACCTTGGCACTGCCAATATTTTGGACTGGATCATACTTTGCTATAGGAACTGCCCTGTGCATCCTGGGATGTTTAGGGGCATCCTTGGCTTCTACCCACAAGATGCCAGCATTCAATGCTGATAGCTGCCCCTCCCCCAGTTGTGGCAGCCAAAAATGTCTCCAGACATTGCCAGGTGTACCTGGAGGCCAAAATTGTCCCTGGTTGAGACCCACTGATGAATGTGTGCAATAGTGGTTCCCATAAACTGCATTTAAAAAACAGCTGTTAGGTTTCATTTGGCTCAAGGGTTGTCATTTTTCACTCTCCCCCCATAGAGTATGTAAAACGATTAGAAATGACAACAGACTATCATTTAGTATCAGATTAGTATGTGTATATGCCATAAATTATTTCCTCAGTAATTCCTTTAGTATTTTGTTGCAATAATTCTTTAAACACTACATTTTTAATACTGTATTGGAGCCTAGGAATTATTTTTGGAGATATTTATGCAGACTTCCATCCATAATGATGGGTTTTTTATTGTTAGTCCATAAATATTTTGAGATGTATCTCTAAAAAACAAGCACTCTGAAAACATAACCACAATGCCATTATTATACCTACAAAAATTAACCACAATTCCTTAAAATAATGATGCCTTTTTGAAGACAGATATATTGAGACTTCATTCTGGGGAGAAACTTTTCGTATAACTGTATTTAACTTTTCCTTTGCCAAGCATACAATATTAGACTTGAAATACACTTTGTATCAAGTGGAAGTGTCTCTTACGATAGCCCCTAGAACAACACATCAAGAGGCCCACCAAAGAGGACCAGAGAAAGATGACTGCAGGAGCCATACTCAGGCAGGGAAATATGGAGAGAAAGTGGAGGCATTGGCTCCTAATGCTTCATTATACTTAATGAAATAGATACTCCATCCTTACAGACATAATTGGAAGTAAGTCAAGTTCAACTTCTTACTGTTTTATGTGGAGAAAGAACAAAAACATGAGTATTGTAAGTGTGAATTATCCAAAGTAAAGCTATAAATCCAGAATATATACCAGTATCTCTAGAATTTTTTATGTTACTACATTTACTTAAAAAAAAAAAAAAAGCTGGCCTCTAACTCTTAAGTCCTGTATGACTTTGATGGACAGAAAAAGAGTGGGGGTGTACACTGTTTCTTAAAATTGTTCTGCCATGTTTCTATGCTCTTAGAGTTCCCAATAATTTGAATTTCTCCAATTCCTCATTTCACTGAAAGACATGACTATGACTTTTCTCTATAGTTCCTGCCTCAATGATCTCATACAGTCTTTGGCTTAAAATACCATCTCCGTTTAACAACTGCCAGATTCACATCTCCAGCCCAGACCTCTCCCGAACTCCAGCCTTATTCTAACCTTTGGGCCGTTTCACTAGCTGTTGCAGATGTCCTATACCCTGACCTTCTCATCTTTGCTCAATTGTTGCCTTCTTACTGAAGCCTGTCCTGTCTATACTATTTAATACTGCAGCTGTCTGCCTTCCAAATCAAGAAATCCCATACCCTTTCACCTGCTCTATGTTTTTCACATCACCTATCACCTTCTAACACCCTAGATACCTCACATATTTGTGTTTATTGTTTACTGTTGTTTTCCCCGGCCGTAATGTAAGCTCCATGGGTGCAGGGGCCTTTGTTTTGTTCACTGATGTATCACAAGTGCCTAAAACAGTGCCTGGCACACAGAAGGGACTCAGTAAATATGTATTGAATGGTTTTGATTTGAACTGAATTGAACTATGTATTCATTATGAAAATAAAGAAATGTAATCCATATACTTTCCTACCTACATTTTATATGTGAGAAAATATTTTTTGTTTGTTTCCTTTTTCTTTTCTGTGCAAGTGGGCCAACATTTGAGAATCACATACCTTTGAGAATCATAACTGACATACTTTAAGATAAAAGGGTACTTCTAAGTTAATTTGGTTTGGTTTTTTTTGTTTGTTGAGACAAAGTCTCACTATGTTGCTCAGGCCGGAGTACAGCAGCATGATCATGGCTCATTGTGGCCTCAACTTTCTGGGCTCAAGTGATCCTCCCACCTCAACAACCTGAGTAGCTGAGACTACAGGCACATACCACCACACCTGGCTAATTTTTGTATTTTTTGTAGAATGGGGTTTTGCCATGTTTCGCAGGCTGGTCTCAAACTCCTGAGCTCAGGCAATTACCTGCCTCAGCCTCCAAAACTGCTGGAATTACAAGCATGAGCCACTATGCCCAGCCTAATTTGTTTAAAATGCATTTAAATATGGCTGATTAACAACATGAGTTTATCTTTATTTCGTGAACCTGAGTGCATAAGCAAAATGGAGCGTATAAAAGACAATAGAGGAGAATATAGAAGCAGACATGAGATGTCAGGTTTTTGGTGGTGAGAAAATAGGAGTGGTGACTGACTTAGCAGAGCCTGCAGAAAAGTATACTGGCACAAGGATGTTCCTGGGAAGACAGAGGCCTTGGAGACCGTGGGCATTATGGAAGAAAGAGGGCTGAAAACGGGGATTCATTGAAATTCTATCGTCAGATCCTTAGACCCCCTCACCTAACCATACAGCTGGCTGTTATGCACACATTCCCCCCTCATGCCTTTCTTCATCCCATTATCCTTTCCTCATCCCAAAGAAGACTAGATGTTTATTCTCTGGTGAAGGACTGGTCTCCCATTGTGCTGGGATTATAGACATGAGCCACCATGTCCAGCCAGGAGCAGCCCTTTACATTATATCAGCTTTATGACAAACTCTCACATTTGTCCTTACTTTTCTCACTTCACTATGTGCCAGTAAAAATTTCATGTCATGTTAGTGACTTGTGGATTGACTTTGGTGTCCTTGATTCCAGAGTTGTTCTAGAATCAGGGACACCAGACAGTAGAAACTGGGGTAAAAATACGGCTGAAATGGGGACTAATGTAAGGCTGCATATTGAACTGCAGGGCCCTCAGCACTCTTTTCTAGTGAAAACCAGACTTTCATCCCTTCAACCATCTTCCATCCAACCCTAGCAGGAGATTGGAGGAATCCTCTGGGGAAACTGGTTGGGAGGCTGGGCGTGGTGGCTCATGCCTGTAATTCTAGCACTTTGGGAGGCCAAAGCTGGTAGATCTCCTGAGTTCAGAAGCTCAAGACCAGCGCGAGCAACATGGTAAAACCCCATCTCTACCAAAAATATGAAAATTTAGCCAGGCATGGTGGCACGCACCTGTGGTCCCAGCTACTCAGGAGACTGAGGCGGGGGATCGCTTGAGCCTGGGAGGCAGAGGTTGCGGTGAACCAAGATTGCTCTACTGCACTCCAACCTAGGTGACAGAGTGAGACTCCATTTGAAAAAGAGAAAGAAAGAGAGAAAGAAAAGAGAAAAAAAGAAAGAAAGAAAGAAAGAAAGAAAGAAAGGAAGGAAGGAAGGAAGGAAGGAAGGAAGGAAGGAAGGAAGGAAGGAAGGAAGGAAGAGAAGGAAGAAAAGAAGAAAAGAGAAAAGAAAAGAAAGAAAAACTGGATGGCTCTGAAGAAAAGATACTGACATTTGTGGATACTTCAGTGAAACATAGAGGTCAATTTACTGTATTAGTCCACTTTCACACTGCTATAAAGAAATACCCCAGACTGGGTAATTTATAAAGGAAAGAGGTTTAATTGACTCACAGTTCCACATGGCTGGAGAGGTCTCAGGAAACTTACAATCATGGCAGAAGAAGAAGGAGAAGCACATCCTTCACGAAGTGGCAGGAGACAGAAAAGTGAAGGAGGAACTTCCAAACACATAAAACCATCAGATCTTGTGAGAACTTACTATCACAAGAACAGCATGGGGGAAATTACCCCCGTGATCCAATCACCTTTCTCCCTTGACACATGGGGATTACAAATTGAGATGAGATTCGGGTGGGGACACAGAGCCAAACCATATCAATGGCCTAAACACCCTGCATGTAAAGACCAAGCTTCCAGTCTCCATAAAGAGAAGAGAAAACGAATGGTAGGAAATACATACATATAAGTAAGACAGTTTTTCAGAATCAAAGGACACAAATATTCACATTAAAAGGGTCCTCTGTCTGCCCAGCACAGTAATTACCAATGGCTAACATTTATCATTCATTTACAATGTGCCAGGCACTGTTCTAAGTGCTTTATACATTTCAACTAATTTAATTCTCAAAATCTTCTGAAGTGAATGCTAATATTATTCCCATTTCACAGATGAGGAGATAGAGACATATAGAAGTTAAGCAAGTAAGGACACTCAGGTAGTAAATGGCAGATCTGGGATTTGAATCCAGGCAATCTGCTTCTCAAAAGAACCCACATCAAGGAACATAATTATGAAGTATTAAATACACACAGCAAAAGAAAACACCCCAAAGGCTTCTGGGGCAAGACAATAGGTCATTTGCCTTTATGGAAAGCAGAAAAAACTTTAGACTTCTCACAGCAATAATCAAGCAATGTCTTCAAAATGTTGAGAAAATGGGCAGGGCACAGTAACTCACGCCTGTAATCCCAACACTGGGAGGCCAAGGCAGGAAGATCACTTGAGGCCAGGAGTTTGAGACCAGCCTGGGAAAACACATTGAGACCCTGTCTCTACAAAAAATAGAACAATTGGCTGGGTGTGGTTGCATGTGCCTGTCATCCTAGCTGCTCTGGAGGCTGAGGCAGGAGGATGGCTTCCAGGCGTTTGGGGCTGCAGTGGACCATGGTCACACCACTGCACTCTAGCCTGGGCAACAGAGTGAAACCCTATGTCTAAAAACAAAAAACATTTCATGAGAAAAATGACTTTCAGCCTAGGGTTCTATGCCCAGCCAACTACCAATCAAATGTGAGGGCAAAATAAAAACATTTGATATGCCAGGTATCCAAATTTACCTTCTCTGCACCCTTTCTTAGGAAGCTGGAGGAGGATGTGCTCTATCAAGACAAGGGAGTAAACAACAAAAAGAGAGGGAGCTAAAGGATCTAGAGAACAAGTGCTTCCAACCAGGAGGGCAGAAAATAGACTCAATTTTTAGACTCATGAAGTGAGACAATTAATACCTAGTCTCTGGGATTCATGTAAAAACACTCCTAAGATGGACACTTACTTTAATTTCCTTCCAGTTTTATTTGTGTGTGTCATTCCATTTTTACATTTAAAAATATTTTACTTATCACTTCAAAAATATTTTACTTATTACTTCATACAGAATTTTTTTTCATCTTTCAAATTCCAGAGTATCTTTGTTTTTTATCTTCTCAGAATGTTTTTCTGATTTTTCTGGATGTTAGCATCACTGATAAGGTTATTTCCTATATTTTAAGTTAGTGTTTTTACATCCAATGCAATTGAAGATCTAAACTTTTCTTTTCTTTTCCTCCTCTCCTCTCCTCTCCTCTCCTCTCTCCTCCTCTCCTCTCCTCTCCTCTCCTCTCCTCTCCTCTCCTCTCCTCTCCTCTCCTCTCCTCTCCTCCCCTCCTCTCCCCTTCCCTCCCCTCCCCTCCCCTCCTCTCCCCTCCTCTCTCCTTAATTGCTTTCCTTTTCCTTTTCCTTGAGACGGAGTTTCACTCTTGTCACCCAGGCTGGAGTGCAATGGCGCGATCTTGGCTCACCGCAAACTCTGCCTCTCGGGTTCAAGCAATTCTCCTGCCTCAACCTCCCAAGTAGCTGGGATTACATGCACCCGCTACTACACCTGGATAATTTTTGCATTTTTAGTAGAGATGGGATTTCACCATGTTGGCCAGGCTAGTCTTGAACTCCTGACCTCAGGTGATCCACCCACCTCGGCCTCCCTAAGTCGATTACAGGCGTGAGCCACCTCACCCAGCTTAAACATTTCTGCTTTCCAAATTTCTAATCAATTATCCAAAGACCTTGCATTTTATGTCATCCCTTCTTAATTGATTGTATGTGTCAACACACTCTATATACATCTACATATATGATCTTACTCAGAACTACATCATCCCTACGAAGTGGGATGGAATTATTTTTCCTCAATATTAAATTGTTCTCAGATCTTAAGCATTCATAACAGAGTGGTAAAGAGCTTGAGCTCAAGAATCATTAAAAACTATATTCAAATTCCAGCTTGATCACACCCTATCTTTGTAATCTTAGTCAAATTACTTAATTTTTCTTAGTCTTATTTTTCCATTGTAGAGGCATTTGTAATAGGCACTACACAACAGGTTTATTATACCAGGCATATACAATGACTCAAAAATAAAAGCTACTAATATTGTATTTTGTGTTTTTTACTTGTTATAAAAAAGTAAATGCTCATTTATTAAAGCACAGAGATAGGTAAACAAAACAAACATGACAGAACCTAGGTATTAGCAATGTTAAAACTTTGAGGCAAAAAGACAAATACTATATAATTCTACTTATATGAGGTATCTAGGGTAGTCACACTAGTAGAGACAGAAAGTAGAATGGTGGCTGAGGGAAAAGGAAAAAGAAGAATTGTTTAATGGATATAGAGCTTCATATTTGCAAGATGAAATTCTAGAGCTCTGTTTCACAATAATGTGACTATACTGAACACTACTAAACTGTACACTTAAAAATGATTAAGATGGGCTGGGCGCAGTAGCTCATGCCTGTAATCCCAGCACTTTGGGAGGCCGAGGGAGGGCGGATCACCTGAGGTCAGGAGTTCGAGACTAGCCTGGCCAACATGGTGAAACCCGTCTCTACTAAAAGTACAAAAATAAATTAGCCGGGCGTGGTGGTGGGCACCTGTAATCTCAGCTACTCAGGAGGCTGAGGCAGGAGAATCGCTTGAATTTGGGAGGCAAAGGTTTCAGTGAACTGAGATTGTGCCATTGCACTCCAGCTTGGGCGACAAGAACGAGACTCCATCTCAAAAAGAAAAAAAATGATTAAGATGATACATTTTATGTTATGTGGTTTTCACCACAATAAAAAATTTGGAGTATTTCTTTCCAGCAGATGCATTTTAGTACCCAGTTTTGAAAATTTCTTCAAATTCACTTGTGCTAATGCCATATCATCTCTTCACCGACGTTTCCTGATCACATGCTGCTTTCCCTACCTGGCTTTTGGTCATGATTTTGCAAACACCCTCAACTCCATATATGTATGTTGCTAAGAATCAGATTTATATTTCCAGCCCCAAATTCTGTCTGCACTTGAGACTCCTAGTGCATACTTCATTCTTGGATAAGTATTAGGCATCTCAAATTTAATAGGTCCATTTCTGAACCTGCTGTATCTCCTCTATTTCCTGCCTCAGTAAATGGGAACACTCGGTTGCCCAAGCTGAAATTCCGAGAATCATCCTTGACTCCTCTTTCTTTTACGCTCTTCATTCAACCCATCAGAAATTTCTGAGTTGAATCTTCGAAATATATCTTTTCTCATCCTCTCCACTGCTACCACTTAGTCCAATTCACCATTCTCTCACTTGGCTTCCTGAACACTTGCGTCCCCCACAGTTTATTATCCTCCAGATAGCAGCCAAATGACTGTATTAAAACATAAATCAGATTATGCTGTTTCTCACTTCTAAAGTCTTCAAAGGCTTCCCCTTTCTCTCCGAATATATCCAAATTCATACCATGGTTTGCCTCAAGCCATCCTGGATTCCTTGCCAGTCCATGCATATGCCCACACACGCTTTCACCTCAGGGCCTTTTTCTTCTGCTAAGATGCTTGCTTTCTCCAGATGTCAATAGGGTCCACTTCCTGACTTCTTTTAGGTCTCTGTTTAAATTGCATCTTATCAGAGGGATGTCCCTTGATTACCCTGTGTGAAACAGCTCCCCACTTCTTATAGATACTCACTTTTGGATTGATTATATTTTATTATTCTTTTCCCCCTCTTTGCTATTCTGAAGTTGCATGCTCTGCTTCTGTTCTTTTAGTTCTGAAAGATACAATATGCATTTTTAGAACACTTTATTAAATTACAATATTCATACAGAAAATGACATATATAGAGAGATAACTATCTTGATGAATCTTCAAAATTAAACATACCTGCGTGACCACCTCGTGGATTAAGAACAGAAATTATAGCATTTTGGAAGCCACCAGAGCCCCCCTACTTCCACTCACTACCCTTCAAAGGGTTACTTCTAACACCATAGATTAATTTCACCTGCTTTTGTACTTTTAAATAATGGAGTCACACTGTGTATATTCTTCTGTGTCGGGCTTCTTTTGCTCAAAGCTGTTTGTGAGCTTCATCTATATTGTGTGTAGTTGTTTGTTTTCATTGCTGTGTATACTTGATTATGTGAATATACCGATATTTATTTACCCATTCTACTGTTGATGGGCTGCTATAAGCATTTTAGTATATGTCTTTTAGGGAACATATTTATGCATTTCTGTTGAGTATATACCCAGGGGCAGGATTGCTGGCTCCTAATATTCAGCTTCAGTAGATACTGCCAAATACTTTTCCAAAATAGTTGTACCAGTGTGCAGTCTCACCAGCAGTATCTGAAAAATCTAGTCCTTAATTTTTATCTGTGTTAATGTATCATTTTTCTTTATGTTTAGTACTTTCTATAGTGTGTAATAAATCTGTGCCTATATTAAGGTTGTAAAAACATTCTCTGATTTTCTTCTAAAAAGTTTTATTATTTTATATTTAGATCTCCAATCCATTTGGAATATTTTTGTATATGTTGTAAACCAGGAGGTAATATGAATATCCAATGGACCCAGCACAAATTTATTAAGAATGCCTTTCTTTCCCCACCCGTCATATGTAAGGCGGTGGTCTATGTGTATGTCTGCATCTGGACTCTATTCCCTTCGTTGTTCAGTTGATCTATTCTTACACCAACAACTACCTCATTGTCTTAGTTACTATAATTGTATATTAGTCTTCATATTCCGTAATATGCCCTTCCAGCTAAAAATACACATAAAAATTCCAGCCAAAAAATGGCTGGGCATGGTGGCTCACACCTGTAATCCCAGCACTTTGGGAGCCCAAGGCAGGCAGACCACTTGAGGCCAGGAGTCCGAGACCAGCCTGGCCAACATGACAAAACCCTTCTCCACTAAAAACACAAAAATTAGCTGGGTGTGGTGTGTGCACGCCTGTGATTCCAGCTACTCAAGAAGCTGAGGCATGAGAATCGCTCCAACACAGGAGGCAGAGGTTGCACTGAGCCAAGATGGCACCGCTGCACCCCAGCCTGGGCAACAGAAAGAGACTCTGTCTCAAAAAAAAAAAAAAAAAATATATATATATATATACACACACACACACACACACACATACAGACACACACACACGCATGCACACATTTTATATATATATATACACATATACTCAATATGCTATATCTATTTTTTTAAACCTCATGGACTACTGAGATTTTTAGTCTATTATTTATGTTCACTTAGGTTTAGTCATAAGTTTTTTACTTTGTTCTTTTTTCCTCTTTGCATTTTTAAAATTTTTGTTTTTCAATTACTTTTTCTTTGGTAGAGATAGGGTCTCGTTTTGTAGCTCAGGTTGGTCTCGAACTCCTGGCTTCAAGTGATCCTCCTGCCTCAGCCTCCCAAAGTGCTAGGATTATAGGCTTGAGCCACCATGCCCAGCCCTCTTTGCATCTTTGCATCTGGAATCATTTTCTTTTTTCTTTCTTTCTTTTTTTTTTTTTTTTTTTTTTTGAGGTAGAGTCTCACTCTATTGTCCAAGCTGGAGTGTGGTGCTGTGATCTTGGCTCACTGCAACCTCTGCCTCTTGGGTTCAAGCAATTCTCATGCCTCAGCCTCCGGAGTAGCTGGGATTACAGGCATGCACCACCAGACCTGGCTAATTTTTGTATTTTTAGTAGAGAAAGGGTTTCACCATGTTGGCCAGGCTGGTCTCGAACTCCTGGCCTCAAGTAAGCCTCCTGCCTCAACCTCCCAGTGTTGGAATTACAGGCATGAGCCACTGTGCCCAGACTGGAATCATTTTCTTTATGCCTACAGCTCAAACTTGAGAATTTCCTTTAATGTAGTCTGCTGGTGGTAAATAAACTCTGTTTTTGTTTGTCTGAAAATGTCTTCATTTCATCTCTCTTCTTCTTCTTCTTTTTTTTCTTTTTTTCTGAGTCAGCGTCCCACTCTGTTGCTTAGGCTAGAATGCAATGGTAAAATCATGCTCAATGCAACCTCAACTTTCCAGGCTCAAGTGATCCTCTCACCTCAGCCTTCCAAGTAGCTGGGACTACAGGCATGTGCCACCATGTCCAGCTAATTTTTTAATCTTTTGTAGAGATAGGGGTCTCACTATGTTGCCAGGGCTAGTCTCAAACTCCTGGGCTCAAGCGATCCAACCTCCTCGGCCTCCAAAATGTTGGGATTACAGGTATGATCCCAACCTGTGCCAAGCCATCTTTATTCTTGAAGGAATTTTTTTTTTTTTTTTTTTTTTTTTTTTTTGAGATGGAGTCTCGCTCTGTCGCCCAGGCTCACTGCAAGCTCCGCCTCCCAGGTTCACACCATTCTCCTGCCTCAGACTCCTGAGTAGCTGGGACAACAGGCGCCTGCCACCACGCTCCGCTAATTCGATCCGCCAGCCTCCACCTCCCAAAGTGCTGGGATTACAGGCGTGAGCCACCGTGCCTGGCCTGCATTCTATTCTTTAGACGTGAGTTGGCCTCACATTCGAGAGAGTCTCCAATATTTAGAAACCATCACAGCCACACTTACCATTTTATCTTTGCCTTTAGTGTTTTTGAGACGGAGCAGGGACTCCTTCTTAGAGGCCTGGGAGAGCCCCAGGCATGAAAATAAAGGAAAATATTGAATTTCTTCAAAGGAAATTCCAGGCACCTAGCTATCTCTGAAAAGTAAATAAGTAACTTGTTAAGCAAGAAGGTAATAGTAGCCTAAAACAATAGCCAAGGAAGTTGGAGTCCAGAGATGTTTGGTTTCCCTATAGAAACCAAAGATGACATCTTTTTGAGATGGAGTCTCGCTGTCACCCAGGCTGGAATGCACTGGCGCGATCTCGACTCACTGCAAGCTCCGCCTCCCGGGTTCACGCCATTCTCCTGCCTCAGCCTCCTGAGAAGCTGGGACTACAGGCGCCCGCCACCACGCCCGGCTAATTTTTTGTATTTTTAGTAGAGACGGGGTTTTACCGTGTTAGCCAGGATGGTCTCGATCTCCTCACCTCGGCCTTCCAAAGGGCTGGGATTACAGGCATGAGCCACCACGCCTGGCCAAGATGACATCTTAACATATGTCCCTGAGTGGTCTTTCAGAAACCCGGACCCCACCACTGAGGATCCCTAACTGAACAGATCTGCTGGCGAGTAGACCTCACATAGGGAGAACTGAAGATTAAACTCCGATCGTAGTGTTTTGCTCTAAATTTATTCCGGAGGGGCCTGGAGGGAGTTACAGCTGCAAACCAGTTAACATTTTCCTCTGCTGATCCCAAATTTTAAGACAAAGCGTCTCTTCCTTAACCAACTGCAAATCAGAAAATCCTGAAATCTATTACCTGTAAGCCGCCCCCACCCCACACGCCACCCCCCTCAAGATATCCCACCCTTTTAGGCCAAAACTAACGTGTACTCTCCATGTATTGATTTACGGTTTTGCCTGTAGCTTCTGCTTTCCTGAAATTTACCCCTGCCTTTACAAACCCTTACCTGCCAGCCATGGAGGAGGTCAGAATGTGATCATTAGCTGCTTGGTCCTCCTTGCTTGGTGCTCTGCAAATAAATGCCTTCCTTTCTACCACTGCAACCTCAGTGTGGATATCTGTTTTTACTGCACCAGGCAAGTGGACCCCAGTTTGGTTCTATAACAATTTGTAGTTTTACTATAATGCGTGGATTTCTTCTACGAGGTGCAGATTTCCTTGACTAGATAAATAAAAGGATTTATTTATCCCACTAGAGGGTTTATTTATCCCACTATGTCATCTTATATCTGTGACCTGATTGCTTTCATAGGTACTAAAAATATTCAGCCCTTATTTCTTCAAATACTATCTCTGCCCTAGCTTTATCTCTTGTTAAACTTAGTTTGATCCTCTTAGTGTATTCTCTATGTCTCTTACTCTGTCTTCTGTAGAGTACATTTTTGTTTCTCAGTGCTTTAGTCTAGATAATTTCTTGTGACTTACCTTCCTTTCAATTTATTCTCCATTCAGCAATGTCTAATCTGCCATTAACTGAGTTCTTAATTTAGTTACTGTATTTCTCAGTCATAGAATAGAATAGAAGTCTATTTACTTCTCTTTTAAATCCGCTGTATCACTTTGTATAGTTTTTAGGTACCTGACAAAATTGTCCAAGTTATCTTTTTTATTTCTTCGGGCAAAGAAAATATTATTTTATTTTACTTTTTTTCCTAAAAACTCTAATAGTTAAGCAAGAAAATACACATATATTTTAAGCCAGGGTCTTGCTCTGTCACCCAGGCTGAAGTGCAGTGGTATCACCATGATTTACTGCAGCATCAACCTACTGGGCTTAAGCGATCCTCCCACCTCAGCCTCTTGAGGAGCTGGGACTTCAGGCCTGTGCCACCATGCCTGGCTAATTTTTGATATTTTGTAGAGACTGGGTTTTGCCATGTTGCTCAGGCTGGTCTTGAATTCCTGAACTCAAGCGATCCAACTGCCTTGGCCTCCCAGAGTGCTGGGATTATAGACATAAGCCACTGTGTCCGACCCAAGAAAATATTATTTTGTAGTTTGCATCAAATAATTCCAAAAGCAGTTTTTTCTGCAGGTCTGTTTCCAATGTTTGTGTTTCTGCTGGTTCTCACTAAAATAGTCTAATTTCTTTGTGTACCTGGTTACCTTTAATTCTGTATTTGACATTGTCTATGAAAACTTACCTGTAGGAAAAATGTGGGCCCTACAATTATAAGGCTTTCCTCCAAAAAGGATTCATATTTGCTTTTGCCAAGCATCTGGTGACACCATAGTCAGAGACAGTCTAAAACTAAGATCATGTTTGAGACAGGCAATTTGATTCAGCCTGTAAATTCCTTTTAAGCTGTTCCATTTTCAATTCATCCTCACCCCGAGGCTGTTGCCCTCTGGGGTCCCAGTTATTGTAAGGAGGGTCTTCTTCTTCTTCTTCTTCTTCTTCTTCTTTTTTTTTGAGATGGCGTTTTGCTCTTGTTGCCCAGGCTGGCACAATCTGGGCTCACTGAAACCTCCGCTTCCCGGGTTCAAGTGATTCTCCTGCCTCAGTCTCCCAAGTAGCTGGGATTATAGGCATGTGCCACCATGCTCAGCTAATTTTTGTATTTTTGGTAGAGATGGGGTTTCTCCATGTTGGTCAGGCTGGCTTCAAACTCCCAACCTCAGGTGATCTGCCCACCTTGGCCACCCAAAGTGCTGGGATTACAGGCATAAGCCACCACACCCGGCAGTAAGGAGGGTCTTCTATTTTACTCCCCACTCATTGTGTTTTATTTTATTCCTCTTTGAAGTTGAAAAGGACGATTATCATTTTCCTTCTAGGTAAATGCCGTCAGGACAAAAGCAGCTTCCAAGCTGTATTACTTACCTGGATTCTGGCTTTTTTTTTTTTTTTTTTTTTCTGAGACAGGGTCTTGCTCTGTCACCCAGGCTGGAGTGCAGTGGCACGATCATAGCTCACTGCAGCCTCTAGCTCCTGGGTCCAAGTGATCCTCCCATGTCAGCCTCCCAAGTAGTTAGGCCTACAGGTGTGAGCCACTGTGATGGACCTCCTACTATCTTTTCATATGTTAGATGCCTTGTTACGGACTCAACAGACCCATTCACAAGACCCTAACCAATATGACTGTGTTCAGAAATGGGGCCTTTACAGAGGTGATGAAGTTAAGATGAAGTTTAAATGAAGCATTAGGGTGTGCTCTAAGCCAACACACATGAAACTGATGCAAGATAGGCAAGCCAAAATCCGAGCTTAGCCTAGGAGAATTCTTACCTTTGCCGGGGAAAGAATTCAAGGGTGAGTTGGTGGTGTTAGTAATCTTTTATTGAACTGTACTGTTCCTTCTGGAGCAGGGATAACTCATAGGCCGTGCACCCATAGTTGGCAATGTGTGGGCTTTGGGCAACTGTGTTTATATTCACTTATAACCACTTTCAATTACATGCAAATTAAGGAGTAGGTTATTTAGAACTCTCTAGGGAAAGGTTATAGTTTCCAGGTCATTGCCACAGAAAGGGACGGTGACTTCCAGGTCACTGCCATGGTGCTTGTAAACTGTCTTGGCACTAGTGGGAATATTTTATGATAATGAGCAATGAGGGTGGCTAGGGACCTCTTTCCTCACCATCTGCTGGTTCTTGCAGGTTTTTACACTTCATCCCTTAGCTACCAGGGAAATAAGTCCTGCAGCTCTCCTACCTCAAAACCATGTGAAGACAAAGAAGGTGACCATCTGCAAGCCAAGGGGATAGACCTTAGACAAACCAAACCTGCCCACACTTTATCTTGGATTTCTAGCCTCCAGAACTGTGAGAAATTTCTGTTGTTTTAGCTAATCAGTGATTTCTTTAATGGCAGCCCTAGCAAACTAATAACACGCTTTTAAGAACATTAAAAATATATATTACTGCTGGGCGCAGTGGCTCACGCCTGTAATCCCAGCACTTTGGGAGGCCAAGGTGGGTGGATCACTTGAGGCCAGGAGTTTGAGACCAGCCTAGCCAACATGGTGAAACCCCATCTCTACTAAAAATACAAAAATTAGCCAGGCTTAGTGGCAGGCGTCTGTAATCCCAGTTACTCAGGAGGCTGAGGCAGGGAGAATTGCTTGAACCCGGGAGGTGGAGGTTGCAGTGAGCGGAGATCATGCCACTACACTCCAGCCTGGGGGACAGAGACTCTGTCTCAAGAATAATTATATATATATGCCAGGTGCGGTGGTTCACGCCTGTAATCCCAGCACTTTGGGAGGCCAAGGCGGATCAATCACTTGAGGTCCGCAGTTTGAGACTAGCCTGACCAACATGGAGAAACCCCGTCTCTACTAAAAATACAAAATTAGCTGGGCATGGTGGTGCATGCCTGTAATCCCAGCTACTCCAGAGGCTGAGGCAGGAGAATCGCTTGAATACAGGAGGCGGAGGTTGTGGTGAGCCGACATCAAACCATTGCACTCCAGCCTGGGCAACAAGAGCGAAACTCCGTCTCAAAAAAAAAAAAAAAAAGTATACACACACACACACACACACACTCTAGAATTTTATTTAATTTTATTGTTGTTTTCTACAGTGGGTTGATACAAATATCCTAGCCCACCATCTCCCCACCCTGCTTTCCTTTTCTTCACAGTCTTCACCATCGCCTGGGGTATTATCTATTTATTTTTCTGTTTGTTATTGTCAATAATTTCAATGTAATTAAGTTCCAAGAAAGCAGAACTGCATTTTGCTAACTGCTGTATACTCAGGGCCTATAAGAATGTGGGGGTAGATCTTACACGCTCAGGATAGATAACTGAATGAATGAGTTAATGAATGAATGACAGAGAAGGCGCTTCACCGGAAAGCCTGAAGGAGGTCTCCCAAGGACCGCTGTGAGGAAACGTGGGGCGGTGTGGCTGGGTGGCCGATACCCACGGTTCCGGGCGGCCCTCGGGGGCGCGCTCCGGCGGCTTCCAGCTTCCGGGTTCGAGGGCGCGCGCTGCTTCCCGGGAGAGGGCGGGCTCCGTGGCCGGCCCCCGTGGGCGGAGCCGGCGTCCAGGGCTCACAACCCGCCGGAAGACGCGCGGGTTGTGGCTGCTGCTGCTACTGCAGCGGGACCGCGTGGGGTGGGCCCCGGAGCCACCAGAGCTGAAGCTAGAGCGGCCGGCGGTGCTAGCGGCCGGGAGGGCGCGGCCGGAGGGCAGAGGCCAGGCGAGACGCTCGGCTGCGGCCTAAGAGGTCGGGCTGGGTGGGCTTGGCCGCAGCCGCCGGTCCCGTGTAAGGGCAGACAGGAAGGTGTATCCTCGCCCGGGTCTGCAAGACGCCGGCTCAGGGCACACCTCCCATTCCGGCCCTCAAAGCCTCGCTCCTGGGGGCGCGGCTGAGAAAGTCCACCCGCCCGGGCGGACCGCTGATGGGAATTTGGAGCAGAGCCTCGTCCACTCCGGAGGCCGAGGGTCCTCTGGGCTTCCGAAGGAAGCCGACCTCAACACTGGACGCTTTTTGGAGAATGATTGCGTTGAGTGGAGATGTGGTCTGTCTATAAAAGGCTGGGAGGGAACAATATCTGTTACCACTCAGTCCGTCTCTAAGGAGACACTCTACTGCTGAAAACCTCAAGAGCGAGCGCTCCCACGCCCCCATCTCTGGTCCTACCTGGGTCCAAGGCCGATGTGGTGAGTAGGAGTCTGTGTGCAGTCTTTTTAAGTCCGAGGGTGGCATGTCTAGGAGCACTGTGAGGGTGGGGCATCTTCGATATGAAGCTTCTCAGCCATTAACTGTTTCGCAAGTAAGATTCGAAAATTCCTGCACTTTGGTAACAAGACGTTTTATGTATTCAGGGGTGGGGTATGTTTCACAAGCTCCAATTTCTAGAACACACGCAGCTCCTGTCTCTGCATATAGTCTCACACACACACACACACACACACAAACCCATAAGTCACATACCCATCCTTCTCCAACAAACTTCAAAAAGTTGGGCCAGCTCCCTTCCCACATAGTTCCGACTGTTCTTGGGGTGCCATATATTTTGGACCTGGTCACGGTGAAAGCACCTGGTTAGATTCTAGGGGTTGGTTGAAATGATGGATTTGAGTTGTTTCCAAGTTTGCCTATTACAACTCTGCAGTAGTCCTTATTATACTACATTTACACCATTTGAAGACATACCCTCTTTCCCAATCTTAACATTTCTGAAACCAAGATGCATCTTCCCAGTGTGGGTCAACGGACCTTACCAGCTGCTGGGCATCTGCGTGGGTGGTGATGTGGCTGTCACTGCTTGCTCATGCCAAAATGCAACTATGTCATTATTATGTCAGTTGACATATTTTGAACTTTAAATTCAGATTTAATTGTTTCTAAAAATCACTTTAAAAACTAATGCTATGATTCAGCAATATAAGAGGTTTATAACAATGTTTATTAAGGGTTTACTGTATGTCTAGCATTGTCTCAACCAACATTACAACTCTATAGAATACAATTATTATCTCCATTTTATAGATTAAGAAACTGAAGCTGAGAGTTGAAGTGTCTTAGAGCTTTTAAGTGCAAGTCTCAGGGTTCTAAGCCAGGCTGTCTGATTTCAAAGCCTGCCTTCTTAAACCCCGTCTGTATCCAGGCAGAAGATGCATGCAGCTTACAAGGAGAGAAGACGAGGCAGGGTCTGTGCATGTTTGTACACCTTTGCATGTTTGTGTGTGTATGTATGGACCTGGAGATGGAGCCACATCCAGGAACATGTATTATATTTATTCCTGCATGGATAACATTTTCTTTTTTTTTTTTTTTGGTATTTTGCAGTTTTAAATATATTTCTGCAGATTCTGGAGTTCTGGAGACAAGTGCTTCTGGATCCCTCTTCCCTTCGCTTTTGCTCCTCTATGGAGACATGAACTCAAACCTAACTAACTGGCTGCCTCCCAAAGAAAGTGCTTGATTTAAAGGGGAGTTTGTTTTCCAGAATTGTTAAAGTCACATCAGCCTCTAGGAACACCCAGGTCCTGGTGCTGCAGGGACACACCAAAGTCCTGAGGGCAAGTGATTGGAATCTGAGCAACACCCCACAGCTGTGAAGCCTCTCATCAGAGCTTCTGGCAGTTTCCTCACCAGAAGTGGACAAGTCCAGTCAGGCAGTCGTCATGCCACAGCAGCTCCTGATCACCCTGCCTACCAAGGCCAGCACCTGGGTGAAGTTGCAACATCCAAAGAAGGCCACGGAGGGGGTGCCGCTGTGGGAGGATGTGACTAAAATGTTTGAAGGAAAGGGTGAGAATGGACTGATGGAGGGGGGAAGAAGGGGATCTCATTTGTGTGGGAAAAGATGGGTACACACTTCAATATTTATCACAAGTATCATTGTTTTCATCTGCTGAGAGGCAGGAATGACATGCCAGATTACTCTCATGTTATCCTGAACTGTGGGAGTGACGCCCCAAAATCACACCTTCTTTAGTGGTCTGGTTAGCAGTAAATAGAAGGATGGAGGAAGTCATGTGTCTCATGTGGTGTTTTAATTCATACATTTAATGCTTTACATTCAGCCAATATTTATTGTTTTAGCCGTGTCAGGCAGGGACTTTGGCTAAGCATCTTAAAAGATGGAAAAATGAATAATTATCTCTAATTCTGATTACCAGTGGATGGAGATAGGCATACACCTCAATCAGAATAATAGAAGCGGCCTAAGAAAAGTCCTTTTGGAACACAAGAGACAGGACACTTTGTTCTGGTTGTAATTTTTTTTTTTTTTTGTGACAAAGTCTCACTTTGTCGCCCAGGCAGGAGTATAGTGGCGCGATCTCGGCTCACTGCAACTTCTGCCTCCCAGGCTCAAGTGATTCTCCTGCCTCAGCCTCCCGAGCAACTGGGACTACAGGTGCCTGCTACCATGCCTGGCTAATTTTTGCATTTTGTTTTTTTTCATATTTGATAGCAGCTTTTTTTCATTGGTTACAAAACCTAAGCCTATATACAAAATTAGGAACACATTTAGATGCCTCTTTTGAAAGAATGTTTTAGTCTTTTTAAACTGAGTTTAAAAAATTAAAACCATGCAAGTTTTACACTGTTTGGAAAACTTAAAAGTGCAGCAGTATACTTAGTTTCCTTTATCTATGAAATGGTGCAATTCCAATTCAAAACTGGTAAGGTCACAACAAATTGAACCAAGGAAATGCATACAAATGTCTGCACTACTTGATGGTAATGTTTATTGAATGTTAGTTTGTACTTTAAAACATGAGAGGAAATAGGAATCATCACAGTAGAGGCCCAATTTTAATCATAATGTATGTACATTTTAAAAGGTGGTCAGTTAGGTAAGGAAAGTCCAGAAGAAACTAAACTGGAAGGGGTACAATTCACAATATCAAGAAGATTTGGACTTCAAGGGTTTCACCGAAGTTTGTGACCTTAATTACCTTTTACGTTGTTATAGTTTTGAGTCACTCTCAATGTCCCTCTTTGTGAACCTTTTCAGGGAGGAGCCACATTGAGTGGGTCTGCAGGCAGTTATAGTTTTTGTTACAGTTTTTGTATTTTTAGTAGAGATGGGGTTTAACCATATTGGCCAGGCTGGTCTTGAACTCCTCACCTCGTGATCCACCTGCCTCAGCCTCCCAAAGTGCTGGGATTACTGGCATGAGCCACTGCGCCTGGCCTGGTTGTATGTATTTAAGAAATTTTCACAGAGCAGGTAACATTGATTTGGGCCTTGAAGAATGTCTTAGGTTTTTTGTGTAGATTTGGGGAAAGGATACAAAAGTGGGTGCCTTGAAGAAAATGGGGAATCTTTAGTTCGACTGAGAATCTTTAGCCTGACTGACTAAGAATGTGGTGGGTGGGTGTGTCCCATGTATAAAGGATGGTAGTGTAGTGGTACCCATTGTTGAGAAAATATGCTTTGGGCAGATTGTAGAGTGCCTTGAAGTCCATGGTGAAGTGTTTGGATTTTTCTTTCTTGTCAGTGGGGAACCTTTGATGATTTTTGAACAAAGGAGTGGCTGTGCTTTTGGACCAGTATTGACCATTGGTAGAGTTTTTTGGAGGGGGAGTGGGATTTAAAGAATTCTCCATTTAAATACTTTGTTCTCTCATACATAGTTTTTGATCATCAGGAAACATGAATGCCCAAGGCAACTTGCGGCAGGTCCTCCTCATTAAAGAGGCTTCAGGCTGCTCTTGAGTCACTCTCAATGTCCCCCTTTGTGAACCTTTTCAGGGAGGAGCCACATTGAGCGGGTCTGCAGGCAGTTTCTCTATTTGGGTGATTTTGGGAGATACAAAGCCCATGGCTCTTTTCCCTCCCCAGCTCTGCTGTCTCAGGATGCTGATGACCTAAAGACTCAGAGAGAAAGTGTAGAGGATGAAGTGACCCCTGGACTCCCGACAGCAGAATCCCACGTGAGTAGGGATTCTGTCTTTTGCAGAGGTGGGAGTGGTGGTGAGGTAACAAATTCAACCTGGGGAGCTCAATGCAAGTTGCCCTTTTACAGAAAATTGGGCTCCAGTGGTGGCAATTTCCCTACTCACAGGGGTCTCCCTCCATGTCACTCTTGTTTCTCACCAACATCTAAATCTAGTATTATGCTACTTTCTATAAAGAAAGTGAAATGAGTGATATAATTCTAGCCCCTAAAAACCAATTGATACCACTTGAGATCTAAGAGAAATCTCAATAAAATACTCAAAATCAAAATAGGTAAGAAGGTTCTGACTTTCTTAGTGATGTACATGTATTACTGTGAACTTGGAGAGGTGACCTTAAGTGTAATATTGAGAACAGAGGTCAAACCAGAACCAAAGGAGAAGTGAGTAGGGAAGAAATAGGCCACACACACAGTACACACATCAGACAGGCTGGGCAGCAAAGCTAGAGTAGCCACTGAGAGCAGCTACAACAGGGTGTCACAAATGGGATAGTCTGTACTGCCTATTGGAAACATAGATGAAATGGAAGAAAAATTGTAGAATAAATGTGAAAGAAAGACTTAAAGAGGAGATCTGGCCGGGCGCGGTGGCTCAAGCCTGTAATCCCAGCACTTTGGGAGGCCGAGACGGGCGGATCACGAGGTCAGGAGATCGAGACCATCCTGGCTAATACGGTGAAACCCCGTCTGTACTAAAAATACAAAAAACTAGCCGGGCGAGGTGGCGGGCGCCTGTAGTCCCAGCTACTCGGGAGGCTGAGGCAGGAGAATGGCGGGAACCCGGGAGGCGGAGCTTGCAGTGAGCTGAGGTCCGGCCACTGCACTCCAGCCTGGGTGACAGAGCGAAACTCCGTCTCAAAAAAAAAAAAAAAAAAAAAAAAAAAAAAGAGGAGATCTTATTGGAGGACAGAAGAGTTTTAAGTGAAATGAACTGGAGTTCTGAAATTAGATGGTACAACATCTAATTTCTAGTTACTCAGTGATCTGGGGCAATTACTTTAGCTTTTTTTTTTTTTTTGAGATGGAGTTTCAAGTTTAAAGTAAAAAGATGAAAAAGCTATACTGTACAAACAATAATTGAAAGAACATTGGAGGTATATATTATATCACGCAAATGGACTTCTGGAAAAGAAATATTACTAGGCAAAAAGGGACATTTCGTAATAATAAGACGGTCAACAATTCTAAGTGTCTATACACGTGATGACAGAACTTCAAAATAAAGCAAAATTGCCAGAACTAAAGAGAGAGAGAGACAAAATCACAATAATTAGAAACTTTAACACTCCTCTCTCAGTAATTGATGAGTAGACAAAAACTCATCAAGGATACAGAAGATTTGAACAACACTATCAACCAATTTAACCTAATTAACACTTATGGAAGGAACACTACGCCTAACAACTACAGACCATATATTCTTTTTAAAAAATAGAGATCTCATTTTAAAATGAGATCTGGGAGTGGGGTGGAATCAACTGATGGATCGACTCGGCATGGAGTGGAATACTGATTAAAAAGGGGCATGAGGGAACGTTCTGAGATGGTGGAAATGTTCTCTATCTTGATTTGATTACATGATGTTACATATGTCAAAGTCAAACCATACACCTTTTTTAATTTTTTTTTTTTTGTAGAGACTGAGTCTCACTTTGTAGCTCCGACTGCAGTGCAGTGGTACAATCATAGCTCACTGCAACCTCAAACTCCTGGGCTTGAGCAGTTCTCCTGCCTAAGCCTCCCAAGTAGCTAGGACTATAGGAACATGCCACCATACTCTGCCAATTAAAAAAATGACACAAAAAAAATAGGGTCTCACTATGTTGCCCAACTGGTCTCAAACTCTTGAGCTCAAGCAATCCTTCTGCCTCAGCCTCCCAAAGTGCTGGGATTACAGATAAGCCCACTGCACCCAGCCCAAACTATACACTTTCTTAGTGTATTTTCCTGTATGTAAATTGTATTTCAGTTTTTAAAAATGTAATCCTTTAATCCCATCAGTTTATGATAAATGTAAGAAGTGAAAAATTCCAGATGGAAGAATGTAGCGATAACTCTTTAGACTATTGTCGTTACTTCTTCCATATTACTATAAATAAAGCTGCAATATATTCCAATCCTAGATGGCAGATATTAGCATTTGAACTTCTTATTTGAGGAAACTGAGATTGTAAAAAGCTAAAGTGGCTGGGTGTGGTGGCTCACACAGGTTCCAGCACTTTGGGAGCCAGGCGGGCAGATCACCTGAGGTCAGGAGTTTGAGACCAGCCTGGCCAACATGGAGAAACCCCGTCTCTACTAAAAATACAAAATTAGCTGGACGTGGTGGCGTGTGCCTGTAATCCCAGCTACTCGGGAGGCTGAGGCAGGAGAATCACTTGAACCCGGGAGGTGGAGGTTGCATGAGCCAAGATTGCGCCACTGCACTCCAGCCTGGGCAACAAGAACAAAACTCCGTCTCAAAAAAAATAATAATAAAATAAAATAAAAAATAAAGCAATCCGTATGGTTGGGTCTAAGTGTATACTTTTGTTTTTGTTTGCTATGTATCCTATCTAGCCTTTGTTTTTATGTTTCTCTTTTCCTGCCTTCTTATTTTTTGTTTGGATTTGTTTTTTTAAAGACAGAGTCTCACTCTGTCACCCAGGCTGGAGTGCAGTGGTGTGACCTCGGTTCACTACAACCTCCGCCTCCTGGGTTCAAGTGATTCTCCTGCCTCAGCCTCCCGAGTAGCTGAGATTATAGGCGCCTACCACAACGCCCAGCTAATTTTGTATTTTTAGTAGAGATGGGGTTTCACCATGTTGGCTAGGCTGGTCTCAAACTCCTAACCTCAAGTTACCTGCCCACCTCAGCCTCCGAGAGTGCTGGAATTACAGGTGTGAGCGACTGTGCCCAGCCTTTTTCTGCCTTCTTTTGCATTGAATCATTTTTCAGTATTCCATTTTATGTCCTCTAATGACCTTTAAGCTACAGTTCTTTGAATTTTTTTTTTTTAATTGAGACAGAATCTTGCTCTGTCACCCAGGCTGGAGTGCAGTGGCGTGATCTCAGCTCATTGCAACCTCTGCATCCTGGGTTCAAGCAATTCTCCTGCCTCAGCCTCCTGAGTAGGTGGGACTACAGGTGCATGCCACCACACCTGCCTAATTTTTTTTTTTTTGTATTTTTAGCAGAGATGTGATTTCACTGTGCTAGCCAGAATGGTCTCGATCTCCTGACCTCGTGATCTGCCTGCCTTGCCCTCCCAAAATGCTGAGATTATAGGCATGAGCCACCCCGCCCGGCCTGCTTTCTGTTTTTTGTTTTTTGTTTTTTGTTTTGTTTTGTTTTTTTGAGACAGAGTTTCACTCTTGTTGCCCAAGCTGGAGTATAGTGGCATGATCTCAGCTCACTGCAACCTCCGCCTTCAGGGTTCAAGCGATTCTCCTGCCTCAGCCTCTTGAGTAGCTGGGATTATAAGCTCCCACCACCATGCCCAGCTAATTTTTGTATTTTTAGTAGAGACAAGGTTTCTCCATGGTGGCCAGGCTGGTCTCAAACTCCTGACCTAAGGTGATGCATCCACCTTGGCCTCCCAGAGTACTGGGATTACAGGCGTGAACCACTGAGTCTGGCCAGTTCTTTGATTTGTTTTTAGTGGTTGCTCTAACAACCACTAAAAACAGTCATATATGCGAAGCCATATAATATTAATTCAAAGTAACTGTGGAATGTTACACATTGTATTTAACATTACACATGTTACAAAAGTAACATTCCACAGTTACTTTGAATTAATGTTTTATGGCTTCACATATGATATGAAAGTCTTACATTATATTTTCATATACTCCTTCCCACTCTTAGCGTTTTGTCAATATACATTTTGTTTTACGTGTAAAAACACCACAGTACATTGTTCTTAGTTTTGCTTTTAATAGTAAACTGTCTTATAACAAACTATGAACATGGAAAAAAACACATCTTTTGTATTTGCCCTTATATTTATCCATTTAGGCACTCTTCCTTTTTTCCTTTCATTCCAGGTTTCTATCTTGTATTATTTCCCTTCAGCTTAAAGAACTTTGTTTAGCATTTCTTATAATGTGGGTGTTCTAGTGACAAATTCTCACAACTTTCATTGATCTAAACATTTCTTTATATTCCTATTTGAGGATCTTATTGGATAAAGAATTCTAGGTTGACTGCTTTTTCTTTAAGTACTTTAACAATGTTCCATTATCTTTTAGATTGTATTATCTGTGATGAGAAGGCAGCTGTTATTCTGTTTATGTGATGTATCTGTTTTTTTTCTTTTTCGTTTTCTTTTTTTTTTTTTTTAAGACAGAGTCTTGCTCTGTCGCCCAAGCTGGAGTGCAGTGGCGCGATCTCGGCTCACTGCAAGCTCCGCCTCCCGGGTTCATGCCGTTCTCCTGCCTCAGCCTCCCGAGTAGCTGGGACTACAGGCGCCCGCCACCACGCCCGGCTAATTGTTTGTATTTTTAGTAGAGACAGGGTTTCACCATGTTAGCCAGGAGGGTCTCAATCTCCTGACCTCGTGATCTGCCCGCCTCAGCCTCCCGAAGTGCTGGGATTACAGGTGTGAGCCACCACGCCTGGCCAATGTGTCTGTTTTATACCAACTTTTATCTGATGTGCATAGGTGTGATTTGTTGTTGTTGTTGTTGTTGTTGTTTTTTGAGACGAGTCTTGCTCTGTCATCCAGGCAGGAGTGCAGTGGCATGATCTTGGCCCACTGCAACCTCCACCTCCCGGGTTCAAGCAATCCTCTCACATCAGCTTCTCAAGTAGCTAGGACACACCCAGGCTTATTTAAAAAAAATTTATTTTTATTTCTTTTTTTGTTTTTAGTAGAGATGGGGTTTCACCACGTTGGCCACGCTGGTCTCAAACTCCTGACCTCAAGTGATCTGCCGTCATGGCCTCCCGAAGTGCTGGGATTACAGGCATGAGCCACAGTGCCTTGCTGTGATTTTCTTTTGAGTTAATCCTTTTTAGGGTTTGCTGAGCTTCTTGGATCTGTGGGTTGATTTTTTTCCCATTAGTTTGGAAAATCTTCAGCCATTATGTTTCAAATATTTTTTCTACCTATTCTGTTTTCTGAGATTGCTCTTTCTCCCTCCCTTCCTTCTTGCTTTCTTCCCTTCCTCTCTCCTTCCCTCCCTCCCTCCCTCCTCTACCTCTCAGGCTTAAGCAATCCTCCTACCTCAGCCTCCTGAGCTCCTGAGTAGTTGGGGCTGCAGGTGTGTGCCACCATGCCTGACTAATTTTTGTATTTTTTTGTAGAGATAGGGTCTTCCTATGTTGCCTAGGCTGGTCTCAAACTCCTGAGCTAAAGCAATCCTCCTGCCTTGGCCTTACGAAGTGCTGGGATTACAGGCATGAGCCACCCCACCTAGCCCTGAGATTCTAATTGCATGTATAATAGACCACTTGATATTATCCCACATATTTTTTTCCTCTTGGTACTCTAGTTTGAATAATATTTATTGACCCATCTTAAGTTTCACTGATCACTGATCTTATCTTCATCATGGTCTAATCTACTTTAAGCCCATCCAATGAATTTTGTAGATACTGTATTTTTCACTTGTAGAATTTTCATTTACAGTTGATTCTTTTTTTATTTTTTATTTTTTTTTTTTTTGAGATGGAGTCTTGCTCTGTTGCCAGGCTGGAGTGCAGTAGCCAGATCTCGGCTCACTGCATCCTCTGCCTCCCAGGTTCAAGCGATTCTCCTGCCTCAGCCTTCCGAGTAGCTGGGACTACAGGCATGCACCACCACGCCCAGCTAATTTTTGTATTTTTAGTAGAGATGGGGTTTCACCATGTTGGCCAGGATGGTCTTAATCTCTTGACCTCGTGATCTGCCCGTGTCAGCCTCCCAAAGTGCTGGGATTACAGGCGTGAGCCACCACACCCGGCCTAGAGTTGATTCTTGAGCAGCGCAGATTTGAACTGTGCAGGTCCACCTCTATACAGACTTTTTTCAATAAATATATTGAAACATTTTTTGGAGATTTGTGACAATTTGGAAAAACTTGCAGATGGACCGTGTAGTCTAGGAGTATCGAAAAAATTAAGAAAAAGTTAGGTATGTTATGAATACATAAAATATATGTATATACTAGTCTATTTTATTTACTACCATAACAGATACACGTATCTATTATAAAAAGTTTAAAATTTTCAAAACTTGTATGCACAGACTATTCTTGGTGCCATTCGCAGTTGAGAGAAATGTAAACAAATGTAAAGATGCAGTATTAAATCACTACTGCATAAAATAAACTATAGTGCACATATTGCATTACTATGATAATTTTATAGCTATCTCCTGTGGCTATTGTAGTGAGCTCAGGTGTTTCAAGTATCTACTTAAAATTCAGTGTGATGCTAAGCATCTCTGCATTAGCACTTCATCTCTCCAGAAATTGCTTATCACAGTAAAAAGTCATCTCTCGGCCAGGCATAGTGTCTCATGCCTGTAATCCCAACACTTAGAGGGGCCAAGGCAGGAGTGTAGGTGTATATACATACATATATGTGTGTGTGTTGTATGTATATACACACCCCCCCCCCACACACACACACACATATAGTTTCTTCATTTGTTTTGGTTTGTTCTGTTTCCAAACCCTTTCGTCTCTCTGGTGGTTAAGGTGAGGGGCTCCTCCTAGAGCTGTGGCTGAACTCTGGCTGTCACACAGCTTTTTGATTGAGTATACTTCTAATTAGTCCATGCCACCAATGCTGAGGGCTTTCCTTTTTATCTTTTTAGCATTTGAGCTAGGAAGGGATTAGACTGCAGTTCCAGACAGTTTTGTTCCTTTTTACATTAAACTCCAGCAGGGCCTCAGAATTCAAGCTCAGTAAGAATGCATAGGTCTTTGTGACAATAAGTGTGCGAGGTGGTGGGGGAACCTCTATCCCCATCCCACCCTGTTCCTCATCTCCACCTCTCTGATTTCATCTCCTTCCACTCTCTCATCAACCAGGCTACCTCTAGCCATGCTGTTCACTTTCCTGTTCCTCAAGCCAAAGATGCTCTCACCTTAGGTCCTTTGCACCTGCCCAGGATGCTTTTCTCTCAGATTTCCATGTGGTTCTCTCTTTTACTGAATTTATGTCTCTGGTCAAATATCACCCTTTTAGAGAGCCTTCCCCAACCACTTTTCATAAAAGATTATCCTACCCTTACTCTGGTTCTCCCAATGTCTCTTATTCTGCTTAATTTTTTTTCTTAGGCATGTATCACCATCTGTCTTTCTATATGTTACATTATTTATAGTAATCTCCAGATTAAAGATCCAGACAAACTACAGTTCCAGACAGTTTTGTTGATCAGATTTGGAGATCAAAGGATCTCCAAACAGATCCAGAGAAGGCTCCTGATAAAAGTAAGTTTAGAATCTCTCAGAATTTAGAATACCATCAGAACTCCTTGGAACTTAACAGAAGTGGTCTCCAGCTAAACAGAAATGTGTTTGATGTTCTAGGAATTGTTGACTTTCAAGGACATATCTGTTGACTTCACCCAGGAAGAGTGGGGGCAGTTGGCTCCTGCTTATCAGAATCTGTACCGAGAGGTGATGCTGGAGAACTATAGCAACTTGGTGTCAGTGGGTAAGACTTGGCTATCCATGTATCCAGAAACCCACCCATTACAGGAGAGTCATTATTTTAAATTGTTGATGTGTGGATTCCTTGAGGCTTGATTTTTGGTTCTGTATTAAAGATGTCTTATTCCCTTCGAAAACGTAGTGAGGGCATATCCGATTTGACTTTCTTGGGGAACAACTTTACTACACAGAGTTAGAATAGAAAGACCCACCCCTTTTCACTTGTGGAGGCCCTGAATACCAGAAGACTTGAACAAAACTCTGGGGATGGTTCTTAGACATCAGCATAAACATTCACACTCTTTTTTTACTACATAAGCAGGATATCAACTTTCCAAACCTAGTGTGATATCCCAATTAGAGAAAGGAGAAGAGCCATGGATGGCAGAGAAAGAAGGCCCAGGAGATCCCAGTTCAGGTGAGACCAAGTGTGTTAGTCTGTTTTTGTGTTGCTATAAAGGGATACCTGAGACTCCATAATTTATAAAGAAAAGTTTAATTGGATGGTTCTGCAGGCTGTACAGGAAGCATGGCGCTGGCATCTGCTCCTGGTGAGGGCCTTAGGAAGCTTACAATCACGGTGAAAGGCATATTACATGGTGGGAGCTGGAGCATAAGAGTGAAGGAGGAGGTGCCAGGCTCTTTTTCTTTTTCTTTTTCCTTCTTTCTTTCTTTCTTTTTTTTTTTAGACAGAGTCTCGCACTGTTGCCAGGCTGGAGTACAGTGGTGCAATCTTGGCTCACTGCAACCTCTGCCTCTGGGGTTCAAGCGATTCTCCTGCCTCAGCCTCCCGAGTACCTGGGACTACAGTTACGCGCCACCACGCTCAGCTAATTTTTGTATTTTTAGTAGAAATGGGGTTTCACTGTGTTAGCCAGGATGGTCTCAATCTCAACCTTGTGATCCACCCACCTCGGCCTTCCAAAGTGCTGGGATTTCAGGCGTGAGCCACCGTGCCCAGCCGGTGCCAGGCTTTTTAAACAACCAGATATCATGTGAACTGAGTGAGAACTCACTCATTACCATGGGGAGGACACTCATTCGTGAATGATCCACCCCCATGACCCAACACCTCCCACCAGGCCCCACCTCCAACACTGGGGATCACATTTCACCATGAGATTTGAAGGGGATAAATATTCAAACCAAATCACCAAGGCAGATGGAATTTTAATATATAGGTCAGAGTGCTCAAAGCCTCGGCTGTGGGGACGGCTCAGACCACTGTACGGAGCCTCCAGTAAACTAATATCACCCCTCCCTTCCTTACCCCTTTGCTTCACTGAGCCCTTGCAAAAGTCTCTCTGGAGTTGGAGGAAAGAGCAGTCTTGTCCTCATTAAGGTTGAGCTTGATTTTCCCTTTCTCCAGTATCCTAAGGGCTGCCTATCTAAAGCTTTCTCTAAGCAGTCAGCTGTATGTGGTATTTTCACAGAAAATCAATCTCTTTTCATTGCATTGTACAAATCGTTAATTTTCCTACACTTCATTTTTACTTTTTGCCAATGTTCATTTTACGATTCCAGCTTCAATTCTCATTCTCTTTTTAACTTACATATCTTAAGTTTTTGTAACAGCTACTTCATGAAAACTCCTGTAAGAGAAATTACCAAAGGATTCCTTCTCACCAAATCTTGTGGTCCCTAACAATCTCCTCAAACTTTGCTTTTTATTGTGAAATATTTTAGACTTTCAGAAAGGCATAGAAAACATTATAACACATTTATGTGTAGCTTCCACCTAGACTAAGAAATGAAACATAGTTGAAGCTCCACTGTCCCCCTTACACCTTTTGAAATAACCACTCTGCATTGAAATATCATTCCCATGTCTTCATGCTTTTATTGCATGTATAATGTAGTAAAAGCAGTCCATGTATATTAGTGTATACATATTAAACAATATATAGCATTGTTTTGTATGTTCTTTTTCTTTAAATAAATGGTGTATATACGTCTTCCTTTTGCTTTTCTCATTCAACCCTGGTGATATTCCTCAGTATGTTATTCTAGTTCATTCATTTCCATTGAGTTAATAAGCCACAATTTTCTTATTTATTTTCCTGTTGATAGACATTTACATTGTTTCCAAATTTGGGAGTTACAAATATTCTGCAGCAAAACTTTGTGTCCATAACTTCTTGTATACATAACGCAAGTGTTTCTCTAAGATAGTTGGTAGAAGCAAAATTGTTGGGTTGTAGAATATATGCACTTTCCTTTTGCTGGGTATTACCAATTTGCTCTTCAAAGCAGTTACACCAGTTTATTCTCCCATTAACAGGGCTTGAGAGTTTCCATAACTCAGCATCTTTGTCAACATTTGTTATTGCCAAACTTTAAGATTTTTGTAAATTCACTGGGTTATGGTATCTTGTTTCTTTCATTTTCCTGACTACTAGTGAAAGGAAGTATATTTCTCATGTTCATTGACCATCCATCCATCTCTTCTTCTGTCCTTACTCTAATGCCAGGCTCTTCTGTTAATTACCTGTTTATATCCCATGCCAATGTTTCTATAATCTTTTTTCTTATTGATTTGTAGAAAAAAAAATGTGTGTGTGTGTGTGTGTGTGTGTGTGTGTGTATTCATTCTGGATAATCTTGATAGCTTTATGTTTTGCAAATGTTTACCCTAGGTCAGTGGCCCATCTTTGACTTTTCAAAATTAGTGTCTTTTGATAGATGTGAGTTTCTCAATTTAATGTTACTGAATTTATCAGGTTTTTCTTTATTGTTTGTGCTTTTTGTTTAAGAAACCATTTTATGCCTTGTTATTCTCCTTTTTTGTAAACTTTAAAAAAAATTGTTTTTAGAGACTGGGTCTTGCTATGTTGCCCAAGCTAGCCTCGAAGTCCTGGGCTCAAGTGATTCTTCTGCCTCACCCTCTTTAGTAGGTGGGACTACAGGTGCATGCTGCTGTGCCCTGCTATCCTCCATTTAATCATATACGTGTATCATACATATATGTTTCTACATATTCCTATATTTTCAAAGTTTTGCTTTTCACATTTAGGTTTAATTCATCTGGAATTTATTTTATATAAATACATTTGTATGTATGAGGTGGAAATCTGATTAACTTTTTCCACATGGATAATCAGTCCAGGAATAGTTAATGTGCTGTGTCACCTGTCAAGTTTCTTCATATGTTTGGGTCTATTTCTGTTTTGCATATTCTTTTTCTATTGTGTTTCTCTCTTTATGTTGTTTTATTATTTTGTTTTTCTGTCCTTACTCTAATGCCAGGGTATCTTTTTTTTTTTTTTTTTTTTTTGAGACGGAGTCTCGCTCTGTCGCCCGGGCTGGAGTGCAGTGGCGCGATCTCGGCTCACTGCAAGCTCCGCCTCCCGGGTTCACGCCATTCTCCTGCCTCAGCTTCCCGAGTAGCTGGGACTACAGGCGCCCGCCGCCTCGCCCGGCTAATTTTTTGCATTTTTAGTAGAGACGGGGTTTCACCGTGTTAGCCAGGATGGTCTCGATCTCCTGACCTCGTGATCCGCCCGCCTCGGCCTCCCAAAGTGCTGGGATTACAGGCGTGAGCCACCGCGCCCGGCCGCCAGGGTATCTTAAAAACTTTCATAGTGAGACTTAATATGTGGTAGAGGTAGTTCACCCACCTTGTTCTTTAAAATTGTTCTGTTTATTCTTGGTTCCTTGTTCTATTTGAATTATGTAATCAGAGCATCAAATCACACCCACAAATACTCTGCTGGCATTTTGATTGGAATAGAATTCAATTTCTAGATCAATTTTGGGGGAGTTAACATTGTTGTGCTATCGAATCCTCCTGTCCAGGAATATGATATAGCACTCCGTTTATTGATATTTCCTAATTTTTTTCAGTAACATTTCAGGATTTTCTCTTGTACGTATTGTACATTTTTTGTTAGATTGATTCTGAAAATCTTACATTTTGTTGCTATTGTAGGTGGTATTTTTTTTCCTTTTCTTTTCCCCAAGCCTCAGTCGTGAACAGGTATATTTTTAAAAATTATGTTAGGCCGGGCGCAGTGGCTCAAGCCTGTAATCCCAGCACTTTGGGAGGCCGAGACGGGCAGATCACAAGGTCAGAAGATCGAGACCATCCTGGCTAACACGATGAAACCCCATCTCTACTAAAAATACATAAAAAACTAGCCGGGCGAGGTGGCGGGCGCCTGTAGTCCCAGCTACTCGGGAGGCTGAGGCAGGAGAATGGCATAAACCCGGGAGGCGGAGCTTGCAGTGAGCTGAGATCTGGCCACTGCACTCCAGCCTGGGCGACAGAGCGAGACTCCGTCTCAAAAAAAAAAAAAAGAAAAAAAAAAATTATGTTGCTGGCCAGGTGTGGTGGCTCATGCCTATAATCCCAGCACTTTGGGATGCCAAGGCGGGCAGATCACCTGAGGTCAGGAGTTCGAGACCAGCCTGACCAACATGGTGAAGCCCCGTCTCTACTAAAAATACAAAATTAGCCAGGTGTGGTGGTGCATGCCTGTAATCCCAGCTACTCGGGAGGCTGAGGTAGAAGAATCACTTGAACCCAGGGTGTGGAGGTTGCCGTAAGCCAAGATCGTGCCATTGCACTCCAGCCTGGGCAACTAGAGCGAAACTCCATCTCCAAAAAAAAAAAAAAAATTATGTTGCTGGTATGTAATAACAAACTTGATTTTGAATATTGACCTTTTATGCAGCCACCTTGTTTTATTCTGTTATTAATCCAATCATTGTTTGTGTATTTTCATGGGTTTTCTCTTCCTCAACTTACAATAATGAAAATAACAATAAAAGCTACCATGAATGTTCTTTCCCAGCCTCTGGATGAAATCTCAAAGAGTTCCATTGATGATCCCATTCCTTTAAATAACAAGAACAGTCTTGACTTTAGTAGTTCAGTGCAATAATAAAAACTCCTAACTTCATTCAAAACGAAATCCTCTCTTCTTCCCCACTTGCTTGAGACTCTCTCATGCTCGGATACTGAATTAGGGAGGGATGCATAAATGGCTTCTTTTCTTTTCCCCTATCTTCTTTTCCTCATCTCCTATTCAAGACCAGAATCAGGGACCTGCAGAGTGTAGATATTATTGACATTATTATTGTCTGTCGTCATTTAGAATTTGACATTTTGAATTGCTAATGATCCATCTGTGTTGGCTAAAAAATCTTATAAGAAATTATACCTTTCAGGAATACATACAGACCTGTCAGTTGAAATATTAGTAATGGTGCAACAAATTGATCAAGTAAAAATCTTAAAGGGATTTTCCTAGAACCTAGCAGCAGTCTGGGTTTCTTACAAGTCTCCTTTGTATAAGTAATACTTTCATGAACATATTAGTAACCATAGAAAGAAATATATATATACACACACACACACACACACACACACACGTTTCAATGAAAGACAGCATAATGTTCTTGTGTATATTCTTAGCTCAAACCGCATTTTTTGAACTATAATGTCTCCTGCTGCTGCCAGAGTGGGGAGGGAAACATCTTTTTATCTTTCTGAGATTGTTTTCCAAAAGTAGTTGTCAATTAAAATATTTATATTCTTAAGTCATAGCTCTGAAATTTTATTACTTAGTATTATTAGAGCAGGACTAAAAGACTCAAATATATATATTTATAAATTTTATATATATATAAATTTATATATATATAAATATATATGTAATATGACACTTTTAACCTGTTCACTGTTTCTTAATTTGCTTTCCCATTACCTCTTCAAGCAGCATAATCATATTTCAATATAGTCAAAATCTCATGCACTTATCCATATTGTTGTCTAAATCTCTGTTCCATAACCACTACAGTAATTGGTTTTTCAAAGCTTTTTTTCATTTCTTTCAGACTTGAAGAGTAAAATGGAAACCATTGAGTCAAGTGCAAAGAGTGCCATTTCACAGGAGCCCTTATATCATGGCATTATGATGGAGAGGTTCATGAGAGATGATATCATTTATTCCACATTGAGAAAAGCCTCCACATATGATGATGTCTTAGAAGGGCACCAGGAAACTTGTGTGAGAGATGTGAGACAAGCCATCTTGACCCATAAGAAGAGAGTCCAAGAAACTAACAAATTTGGGGAAAATATAATTATGCGTTCAAATGTTGTTATTGAACAGAGGCACCATAAATATGATACACCTACAAAGCGGAACACATACAAATTAGATTTGATTAATCATCCAACAAGTTACATAAGAACAAAAACCTATGAATGTAATATATGTGAAAAAATCTTCAAACAACCTATTCACCTTACTGAACATATGAGAATTCATACTGGTGAGAAACCTTTCAGATGTAAGGAATGTGGACGGGCCTTTAGTCAAAGTGCATCCCTCAGTACACACCAGAGAATCCATACTGGTGAGAAACCCTTTGAATGTGAGGAATGTGGGAAAGCCTTCAGACATCGCTCATCACTTAATCAGCATCATAGAACTCACACTGGGGAGAAACCCTATGTATGTGATAAATGTCAGAAAGCTTTCAGCCAGAACATTAGCTTGGTTCAACATTTGAGGACTCATTCTGGAGAGAAACCCTTTACTTGCAATGAATGTGGGAAAACCTTTAGACAGATTAGACACCTTAGTGAACATATAAGAATTCATACTGGGGAGAAGCCCTACGCATGCACTGCATGTTGTAAAACCTTTAGTCATAGAGCATATCTAACGCATCACCAGAGGATCCATACTGGGGAGAGACCCTACAAATGTAAAGAATGTGGAAAAGCCTTTAGGCAGAGGATACACCTTAGCAACCATAAAACTGTTCATACGGGAGTGAAAGCATATGAATGCAATCGCTGTGGAAAAGCCTATAGGCATGATTCATCCTTTAAAAAACATCAGAGACATCACACTGGAGAAAAACCTTATGAATGTAACGAATGTGGAAAAGCCTTCAGCTATAACTCATCACTTAGTCGACACCATGAAATACACAGGAGGAATGCCTTCCGAAATAATGTGTAAAAACAGGTATTTGACATGAGAACAAAAGCCAAGTGTAAATTGGTGATTTAGAATGCTTTAAAATTTCAGGACTCAAATGTGAGGAATTGGTGTAATGATGCCAACTTTTAATTTTTCCCATTGTAAATAAACATTACATTGACAGGTACTGACTACTAACACTTCTATAAAAAGTACTTAAGATTAAAATCTGGTCCTTCAAATTAAATGAATTCAGCATTATGAAAAATTAACAACATAGTTTTTTTCTGATTTCACGGTGGATTAAATTATTCTTCATGGGTATTCATGATTTGCAGACCAGCATTTGGGAACTATAACTTAAAATATCACCAACCCTACTTTTTTTAATTAAAATTTTATTTTTTTGGCCAGGCATAGTGGCTTGTGCCTGTAATCCCAGCACTTTGGGAGGTCAAGGAAGGAGGATCACTTGCCAGAAGTCAAGACCAGCCTAGACAACACAGCAAGACCCATCTCTGCAAAAAAGTTTTAAAAAAATTAGCCAGGCATGGTAGCATGTGCCTGTAGTCCTAGCTGCGCAGGAGGCTGAAGCAGAGGGATCACTTGAGCCCAGGAGTTTAAGGTTGCAATGAGCTGTGATCACACCACCGCATTTCAGGTGGGCAAAAGAGTGAGACTCTGTTTCTGCAAAAAAGAATAAAATAATACTTTTTAATGGAGAAAACTTTCACATGGTATAAAGTCCAGAAGGTGGAAACAATTGTATACAGCGAAAAGCCTCCTTCCTGTATTTCCTACCATTGATTTCTGCATAGAGGCAACCATTTTAAATAATTTTTTGTGTATCCAGCTTTTTAAAATTTATGTCCAAGAGAATACAAATACACAGTTTTCCTTTGTCTTTTTGTTGTTGTTTGTTTGTTTTGAGATGGAGTCTCACTCTGTTGCCCAGGCTGGAGTGCGGTGGCACTGTGTCAGCTCACTGCAGCCTCCGCCTCCAGGGTTCAAGCAGTTCCCTGCCTCAGCTTCCCAAGTAGCTAGGATTACAGGCACCCGCCACCACGCCTGGCTAATTTTTGTATTTTTAGTAGAGACAGAGTGTCACCATGCTGGCCAGACTGGTCTTGAACTCCTGACCTCAGGCGATCTGCCCACCTCAGCCTCCCAAAGTGCTAGGATTACAGGCGTGAGCCACCATGCCTGGCCTCCTTTGTCTTTTTAAGCAGAAATGGCCACCTCCTATACAGACACATCTGCAAGTTACTTTTTTTTTTTTTTTTTTTGAGACAGAGTCTCACTCTGTCACCCAGCTGGAGTGCAGTGGTGTGATCTCAGCTCACTGCAACCTCCACCTCCCAGGTTCAAGGGATTCTCCTACCTGAGCCTCCTGAGTAGCTGGGATTACAGGTGCATACCACCACACCCAGCTGATTTTTGTATTTTTCAGTAGAGATGGGGTTTCACCATGTTGGCCAGGCTGGTCTCAAATTCCTGACCTCAGGTGATCCACCCACCTAGGCCTCCCAAAGTGCTGGGATTACAGGCGTGAGCCACTGCGCCCAGCCTACATGTTACTTTTATTACGTGATAATATAGGCCAGTTGTAGTGGCTCATGCCTGTAATTCCAGCAATTTGGGAGGCCAAGACAGAAGGATTGCTTGAGCCCAGGAGTTTGAGACCACCCTGGGCAACATAGTGATACCCGGTCTCTAGAAAAAATTTAAAAATTAGTTGGGTGTGGTGGTGGCACTCGCCTGTGCTCCAGCTACTTGGGAGGGTGAGGTGGAGGTTTGCTTAAGCCTGGGAGATCGAGGCTGCAGTCAGCCATGATCATACCTCTGCACTCCAGCCTGAGCAACAGAGTGAGACTCTGTCTCAAAAACAAAAACCAAACAACATATCATAGATGTCATTCCTCTTCACTATATAGAGTGCCTACTTATTCTTTTTTATAGCTGCATAGTATTCCATGGTATAAATGTACTCCAACACTTCGCTATGGATGGGTTTTGGTTATTTTCAGTCTTTTGTTTACAGTGTTCAATGAATAGTCTTACACATTTTTGTTTCACACACATGTAAGTATGTAGGGTAAATTCCTAGAACTGGAATTTCTGTGCTAGAGAGTATGCGTGGAGGGTTTTTTGTTTGTTTTTTGGGTTTTTTTCCTTGTTGTTGTTGTTGTTGTTTTTTGAAACATAGTCTCCCAGGCTGGAGTGCAGTGACACAATCTCGGCTCACTGCATCCTCTGCCTCTTGGGCTCAAGTGGC
Source organism: Macaca thibetana thibetana (assembly GCF_024542745.1). Classification (NCBI taxonomy): domain Eukaryota; kingdom Metazoa; phylum Chordata; class Mammalia; order Primates; family Cercopithecidae; genus Macaca; species Macaca thibetana. The sequence goes on from NC_065578.1 coordinate 39,553,276, forward strand.
TCTACTGCCTACAGCCTCCTGAGTAGCTGAGATTACAGGTATGTGCCACCATGCCCAGCTGATTTTTGTATTTTAGTAGAGACAGGGTTTCGCCATGTAGGCCAGGCTGGTCTTGAACTCCTGGCCTCAAACAATCCATCCACCTCAGCCTCCCAAATTACTGGGATTACAGGTAATTTAATCCCAGTAATTTGGGAGGCTGCACCCAGCCAAGAGTATATGTGTTTTTATTATGGATATTGGCAAATGGGCCTTCATAGAGGTTTGGACCTATTTATTTTCCCACCGGCAAGATATGGAACTGTAGGAGCCATATCTGATGCTGAAGCATCTCCTAGACCTGGATCAACAGGCCTATCTGCCATCTGAGGAGCATCAGCTTGTTTCAATAACATGGCCTAGAAGGACCAGGTGGGCTGCACCCCTTAGAAATAGTGACCACTTTCCATACCTGGAGCCAGAGAGGAATCTGCATCTTGATTGGTAGCCCAGTTCACCAAAGTCTCAGCCGGAGAAGGAGACACCTTTCCACCAACTGTTCCAGTCTCCGACTTAATGAGGCTGGAACTGTTTGATGGATGAGAGTCCTTTTAAGGAAACTGATCCTTTTAGATTGTAAAAGATAAAGATAAAAGGATCAGTCTCTTTAAAAGGACTCATTGCAGTGAATATAATCTTGGCTGCAATCCTTCTGATGGGAATGGAAGAGAACTGATGATTGAGGCAAGGTATTTAGGATGGCAGGGTCTACCATGAATGATAGCCTGAACATACATAGCATTTTACAGGATGCTTGTGTTAGAGAGTTATAGTTAACACATGGAAGGAGACAGCAGGAGACAAAACTTTCTAATGAAAATTAACGAATGAGCATTAATTAAAATTGCTTACGATGTGGTGAAAGCTAAATACCAAAGCCAGCACCACAGTGATTTTGAACGTGTTTTATTTTTAAACCTGATAACATTTGATGAAAGTTTTAGTGATTCTGTGTTAATGGATTTCCTATCAGGTCCCTCCCCACAGCCACTACTCCAGTTACAATCCAACGCCTGGCACTTAAGATCCTCATTATATCTAGTCCTACCTTATAGCTTCAACTTCTGTTTACTTTTCTCCTTCCCATATGGGCTCTGACCAAAGTCAGTATGTTAGGATTCTTTAGGTTGCAAATAACTAGAAATCAACTGGGGCTACCTGAAGCCTCAAAGGAGGATGATGTTATTAGAGGGATATTGGGGTGTCTCATGGAATTCAGGGGCTATGATACATGCTCACAGTGGACTGGGACCAGGTCTTGAAGGACTTTGGGAAACCCAGATTGTTTTTTCCGCTCCATCTTTCACCTCTGTTTCTGTCTTCATTCTGGCCCTGCCTTTTTAAACACCTGATTGCAAATCATGGTTACTGTCAATTCCATATTTTACATATGTTCAGTTTCCATCACCCAGACAAAAGCTGTCTTCTCTTTCCATCTTCAGTGTAAAATTCCTGGGGTAAGGATTCTTATTGGCCCAGGTAGGTGAGGTGCCCACCCTTAAATCAATTGTAGGCAGAGATGTCGGGTTTTATGAGAACCATATGGATGGAGTGGCTGGAAGGGCAGGAGAACAGCTCCCGGAGGAAGGGTTTAGTGTTTGTAGAGTTCCAAATCTTACCCATTCTTCAATGCCAGCTCATGGAATCAGGATTTTGGAACTGAGAAGGGTTTAGGAACTCACCTAATCTAAAACCATAAATGGAGAATAACCATCTTCAATTACTCATATCTTATAACTCAGTCACATTTTTTTTTTAGCACATTTACTCCAAATTTGTCATCCTAGCTTTCCATACACCTGCTTTTAATTGGCTGAATATAGCCACACTTTGCCATTTTAAAGAAGTTTACTTCTTAGGTTTACTACTGCTCCAGGAAGCCTTATGTTATGCTTCAGAGCCTACCCACTGGCTTGGCTTGTTATCAGTGCCTGTGTGTTTATTTTGTTTACCCCATAGGCACTATTCCCTCCCTTTGCTGAGGACAGAAATGTCCTTCTCTAGGGGTGTGTCAGTAGGCATAGTCTCTTGTCTAGCTAGACATTTTGTCCGAGTGATTTTTTTTTTTTTTTTTGAGACGAAGTCTCGCTCTGTCCCCTAGACTGGAGTGCAGTGGCGTGATCTCGGCTCACTGCAACCTCTGCCTTCCAGGTTCTAGCAATTCTCATGCCTCAGCCTCCCGAGTAGCTGGGATTACAGGCATGCACCACCATGCCTGGCTAATTTTTTTGTATTTTATAGTAGAGATGAGGTTTCACCATGTTGACCAGGCCAGTTTCACACTCCTGACCTCAAGTGATCTGCCTGCCACGGCCTCCCAGAGTGCTGGGATTACATCCGTGAGCCACTGCGCCTGGCCTGTTTGATTTATTGTATTGACATCCCAACACTTTTTTTTTAAACGCTAATTTTATTTGTATTATTTATTTATTTATTTTTTAAAGACAGGGCCTTGCTCTGTTACCTAGACTGGAGTGCAGTGGCCCAATCCATAGCTCACTGCAGCGTTGAACTGTGCTCAATCCTCCCACCTCAACCTCCCAAGTAGTTAAGACTACAGGCTCACATCACCACGCCCAGCTAATGTTTTAAATTTTCTGTAGAGATAGGGGCTCACTTTGTTGCCCAGGCTAGTGTCAAACTCCTGGCCTCAAGTGATCCTCCCACCTCAGCTTCCCAAGTGCTGGGATTACAGGCATGAGCCATCGTGCCCAGCCCCAACACTTCTTACTCTATATCTCTATCTTAGAAATCTTTCCTGAGCTCCAGATCATTGTATTCAGTGTCCAACTGGGTATCTCCACTTGGCTATCCCACAGTCACCTCAAAGTCAATATGTCCAAAACTCAACTCATAATCTTTTCAATAAAATCTGTATTCCATAACCCAGGAAGTGGTACCACCATCTACCCAGTTCTCCAGCTTAAATTTCTTCCTCTCATCCATTACCTCCCCCAATCAGTCACCAAGTCCCATATATTCTCCTCAGTCTATCTTTTTCTCTCCATTCCCATTACCAATGTGTCAATCAGGTTCTTAGCACTTTCTAACTGCTTAAAAGATTCCAAACTGGTATTTCTATTTGTGATTTGGATTAATCTCTCTAGCCTCCCCACTGCTTCTAGAGTAATCATTCTAAAACATATGTCTAATCAAACCACATCATTGCTTGGAATCCCTCAATCATTTCTCATAACTTTAAGATAAAGGTAAGCCTGAGCAACATAGTGAGAACTTCTCTCTACAAAAATTTAAAGATTAGGCCGGGTGTGGTGGCTCATGCCTGTAATCCCAGCACTTTTGGAGGCTGAGGCAGGTGGATCACCTGAGGTCAGGAGTTCGAGACCAGCCTGACCAACATGATGAAACCCTGTCTCTACTAAAAATACAAAAGTAGCCGGGCGTACTGGCACATGCCTGTAGTCCCAGCTACTCAGGAGGCTGACGCAGGAGAATCGCTTGAACCCAGGAGGCGGAGGTTGCAGTGAGCTGAGATTGCGCCACTGCACTCCAGCCTGGGGGACAGAGCGAGACTTCGTCTCAAAAAAAAAAAATTGTTTTAAATTAGCTGGGCATCGTGGTGCATGCCTGTAGTCCCAGCTACTAGGGAGGCTGAGGTGGGAGGATTACTTGAACCCAGGAGGCAGAGGTTAGAGTGAGCCAAGATTGCACCACTGCCCTCCAGCCTGGGCGACAGAGCAAGACCCTAAGACAAAAAAAAAAAGGTAAATTTCTTAGTACAGACCAGTATAGAGCATTTCATGTTTGTCTAGAAGTGGCTCCCAAATTTCCACCCAGGCATATTTTGCTCCAGCTATAAAGACCTTATGGTTCCCTAAATATTCCATGGTATTTCATGGTTTCTGGTCCTCAGTGGTGCAATTTTCTCTTCTGTCTTTTTTTTTTTTTTTTTTTGAGATGGAATTTCTCTCTGTCACCCAGGCTGGAGTGCAGTAGCACCATCTCGGCTCACTGCAACCTCTGCTTCCTGGGTTCAAGCAATTCTACTGTCTCAGCCTCCCGAGTAGCTGGGATTACAGTTGCCTGCGACCATGCCTGGCTAATTTTTGTATTTTTAGTAGAGACCAGGTTTTGCCATGTTGGCCAGGCTGGTCTCAAACTCAACCTCAGGTGATCCTCCCTCCTTGGCCTCCCAAAGTGCTGAGATTACAGGTGTGAGTCACCGTGCCCAGCCCAACTTCTTTATTTAGTTAGTTCCCACTCATCCTCCCAGATTTAGTTTGCATCATACAAGGAAATGACATGTGATACACCTCACAAAATGTATGCCTTTCTTGGATGAGTCCTTGAATTCTTGGCTGGATTGACTAAAGAGATAAGCCTTATCCTATAGGATTTGAGACCAGAAAGTGACAACGTGGGGTTTAAATTTTATAAAATTACTATGAAATCAGTTTGGGAGAACCACATCTCAACATGAGGCAATAGCCCAGTGCAATAACTTACCACTTCAATTTGCTTTACATTGTTATTTGCTCCACGTCCCTCTTCTCTTCTTATCCTTGCTACCATGTGCTTAACACCTTCCAAATTAAAAAAAAAAAAAAATACTCTAATCCTTGCCTCAGGCTCTGTTTTCTAGAAGACTCTGGCTAAGACAGGCATAGAGCTTAACCCCAGTTTACCAATCAGTATCAATTTCTGTACTTATGTTTCAGCTATTAGGGAAACAGACTTCCTTTTTTCCCACAATGGACACAAATCTGAAAGGCTTTCATGGTCCTGGAAGCTACTAGCAGAGGAAGAGGAGGGAGGCCGCCTGGATATGGAGCAAACACAGGAGAAACAGAGCCAAGAAATGGAAAGAGAAAACTCCTTGACACAAGGGTTCATAATGTACCATATCCGAAGCTGCCTTCTTTTAGCAGAAGCATGCCCCAGTCTTTCATCCTTAGCTCATCCTCACCCCCCACCAGTTTCCTAGTCTAGGGCTACCTCCTCCTGCTTTCTCCGACTAAAAATGTCCCTTTCAATTGCAAGAAATTGGAGTTTGACTCAAGAGAGAAGCTGATTGTCATATAAGGAATAGAAGATTCTCAAATACAGAATATTGTCAATGGAGATCTCTTGAGCATGTAAAGAGTATGCCGATTATTGCTCCTATACCTGTGAGAACACAATTTGAGCAAGATAAATTCTCTTCCTTTAAGGCTCTGATACTCTAGAGCAGCACTGTACAACAGAAATATAATGTAAGCCATAACACAAATGCAAACATATATGTAATTTTAAATTTTCTAGCAGCTACATTAATACAACAAAAAACAGCAAGTAAAATTAATTTTTTTTTTTTTTTTTTTGGACAGAGTCTCACTCTGTCGCCCAGGCTGGAGTGTAGTAGTACAGTCTTGGCTCACTGCAACCTCTGCCTCCCGGGTTCAAGTAATTCTCATGCCTCAGCCTCCTGAGTAGCTGGGACTACAGGCACATGCCACTATGCCCAGCTAAGTTTTGTATTTTTAGTAGAGATGGGTTTTGCCATGTTGGCCAGGGTGGTCTTGAACTCCTGATCTCAGGTGATCCACCCACCTTGGCCTCCCATAGTTCTGGGGTTACAGGCATGAGCCACCACACCCAGCTTAATTTAAAAATGTTTTATTTAACTCAGTTTTATTAGTCTGTTATCATGCTGCTAATAAAGACATACCCGAGACTGGCTAATTTATAAAGGAAAGAGGTTTAATGGACTTACCATTGCACGTGGCTGGAGAGGCCTCACAATCATGGTGGGAGGCGAAGGAAGAGCAGGCATATCTTACGTGGCAGCAGGCAAGAAGCTTGTGTAGGGGAACTCCCCTTTATAAAACCATCAGATATTGTGAGACTTAGTCACTATCACAGGAATAGCACAGGAAAAACTCGCCCCTATGATTCAATTGCCTACCACTGGGTCCTTCCCATAACATATGGGGATTATTAAAATTCAAGGTGAGATTTGGGTGGAAACATAGAGTCAAACCATATCACCGGTATATCCAAAACATTATCATCTCAACATTTAATCAATGTAAACATTATTAGTGAGTTATTTAACCTTTTTTTTTTGTACTTAGTCTTCAAAGTGCTTGCAAATTTCATAGCACATTTCATTTTGGACTAGCCACATTTCAAGTGTTCAAGAGCCACATATGACTAGTGGCTACTGTATTGGACAGTGCAGCTCTAGGAGTAATCACATAAAGACTTACTCTGATATATGGAGGACTGCAGTCAGTACAATGTTACAGGTACAATCCTGTGCTCCAAAAGACCAAGGAGGGAAGAATGGACACAGAGAAAAATGGGCCATTTGTGTCTAGCAGTATTTTGATGGTTACAGACCTGGAGGTAGAAGAACCAAATCAATGACTTTTGCATACAGGTGGGCCTTAAGGACTCAGACTTCCTAGGATAGCTTTTGGGGGAAAGGGCATTCTTTTCTCAGTTTTGAGACCCACAGTCTTTAGGCTGAAAGTTATGTTTTGGATATTTATTTTCCCCACAAATTCCATGACTGTTTCTAAATCTCTTCTGCTTCACTCTACCCAGTGTCATTGCCCCTCAAACTCCATTTGAAGAGTGGTCCATGTGTGAGGGGGCTGGGGAGGGGTTTTCCTGGCATTCAGTTTACATCTCAAGTAAGAAAGGTTATGTTGGGGAAGAGGCAGAAAGTTTTTGTAGCCTCAATCTAGAAATGCCTTCTCATATCTCAGTGGATTAAAAAGCATTTCCTCAATGATATGGTTTGGTTGTGTCCCAACCCAAACCTCATCTTGAAGTGTAGCTCCCATAATTCCCACATATCATAGGGGAGGTACTGGGTAGGAGGTAATTGAATCATGGGGGCAGGTCTTTCCTATGCTGTTCTCGTGATAGTGAATAAATCTCACAAGATCTGATGGTTTTGTTTTGTTTTGTTTTTGAGACGGAGTTTCACTCTTGTTGCCCAGGCTGGAGTGCAGTGGCGCGATCTCAGCTCCCTGCAACCTCCGCCTCCTGGGTTCAAGCGATTCTCCTGCCTCAGCCTCCTGAGTAGCTGGGATTACAGGCATCTGCCATCATGCTTGGCTAATTTTTTGTATTTTTAGTAGAGATAGGGGTTCACCATGTTGGCCAGGCTGGTCTTGAACTCCTGACCTTAGGTGATCCACCAGCCGTGGCTTCCCAAAGTGCTGGTATTACAGGCGTGAGGCACTGCACCCAGCTGACCTGATGGTTTTATAAAGGTATGTTCCCCTGCAGATGTTCTCTCTTGCCTGCCACCTTGTAAGAGGTGACTTTGCTCCTCCTTCACCTTCCATGATTGTGAGGCCTCCCTAGCCATGTGGAGCTGTGAGTCAATTAAATCTCTTTCCTTTACAAATTACCCAGTCTCAGGTATGTCTTCATTAGCAGCATGAGAACAGACTATTTAATACACTCAACTTCCATATTTCTTTTTTTTTTTTTTTTTTTTTTTTGAGACAAGAGTCTCGGTCAGCCACCCAGGCTGGAGTGCAGTGGTATGATCTCGGCCCACTGCAACCACCATCTCCCAGGTTCAAGCAATTCTCCCATCTCAGCCTCCCGAGTAGCTGGGATTACAGGCACCTGCCATCATGCCCGGCTAAGTTTTGTATTTTAGTAGAGACAGGGTTTCACCATATTGGCCAGGCTGGTCTTGAACTCCTGACCTCAGGTGATCCCCCCGCCTTGGCCTCCCAAAGTGCTAGGATTACAGGTGAGAGCCACCGTGCCTGGCCTCAATTTCCGTATTTCTAAGAAAAAGAACATTTTCCTACATAACCACAAAATCATTATGACACTCAGGAGACCTATAATTGATTGATAATATTATCTAAAACACAAGTCACTTCAAAATTTTCCCAACTGACACACCAGAGTAGCTGGGACTACAGGCACATATCACCATCCTCAGCTAATTTTTGTATTTTTTGTAGAGACGTGTTTTCACCATGTTACCCCAGCTGGTTTCTGAACTGAGCTCAAGGGATCCACCCACTTCGGCCTCCCAGAATGCTAGGATTACAAGTGTGAGCCAGTGCACTCGGCCTGTAGTTGTCTTAATTTAATGTTTTTTTCTTTCTTCTTTTTTTCTTTTCTTTCTTCTTTTTTTTTTTTTTTTTTTTTGACAGAATCTCACTCTATCACCCAGACTGGAGTGTAGTGGCCTGATCTCGGCTCACTGCAAACTCCGCCTCCCAGGTTCAAGTGATTCTCTCGCCTCGGCCTCCCAAGTAGCTGAGATTATGGGCGCCTGCCACCAAACTTGGCTAATTTTTTGTATTTTTACTAGAAATGGGGTTTCACTATGTTGGCCAGGCTGGTCTCAACTCCTGATCTCCAGTGATCCGCCTACCTGGGCCTCCCAAAGTGTTTCTATTACAGGCATGAGCCACCATGCCTGGCCAATTTAACGTTTTTCTATTTTTGTTTTAAAATATTTACCCATTCTAAGTCCAAAGATATTTTCCTATATTATATTCTAAAGGCTTTTTAGTTTAGGATTTCACATTTAGGTCTTAATCCAACTGGAATTGATTTTTGTGATGAAATGAGAGAGGTCCTGTTTTTTTGTTTTGTTTTATTTATTTTTGAGACAGAGTCTCCCTCTGTTGCCCAGGCTGGAGTGCAGTGGTGTGATCTCTGCTCACTGCAACCTCTGCCTCCTGGTTCAAGCGACTCTCCTGCCTCAGCCTCCCGGGTAACTGGGACTACAGGTGTGTGCCACCACACCCAGGTCATTTTTGTACTTTTTAGTAGAGACAGGGTTTCACCATGTTGGCTAGGATGGTCTCGATCTCTTAACCTCGTGATCCGCCCGCCACGGCCTCCCAAAGTTCTGGGATTACAGGCGTAAGCCACCGTGCCTGGCCTTCATATTGTCAGAACCTTCATTGAATACACCGTCTTTTCTCCATGGCTGTATGATACCACCTTTGTCACAAATCCAGTTTTCAAGTGTAAGTGATAAACCGTAAAGAAAAGCAAAGAATCAAGTATCTGCTTTTGATAAAAATAAATAAATAAATAAATATAAGAAAAGCAAAGTGTCATAGAAGTCGGGCTAGTGGTTTTCTCAGGAAGTGTATCTGCGAAGAACCTGACACTTCTTTTTTCGCTCTAATGACTTGTCTGTTCATAATAATTACACTTTGCTTTATATTTCAGAATAAAATTGTGTTATATTTATCAATAAACGTTTAGTTAAAAGTAAGCAAACAGAAAAAACATATATATATTGATGAGGGAAGCGCCAGCATCTCTCAAAAGTGAGTTCGTGGTTTTGCTCTCACTGGAAAAGCTGGCGGGAGGTGCTAAGGTGGGGATGCTGAATCCACGGATGGCCAAGCCTAGACGCGGCACTTCACCGGGGGCAGCGACCGGCCCAGACCTTGCTTGGACTGTCCTGGTGGTAACTGGGAGACCTTGCCAGAGAGGGAGCTTACAGGTCAGCTGCGCCCGGAATTAAACGACCCACAGACAGCGGCGCAAACACAGGGACTGACCGGCTTTAGCGAGCTCCCAAAACCTGCCCTCCCATAAGCAGCACCCTCCGCCGCCCACAGACACAGATTTCCGCCCCAGCCGCAGGCTCGCGAGGTAGGCGGCGCCGCGAAGGCCTCTGGGAAGGCGGTCCGTGGGCAGCCGCGGGGCACTCTGGGACTGGGCTCTGGGCGGCTTTTTTGCAAGTGGCGGGGCAGGCAGTGTAGACCGCTCCGGCAGCGCGCTCTGCCCGGCTTCTTCAGTCTCCTCGCTGGGAGCGTCCGAGAGCAGCTCCGAGGCCGCGGCGAAACCAGGTGGAGTCCGAGGTTCGGAGGAGTATCCGAGGTTAGGGGAAGGCCGGAGAATGGGGTGGGAGGCTGCGTTTCGGAGCCTAGGGTTCTGTTCCTGCGATCGCCGCGTTCCGCTCCCTTGGTGGGAGCGGCTCCCCTCGCAGGCCGGGTTCCCGTTCTGGACCTTCGCCCTCGGAACACGGTGCTGTCGGCCGGGACTCCTTCCCGAGGTGGACGACTCCTTGCTCTCATTCCTGGCTCTGCCAGGACTGTAGGAAGTGCGCAGTACACTTTAGGGCATGCATGGCACTCCCTGGGAGACAGTGCTTTAGGGCCAGAGAAAAGATCTCCGCTGAAGGCAAACGCCCGCGCAGCCCACAAGTCCGGGCTGCACTCAACAAGTCAGGATGTTGCCATCGGCAATTCCGCAGAAGGCCGGAGCCCATCAGAGAGAAAGAGCCGCTGTCATAAGGTCTCTTGCCTGAGCTGTTGGGTAGAGAATGGAGCTGGAAGAGGGAACTGATCTCGGAGCTCCTCGGGGACCTTGGTTATGTTTGACCCTTTTACTTTCAGGGAGCGGGGATTGGCTCGTCACTGCATCCAGAGTACGGGGGAAAGGAAGAAATCTTGGAGAGAGTTTGCCCCAGGAGAGAGGCGAGCCTTATGTAGACTAGGATCTGGGGTGGGTAACTGGGGTGGGTAACAGTCTGTGCAGTGTGAATCTGAGAGGAGAAAACACCCAACATGGGAATGGTCAGGTAAGAAAGGACCAGAAGTTCCGGTTCTACGATAGCAAGGACCTAAGTTGCTAATTTAGGTTCTTTAATGCAGACCTGGTCTTTCAAAACTTCTTTCTCTTCCCTAGCCTTGTCATTTCAGCATTCTGGCCTTCCCTGTGAGGAGGGAGATCAACTAAGTCACAGGTGAATAAGAGTTTCTTCTCTTCTAAAGTTTAATCTCCTTTGTCAGGGGGAATCGATACACTCTCTCATCTCTTACTTGGGAAAAACAAGATCTATCTTTATCGAGTGCTAATATGTGTACTATATGTTATCACTCAATGGTCGGATAGCTGAGTAGGGTTAGTAGGTATTTTAAAGATGTGTCAATAACTTAAGGAAAACTAGAACCTTGTCCAAGCTTACTCAAAAGGCAAGTAGCATACTACTAAATGCTACCGAACCACTCAGAATTAGGTTCAGAATCCAGATCTGTAGGAGGACTCTCAGACTCTTGGCATTATGCTATTTCCCAGCATGCCATTCACTTACTACCTAACAATTTTGCCCTACCTGTGTACTACCTGTATTATTCTTATATGTTTTTACTTACTTTTGTTAAATCAAACTTGTCCTAAGAAACAATATCTGTGAAATTAGCCATTTGATGGCTGCTCCAATAACAGTATAGTTATTCTAAGGTGTATCTAAAAATGTCAGTCCATGCGCTATGTAAAATCGTCTCGTGTCAGAGATACAAACTACAATTTGGGACACAATGCACTGCATTATGCTCTCTTCTGGATTCTTTTCTGGGTAGGAAAGTCCCAGCCGCGCATCTGAGTGTCAGTTATCCATTCTTAGTGTACTGTTTTATTCTTATAGATGAATACTTTCACAGAGAATGCCCCGCTTTGTATCTTCTCCAAAAGACATTTCACTTACCTGTTTAGGACTACCTGTTCTCAATGTTGTATGTAAAACAAGTAGGAACTCCATACATTTCAGGAGCTTACTCTCTCTTTGGGGAGTTAATGTGTACACAGAAAATAGTCTAACTCTGTGCTGTTCAATAGAGCTTTCTGTGATCAGGGAACTGTTCTCTATCTGTGCCTTATCTGTATCCACCAGCCAGATGTACCTGCTGAGCATTTAATACATGGCTAGTGCAACTGAGAAGTGAGTTTTATTTTAATTAATTTAAATTTAAGTAGCCACGTATGGCTAGTGGCTACTAGTGGTTACCATATTGGACAGCCAGGTCTAGATATTTGAAATAAAATATTTTATGATTAATTGATTTGGACTTGGAGTTCCCCCTTACCCCCCACGAAAACCTCATAGCATATATGTTACAAATGCGCTTTAACTTTAGTTTCTTAGTGAAGGGTAAAGATTCTTACCAATTTTCAGAGACTTCATAGTTGAAATAGTTTCTTGAAATTATTTAAAGCACATTTACGGTTTATAACACTTGTGCAAATGTACAGCTTCTGTGTTTTGTTACTATTGAAATATCCTGTAAAGCAAGAACTTTATAGGATACTCTATAAGCAAAAGTCTTACTATTGTGTTATTTGTGTTCATTGCAGATAACTTTCCTTCTAGCTATCTATGTTTTCTTTTATTAGTGACATTTAGACTATTTGAAAATCAGTTAAACACAACCACAATTGATATTAATGATGTTTTCAGGGCATCACTTCTTACGCTTTGACATAGGAGTTGGTGCGTTCAACTTATTTCTCTGCTTATTAGAATAATAGAATAACAAGAAGGAGACATTTGGTTCATAGCTATCTCTATCAGCTTAAATTCTATGTCAAATTATTTATTTTCCTGGCACTCAAAGTCAAACACTAGTGGACTGGTTGCATCTTGTTTTGTTTACTCTCTATGCAGGTTAGATATGTGGGGTTAGGAGGAAGGCTTAAAAAGAGTATCTTCATAATTTGCCTAGTTTCTTTTCTTTTTTTTTTTTTTTGAGACGGAGTCTTGCTCTGTTGCCCAGGCTAGAGTGCAGTGGCGCGATCTCAGCTCACTGCAAGCTCAGCCTCCTAGGTTCACGCCATTCTCCTACCTCAGCCTCCTGAGTAGCTGGAACTATAGGTGCCTGCTGCCACGCCCGGCTAATTTTTTGTACTTTTAGTAAAGAGATGGGGTTTCACTGTGTTAGCCAGGATGGTCTCGATCTCCTGACCTCGTGATCTGCCCGCCTTGGCCTCCCAAAGTGCCAGGATTACAGGTGTGAACCACTGTGCCCGGCCACCTAGTTTCTTAAGATTAAAAAATACTTGAAAGACAAAACAATCAAACATAATGTGTGGTCTTTGTTTCCTGGATTAAAGAAAAGCTATCTGGGACATTTTGAGGACAGTTGGGGAAATTCAAATATGAACCGGAATGTTAAGGAATTACTAATTTTGTTAGATGTGATAATGTAGTTATGAGGAGAATGTCATTTGGAAGATAGTATTGTGGTTATGAAGAATGCCATTTGGAAATGTATGCTGAAACATTTAGATTTTAAAGTGTTATGATGTCTGTAATTTACTTCAAAATAGGTCAGCCAAAACAAAAAAGTACACACACAAGAAGCAAATACAGCAAAATGTCAGCAGTTGTTCATCTACATGGTGTGGACATGGGTGTTCATTGTTTTATTCTTTCTACTTCTCTGTATGTTTGAAAATCTTTTTTTATTTTTATTTTTTTTGAGACGGAGTCTTCACTCTGCCGCCCAGGCTGGAGTGCAGTGGTGCTATCTCAGCTCACTGCAACCTCCGCCTCCTAGGTCCAAGCAATTTTACCCCCTCAGCCTCCCGAGTGGCTGGGATTACAGGTACCTGCCATCACACCTGGCTAATTTTTCATATTTTTAGTGGAGATGAAGTTTCACCATGTGTTGGCCAGGCTGGTCTCAAACTCCCGACCCCAGGTGATCTACCTGCCTCGGCCTCCCAAAGTGCTGGGATTATAGGCTTGAGCCACTGTACCCAGCCTTGAAAATCTTTATAGTAAAAAGTTGAGGCCGGGCGCAGTGGCTCAAGCCTGTAATCCCAGCACTTTGGGAGGCCGAGACGGGCGGATCACGAGGTCAGGAGATCGAGACCATCCTGGCTAACACGGTGAAACCCCGTCTCTACTAAAAAATACGAAAAACTAGCCGGGCGCGGTGGCGGGCGCCTGTAGTCCCAACTACTCGGGAGGCTGAGGCAGGAGAATGGCGTGAACCCGGGAGGCGGAGCTTGCAGTGAGCTGAGATCGGGCCACTGCACTCCAGCCTGGGCGGCAGAGCGAGACTCCGTCTCAAAAAAAAAAAAAAAAAAAAAAAAAAAAAGTTGAAAGAAAAAGGGTAGTGAGATACTGGATGTAAAACACTTGGCTCAGTGTCTGGCACACAATAATTAACCACACAATAAATACTCTCTGTTATAGCAGTAAATTTTGAGTTTTTAATCTCTAATAGGCAGATTTTTTTCCCATTATAAGCTAGTTTCTTGTGGAGGGAGAAAATAAACTTAATGGGAAACCCCAATTTAGTGACAGACACCAATTTCTAAAATATATATATTTTTTATATTATATATTTTATATATACAATATGATAAATATATATTATATATATTTATATATATACACCACTATATATATATAAATATATATATACTTTTTTTTTGAGACAGAGTCTTGCTCTGTCAACCAGGCTGGAATGCAGTGGTGTGATCTCGGCTCACTGCAAGCTCCGCCTCCCCGGTTCACGCCATTCTCCTGCCTCAGCCTCCCGAGTAGCTAGGTCTACAGGCACCCACCACCATGCCTGGCTAATTTTTTTGTATTTTTTTTAATAGAGACGGGGTGTCACCGTGTTAGCCAGGATGGTCTCGATCTCCTGACCTCATGATCCTCCCTCCTCAGCCTACCAAAGTGCTGGGATTACAGGTGTGAGCCATCGTGCCCAGCCCCAATTTCTATAATATTAAGAGGATAATTTATGAAGTCAAGCTACTAATTTCCATGTGTTGCTGTAACATCCTCTTATTATTTCATGCATTAATTTGTGTTAGACTATATTTATTCGTATTTATCTATAGTCGATCTTTGAATTTTGCCATACTAGGTTCCTTGAACTGCATTTAAAAACAGTTATTGCAGAGCTACTTTCTCTCAAGGAACAGTTTGTAGTTGAGGTTCATTTTCCTCATCAAGGACTTTGTATCAAGGGAATTGTAGAAGGTGGCCCTTGGTAAACTTCTCAAACATTGTTCCTACAAAGATGTATATTCACTTAAAATAATGAAATACTCTTTCAAGTTAATAGAATTTTGAAGCAGAAAAGGCAAACCTCAAATCTCCTTTTTTTTTTTTTTTTTTTTCTTTTTCTTGAGACAGAGTCTTGCTCTGTCACCTAGGCTGGAGTGCAGTGGCACAGTCGCGGCTCACTGCAACCTCCATCTCCCTGTTCAAGCAATTCTCCTGCCTCAGCCTCCCGAGTAACTAGGAATACATGTGTGTGCCACCATACTCAGCTAATTTTTGTATTTTTAGTAGAGATGGGGTTTCACCATGTTAGCCAGGTTGGTCTTGAACTCCTGACCTCAAGTGATCTGCCCACCTCAGTCTTCCAAAGGGCTGGGATTACAGGCGTTAGCCACCTGCCCGGCCTCAAATTTCTTTTTAAATCTGAAGAAACTGAGACCAAGAAAGGTGGTTTGCTTAAAGTCACACACAGTATGTTAGTGGAAGATCCAGGAATAAAACTATTTTTCCCCTTTAAAAATTCTGTGGTGGCTTACGCCTGTAATCCCAGCACTTTGGTAGGCTGAGGTGGGTGGATCATGAGGTCAGGAGATTGAGACCATCCTGGTTAACACGGTGAAACCCCGTCTCTACTAAAATACAAAAAATTAGCCGGGCATGGTGGCGGGTGCCTATAGTCCCAGCTACTCAGGAGGCGGAAGCAGGAGAATGGTGTGAACCCAGGAGGCGGAGCTTGCGGTGAGCCGAGATCGCGCCACTGCACTCCAGCCTGGGTGACAGAGCGAGACTCCGTCTCAAAAAAAAAAAAAAAAAAGAAAAATTCTGCCAAGTGATATATATGGATTATATAAGGAACCCTATTGCAATACATATCTGTACTACAACTCTATGGCATTACTAATTGGTCATAAATAAACTGGCTTTTTTAAAGAATATAAGTCAATAATTTGTCATGATTTTGTTTTTATCTTACTGAAATTTGAAAGTGCTTTTGAGAAAGTTTTTATTTGAACAGTGCATTTCTTTAACATGTTATGCAGGGCCCTTCTAGCCCAATCCAGAGCTGTGCCATGGCAGAGACAAGAGAAGAGGAGACAGTGTCAGCAGAAGCCTCCGGGTTCTCAGACTTGAGTGACTCAGAATTCCTGGAGTTTCTGGACCTAGAAGATGCCCAAGAGTCAAATGCTTTAGTTAACATGCCTGGCCCATCTTCTGAATCCCTTGGGAAGGATGATAAACCCATAAGCTTACAAAACTGGAAAAGAGGATTGGATATCTTATCACCCATGGAGAGATTCCACCTTAAATATTTGTATGTCACTGACCTGGCTACTCAGAACTGGTGTGAACTGCAAACAGCATATGGGAAGGAGCTTCCTGGTTTTTTGGCACCTGAGAAGGCAGCTGTTTTGGACACTGGTGCCAGCATACACCTAGCTAGAGAACTAGAACTTCATGATCTTGTGACTGTCCCAGTCACCACTAAAGAAGATGCTTGGGCAATTAAGTTTCTGAACATACTTTTGATGATTCCTGCCCTGCAGTCAGAAGGGCACATCAGAGAGTTTCCCGTGTTTGGGGAAGTGGAGGGTGTACTTCTTGTTGGAGTGATCGATGAGCTGCACTATACAGCCAAGGGGGAACTGGAACTGGCAGAACTCAAGACACGCAGGCGCCCTATGCTCCCTCTGGAAGCTCAGAAAAAGAAAGACTGTTTTCAAGTCAGCCTATACAAGTATATCTTTGATGCCATGGTACAAGGTAAAGTGACCCCTGCTAGCTTAATCCACCACACGAAGTTGTGTCCAGAAAAGCCACTCGGGCCATCAGTGCTGAGGCATGCCCGGAAAGGAGGCTTCTCTGTGAAATCTTTGGGTGACCTCATGGAACTGGTCTTCTTGTCTCTAACACTGTCAGACCTCCCAGTTATTGATATCTTGAAGATTGAGTATATCCACCAAGAGACTGCCACGGTGCTGGGTACTGAGATTGTAGCCTTTGAAGAGAAGGAGGTGAGAGCCAAGGTGCAGCATTATATGGCCTACTGGATGGGCCACCGAGAGCCCCAGGGAGTCGATGTGGAGGAGGCTTGGAAGTGCCGGACATGTACATATGCAGACATTTGTGAGTGGAGAAAGGGCAGTGGAGTACTCGGCTCTACACTGGGGCCCCAAGCCAAAAAAGCCAAATGAATAGAAGGTATGCTTTCAAGAATGTCGATCCTTCCTGCTCCTGCTGTACCTAAGCAAAAGAGGACCAGTCTCTGAGCTTGGCTTTTATGGACAGTGTTCTTATTTTGGTTCTTTTTTTATTTCCACAACCTTTAACCACATTCAGTCCAGGACCAAGGCTCAGGGATGAGTGGGAGAGATGGGTTATACTACCCTGGAGCTTCACCATGATTGCCTAAGAAGACAGATGCTCATCATGGCTGGAATGAAGGTATCCTTCAGTAAACGTTGCTTTCTTAAGAAAATTCTTCAGTTTCTGATAAGTCATCCTATTTTTATCTTGATTAAGGCTTTCTACAATTACATAATACAATGAAATGCTGTCCGGGACAGTTGAACTGATGGTTTTTTCATAGTTGCAGTCCTTCAAAGATGGCCACCATACATAGTTGTGTACATGTTATTCCAAGCCTTTAAATACATACATAAACATATTTTTGAATCAGAATGAACAGACCAAAACATAAACGTAATAAATATTCTCAAAGAGACAAGGAAAGATGAAGTAGATATGAAAAACATAATACATGGCTGGGTGCAGTGGCACACGCCTGTAATCCCAGCACTTTGGGAAGCTGAGGTAGGTGGATCAGCTGAGGTGAGGAGTTCAAGACCAGCCTGACCAATGTGGTGAAAGCCCATCTCTACTAAAAATACAAAAATTAGCCGGGGGTGGTGGTGTGCACCTGTAGTCCCAGCTACTTGGGAGGCTGAGACAGGAGAATAGCTTGATCTGGGTAGGCAGAGGTTACAGTGAGCTGAGATCACACCGCTGCACTCCAGCCTGGGCAACAGAGTGATACTCTGTCTTTAATAATAATACATGAAGTAACATCTAACATTCACATATTACAGTCCAGCAGTAACACTCCTGGGTATATGCTGTAAGAAACATACATGTACAATAGAAAATGTGAACACGAATATACTTTGTGGCAGTTTCACAATAGCAAAAGCCTAGAAGCTACCCAGGTGCCCATCATCGGAAGAGTGGATAATGTACAGTAGCCAAAACAAATGAGCTACAGTGACATAAAACAATATGCATGAATATTAGCAGCACAACATTAGGTGAAAAAAGTCCTAAAAATTACATACAGCACGATACCCTTTTTATAAGGTGAAAAATAACATTTAAAGGAAAATGTAAAGGTAGTGGAGAGGAATCCCAATGCATCTTAGAAGGCAGTGGAGCTCTTAACTACAAACATCATCAAAGAAGCTGGAGGAAGGAATGATACAGATGTCACCTGGAAGATAAGGACTTGTTTGTGGTGACACTACTGGAGAATTTGCAGAAGTCAGTGCATGGGGAGGGCAATTGGCAGGGGGAGAGTTTTCTGTATTAACTGGAACGTTAAGAGCCAACAGAACATGGTGAATGTTGTTAGTATGATTCCATGCTATACATGAGCTGGTAAATCCTGGACATCTGTAGAAGATAAGGTAGGTTGTCTCTGGAGGCCCTTCTTAACTACACATACTCTTCTTATGGACCCTGAAATCTTATGATGACTTTTTACTGAGTGACTCTTATGGCCAGGCACTGTACTAAGCACATTGTAATTAAATCTGTATCCATTATCTCCAGCGAGGGAACTGAGGCCTAGAAGGGTTATATAATTTTCCTAGCTGGGTGTGGTAGCTCACACCTGTAATCTTAGTACTTTGGGAGGGCAAGGTATGAAGATCACTTGAGGACAGAAGTTAAAGACCAGCCTGGGCAACATAGCAAGACCCCATCTCAAAAAAAAAAAAAAAAAATCTAGGCATGGTGGTGCATGCCTGTAGTCCTAGGTACTTGGTAGGCTGAGGCAGGAGGATCACTTGAACCCAAGAATTCAAGGTTACAGTGAGCTATGATCATGCTACTGCAAAAAAAAAAAAAAAAGTTTCCAGGGTTCCACTGTTTGAAAGTGGTAGACTGCAGCCTAGATATGTCTGACTGCAGTACTTATGTTCTTAATCATTATGCTATGAAAGTTTTCTTGTTGAACCTCCTGGACTGTATGTTATTATAGGCCCTAGTAAGTTTAGAGTTAAATTGGGAGCATAGTAAGCTGTACCTTATGGGATAAACAGTATTAAGCTAATAGTCTTCAAGAAAAGAACTTGCTCAAGTTCTATAGCATCATCTTAGTTATACCAGAAGTTTTAAGAACAGGAAAAAGGGACGGGCGCAGTGGCTCAGGCCTGTAATCCCAGCACTTTGGGAGGCTGAGGTGGGCGAATCACCTGAGGTCAGGAGTTGAAGACCAGCCTGGCCAACATGGTGAAACCCCATCTCTACTAAAAATACAAAAATTAGCTGGGTGTGGTGGTGCACACCTGTAATCCAAGCTACTCAGGAGGCTGAGGCAGGAGAATCACTTGAACCCAGAAGGCAGAGGTTGCAGTGAGCCGAGATCACACCACTGTACTCCAGCCTGGGCAACAGAGCAAAACTGTCTCAAAAAGGAAAAAGAAAATTTGTTTTCAGATACTGACATTATTGAGAATTCAGTAATTCCTTGAGACTTCAAATCCTTATTTTAAGTTAACATCTTCTGGTTATAACCTTAGGGTTTCTCATAAGTTGAGACATCGTTAGTTGGGACCACCCCAGGATCACTGCTTATGAATGTTTGTGCCCCCTCAAATTAGTATGTTGAAATCCAAACCCTCAATATGGTAGTATTAAGAGGTGGGCCTTTGGGAGGTGATTAGGTAATGAGGGAACAGCCCTCATGAATGGGATTGGTGCCCTTATAAAAGAGTTCCAAGGGAACTCTTCAGTCTTTCCATGATGTGAGGACACAGTGAGAAGGTGCCCCCAAAACTATGAGAAATACATTTTTGTTGTTTATAAGCCACTCAGCTTGTGGTGTTTTGTTATAGCATCTCGAATGACTAAGACAATCACTGATGCCATTTTCTATAACAAATACCTTCCTGTTTCAGCCTTCGCATGTCTAATAATGTCATCTCTCCCTTATGAATTCTGCCTAACATGTCTGAACTCCAAATTACAGCCCTGGTGGACGTTTGTTTAGTGAGTGGATAAAAGAGATGTCACAACAAAGCTATTTCTTGATTTTTAAAAAATTGTTTTCTGGGCCAGGAAATGAGTTGAATACCTTAATTGGGATTAGGATCAATTGTTTATAATAGAAATCACCAAAACAATAGTGGTTAAACAAAATAGAAGTGTATTTCTCACTTAAAAGAAGCCTAACTATAGTTAGTCCAGGACTGGTGTGGCACCCTATGATGTCAAGAGCCCAGATTCCTTCCCTCTTGTTTCTCTGACACAAACATGTATCTTCTTCATAGTCCAAAATGGCTGGCCAAAATCCAGTCACCCATTACACATTCAGCATAAAGTTGGAATAGCAGAAAGGCACCCCTTTAAGGACACTTTTAAAATGTGTACTACTACTTTCACTTAGAGCCCACTGGCCAAAATTTGGCCACCTCGTCATAGCTAACTGCAAGAAAGGTTGGGATGTGTAGTTTTTATTCTCAGCAAGCATATGCCCTGACCAAAACTAAATTCTATGACTGCAAGAAAGGGGAGAATGGAGAGAGGATTTGGAGAAAATGGCAGCATAGAAAGCACCAGAAATCTGTCTCCCAGCCTAGACAGCAGCTGCACTGGCAGAATCTATCTGATATAACTATTTTGGAATCTGGAGTCTATTGAAATTTTGCAACTTCCAGGGGAAGATGATAAATTGTAGTTAATTTTGGTCAATTTCAACTCTTAGGACAGTAGTAACTACCAGTTCCTCACCCCTCAGTCCTATGGCTACAGCTGTGCACATATTTCTGGAGCAGTTTGCATACAGCTTGAGTTTTTCCTCCTTCATTTTTCTTTTAACTCCTTTTGGGAGCAAGACATTGAAGACCAGGACATTCAAAAGCAACTGCATATATGGGGAAACTAGAAAATCACCATGTATGCTGAGGGGAGGTGCAGAATTAAAAAAGGCCTGAGTAGAAAAGTTTATATTTCATGCAGATTCTTGGGACAGACACAGCCTAAACAATGAAATAAAATAGAAACCCTGAGGAATGGGGAAAATCTGATATCCAGAGTTACCACATTAGATTAAAATGTCTAGTATTTGGCCGGGCATGGTGGCTCACTCCTGTAATCCCAGTGCTTTGGGAGGCCAAGGTCGGTGGGTTGCTTGAGGTCAGGAGTTCAAGACCAGCCTGGCCAACATGGCGAAACTGTGTCTCTACTAAAAATACAAAAATTAGTGGGGCATGGTGGTTCTGAGGTTTTGGGACTCAGACTGGCTTCCTCGCTCCTCAGCTTGCAGATGGCCTATCTTAGGACTTTACCTTTTGATCATCAGTACTCCTTAATAAACTCCCCTTCATATGTACATCTATCCTATTCTGTCCCTCTGGAGAACCCTGACTAATACACTGGATGACAGCACATCTGTTTACAGCATGGATGACTGACTATTTTAAGCCCACTGTTGAGAACTGCTCAGAAAAAAAGATTCCTTTCAAACTTACTGCTCATTGATAGTATACCCGTTCATCCAAGAGTTCTGATGGAGATACATAAGGAGATTATTGTTTTCATGCCTTCTAACACAACATCCACTCTGCAGCCCATGGATCAAGGAGTCATTTTTAATTTCAAGTGTTGTTGTTTAAGAAATATATTTCATAAGGCTGTAGCTGCCATAGATAGAGATTCCTCTGATGGATTTGGGCAAAGTAAATTGAAAACCTGAAAAGGAGTCGTCATTTTAGATGCCATTAAGAATGTTGATATTTTGTGACTTACCTGTAATCCCAGCACTTTGGGAGCCCGAGGTGGGTGGATCACGAGGTCAGGAGATTGAGACCATCCTGGCTAACATGGTGAAACCCCGTCTCTACTAAAAATACAAAAAGTTAGCCAGGCATGGTGGCGGGCTCCTGTAGTCCCAGCTAATTGGGAGGCTGAGGCAGGAGAATGGCGTGAACCTGGGAGGCGGGGCTTGCAGTGAGCCAAGATTGCGCCACTGCACTCCAACCTGGGCGACAGAGCGAGACTCTGTCTTAAGAAAAAAAAAGTGTTACCTTATCTTCAATTTTTTGCAAAAGTTTAAGAAGTGGTATTGCTTCTTCTTTAAATGTTTGGTAGAATGAACTAAAAAACAACATTCTTGAAAAAGAGTGTTGAGATTTTAACCTCCAACCAAGACAACTAGAATTAGAAGTGGAACCTGAAGATGTGACTGAATTGCTGTAGTCTCATGATAAAACTTGAACAGATAAGGAGTTGCTTCTTATGGATGAGCAAATAAAGTGGTTTCTTGAGATGGAATCTGCTCCTGGTGAAGATGCTGTGAATATTGTTGAAATGGCAACAAAGGATTTACAATATTACATAAACTGAGTTGATAAAGCACTGGCAAGTTTTGAGAAGACCAACTCAAATTTTGAAAAAAGTTCTATGGGGGTAAAGTGCTATCAAATGGCACTGCATATTGCATGCTACAGAGAAATCTTTTTTTTTTTTTTTTGGACACAGTTTCGCTCCTGTTGCCCAGGCTAGAGTGCAGTCACAGCTCACTTCATTGCAACCTCTGCTTCCCCAGTTCTAGCGATTCTCCTGCCTCAGTCTCCTGAGCAGCTGGGATTACAGGCATGTGCACCACGCCCAGCTAATTTTGTATTTTTAGTAAAGATGGGGTTTCCTCATCGTGGCCAGGCGTGTCTCAAACTCCTGACCTCAGGTGATCCACCCACCTCGGCCTCCCAAAGTGCTGAGATAACAGGCGTGAGCCACCGCGCCTGGCCTGAGAAATCTTTGTGAAGGGAAGAGTCAATCAATGGGACAGTCTTCGTTGTTGTCTTATTTTAAGAAATTGCAAGACTGAGCATAGTGACTCATGCCTATAATCCCAGAACTTTGGGAGGCCAAGGTGGGAGGATCACTTGAGGCCACTAGTTCACAACTAGCCTGGGAAACATCGTGAGACCCTGTCTGTACAAAAATTTAAAAATTAGATAGGTGTGGTGGTGGGCACTTCTAGTCCTAGCTACTAGGAAGGCTGAGGGGGAGGATTGCTTGAGCCCAGAAGTTTGAGGCTGTAGTGAGCAATGATTATGCCACTGCACTCTAGCACCTGGGTGACAGAGTGAGACCCGCCTTTAAAAAAAAAAAAATCAACAACAACTTAACTTTACAGCTTAAGGAACTAGAAAAAGAAGAACGAGGCCAGGTGCAGTGGCTCACGCCTGTAATCCTGCCACTTTGAGATTGTGAAGGTAGGAGCATCACTTGAAGCTAGTATTTCAAAACTCACCTGGGCAACCAAGCAAGACCCTGTCCCTACAAAAAATTCAAAAATTAACCAGGCATGGTGGTTTATGCCTATAGTCCCAGCTACTCAGGTGGCTGAGGCAGGAGGATCACTTGAGCCCAGGAGTTGCAGACAGTGAGCTATGATCATGCCACTGCACTCCACCTAATCAACAGAGTGA
The DNA here is from genome assembly GCF_024542745.1 of Macaca thibetana thibetana. Taxonomy (NCBI): domain Eukaryota; kingdom Metazoa; phylum Chordata; class Mammalia; order Primates; family Cercopithecidae; genus Macaca; species Macaca thibetana. The sequence goes on from NC_065578.1 coordinate 39,576,778, forward strand.
GACGCCATCTCTCAAATAAATACTCAACCCAAAGTTATCAGAAGGAAGGAAATAATGAAGATGAGAGCAGAGATAAACAAAATAATGAATAGAAAAACAATAGAGAAAATCAATGAAACAAAAAGTTGGTTCTTCAACCAAACACTTGCATAAGTGTATGCCAACAAATTGGATAAACTAAATGAAATGGACAAAATACTAGCAACATAAACATACTAAGACTAGGACTAACTCATGAAGAAAGGGAAAATCTGGATAGACCTATATGTCAAAGCCGTTTCATTGCACCTTGGTTACTTTCAGAAGTCTGGTTAGATGGAACACACACAGAGCAAGTTAAATGCAGTGAATTTGTTACTTACAGTTAGACATCAAGAGACAACAGAAGCCTAGGATTCAGGACAAGCCATCTGAAAGACTCAGGAAAGCTACCCAGGGTGGGTGGAGGCCTGTGTGTCATGTCCCATGTGCACTGCACCTGAGAGACCCCAGAAAGGTGCCCATCCCCTGGGTTTTATTTTTTATTTATTTTTGAGAGATGGTCTTTCTCTGTCTCCCAGGCTGGAGTCCAGTGGTGCGATCTCGGGTCACTGCAACCTCTGCCTCCTGGGTTCAAGTGATTCTCATGCCACAGCCTCCCGAGCACCTGGGATTACAAGCACCCGCCATGACACCTGGCTAATTTTTGTATTTTTAGTAGAGACGGGGTTTCACCGTGTTGGTCAGACTGGTCTCGAACTCCTGACCTCAAGTGATCTGCCCACCTCGGCCTCCCAAAGTACTGGGATTACAGGCATAAGCCACTGTGCCTGGCTCCTCTGGGTTTTATACCATGGGAACTATGGGAACAACATGACAGAGTGGGCTAAAATGTTAAAGGGCATCGTGTTTCTGTGGGGGACAGGAAGAGAGCCTGGGCTCTTCCACCCATCTCCTTTATCTTGGAATGTTGCATTCCCAGCATATTCCACACTTAATTTTTTTTTTTTTTTTTTTTTTTTTTTTTTTTTTTTTTTTTTCTGAGATGGAGTCTCACTCTGTCACCCGGGCTGGAGTACAATGGCACGATCTCACCTCACTGCAACCTCTGCCTCCTGGGTTCAAGTGATTCTCCCACCTCAGCCTCCTGAGTAGCTGGGATTATAGGCACCCGCCATGATGTCTGGCTAATTTTTGTATATTTGTAGAGTTGGGGTTTCACTATGTTGGCCAGGTTGGTCTTGAACTCCTGACCTCAGCTGATCCATCTGCCTCGGCCTTCCAAAGTGTTGGGATTACAGGTGTGAGCTACCTTGCCTTGCGGCTACACTTATTCTTAAGAAATAAGAATGAGTGAGAAAGAGGAGAGAACTAGGTTGCTCCAAGGCCACCCAGAGAATTGTCCTGTGCTATTAACTAATAATGAGATTGAGTCAGAAATCAAAAATCTTTGACAAAAGTCCAGGACTTGATGGCTTCACTAGTTAATTCTACCACACATTTAAAGAAGAAGCAATACCAGTTCTCAAACTTTTGCAAAAAATTGAAGACAAGGTAACACTTTTTTTTTTTTTTTTTTTTTTTTTTGAGACAGAGTCTTTGCTGTGTCGCCCAGGCTGGAGTACAGTGGTGGGATCTCGGCTCACTGCAAGCTCTGCCTCCCTGGTTCACGCCATTCTCCTGCCTCAGCTCCCCGAGTAGCTGGGACTACAGGTGCCCACCACCACGCCTGGCTAATTGTTTGTATTTTCAGTAGAGACGGGGTTTCACCGTGTTAGCCAGGATGGTTTTGATCTCCTGATCTCGTGTTCTGCCCGCCTCGGCCTCCTAAAATGCTGGGATTACAGGTGTGAGCCACCATGCCTGGCCAAGATAAGGTAACACTTTCTGACTCATCCTATGAGGCCAGCCTTAACCTGACATCAAAGCCGGGCAAAAACGCTACAGGAAAAGACAACAGACCAATATCTCTTAGGAATATTGATGCAAAAATCCTCAAAAACTACTAACAAACCAAATTCAGCAGCACATTAAAGGAATATGCACCATGATCAAGTGGGATTTATTCCTGGGATGCAAGAGTGGTTTAATATTGGAAAATCAATATTATATACCATATAACAAATGAAAGGAGGAAAGTGTGCAATTATGTCAATTGATGCAGGAAAAAGCATTTGACAAAATTTAGCACCCTTCCATAATAAATAAAGCAGTCAACAAACTAGGAATAGGAATACAACAATTAGTAGCATTTCTATATATGAACAACAAACTAGCCAAAAAGGAAGTCAAGAAGGAAGTCCCATTTAAATTGCTACCAAAAATATGTAAATATTGAGGAATAAATTTGAGGAGGTGAAAGACATCATGAGGAAAACTACAAAATACTGATGAAATAAATTGAAGAGGATTCAAACGAATGGAAAGACATTACATGCTCATGGATCAGAATTAATATTGTAAAATGACCGTACTACCTAAGGCAATCTACAGATTCAGTGCTATCCCTATCAGAACATCAGTGACAACCTTCACAGAAATAGAAAAATGTCTTAAAATTTGTAGGGAGACACACAAGACCTCAAATAGCCAAAGCAATCCTGAGCAGAAAGAACAAAGCCAGAGGGATCACACTACCTAACTTCACAATATAGTACAAAGCTGTAGTAACCAAAACAGCCTCGTACTGGCATAAAAACAGACACATAAATGAATGCAACAGAATAGAGAAACCGGGAATTAATCACATATCTACAGCCAACTAATTTTTGACAAACGTGCCAAGAACACTTTTTGGGGACAGAGCAGTCTCTTCAACAAATGCTGCTGAGAAAATGATATCAGTATGTCGAAGAATGAAACTAGAGTCTCATCTTTCACCCTATAAAAAAATCAACTCAAAATGGATTAAAGACCTAAATATAGGACCTGAAACTATAAAACTACCAGAAGAAAAAGTAGAGGAAATGTTTCAGAATATTGGTCTAGGGAAATATTTTATGAATAAGACCTCAGAAGCACAGACAACAAAAGCAAAAACTAAACAAATGGTATTATATCAAACTAAAAAGCTTCTGCACAGCAAAGGAAACAATGGAATGAAAAGACAACCTGCAGAATGGGATAAAATATTTGCAAACTATTCATTCAACAAAGAATTCATATCCAGCGTATACAAGGAACTCAGATGTCTCAACAGCAAAAAAAATGAACAATGCAATTAAAAGTGGGAAAAAGGTCTGGGTATTTCTCAAAAGAAGACACACAAATGACCAAAAAATATATGAAAAATGTTGGCCATCACTTAATCAAGGGAAACACAGATCAAAACTGCAATGAAGTATCATCTCACCTCAGGATAGCTATTATCAAAAAGAAAAAAATAAGAAATGCCCGTGAGGATGTGGACAAAACGGAACCCTTACACTGTTGGTGGGAATGCAAATTAGTACAGACACTGCGGAGAACACTATGGAGGTTCCTTTAAGAACTACAAATAGAATTATATGATCCAGCAATCTCACTGGGGCACTTATCCAAATAAAAGGAAATAAACATATCAAAGATATATCTGCATCCCCATATTTGTTGCATCACTATTCACAATAGCCAAGATATGGAATCAATCCAGGTGTCTAACAACGATGAATGGATGAAGAAAATGTGGCATATATGCACAATGGAATACTATTTAGCCAGAAAAAAAGAATAAAATCGGCCAGGCACGGTAGCTCATGCCTGTAATCCCAGCACTTTGGGAGACCGAGGTGGGTGGATCACAAGGTCGAGATCGAGACCATTGAGACCAACATGGTGAAACCCTGTCTCTACTAAAAATACAAAAATTAGCTGGGCGTGGTGGCACACACCTGTAGTCCCAGCTACTCAGGAGGCTGAGGCCCGAGAATCGCTTGAACCTGTGAGGCGGAGGTTGCAGTGAGCCGAGATCACGCCACTGCACTCCAGCCTGGTGGCAGAGTGAGACGCCCTCTCAAAAAAATCAAATCGAATCAAATCCTGTCATTCTCAGCAACACTTATGTAACTGGGGGACATTATGTTATGTGAAATAAGCCAAGAAAAGAAGGTTAAACAATGCATGTTCTCACATGCAGAAGCTTTAAAAAGTTGATCTTATAGAAGTAAAAAGGAGAAAAGAGGATACTAAAGGGTAGGAAGAATTTGGGGAATGAGGGAATAGGAAGATATTTGTTAAAGGATAGAAAATTAAAGCTAGATAGCAGGAATAAATTATCATGTTCTATACCACTGTAGGATGACTATAGTTAACAATAATATAGTTTCAGATAGCTAGAAGGAGGGTATTGAATATTCCCAACACAAAGAGATGATAAATATTTGAGATGATGTATGTGTTACACTGATTCAAATCCAGGCGGTCTATCTCTGCAGCCCACACTGTTAGCCACTAGTATGTCAGAAATTCAAAACTTCAAAGTCAATGTCTAACCAACCCAGGAGCAGTGAACACCACCAGATGCCTGATCAAGGTCTTGAAATACCATCTCCCATTAAAAAGAGCCAGGTTCCTTGGAGAAATGGCTGATTTAAGGTCTGGGTTAGGAAATGAACAAGAGAAACCTGAAGCACCTTGTCATATAGATAACAAGCTATTGAAGACTAATAGGATCATTCCAAAAGAAGACTCTCAAGAGCCAACTTAAAGAGGCTCCCAGTGGCCAAAGATGTGACAATTTGAGTATCAGTAGGGATAACAACAGCAATAGATTGAAGCACATCAAACATGTTTATGAGTTCATAATGATGCTCAAAAATTGGTCATATTTAGAAGATAATTGGGAATTGTTAAATGGAAGACTGGTAAATAAATTCTTTTTTCCTGACATTCCTATGTGAACTGTATACCTGAATGACTACATAGTACATGATGTGAAGCTCCTCTTTATAGAAATAATCCAGCTGCTAAATGACAAAGGAATGATAGAGTGTCCCTTTTCTACAACCTCTAATGTTGTGGTGTGATCATAGCTGACTGCAGCCTCAAACTCTTGGCCTCAAGGAATCCTCCCTCTTCTTCAGCCTCCCAAAGTGCTGTGGTTACAGGCATGAGCCACTGTGCCCAGCATTTGTACTTAATTTTTTAAAACTCTAAAAGAAATTACATTTATGAGAAAATTGATAATTTGAGCAATGACTCAATGTTTGATGATGTTAAGGAAATGTTGTTAATATTTTAGATGTGTTAATAATATGGTTTTTTTAAAGTCTTTATTTTTATTGATGAAATTATATGTTCTGGGATTTTGCTTCAAAATACTATGCAGTGGGGTTGGGGATAGAGAGGAAACAGAATTGGCCCTGAGTTGATAATTATTGGAGTTGGGGGATGGATACATGGAAGTTCATCACTATTCTTTCTACTATTGTGTAGTTTAGAATTACCATAATGAAATGTGTTTTGTAAAATAAAATGCCTAATTTTGGGGTTGCACAAAATACATACTGTTTCTAATAAAAATGTCTCACGTGTCCATGTGAAGAGATCACCAAACAGGCTTTGTGTGAGCAACATGGCTGTTTATTTCACCTGGGTGCAGGCGGGCTGAGTCCGAAAAGAGAGTCAGCAAAGGGTGGTGGGATTATCATTAGTTCTTACAGGTTTTGGGATAGGCGGTGGAGTTAAGAGCAATGTTTTGGGGGCAGGGGGCGGATCTCCCAAAGTACATTCTCAAGGGTGGTGAGAATTACAAAGAACTTTCTTAAGGGTGGGGGAGACTATAAAGAACCTTCCTGAGGGTAGGGGAGAGTATAAAGTACATTGATCAGTTAGGTTGGGGCAGAAATAAATCACAATGGTGGAATGTCATCAGTTAAGGCTATTTTCACTTTTTCTGTGGATCTTCAGTTGCTTCAGGCCATCTGGATGTTTACGTGCAGGTCACTGGGGATATGATGGCTTAGCTTGGGCTCAGAGGCCTGACAAAAAATACAGAAGTAATTTGGTCCAAAATACTTTAGATATTAAGATGTAATAAATTTATTCCACTACCCATGTCTTTAATGTATGTCCTTTCTGTTGAGAGGAGACGAGAGGAGAGGACAGGAGAAGAGGGGGAGGGGAGGGGAAGGAAGACACACACACACATTGAGAGAGAGAGATGTGTTTATGGCATAGAAAATGCCAGTAAAGTCAATGGGTACTAATACCAAGCCGGCTCTTAATGGTGCCAGGCAATAGTACTACATTTCCTTAATCTACACACTTACTCATATTCATAAATAACACTTTATTGAATCTCAGATGCCATTGATTATAAGTTGTATTATTTTATGTACTAATAAAAAACAATGCTTCTGATTAAACTATGGAATGCCATCACTTGTAAGATAGCAATTTCACAGATGTTAAAATATGAAAAAACCATGTATCAAAATAATCATAATACAGTATTCATCTTTTCTGTCAAGCCTACAATACTTTCCCCCATCTTCATTTCAGCTTCCCATTTCACTGGGAAAATAGAAGCACTCAGAACAGGGCATCCTCTTTCTTCTACCACCATATTTGTCCACCTGTTTGCATCTGTACTTATAAACTCTGCCTCCCCTTCTATTTCAATGGAGATAAATTATCCATACTCTTACTTAGATTGATCCCTGTGATTGTGTACTGTATTCCATCCCTTCTCTCCTCAAGGACTTTCCTCCATGTAACTAGCCTGTCTATCCTGAATTGTGTATTTCCCACATCTACTGAATCTTTCATTTTATTAATTAATTTATTTATTTGAGACAGAGTCTCGCTCTGTCGCCCAGGCTGGAGTGCAGTGGTGTGATCTTGGCTCACTGCAACCTCTGCGTCCCGGGTTCAAGCGATTCTCCCGCCTCAACCTCCCCAGTAGCTGGGATTACAGGCGTCTGCCACCATGCCCGGCTAATATTTTTATTTTTAGTAGAGATGGGTTTTCACCATGTTGGCCAAGCTGGTCTCTAACTCCTGACCTCAAGTGATCTGCCCACCTCAGTCTCCCAAAGTGCTGGGATTACAGGCGTGAGCCACTGCGCCCAGCCTAGATCCTTTTAATTAGTACATAAGCTTACTATAATTTCTTTATTTTATTTATTATTTTATTTTATATTTTTTGAGACAGAGACTAGCTCTGTCGCCCATGCTGCAGTCCAGTGGTGGGATCATGGCTCACTGCAGTCTCCACTATCTGGGCTCAAGCCATCCTCCCATCTCAGCCTCTCAAGTAGTTGGGTCTTCAGGCAGGTGCCATGCCAGGCTAATTTTTTATTTTTTGTAGAGATGAGGGTCTCACTATGTTGCCTAGGCAGTCTTGAACTCCTGGGCTCAAACAATCCTCCCACCTTGGCATCCTGAAGTGTTAGGATTACAGGCATAAGCCACCACACCCAGCCCCATCTTTAAAAAAAAAAAAATTAGAATATGTGGAAAAAGGCAACAACAACAAAATATTACTGGATCCAAAATCCCTATCCCATGATAGCCTTATTTTTCTGCTCACCTTAAAAAAAAAACTTCTTACAAGTATTACCTGTATTTGCTTTCTCCATTTCCTCTCCTCCCATCCTTTCCTCCAACTCCTATCAAATTTTCCTCAGACTTTATCAAACTTCCACCACTGCCAAAATGGCGTTTCTACATCACTAGTGACCATTGCTACAGTGGTCCATTCTTAGTTCTCATTTTACTTGACCTATGAGCAACATTTGAGACAGTGGGTCACTCCCTTCTTCTTGAAACACTTCCTTCCCTTGGTTTTGCAGATCTAAACTCTCTTACTTTTCCATCTACTTCATCTACTTCATGGATTATTCCTTCTCAGTCTTATTTGTTGGATCCTCTTCACCTCTCTGACTTAACCTGGTGCATTGCTAGAAGAAACCCTACTGAGTTAGAGCAAATTTTTTTTAGCATACTGCTGATTTTACTTTCCAGTATTTAAAGATGCTGTGTATCCTTTTAAAAGAAAACGATTTAAAAAGCGCGGGTCTCAGGTTAGCAATACAGATACCAACTCAGAAACTCCGCACCACCTTCCAAGAAGCAGCAGCGTCTGACGCCTTCCGGAAACGAGCTCCACTGGCCTTATGGGAAATGTGGTCTCCGACAGATGGCCTATACCCGGGAGGAGCCCAGGAACTCTAGGTGGACAGTTACTTCCGCACACGCGCAGTAGGACGGTAGCCGGTATTCAATCTTCAAATCAGCGCCGCGAGAAGTGCTGGCGGTGGTTGCCCCACAGTCTGTGGACAACGCAGTAACTGATCCCAGGCTTGGAACCGGAGCTGCGAGCGAGGCAGTGAAAGGGTGGCAGGTATGGCTTTGCTGGACTCGGAGGACGTAAGAGAAAGGCGGGGACTGGCTTCTAGGTTTACCCTACCGGAGATAAAACTTTACAGTCTCCAAGTGCAGTGACTTCAGGTTTGGATATGTGGGTCCTGTTCAACTCGAGTAACTGAGAGAAAGCAAGAGTTAGGCTCCGACTGGCATTGGGTAGATGCCCAGGGATCTGGTGGAACTGGGAGAGGCTCAATTTGCATTCCCGCTCTTGTAGGTCAAGGTCACTGTGTAGGAGTCTGCTCATCTAACTGTACCTTTCCTGGTTCCAAAAACATAGTTGGCCCGACCGGAGCCTGCCACAATTTTAAGCCATTTCAAGGGATCCGGTGGAAACTGTAAGCCATTTCAAGGGATCCAGGAAGAAAGCATTCTTGAGAAGCTGCTGTGCATTCGAAGGGTATTCTCAGCAATCATTTGAAGTAAATGCTATTACCATTTTGCATGTGAATTAACTGAAGCTGAAAGGTGAAATTACTTGCCTGGACTCACACAGCTTAGTAAGTGGAAGAACTGAGATTCAAACTCAGATACATTTTCTCCAGATTTCATTCTTTTTTTCACAGTATAGCATTCCTGCATAAAACAGAGTTGGGTTTATTCTCCTGAAATATTTGAGCAATGAATGCTGAGTAAATTTCGATTTGTGGTCATTTTGTAGAGTCTCTTGGTGTATGTGCAGATCTTCCAGTGCAGACTGTGTAAATGAAGGTGGGAGTTCCCGGTTTGCCCATTGTACCCTTTCTAGAGCCCCAGCAGTCTAAGCTCATAGGAGATGGGAAGTTCCTACAGAGAGAAACATTTGGAGTTTAAACTGAAGGATCCAGCTAAAAAAAACAAAAAAAACAACAAAAAAAAACTGTTCCTGGGTCCCTGAATCCAGCCTTCTCAAGAAAGCCCAACCTAATTTGCAATCTCTTATCCCAGCTTCAGAGTAGAAACCAGAGAATCACAGGAAGGAATAATTTTTAGACTTATGGAGCTTCAGAGGCCAAGCTTTTAAGTTAGTTTTTCAACTCATTCATTATTTCTTCAGGATAAATTTCTGGGAGAAAAAAAAAAAATAACCGTTTCAAGAGGAACCACTTGGTGTTAGATCAGTAGGACAGAAACATATACCATCCTTATCTAAGCTCCATATATTCCTAACAATCACAAGTAGAGATCTGTGTTCATGGAACATGGACTTTTCTGTCTTGCTAGAAATGTCTTTCTCCCACACTAGATGGCATTTTCTGAGGCTGCAGTGTGGGTACTTATGGTCTGATAGAGCGGAGTTCTACTTTGCATGCAGTCCTGGTGTCTCAGGTCTTTCTATTCTTTTCCCCATTTCTACTTTCATAGATTTCTGTGTAAGAGCTGCAGAAAATGATCAACTTCCAGGTAAGGTATCCATCTATTCATCCAGTTATTTAAATCTCTCAAAAGTCCATATGATAAAAAGGAAATGTATGGTCAGGAAAAATGTAAACTGAATAAAAGATCAAGTCTAAAAGGAAATTTAGAAGATTGGTAAGTTGATATCCAAGTCATAGGGTTTGCAGATGGTTGGAACAAATTTGAGCTGGAAATATGTACTCAGTCTTCCTGGAAATCATAGTAAATGGATAACCAGCCAGTTAAAAAGTATTGGCATTGTCTGTGAAGATAAAGCAAAATTATTCTCCTTATAACTAAAGTTTTTCCTGACACATTTCTTTGAAGAAAATATTTTCTAATGAGTTTTCATATAGATAACATTAGAAATAACATTCACAGCAGCAGCCTGCGATAAATACAGCATCAGGTTTCCTATGACTGTCTTAAGAGTATTCCCTAGAGTAAGAACATAGTGCCAAGCAGCACTAAATGAACTCAATTTATAAGTTCAGGTATGTAGCCTTTTTAATGCCCACCTGGATCCATAAGTAAATCTTATACCTTTTCCAGTCTCTAGTTATCTTGAGCATTTACTCTTCTACATGAATTTTAAGGTCATCAAAATAACAAATATTGTCAAGGTTCATAAAGCAGTATGTTAGGTATTCTTTTTTCTTTTTTTCTTTTTTTTTGAGACAGAGTTTGGCTCTGTTGCCCAGGCTGGAGTACAGTGGCATGATCTCAGCTCACTAAAGCCTCTACCTCCTAGGTTCAAGCAATTCTCCTGCCTCAGCCTCCCAAGTACCTTGGATTACAGGCATGTGCCACCATGCCCGGCTAATTTTTGTGTTTTTAGTAGAGACAGGATTTCATCTTGTTGACCAGGCTGGTCTCGAACTCCTGACCTCAAGTGATCCTCCTGCCTCGGCCTTCCAAAGTGCTGGTGGGATTACAGGTGTAAACCACTGCGCCCAGCCAGATATTTTTATTATGATTGCATTAAACTTAATAGGTTAATTTGGAGAGAATTCATGACTTTTCAATGAGTCCTATTCAGGTTTTCTTACAACCTGACTTTCTTACAACCTGGCTCACTGGAACCTCCATCTCCTGAGTTCAAGTGATTCTCCTGCCTCAGCCTCCTGAGTAGCTGGGGTTATAGCTGGGGTTACAGGCGCCCGCCACCATGCCCGGCTAATTTTTGTATTTTTAGTAGAGACAGAGTTTCACCATGTTGGTCAGGCTGGTCTCGAACTCCTGACTTCAGGTGATCCACCCATCTCAGCCTCCCAAAGTGCTGGTATTATAGGCATGAGCCACCACACCTGGCCCTTTTATTATAATTTTACAGGTTTTATGAGTTTCTTATTGTAATTCTTGTACATTTCTTATATTTATTCTTACATATGGTTTTAGTTGCTATTGAGAATGGGGTAGGCCTTTTTTTCATTATCTCTTCTAGTTTGCTATTTTGGTAAATAGAAAAATATGGACTTCTCTTGGCTGGGCATGGTGGTTCATGCCTATATTCCCAGCACTTTGGGAGGCTAAGGTGGGAGGACTGCTTTGAGGCCAGGAGTTCCAGACCAGCCTAGTCAATATAGAAGACTCCATTTCTAGAAAAAAAAAAAATTAATTAGCAGGGCATAATGGCACACACCTGTGGTTCCAGCTACCAGGGAGGCTAGGGCAGGAGGATCAGTTGAGCCTAGAAGATCCAGGCTACAGCTAGCTATGATCACACCCCTGCACTCTAGCCTGGGTGACAGAGCGACACTCTGTCTCTGAAGAAAATAAAAAGATGGATTTCTCTACGTTGAATTTATATCCAACCAATATACAGAACTCTTGTTAGATCTAAGAGTTCTTTAGTTGATTCCTCTTTTTCTTAGGTAGACAATCATACATTCCAAATGGAGTTTTGTCTCTTCTTGCCCAGTATTTATACCTTCCCCCATATTTTCCTTGTCTCATTGCAATGGCCAGGACTTCTAGTCACTGCAGTTTTGAATGAACAGCCATCCTGTGGTATCCATGGGAGACTGTTTCCAGAACTCCTGCAGATCCCCGAATCTGAACATACTGAAGTCCCACAGTACAGTTGGCCCTGTGGAACTCAAGGATAGGAAAAGTTGGCCATCCATATTAATGGGTTTTGCATGGCAAGAATACTGTATTTTTTTTTTATTATTATTATACTTTAAGTTCTAGGGTACATGTGCACAACGTGCAGGTTTGTTACATATGTATACCTGTTCCATGTTGGTGTGCTGCACCCATTAACTCGTCATTTACGTTAGGTATATCTCCTAATGCTCTCCCTCACCCCAGAATAACTGTATTTTTTTTTTTAATCTGCATTTGGTTGTAGATGCAGAACCTGCCAACCAAGGGCCAACTGTATTAATTGCAAAAAAAAAATCTGAGTATAAGTGGACCCAGGCAGGTTAAACCTGTGTTGTTCAGGGGTTACCTGTAATTGCTAGCCAGAAGTCTTTTTTGTCCTAACTTTAATGGGGGTGCTCCCAGTGTTTCACCGTTTCCTCTTGTATTCTGGTAGATAGTTGTTTATTTTGTTTTTAATCAAGTTAAGGATTTTTAACTTGCGAAGATTATTTTAATAACTAGGAACTTTTGGCTTCATACCCTTTTTTTTAAATAGCTGTCAATAATATAATATATCTTGCCACCCTTAATGTACCAGTTTAGATAATTTTTAGTGCATTTCCCAATGCTGAACTAGCTATGCATTCCTGGAATAAACCCTTCCTAGTGCTAACTTTTTCATAAAGGGTGAAATAGTGAATATTTTAGATTTGAAGGCCATACAGCCTCTGTGGCAACTACTCAACTCTGTCCTTGAAGCTGAAGTAAATGAATGGGTGTGACTACGTTTCAGTAACATTCTGTTTACAAAAACAGGAGGCCAGTCCATGGGTTACAGTTTCCTAATTCCTGCTGACAATGGTCTTAACTATCTCTTTTGTGGTAGATATGTAACTACTTGTCTTTAATTTCAGTGCTTTTAACATTTATCCATTAAACATGATTTTGGCATTATGGTTAGAAGGACGTATTTTATCATGTAAAACTATCCATGTGTTCCTATTTTATTGTGCTTACATGCATCTGGCATGTAAACCTTACAGTCTCAGTAACATCTTATGGCACTTACGTTTACTTTATTGATTCTAATAGAGTGTAAGATTCCTGAGAGGAGTAATAATTTTATTTCTTTTGATATCTCTAGTATAGGGTTGGTGGAGCCTCATTAAATATTTTATGAGTGAACAAATAAGAATATATAAGTGATATTTTTAAATAGCTTTATTGAAATATAATTATCATACCACAAAAGTGACCTGATTAAAGTATATACAGTCAGCCACGTGCAGTGGTTCATGTCTATAATCCCATCACTTTGGGAGGCCAAGGCGGGTGGATCACTTGGGGTCAGGAGTTAGAGACTAGCCTGGCCAACATGGTGAAACTCCCATCTCTACCGAAAGTACAAAAAAAATTAGCCAAGTGTGGTGCTGCACGCCTGTAGTCCCAGCTACTCGGGAGTCTGAGGCATGAGAATCGCTTGAACCTGAGAGGCAGAGGCTACAGTGAGTGAGCAGAGATCACACTACTGCACTCCAGCCTGGGCAACAGAACAAGATTCTGTCTCAAAAAAAAAATAACAATTGTATACAATTCAGTGGTTTTTTTAGTGTATTCACAGAGTTGTACAGATGTCACCACTATCTAGTTTCAGAACATTTTCATCACCCCAAAAGCAACTCCATACCCTAATTAGCAGTCACTACTCATTCCTCCCTTTCCCTAGCACTAATTGACTTTCTGTTTCTATGGCTTTTCTCTTCTGAACATTTCATACAAATGGAACCATGAAATATGTAATCTTTCATGACTGGCTTCTTACACCCAATACAATAGTTTCCTCTTTTTCTTTTTTATTTATTTAGTTTTTTGAGGCAGGGTCTCACTCTGTTGTAGCTTCAACCTGCCAGCCTCAAACAGTTGTCCCACCTCAGTCTCTCAGATAGCTGGGACTATAGGTCCATATGCCACCATACCCAGCTAATTTTTTATTTTCGTAGAGACTGAGTCTTGCTATGTTGCCCAGGCTGGTCTCAAACTCCTGGGCTCAAGTGATCCGCCCACCTTAGCCTCCCAAAGTGCTGGGATTACAGGTGGGCGGCATGGCACCCAGCCCCATACAGTATTTTCAAGGTTCATCCATGTTGTAGATGTACCAGTGCTTGATTCCTTTTTTATTGCCAAATAATATTCCATCATATGGATATACCACATGTTCTTTATCCATTTATCAGTTCATGGACACCAGATTATTCCACTTTTTTGACTATGAATAACTTTACTATGAACATTTGTCTGTGGGCTTTTGTGTGGACAAATGTCTTGAATTCTCGCGGGTATATACCTAGGAGGGGATTGCTGGGTTATATGGTTACTCTGTTTAACACTTGGAGGAGGCTGAGTGCAGTGGCTCTTGCCTGTAATCCCAGCACTTTGGGAGACTGAGGTGGGTGGATCACTTGAGGTCAGAAGTTCAAGAGCAGCCTGGTCAATGTGGTAGAACCCCGTTTTTACTAAAAATACAAAAATCAGTGATGTATGCCTATAATCCCAGTTACTCAGGAGGCTGAGGCAGGAGAATTACTTGAACCCAGGAGGCGCCACTGCACTCCAGCCTGAGCGACAGAGTGAGACTCCATCTCAAAAAAAAAAAAAAACATTTGGAGGAACTGCTAAACTGTTGTAGTTACTACACAGGCTGGGTATGGTAGCTCATGCCTGTAATTCCAGCACTTTGGGAGGCTGAAGCAGGAGGATCACTTCAAGCCAGGAGTACAAGAGCAGTCTGGGCAATGTAGTGAGACCCCCTCTCTAAATTTTTTTTTTTGAGATGGGGTCTCACTCTGTTGCCCAGGCTGGAGTGCAGTGGCGCAACCTTGGCTCACTGCAACCTCTGCCTCTTAGGTCAAGCGATTCTCCTGCCTCATCCTCCTGAGTAGCTGAGACTACATGCACATGCCACCATACCTGGCTACTTTTTTGTATTTTTAGTAGAGACGGGGTTTCACCGTGTTAGCCAGGATAGTCTTGATCTCCTGACTTCATGATCCACCTGCCTCGGCCTCCCAAAGTATTGGGATTACAGGCATGAGCCACCGCACTTGGCCCCAAAAAATATTTTTTTAATTGCCTGGGTGTGGTGGCACATGCCTGTAGTCCCAGTTACTTCAGAGGCTGAGGTAGAAGGATCACTTGAGTCCAGGAGTTGGGTGCTGCAGTGACCCCTGATTACACCACTCCACTCCACTCCAAGCTGGGTGACAGAGCAAGACCCTATATCAAATAAAAGAAAAGAAAAAAGAAAAAACGTAGTTGCTGTACCATTTTGCAATCCCAGTGTACAAGAGTTGAGTAATGTACAAGAGTTTCGGTTTCTCCACATCCTTGCCACCACAGGTCATTGTCTGCCTTTGATTTTAACTGTCCTCATAGAAGTGAAGTGCTATCTCATTATGGTTTTGGTTTGCATTTCACTAATGATTAATCACTAATGATGTTGAGCATCTTTTTTCTTTTTATTTTTTTTTCTTTCTTGCTTCAGTTTCAGACCCTAATGTTAAGCATCTTTTCATGGGCTTATTTACTATACACATACCAACACAGATACATACATACATATATCTATATCTATCTATAGATAGATAGATATATCTTTGGAGAGATGTCTCTTTAAATCCTTTGCCCATTTTTAAATTGTGTTGTCTTTTTATTGTTGTTTTTTTCTCCCCTCCCCCATTGTTGAATTTTAAGAGTTATTTATATATTCTAGATACAAGCCTCTTATCACATACATGATTTGCGAATATTTTCTCCCATTCTGTGGATTTTCTTTTCACATTCTTGGCAGTGTCCTATGGAGCACAGAAGTTTTCATTTTGATGAATTCCTATTTATTTTTATTGTCACTTCCACTTTTTCTGTCATATTTCACAAACCACTGCCTAATCCAAGGTCACAAAAAACTTTTTTTCTATTTTCTTCTAACTGTTTGATAGCTTTGTTTCTTTCTTTTAGCTCTCTGGTCCATTTTAGTTCATTTTCTTATATGATGTGAAATGGGTGGGGAGTCCAGTGTCATACTTTTGCATGTGGATGTCTAGTGGTCTCAGTACCAGTTGTTGAAAAGACTTTTCTTTCCCCTGTTGAACTGTTCTGGCACCAGTTGGATATGTTTAATAAGATTTTTGTTACTATCACAAAGCATATTTCTGAATCAAGCATGTAATCATTATATCTCATTTTCTACAAACTCAACAGTGAACATGATATGATATTAAGGAGCTGCCCTGATTCTCTTGCAAGTTCGCTAATGATGCACACTTTAGTTTGAAGATGAATGTGCTGTTACAGGAATCAGTGACATTCCAGGATGTGGCTGTGGATTTCACCGCAGAGGAGTGGCAGCTGCTTGATTGTACTGAGAGAACCTTGTATTGGGATGTGATGTTGGAGAACTATAGAAACCTCATCTCAGTGGGTAAGGACAATAAGTGATAACTTTTCAGTGTAACTTAGTATATACTAATAGTGCTCATCTTTTAAGATGTGTGAACGCTTGCCAATTGTGATGGCTCATACTTATAATCCCAGCACTTTGGGAGGCAGGAGAATTGCTTGAGCCCAGGATTTCAAGACCAGCCTGAGCAACATTGTGAGACTGTCTCAACAAAATTTAGCTAGGTGTGGTGGCATGTGCCTGTCGTCCCAGCTACTTGGGAGGCTGAGGTGGAAGGATGGCTTGAGCCTAGGCGTACCACTGCATTCCAGCCTGGGTGACAGACTGAGACCCTATCTCAAAAAAAAAGACTTATGAAAGCTGTGAGCATTCTCAGGCATTAATCAGCTGGGCCCTAAATTTTAGTTGTCAAAGATTCTGAGTCCCCTTTGAGCTTCACATAGTCTGCTTATGCTTCTACTTCCCAGATGGAGGAGAAGGGTCTGTTCTGGTTTTTGTTGTTGTTGTTGTTGTTTTGTTTTTTTGTTTGAGACGCAGTCTCGCTCTGTCACCCAGACTGGAGTGCAGTGGCAGGATCTCGGCTCACTGCAAGCTCCACCTCCCAGGTTCATGCTATTCTCCTGCCTCAGCCTCCCGAGTAGCTAAGACTACGGGCGCCTGCCACCACACCCAGCTAATTTTTTGTATTTTTAGTAGAGACGGGATTTCACTGTGTTAACCAGGATGGTCTCGATCTCCTGACCTCGTGATCCACCCGCCTTGGCCTCCCAAAGTGCTGGGATTACAGGCGTGAGCCACCGCACCCGGCCCAGGTCTGTTCTGTTTTAAAGCCTGCTTGTTATCCTTTAAAAACCCTGAGACTCAAGGAGGCAACCTGAGCTGTGAGCTGGTTGTTTGCCTAGCACTTTGTCCCCACTTCTATGTTACTTTCCCACCAACAGGATGTCCAATTAACAAAACAAAAGTGATCCTCAAGGTAGAGCAAGGACAAGAGCCATGGATGGTGGAAGGAGTGAACCTACATCAGAGCTCTCCAGGTGAGTGAGAGAAATTCAGATGGGGGTGTGTGAAGTTGAGATCCCTGTTGGTGAGTGAGGGACAGGCACCTCTGAAATTTTTCTTAGAAGCACCTCTTAAAAGCCACACACCTTTAACGTAACATCATCAGTCAGCTCCCCAAAAGCTGCCTTCACCCTCCTTTCCGCACACGTGCCCTTTCTCATTGCTCAGCTGTTGTATGGAGCGTCCCTCTCCTGTCTCCTCTGGCTTCTCACACAGCCTGTTTCATCTAGGTCCTCGCTTTGTTTCTGTTCTCTTAATTTCTAAAACCCTCATTCTTCTTCCCTTCTCAACATAGATCTTTTTCTATATACTTAGTCCTTATAATGAAGTTAAATTATCTGAATTTGAGGCGTTACTCTACCAATTACTGTCTAATCTTTTTTTTTTTTTTTTTTTTTTTTTTTGAGATGCAGCCTCACTCTGTCACCCAGGCTGGAGTGCAGTGGTGCGATTTCAGCTTACTGCAAGCTCTGCCTCCCGGGTTCACACCATTCTGCCTCAGCCTCCTGCGTAGCTGGGACTACAGGTGCCCGCCATCACGCCCAGCTAATTTTTTGTATTTTTAGTAGAGACAGGGTTTTACTGTGTTAGCCAGGATGGTCTCGATCTCCTGACCTCGTGATCCACCCGCCTCGGCCTCCCAAAGTGCTGGGATTACAGGCGTGAGCCACCGCGCCCAGCCTATATACAGTTTTCTTCTCGGCATTAATCCTGATTCTGGTCTGCTCCTAAAACCAGCATTTTATTAAGTCTGAATTCAGCTTTTCCTCTTTCATTGTAACTCCTGTCTAAATTAATCTTTACTTTCTTTGAACTCCCAAGCCAATTCTATTATGACTCTGTCATGAAAAGTTTATATATACTGTCATGGATATATATTTTTTTAATCATTGTGGCTTTTAAGGCTTTTTTTTGTTTGTTTTTTTGTTTGTTTTGTTTTGTTTTGTTTGTTTGTTTGTTTTATGATAGTGCCTGAAGAGAATGATCTGTTTTATGCTGAGCATATCATGGTATACAATTAACATTTTATTAGTCCATTGTTATAGAGCCAGACATTGTGGGGGATGTTTCTTTTCTTATTTTTCTTTTTCTTTTTTTTCTTCAGTATCCCTGTCATAGCAATGTGGGGGATGTTTCTTATTCTTCCATTCAACTAGGCTTTTAAAAACGTTTCCTGAAAAGGTTCAAAGGAAACAAAAATCTCATTACCATTTTCTAACTTATGAAAGGTATTTGGAACAGCAAAACATGTTCATATTAAAATATTTTCCCTAGTGGTTAGGAAAACAATATATAAATAGAAAATAAAAGTTTGGGGTTTTTTTGTTGGTTGTTTGTTTTGAGACGGAGTCTCACTCTGTCACCAGGCTGCAGTGCAGTGGTGCAATCTCAGCTCGGATTCAAGTGATTCTCCTGCCTCAGCCTCCTGAGTAGCTGGAACTACAGGCGCCTACCACCATGCCTAGCTAATTTTTGTATTTTTAGTAGAGACGTAGAGACACGGTTTTACCATGTTGGCCAGGATGGTCTTCATCTCTTGACCTCATGATCCACCTGCCTCAGCCTCCCAAAGTGCTGGAATTACAGGTGTGAGCCACTGTGCCCGGCCCAAAAATAAAGTATCTTATAATTCAACAAGCAAGTATGAAACATTTCTTCAGTGCACATTAACATTGCAGTTTTGTTCTAATTAACTGTCAAAATGAATGGTACAGACAGCAGCAGTGACTATCTTAGAAATTCATAGAAAATGGAGCTTAAAGTTTAAAGTATGCAAAATTTGGAGAAGTCTTTTTTTGAGGTTATGGAACAGTGGTTCCTCCCTAAAGAATATCTAAGCTCTAGATAGGATGAGAGGAGATAAAGGAGGGCAAATTAAGGTGGAGAACGAACATGAGCAAGAGATTGAATTTAGGAATCTAGAGTCCGTGGAGTAGAAGGTATTTGTTGAGGACTAGTGGAACGCATGTTCCCATGAGTGAATTCATATCTTGCATAATTTTGTTTGCCAGGCTGATGTTGAATTTTTCAGTGGATTATTGTCGGTAGAGGTAATGCAGGATGCTGCTTCCCATCTGTTGAAATAGAGCAGAAAGAAGAAAGGAACAAAATCCCGAGTCAGAACCACTCTATAAAGAAATGTGTACTGATGGCTGTAGCCTACCACTCAGTCTAGCTCCGCACAGAATAAGACACAGAGAAAGAGGCTCGGAGTATTGTACTAACACTCCACATTGAGGGAAACTTAAGCGTGGGGAATTATAGACCCCCTCTCCCCAATTTTTTTTTAATGGGAACAGATTTGGGATTTATAGTGTTTTGAGGATAGTGAAAAAATGTGAATTCAGGAGCAAAGCAGCTTGCTGAAGAATGGTTTGTTAGATTGAAAGAGGATGTAAAAAGAGTATTTGTCAAACAGAAGTATGACAGGTAGTTGTCATATATAGAAACTCAGCCGGAATAAAAAAAATAGCAAATAGAATCTGTTTGCTATTATTATCCCAAGCTAAGGATGACTTATTCTTGGATGACTTGCTGGACATTTGTGTTCCTGGGCTTACAAGTACAGGTACAAATGAATTCTAGCTCTCAGTAGAGCTGGAGCCATGACTACAGACATGCTTCTGCTGTGGTTTGCTTGGGGTTAGAGGACTGGAGATTTGAGAATGTTTCTAAAGGAAACTGATATTGTGCAGAGTGATTAAGAGGAAAAAGACATAAGTGAGAGAAATAGGGAATTATCCTACCAAGATGATCTAGAAATTAATTATGTAGTGATTTATATAACTGCCTGTTACCACCTCCTCCAAACCTAGTCTGTTCTCTGATATTTTCTCTTAACCCCTTTGCCTTTGTCTCCTTTTTTTTTTTTTTTTTTGGAGATGGAGTCTCGCTCTGTTGCCAGGCTAGAGTACAATGGTGCGATCTCGGATCACTGTAACCTCCGCCTCCCAGGTTCAAGCGATTCTCCTGCCATAGCCTCCTGAGTAGCTGGGACTACAGGCGTGTGCCACCATGCCCAGCTAATTTTTGCATTTTTAGTAGAGACAGGGTTTCACCATGTTGGCCAGGATGGTCTTGATCTCTTCACCTCATGATCCGCCCACCTCAGCCTCCTAAAGTGCTGGGATTACAGGCGTGAGCCACCATGCCCCGCCTATCTCCTGTGTGTTTGGCTGTCCTGTCCATTAATCAGATCGCCACAGTGGGCCCTCTTCATTTTATGAGCTAACCCTGTACCCTTGTTCAGCAGCCTTTTGACTGACTTTGTACCCTCACTCTACCTTGTGCCTATTTTACTGTTTTTCCACAGGTCACAAGTTAAGGCATCTGTTCCCATTCCCTCTTCAGCAGTTTTATTCTTAAAGCTCAGAAGGAGTGAGACAAATAGAAGATTGCTTTCAGAATGAGATACTATATTTGAAACGATAGATGTTTTTCTCTATAACATGTTGGTGGGAAAAAGTAACTAGGAATGTTTTATTGTACTCCTTTTTAGAATCTGACTGCCCACTTGTTGATGAACCAAGGAAGCATCGGGAAAGCAAAGACAATTTTTTGAAGTCAGTTTTGCTCACGTTCAATAAAATTCTGACTATGGAGAGAATCCACCATTATAATATGAGCACAAGTCTTAATCCAATGAGAAAAAAATCATGTAAATCATTTGAGAAGCGTTTGCCACCTCATTTAGACTTACTGAATTACAATAGAAGTTATACTGGAGAAAACGCTTATGAATGCAGGGAATGCGGCAAAGCCTTCAAAAAGAAGTTTCATTTCATTAGACATGAAAAAAATCATACAAGGAAAAAACCTTTTGAATGCAGTGACTGTGGAAAAGCCTATAGCAGGAAGGCACACCTTGTAACTCATCAGAAAATTCATAATGGAGAGAGACCCTTTGTGTGCAATGATTGTGGGAAGGCGTTTATGCATAAAGCCCAACTCATAGTCCACCAGAGACTTCACACTGGAGAGAAGCCTTATGAGTGCAGTCAATGTGGGAAAACATTCACTTGGAACTCCTCATTTAATCAACACGTGAAATCTCATACACTTGAGAAGTCGTTTGAATGTAAGGAATGTGGGAAAACCTTCAGGTATAGTTCATCCCTTTATAAACATTCCAGATTTCATACAGGAGAGAAACCCTACCAATGTATCATATGTGGCAAAGCTTTTGGCAACACATCTGTGCTTGTTACACACCAAAGAATTCATACAGGAGAGAAGCCTTACGGATGTATTGAATGTGGCAAAGCCTTCATCAAGAAGTCTCATCTCCTCAGACATCAGATAACTCATACAGGAGAGAAGCCCTATGAATGTAACAGATGTGGGAAAGCATTTTCCCAGAAATCAAATCTTATTGTACATCAGAAAATTCATACATAATATTCACTTTATGAATATGAGGCCTTATTAAATATTTGCTAAATCTTATTAAATACTAAAAAATTCATGATGATAAGTCTGCAGTTTAAATGAATTTGGAAGAGTAGATTCCCATAAAAATCAATCAATGCCAATCATGTTCTGGAAGTGATAATAAACTTTTTACAGAAAATATGACAGAAAACAACTATAAATAATAGAGCATAAAGCTTGGAAAGTAAGCATAACTTAAATAATCAACCAATGGAAACTACATTTGCCATTCCTGACTTTTAATTTTTATAATAAAATAAATATGCAAGTGTGAGTATAAAATATATACTTATACATTATATTAAATTATGCCTATTAAGAGTTTCTGCAGTAAATAACATTTTTTCTTCCAGTCTTAACATGTATAATTAATCAAGTGAGAAAATGTGGTTTAATATGTCAGGTGAATTTCAGTGATATTTTCATCCATTTGCTGGCACTTTTAATGGGCATGACAGTGTTACTGAATCTGAGTCTCCTTTAATTATACAACTGAAGACTTCTTATTAAAATTCATATAAAGATGTTTTCCTATGTATGTAAATACCAGAACAAAAAATTTAACAAGACACTAATTGAGGAGAGAAAGGTACTTGTATTCTGTATTACAATAAGTATTCAGTTGAGGAAAATAATTAAATATGTAAATAAATAATTTGCACTTCAAATATTCCTGTTCTTTTTATTTTTCATTGGTATAACTACGTAAGCTGTAAGGATAGCTTAAGTGGTTTTTTTTTTTGCTTTTTTTTTTTTTGACAGAGTCTCGCTCTATCCCCCAGAGTGCAGTGGCGTGATCTCAGCTCACTGCAACCTCCACCTCCTGGGTTCAAGCTGTTCTTCTGCTTCAGCCTCCCAACTGGCTGGCACTACAGGTGTGTGCCACCACACCTGGCTAATTTTTGTATTTTTAGTAGAGACGGGGTTTTGCCATGTTGGCCAGGATGGTCTCGAACTCCTGACCTCATAATTTGCCCACCTTGGCCTCCCAGAGTGCTGGGATTACAGGCATGAGCCACTGTGTCTGGCCAGCTTAAGTGGTATTTAACTGGGGTATCATCTGTATTTTATTTTAATAAAGTAGGGTCTCATGATACTTTCCAACTTTTGAGGACAGTTTTGGGGATTTTGTTGTTTTGTTTGTTTGTTTGAGGCGGAGTCTCACTCTGTTGCCCAGGCTGGAGTGCAGTGGCGCCATCTCGGGTTCACGCCATTCTCCCGCCTCAGCCTCCTGAGTAGCTGGCATTACAAGCGGCCGCCACCACTCCCGGCTATTTTTGTTTTTGTATTTTTAGTAAAGACGGGATTTCACCGTGTTAGCCAGGATGGTCTCGATCTTCTGACCTCGTGATCTTCCCGCGTTGGCCTCCTGAAGTGCTGGGATTACAGGCGTGAGCCACCACGCCTGGGCCTTTTGTTATTGTTTATATATAGAGACAAGGTCTCACTCTGTTCCTGAGGCTTGAGCACAATGGCACAATCATAGCCCACTGTAACCATGAATTTCTGGGTTTAAGCATTCCTCCCACCTCAGCCTCTTAAGTAGCTAAGACTACAGGTGCAAGCCACCACACCTGGCTAATTTTTTATTTTTTGTAGAGAAGGCGTCTCACTATGTTGCCTAGGCTGGTCTTGAACTCCTGGCCTCTAACGATCCTCCTGCCTGTCATCCCCCTTCAGCCTCCCAAAGCACTGGGATTATAGGGAATTTTTTTTTTTTTTTTTAAGAAGTCAATACATGTTTAGCTCTGAAGATGCCTGGAATTTTCCTTATGAACAGCATAGTCATCATTAATGAAGATGAAAACTTGTTAGAAAAGAGCAAGTTTTTCTACGTAGCAACTTTGGAATGTGACATTTTGTAAATTCTACATATTCCCTTCAAGGATTAATTAGTCATTATTTAAAGTTTTCTTGCTGTCCACAATATTCCTTGGTAATGCCAAAAAACTTTTATGTCTTTTCTTGAGTGGTGACAAAACTTAGACTTGAACCTAAATTCAGAAATCAAGCCTTTTAAGTTTAAGCTCAGTTACAATTATGTTGCGTTGTTTTCTTTCATTAGCCATTTTTTGAAAGAGTAGTGTTGGGTAATAACTATAAACGATAGTGCTTTTTTGAATAAGCATACTGGGACTTTAAAGATCTAAATTAAATCTTGTCTTTCTAAGTTATTTTAGGAGGCTATATGCTAATTTCATTTATGAGGTCATTCCAAAATTTCTGGAACCTTCTTTTCAGGGAGTTGTCTTCACAATTAGTATGCCAGCCACACAGGAAAATCTTGGTATTTATAGTCACAGGACTTGCGTTTTTTCAGCTCAGGAGTTTTCTGTCATTTCTTACATGAAGTCCTCACTTCAGCCTATGTAGTGTTTACCATTTCGATTCTGTCTCTCCTTCCCCTGCCTGTAACCCTCATCTGAGAAACTCCAAACCACACAGATAAAGGAGCGAGACGGGGGCAGGAGACTCCACTGTTGCTGCATGGTATGAGAGGCCCCTGAAAGAGCAGCTACGTAGGTCAAGGTGCCAAGAAGTGTGCAATAGTCTGCTCTACAGCTTACTGGAAATAAAATGTAGCCAGGACATTTAAATTGTAATACATCAGGATGTCTGTATGTGGTTTCATAATTTTGTTTGCTCCCAAACAAATGAATTTTACCTAGAAATGGAGTGGGAGAAATTTCTACAAATATGCCTTCGCTGTAGTTTGGATGGAGTCAGAGGCTGAGGCTATGAGAAGGTGCCTATAATAAGAGGGAGTTAGCGGCTGACAATTTGCTTGGTGGTTGTGTGCAAGATGAGTAAGAGGGGAAAGACCAGTGTATGAAGGAGACTAAGGAAAATCCTAACAGGACAATTTAATATTTGGAAATTGTGAACCTTGACTCTCCAACTCCAAACCAATCCACCTCCTCTCATTTCCCCATCATGCCTTTATCTCCTTGTTTTGATTACCCTCCTCATTCATTCTTCTGAGATGACTTACCCAATTCTCAGAGTTCACCCTGCATCCTTGTTAAAAAAATTTTTTTAAATTCTTTTTTTTTTTTTTTTTTTTTGAGACGGAGTCTCGCTCTGCCGCCCAGGCTGGAGTACAGTGGCCGGATCTCAGCTCACTGCAAGCTCTGCCTCCCGGGTTCACTCCATTCTCCTGCCTCAGCCTCCCGAGTAGCTGGGACTACAGGCGCCCGCCACCTCGCCCGGCTAGTTTTTTTGTATTTTTTAGTAGAGACGGGTTCCACCGTGTTAGCCAGGATGGTCTCGATCTCCTGACCTCATGATCCGCCCGTCTCGGCCTCCCAAAGTGCTGAGATTACAGGCTTGAGCCACCACGCCCGGCCTTTAAATTCTTTTATCGTCATTATAACTTTGTATCTATTTCACCATCTTTCACAGGTTGGAAAGTATTGTTTCTAACTTTAAAAAAGCTATGTGATGGGCAATGATAGTTCATGCCTGTGATAGCAGTACTTTGAGAGCCCAAGGCAGGAGGATCACTTGAGCCCAGGAGTTTGAGACCACCCTGGACAACATAGTGAGAACCCCATCTCTACAAAAGGGAAAAAAATGAGCCAGCTGTGTGCACACCTCTAGTCCTCCCAGGAGGATGTGGGGCAGCTGAGGATTGCTTGAGCCTGGGAGTTCGAGGCTGCAGTGAGCTGTGTTTGTGCCACTGCACTCCAACCTGGGTGGCAGAGCAAGATTGTCTAAAAAAAAAAAAAAAAAAAAAAAAAGCTACTTGTTTTCATTATTGTCAGGTTTCCGGACCCCTATTTTAGCAGTGTTTTCTTAAAGCCCAGGGGCGAGGCAAATGCAGGATTCTGTTTTGTTTTGTTGCCCAGAATGGTAATGAAAATGATCATCTGTGGGGTAGGTGGTAATGAGATGGAGGAGATATTTTCACCTTTTGTTTTGTCCATACCTGAAACCAGAAACTTGGTGTGTGTGTGTGTGTGTGTGTGTGTGTCTGTGTGTGTGTGTGAAGTGTTTAAAAAATGACATGAAGTGTACCCTATCAAATTTTTTTTTTTTTTTTTTTGAGATGGAGTCTCCCTCTGTCGCCCAGGCTGGAGTGCAGTGGCGCGATCTCCACTCACTGCAAGCTCCGCCTCCCAGGTTCAAGCCATTCTCCTGCCTCAGCCTCCCGTGTAGCTGGAACTACAGGCGCCTGCCACCTCGCCCGGCTAATTTTTGTATTTTTTAGTAGAGACGGGGTTTCACCGTGTTAGCCAGGATGGTCTCGATCTCCTGACCTCGTGATCCGCCCATCTCGGCCTCCCAAAGTGCTGGGATTACAGGTATGAGCCACCACGCCCGGCCCCTATCAAAATTTTAAGTGAACAGCACATTATTGTTTACTAGATGCACTTCATTGTAGAGCAGATCTCTAGAACTTTTTCATCTTGTATGACTGAAACTGAGTAGCCATGGAACAATGCCCCATTTCTAACTCCTCCAGCCCCTGGCAACCACCATTTTACTTAATGGATTCAGTAAGTTTGACTACTTTAGATAATTCATATAAGTGGAATCGTGCAATATTTGTCCTTTCATGACTGGTTTATTTCACTTGGCCTATTTTTTTTTTTTTTTTTTTTTTGAGATGGGGTCTCACTCTGTCACCCGGGCTGGAGTGCAGTGGCGCGATCATAGCTCACTGCAGCTTCAACTCCTGGGCTCAAGTAATCCTCCCTCCTCAGCTTCTTGAGTAGCTGGAATCATAGCTGCATATCACTATGCCTGGCTTTAAAAAGTTTTTGTTTTTGTTTTTTTGGTACAGACTGGGTCTTGTTTTGTTGCCCAGACTGGTCTCAGACTCCTGGCTTCAAGTGATCCTCCCGCCTCAGCCTCCTGAGGTTCTGGGATGATAAGCGTGAGTCACCCCATCCAGCTGACTAAGCCTAATTCTTAAGGATCATTCACACTGTAGCCTATGACAGAATTTCCTTCTTTTTTAAGGCTGAATTATTCCATTGTGTTTATATCCCATATTGTCTTTATTGAACCATTGATGGACATTTAGGTTGTTTCAATTCTTGGCTATTGTGAGTAATGCGACTATGAACATGGGAGAGCAAATATCCCTTTGGGATCCTGTTTTCAATTCTTTTGGATAAATACCCAGAAGTGGGATTGCTGCATCATATGGTAGCTCTATCTTTAATTCTTTGAGGAGCCTTTATACTGTTTTCCGTAGCAGCTTGACCATTTTACATTCCCACCTTTAGCGTTCAGGGGTTCCAGTGTCTCCACATCCTTGCCAACACTCGTTATTTCTTGTTTTCTGTAAGTGATATTACTGATTTTATTGAAAAGATTTCAGAAAATTTTGAGTTATAAGTAGACAATTTTAATGTAGAGTGTAAAGCTTAGGAAATTGTGAGGAATTGAATATGAGGCTTCAGATGGACTATAATTACATGTATGCACTGCCCTGATTTATTTTTTATACAAATTATAGAAATATCTGCATTGCTTCAAAATTTGTATAACTGTAGGTTTGAAATATGTCATGCACTTTATATAAAATTTTATCTATTATGATAATGGTTGTACAACATCATGACTGTACTTAGTGCCAGTGAATGATACACTTAAAAATGGTTAAAATCTTAAATCTTATTTACATTTTAACACAATTTTTAAAAATGCTCCCAAAATTGGGTCTATTAAAAGTCTCTGGCCAGGCGTGGTGGCTCACCTGAGGTCAGAAGTTTGAGACCAGCCTGGCCAACATGGTGAAACCCCGTCTCTACTAAAAATACAAAAATTAGCCGGGCATGGTGGTGGGTGCTATAGTCCCAGCTACTCAGGAGGCTGAGGCAGGAGAATTGCTTGAACCTGGAAGATGGAGGTTGCAGTGAGCTGAGATCATACCACTGCACTCTAGCCTGGGGGACAGAGTGAGACTCCATTTCAAAAAAAAAGAGTCTCTGGTAAACACCTTATGTCTTCAAATCCTAAAAATCACCATTTGCATAATTGCCAAGTGTAAGTGAAAGAATATGATTTTTTATGTAGTATGAATTTCATCTCTATGAACTTCATTTCTAACCATTTCCTGGTGCCAGTCAATAGATGTGGCAGTTGTTACTGAGCATTCTTGAACCTCCTTTTAGATAACAGAAGTCGGGGACAGTCACATAGTCTTCTACTGCCTCTGCTCAGCCAAGAGCATTGAAATATGTTTTCTTCTCTATGCAAACCACCAAAGGGGGTGTGTGTATGTATGTACATGTGCATATACATATATTTAATCCTGATTAACAAGATACTGAAGAAAGAAAGCAGCTGTGTTCTGTACTACTTTAAGCATTTAGTATAGGAAAAGAGGCATTTCTGCAGGTAAATAGTTTTATAAATATAACTCATCCTGTTTCACTGCTGTAGCTACATATCTAGGGGTAAACCTACAGGAGGTCAAGCAGCCTGTAACTAGGGAACTCCTATATTTAGTTTAGAAAAATTAGTATGATACTTCGCAGAGACTTCTGGAAGAAAATTAATTCGCATTATATTAGAAAGGAATTTAGAATGAGGGAATGAATAGGTCTTTGCATCAACATACGTGCTATGATTGAAAGGCAAACAAAAACTGGTCAGGGCTTGGTGACTCTTCTTCCCTAATAAGGGAAATATTCATGATATTTTAATTAAAAAATATTAAGAAAAAAGTTACAGAGAATATCCCAATTTTAAAAAGTTTTATATACATATGTATTCCAAAATGTAAGTAGTAGTAACTTTTGGGTGATGTGATTATATATTTTGTACTTTTTCTACATCTTCTCTAGTTATATATAATATTTAGCTTTTTTTTTTTTTTTTTTTTTTTTTGAGACAGGGTGTCACTCTGTTGCCTAGGCTGGAGAGCAGAGGCGCAAATAGAGTCAGTCACTGCAGGCTGGACCTCCCTGGGCTCAGGTGATTCTCCCACTTCAGCCTGCTGAGTAGCTGGGACTACAGGCACATACCACCATGGCCAGTTAATTTTTGTATTTTTGGTAGAGATGGGGATTCACCATGTTGCCCAGGCTGGTCTCGAACTCCTGGGCTAAAGAGATCTGCCCACCTCAGCCTTCCAAAATGCAGGGATTACAGGTGTGAACCACTGTACCTGGCCTTAGCACTTTTCTTATCATAAAATAAAAATGATATATATATAGCAAATGAAATGTTATTCCCTTTACAGGGGTGGGAGCTATACTTGAAATGTTTGTTGTTTTCTTTTCTTTTCTTTCTTTTTTTTTTCTTTTGAGATGAAGTTTCACTCTTGTCGCCCAGGCTTGAGTGCAGTGGCGCCATCTCAACTCATTGCAACCTCTGCCTCCCAGGTTCAAGCAAGTCTCCTGCCTCAGCCTCCCAAGTAGCTGGGATTACAGGTGCCTGCCACTACAGCTCGCTAACTTTTTGTATTTTTAGTAGAGATGGGGTTTCCCCATGTTGACCAGGCTGGTCTTGAACTCCTGACCTCAGGTGATCCACCCGCCTCAGCCTTCCAAAGTGTTGGGATTACAGGTGTGAGCCACCACACCCAGCCGAAATGTTTGTTGTTTTCATCAAATTTTCTTTTCTTTTCTTTTCTTTTCTGACTTGGAGTTTTACTCTTGTTGTTGGAGTGCAATGGCGTGGTCTTGGTTCACTGCAACCTCCGTCTCCCGGGTTCAAGAGATTCTCCTGCCTGAGCCTCCTGAGTAGCTGGGATTACAGGGGCCCGCCACCATGGCCGACTAGTTTTTGTATTTTTAGTAGAGACGGGGTTTCACCATGTTGGCAAGGCTGGTCTCAAACTTTTGACCTCAGGTGATCTGCCTTGCCTTGGCCTCCCAAAGTGCTGAGATTATAGGCGCGAGCACCACGCCCGGCCCAAATTTCCTTTCCATGGATGAATGGTAATGATAACAACCATCCACAGCCTAGGAAAAAGAGTCATAATTTAAGTATTCTAGCCTAGAAATACAAGCTGTCAAACTAGTGGGCAAGATAAAAGGCTTAGAGTTGCTGATGCAATTATTTTATATAAAAAGAATATGCAGCAGTCAAAAAATCTTTAGCCAAGTGAATAGATAGTACAACTATATTGCACACACATTCTAGAAGAGAAGAATATGGAGAAGAACCAGAGATTATACTTTCTATATGTAAGTTCAAGTAGATCGTAGGCTAAGAGGTTTCATTTATGTCAGCAACTAATTTATGTGTGTCTGTATTATTCAATGTAGGATCATTATAGATATGAGGCATTTTAACACTGCAGATGATTTTTCAGTATTATCTGAGGTGGTATAGTCATAGATGCACTTGATCTTGCTTCTTTTCTCATAGCTAAAATAAACTCTAGGGTTGGGCATTAAAAACTACAGTTTTGGCCAGGCGTGGTGGCTCACGCCTGTAATCCCAGCACTTTGGGAGGCCGATGCGGGCAGATCACGAGGTCAGGAGATCAAGACCATCCTGGCTAACACGGTGAAACCCCTTCTCTACTAAAAATGCAAAAAATTAGCCGGGCGTGGCGGCGGGCGCCTGTAGTCCCAGCTACTTGGGAGGCTGAGGCAGGAGAATGGTGTGAACCCGGGAGGCGGAGCTTGCCGTGAGCCGAGATCACAGCCACTGCACTGCAGCCTGGGCGACTGAGCAAGACTCCGTCTCAAAAAAAAAAAAAAACCAACAACTACGGTTTTAGGCATTTAAGCAGTAAGAAATTTCTATTCTATTTAGAAATAAATTTTACAAAATAACAATGTAACTGGTATGATTATTCATTATTAACTAAGAACAAAGCCAATTTTATGTGTGTACCTGAGTAAATTTATAAAGCAAACTCCTTAGCAAAATATTGTCAAGCTCCCTGTATTCAAACTAAGTCAAAATATTAAAAATCTCTGTATTTTGGAGACCAACTTAAATATGTTCATTTTCACAACCAGCTCCCAAAAAAAATAATTAAGAATTGAAAATGATAGCTACCATGTGAACATATCTAATTACTGGGAATTTACTTTGATCAGCTTTGGTTCTGAAATTGCTATGTCTCTAGATTTAGTAATTTTGCGTTAATTGACTGTACTGCAATGAATGGGTTTGTGATGATTCAGGTACAAGATTGAGACAGTAATTCAGAATTTATGGGTTTTTTTTTTTTTTTTTTTTTTTTTTTTGAGACAGAGTCTGGCTGTGTCACCCAGGCTGGAGTGCAGTGGTACAATCTTGGCTCACTGCACCTCCACCTCCCAGATTCTAGTGATTCTCCTGCCTCAGCCTCCTGCGTAGCTGGGATTACAGGTGTGCACCACCATGCCTGGCTAATTTTCATATTTTTAGTAGAGACAGGGTTTCACCATGTTGGCCAGGCTGGTCTCAAACTCCTGACCTTGTGATCTGCCCGCTTCAGCCTCCCAAGGTGCTGGGAATACAGGCATGAGGCACCGCGCCTGGCCCAGAATATATGTTTTAAATGTGCCTTTAAGTAATAACATATAATACAGAGTTTTAGAAAACAAGGGTTACAATTGTTATGGACTAAACATTCATTATGTTGATGCATAGATTTCAAGACTGAAAAATCACTAGTGAATTATTTCAAAGCTTTAAAAAAGACAGTGAATTTCATTCTGCATCATCTCTCAGTGCAACTTAATCTTTCTTCTTAGAACCATAATAAATACAAATAACCACACTAAAAGATCTAGCACATCCTTATTCACACATTTTATAGTGCAGTAACTGGGAAGGAAAGTACTGGCTTTTAAGTAATCCTACAAAACAATTTCAGTTGATAGAACACCTGCCTACTTATTGGCAACACTACCAGTTCTTATGAAGCGTATTTTAATGCTCAGCAGCTCTATTGAGGTGTGAATGCAGCTAAGTTTGCACTTGCTGGTTAGTCTATAAGACGGTCCAAGTATCTACAAACTGCCTTGAAAATAGGAATGATATCTTCTGGATCAAATGAAAACTTTACATGTTGTGAAAACGAGGATCAAAAGACTGTCAGTATGATTTATTAGAAGGGTTTTGGGCCAGGCACGATGGTTCATGCCTGTAATCTCAGCATTTTGGGAGGCTGAGGTTGGAGGATTGCCTGAGCGCAGGAGTTTGAGACAAGCCTAGGCCACATAGGGAGACAGACCCTTTCTCTACAAAAAACCAAAAAAAATTAGCTGGGTATGGTGGTATGCACCTGTGGTCCCAGCTACTCAGGGGTAGGAGGATTGCTTGAGCCCTGGAGTTTGAGACTGCAGTGAGCCATGATCACACCACTGCAGTCCAGTCTGGGCAACAAAGCATGAGACCCTGCATGAGACCCTGTCTCAAAAAAAAAAAAAAAAAAAAAAAAAAAAGAAGAAGAAGAAGAAGAAGAAGGATTCTGAACTCCTAAACAACACATATGGTTATTGTCTTTAAAAATTAATGCACATGGCCAGGCATGGTGGCTCACGCCTGTAATCCCAGCTCTTTGGGCGGTGGAGGCGGGCAGATCACCTGAGGTCGGGAGTTCAAGACCAGCCTGACCAACATGGAGAAACCCTGTCTCTACTAAAAATACAAAATTAGCCGGCCATGGTGATGGGCACCTGTAATCCCAGCTACTCGGGAGGCTGAGGCAGGAGAATTGCTTGAACCTAGGAGGTGGAGGTTGCAGTGAGCCGAGATCATGCTATTGCACTCCAGCCTGGGCAACAAGAGTGAAACTCCATCTCAAAAAAAAAAAAAAAAAAAATTAATGCATGTATGTCTGTTATTCTCATTTAGGTTTCTATTTCACTGATGTATCCCAGGTACCTAGAGCATTGTCTTTTAAAAGTGTTTTTAATTAGAAGATGATTTATTTTATTAAATGCTGTTTTGCCACCCTGTGAGATGGTCATGTGGGTTTTCCTCACTTACTTCTTATGATTACATATGTAATAGATTTTTTAAAGCCAACTGCATCATTCTAGATTACTGTGCTCAAATAACCAGTACCCACTCTAGCTAAAAGGAATGTATTGAAGTGATATTTGGTAGTTCAGAGAATCTCCTCAAAGGCCAGATAAACAGGCCTGGAAGCTACACCGTTTGGAACAATGCCCAACTCACACAGCAGGACTGTCCCAGTTAAGACCACTGCCGTGCACCAGACACCATAGTTTGTACCGCTGACCTAGGGCACCAGACACCATCCCTAGAACATTTGCTCTTACTGCTCCAGGAAGCTGGATGTCTCTGTGGCCATCTTTACTATTTCCAGCCACCAGCTTCCAAATTAAAGACTTGTATGAGTACATTTGATTTGTCAGCCCAAGCAACAAGGGGAACCGAGGAACAAATCTGGCTTCTATCTTGGGGACACAGAGGTTCATAAGGTGAAGAATTGCCAGACATGAGAAGGTTACTTAAAGGTGCTAGGTGACCAGAAAGAATGATAGATCAAGGAATCTTTGGATTTGTTTGAAATAAAGGTATCAGTTAGTCTGTGTAATTAGGTAGCATTCAGTGAACTTAACTTTGAAATATAACTTTGAAATGAAATGCAATGGAACTTGGCTGTATAGGTAAATAAGGATATAAAGAATACAGACACTCCCAAATATCTAAAACATATAGAACACTATGGATCTGTGTATAATTGGGAATGAGAGAAGAGGAAGTAGTTAAGGCTGACACAGGTTTTGATGATGGGGTAAATGGTGATACTTCAATAAGATGAGGAACAGAGGAGATGCAGATATTGTATGTGCATGGAGGTGGGAGTTAGAAGATAGTTTGGGACTTCCTTCCTCTTCTGGCAAGATGGCAGGCGGAAAAGCTGGAGTGACTCTGAGGCAGCTGCATCTTTCCCGCCAGGATCTCACCACCTTGGATGTTACCAAGTTGATGCCATTTTCACACGAAGTTATCAGCAGACAAGCCACCATTAATATAGGTACAATTGGTCATGTGGCTCATGGGAAATCCACAGTTGTCAAAGCTGTTTCTGGAGTTCACACTGTCAGGTTCAAAAATGAACTAGAAAGAAATATTACAATCAAGCTTGGATATGCTAATGCTAAGATTTATAACCTTGATGACTCAAGTTGCCCTCGGCCAGAATGTTATAGATCTTGTGGGGGCAGTACACCTGATGAGTTTCCTACAGACATTCCAGGGACCAAAAGGAACTTCAAATTAGACACGTTTCCTTTGTTGTCTGTCCTGGCCACGGTATTTTCATGGCTACTATGCTGAAAGGTGCAGCAGTGATGAATGCAGCCCTTCTGTTGATAGCTGGTAATGAATTTTGCCCTCAGCCTCAGACATCTGAACACCTGGCTGCTATAGAGATCATGAAACTGAAGCATAATTTGATTCTACAACATAAAATTGATTTGTTAAAAGGAAGTCAGGCTAAAGAACAATACGAGCAGATCCTTGCATTTGTCCAAGGTACAGTAGCAGAGGGAACTCCCATTATTCCAATTTCAGCTCAGCTGAAATACAATATTGAAGTTTGTGAGTACATAGTAAAGAAAATTCCAGTACCACCAAGAGACTTTACTTCAGAGCCCCAACTTATTGTTATTAGATTCTTTGATGTCAACAAAGCTGGCTGTGAAGTTGATGACCTTAAGGGCGGGGGGCGTGTAGCTGGTGGTAGTATTCCAAAAGGAGTATTAAAGGTGGGTCAGGAGATAGAAGTAAGACCTGGTATTGTTTCCAAATATAGTGAAGTAAAATTCATGTGTAAACCAATCTTTTCCAAAATTGTATCACTTTTGCAGAGCATAATGATCTGCAATATGCTGCTCCAGGCAGTCTTATTGGAGTTGGAACAAAAATTGATCCCACTTTGTGTGGGACAGACAGAATGGTGGGGCAAGTACTTGGTGCTGTCAAAGCCTTACCTGAGATATTCACAGAAGTGGAAATTTCCTATTTCCTGCTTAGACAGCTTCTAGGTGTACACACTGAAGGAGACAAGAAAGCAGTAAAGGTGCAAAAGCTGTCAAAGAATGAAGTGCTCATGGTGAATGTAGGATCCCTGTTGACTTAGTGCTGTCAAGGCCGATTTGGGTAAAATTGTTTCGACCAATCCAATGTGCACAGAGGTAGGAGAAAAGATTGCCCTTAGCCGAAGAGTTGAAAACCAATGGCGATTAATTGGTTAGGGTCAGATGAGAAGAGCAGTGACAATCAAGCCACCAGTAGATGATGACTGAAGAATACCAGTTAAATAATACATTTGGATGGAGTTGGAAGTTCAAATTTCTCTTAACAACTGGGGGTTTATTTTCAAAGCGATATTGGGGAATTGATTTCACAGTTTGTTACCTTAGTAGGTAGCTGTAAGGTTGTTCTCATTTTTTTTGTGTGTGCTTATGAAAACTTAGCTTAGGGACTACAATTAATATAAAAATTGGCATAATGTTGGATTGAATCTACATTTTGGCAGAAGTTAAGTATTCCCATATAATGTCAAAATTATACATTATGCAGTTTGTTTGTTTGTTTGTTTGTTTTTGTTTTGAGTCTGGCTCTGTCACCCAGGCTGGAGTGCAGTGGTGTGATCTGCAACCTCTGCCTCCTGGATTCAAGCGATTCTCCTGCCTCAGCCCCCCAAGTAGCTGAGATTACAGGCGCATGCCACCATACCTGGCTAATTTTTGTATTTTTAGTAGAGATGGGGTTTCAACATGTTGGCCAGGCTGGTCTCTCCTGACCTCAGGGTGATCAGCCCACCTTGGCTTCCCAAAGTGCTGGGATTACAGGCATGAGCCACCTTGCCCAGCCCAAGTCATATGGTTTGAAATGAAACTTTGCTACAACCAGCCTTTGCTGTAGCACACACATATACTACTGAACTTGTTTGAAATAAATTTTCTTTCTTTTTCATGATTCATCTTTGAGTAGCTCAGGCTGAAGGACTGAGGTACCAGTAAAAACTTAAAGGCACAAATTCTCCTTGAAGACCTTCTCCCTTTTCTTTGTCCCCATATTTTATGTTGCTTTATCTTTAAAATTTTGCATGAAAAGGAAATTAATGGGTTCAAATGAAATTGTCCTTTAGAGCATGAGTACTTGTTTCCATGGACAAATCTTTTTCTCCCCTTGCTCTTCCTGGCCTGAAACATGGGAAACCAGAGTCAGAGGTCAATGCCTTGGGATTTTTTCTGCATTGTTTTATGCCTGAAATCCAATAGTCTTCCTCCACTGGAAAATACTGTTATACCAAATAATTCTAGATGAGTAACAAAGATCTTTCCAGGCCTTTATTTTATGTTTTTCTTAACTGTTACATTATCATGACACAGATTGTAATATTACTAATTTCTGGACGTTTCAAAAGGTCAAGAAGTAAAAGATGTTGGAAAGCAATGAGTAAGTCCTTTTCATTTTTAACTTATTCCCCATGTCCCTATACTTACTTCCCCATGTCCCTATACTTACTTCCTGTGCTTTATCTTTTTTATTTTTTTAGAGATGGAGGCTCGCTCTGTCATCTAGACTAGAGTGAAGTGGCACGATCTGGGCCCACTGCAACCTCTGCCTCTTTGGTTCGAGCGATTCTCGCACCTCAGCCTCCCGAGTAGCTGAGATTACAGACACATGCCACCACATCCAGCTAATATTTGTATTTTTAATAGAGATGGGGTTTCACCATATTGGCCAGGCTGGTCTCAAACTCCTGACCTCAGGTGATCTGCCCGCATTGGCCTCCCAAAGTGCTGGGATTACAGGCGTGAGCCACTGTGCCTGGCTTATTTTTCTTTATTTATATTTTTGCTTCATAAGAGGTTCTGTTAAGCAGTGATTCCTAACTCTCGCTGATATTAGAATTGCTGGGGAAGCTTTTTTAAAAAAAATGCCCCACAGAGATTCTGATTTAATTGGCTTGGAATAGAATTCAGGCATTGATATCTTTAAAAACTCCCCAGTGTTGAGAAACAAATTTAGAGAGTTGAGAAGCGGGTATGTTAAATTACAGAATCTTACTGAGTTTTGGTAGTCTGATAATATAGTTTGCTTTGCTTTTCTTAAATTTGCATTGAGATGGGATTTAAGGCATATTGTGCTCTTTTGAATGTTGAAGTTGCATTGAAGAAGTTTAGAAGCTCTGGCTATGGGTTATCTAAGTTGATGTTTTGAGGAGGCATATTAATTTTATAAACTTGGCTGACTTTTAAGGTTGTAGCATAGAAATAAAACAATTTTAAATAAAAAAAAAAGTTTAAAGTGCGTGTGGGACATCCAGTTAAAGAAGTCTAGAAGGTAGGTAGTAGATATCAAGGTCTGAGAGAGATCCAGGGTAAAGGTACAAATGTATGAGCGGTCACCATAGATTGGTCATTAAAGCCATGGGCTTGGTTGATATGTGAGAAGAGAAGAAAAAGAAACAGAGAAGAACCTTGAGGAACACAAATATTTAAGAAATGGGCATAAGAAGAGGAGATTATATTGCAGGAAGGCAACATGGTATAGACCAACTAGGAGGCCGAGGTGAGAGATCACAGTGGCTCAGAAAAAAGTGGCGAGAGCAGAGATATTTATTTATTTAGAGATAAGGTCTGTCTCTGTCACTCAGGCTGGAACATAGTGGCGCAATCATGGTTCACTGCAGCCTCATCCTCCTGGGCTCAAGTGATCTTCCCACCTCAGCCTCCTGAGTAGTTGGGACTACAGGTGCCTGCCACCACACCAAGCAAGCTTCCTTCCTTCCTTCCTTCCTTCCTTCCTTCCTTCCTTCCTTCCTTCCTTCCCTCCCTCCCTCCCTCCTTCCCTCCTTCCTTCCTTCCTTCCTTCCTTTCTTCCTTCCTTCCTTTCTTCCTTCCTTCCTTCCTTCCTTCCTTCCTTCCTTCCTTCCTTCCTTTCTTCCTTCCTTCCTTCCTTCCTTCCTTCCTTCCTTCCTTCCTTCCTTCCTTCTCTTTCTCTCTTTCTCTCTTTCTTTCTTTTCTTTCTTTCACGGATCTTCGCTCTTGTTGCCCAGGCTGCAGTGCAATGGCACAATCTCGGCTCACTGCAACCTCCACCTCCCGGGTTCAATTGATTCTCCTGCCTCAGCCTCCTCAGTAGCTGGGATTACAGGCATGCACCACCACACTCAGCTAATTTTGTATTTCTAGTCGAGACGGGGTTTCTCCATGTTGGTCAGGCTGGTCACAAACTCCCCACCTCAGGTGATCTGCCTGCCTCGGCCTCCCAAAGTGCTGGGATTACAGGCGTGAGTGCCTGGCCTTATCTTTTTCTTTTTGGTAGAGATGGAGTCTCCCTAGGTTGCCCAGACTGGTCTTGAATTCCTGGGCTCAAATGACCTTCCCACTTGGGCCTCTCAAGGTGTTGGGATTACAGGCGTGAGCCACCACATCCAGCAAAGAGATATTTAGATTTAG
The DNA here is from genome assembly GCF_024542745.1 of Macaca thibetana thibetana. NCBI lineage: Eukaryota > Metazoa > Chordata > Mammalia > Primates > Cercopithecidae > Macaca > Macaca thibetana. The sequence goes on from NC_065578.1 coordinate 39,614,872, forward strand.
TGATGGAGCAGATGTGAGGGAGGAGGGAGAAAAAGAAATCAAGGATGACTCATATTTTTCTGACTTCAACATTTTGGTGGTTGGAGCTATGATTTCCTGAACTCAATTTCCTGATCATTTCCTAAACATGAAAGAGAAGCAGAGATAAAGTTGGAATTTAGCATGTTAATTTAGATGCCTTTGAGGCATCCAAGTAGGTATTTGTTTCATTGGGTAGATATTTATTGATTACCTATTCTAAGTCAGGCATTGTGTTTCAAACTGGATATTCATCTGGCAGGTACTTGGGTCTGTAACTGTCTGGCTTGAGGTCTCAGCTGCAAATGTACATTTGAGTTGTCAGCATTCAAATGGCATTTGAAGCTATAAGAATAGATGAGATCACATAGGGGGAGTGAGTAGAGTAAGAAGGGGGCTTAAGATCCAACCTGGGGAACCCCAACATTGATGAGTAAAGGAGATTGAGAAAGAGTGATCAGAGAGGTAGGAGAAAAACCAGGTTACTGTGGTATCTAGATCATGAGAGGAGAGTTTTGAGGAAGACTGTGTAGTCAACAGGGCCAAATAATGTCAAGAAATCAAGTATAAAAAGGATTGAAAACCTTCCATTGGATTTAGTGGCAAGGAAGTCATTAGTTATACTAATGAAGATGAATTTCTGAATTGGAATTGCTGGGTCAAAAGATGTTTAATAAATATTGCCAAATTGCTCACCAAAAAAAGTTTATAATAATTTATACTCCTTCCAACAGCATATGAGGGTGTTTCCTCATACCCTCACTAATGAATATTATGTCTTAATCTTTGCCTAATAGATTGAAATAATGTCTCATTGTTATTTGAATGTACATTTCTTTTTCATTCTTTCTTTCTTTCTTTCTTTTTTTTTTTTTTTTTCCTTAGACAGAGTATTGCTCTTGTCGCCCAGGCTAGAGTGCAGTGGTGCCATCTCGGCTCACTGCAACTTCTACATCCCGCCTTCAAGCAATTCTCCTGCCTCAGCCTCCCGAGTAGCTGGGATTACAAGCATGTGCCACCGTGCCCGGCTAATTTTGTGTTTTTAGTAGAGGTAGGGTTTATCCATGTTGATCAGGCTGGTCTCAAACTCCCAACCTCAGGTGATACGCCCGCCTCAGCCTCCCAAAGTGCTGGGATTACAGGCATGAGCCACAACGCCCAGCCTGAATGTCCATTTCCTTGATAATTTGTGAGGCAGCATATGTTTTTGTCTGTTTATTGGCCATTTGTTTTTCTTCTAGGAATTATCAGGTCATTTTCCGTTTGTCCATTTTTTAACCAGTGCATTTTATCTTTTTCTGACTGATGTTTAAGAGCTCTTCAGATTATTAAGGTTAGTGAGCCTCCGCATATGACACATGTATCTTTTTACATTTTAAAAATTGTTCTTTTAATTTTTCTTATGGCTTGAGGTGAACTCTGAGGTTATCTACCTCCCCCAGGGTTGCCAGGTGGACACTGTGTACCACATGCATTGCTGTAAATGCTTGCTCACTGAAGAGGAATTCCTGTTCATTGGTGTTTTAGGAACCTGTTACGTTCAAGGATGTGGCCATGGACTTCACCGAGGAGGAATGGGGGCAACTAGACTCTGCACAAAGGGCCTTGTACAGAGAAGTGATGCTGGAGATCTATGGCAACCTGGTCGTAGTGGGTGAGGACAACTACTCTTTGGAGAATTCTGGTTTCTTTGGTTGTAAAAAGCTGTGGACTCTTAAAGTGGTTAACTAAGCTAGGGCTTTAGATTCAAATATCAGAATTTCCAAATCGCGACTGAAAAAATAAAATGTTTCTCTCTAAGTAAAAACTCAAGTTTCAGGCCAGGCGTGGTGGCTCACTCCTGTAATCCCAGCACTTTAGGAGGCCAGGGCAGGAGGATTTCTTGAGCCTACGAGCCTAGACCCTGTCTCTACAAAAAAATTAAACATTGGCTGGGCGTGGTGGCACATACCTGTAGTCTCAGCTACTTGGAGGCTGTGGTGGGAGGATTGCTTGAGCCCATGAGTTTGAGGTTTCAGTAAGCTACGATTGTGCCACTGCAGGGGACCTGGGCGACAGAGCAAGACCCCCACCAGCTCCGGAAAAAAACCCTCCAAGTTTCTACATCCCTATTTGTTTTTTTTTCCTTCTTTCTTTCTTTCTCTTTCTTTCCTTCCTTCCTTTCTTTCTCTCTTTCTTCTTTCTGTTCTTTCTTCCTTCTTTCCTGAAATAAATATCCTTGTACTTATAGTTTTGAGTATTTGTTCCAGTATTTCTATAGGATAAGTCTCTAGAAGAGGAATTGATGGATCAGAGATTTATATATTTACTGTAGTATAAATTTGCCCCCTGAATAGTTTGAATTAATTTCTATTCTTGTCATGGTAATTCCGGTTTTCCACACTCTCACAACTCCTCATCTTTTTATTCTTCACCTACCTGAAGAGTGGGGAAAATACCATTTACTATCTTTTGATTTCCTCCCTTTCTCTCCCAACTTGTTTTCCCTCTATCTTCTATTTCTCACAATAAAGTGGAAACTCTACCCTTCAAGTTGCCTAGGCCAAAAACCTTGGAGTCACCCCATTTTTCTTTCTCTCTCAGCCCCAGATCAATCCATCAGCAAATCTGTCAGCTCTACTATCAAAGTATATTCAGAATCCAACCACTCCTCACCACTTCCACTGTTGTTACCCTAATTAACCCACTGTGCCTCTCTGTCTCCCTCTCCCTTTCTCTCATTTTGAAGAGCCTCCTACGCAGCCTTCCTTACTCTCCACATCCCAGCCTGTTTTCCATGTGGCAGTCACTGTGATTGTGTAAAACACTCAGTCAAATCAAAACCTTCTCAAATCAATGTTCTTCAGTTGACGAATACACAAACTGAAGAATATCTATGCCTTGGAATTCTACACAGCATAAAAAGAACGAACTGTTGATTCACACAACAATTTGGATAGATTTGAAGGGAATTATGCTAAGTAAAGAAAGGTAATCTCAAAAAGTTACATACTGTGTGATTTCATTTCTGTAACATTCCTGAAATGACAAAATTATCAAGATGCAGAACAGATTATTGGTTGCCAGGGACTGGATAGAGGAAGTGGGAAGTGAGATGGGTCTGGCTGTAAAAAGGGTAGCACAAAGAATCCCTACGACAGAATCGTTCCTTATTTTCTTACATAATTCTATACAGGTAATAAAATTGCACAGAACTAAATACACACACAAATTAGTGCATATAAAACTGGCGACATTTGAATGAGGTCTGAATTGGTAACATCATCTTACATGTAAACCAAATTATAAAAATTAGATTTGAAAATACGTATGTTCTACAGAAATTTTAGAAAATACAGATGCTTAAGAATAAAATGTAGGATGGAATTTCACTAAATGTATTCCCTTAAAAAATGAAATATTGGCTGGGTGTGGTGGCTCACGCCAGTAATCCCAGCACTTTGGGAGGCCAAGGCAGGCGGATCACCTGAGGTCAGAAGTTTGAGACCAGCCTGACCAACATGGTGAAACCCCGTCTCTACTAAAAATACAAAATTAGCTGAGCATGGTGGTGCATGCCTGTAGTCCCAGCTACTCCGGAGGCTGAGGCAGGAGAATTGCTTGAACCCAGGAGGCAGAGGTTGCAGTGAGCAGAGATCATGCCAATACACTCCAGCCTGGGCAACAAGAGCGAAACTTCATCTCAAAAAAAAAAAAAAAAAAAAAAAAAAGAAGGAATATTATTCAGCGCTAAAAAGAAATGGGCTATCAAGTCATGAAAAGTCATGGAGGAACCTTAAATGCATATTACTAAGTGAAAGAAGCCAAACTAAAAGGCTAAATGTACTGTATGATTCCAGGTATATGACGGTCTGGAAAAGGCAAAACTATGGAGAAAGTGAAAATATCAGTGGTTTTCCAGTGTTTAGTGGGGAGGAAGGATGAGTAGGCAAAGCACAGAAGATTGTTAGGGCAGTGAAATATTCTTTATGATACTAAGATGGTGGAGACATGTCATTAGACATTTGTCAAAGCCCACAGAACGTGCAACACCAAGAATGAAGCCTAGTGTTAACTATGGATGTTGAGTGATGTGTGGGTGTAGGTTCAGCAGTTGTAACAAATGTACCATTCTGGTGCAGGAAGTTGACAGTGAGGGAGGTATACATGTATGGGGGCAGGGTGTATATGGGAACTCTACTTTTTTTTTTGAGATGGAGTTTCACTCTTGTCGCCCAGACTGGAGTGTAATGGTGTGATCTCGGTTCACTGCAACCTCCACCTCCCAGGTTCAAGCGATTCTCCTGCCTTAGCCTCCCAAGTTGCTGGGATTAGAGGCACATGCCACCACGCCCAGCTGTTTTGTATTTGTAGTAGAGATGGGGTTTTACCATGTTGGCCAGGCTGGTTTCGAACTCCTGACCTCAAGTGATCTGCCCGCCTCAGCCTCCCAAAGTGCTGGGATTATAGGCATGAGCCACCAAGCCCAGCCAAGATTATCTCTTTATCTTTAAAGAGGTTTTGCAAAATCCTCAGAGGCAGAAAAGTGTCCTGCCATTTCACTAAATGTATCTAAGCATGAGTTTTTTGTTTTTCCTAATCAGGACACATTATGCTTCTTTCTTCGTGCTATTTTCTATTTTATTAATTTTTAAAATCTTTACTAAATCCTTCTACTTATTTTAGGGTGTTTTTGTTTGTTTTGGGGTGTTTTTGTTTGTTAAGTTTTTTTGTTTTTTGTTTTTTTTTTGAGATGGAGTCTCGCTCTGTCACCCAGGCTGGAGTGCAGTGGCGCCATCTTGGCTCACTGCAAGCTGCACCTCCTGGGTTCATGCCATTCTCCTGCCTCAGTCTCCCCAGTAGCTGGAACTACAGGCGCCCGCCACCACGCCTGGCTAGTTTTTTTGTATTTTTAGGAGAGACGGGGTTTCACCATGTTAGCCAGGATGGTCTCAATCTCCTGACCTCGTGATCTGCCTGCCTCGGCCTCTCAAAGTGCTGGGATTACAGGTGTGAGCCACCACGCCCAGTCTTTGTTTAGTTTTTGGAGAGACAGGCTCTTTCTCTGTTACTCAGGCAAGAGTGCAGTGGCATGATCATAGCTCACTGTAACCTTGAACTACCGGGCTCAAGGGATCCTCCTATGTCAGCCTCCCAAGTAGCTAGGACTACAGGCGCACACCACCACTCCTGGCTAATTTTTAAATTTTGTTGGGGATAGGGTCTTGCTATGTTGCCTAGGCTGGTCTTGATCTCCTGGCCTCCAGTGATCCTCACATCTTGGCTTCCCAGAGCTCTGGGATTACAGGTGTGAGTCACCACACCTGGCCTACTTCTTTTAAGTTTATAATTATTTTTCTAGTTTCTTGAGTTAGAGCTTATTTATTCTTATTTTCCAACAAATGCATTTCACTGAATTAAATTTTCCCTGAATACTTTGGCAGCATCCTGTCCAGAACACAGTTTGGCAACATATATCAAAAGCCTTTAAAATGTTTCTGCCATTTGACTTAGAAATTTTACATCTAAGAACTACATTGAGGAAATAATCAGATGAATTATGTATAAAAGGTATATATTACCATGTTATTTTTAGTATTTTTTAAAAAGGAAACATTTTACATTACAATAACAGAAATGTTTTTCTGTAAATTATAATATTTATATGTGATTCATTATTCTCTAGCAAGAAAAACTATATTTTTGGATTATTTTTAATGACTTACATAAATGTACATAAGTTGTAGCAGATGTTAAAGATACATACATATAAGAAAAAACTGGAAAGACGCTAATATATTAATAGTATCAATGAGTGGTTTTTATTTTCTATTTTATGCTTTTCAGGATTTTGCAAGCCATCTCAAATGTTTCCCAGTATTATGGCTTGGCAAATAGCAAAAGTAAGCAAAAGTAAGTGTAACTGGTTTATTGTAGAGTGTCACCTCAATGGGGCATATAAGATTATGAAATGGTTTTATTTCTTCCAATCACTGCTTTCAACCATATTCTATTGAATTCCTCAAATAAATTAATGTATGAATAAATATTGAATGGGAAAGAAAAACCTAGAGGGCGGGCTTTAAAAAAGAGAGGTTTTCCCCTTTGCCAGCTCCCAGAGGAAGAATACGAACGGAGTAAAAGATTACAAACTGTTGAAAATATTTGCAACTCATATTGCAGACAAAGGGATCCATTGCCTTATTTGTCAAGAGCTCTTAGAAATCAAGAAGAAAAAACATGGAAAATATGAAGAGACTTGTCAGAGAGAAATACAAATGACTCTTACATTTTTCGAAAGGTGTTCTACCTTTCTCATTATATGAGAAATGAAAATCAAAACCCTACTGAGACACCATTTCCTACCGATCAGGTTAGCAAAAAATTGAAAAGTGTTTTTTGTTTTGTTTTCTTGTTTTTTTGTTTGTTTGTTTGTTTGTTTTTGAGGTGGAGTCTTGCTCTGTTACCCAGGCTTGAGTGCAGTGGCACGATCTCGGTTCACTGCAACCTCAGCCTCCTGGGTTCAAGCAATTCTGCCCCGGCCTCCCGAGTAGCTGGGATTACAGGTGCGTGCCACCACACCTGGCAATTTTTTTCTATTTTTAATAGAGACAGGGTTTCACCATGTTAGCCAGAATGCTCTTTATCTCCTGACCTCATGATCTGCCTGTCTCGGACTCCCAAAGTGCTGGGATTACAGAAATTGAAAAGTTGTAAAACCCACTGTTAGTGAGGCTGTGGAAAAAGAGGCATCCTCAGACTGCTATGGGCAGGCACAAAATAGAATAACTCCTTTGGAGAGGAATTTGACAGCATCTACCAAAACTGTAAATACACTTGCCTTTTGAGTCAAATACCCCATTTCTGAGAGTTTATCCCACAGATACACTTGCACCTGTGCTTTGAAAACATTCGGCATTGTCTCCATTAGTAAAAAATGGAAAACAACACAAATGTATGTCAACAGAGGACTGGCTTAATAAACTAGACATCCACATAGTGGAATTGTATGTAGCTCCAATGAAGAATAAGCAAAACTTCCTCACTGAAATGGAAATATCTCCAAGATATTTTATTAAATGAAAAATGCAAGATAAAGAGCAATGTATGTATATATGTATATATAAATATATTAAATATGTACACAGAATATTTTGTGTAAGGGAGAATGAGAATTATATCCATATTTGCTTATATTTGCATAATGTCACACTGGAAGCCTAAATAGGAACTAATAAAGTCATTTAATAATCAAAACTATATTAAAAGTTGTCTGGGGAAGCAGGGGTAAGAGTGAGACTTTCCTGTAATTTTTTCTTTTTCACTTTTAAATATAGTTTTGATTGTTGAATAACTGGAACACGTTACCCATTTGTTAAATATAAACAACAGAAATGTATTTCTCACAGTTCCGGGGGCTAGAGGGTAGGACCAGAGTCAGGTTCTGCTGAGGGCCCTCTTCTGGTTACAGATAACCATCTTCTTGTAGCCTCCCATAGCAGAGAAGGCTACAAGGACCTTGGCTTGTTTTTTTGTTTGTTTGTTTTTTGAGATGGAGTCTTACTCTGTCGCCCAGGCTAGAGTGCAGTGGCGTGATCTTGGCTCACTGCAACCTCCACCTCCTGGGTTCAAGCGATTGTCCGGCCTCAGCTTCCCGAGTAGCTGGGATTACAGGTGTGCACCACCATGCCCAGCTAAGTTTTGTATTCTTAGTAGAGACAGGTTTTCACCATGTTGGCCAGGCTGGTCTTGAACTCCTGACCTCAGGTGATTCACCCACTTTGGCCTCCCAGAATGCTGGGATTACAGGTGTGAGCAACCATGGCTGAACCCTGTTTTTTAAATTGTGCTAAATGAGAGCCAGTGGGTTTTCAGTATTTATTGATATTAAAATATTGTTTTTCCGTATTAATTTTTTTTTTTTTGAGACGGAGTCTTGTTCTGTCACCCAGGCTGGAGTGCAGTGATGCTGATCTCGGCTCACTGCAACCTCCGCCTCCCGGGTTCAAGTGATTCTCCTGCCTCAGCCTCCCGAGTAGCTGGGACTACAGGCACGTGCTACCATGTCCGGCTAATTTTTTGTATTTTTAGTAAAGACGGGGTTTCACTGTGTTAGCTAGGATAGTCTTGATCTCCTGACCTCGTGATCCTCCTGCCTCGGCCTCCCAAAGTGCCTTATTAACTATTTATGTGGTTATTTTTAATAAAATACTTTATTTGTAAGTTTTACACCTATACATTTGTCTGGGTTTTTTTTTTTTCTTTTTTAAATTTGTGCTATTTTAGTCAGGATTTGGTATTATGGTTATTTGGTCTCTAAAATGGAGTAATCCACCTAAATAAACTAGAAAAAGAAAGGCAAAAATAAAGCAAACAGAAGGAAAGAAATAATAAAGTTTAGCCAGGTACGGTGGCTCACACCTGTAATCCCAGAACTTTGGGAGGCCGAGGTGGGCAGATCACCTGAGCTCAGGGGTTTGAGACTACCCTGGGCAACATGGTGAAACCCTGTCCAAACAATTGGCTGGGTGTGGTGGTGCGTGCCTGTAATCCCAGCTGCTCAGGAGGCTGAGGCACAAGAACCACTTGAGTCCTGGGAGCAGAGGTTGCAGTGAGCCAAGATCATGCCACTGCACTCCAGCTTGGGCTACAGAGTGAGACTCTGTCTCAAAAAGTAAATAAAGAAAAATTTTTAAAAAGTTTAGAGCAGAAATCAATGAAATTGAAATCAGAAAAATAGAGAAAATAAATTAAATCAAACGTTGATTCTTTAATAAGAAAGAGAGAGAAGACACAAATTACTGACATAAACAATGACAGAAACAATGAAAGAGGGGACATCACTACTTTCCCTTTTTACAGACAGTAAAAGGATGCTAGAGAGTCCTAGGGACAACTGTGTGCACGCGTATACAACAACTTAAATAAAATGGACCAATTCCTTGAAAGACACAAATTACCAAAACTCATTCAAGGAGAAATAAAGTGAACAATCCTGAATCTATTAAAAGATCTAATTCATAGCTTACAAAAAGGAAAACTTGAGGTCAAATGATTTCACTGGTGAATTCTTCCAAACATTTGAAGAAGAAATAGCATAAATTCTTCACAATCTCTTCCAGAAGATAAAGAGGCAACACTTTTATGTTGCTCATTTTATGAAACCGGCATTACCTTCATATCAAAACTAGACAAAGATGCCAGGCATGGTGGCTCACGCTTGTGTCTATTAAAAGTCTCTGGCCAGGCGTGGTGGCTCACCTGAGGTCAGGAGTTCGAGACCAGCCTGGCTAACATGGTGAAATCCCGTCTCTACTAAAAATGCCAAAAATTAGCCAGATGTGGTGGTGGGTGCCTGTAACCCCACTTACTCAGGAGGCTGAGGCAGGAGAATCGCTTGAACACAGGAGGCAGAAGTTGCCGTGAGCTGAGATCCTGCCACTGCACTCCAGCCTGGGCAACAAGAACAAAATTCCTTCTCAGAAAAAAAGAAAGAAAGAAAGAAAGAAAAAGAACAAAACTAGACAAAGACATCATGAGAAAAGAAAGCTACAGATCAATTACCTTCATGAACATAAGTGCAAAAACTCTTCAGCAAAATCTTAGCAAATCAAATTTAGTAATATATAAGAAGATAACACATCACTACCAAATGAAGTTTATCTCAGTAATACAAGGCTGGGTCAACACTTGAAAATCAATGTAGGCTGGGCGTGATTGCAGCACTTTGGGAGGCTGAGGCAGGTGGATTAATTGACATGAGGAGTTCAAAACCAGACTGGCCAACGTGGTGAAACCCGGTCTCTACTAAAAATACAAAAAATTAGCCGGGTATGGTGGCACGCGCCTGTAGTCCCAGCTACTTGGGAGGCTGAGGCAGGAGAATTACCGGAACCTGGGAGATGGAGGTTGCAGTGAGTTGAGATCAAGCCACTGGAATCCAACCTGGGCGACAGAGCAAGACTTCGTCCCCCCAAAAAAAAAAAAAAAAAAAAAAAAAAAATCAATGTAATGTACACTTATATAAACATTTACTAAAAATGGATCATAACAAAACTATGGGATACCACTTCATACTCAATAAGCATGGCAATAATCAAGAAGACAATAATAACTGGTGGTGGTTGTCACTCATGTATTACTGGTAGAACCGTAAAGTGGTGCAGCCATTGGAAAACAGTTTAACACATCCTCAAAAAGTGACACGGAAAGTTCCAAATGGCCCAGCAATTCCACTCCTAAGCATACTCAAGAGAAATGCAAACATATACCCACACAAAAACCTGTACACAAATGTTCATAGCAGCAGTGTTCACATTAGCTAAAAAGTTGAAACAACTGAAATGTTCATCAGCTGATGAGTGGATCAATAACACATGGTATAGCCACACAATGGAATACTATGAAGCTATAAAAAGATATCTGCTACAACATGGATGAACCTTGAAAACATGCAAAGTGAAAGAAATAAGTCACAAAAGAACACATATTGTATAATTCCATTTATGTAAAATGCCTAGAATGGGTAAATTTATGGAGACAGGGTAGGTTAGTGGTTAGTGGTTTAGGACTAATGGTGGGAAGTAGGGAAGAGGATTGATTGGTAATGGGTATGAAGTTTCTTTTGGAGTGAATGATAATGTTCTAAAATTAGTTTGTAGTGATGGTTATACAATCCTGCGAATATACTAAAAAACACTGAGGCCAGGCACAGGGGCTCACGCCTGTAATCCCAGCACTTTGGGAGGTCAAGGTGGGTGGATCACCGGAGGTCAGGAGTTCAAGACTGGCCTGACCAACATGGTGAAACCCCATCTCTACTAAAGGTATAAATATTAGCCTGGCGTGGTGGTGGGCACCTATAATCCCAGCTACTCGGGAGGCTGAGACAGGAGAATCACTTGAACCCACGAGGCAGGGGTTGCAGTGAGCCAAGGTCTCACCACTGTACTCCAGCCTGGGCAACATGGCAAGACTCCATCTCAAAAAAAAAAAAAAAAAAAAACCAAAAAAAATCGAATTTACATTTTAAATGAGTGACTTGCATGGCATGTGAATTACATCCTAATACGGCAATTAAAAAAAAAAAAATCACAGGCCCAGTGCAGTGGTTCATGCCTGCAATCCCAGCACTTTGGGAAGCCGAGGTAGGCAGATCACCTGAGGTCAGGAGTTCCAGACCAGCCTGGCCAACATGGTGAAACCCCGTCTCTGCTAAAAATATAAAAATTAGCCAGGCGTGGTGGTGGGCACCTGTAATCCCAGCTACTAGGGAGGCTGAGGCAGGAGAATCGCTTCAACCCCAGAGGCGGACGTTGCAGTGAGCCGAGATCACGCCACTGCACTCCAGTCTGGGTGACAGAGTGAGACTCCATCTCAAAAAAATAAATAAATAAATAAAAATTACTATAAAATTCTTTTTTTTTTTGTTTTTGTTTTTGAGACGGAGTCTCGCTCTGTCGCCCAGGCTGGAGTGCAGTGGCCGGATCTCAGCTCACTGCAAGCTCCGCCTCCCGGGTTTATGCCATTCTCCTGCCTCAGCCTCGAGTAGCTGGAACTACAGGCGCCCACCACCTCGCCCGGCTAGTTTTTGTATTTTTTTTTTTTTTTTTTTTTTTTTGAGACGGAGTCTCGCTCTGTCACCCAGGCTGGAGTGCAGTGGCCGGATCTCAGCTCACTGCAAGCTCCGCCTCCCGGGTTCACGCCATTCTCCTGCCTCAGCCTCCCAAGTAGCTGGGACTACAGGCGCCTGCCACCTCGCCCGGCTAAGTTTTTGTATTTTTAGTAGAGACGGGGTTTCACTGTGTTAGCCAGGATGGTCTCGATCTCCTGACCTCATGATCCGCCCGTCTCGGCCTCCCAAAGTGGTTTTTTGTATTTTTTAGTAGAGACGGGGTTTCACCGTGTTAGGCAGGATGGTCTTGATCTCCTGACCTCATGATCCACCCGTCTCGGCCTCCCAAAGTGCTGGGATTACAGGCTTGAGCCACCGTGCCCAGCCACTATAAAACTCTTAGGAAAAACAACTTTATGAGCTGTAATTAAGCAAAGAACTTTTTTTTTTTTTTTTTTTTTTTTTTTTTTTTTTTGAGAGCATCTCACTGTGTTGCCCAAGCTGCCTTCAAACTCCTGGGTTCAAGCAATCCTCCCACCTCAGCCTCCTGAGAAGCTGGGACTACAAGTATGTACTAAAGAGATCTAACATGTAATACCAAAAGCACAATCCATGAAACAAAAAATTGATAAATTGGATTTCATCAAAATTAGAAGCATTTTATCAGTGAAGGACATTGTTCAGAGAATAAAAAGACAATTGAGAGAAAAACATTTGTATGACACACCATGCAAAGCCATATGATATGATTTGGATTTCTGTGCCCGCCCAAATCTCATGTCAAATTGTAATCCCCAGTGTTGGAGGAGGGGCCTGGTGGGAGGTGATTGGATCATGGGGGCAGACTTCCCCTTGCTGTTCTCAGGATAGTGAGTGAGTTCTCGCAAGATCTGGTTGTTGAAAAGTATATAGCACCTCCCCTTTCACTCTCTTCCTCCTGCTCATAAGAGGTGCCTGCTTCTTCCCCTTTGCCTTCTGCCATGATCGTAAAATTCTTGAGGCCTTCCCAGTCATGCTTCCTATACAGCCTGTGGAACGTGAGCCAATTAAACCTCTTTTCTTTTTTCCTTTTTTTTTTGAGATGGAGTCTTGCTCTGTCGCCCAGGCTGGAGTGCAGTGGCATGATCTTGGCTTACTGCAACCTCCATCTCCCGGGTTCAAGCGATTCTCCTGCTTCAGCCTCCTGAGTAGCTGGGATTACAGGCACGCACCTCCATGCCTGGCTAATTTTTGTATTTTTAGTAGAGATGGGATTTCACCATGTTGGTCAGACTGGTCTTGAACTCCTGACCTCGTGATCCACCCACCTCGGCCTCTCTTTCTTTATAAATTACCCAGTTTAAGGTATTTCTTTGCAGCAGTGCAAGAACAGATTAATATACCATATATTTAGAATATGTCTTTTTAAAAACCCTGTCAGGCTGGGCTCAGTGACTCATGACTATAATCCCAGTGCCTTAGGAGAACGCAGGGAGAGGACTGCTTGAGACCAGGAGTTTGAGGCTGCAGTGAGCTATGATCATGCCACGGCACTCCAGCCTGGGGGACGGTGCCAGAACCTGTTCTCTGAAAAATAAATAAGTAACCTTGCAAGACTTGACAATAAGGAAACACATGATCCAATTTTTAAAGAAAGAAGCAATATGAATGGATGTTGACCAGAGAATATATACAGAGAGCAAATAAACATCTCAAAAGATGCTCAACATCATTAATTATTAGAGAAAATGCAAATTTAAAACACAATGAAACATTATTACACATGTACTTGCTGTTTATTGCTGTGTAACAAATTATCCCAAAACTTAGTGGCTAAACCAACATGACATTTATCTCAGTTTCTGTGGGTCAAGGATCCAGGAACAGCTTAATTGGGTTCTCTGCCTAAGAGTCCCTCACAAGGCTTCAATCAAGTTATTGGTTGGGGCTGTGAACGCCATTGAAGGCTGGGAGCCTGGAGGGAAAGGATCCTCTTCCAAGCATGATTATTCACAGGATTCAGTTACTTGAGGGCTGTTGGACTGAGGGCCTCAGTTCCTCGCTGACTGTTCTCTGGAGATGGCCTTCAGTCCCTCACCAGGGTTGACCCTTCCCATCAGGTCAAGCACGAAAGAAGAGCCAGAAAGAGAAGTCCAGCAAGACAGAAGTCACAGTCTTTTGTAATGTGATCCCAGAAGCAACACCTCATCACTGTTGCCATATTAATTTACATTTAAGAAAGTGAAAGGGAAATTAATATTGTTAGTATTTCTTATTCTATTCATTAGAACCAAGGCATTAGGTTCAGCCCAAACTCAAGACGAGGAAATTATCCAAGGGTACAACTACCTGGAGGCATGAATACCATGGGAGCCATGTCAGAAGCCTCCTACCACTTGCCCTTTTGAGATTAGCTATAATTTGAAAATACTGACAATACCAAGTGTTAGCAAGGGTTCAAAGCAACAGGAATTCTCATACATTGCCGGCGGGAGTGCAAAATGTCACAGCCACTCCGGAAAACAGTTTGGCACTTTCTTAAAAAGTTGAACATGTATCATGATACCCAGCAATCTCACTTCTAGGTATTCATTCTAGAGAATTGAACAATGAGAACACATGGACACAGGGTCACACATCATTGGGGCCTATCAAGGGGTGGGGGGCAAGGGGAGAGAGAGGATTAGGACAAATACGTAATACATGCGGAGCTTAAAACCTAGATGATGGGTTGATGGGTGCAGCAAACCACAATGGCACATGTATACCTATGTAACAAACCTGCATGTTCTGCACATGTATCCCAGAACTTAAAATAAAAATAAAAATAAAAACTTACATCCAACAAAAACCTGTATACAAATGTTTCTAGCAGCATTATTCATAATCATCCAATGCTAGAACCAACTCAAATGTCCTTCAGTGAGTGAATGAATAAAAAAATTGTGGTATATCCATTAAAGTTACTACCCAGAAGTAAAAAAGGACTTAATTATTAATAAATGCAACAACATGGATAAATCTAAAATACTAAGTGAAAGAACCCAATCTCCAAACTCATCTCAGACACATAATGTGTGATTCCATTTATATTGTTACTGGCAGAGGGTGTCCAAGTTCTTGGTGTCTTGAACAAAGAATTGGACAAAACACACAAACAAAGCAAGGAAAGAATGAAGCAACAAAAGCAGAAATTTATTGAAAATGAAAGTACACTCCACAGTGTGGGAATGGCCCGAGCATAGAGGCTCAAGGGTCCCATTAAGAATTTGGGGGAGTTTACCCATAAAATTGCTACAAAGAGAATAAAATACCTAGGAATCCAACTTACAAGGGATGTGAAGGACCTCTTCAAGAACTGCAAACCGAAGATGGCCGAATAGGAACAGCTCCAGTCTCCAACTCCCAGCGCGAGCGTCACAGAAGACCGGTGATTTCTGCATTTTCAACTGAGGTACTGGGTTCATCTCACTGGGGAGTGCCGGACGATCGGTGCTGGTCAGCTGCTGCAGCCCGACCAGCGAGAGCTGAAGCAGGGCGAGGCATTGCCTCACCTGGGAAGCGCAAGGGGGAAGGGAATCCCTTTTCCTAGCCAGGGGAACTGAGACACACAACACCTGGAAAATCGGGTAACTCCCACCCCAATACTGCACTTTAAGCAAACAGGCACACCAGGAGATCATATCCCACACCTGGACGGGAGGGTCCCACACCCACGGAGCCTCCCTCATTGCTAGCACAGCAGATCTACCGGCAAGGCAGCAGCGAGGCTGGGGGAGGGGCGCCCGCCATTGCTGAGGCTTAAGTAGGTAAACAAAGCCGCTGGGAAGCTCGAACTGGGTGGAGCTCACAGCAGCTCAAGGAAACCTGCCTGTCTCTGTAGACTCCACCTCTGGGGACAGGGCACAGTAAACTATAACAAACGCAGCAGAAAACTCTGCAGACGCAAACGACTCTGTCTGACAGCTTTGAAGAGAGCAGTGGATCTCCCAACACGGAGGCTGAGATCTGAGAAGGGACAGACTCCCTGCTCAAGTGGGTCCCTGACCCCTGAGCAGCCTAACTGGGAGACATCCCCCACTAGGGGCAGTCTGACATCCCACACCTCACAGGGTGGAGTACACCCCTGAGAGGAAGCTTCCAAAGCAAGAATCAGACAGGTACACTCGCTGTTCAGAAATATTCTATCTTCTGCAGCCTCTGCTGCTGACACCCAGGCAAACAGGGTCTGGAGTGGACCTCAAGCAATCTCCAACAGACCTACAGCTGAGGGTCCTGACTGTTAGAAGGAAAACTATCAAACAGGAAGGACACCTACACCAAAACCCCATCAGTACATCACCATCATCAAAGACCAGAGGCAGATAAAACCACAAAGATGGGGAAAAAGCAGGGCAGAAAAGCTGGAAATTCAAAAAATAAGAGCGCATCTCCCCCGGCAAAGGAGCGCAGCTCATCGCCAGCAACGGATCAAAGCTGGACGGAGAATGACTTTGACGAGATGAGAGAAGAAGGCTTCAGTCCATCAAATTTCTCAGAGCTAAAGGAGGAATTACGTACCCAGCGCAAAGAAACTAAAAATCTTGAAAAAAAAGTGGAAGAATTGATGGCTAGAGTAATTAATGCAGAGAAGGTCATAAACGAAATGAAAGAGATGAAAACCATGACACGAGAAATACGTGACAAATGCACAAGCTTCAGTAACCGACTCGATCAACTGGAAGAAAGAGTATCAGCGATTGAGGATCAAATGAATGAAATGAAGCGAGAAGAGAAACCAAAAGAAAAAAGAACAAAAAGAAATGAACAAAGCCTGCAAGAAGTATGGGATTATGTAAAAAGACCAAATCTACGTCTGATTGGGGTGTCTGAAAGTGAGGGGGAAAATGGAACCAAGTTGGAAAACACTCTTCAGGATATCATCCAGGAGAACTTCCCCAACCTAGTAGGGCAGGCCAACATTCAAATCCAGGAAATACAGAGAATGCCACAAAGATACTCCTCGAGAAGAGCAACTCCAAGACACATAATTGCCAGATTCACCAAAGTTGAAATGAAGGAAAAAATCTTAAGGGCAGCCAGAGAGAAAGGTCGGGTTACCCACAAAGGGAAGCCCATCAGACTAACAGCAGATCTCTCGGCAGAAACTCTACAAGCCAGAAGAGAGTGGGGGCCAATATTCAACATTCTTAAAGAAAAGAATTTTAAACCCAGAATTTCATATCCAGCCAAACTAAGTTTCATAAGTGAAGGAGAAATAAAATCCTTTACAGATAAGCAAATGCTTAGAGATTTTGTCACCACTAGGCCTGCCTTACAAGAGATCCTGAAGGAAGCACTAAACATGGAAAGGAACAACCGGTACCAGCCATTGCAAAAACATGCCAAAATGTAAAGACCATTGAGGCAAGGAAGAAACTGCATGAACTAACGAGCAAAATAACCAGTTAATATCATAATGGCAGGATCAAGTTCACACATAACAATCTTAACCTTAAATGTAAATGGACTAAATGCTCCAATTAAAAGACACAGACTGGCAAACTGGATAAAGAGTCAAGACCCATCAGTCTGCTGTATTCAGGAGACCCATCTCACACGCAGAGACATACATAGGCTAAAAATAAAGGGATGGAGGAAGATTTACCAAGCAAATGGAGAACACAAAAAAAAGCGGGGGTTGCAATACTAGTCTCTGATAAAACAGACTTTAAACCATCAAAGTTCAAAAGAGACAAAGAAGGCCATTACATAATGGTAAAGGGATCAATTCAACAGGAAGAGCTAACTATCCTAAATATATATGCACCCAATACAGGAGCACCCAGATTCATAAAGCAAGTCCTTAGAGACTTACAAAGAGACTTAGACTCCCATACAATAATAATGGGAGACTTCAACACTCCACTGTCAACATTAGACAGATCAACGAGACAGAAAGTTAACAAGGATATCCAGGAATTGAACTCATCTCTGCAGCAAGCAGACCTAATAGACATCTATAGAACTCTCCACCCCAAATCAACAGAATATACATTCTTCTCAGCACCACATCATACTTACTCCAAAATTGACCACGTAATTGGAAGTAAAGCACTCCTCAGCAAATGTACAAGAACAGAAATTATAACAAACTGTCTCTCAGACCACAGTGCAATCAAACTAGAACTCAGGACTAAGAAACTCAATCAAAACCGCTCAACTACATGGAAACTGAACAACCTGCTCCTAAATGACTACTGGGTACATAACGAAATGAAGGCAGAAATAAAGATGTTCTTTGAAACCAATGAGAACAAAGATACAACATACCAGAATCTCTGGGACACATTTAAAGCAGTGTGTAGAGGGAAATTTATAGCACTAAATGCCCACAAGAGAAAGCAGGAAAGATCTAAAATTGACACTCTAACATCACAATTAAAAGAACTAGAGAAGCAAGAGCAAACACATTCGAAAGCTAGCAGAAGGCAAGAAATAACTAAGATCAGAGCAGAACTGAAGGAGATAGAAACACAAAAAACCCTCCAAAAAATCAATGAATCCAGGAGTTGGTTTTTTGAAAAGATCAACAAAATTGACAGACCACTAGCAAGACTAATAAAGAAGAAAAGAGAGAAGAATCAAATCGACGCAATTAAAAATGATAAAGGGGATATCACCACCGACCCCACAGAAATACAAACTACCATCAGAGAATACTATAAACACCTCTACGCAAATAAACTGGAAAATCTAGAAGAAATGGATAATTTCCTGGACACTTACACTCTTCCAAGACTAAACCAGGAAGAAGTTGAATCCCTGAATAGACCAATAGCAGGCTCTGAAATTGAGGCAATAATTAATAGCCTACCAACCAAAAAAAGTCCAGGACCAGATGGATTCACAGCTGAATTCTACCAGAGGTACAAGGAGGAGTTGGTACCATTCCTTCTGAAACTATTCCAATCAATAGAAAAAGAGGGAATCCTCCCTAACTCATTTTATGAGGCCAACATCATCCTGATACCAAAGCCTGGCAGAGACACAACAAAAAAAAAGAGAATTTTAGACCAATATCCCTGATGAACATCGATGCAAAAATCCTCAATAAAGTACTGGCAAACCGGATTCAGCAACACATCAAAAAGCTTATCCACCATGATCAAGTGGGATTCATCCCTGGGATGCAAGGCTGGTTCAACATTCGCAAATCAATAAACATAATCCAGCATATAAACAGAACCAAAGACAAGAACCACATGATTATCTCAATAGATGCAGAAAAGGCTTTTGACAAAATTCAACAGCCCTTCATGCTAAAAACGCTCAATAAATTCGGTATTGATGGAACGTACCTCAAAATAATAAGAGCTATCTATGACAAACCCACAGCCAATATCATACTGAATGGGCAAAAACTGGAAAAATTTCCTTTGAAAACTGGCACAAGACAGGGATGCCCTCTCTCACCACTCCTATTCAACATAGTGTTGGAAGTTCTGGCTAGGGCAATTAGGCAAGAGAAAGAAATCAAGGGTATTCAGTTAGGAAAAGAAGAAGTCAAATTGTCCCTGTTTGCAGATGACATGATTGTATATTTAGAAAACCCCATTGTCTCAGCCCAAAATCTCCTTAAGCTGATAAGCAACTTCAGCAAAGTCTCAGGATACAAAATTAATGTGCAAAAAATCACAAGCATTCTTATACACCAGTAACAGACAAACAGAGAGCCAAATCAGGAATGAACTTCCATTCACAATTGCTTCAAAGAGAATAAAATACCTAGGAATCCAACTTACAAGGGATGTAAAGGACCTCTTCAAGGAGAACTACAAACCACTGCTCAGTGAAATCAAAGAGGACACAAACAAATGGAAGAACATACCATGCTCATGGATAGGAAGAATCAATAACGTGAAAATGGCCATACTGCCCAAGGTAATTTATAGATTCAATGCCATCCCCATCAAGCTACCAACGAGTTTCTTCACAGAATTGGAAAAAACTGCTTTAAAGTTCATATGGAACCAAAAAAGAGCCCACATCTCTAAGACAATCCTAAGTTAAAAGAACAAAGCCTGAGGCATCACGCTACCTGACTTCAAACTATACTACAAGGCTACAGTAACCAAAACAGCATGGTACTGGTACCAAAACAGAGATATAGACCAATGGAACAGAACAGAGTCCTCAGAAATAATACCACACATCTACAGCCATCTGATCTTTGACAAACCTGAGAGAAACAAGAAATGGGGAAAGGATTCCCTATTTAATAAATGGTGCTGGGAAAATTGGCTAGCCGTAAGTGGAAAGCTGAAACTGGATCCTTTCCTTACTCCTTATACGAAAATTAATTCAAGATGGATTAGAGACTTAAATGTTAGACCTAATACCATAAAAACCCTAGAGGAAAACCTAGGTAGTACCATTCAGGACATAGGCATGGGCAAAGACTTCATGTCTAAAACACCAAAAGCAACAGCAGCAAAAGCCAAAATTGACAAATGGGATCTCATTAAACTAAAGAGCTTCTGCACAGAAAAAGAAACTACCATCAGAGTGAACAGGCAACCTACAGAATGGGAGAAAATTTTTGCAATCTACTCATCTGACAAAGGGCTAATATCCAGAACCTACAAAGAACTCAAACAAATTTACAAGAAAAAAACAAACAACCCCATCAAAAAGTGGGCAAAGGATATGAACAGACATTTCTCAAAAGAAGACATTCATACAGCCAACAGACACATGAAAAAATGCTCATCATCACTGGCCATCAGAGAAATGCAAATCAAAACCACAATGAGATACCATCTCACACCAGTTAGAATGGCGATCATTAAAAAGTCAGGAAACAACAGGTGATGGAGAGGATGTGGAGAAATAGGAACACTTTTACACTGTTGGTGGGATTGTAAACTAGTTCAACCATTATGGAAAACAGTATGGCAATTCCTCAAGGATCTAGAACTAGATGTACCATATGACCCAGCCATCCCATTACTGGGTATATACCCAAAGGATTATAAATTATGCTGGTATAAAGACACATGCACACGTATGTTTATTGCGGCACTATTCACAATAGCAAAGTCTTGGAATCAACCCAAATGTCCATCAGTGACAGATTGGATTAAGAAAATGTGGCACATATACACCATGGAATACTATGCAGCGATAAAAAGGATGAGTTTGTGTCCTTTGTAGGGACATGGATGCAGCTGGAAACCATCATTCTTAGCAAACTATCACAAGAACAGAAAACCAAACACCACATGTTCTCACTCATCAGGTGGGAACTGAACAATGAGATCACTTGGACTCAGGAAGGGGAACATCACACACCGGGGCCTATCATGGGGAGGGGGGAGGGGGGGGGGGGGGGAGGGATTGCATTGGGAGTTATACCTGATGTAAATGACGAGTTGATGGGTGCAGCACACCAACAAGGCACAAGTATACATATGTAACAAACCTGCACGTTATGCACATGTACCCTACAACTTAAAGTATAATAATAATAAATAAATTAAAAAAAAAAAAAAAATACAAATGATTTAGTCTGTTGGCAACTACCATAAAAATAAAAAAATTGCCATTGTCTTAAAAAAAAAAAAAAAAAAAGAACTACAAACCATTGCTCAACGACATAAAAGAGGACACAAACAAAAGGAAGATCATTCCATGCTCATGGATAGGAAGAATCAATATTGTGAAAATGGCCATACTGTCCAAGGTAATTTATAGATTCAATGCCATACCCATTAAGCTACCAATGACTTTCCTCATAGAATTGGGAAAAAAACTACTTTAAAGTTCATGTGGAACCAAAAAAGAGCCCGCATAGCCAAGACAATCCTAAGCAAAAAGAACAAAGCTGGAGGCATCACACTACCTGACTTCAAACTATACTACAAGGCTACAGTAACCAAAACAGCACGTTACTGGTACCAAAACAGATATATAGACCAATAGAACAGAACAGAGGCCTCAGAAATCACACCACACATCTACAACCATCTGATCTTTGAAAAACCTGACAAAAACAAGAAATGGGGAAACGATTCCCTATTTAATAAATAGTGCTGGGAAAACTGGCTAACCATATGTAGAAAGATGAAACTAGATCCCTTCCTTATACAAAAATTAATTCAAGATGGATTAAAGACTTAAATGTAAGACCTAAAACCATAAAAACCCTAGAAGAAAACCTAGGTAATACCATTCAGGACATAGGCATAGACAAAGACTTCATGACTAAAACACCAAAAGCAATGGCAACAAAAGCCAAAATAGACAAATTGGATCTAATTAAACTAAAGAGCTTCTGCACAGCAAAAGAAGCTACCATCAGAGTGAACAGGCAACCTACAGAATGGGAGAAAATTTTTGCAATCTACCCATCTGACAAAGGACTAATATCCAGAATCTACAAAGAACTTAAACAAATTTACAAGAAAAAAAACACCCATCAAAAAGTGGGCGAAGGATATGAACAGACACTTCTCAAAAGAAGACATTTATGCAGCCAACAGACACATAAAAAATGCTCATCATCACTGGTCATCAGAGAAATACAAATCAAAACCACAATGAGATACCATCTCATGCCAGTTAGAATGACGATCATTAAAAAGTCAGGAAACAACAGATCCTGGGGAGGATGTGGAGAAACAGGAACACTTTTACACTGTTGGTGGGACTGTAAACTAGTTCAACCACTGTGGAAGACAGTGTGGCGATTCCTCAAGGATCTAGAACTAGAAATACCATTTGACCCAGCCATCCCATTACTGGGTATATACCCAAAGGATTATAAATCATGCTACTATAAAGACACATGCACACGTATGCTTATTGTGGTACTATTCACAATAGCAAATACTTGGAACCAACTCAAACATCCATCAATGATAGACTGGATTAAGAAAATGTGGCACACACATACCATGGAATACGTGCAGCCATAAAAAAGGATGAGTTCTTGTCAAAGGACATTATTCTCAGCAAACTATCACAAGGACAGAAAACCAAACATCGCGTGTTCTCACTCATAGGTGGGAATCGAACAATAAGATCACTTGGACACAGGGCGGGGAACATCACACACCGGGGCCTGTTGTGGGGTCAGGGGATGGGGGAGGAATAGCATTAGGAGAAATACCCAATGTAAATGATGAGTTGATGGGCGCAGCACACCAACATGGCACATGTATACATATGTAACAAAACTGCATATTTTGCACATGTACCCTAGAACTTAAAGTATAATAATAATAACTTTTGGGGAGTTTAAATACCCTCTAGAGGATTCCATTGGTTACTTGGTGTATGCCCTATGTAGATGAAGAGGATTAAGTAAAGTTACAAAGTCGTTTACTCTGCATATGCCCTATGAAGAGGATATTTCCTGTCATAGCTGAAGTGTGTATTGGCCTTATGTTCCCTGCCTGCAGACCCTATTTTCCTGCCTCAATATGACATTCTGGAAAAGGCAAAAATATAGGAATAGAGAACAGATCAGTGGTTGCCAGGGTTAAGGGATAAGAGGGAGAATCTGAATATAAATCAGCCAGGAATAGTGCATTTGACAATACAAAGCACAAATAGATGATTCCTGAACCTGAAGAGAAAGAGATGGTATCTGGATGCTACAGAGAATCTTTATGTGCACTGACTGGGCAATAAACAAATTTGTAAATACCTCTTCTCTACCCATTCTAGATCTTTGTCGATATGTCACTATGCCTCACATTGGCCCATGAAATTGCTAATGTATTTTTTAATCAAATGTTTTATATAGACCGGGCATGGTGACTCATGCTTGGAATCTTAGCACTTTGGGAGGCTGAAGCGGGCAGATCACCTGAGGTCAGAAGTTTGAGACCAGCTTGGCCAACATGGTGAAACCCTGTCTCTACTAAAAATACAAAAATTAGCCAGGCGTGTTGGCCAAGTGCCTGTAATCCCAGCCACTCAGGAGGCTGAGGCTGGAGAATCTCTTGAATCTGGGAGGCAGAGGTTGCAGTGAGCTGAGGCCATGCCACTGCTCTCCAGCCTGGGCAACAGAGCAAGACTGTCTCAAAAAAAAAAAACCAAAAAACAAAAAACAAAAGGGTATCACTAGTATTTCCTATGTACCGGACATTGTACAAGTACATTTTATTATCACAATCACACATCATCTTCATTATAACCCTGTGTCATGGAAAGAGGTTGCTATTCCTGTTTTACTGAAAGAGAAGACTCAGGTATAGAGAGATTTCATAGCACGTTCCATGGCATACTGTAAAAAATTGATGCTGTTAGAACTCAAACACAGGGGCCAGGTGCAGTGGCTCACGTGTGTAATCCCAGCTCTTTGGGAGGCCAAGGCAGGTGGATTACTTGAGATCAGGCGTATGAGACCAACCTGGCCAACATGGTGAAACCCTGTTTCTACTAAAAATACAAAAATTAGCCAGTCATGGTGGCAGGGACCTGTAATCTCAGCTACTCAGGGGGCC
The DNA here is from genome assembly GCF_024542745.1 of Macaca thibetana thibetana. Lineage (NCBI taxonomy): Eukaryota > Metazoa > Chordata > Mammalia > Primates > Cercopithecidae > Macaca > Macaca thibetana. The sequence continues at coordinate 39,638,956 of NC_065578.1, forward strand.
GAGGCAGGAGATTCGCTTGAACCTGGGAGGCCATCGCACTCCAGCCTGGGGGACAAGAGCGAGACTTTGTCTCAAAAAAAAAAAAAAAAAAAAAAAAGAATTTAATGATTCTTTACAGAAAACTTTCTTGCTGCCAAATATAGGAAAAGGTGACAGTCAAATAACTCAGAGTCACAACTACATTATGACTCTCGAAGGGGAGGATTACAGAAAATATTGCTTAGGGAAGCTCCAAAGTCAACTGTTGCCTGGCTTTATAGAACAACATTCTCCACTACCTAGTGCAGGGGTTCCCAATCCCCCAGCCACAGGTACCAGTCTGTGGCCTGTTAGGAACCTAGACGCACAGCAGAAGGTGAGCGGTGGGTGGCAAGCATTACCAGCCGAACTCCGTCCACCTCCTGTCAGATCAGCAGCAGCATTAGATTCATGTAGGAGCGCAAACCCTATTGTGAACTGTACGCATGAGGGATCTAGGCTGTGTGCTCCTTACGAGAATCTAACTAATGCCTGATAATCTGAGGGGAAACAGTTTCATTCCGAAACCACTCATCCTTCCCTCTCCCCACTCCCTGTCCATGGAATAAATGTCTTCTATGAAACTAGTCCCTGGTACTCAAAAGGTTGGGGACCACTGAACTAATGGCTCAGAAACCTAATCGAACTCTGTGCTTAGGGTTACAAATATTTATAACCAGAAGTCACAATTTGTCACAAACAGGCACCGAAGAACTCCCATAGCACAGAAGTCCCAATTTAGTAATAACTATGGAATTATTTATTTATTTATTTATTTTGAGACGGAGTCTTGCTCTGTCACCAGGCTGGAGTGCAGCGGCGTGATCTCGGCTCACTGCAACCTTCGCCTCCTGGGTTCAAGTGATTCTCCTGCCTCAGCCTCCTGAGTAGCTGGGACTACAGGCATGTGCCACTACGCCCAGCTAATTTTTGTATTTTTAGTAGAGATGGGGTTTCACCATGTTGGTTGGCCAGGATGGTCTCGATCTCTTGATCTCGTGATCTGCCCACCTCGGTCTCCCAAAGTGCTGGGATTATAGGCGTAAGCCACTGCGCCCAGCCAGAAAATTTTTTTGTAATCACTCAAATGGGCAAGGATATACCATAACTCACTGAGAAATTATATATAGATGAATGACTCAGATACAGCTGAACCCCTTACCACCTATCACCAAATTCAGACATTCCACAAGGAGAGAAACCCTGCCAATGTTTGTGGTAGGCCTTCAGCTGAAGTATTTCCTTTGAGTTCATGAGACAATCGGACAGAGGAGAAGAGAACCTTGTATATATGAAGAATGTGTTAAAAGCTTCGGCCCATTTCCTCTTGGAGTGCACACAATAGAGGGGGCTTATAAATGTGATGCATGAATTGTGGGTATCAGCTAGTACAAAAATTTTTCCAGTTATGAAAGCACCTGTGTAGGAGGAAAACCTTCGAAGTGAAGGGGATGTGGTCAGGGTTATTGTACAGTTGCAGATCCACATGGGACTCAGGAACCATACGGGAGAGCAACCCTACCTGTGTGATGAGCGTAGTGAGAGCTTCACCAGGTGCTCCTCTCTTCTCCTTCAGGGTACCCTCCATTCAGGAGAGAACGCACATCATTGTCATAAGAGTGGTGAGAATTTTTCTCAGAGTACAAAACTTGGCACTGATGAGCGAGTCCATAGAGGAGAGAGACCCCATAAATGTGATGAGTTCAGTACGGGCTTCTCTCAAGCCTCAGAAGTTCACATTCACCAGAGAATCCACACTAAAGAAAATTGCTATTAATGAATGTAACACAGACTTCAGTCAGAAGGGAAATGTTCACCTTTAGCAGAATCTAGGCAGAAGGAATCAGTGTGATAATGAGGACTGTCAAAACATTCAAAGACATTCAAGTTACAAAATTGCAGAATAGATGCCTACTATAAATGTGACAATTAAATTTGGGGTTGGGGTGAGGAAGTTGACCCAGAATCTTAAAACTCATAACAAAATTCCACATAGGAAATAAACAATACCAATAGTCTAAATGAAATCTAAATGAAAATATTATTTTCCAAGTGTTTTAATGTTACAAAATGTAGAAGGGGTTACCATAAGGTTCTGTTTCTTGGCCGGACGGGGTGGCTCATGCCTGTAATCCCAGCACTTTGGGAGGCCGAGGCGGGCAGATCACCTGAGGTCAGGAGTTTGAGACCAGCCTGGCCAACATGGCGAAACCCTGTCTCTACTAAAAATACAAAAAATTACCCAGGCATGGTGGCGGCTGCCTGTAATCCCAGCTACTCGGAGGCCGAGGCAGGAGAATTGCTTGAACCCGGGAGGTTGCAGTGAGCCGAGATCATGTCATTGCACTCCAGCCTGGGTGACAAAGTGAGACTCTGTCTCAGAAAAAAGAAAGGAAGGAAGGAAGGAAGGAAGAAAGAAAGAAAAGACTGATCTCTTATAAAACATCCTGGGGCCGGGCGCGGTGGCTCACACCTGTAATCCCAGCACTTTGGGAGGCCGAGGCAGGCGGATCACAAGGTCAGGAGATCGAGACCATCCTGGCTAACATGGTGAAACCCCGTCTCTACTAAAAATACAAAAATTAGCTGGGCGTGGTGGTGGGCACCTGTAATCCCAACTACTCGGGAGACTGAGGCAGGAGAATTGCTTGAACCTGGGAGGCAGAGGTTGCAGTGAGCCGAGATCGTGCCACTGCACTCCAGCCTGGGCGACAGTGCGAGACTCCGTCTCAAAAAAACAAAACAAAACAAAACAAAAAAGCCCATCCTGGAGCCATAATGAGACCAAACAAAAACAAAATCAAAACCTCAGGGAGAGTTAGTTTCATAACATGACTCACCCGGTGGTAGGAGATTTTGCCAAGAATGCAAGTGATCATGGAGCTAAGGCCACAATGCTATTTTTCCTGGGTGATGATGTTCTATGCAATTGTGTGAAATCTTGTCTTATTTGAGATGTGTGAAACTTTCCACTTTAACATCTTTTACAAGAGTATATTCATTTCTCAAATTGTGGTTTACAGACCACCTGTGTCAGAAGTACTCAAAGTGTGTACTAAAGTGTAAACAGTACTTCCTTAGTATTTTGTACACAACAACTTTAGTGTACGTAATTATCTGTGGGTACTTGAAAAATGCAGATTCCTGAGCCTCATCCCATATCTACTTAATGAGTCAGTGGGTATAGACACCAGGGGTTTGCATTTATAAAAGCTCCTCCCCCAGAGCTGGGCGCAGTGGCTCACACTTACAATCTCAGCGACTTGGGAGGCTGGGGCGGGAGGATTGCTTAAGGCCAGGAGTTCGAGACAAGCCTGAGCAACAGAGTGAGACCCCAGTATTAGTCCATTCTCACGCTGCTATAAAGAACTGCCTGAGACTGGGTAATTTATAAACGAAAGAGGTTTAATTGACTCACAGTTCCTCATTGCTGGGTAGTCCTCAGGAAACTTACAACCAGGGTGAAAGGCAAAGGAGAAGCAGACACCTTCTTCACAGGGTGGCAGAACGGACTGAATGCAAACAGGGGAAATGCCAGACACTTACAAAACCATCATATCTCGTGGGACTCACTCACTATCACGAGAATAGCATGAGGGAAACTGCCCTCAAGATCCAAGTACCGCCATCCAGTCCCGCCCTTGATACGTGGAGATTATGGGGATTATAATTCAAGGTGAGATTTGAGTGGGGACACAGAACCAAGCCATATCAACCCCTGCCGCCCCCCCACAAAAAAAAGAAAAAAGGTTTTTAAGCTCTTCTTCCCGTTGCAGGTGTTTTATTTTTATGAATGCAAAAGCTGGAGAATTATCTTAAGAGATGATTGGATAAGGTCAAGAAAAACAAAATCTTAGGTGGCACTTTTGCTAATGTCCTGAATCTACTGGATATGGAAATTTTTACCAACAAATTGATAGAAATCAGGAAGTAAAATTCAGGAGACTTGAACTGCACATTAACTAGCCCAAGGGAATATTAACAAATGGCTGACAGCACCCAGGATGAGACAGGTGATGGCCACAAATCAAAACTAATGGAGTCAAGCAGCCACAATTCAGCTTCAAACAGCATCAACTTAATAAGGGGAATCTGGTATGAGTCTATTAAATCTGAAAAATAAGAAATGGATTGAGAAGTTCAAATATTGGGATAATAGTTAAATTATCCTTAGTGCAATGATGATTATATTAGAAACACCAGGATAGGCCAGGCATGGTGGCTTATGCCTGTAACCCCAGCACTTTAGGAGGCCAAGGTGAACGGATCACCTGAGGTCAGGAGTTTGAGACCAGCCTGGCCAACAGAGCTAAAAATACAAAAATTAGCCAGGTGTGGTGGCGCATGCCTATAATCCCAGCTACTCAGGAGTCTGAGGCAGGAGAATTGCTTGAACCTGGGAGGCGGAAGTTACAGTGAGCTGAGATCACGCCACTGCACTCCAGGGTGTGTGACACAGTGAGACTCCATCTGGAAAAAAAAAAAAAAGAAAGAAACATCAGGGTACATTCAACCTGTCACCGAAAGAATTCACACTGACTCTGACATTAGCCTTTTTACTGCAAATTGTCCTATGGAATGGCATAAACATGCAATTTATACCTTAATCTGAATCTATGTGAGTGGTTCCCAAATGTAGCTGGGCTTCAGAATCCACTCGACAGCTTGTTAACAATATAGTTATCTTGGGTTCCACCCGGGGAGGCTGCGATTCAGCATTTCTGAGGAGGCCCGAGTAAGCACGTAAGTTCCTGGTTTGGGAACTGCTGCTTTATACCCCTTACTAAATGGACCCGGCTTCCTAGAGGCTGGCTTGTTCAGAATCTTGGTCAGGAAGATTAAGATGGGGCCTCGAACATCTTGTGAAATTACTGATGCTTAACAGTTTGCTGGGTAGTCATTAAGAGAAGTAAAGGAACCAGGCAAGAAAAGGGCTTCCACTTGTGCTGATGGCCAGGCAATGACCAGCTGAGTTGTTAAAGCAGCCTCTCATCACGCTGCCTCGGGGTGATGAATAGCTTCCACAAGTCCTGTTTAAAGAATATAAAAATAATTTTGCACCTGTCAGCAGTTCCTCACTGAAAAATGTTTCTGGTACTGGAACATTTTGCTCTATTAAGTAAGAAGCTGTTGGTCCTGGAATAAATAAGCCCCTGGCTGGGTGTGGTGGCTCATGCCTGTAATCCCAGCACATTGGGAGGCTGAGGCGGGTGGATCACCTGAGGTCAGGAGTTTGAGATCAGTCTGGCCAACATGGTGAAACCCCGTCTCTACTAAAAATAAAAAAATTAGCCGGACGTGGTGGTGGGTGCCTGTAATCCCAGCTACTTGGGAGGCTGTGGCAAGAGAATTGCTTGAACCCAGGAGGTGGAGGTTGCAGTGAGCTGAGAAGGCGTCACTGCACTCCAGCCTAGGTGACAGAGGGAAACTCCATCTCAAAGTATATAAGCCCCTATTTTTTGACATGGTACCATAGGAATGAATGAACTAGTAGCATCAAGCGCTCACTCCCAGCTTCTGTATGGAAACCTTAAGGTGGGACTCTGATACTTTTAAAAAGACATTCAATAAAGTTCAATAAGGAGCAGGTGTCTGCTTCTGAAAACAGGCTGGGGAGCAACGAAGAGACCAACAAGATTGAGCAGTTGTCAGGAGCAGGGCTACATTGTGTATATCTCTTTTGATAATACTTTAAGACATTCTATGCCTTGGCTTCCCTTAAACCAGCAAACAAGTAAGAGGTGGGAGCCCTTCAGTGAACAAGCCATGGTCAGGATCTGTCTTCTCATCAAGTGTTTTGCTAGCACACTTGCCTGGGACTAAGGGAGGGAAATTTAGAGGTGGGGATAGAGGGGTCGCTATTTTGGAGGGTCTGCTGCATCCCAACAAATAAGCTTCATTTAAAGAATGTACTATTGAGCAACTACTTATCAGTCCATATGGGTAGGTAGAAGAGATAAACACTTTTTCTTCTCTTACACAGCCAACACAACACTCCTGACACCAGATATGGAGGGGTTTTCCTCCACTGGACACTCTCCACTGGAAAATTTCCCATTGAACACTCACTGGGTGTCTTACAATTTAACCCAATTCTAACACTATCTTCCCGGAGTTAGCATCAGATCCCACAGGTTAAGGGCTCAGTCCAACACTGCCCCCAACTTCAGGTACCAGGTGAAGGCAGTAGGTTGTATCTGTACTTCTGACCAACTGGCTATACATCAGGGATCCTATGATCCCCACCTCTGGTTTGATTAATTTGCTAAAGTGGCTCACAGAACTCAGGGAAACACTTAACTTACATTTATCCATTTATTCTGAAGGATGTCACAAAGGATACAGATGAACAGCCAGATGGAAGAGGCGCAAAGGGCAAGATGCACATGAAGGTGATGAGAGGGTGGCACATCTGGAGACGGCATGGAAGCTCCACGCTTCCTGTGTGTGTGGAAGGGGAAGGGGCACAGAGCTTCCAAGCCCTCTCCAGGTGTACCGCCCTCCCATCACCTCCACGTGTTCAGCAATCCAGAAGCTGCATGAATCTTGTCCTTTGGGGTTTTTATGGAGGCTTTATTATGTAGGCATGACCATCGGCCCATCATTGGCCATGGGTGATCAACTCAACCTTCAACCTGTCTCCCCTTTTTGGAGGTCCAGGGGTGGGACTGAAAGTTCCAACCTTCATGATTCGTTCCCTAGCAGCTAGACCCCATCCCGAGGCTGTCCAGGAGCCCACTAAGAGGCACCTCATTAGAACAAAAGATGCTCCTACCACCCAGGAAATTCCAAGGGATTTAAGACCTCTGGGTCAGACACTAAGATTCTCCTAGTCCCTCAATCTACAATAGCATTAGGAGCTCATCTCAGAACTGGAGGTACGGACCAAATATATACTTTTTATTATATCACAGTAGGTTACGCAGGATTTGAATGAACCGTTCTCCTTTCCTTCCTCTGATTCCTCCAGCTGACCAGAACCATCTGGAACACCAAAATATACTTGGCAAATTCACCCAGAAGCAGCTCAAGCAATGTCTTTATGAAGCCTTTCTCCCAACTTAAAATGTCCTCTTAAATAGGAAATCATCACTTTTGTTATTTTTAAAAAATCTTGGGTATGTTAAACTATGCAAAATTAATGCCTAAGTCCTGGAGGGCTAAGCTTCACTTAAGGATTTGTTTCTCTCCTCTCCCACAGTCCCTGTTCCCTGAATCTTAGAAATGTCATCCTCAAGTGACTAAGATTTTAGTTTTGATCTATTTCTCATCTGCCCTTTGCCTGCATACCAATCTTTAGCATCAGAAATGAGCAACATCTCTCAGGCTAGGGTCATCCTATTCCTAAACAAACTTGAAGGGTGTAGCTCCCGGTAATCTTTAGTGAGCTTTTTGTATTTAAATCCCTTCACCATCCAGAATTTTTATTCCAAGTTCCTTCATCCAAACATGAAAAAGTACCCTGGCTTATTTCAAAGACTCTCAGTGGACACAATAACAAATAAGCACTAAATACATTTTATAGTATAAGTAGAGGAAAATGGTACATAGAAGGTAGTTGTGGTGGTATCAGGCAGCTGGTACTCTCTCCCAGCCTTTTGTTCACCCTTTCCACCAGTTCTGAATATAATTTTTTTAGCAGCTCTATACATGTGTGATGCAAAACCAAGCTTTGCTTAATTTATTCATATTGTTCCAGTTAAATGAATTGCAACCTTCCAACCTTAAAGTCCTCGGAGTCAATTACTCACTTGCTCTTAACATTTCCAGAGCTACTCAATAATTACATACAATTTTATCTGTCAACTAAAAAAAATTTCCAGAGCTTCACTGACCAATTCAAATTGACCTAAAATCAACCATGAATTGTCCTTAACAGTCTAATTGGGTGGATATATTTAGTAAATATTCCTTCATTGAAAGCCATTCGCACATTTAAGAAACACTCACCGAGTGCGCATCCTGTGCCAGGCAATCTGTTGCATAAAGGCTGGCCTGTTCATTTCTTCGCCATGTGCTCGTCTGTGTGGACTGGAAATGCCTGTCCTCTGTGTGATTTAGCCACGGTTGGCAAGTGCCACATCTGTCACTCAGAGCATTTTGGAATTTTAATAAGAATTTTTGAGACTCTGTCTCAAAAACGAATAAATAAATAAAACTCATGTTTATTGTTTCTGTGCTATTCAGAACCCTTGGAATAAAGCTGGCCTTTTCATCTTGATAACATTCTATCCTAAAAACTATGATGTCCACTTGAATGAATACTATATTTTCTTTTCTTTTCTTTTTTTTTCTTTTCTTTCTTTTTTTTTTTTTTTTGAGACAGAGTCTTGCTCTGTTGCCAGGCCAGAGTGCAGTGGCAAGATCTCGGCTCTCTGCAACCTCTGCCTCCCAGATTCAAGTGACTCTCCTGCCTCAGCCTCCCAAGTACTGGGGCTACAGGCATGTACCACCACACCCAGCTAATTTTTGTATTTTTAGTATAGACAGGGTTTCACCATGTTGGTTGGCTGGGATGGTCTCGATCTCTTGACCTTGTGATCTGCCCACCTCAGCCTCCCAAAGTGCTGGGATTGCAGGCGTGAGCCACTGCGCCTGGCCTATTTTGTTTATTCTATACCTGGTATAAACCTTAAGTGTCTCCTTATTCACCACTTTAAGTAATAAGCCTCTGCCTAATTTCCTAGGCCATCCATACTTGATCCTGTTACTGAATGCCCTTCCACTAACTCTGAGCTCCAATTTCTCATAGAAGATGAATGGAGGGAATTATGCTCTAAGTGATTTCACCGATATTCTCAATCATAATAATTCTTTTTTTTGTGGAGGGGGTGGGAGGACAAAGTCTTGCTCTGTCACCCAGGCTGAAATACAGTAGCGTGATCATAGCTCACTGCAGCCTCAGATTCCTGGGCTCAAGCAATCCTCCCGCCTCAGCCTCCTGAGTATCTGGGACTACGGGCAAGTGCCACCATGCCCAGCTACTTTTACAATTGTTTAGTAGAGACAAGATCTCACTATGTTGCCTCGGCTGGTCTCAAACTGATAGCCTCAAGCAATCCTCCCACCTTGGCCTCCCAAAGTGCTGGTATTACAGGCATGAGTCACTGAGCCTGGTCTCTCACCTTAGAGAGTGCTCATACCACCCAAGAATTCCACATTTCACTAATTAGCCTGCTGCCTGCTTTCCAAGACAATTTGAAAGGCCAGGCCTTGGTATCTGAAGTTTCAGAGTCTAGATTCAAGTCATCTCTCTGCCTGCTTCGTAGCTGGATAACGTCAGACAAGTTATTTAACTTCTCTCTGCCTCACTTCTTTCCTCCTTCCTTCCTTCCTTCCTTCCTTCCTTCCTTCCTTCCTTCCTTCCTTCCTTCCTTCCTTCCTTCCTTCCTTCCTCTTTCTTTCCTTCTTCTCTCTCTCTCTCTCTGTCTCTCTCTCTTTCTTTCTTTCTTTCTTTCTTTTTTTGACAGAGTCTCACTCTGTTGCCGAGGCTGGAGTGCAGAGGTGTGATCTCGGCTCACTGCAACCTCCACCTCCCGGGTTCAAGCGATTCTCCTGTCTCAGCCTCCCAAGTAGCTGGGATTACAGGCGACCACCACCACGCCCAGCTAATTTTTTTGTATTTTAGTAGAGACGGGGTTTCACCATGTTGGTCAGGTTGGTCTCAAACTCCTGACCTCGTGATCTACCCGTCTCAGCTTCCCAAAGTGCTGGGATTACGGGCGTGAGCCACCATACCCAGCCCCCTCACTTCTTTATCTGCAGAATGAGCTCAAAATGTTGTTTCATTTACATGTTATGAGGATCAAATGAGTTGACACCAACACAGGACTTAGAACATTACCTGATGCCTAAGAAGCACTCAGTCAGGCTAGGTGCAGTGGCTCACGCCTGTAATCCCAGCACTTTGGGAGGCCGAAGTGGGCAGATCACCTGAGGCAGGAGTTCAAGACCAGCCTGGCCAACATGGTGAAACCCCATCTATACTAAAAATGCAGAAATGAGCCGGGTGTGGTGGTGAGTGCCTGTAGTCCCAGCTACTCAGGAGGCTGAGGCAGGAGAATTGCTTGAACCTGGGAAGCAGAGGTTGCAGTGAGCTGAGATCGTGCCACTGCACTCCAGCCTGGGTGACAGAGCGAGACTCCATCTCAAAAAAGAAAAAGAAAGCACTCAGTCATTGTTAGCAATTATGAGTATTTTCTTCCCTTTCTGTAAACTAGCTGCAGCTTACCTCACTCTTTCCATAACTTTGCCTCATATTTTATTGAGAGAATAAGACAACCACAAACGAAAGCCAGGAAGCTCCCTTCTTCCTCCCACCACATCTACCTGCATACCTGCATCTGTACTAATATTATTTCTTTCCTCTGCCCATTAAAAATGTCCTTGCAGGCCAGGTGCGGTGGCTCACACCTGTAATCCCAGCACTTTGGGAGGTGGAGGTGGGCAGATTACTTGAGGTCAGGAGTTCGAGACCAGCCTGGCCAACATGGGGAAATCCCGTCTCTACGAAAAATACAAATATTAGCCGGGTGTGGTGGCACATGTCTGTAGTCCCAGTTACTGGGGAGGCTGAGGCAGGAGAACTGCTTGAACCTGGGAGGCGGAGGTTTCAGTGAGCCAAGACTGCACCATTGCACTCCAACCTGGGCGACACAGTGAGACTCCGTCTTTGAAAAAAAATAAAAAAATAAAAAAATAAGCCTTTGCTGACTCAACCTGTGCTCAGGATCCCACCCTGTTTACCTGGAAGGATTTCTTCAACTTCACCTTCTTTCCAGCATTGTTGATATCCCCCTCTGACAGCATGCAGGCATCTTTTAAAACAAGAGTGAAAAACCAAACCCTTCCTCAACCCTGCACCCCTCGGCAGCCTTTGAAAGATGGGATAGGGCCAGGTGCGGTGGCTCACACCTGTAATCCCAGCACTTTGGGATGCCAAGGTGGGCAGAGGTCAGGAGATCGAGACCATCCTGGCTAACACAGTGAAACCCCATCTCTACTAAAAATACAAAAAATTAGCCAGATGTGGTGGCAGACACCTGTAGTCCCAGCTACTCAGGAGGCTGAGGCAGGAGAATGGTGTGAACCTGGGAGGCGGAGCTTGCAGTGAGTTGAGATGGCACCACAGCCTGGGCGACAGCGTGAGACTCTATCTCAAAAAAATCAAAAAGGAAAAAAAAAGATGGGATGGGAGAGCAGAAGAGGGTCTCCACATTTCCCTCATGGGGCTGCTAAAAGGAATATTATCTGATAAATGATGTCAAGTCCCGAGCATAACACCTACATTATAGCAAACACATAAATATTAGCCATTCTTCCCGTCGCTCTTGCTATTATTATTGTAAGTGTTCATTTCAGTGCTTACTGCCACAGAGTGGAATCTCTTACCAAGATATTTTAGGCACCAATTAGGGTTCCAAATTTAAGAGACAATTCACAGAACTCACTTGAAGTAAGGAAAGGATTGTGAATATTGCCTGTTCCCACTTGATCAGCCAGACGCTGTCATCCTCTGCCTGCCAGTTGGCAAGTTGTAATTTTCTTGCTCTTTTAGCTTTTTTCATTAATATGTCTGCATATAAAAGAGAGGCAGGAGACTGGCAGGACTTGTTTTCTGGTCATAACCCTGGTGACCAAAACAGGATCTGGCCGACGGGATAAAGTGAAGAAACCACTGAAACCAGCAGATGGAGACAAAAGCCATCCCTAGCTGTCCTCATTACTCTTTAGCATAAGACATTCCCACCAGTGCCCTGACAGTTTACATATGGCAATGACCCAAAAGTTACCACCTGTTTCCTAGAAAGTTCTAAATAACCCACCCCTCAATTTGCATTAACCCACCCCTGAATTTGTATGTAATTGAAAGTAGGTATAAGAAGGTATAAATAGAATTGCCAAAAGTCCATAGGTTACTGATTCTGGGTGCACTGCTTGTGAGTTAGCCTTGCTCCTTGTGATGGTTAATATTAAGTGTCAGCTTGATTGGGTTGAAGGATGAAAAGTATTGTTTCTGGGTGTATCTGGGTGTTTCTAGTGTTGCAGAAGAGATTAACATTTGAGTCAGTGGACTGGGAGAGCAAGACCCACCCTCAGGAAGACCCACCCACATTGTGGTTCTTGGCACCATCCAATCGGCTGCCAATGTAGCTAGAAAAGAGCAGGCAGAAGAAGATGGAAGAAGCTGACTTGCTGAGTCTTCCGGCCTTCATCTTTCTCCCATGCTGGATGCTTCCTGCCCTCGAGCATCAGACTCCAAGTTCTTCAGCTTTTGGACTCTTGGACTTATACCAGTGGTTTGCCAGGGGCATTTAGGCCTTCAGCCACAGACTGACGGCTGCACTATTGGCTTCCCTACTTTTGAGGTTTTGGGACTTGGACTGAGCCACTACTGGCTTCCTTGCTCCTCAACTTGCGGATGGCCTATCATGGGACTTCATTTTGTGGGACTTCACTTTGTGATCGTGTGAGGCAATTGTCCTTAATAAAGTCCCTTTCATATATACATTTACGCTATTAGTTCTGTCCCTCTAGAGAACCCTGACTAACACACTCCTTCAGGAGCAGAACCATTCAATAAAGGATTGCTGTGTAACACCACTGGCTGGCCCTTGAATTCTTTCCGAGGCAAAGCCAAGAACTCACCTGGGCTAAGTCCCAATTTTGGGGCCCCTCTGTCCTGCACGAAAGGGCCACATGTTTCAAACATTTCAAGAACACATTATTCTTCAATTGTTTTAGAATGTGTGGTGTGGTCTTTCTCCACCATCACCCCACTTGGCCAAGCCTGCTCCTGTGGAGTTTCTAGTGACACTGTGTTTTCCTTGCTGTGACACTGTCTCTTCTCTCTGGACTCATATGAGCTGAGTTCTTCAGAGATTTGGCAAAGACGGTTATCAGAAAATATTTTCTTGTGTTATATCTCTTTTATTTCCCTGTTTCATAATGTAAAAATGAATACTTAAAAAAAGATACGTAGCCCTGTAACTCCTACCCCTTACCAAAAATAGCCCGGCCTCACATAAATTTAGTGTCAGCAGATGACTATGCTTCTGCTATCTCCTGCTGCATGACCAAGGGTCCTCTTGCTCACTCTTGGCTGCTGCTGGATAATGTCAGTCTCTACCTTCAGCTCCATGTGCTTTTGTGGGGTCTGCTAACATTTCAAACACCCGTATCATTCAAGATTTCTTCGAGGCACACATAGGTTGCACTGTGATGCGGACCATGTCCTTTATGTTGTAATACTGGTGTTTCTCGAAGCAGCAAATAGCAAGGATAAAACGTGGTGTTTATCAGCCTTCACCTTCCTTCCCTCTTCTTTCTTTTTCTTCTCATATGCAATATTATACTGATGATTAGCAACAGGTTTATAACCAACTGTGACAACCTTGTCCGGTTTCTGTAGGGTTTGGGCAGGTTTGGCAGATTCCTGCGTTTGCATTCTCTTCAGTCTCATGCAGTTTTAATTTGCAGCTGGTTGGCATTCCCCTCGCTGTACCACAGTTCCTTCCAATGAGAGCTTACTTGGTGCATGCTTAGTCAACGCTGTGAGCATCTGCCCTCTGAGCCCACGCACAAGGAACCGAGGCACCCTGGGTGTGCTGATGGGTGGGTTGTCCACCGATACTGTAAATGTTTTTAAGTTCCTCATTCAAAGTAAATGACAGCTCAGGCTTTCCCTGATTCTTGGCAGTCTGCAGCTTCCCTACTTCACTACTTCCGGAAGCTTCAGAACACTCTTATGACAGGTATTTGGGAACCTCCACTAGCCATGACAGTTGTTCTGTTGGATTGCTTCCAAGTCGAGTTGCATGCTCTGGGTTTTGGGTCTGCTGCCTCCAGGCGCCATGTACACCTGAGCTGAAGGGGCAAAGGGTAGATGTGTTAGGGTTGAAGCAGAAGCAAGACACCGAAACCCACGCGTTTCAGCTGCCATGAAAGTGTAAACCACATACATGCTGACTTCAGAAATGTTAAAAACTAGAGTCTTAGAATCTAGAGGATACTGTACAACAATCATCAATATATTCATAAGGAAAAATCGGAAGCCATCTTTAAAAATGGGCAGGTTAATAAAGAAGTATGGTACCTCTTTAAAATGAAGTACTGCACCAATTAAAAAGAATACAGTAGCTCATATCTAATAATATGAAAAATTTTCTAAGACATAGACATCTCTTTCAGGCTTTTACTCAATTGTGCCTTTTGCAGAGAGGCTTCCCTGGACTACCCTGTTTCTCCCTATCCTTCCCCGGCGTTTTCTCCCGAGTATCAGTCAACACGAATATACTAGATACCCCACTGGGTGACTCATGCATATAATCCCAGGCTTTGGAAGGCCAAGGAGGGAGGATCACTGGGTCATTGCCATAGCATTTGTAAATTGTCATGGCGCTGGTGGGAATGTCTTATGTTAATCCTAGCACCTGACCAACCACTTCCACCATGTGCTGAAATTGCTGTCATCATCCTGCGGTTAAATGCAAAAAAAAAAAAGTACTTATTTTACTTCTCTGATTGCTCCCTTTATCATCTTTTTCTTTCTTTCTTTTTATACAGACGGGGACTTCCACTGTCACCTGGGCTGGAGTGCAGTGCCATGATCATAGCTCGGTGCAGCCTCAAACTCCTGGGCTCAAACAATCCTCCCACCCCAGCTTCCTTAGTAACTGGGATTACAGGAGACTCCACCAAGCCCCAATAATTTTAAAAAATGTTTTTATTTTTAGACACGGGGGTCTCACCATGTTGCCCAGGCTGGTCTTGAACTCCTGGCTTCAAGTGATCCTCCAGCCTCAGCATCCCAAGTAACTGGGATGATAGGTAGGAGCCACCACGCCCACCTTGCTCCCTTCATCTTTTTTTCCCCCAATTTTTATTTTATTGTGGCAAATAAAACATAAAGCTGGAGAGGCACAGTGGCTCACGCCTGCAATTCCAGAATTTTGGGAAGCCAAATCAGGCGAATCGCTTGAGCCCAGGAGTTTGAGGCCAGTTGGGAGGCCAAGTCAGGCAGATCTCTTGAGTCCAGGAGTTCGAGGCCAGCCTGGGCAGCATGGTGAAACTCTTGTCTCTACAAAAAATACAAAAATTGGCTGGGTATGGTGGCTCACAGCTGTAATCCTAGCACTTTGGGAGGCCGAGGCAGGCTGATCACTTGAGACCAGGAATTCAAGACTAGCTTGGCCAACACAGTGAAACCCCCTCTCTACTAAAAATACAAAAAAATTAGCTGGGTGTGGTGGCTCACGCCTGTAATCCCAGTTACTTGAGAGGCAGAGGTGGAAGAATTGCTTGAGCCCTGGAGGTGGAGATTGCAGTGAGCTGAGATCACACCACTGCACTCCAGCCTGGGTGATAGAGCAAGACCCTGTCTCAAAACAAAAAACAAAAAACAAAAAACAAGCCAGGCATGGTGGCATATGCCTATAGTCCCAGCTACTCAGGAGGCTGAGGTGGGAGGATCTCTTGAGCCTGGGAAGTTGAGGCTACAGTGAGCTGTGATCACACCAATGCACTCCAGCCTGGGCAACAGAGTGAGACCCTGTCTCAGAAAAAAAAAAAAAGAAGCTTACAGTCTTCATTACTTTTAACTGTCCAGTTCAGTGCTATCAAATACATTCATAATGTGCAACCATCACTATCATTCATCTCTTCATCTGGCAAAACCGAGGTTCTATACAGTAGCCCCCATTATCCCTGGTTTCACTCTCTGAGGTTTCAGTTACTCCCATCAACTGGGGTCTTAAAATAGGTGAGTACAGTACAATAAGGTAATTTGAAGAGAGAGAGACCACAATCACATGACTTTTATTACACTATATTATAATTGTTCTATTTTATTATTAGTTATTAATCTCTTATGATGACTAATTTATATTCTCTTTTTTTCTTCAACTTTTATTTTAAGTTCAGGGGTACATGTGCAGAATGTGCAGGTTTGTTACATAGGTAAACGTGTGCCACAGTGGTTTGCTGCACAGATCATCTCATCACCTAGGTATTAAGCTTAGCATCCATTAGCTTTTCTTCCTGATGCTCTCTCTCCCCTGAATCCCCACCACCACTACCCAACAGGCCCCAGTGTGCGTTGTTCCCCTCCCTGTGTCCATGTGTTCTCATCATTCAGCTCCCACTTGTAAGTGAGAACATCTGGTATTTGGTTTTCTGTTCCTGAGTTATTTTGCTGAAGATAATGGCTTCCAACTCCATCCATGTCCCTTCAAAGGACCATGATCTCGTTCCTTTTTTATGGCTGCATAGTATTCCATGGTGTATATGTAACACATTTTCTTTATCCAGTCTATCATTGATGGGCATTTCGGTTGATTCCATGTCTTCATTATTGTGAAGAGTGCTGCAGTGAACATATGTGTGCATGTATCTTTATAATAGAATGATTTATGTTCCTTTGAGTATATACTCAGTAATGGGATTGCTGGGTCAAATGGTATTTCTGCCTCTAGGTCTTTGAGGAGTCACCACACTGTATTCCACAATGGTTGAACTAATTTACACTCCCATCAACAGTGTAAAAACATTCCTTTTTCTTTACAACCTTGCCAGCATCTGTTGTTTTTTTAACTTTTTAATAATCTCCATTCTGACTGGCATGAGATGGTATCTCATTGTGGTTTTGATTTGCATTTCTGTAATGATCAGTGATGATGAGCTTTTTTTCATATGTTTGTTGGCCACATGTATGTCTTCTTTTGAGAAGTATCTGTTCATGTCCTTTGCCCACTCTTTAATGGGGTTGTTTGTTTTTTTCTGGTAAATTTGTTTCAGTTCCTTGCAGACTCCAGATATTAGACCTTTGATAGATGGACAGATTGCAAAAATATTTTCACATTCTGTAGGTTGTCTGTTCCCTCTGATGATAGTTTCTTTTGCTGTGCAGAAGCTCTTCTGTTTAATTCGATCCCATTTGTTAATTTTTGCTTTTGTTGCCATTACTTTTGGTGTTTTCATCATTTTGGTGTCAAATCTTTGCTCATGCCTATGTCCTGAATGATATTGTCTATATTTTCTTACAGAGTTTTTATAGTTTTGGGTTTTACATTTAAGTCTTTAATCCAGCTTGAGTTAATTTTTGTATATAGTGTAAAAAAAGGGGTCCAGTTTCAATTTTCTGCATACGGCCAGCCAGCACTCCCAGCATCATTTATTAAATAGAGAGTACTGTGACTAATTTATAAATCAAACTTTATCAACAGTATATATATCAAAGGTATATATAGGAAAAAGCACAGTGTATATAAGGTTTGGTACTGTCTGACGTTTCAGACATCCACTAGGGGTCTTCGAACGTATCCCCTGAGGATAAGGGGGGTTTACTCTACCCTTAAACAATAACTCCTCATTCCCCCTTTATCCAGCCCCTGGCAACCACCATTCTACTTTCTGTCTCTATGATTCTGACTATTCTAAGTACCGCATAGAAGTGGAATCATACAGTATTTTGTCTTTTTTTTTTTGAGATGGAGTTTCACTCTTGTCCCCCAGGCTGGAGTGCAATGGCACGATCTCAGCTCACTGCAACCTCTACCTCCTGGGTTCAAGCAATTCTCTTGCCTCAGCCTCCTGAGTAGCTAGCACATTAAAATTTATGTGCATTAAGTTTATGTGCCTTAGCCACCACGCCCAGCTAATGTTTGTATTTTTAGTGGCGATGGGGTTTTGCCTTGTTGGCCAAGTTGGTCTCGAACTCCTGACCTCAGGTGATCTGTCCGCCTCGGCCTCCCAAAGTGCTGGGATCACAAGCATGAGCCACCATGCCCGGTCAGTATTTATGTTTTTGTGACTGGCTTATTTCACTTAATGGGATGTCCTCAAGGCTCATCCATGTTGTAGCATGTGTCAGAATTTCCTTCTTTTTCAAGGCTGAATAATTTTCCGTATTTTGCTTATCCATTCGTCCATCAGTGGACACGTGGGTTGCTTCCATGTTTTAGCTATTGTGAATAATGCTGCTATGAACATGGGTGTCCAAATATCTCTTTCAGTCCCTGCTTTTAATTCTTTTGAATATATAGGTAGAAGTGAAATTATTGGGTTATAAGATAATTCTATTTTTTAATTTTTTGAGGAACTGCCACACTGTTTTCCACAGCAGTTGTACCTCTTTACATTCCCACTAAGAGCACACAAGGGTTCCAATTTCTCTCCATCCTGGACAATACTTGTTACTTTATGTTTATTTTGATAGTAGCCATCTTAATGGGTATGCAGTGGTATCTCATTGTAGCTTTGATTTGAATTACCCTAACGATTAGTGATGTTGAGCATCTTTTCATATATGCTTACTGGCTATTTGTCTACTTCTCTTCTTTGGAGAAGTATCTATTCAAGTCTTTTGCCCATTTTTAAAAACCGGGTTGCCAGTTTTTTGTTGAGTTTTAGGAGTTCTCTGTCTGTATATAGTCTGTATATTAATCCCTTGTTGGATATATGATTTGCAAATATCTTCTCCCATTCTGTGGGCCGCCTTTTTACTGTGTTTACATAGTCCTTTAATGCACACAATTTTTAAATTTTCATGAAGTGCAATTTGTCAATTTTTTCTTTTGTTGCCTGCCAAATCCAATGTCATGAAGCTTTTGCTCTATTTTTTCTTCTAAGAATTTTATAGTTTTTAGGTCTTATATTTAGGTCTTTGATCCATTTTGAATTAATTTTTTTTTTTTTTTTTTTTTTTTTTTTTTTGAGACGGAGTCTCGCTCTGTCGCCCAGGCTGGAGTGCAGTGGCGTGATCTCGGCTCACTGCAAGCTCCGCCTCCCGGGTTCACGCCATTCTCCTGCCTCAGCCTCCCGAGTAGCTGGGACTACAGGCGCCCACAACCACGCCCGGCTAATTTTTTGTATTTTTAGTAGAGACGGCGTTTCACCGTGGTCTCGATCTCCTGACCTTGTGATCCGCCCGCCTCGGCCTCCCAAAGTGCTGGGATTACAGGCGTGAGCCACCGCGCCCGGCCTCATTTTGAGTTAATTTTTATGTGTAGTTTTAAATATAGGTTTTACTTCTTTTTTTTTTTTTTTTTTTTTTTTGCATTTGGATATCCAGTTTCCCTTACACTACTTATTGTATTTAAGAGACTGTCCTTTCACCATTGAATATGCTTGTCACCCTTATCAAAATTATTTTACTGAATATATGAGAGCTTGTTTCTGAGCTATTTCATTTCAACTGAAAACACTCTCTTTCCTTGGGTTTCATGACATTACATGCTCCTGGATTTCCTCCTTCTTTCTGGGCTGCTCATTTCCAGCCTTCTTTGTGGGCTCCTCTTACTGTTTCTTGGTTTTAGGTGCCATCTCTTTTGTTTTGTTTTATTTTTTTGAGACGGCGTCTCATTCTGTTGCCCAGGCTGGAGTGCAGTGGTGTGATCTCAGCTCACTGCAACCTCTGCCTCCTGGGTTGAAGCGATTCTCCTGCCCCTGCCTCCCCAGTAGTTGGGATTACAGGTGTGTGCCACCACGCCTGGCTAATTTTTTTTTTTTTTTTTTTTTTTTTTTGAGACAGAGGCTTTCTCTGTCACCGAGCTGGAGTGCAGTGGTGAGATCTCAGCTCACTGCAACCTCCGCCTTCCTGGTTCAGGCAATTCTCCTGCCTCAGCCTTGGGAGTAGCTGGGACTACAGGTGCGCACGACCACACCCAGCTAATGTTTGTATTTTTTTAGTAGAGACAGGGTTTCCCCATGTTGGTCAGGATGGTCTGAATCTCTTGACCTCGTGATCCTCCCGCTTCGGCCTCACAAAGTGCCGGGATTACAAGTGTGAGCCACGGCGCCCGGCCTCAGGTATTTCTTTATAGCAATGCAAGAACGGACTAATACAGCTGAACTTCTTGCTTCCTCCTTCATTATATTCCACATGCTGGAGTTATAGTGATATTTCTAAAACATGCTTCTAAGCATATCTTTCTCCTTCTTAAAAGCTTTCATAAAATAAAGTCCATTCTCTCGACGTTAGTTTACAAAGCCCTTCCAAAAGAGACTGCTGCTCATCCCTTGTCAGAAATTCCCTAACGCTCCACTGGAATGAACTTTGTGTTTTGGGTTTTTTTTTTTTTTGAGATGGAAGTCTTGCTTTATTGCCTAGGCTGAAGTGCAGTGGTATGATCTCGGCTGATTGCAACCTCTGCCTCCCGGGTTCAAGTGATTCTTCTGCCTCAGTCTCCCGAGTAGCTGGGATTACAGCCGCACACCAACATACCCAGCTAATTTTTGTATTTTTAGTAGAGATGGGTTTTCATCATGTTGGCCAGGCTGGTCTCAAACTCCTGCCCTCAGGTGGTCCACCCGCCTCAGCCTCCCAAAGTGCTGGGATTATAGGCATGAGCCACCGTGCCTGGCCTGAACTTTGAACTCAGCCTCCATTGCTCTCTGCTGCCACCAGGTCTCCTTCAGTGTTATTTCTTTTCACTGAACATTGCCACCACAACCACCCCACCCCTTTAACTTAGCTAACTCCCATTCTTCTAGGTGTCACCTGAGAAGTGTCTTTCCCCTGAACCAGCAACTCTGGCATGGCCACCCCCTATGTTCCTCCATGGCACCGTGTGCCTCTCCCCTGGCAGTGTTTCTAACGACCTTGTGACAATGGACCGTCTTTAAAAAAAAAAAAAAAAAAAAAAAAAATCAGTCCTGGAAGAAGTGGCAAATGTTAAAAAGAATTCAGGAAAGAGGGCCCAGTCACATCTATATACAGCACAGTAACACTTGGCTGAGCGTGGTGACTCATTCCTCTAATCACAGCGCTTTGGGAGGCCAAGGCACACGGATGGCTTGAGCCCAGGAGTTCAAGACCAAGGAGTTCAAGACCACTCTCCAGCCTGGGCAACAGAGCAAGACTTGTCTCAAAAACACCGAAAACCATAGTAATACTCAGTATAGGATACACTGATAAAGCAGAGGCTGCGGTGCAAGGTGGGAGGCTTAGTAATGCTATAGCCTTTCTCTTCTGCCCTTATACAAATGAAAGAAAAAATGTTTATAAACCCTTTATTTTGGTGGGAACCAAAGAATGGCTTTCCTCAGTAGACCAGAAACCAGTAGTGTGTCTGGAATTGGTGGGTTCTTGGTCTCACTGACTTCAAGAATGAAGCCATGGACCCTCGCGGTGAGTGTTGCAGTTCTGTTTTTTGTTTTGTTTTGTTTTTTTGAGACAGAGTCTCGCTCTGTCGCCCAGGCTGGAGTGCAGTGGCGGGATCTCAGCTCACTGCAAGCTCTGCCTCCCGAGTAGCTGGGACTACAGGCATCCGCCACCTCACCCGACTAGTTTGTTTTTTTAGTAGAGACGGGGTTTCACCGTGTTAGCCAGGATGGTCTCAATCTCCTGACCTCATGATCCGCGCGTCTCGGCCTCCCAAAATGCTGGGATTACAGGTTTGAGCCACTGCGCCCGGCCTGAGTGTTACAGTTCTTAAAGATGGTGTGAGGCCGGGCGCGGTGGCTCAACGCCTGTAATCCCAGACTTTAGGAGGCGGAGGCGGGCGGATCACGAGGTCCGGAGATCGAGACCATCCTGGCTAACACAGTGAAACCCCGTTTCTACTAAAGAATACAAAAAATTAGCCGGACGTAGTGGCGAGCGCCTATAGTCCCAGCTACTCGGGAGACTGAGGCAGGAGAATGGCGTGAACCCAGAAGGCAAAGATTGCAGTGAGCTGAGATCGTGCCACTGCACTCCAGCCTGTGCGACAAAGCAAGACTCCATCTCTAAAAAAAAAAAAAAAAAAAAAAAGATGGTACGTCTAGAGTTTGTTTCTTCAGATTTTCAGATGTGTCTGGAGCTTCTTCCTTCTGGTGGGTTCATGATCTCCATGTCAGAAGTGAAGCCGCAAACCTTTGCGGTGAGTGTTACAGCTCATAAAAACGGCATGGACCCAAAGAGTAAGCAACAACAAGATTTATTGGAAAGTGCAAAAGAATAGAGCTTCCACACTGCAGAAGAGGACCTGAAGAGATTGCAGTTTGCTGGCTTGGGTAGCCTGCTTTTATTCCCTTATTTGGCCCCACCCACATCCTGCTGATTGGTCCATTTTACAGATAGCTGATTGAACCATTTTGACAGAGTGCTGATTGGTGCATTTACAATCCTTGAGCTAGACACAGAGTGCTAGACAGAAAAGTTCTCCAAGTGCCCACTAGGTTAGCTAGATATAGAGTTAGGTAGATACAGAGTACCAATTGTTGTATTTACAAACCTTGAGCTAGACACAGAGTACTGATTGGTGTATTTACAAACCCTGAGTTAGACACAGAGTGCTGATGGGTGCGTTTACAATCCTTGAGCTAGACACAGAGCGCTAGACAGAAAAGTTCTCCAAGTCCCCACTAGGTTAGCTAGATATAGAGTACCAATTGGTGTATTTACAAACCCTGAGCTAGACACAGAGTACTGATTGGTGTATTTACAAACCCTGAGCTAGACACAGTGCTGATTGGTGTATTTACGATCCTCTAGCTAGACATAAAAGTTCTCCAAGTCCCCACCAGATTAGCTAGATACAGAGTGCTGATTGGTACACATAGAATCCTCTGGCTGGTTATAAAAGTTCTGCAAGTCCCCATCCGGCTCAGGAGCCCAGCTGGCTTCACCTAGTGGATCCTGCAACGGGGCTGCAGGCGGAGCTGCCTGCCAGTCCCCAGCCGCGTCTGCACTCGTCAGCCCTTGGGCGGTTGATGGGACCGGGAGCCATGGAGCAGGGGGCGGCGCCCGTCGTGGAGGCTCGGGCGGCGCGGGAGTCCACCGCGGTGGGGTGGGGGATTCGGACATGGCGAGCTGCAGGTCGCGAGCCCTGCCCCGCGGGGAGGCAGCTGAGGCCCGGCGATAATTTGAGCGCAGCGCCGGCAGTACTGGGGCGCAACCTCCGCAGCTGCTGGCCCGGGTGCTAAGCCCCTCACTGCCCTGGGCCGGCGGCGCCGGCCGGCAGCTCCGTGTACGGGGCCCGCTGAGCCCGAGCCCGCGCCGAACAGAACTCGCGCTGTCCTGGACGAGCGCCGCTCGCAGCCCCAGTTCCCTCCACACCTCCCCGCAAGCAGAGGGAGCTGGCTCTGGCCTTGGCCAGCCCAGAGAGGGGCTCCCACAGTGCAGTGGAGGGCTGAAGGACTCCTCAAGCGCTGCCAGAGTGGACGCCGAGGCCGAGGAGGCACCAAGCGTGAGGGCCACTAGCACATTGTCACCTCTCAGTAGGACACCCTGAAAGACAGAACTAGATTGACTAACAGGATATGTTAGTCCAAAGATGAGTATACAAGAATCCCAAACATTTGAGGAATTCTAAAATCATGAAAAAGAGAGGCACGATGGAGACAGAAGAAGCCCCAACAAAACAGAGTAAACAGAGCAATCAGAATAGGACTGACTATAGGATGGTATGGTGGGTCACACCTGTTATCTCAGCATGAGGCAAGAGGATCACTTGAGCCCAGGAGTTTGAGACCAGCCTGGGCAACATAGTGAGACCCAATTGCTATAAAATAAAATAAAATGAATTTTAAGAAGAATAAGACTTTAGAAACATTAGCATCCCCAGAGATGAAAGACTATATAGCATCATAAACACTAGTTAGCTAAAGAGCTTGGAAGTTAAAAACAGTCTGAAATAGGCCAGGTGCAGTGCCTTAAGCCTGTAATCCCAGCACTTTGGGAGGCTGGGGCAGGTGAATCACTTGAGATCAGGAGTTTGAGACCAGCCTGGCCTACAATGGTGAAACCCTGTCTCTACTAAAAATACAAAAAATTAGCTGCGCATGGTGGCAGGCACCTGCAATCCCAGCTGCTTGAGAGGCTGAGGCAGGAGAATCACTTGAACCTGGGAGGCAGAGGTTTCAGTGAGTCAAGATAGTGCCACTGCACTCCAGCGTGAATGACAGAGTGAGACGCCATCTCTCTCACATACACACACACACACACACACACACACACACACACACACACACACACACAGAGAGAGAGAGAGAGAAGTCTGAAAATCTTCAAGAACCACATAGCAACAGAGAGGCAGGTTAAGTCTACAACTTGGTGGTCCTCCCCTTCTAGGAGGTCACCAGGTAGATGCTGAACTTAGTGTGGATACTCAATTAGCACAGTGAACTACAGCCTAGAACTCCTGGGCTCAAGTGACCCTCCTACCTCAGCCTCCTGAGTTAGCTGGACCACAGACATGTGCCACAGTGCCTGGCCTTTGTTTCCGAATTTATAAGATGGAGAAAATTGTACTCAAGGATATCAAAGGTCTCTTCCAACTCAAAATGTCCTAGAATCTTAGACTCTCTTTTAGTGGACTCTGAGTCATAAGGCAATCAAGCAAAGAAAGCAAGCAGAACGCTGAACCCATCAAACAACCCTCACTTCTCAATGGAGAGCCGCACAAAGGAAACTGCCCTGCCTCATTCCTGCCCGAGTTCTACATCCCACTTCTTCCCCTTCCGTGGCTTGGCCTTCAGCTCCCTCCCTTCCCTCTGTCCTGCCTCTTATCCCTATGACTTCTCTGTCTCTTCCCCCTGTGCCTGCCTCAGTCACCAGTCACTCAAATCCTCTTCCTACTTCATGCCCAGACCATTTTCCTCCTCTGGCCAGTTTCTCTCCTTCCCAACTCCCTGCCTGGACCACCTCCACCCCAGCCTATCCCCCTGCTTCTCCCACCACCTGCCTTCACTCCCTCTCTCTTCCATTTGCTGCCCCTTCCAATTTGCTCCCCTCTTCTCCCACACCCCTCCCTTTATCCCTGCCCCACTTCCTGACCCTACTTTTTCCACCTGCTGCATGAGCCTTGGGCCCAGATAGGCCTCCTCTGCTCCTGCTAGGACATCTGCTTCAACCAGCTCTCACCAGGCCTGATGATTCCCACACTCCACTGGGAAGACCCTGTGTCCCTACCAGTGAGAACCTGGCTTGTCCCAGAGCTCCTGAGAATGTGATACCCAGCATCCTGGTGACTCAGTGAACATGGAGGACACTGGATTATGACCAGCAGACATACAGTGTGGAGGGGCACCTCCCTCAGGTAAGGGCGTCTTTTCCAAGACTGGGTTCTCAGCCACCTCCATGTCTTGGTTATCTTGCTGCCTGAGGTTAGCGTGTGCCTCCATTCCCATTCCTTACATCAAATTTAAGTGGAGATCTTATTTGTACATGAGATTCTATAACGAGTAAAGTGCAGGGAAAATTGCAAGTGGACTCTGAATTCTGATTATTCCTATTAATTTCAACACTTAGGTCATGGGCACTCTGATACACACACAGACACAGACCATCCTGCATGGTTCACTGTTGCTGTCAGTGAAACTACCAGGTTTCCGTCTAAGTCCTGGGGCTTGCTGCACAGAAAGCCAATGACTAAGACAACGAATACTGACAGGAAAGAAGGCTTTAGGCTTTAATTGGGTGCTGCAGCCAAGAAGATGGGAGCTCAATCTCCAATCCATCTCCCTGACTGGTTAAAATTAGAAGTTTATATAGCAGGGAAGAAATACAACAATTTGTTGGAAAACAGGAACTAGGGAGGGGTAAGGAAACAAAACCAGGGGTCTGGCATCTCATTATTTGGATGAGGCAATCTGGTGAGTTTCAGTTCTTCCGATACTTTCCAAGAGGCCTGAGAGTCCTTTCTGGAGGAAGGAACTCAGATAAAACAAATATAAGTTTCAAGCTTTCAGACCAGAAGGGTCAATTTCTATGTTTATCCAAGGTCAATTTCTATGTTTTTTTTGTTTTTGTTTTTGTTTTTGAGGCAGAGACTTGCTGTGTTGCCCAGGCTGGAGTGCAGTGGTGTGATCTCGGCTCACTGCAACCTCTGCCTCCTGGGTTCAAGCGATTCTCCTGCCGTGGCCTCCCAAGTAGCTGGGACTAGAGGTGCGTGCCACCATGCCCAGCTAATTTTTTGTATTTTTGGTAGAGATGGGGTTTCACCATGTTAGCCAGGATGGTCTCGATCTCCTAACCTTGTGATCCGCTTGCCTTGGCCTTCCAAAGTGCTGGCATTACAGGCGTGAGTCACTGCGCCTGGCCCAATTTCTATGTTTATCTGAAAGAATTGTCTATAGGACTGTGGGATCAGTTTCATTACCATTATTCAATATAGAGGGACCAGCCTGGAAATGTCAGACAGCTGTAGCCTGATGGTGGTGTGAATGGAATACCCCTAAGAAGTTCTGTTTTCCCTGCCCTTTTATATAATTCAGACAACTCGATTTGGATCGTGTGATTTACTTCTATGTCATATTTATCCAATGAAGTGCATTTGGCCATAGAACACGTTTAATCTTGGGATGAGGAAACTTTTTTATTTTAACCCTTAGGAGCAGAGGACTGAGTTTACCATTTCCCCCAATTCACAGCCTACTTTTATCATTGACCTGAGCAAGGCCCCCTTTTGTTTTATTTATTTACTCACTTTCATACCCATTTCTCACTTCTACCGCCTTCATTTTAAAAAACTCTCAAAATATTTTGATATGTATTTGTATCTATTCTTGTAAAATATGTGGTGTTGTGGCTGTATCTTTAGTTTTTGCACATATTATGCCCTAGATTTAATTTTTTCTATCTTGTCACCCAGCACTCTATTTTTAAGATCTGTCGATGTATGCATATGTCATCTGTGCTTCTAACTTCTGCACTGTATCCTTAGGGTGCCTCCTCCACATTGTCCTCATTCATTTCCCCAGTGGTGGACACAACCTAGGTTACCTCCAACTCTGACCATGATGGACAGTTCTGAACTGTATACATGCCCACTTTTGATAGATGTGAGAGTTCTCTGGGGTAGGTACTTAGCACTGGGAGCACTGGATTGGAGGG
Organism: Macaca thibetana thibetana; assembly: GCF_024542745.1. Lineage (NCBI taxonomy): Eukaryota > Metazoa > Chordata > Mammalia > Primates > Cercopithecidae > Macaca > Macaca thibetana. The sequence continues at coordinate 39,665,789 of NC_065578.1, forward strand.
TTGAGTTAGAGAAGAAGGCAGGGGCCTACCCTTAGAAAGAACATCACTTGACTTTCTTGAGTAATATCCAGGTACTGATAGGGCCAGGAAGCAGAGAAATTCTAGGCAGAAAAGGGTCCCCAGTGAAAACCCTACCCTCAAACTGAAAAGCCTAAACCACGGCCCAAAGTGAGAACTTATATCCCGGTTTTCCCGCTCAAATGTTACCTTTTCCTAAACCACCATGGCCCCGCCCCCTCCATCCTGTGCATATAAAAACCCCAGACTCAGCCAGTATATGGGACTATGGCTGGATGTTGGAGAGAAGCAGCTTGACTTCAGAGGGACAGCTTGATGGTATAATTTCAGAGAAGAATCTGGCTGGAGACAGCTGGACTCTAGGGGAAGATAACCAATCCCCCATCCCCTTTTCAGCTTTCCTTTCCACTGAGAGCCACTTTCATTGGCAATAAAATCCCCCACATTTACCATCCTTCGATTCCTTCATGAGACCTCATTTTTCCTGGACACTGGACAAGAGCTTGGGAGCCACAAATGCAGAATCAAAAGCCTGTCACACTGGCCCTTTGCTCTCGCTGGTGGAGGGCAGCCACCCTGTGTGACAAGGAAAAGGGCCCATTGAGCTGTTAACACTTAAGCCATCCACGGACAGAAGACTTAAAAGAGCACTATAATATGCCCTCTGGGGCTTCAGGGGTCACAGACAGCCCCACCTGGATGCTACCATGGGGCCTGCGTGGAGTTTGCTCCTGCCAGTGCCAGAGTGGCTGGCCGGTTTCAGCCACTGTAGTTCACTCATGCACTCCAGTTCCCACCTGGTTCATTTGCACGCTCCCTCCTGTGAGGAGTTGAAAGTGGCAGGCTGAGTAAACAAGGCACCTCTGTCACAAGTCCCAGGAAGGGGTCAGGGAAATATCCTGCTTCTGTACCATCTCATTTGTATCCCAGGAATAATCCACGAAAATCTATTCTGACCTCCAAGGCTTTCCCACTTTGAGAATCCACCTCCTGCAGGAAGAGGGAAGGTTTCCAGTGTTCCCATCCAAGCTATGATCGAATGACCCCTGCCCTGGAATTTATAAGGTAACGGGGGTTTGGAAGGTGATGGTGGTCTAGATGCTATGCAACTGTAGACATCTGATTTTCAGATGATACATGTTGTAGGTGATTAGTGACTATCTGGGCTGGTGGCACGGATGGTAAGAATTTATCAAGACAGTTGTAGGTAAAGAAAGGCAGATTTATTAGAGAAAGTATGAAAATATGTTGCAAGGGTACAATGGGCAGGTCAGCCAGAAAGGAGCTGACTGCAAAGAGACAAAGGCTTACTGGGAATTTTATAGGGTGGTGCTGTGTGCTGTAGAGGGCTTTGTACAGTATTGATAATGCCATGGTTACAGAGAGCTAACACGCAGGTGTCTGGTGATAAATTGGGCGCAGGAAGATTGTGAGTTACTTGTGCTGGCCGTGAAGAAAGGCACATGTATAACTTATCTGCGTTTTCTTTTAGCCTTCCCTCTGTCCTGTCAGCCTGATTTCTTTTCCCTAATTAGGAATCCACGATATATTTTCAAAATTTTTTGTAGAGATGGGGTCTCACTGTGTCACCCAGGTTCATCTTGAACTCCTATCCTCAGGTGATATTTTGCCCAGCCTCAGATGATATATATATATATATTTTTGAGACAGAGTCTCGCTCTGTTGCCCAGGCTGGAGTACAGTGGCGCGATCTTGGCTCACTGCAAGCTCCACCTCCTGGGTTCATGCCATTCTCCTGCCTCAGTCTCCCGAGTAGCTGGGACTACAGGTGCCCGCCACCACACCCGGCTAATTTTTTTGTCTTTTTTAGTAGAGATGGGGTTTCACTGTGTTAGCCAGGATGTTCTCGATCTCCTGACCTCAAGATCCGCCCATTTCAGCCTCCCAAAGTGCTGGGATTACAGGTGTGAGCCACCACGCCCGACCCAGATGATATTCTAAAAACAGGTATTACTGAGGTATAATTTACATGAAATAGAATGCACCCATTTGAAGGGTACAGTTTGACATATTTTGATAAATGTATACACCTATGGAGCCACCATTCAGATACAGAACATTTTCATCATTCCCCCAAATTCCTTTGTGATCCTTTGTAGTCAATATCTCCACCCACCCCAAATCCTCAGGCAACACTAACTGACATTTTGTCGCTATAGATTAGTCTTGTGTGTGCTAGAATGTCATTTAACAGTATTTACCCTTTTGTGCTTTACATGTTTCATTCAGTATTGTTTTTGCAATACATTTATTTTGTTGCCTGCAGTGCAGAGGATTGGTTCCTGGACAGCCACAGATAACAAAATGCTTGGATGCTCAAGTCCTTTAAATAAAATGCCAGAGTATTACATGTAACCTAGACACATCCTCCTGTATACTTTAAATCATCACTTGATTATTTATAATACCTAATATAATGTAAATTCTATGTAAATAGTTGTTATACTGTATTGTTTTTATTTGTATTATTTTTGTCTTGTTTTGTTTTTTTGAGACTGTCTCCTCTGTTGCCCAGGGTGGAGTGCAGTGGCGTGATCTCGGCTCACTTCAACCTCTGCCTCCCAGGTTCAAGCAATTCTCCCGCCTCAGCCTCCCGATTCCAGGAGCAGACCACCGTGCCCGGCTAATTTTTATATTTTTAGTAGAGACAGGGTTTTGCCATACTGGCCAGGCTGGTCTTGAACTCCTGACCTCAAGTGATCTGCCCATCTTGGCCTCCCAAAGTGCTGGGATTACAGGCATAAGCCACTACACCTGGACTTATTTGTATTATTTTTATTGTGTTTTTATTTTTTAAAACATTTTTGATCCATGGTTGGTTGAATCTGCGGATACAGAACCTGTGGGTATGGAGGACTGACTGCATTATCAGCAATTCGTTCTCCTTAGTGCTGAGTATTATCGCATTATTGTAATACACTACAGATTGTTTTTTCAATGCACCTATTACTAGATGTGACAGTTTTCAATATGTGGCCTTTCAACTCCAAATCTACCCTTCATTGCCTGTTCTGCATAGTGGCATAGCACCATTAAGCATGTCTCCTTTGCAGTGAGAACAGCGTTGAGCTTTGTCAGTAGATGGCGCTGGTAGGACACTGCTGGAGGAAGAAGCTTCTGGAGCCAGCGTGCTCCTGGTTTGCTTCTCTTTCTCCTCTAGTGCACTGCTGCGAGGGGCACATGCATGGAGACATCCCTTAAGGTTCTGCCCTGGCTGTGCGTCCCCAGCATGTTCATGCCTCTGAGCTCACAGCCCCAGCCCTAGCCCCGTGCCCACCTCCCATAGCCGTCTGCACATGGACTCTACCCATCTCAGGCTTTGTACGGACGTGAGCAGCCCTGACCCTCTGACTCCCTGTGTATCAGCTGCCAGCATGACCCATCAGCTCCTTGCAGGGTTTCCATGCCTCCCAGGCCTTGGATGGCCCTGCCTGCAAGTAGGTTCCTGAGTCTGACTCTCCCTGTGCCAGCCTTGCCTGCCTGTACCTGGGGGTGTTGCCTGCTCACCTGAGACTCTAGACCAGGTCTGGGCTGGGAAACCCAGCACGCTTCTTCACATCACATTCATTACACGTTTTCCAACAAGGTTCGAATCCCAGCTTTAAGAAGAGGGCCGTCTTCCAATTTGTTCCTTTCTTGGGCACTCTCCTTCAGCCTTAGGATAGTCTTTAGAGTTCCTTTTACACCTTCAGAATTACTCCCCTGCCAGAATTAATCTTTTTTTAAAAAAAATAAATTTTATTATATATATTTAAGGTATACAACATGGTGTTATATAATATGCATATATATAGTAATGTGGTTACTATAGTGGAACAAATTAACATATCCATCATCTCACATAGTTACTCATTTTCTCCCCTGTGGCAAGAACAGCTATAATTTACTCATTTAGCAAAAATCCTGAATAAAATACACTATTATTAACTAGAGTCCTTATGATGTACATTAGGTCTTTCCACTTGTTCATCCTACATATCTGCTGCTTTGTATCCTTCGACCTACATTCCGCATTTCCTTTCCCACCACGCCGACCCTGGCAACCACCGTTTTACTCTCTATCTCTGTATATTTGACTTTTTTTAGATCCCACATATAAGTAAGATCATATATCTTTCTTTCCATGTCTGGCTTATTTAGCATAATGTCCTTCAACTTCTTTCACGTTGTGGCAAATAGCAGGATCTCCTTTTTTAAAGGCTGAATAATATTCCATTATACATATATATATATAACTGTTACATATATATAAAAACATATATATGTTACATATATAACTTTTATCTATATGTAACAGTTATACATATATTTTTTATATATATGTTTATCCATTCATCATTGTTTCTATATCTTACCTGTAAGATACAGAACATTATCTTACAGGTAAGATAATGTGAATAATGCTGAAATAAACATAGGAGTGCAGATACCTTAATGAGGTGGTGATTTTACTTCCTTTGGGTTTATATGCAGAAGAGGGATTGCTGGGTCATATGGTTTGTTGTTGTTTTTTTTCTTTTTTTGAGACAGAGTCTCGCTTTGTCACCTAGGCTGGAGTGCAGTGGTGCAATCTCGGCTCACTGCAACCTCCGCCTCCCGGGTTCACGCCATTCTCCTGCCTCAGCCTCTCGAGTAGCTGGGACTACAGGTGCCCGCCACCAAGCCCGGCTAACTTTTTGTATTTTCAGTAGAGACGGGGTTTCACCGTGTTAGCCAGGATGGTCTCGATCTCCTGTCCTTGTGATTGGCCCACCTTGTCCTCCCAAAGTGCTAGGATTACAGGCGTGAGCCACTGCGCCCGCCGCATATGGTATATTTTAATTGGGATCATATGGTTATATTTTAACTTCTTTAGGAACTTCCTTACTGTTTTCCATAATGGCTGCACCGATCTACATTCAACCAACTGTGTATAACAGTTCCGTTTTCTCCACACCCTTGCCAACACTTGTTATCTCTTGTCTTTCTAATAATAGCTATCCTAACACATGTGAGGTGCTATCTCATAGTGGTTCTGATTTGTATTTCCTTGATCATTAGTGATGTTGAGTACCTTTTCATGCACCTGGTGGCCATTATTATGTCATCTTTGAAGAAATGGCTATTCAGATTTTTGCCCTTTTTTTTTTTTTTTTGAGATGGAGTCTTGCTCTGTCACCCAGGCTGGAGTGCAGTGGTGCAGTCTTGGCTCACTGCAACCTCCGCCTCCTGGGTTCAGTGATCCTCCTGCCTCAGCCTCCCAAGTAGCTGGGATTACAGGCAAGTGTCACCATGCCTGGCTAATTTTTGTATTTTTAGTAGAGATGGGGTTTCACCATGTTGACCAGGCAGGTGTTGAACTCCTGACCTCAGGTGATCCACCCATCTTGGCCTTCCAAAATGCTGAGATTACAGGTGTGAGCTGCCTCGCCTGGCCTGAGTTGTATGAGTTCTTTTTTTTTTTTTCTGAGACGTAGTCTCCCTCTGTCGCCCAGGTTAGAGTGCAGTAGTGCAATCTTGGCTCACTGTCAGCTCCACTTCCCCGGTACACGCCATTCTCCTGCCTTGGCCTCTCGAGTAGCTGGGACTACAGGCGCCCATAACCACGCCCAGCTAATTTGTTTTTCTTTGTACTTTTAGTAGAGATGGGGTTTTACCGTGTTAGCCAGGATGGTCTTGATCTCTTGACCTCATGATCCGCCTGCCTCGGCCTCCCAAAGTGCTGGGATTGCAGACCTGAGCCGCCACGCCCGGCCATGAATTCTTTATAAATCTTGGATATTAACCCTTTATCTGATATGTGGTTTCCAAATATTGTTCTCAATCTGTAGGTTGTCATTTCCTTTTGTTGATTGTTTCCTTTGCTGTGCAGAAGGTTTTCAGTTTTGAATAGTCCCATTTATTTGTTTTTGCTTTTGTAGCCTGAGCTTTTGGTGTGACATGCAAGAAGTCACTGCCAAGACTAATGTCAAGGAGCATTTCTCTTATGTTTTTTTCTAGGAGTTTTATGGTTTCAGATCTTACATTTAGGGCTTTTACTCATTTTGAGTTGAATTTTGTGCCTGGTATAAGATAAGGGTCCAATTTCATTCTATTGCTTGTGAAAATCCCATTAATAATTTTTACATTAAAATTTTCTTCAAATTACTGTGTGGGTTCTATATTCTGATTGAACCCTAACAGATGTATTAGACATTTGTATTGTTTCCAATTTGGGGCTATTGTGAATGAAGGGTTATATGTTTTCTTGCTACTGAGTTGTATGAGTTCTTTATAAATCTTGACTATGTGATTTATAAAGAAGCTGCCATAAACATTCTTGTCTTTGGGCAGAAATATGTTTTCATTTTTCTAATAAACACCTAGGAGTGGAACTTCTGGGTCATGTGATAAGTACATGTTTACCATTATAAGAAATTGCCAATCCTTTTCCAAAATGGTTGCACATCTTTATATTTCCATAAAAAATGCTGCTCCATATACTTGCCAACACTTGATATTGCCAGGCATTAATTTTAGGCATTCTGTGGATATGCAGTTTCCTGATGGCTAATGATGATGAGTATCCTTTCATGTGCTTATGTATATCTCCTCTTGTGATTGTCTGTTCAAATCTTTTTACTTGAGTTGTCTCATTATTAAGTTGTCATCTTATTATGTCTTAAATGGTATATTTCAAAAAGGGAATAAAATTAATATTTATGATATCCAATATGTCTTTTAATTTTTATTTTAGGGTCAGTGCTTTTTATATTCTCAGAAATTGTTGTCTGTCATAAAGTTGTGAAATCTTTTTCCTGTATTTTCTTCTAGGAGTTTTCTAATTTTAGCTTTTATGTTTAGGTCTATGATCCATATGAGGTTCATTTTTGTACATAGTATAAAGTAGGATCAAGGTCTGTGTTTTTCCATTTAAATACCCTGTTGCAGCACCATTCGATGAAAAGATTATTGGGCCGAGTGTGGTGGCTAACACCTGTAATCCCAGCATATTGGGAGGCTGAAGCAGGTGGATCACCTGAGGTCAGGAGTTCAAGACCAGCCTGGCAAACATGGTGAAACCCTATCTCTACTAAAAATACAAAAATTAGCTGGGCGTCTGGGCGTGGTGGCACATGTCCAGAGTCCCAGCTACTCAGGAGGCTGAGGCAGGAGAATCACTTGAACCTGAGAGGCGGAGGTTGCAGTGAGTTGAGATCGTGCCACTGCACTCCAGCCTGGGCGACAGAGCAAGACTCTGTCTCAAAAAAAAAAAAAAAAAAAAAAAAAAAAAAAAAAAGAAAAAAAAATCAATTACTTTGGCACCTTTGTTGAAAATCAATTGATTTATTAATCAGTTTCAGCAATCTCTGTTCTGTTCTATTGATATATACGTCTATTCTTAGGCCAATACCATTGTTATTTTAATAGTAAGTCTTGCCACCAGGTAGCATAAGTCTTTCAACTTGGTTCTTCTTTTTCAAAATTGTTTTTACTATTGAAGGTCTTTCGTATTTCCAAATGCATTTTAGTATCAGCATGTCAATTTCTGCAAAGAGCCTGCTGATATTTTTATGGAAAGTGCATTGTATCTGGGATCAATTTGGGTAGAACTGATAGCTTTAACAATATTGTTTTTTTAAGTCCATGAACATGGTATAAGTCTCTATAAAGTTAACTCTTTAGATCTTTAATTTCTCTCAGCAGTGCTTACTATTTTCCAGTATATAGGTCTTATACTTTGTTAAGTTTATCCCTAAGTTTTTCTTGTTTTTAAATGCTAGTATAAAAATTATTGTTTTTAAATGTTATTTTCTAAAGTCCTTTTTAATAATATATAGAAATAACGTTGATATTTGCTTATTGGCTTCATTTCCTGACTCTTTGACAAATTTATTGTAGTTCTTTTCCCATTAGACATTTCTGTGTGCACAATCATGCCATCTGTTGATAAAGGCAACTTTACCTCTTCTGTGTGAATCTATATACCTTTTGTTTATCTGTTATACTCCATTACCATATTGACTAAGACTGCCAGTACAATGTTGAATAGAAATAGTAAAAGCAGACATTCTTTTCTTATTCCTGATCTTAGGGGGAAAGTGTCCAGTTTTCATCATTATGTATCATGTTAGATCTAAGTTTTTCATAAATGCCCTTTTGGGGGTTAAGGAAGTTTTTTTCTATTTCTAATTTGTCAAGAGTTTTTTTTTTTTTTTTTTTTTTTTTCCATTATAAATGAGTATTGAATTTGGTCAAATTCTTTTTTTTTTTTTTTTTTTTTGAGACGGAATCTTGCCCAGGCTGCAGTGCAGTGGTCGGCTTTCTGCAACCTCTGCCTCCCAGGTTCAAGCGATTCTCCTGTCTCAGCTCCCAAGTAGGTGGGACTACAGGCGCATGCCACCACGCCTGGCTAATTTTTTTTATTTTTAGTAGAGACGGGGTTTCACTGTGTTAGCCAGGATGGTCTTGATCTGCTGATCTTGTGATCTGCCCACCTCGGCCTTCCAAAGTGCTGGGATTACAGGCGTGAGCCACCGCACCCGGCCTGGTCAAATTCCTTTTACGCATTTATTGAGATGATCACATGCTTTTCTCCTTGTTTTCTATTTGTGTTATCATTCTTTCTTCCTTTTTTCTGCTTTTCCTACCTACTCTTAGATTTTGTATTTTTAGTATTGCAACTTATTTCCATTGTTTATTGTTTATTTTTTCTTTTTTTATTTTGTGTTTATGCATCTTTAACCACAGTCTACCTTTCAATATCATATGTAACTTCAAATACAATGTAAAAACATTGTATACTTCCGTTTTTCCTGTCCCATTCCTTACATGATTGTTACCATAGTTTTCTTCTACATAAGTTATTCACCCCAAAATAAATGGTTGTGGTTTTTTGTTTGTTTTTGCTCAAAGCAATTATCTTCTAAGAAAGTAAACAAAAAGTATTTTGTATTTACACATGTATTTCTGGTGCTCTTCATTCTTTTGTATAGATCTGAATTCCATTTGCTATCATTTTCCTTCAGCCTGAATGATTTGCTTTAATATGTTTTAAAGTGAAAAGTTATGGCAATAAATTCTCTCAACTCATCCCCAGCCACAAGCATTCACTAATCTACTTTTTATCTCTATAGATTTACCTTTTGTGGACATTTCCTATAAATGGAATCTTACAATATATGATTTTTTTGTGACTGGCTTTTTCCGCTTAGCAAAATGTTTTCAAGGCCACCCATGTTATAGCATGTAGCAGTACTTCTTTCCTTTTTATTGCTAAATAATATCACATTGTATGGACATACCATGTATTTAGCCATTCAACAGGTGATACACATTTGAGATATTTCCACTTTTTGGTTATAATGAATAATACTGCTAGGAACATTCATGTACAAGTTTTTGTGTGGACATATGTTTTCAGTTATCTTTTGTATATACTTAGGAGAAGAATTGCTAGGTCTTATGGCAACTGTATGTTTAACCTTTTGAGGACTGTCAAACTGGTTTCCATAGTGGCTGCATCATTCTGCATTTCCAAAAGTTTCCAATTTCTCCATATTCTCACCACCACCTGTTATTATCTGTATTTTTTTTTTCTTAGACAGAGTCTCACACTGTCGCCTAGGATGGAGTGCAGTGGCAAGATCTCGGCTCACTGCAAGCTCCACCTCCCGGGTTCACGCCATTCTCCTGCCTCAGCCTCCCAAGTAGCTGGGACTACAGGTGCCCACCACCACACCCGGCTAATTTTTTTGTATTTTTAGTAGAGACGGGGTTTCACCGTGTTAGCCAGGATGGTCTTGATCTCTTGACCTCGTGATCCACCCGCCTCGGCCTCCTGAAGTGCTGGGATTACAGGCATGAGCCACCGCGCCCAGCCATCTGTCTTTTTTTTCAATCTTAGCCGCCCTACTGGATGTGAGGTAATAACTCACTATGGCTTTGATTTGCATTTCAAGTGAAACAATGAATATCTTTTCATGTACTTATTAGCCATATGTATATCTTCTTTGGAAAAATGATCCTTTGCCCATTTTTAATTTTAGTATATTTATGATTGAGATGAAGAGTTATTTACGGAGGCAATGAGGGGGAATTCATTTCTTTGACTTTAGCGTCTGGAGACTGCTCACATTCTTTGACTCATTCTCCCCTTCATCAATCTTCAAAGCCCCTAACACCACATCTCTCTGACCATTGTGGAATCAGAATGGTCTGACTCCCTCTGATTACAGACGAGAAAGATTTTCTTTTAAAAAAAAAATTTTTTTTTTTTGAGGCAGAGTCTCACTCTGTCACCCAGGCGGTAGTGCAGTGGCACCATCATAGCTCACTGGAGCCTCAAACTCCTGGGCTCCAGAGGCCCACCTCAGCCTCCTGAGTAGCTGGGATTATAGGCGCTTGCCAGCACACCAAGCTAATTTTTAAATTTTTTTAAAGATAGGTCTTGTTATGTTGCTCAGGCTGGTCTCAAACTCTTGGCCTCAAGCGATCCTCCCACCTTGGCCTCCCAAAGTATTGGGATTACAGGTATGAGTGACTGTGCCTGGCCCAGACTTCCCACTGGTAAGGACCTATGTGATTAGACTGGGCCCACATAATCATCCCAGATAATCCAGGATAATCTCCCTATCTCCAAGTCCTCAAAATACTCATATCTGCAAAGTCCCTTTTGCCATGTCAATTAACATCATCACAGATTTGAGGATTATAATATATCTTCACAGGGCCATTATTCTGCCTACCATACCACCACCACCACAGATGATGCTTCAATGCAAATTCTTATATGTGTCCCTTTAATGGATCTATATACAAATGTACTGGTCATAAGGTCTGCATAATAATTGGACCAGGTAGTGTCAGATTGTTCCCCAAAATGGCTGCACCAGCCTACATTCCAACAATAGAATCTGAAATTCCTGTATCTTCATGTCCTTGCCATCATTTGGTACTACCCAGCTTTCTCATTTTTGCTGGTCTCTTGTAGGTATAAGCTGATCTCATTGTTGCCTTAATTTGCATATTAATTATCAATATTAAAAGTTCTTCCTTGCCCTTAATTCACAAAATTACTTATCTTACTTTTTAAAATTAACTTTACATTTTACCTTTCAATTTTGAATCTTTCTCTGTCCAGATAGTGACGCAGTTTTTTTCCAGTTGTAGTTACGGGATCTTGCTATGTTGCCCAAACTAATTTGGAACTACTGGTCTCAAAGGATTTTTTTGCCTCAGCCTCCCAAAGTGCTGGGATTACAGGTGTCAGCCACTGTGCCCAGCCAAATTTTCCTAACATATTTATACAATCCATTTCCCCCTGTTGTTTTAAGGTGCTCTCTTTGTCATATATTAATTTTCCAGATATTCATGTTTCAATCTTTGGGCATCCTTTTTTACACAGAAGTTAATCTAGCCATTCATGGACTTGCATTACTGCATATAAATTGTAGAGGAAGTTTACCTCTTAAAATACCAACTGAAGGCCGGGTGCGGTGGCTCACGCCTGTAATCTCAGCAGTTTGGGAGGCTGAAGTGGGTGGATCACCTGAGGTCAGGAGTTCAAGACCAGCCTGGCCAGTATGGTGAAATCCCATCTCTACTAAAAATACAAAAATTAGCCAAGCATGGTGGCGTGCACCTGTAGTACCAGCTACTCAGGAGGCTGAGGCAGAAGAATCGCTTGAACCTGGGAGGTGGAGGCTGCAGTGAGCTGAGGTCATGCAACTGCACTCCAGCCTGGGCGACAGAGTGAGACTCCATCTCAAAACAAACAAACAAACAAACAAACAAACAAAAAACCAATAGAAATTTTTATTCAGATCACATCGAATGAGCTGGGTGCAGTGGCTCATGCCTGTAATCCCAGCTACTGGAAAGGCTGAGGTGGGAGGATCACTTGAGCCCAGGAGTTCAAAGCTGCTGTGAGCAATGACTGTGCCTCTGTACTCCATCCTGGGTGACATAGTGAGACCCTGTCTCCTAAATAATAATAATAATAATAATAAAAAATGCATATATATAGAATTTATGGATTTGTGGAGAGCTACCATCTTTAAACTGTCTCATCAAAGAACAGGGAATTCCATTTATTCAGATTATCTTTTTTTTTTTTTTTTGAGACAGAGTCTCACTCTGTCAGAGTGCAGTGGCACGATCTTGGCTCACTGCAACCTCTGCCTCCTAGGTGCAAGCAGTTCTCTGCCTCAGCCTCCCGAGTAGCTGGGATTACAGGCGCCTGCCACCATGCCCGGCTAATTTTTGTATTTTTAGTAGAGACAGCGTTTCACCATCTTCGCCAGGCTGGTCTTGAACTCCTGACCTCATGATCCACCTGCCTCAGCCTCCCAAAGTGTTGGGATTATAGGCGTGAGCCACCATGCCTGGCCCAGATTATCTCACTCTTTTATTAGAATTTGAAAGTTATCTCCATAGAGGCATTACATATTCTTAAATAATCCCTAGATGTTTAATGACTTTTATTGCTATTGTGGATAACTCATACTTATTTTTCATTGGTTTTGGTTGCTATAGAAAAATGCAATTGATTTTTGTAAGGTTATCTTGTATCCAGCAACCTTGCTGAATGCTCTTATTAGTTCTAATAATTGATACTGGGTTTTTTTTTTTTTGGTAGCTTAACAATCAGATGTGATTGCTTTATTCATGTTTTTGCAAGGCACTGTGGTATGGACTAGAAAAGTTGGAATGACACATGAAAGACAACAGGAAAGTCATTGTGAGGCAGGATGCTTTACTAAATTTTTTAAAGAGACAACAAATGACTTGCTCTGTCACTCAGGCTGGAGTGCAGTGGCACAATCATAGCTCACTGAACCATTGAACTCCTGGGCTCCAAGCAATCCTCCTGCCTCAGCCTCCCAAGTAGCTAAGACTACTGGCATGTGCCACCGTGTCTGGCCAATTTTTAAATTTTTGGTAGAGATGAGTTCTCACTATGTTGCCCTGGCCAGTTTTGAACTACTGGCCGCAAGTGATCATCTTGCCTCTGCCTCCCAAAGTGCTGGGATTACAGACATAAGCCACAGTACCTGGCCTATATTTTACTAATATTTTAAAACCTATTACCTTGTTCACTTTTCCTTCTTGCATTTCAGCCTTTCCATCCAGGATCATTTCCCTTAATAGCAAACATGTAGGATTGATTGTGTTCCAGTCATTGTTCTTAGATATGTTTGTTCTATCTGAAGAACAGCCTTTAGAATTTCTTTGGATCTCAGTTTTTGTTGTCTGCTTTTTGTTTTTTAGGGGGTGGATGGGGGACGGTGCAGTTGTTATTGGAAGGAATTTCTGGATAGAAGCATAGAAGTTCTTAAACTCATGAGAGTATAAGCCATGTCTCAGGGAGAGAGCAGCAGTGGGAAAGAGGGAAAAGACAGAATCCTGGGGGGCCCCAGAGCTCACATATTGATCTTATGATCCTTCCTTCAAGAGATGGTGCTCATGGGACTTGCAAGGCCAAGGGCCAGAGCCAATGCAGTGGAGGTTCCCTGGAGGGCTCTTGGGAGGAGGGTGCCAGCCTTATGCCAGCAAGCACATGCCATGACGATGCTACACTTCTTTTATCCATCTTCTGTACCCCCCAAACCCAGCCCTAGGAGGACAATGGATCTGCCCAGAAATGACTGACTATTAACATACTGTTCTGCTCCACCATGAGACAGGGAAGACAATGGGCGCTCCAGGCATCAGTGACTGATGGAGGATGCAGCACACAGAGGTTAACTGCTATGTTTACTGCTGGTATCAGGTGTGGCTGCAATAAGCCAGTCAAATGCCTGAGCAGAGATGCTGGATCCAAAAGCTCAGAAAGAAAGGAACAGTGGGTCAACAGCTGTGGCCTTAGCTGAATCTTACCTTCCTCTGTTGTTGGATATCCCTTGTGGAGTCTGTGGAAATAGAAGGCTTTGAGGGCCTGGAAGCAGGGGACCTGGGAGACAGAGCCAAGAAACTGCCTGGACCCGTCAGAGTTCATGGCTCAGGAACATTGCTGTGACCACAGCGTTCCCAAACAGGAGTCAGAGGCCCAGGCCATATGTTTCATGCTTTTTTCTGAAATGTACTGCTCTCCCCTGCCTCTCCACCAAGGCATCCTCCTCCTCCTCTTTTTAGCCACCTGGAACCCTGTTTTCTTCCTCCTAGAATGAAGAACCATCTATAGAAAGCAACACATGAAACCATTTTCAAACTGACTTTAATCATGTTTTGCTGCCCAAATACTGTACATGCAGAAGCCATGTGAAGAATTTTCTCCTCAAGGGAATTGGCAAGAACGTTGTACGAAACAGCCGGCAGTCCCTCCCAGCTGTGCACCTGCCACCCGGGAACCACAACAAGTTAGGAAAGATGCTGCACATAGAAAATGTATAGAGCACAGATATAAAAGGCTAATTGCTTCTTATCCAAACAGTGTGCTTGTCAGTCCCTATCAGCTATCTCTCTCTTTGCAAGATGCATTTGGAAAGTCTAAAAAAAGGGGTTCTCGCCTTCTGTGAGTTTATATGCTAAAGGAGTTGGTTGAGCTATCAGGCCCACTCTTCCTAAGGAAGCAGCCGCCCTGCCTTCTGAGATGATGTCTGGTTAAAGACATTCTGGAAGGAGTGGTCTGGAGGAAGGAGTGGTCTTAAGAAGCAAACTACTTTGAAGGGAAATAAGTTCCCTCTCTCCTCCCATCAGAGAACATTTCCTTTAGAATTCTCAGATCTTCAACTCTCCTGCTGATGTCATCCCAGAAGCAGAAATGAGGAAAGACCCAGCCTCATCTGCTGGCGGGGACACTGACCTACTCCAGATGTAGCTGAGGCTGTGACATCACATCAGCACCTTGAAAATTGTCCATTGTAGACGACCCTTCATTATGTCTCATCATCACACGAGAATAAAAGAGGGAGGACAAACCACGAAGAGAGGAAAGCAGAGTCTGTTAGGATTCCCAGAGTTCTTGTCTGAGGCAGCATCTGGGCGTGGACCAGATGAGGGCCTGCGCCCAGCCTGGGCATCAGGGGCTGGAGGAAACCAGCCCACGGAGACAGGAACCAGGTGCACCAGGCTCGCAACCCTCATGTGCTCCGGATCAGAGACTTTTAATTAAAACCGGGAGGGAACCATGGGGAGATGAGCTAATGCTCCCATTTTGCAGATGAGGAAGCTGAGGCCCAGAAAAGTGAGGAGCCTTGCCCAAGGTCACAGTTTCTGGCAAAACTGTACAGAACAGCCTTTGATTCCCTGTAGCCAGCTGTCCCCGTCCAGATCACTGGCTAATGGGGTGGATGCTCAGTTGCCCCTGGAATTCCCAGGCCCCATTCTGTTAGCCAAGCTGACTGGAACCCAGGCTCAGGGACCCTTCCTGGCATCATTGTGAACTCCTTGGGAGGTCCAAGGCCCTGTCCTTACTGGCCAAGTTTCCAGCCAGAGCCCTGGAAGGGTTTCCCAAAGCAGAAACACTCATGCTTTTCAACAAGCACCTGCCCCAAGCCAGTCTAGACCCCTGAGAGAATGCAACTTTCTCTCACTGATGTGGCTTCCCTCACAGGCACAGCCATGCTGGGCCCACACAAGCCCAAGCTCAGGGTTCGGGGGGAGGGGAGGGAGGGAGAGTTGCTTTGCTACATGGAAAGATTAAGCCCTTTATCAGAGAACAAGGTCCCACCGTCGGACATGCCAACATCTGAGCCACGTTTGTGCAACTCAGCCGGCAGAGTTGGTGCCCAAGGAGGCCAAGTTGCTCTCTTTGGCATCACTGACATTGCTCTGAGATGCTCAGGCACGCTTTTAAAAGAACCCTTTCCCAGCCAGACCAGGCCAGTCCAGCCCCCATCAGGCCTCACCTGATTGTGTGGGCTTCCCCTGCTCTTCAATCATGCTTGTTTTGTTTTGCCCCAACCTCTTCTGACGTGAGTGAAAAGGTTGAGGGAGAAGGCAGGGGGGATGTGTCCACATTTTCATCTCCTCCCTGACCACTCAGTGAAAGACAGTCCGGTAGAAGAAGCAGCATTTTAAAGAATCTCTTTATGTGTCAGGATACTGGAGAAGAAAACTCTGAGGAGTGGAAGAGAAAGGTAGGAGGAGGCAGGGAAGCAGGCCTCTTCTTTTCCATCTCCCTGCAGCCACTGCAGAAACACTGCTGGACAACCTTCTGGCCCTGAATGATGTGCCATCTCTCCAGCCAGGTGGAGGGCAACTCATCTACAACATCAAGCAAAGGCAGCACTTTCTTGCAGAGTTTGCACAGTGCTAGAGGCAACCAGAGACACACAAAAGAGGAGCATCACTAAAGCCCCATTGCTTTCTGGGCTGAGGAAGATGGGGAATATGAGGTATTGGGAGGGCTGGAACCCCAGGGGAAGAGGAGCTCAGCGTCTCCTGGGCCACAGGGCATGGAAGAGGGACCCTGGTTGCATGTCAGGGCTCCTGGTAACATAGGCTAAGATTGTGCTACATTTCATTTCCAAAGAAGTACCCTTGGAGGTCTTTATTGTCTTTAAAAATGGAGGCTTCTGCTCTCCTCAAGGCTGGCAGTAAAGAAGAGATCAGAGATGCTTTCCTGGTGGGTGGCATGACCATGGGAGGACTGGCTTGACCTCAGTGTTCTAACCGGCAGTGATTCCACGGGGAATGAGCTCTATGGGTGGTCTTTCTTGGAGCTCCTGGGTTCTGCCTCAGCCCCCATGAAATGCTGGCATTGCCTAGGACTTGCTGCATCCCAAGAGCCTCCTAAGTGCTCCTTTCCTAGTAGAATTGGGTGGTAGAAGAAACCAGATGGGGAGTGATTTTGGAGATGGTTCTTCCCTGAAGGATCAAGTTCCCCTTGTCAAACCAAGACTTGGCTCCATTTACTGGAGCCTTTTTCATACCAAAGACCCATTGCAGGGAAAAGGAGTCTATGAAGAAAGTAGGACAGAATGAACAGAGCAGAAATACAAAGACAGACGCTCTGAGTCATCCATCACTGTCCCTGCCCACAACCCAACATACTGCAGGGCCACTCCTGTCTCTGCCATATGCACGGTGAACCTCGCCTGACCAGAGGAGGTGGAATGACAAAGAGCTCCATTCCTGTAACCACTGCAGGGTTTCATCTGGGTGAGGGGGCATTTGGAGCCAGGACACTGAACCTGGCAGTGACTTGGCCCCAGGGTGGCAGACTTCTGGAGGGATCATGTTCCTTCCTTCCCCACCATCCCTCCTCAAACAGCAGATGCTCCCCCACCCCAGCAAACACCAGGAGTTACACCTGCACATCCACCTCTTCTGGGACAGGCTAGCTCCAGAGTGGCTTTTCAGACAAGCCCCTGCATCCAGGATGCTGAGAAACAGACCCTTAAGTCCAGCCACACTGCATCACACAGACATGTCAGCCTCGCACAACTTTACCCTCATGGGGTAAAATCCAGGTGGGGATGAGGAACTTATTTGGTGCAAAAGGTTAAAAGAAGAATTCCCCAAGGTCGATTTGGGGAGGAAATTACCTTCTTTTAGAGAGGTGGAAGAGCGGAGTGGCCCAACTGCTGGGCAGTTTTGGCAGCCGGGGATTGTAGGTAGGTCAGCCCAAGTTACCAGCACATCAGGCCCCTCCTCCAGCTAGAACCTCCCCTGCGCTAACCCTTCCCCAGAGGCAAGGGGCACCACGGCCTGGAACCCCCCAGTGGCAGGCCTCTCTGCAGGCAGCTCCCCACCAGAGGAATGAGGGTATGGGTAGCCCCCACTTCCTGGGGTGACTGCTGGTCTGGGTATCACCACTCAGTGCTACATCAGCAAACGTCTCTACTGTCCTGTGGGTCACTAACAACCCTATCATCCCAAAGGTGCAGAGTATTTTCACACCACTCTGACAGTGACTGCTGTAGAGGTGAATAAATCATAAACAGGAGATTAAAATACCCTTTTGCAAGGGACTTTCCTTCTTGATCCTCCACTAGGATGGAGGAAGACACAGCCCTTTGTCCATTTCTAAGAACTTGACGAACGCAATGGGCCTGGGGAGAGCATTTCTGCCTAAAGAGAAAACTCAGCCCAGTGGCCTCCTCCCCATCTCTATGCACCCAATGGCCCCCTTCTCTGATACTAGAAGAATAGAGGCTCAGGCAGAGACAGGAGCCTGGGAGCTAACTCTGTTCATTTCCTTCCTGCCCTTACCCACTTCTTGTCCTGTGGGCAGGCCAGGTGGGGTTCTGGCTTCTTCCCCTATCTTTCTTGGGAGGAGTTACAGGATTCTAGCTTCAACCCAACACGGAACCATGCCAGCCAAAGAGGCCCTTTGGGCTGAGATGGCCTATCCACAAGCCGCCACTGCCTCCATGCCCCTCCGACTTTGGTTATGAATGGAGGCCCCAAGTCATTCAGGCCCCAAGACCTTTCTATTGCTACCCCAGGTAGCGCATCCCTGCCTCAGGTGCTGGGGCCACAGCAATTTCAGCACCTGGGGATAATGCCTGGGGAGAGGTGGAAAGAGCGCCTTCCCACACCTCCACTGTCGTGCTGCTTTCTTCCCTACCGGATACAAACCCAAGGGCTGCTCTGTCCATCTCCTGAGCAACCTCTTGCCTTTCACCCTAGAGCGGAGGAGGGACAGGGACAGGTCTGGGCATTCCTGAGTCAGACTTCAGGATTCCCACGGGACAGATTTCACAGGGTCCAGTCCAAGCAGTGGTCCCCACCAATAGGGCCCAGTTGTCAAATCAAGTTAGGGTTTGAGTGGCTGTGAGAAGCTCCAACCAGACATGGGTGAGAAAGCAAGCAGAGGCAGGTGAGTGCCTGGAGCAGATGGCTCTGCAGAGGGCAGCAGTGGGGCACAGGAAAGCAGGGAGGCTTGGGGGAGGGGGAAGTATTGCTTAGACAGAGCTGGTGATGGTGGCAGACGAGAGTCCGGATCCAGGCTGCTGGAGCCCAGCTGAGTCTGAGCTCCCAGACAGGGACCCTGGTCTGGAAATGCACAAAAACTGGAGCCCCAAATGAACAACTTCATGCAGCAAATCCCCAAATGCCAGACGGGATCCTCAGCAGTGGCGGGGAATAAGTCAGCCTCAGCCTTCCTTATTCCGGCAAACAGCCCTACCCACAGCACCTCCTTACCGAGTCATGCCCACCAGGAATGAGCCCCAAGGGGGTCAGGACCACCCTCAGGGCCTCAGGAGGACTGTCTGCTTTAGCAGCTAACATGCCCTCTTGTGGCTGCCTGCCCAGGCCCACCGGCAGAGCTCCTTCAGCATGGCGGAGTGGGGAGGCTTGAAGAGACAGGAGATGAAGAACGAATGCTAAGGGGGCACCTGGCCAGGAACCCTGGAACCAAGACCTCGTGCTTCACTGGAGGAAGGAGGCGGTTCCAGCCGTACAGAGAAAGTCATTTCTAAGCCCTCAGCCCGCTGCCCCCCACCCCGGGTGCCCTCTGCCTCCCCAGGGCCCTGGCCAGGGAGCTAGGTGGGCATGCTACATGCTGCAGAACGCATTCAGTGGCGGGAAGAGCTGCTGGAGCGGCTCTGGTGGGGTGGGGTTCCCAGAGGGCCTTCCGTGTGGCCAGCTGCAGCGGATGCTACATTCCTCAGAAAACAGCGGCAGAGCCAGGAGAGTCAAGAGTGGCACAAAAGACAAGACAGAAAACAAAGCAGAGACCACCAGGAGCAGGCACAGGTGGAGAACACACAGGCTCTGCCCCGGGCCCAGGACCAGGCAGCACCGACCAGTGGCCGCGTGCCCCACTTCCACCACTGGAGACTCCTCAGGGTGAGTCGTGTCCACACAACACTCCTTTGGGTTTCTTTTCAACAAGATACAAAGAGACGTGGAGACATATCAGCCCAAGTCGTCACCAGGAGTGACTATACCCAGACAAATGAACAGATAGAACGTGGTCACGTACACACACACACATGAACACACGCACACACGCACACACTACAGTCTCCACTGCCAGCTGGGATGAGCCCAGTAGCCAACAGGCATGCAGCAGGACAAGGGGTCCAGAAAGACACGAAGACTATGTACAGGGGAGGACATGGGGCCAGCAGGCACCCCTCCCCACACCACCATCCTGGCCTCTTCCTGACATCCTTAAGAGCATGAGGGGCTGGTGGCACTCTCCAGGGAAGACTGGGACAGGCGCCTCGTGAGGGATCCGAGTGTGGAGTCTGCCACTGAGGAGGTGGGGAAGAGTTTGTACCAGCCGGTGACCGCGGCGCTCAGGTCCAGCTCGTCCAGCATGATCTGGGCCATGCCCATGAAGCACTTGTGGTCCATGCGGCCATAGTCTCCCCAGACAATCACCTGCCAGGAAGAAGAGAGGGAGGGAGTGAGCCACCTCCCTGACTCCGGGACTGTGCAGCAGGCCTGGGAACCTACAAGTTTCAGCAGGGTACAGATGGAACAGAGGGAGCCAGAACTCAGACTGATTTCACACAATAATTTACTGAGCACTTGAGGTGTGTTAGATACGATCCTATGGATTTTACCTAGATTCTTTCTTCCAATTGTTATAACAAGTCATGTAGGTAGGGGTGCTCTGTATCATTATTTCCATGGAGGAAACTGTAGCTCAGAAAGGTTAATTAGCTAACCTAAAGTTGCAGAGTAACTTGTGGCAGAGCTTGGATTAGGACCCCGGCGTGTGACTCCAGAGCCTCCCAGCATTTCAGATAACAGCCTTCCCCAGGAAGGGGCAGACTGAGAGTTCAGGACCTGGCCATAGCTCTAGCTGTGCTGCTGGCTTGCCATGGGACTTGTGTAAGCTCCATGCCCTCACTGGACCTGTGTTTCCAGCCACACCACTGAGAGAGAGGAATGGATTCGCTCAGTGATTTTCAAACTTATGTTTTCACTGGTGAATCCTTTTCTAAGCAGACACCAAAGATTATTCTTCCCATTCCCCAAAGCCTAGGGTTCTGCAGTTCTTTTTTATTTTTAATTTTTAAGAGACAGGGTCTCGCTCTGTCACCCAGGCTGGAGTACAGTGGCATAATCATAGCTCACTGCAGCCTTGACCTCCTGGGCTCAAGCAATCCTCCTGCCTCAGCACCTAGAGTAGCTGGGATTACTGGCACAGGCCACCATGACCAGCTAATTTTTTTTTTTTTTCATTTTTTAGAGATGGGATTTTGCTATGTTGCCAGGCTGGTCTCAAACTCTTGGGCTCAAATGATCCTCCTCCCTCAGCCTTCCAAGTCTCTAGGATTATAGGTGTGAGCCACCGTGTCTGGCTCTGCAGTTTCAATTTACAATTCCAAGGCCCCTTGCCACAGAACCATCTCAGCCCGGAGGAACAGCCCTAGATGAGAAGTTGAATGGCCCAGACAGTCCCTGGCTCTAGCCTCCTTTCTGTCGCCTTCATGGCCTCAGGCAAGATCAGCAGCCGCCACCATGGCCGTTAATACTTAGAGAGTAGCTGTTTATGTGGCAGGCACTATGTAAGGCTCCCTACATGCACTCCTCTGTTTAATCGTCACAACATCTACCCATGGCTAATGAGTGCTGAGCTGGAATCTGAACTTAGGATTGAGCCCAGAGACTGATCCCCCACTGTGCTTTATCCCCACATGACCTCAGGTTCATCTATGAAATGAGCATGAAGATCCCTCCCTCCCAGGACTGTTGAGAAGGGCTAGCAATACCAAGTGTGCAGAAGGCCTTTGTTGCTTTCAAGTATTTGGGATGAGAGTCACCTGGCCTAGGCTCACCCCAAGCAAGTGACTTCATCTGTAAGAGACTCTGTTTCCGTAAAGTGGAGAGAATCACACCTACTCCACCGGATCATCTGCAGGATGAAGTGAGGTCGTGCTTGGAAAGCACCTAACACAAGGCTTGG
The DNA here is from genome assembly GCF_024542745.1 of Macaca thibetana thibetana. NCBI lineage: Eukaryota > Metazoa > Chordata > Mammalia > Primates > Cercopithecidae > Macaca > Macaca thibetana. The sequence continues at coordinate 39,687,603 of NC_065578.1, forward strand.
CACAGACCTGATGTGCAATGAACATTAGCACTAGGGGAAGGAGGAGGCAGTGGTCACATGTGTCCTGGTTCTACCTACCAGCTGTGCAACCTAGGGAGCAATTTGGTTACCCCCAAAACCTTGGTTTCCTTATGAATCAGCTGGGGACAAGAATACCTCACAGGGTTGTGAAAGTAAATGAATAATGCAAATTAATGCACCTACCACAGCACCTGGCACAGGATGAATCATAAATGAAAAACTTCAAATTACAACTTCCAGTCTGTGAGTCCACCCTGCCCTACTCGCCCTGTGATACCCACCTGCAGCACCTTGCCCTGGGGTCCCTCGTCAAAGAGCAGAGCCTGCTGGTACAGGGGATCACAGGTCTTCTTGGTCATCTTTGTCTTCTTCTTGGCCAAGCAGGCCCCATTCTCCAGCAGGTAAACCTTGATATAGGTGGCTAAGGGAGGAGAGAATGTATGACAGGGAGGGGTCCAGAACAGACAGCTATGGCCTGCCCATCCCCTAACTGCCAGGTGATCTTGGAGGTGAGCAGGATGCATGGAATGAGCCAGCCAATGAACAGCAGGCAGAAGAGGTGACTCAAGTACTGGTTCCTCTATCCTCCCTTACTCCCCACCCTAGTCACTGGCCTTCCAGGCAAGCTGTGACTCTACTGTCAAGAATCCCGATTTAGGGCAGAGGGAGCTGATGACCTGCTAGACCCAGAGCTCGGCTCTATGCCCCTCCCTGTCAGGACCCCATTTCCAAAATCCCTCACCTGGGAGGGATTTGGAGCCTGGTTTGGGGGTCAGGCCCCGAGCTTCAATCACTTCCACCTCCAGCTGGCCACTGCGGTCCATGATGGCAATGTGCACGTCTCCTGAAAGGAAGAAGAGGGTGAGTCCAGGCAGGGCCAGACCAAGGGGCAGGCCAGCCAGCTGCTGTGCTGAATGCCAGCCTGTGGAGGAGGCTACATGATCACTAGAAAGGGAACAAGATGGCACCAACCACATGGGTCAGAACTGCTCTCGGGAGACCACTTTAAAGCAGCTGAAGGCCCTTTGATAGGCCCCTTAGGGTGGGGTGGGGTGGGGGCATGACCATTAGGGCCATGACTGGGTGACAACAGATGGCTGCCAAACCCCCGTCTGTGTCTGGCTAACTGGGAGGCTCCTGTTTTACTGAGCAGAATAGCAAACTTGGGGACAGAGCTTCCTGTGTCAGGAAGACAGGGGAGGCTGTGGGCTCAGTGGCTGTTCTTCACGTCCCCATACATCTGTGTTGAAAGAACATCCATTTGAGGCCGGGTGCGGTGGCTCACACTTGTAATCCCAGCACTCTGGGAGGCCAAGGCAGGCGGATCACGAGGTCAGAAGATTGAGACCATCCTGGCTAACATGGTGAAACCTCTCTCTACTAAAAGTACAAAAAATTAGCCAGGCATGGTGGTGTGCACCTGTAGTCCCAGCTACTTGGGAAGCTGAGACAGGAGAATCACTTGAACCCAGGAGGCGGAGGCTGTAGTAGGCCAAGATCACACCACAGCACTCTGGCCTAGGCAACAGAGGGAGACTCTGTCTCAAAAAAAAAAAAAAAAAAAAAAAAAAAGAACACACGAGGCACTATCTGGCAACAAGGGTCTGCTAGTGCATTACCAGTGGAGGCAGGGAAGGCCAGCAGACTTTCTGGGTGTGGACAGCTGAGAAATCTTCACTGTACTCCCATAGAATGGATTATCCAGCTGGGGCAAGGTCTGTGTGTGGAGTTATGTCAGTTACCTGATTTCTAGGAACTCTTAGCTTTGTTCAACATTGGTTGGCAGAATTTGGAATTATGTAGTAGTCAGTCACTCAGAACAAAGTGAAGTCCTTTACAGGGGTGCAGAATCATAAGCCTGGTCCAGAAGAATCAAATGGGCCAGACTTTGAATTCAGTCACCCATTTTTAGATTCTCTGAGCCATCATGCAATTTTTGTATTTGTATACTAGGGAAGACAGGGGTTTACTAATTTCTTTTTTTTTTTTTTTTTTTGAGACGGAGTCTTGCTCTGTCGCCCAGGCTGGAGTGCAGTGGCGCGATCTCACCTCACTGCAACCTCCGCCTCCCGGGCCCACGCCATTCTCCTGCCTCAGCCTCCCAAGTAGCTGTGACCACAGGCGCCCGCCACCGCGTCCGGCTAATTTTTTGTATTTTTAGTAGAGATGGGGTTTCACTGTGTTAGCCAGGATGGTCTCGATTTCCTGACCTTGTGATCCGCCCGCCTCAGCCTCCCAAAGTGCTGGGATTACAGGGGTGAGCCACCGCGCCTGGTGGGTTTACTAATTTCAAGAGACATCCTGGAATTCATCCACCTCCATCCAGCTATTCCTGACCTCCTTGTGGGGAAGGGAGAAGGGAAGGCCTTGGGAATTAATCTCCAGGTCTCACCGTAACATCACTAACGAGGTGAATAAGGCAAACCTGTCCTTCCCTGGTCTGATACCAGGGGGTACCACACACAAATGGTCCTGGCTGCCATGGCACATTAGCCTTGTGGAAGTGGCTGCCTCCTCTCACTGCTGCCCAGCCTGTGGCTGGGTCTAGGGCTGTGAAAAGCAGGCTCCCCAGACCCTTAAGAGACTGAAAACAAGGTTCCAGCCCTTGAATTGGATTTGGCTAATTCCCAGCCCTTGCTTTCGGCTGACCCTCACCGTCTGAGGGTCCCTATCAACTCCTGTTCCATCAGGCAGGAGCTCCTGGGCAGGAGCTTTTGAGGGCATTGCAGTGGAAGGAGTCCTGGCCTGGAATGGAACTCCAGCTCCACTGCATGACTCACAGCAGGACACTGCACTCGGCTTCCTCATTTGCTGGGAGGGTTAAAGGCTCAGCACTGTCCTGATGGGGGCTGAGTGGGGACATGTGAGTCAGGCGCTGCTCAGGTGAGACTGAGGGGAAAGGGGTGGAGGCGAGGAGGCACCTGTGGAGGAGTTATCCCGGGGAGGAGCTGCTGGAAGCCAACACAGCCAACACCTAAGGGAGGGAGGAGGCAGGGAGGCTCTGTCTGAGAGCTCATGAAATAGGCCAGACTGAAGCTAAGAGGACCAAGCGTAGGCTTCAGGAAGTACCATCATCCCTCAGTATCCATGGGGGATTGGTTCCAGAACCCTACCCTGCTCCCACCCAGGGATATCAAAATCCTTGGATGCTCCAGTCTCTAATATAAAATGGCAGCTGGGAGGCCAAGGCAGGTGGATTGCCTGAGCTCAGGAGTTTAAGACCAGCCTGGGCAACACGGTGAAACCCCGTATCTACTAAAATACAAAGAAAAAAATTTAGCCAGGCATGGCAGTGTGTGCCTGTAGTCCCAGCTACTTGGGAGGCTGAGACAGGAGAATTGCTTGAACCTGGGAGGTGGAGGTTGCAGTGAGCCAAGATCGTGCCACTGCACTCCAGCCTGGTGACAGAGCGAGACTCCATCTCAAAATAAATAAATAAATAATAAAATGGCAGCCAGGCACAGTGGCTTATGCCTGTAATCCTGGTACTTTGGGAGGCCGAGGTGGATGCGTCACGTGAAGTCAGGAGTTCGAGACTAGCCTGGCCAATACAGTGAAACCCCGTCTCTACTACAAATACAAAAATTAGCTGGGCATGGTGGCACATGCCTGTAATCTCAGCTACTCAGGAGGCTGAGGCAGGAGAATCACTTGAACCTGGGAGGTGGAGGTTAGGTTATGGTGAGCCAAGATCACGCCAGTGCACTCCAGCCTGGGCAACAGAGTGAGACTTCATCTCAAAAATAAAATAAAATAATAAAAATAGCATAGTGTTTGCATATAATCTATGCACATCCTCTCATATGCTTTATTTTATTTAGTTTTTGAGACAGGGTCTCACTATATTGCCTAGGCTGGTCTCAAACTCCTGGGCTCAAGCCATCCTCCAGCCTTAGCCTCCTGAGTAGCTGGGAATACAGGCACAGGCCACTGCAACCAGCTTCTTCTGTATACTTTCAATCATCTCTAGATTACACTGGTGTGCCGCATAATGACATTTCAATCGACAATGCATCATATACATGACAATGGGCCCATAAGATTATAATGGAGCATATATAGAAACCTGATATATGGTACTTGATATTGGCATTGCAGATCAAATAGGGGAAATGATTGATATTCATTAATGGTGATAGGATATATGGTTTTCCATGTGAAAAAATACATATAAATTAAAATATATATATACACACACACATACCATCTAGGTTTGTGTAAGTACGCTCTGTGATATTCACACACTGAAAATGACTGTACTTATAATACCTAACACAAAGCCTACATATCACTTCATTTGCATGGATTCGGGGTAGTACTTGGCACACAGCAAATCAAGTTTTGCTTTTTGCAACTTTGTGAAATTTTTTTCCCTAAATATTTTCTATCCAAGGTTGGTTGAATCCACAAACACAGAACCCATGGATACAGAGGGCCAACTATACTTCCTAGCTGCAAGGAAGAGTGATAAGAAAATGACTAAAGGGCCTCTAGGTGCCAGGCGCTGTTGGGTATAAGTCAAATAAGCCACAGTTCCTAAGCAGTAAATTGAAATACCTCATGCAAAGCATCTAACAGGAGCTCAGTAAAGTATTGTTAGATCATAGAACTCAAGTGGGTATTATCATTCCCATTTTAAAGATGAGGAGACTGAGGCTCAAAGAAGGGAAGTGACTTGCTTAAGATCACAGAATTGGTGATAGAATAAACTCTACAATGGCCAATGAAGGGCCCCCACTGAGCTCACCCTTCCTGTCTCATGGTCACCATTACCCCCACTCAACCTGCCCTCAATAAGACTCACCCATGGGTGGTGTTGCCAGTGTCTGTCGCCCCACAATCTGAGCTGGTCCCAGCCCATCCAGGAAATCGCTGAACTGGCTTTCAGCCCCCAGACGGGTGGTGGGGAAGATGAACCTGCAGGAGGAGGCAGAAGGATGCATGAGGGTGTCAGGGCAACCTGAGGATGAAAGTATAGCTGGCAGGCTGCCATGCTCTGCCCCTGGGGCCCTGGGCATGTCCCTCTGTGCCTCAGTTTCTCCTCTACACAGTATGATTGCACTACTCTGGGAAATGAACAACTGTTCATTTCTGCATACTAAAGAAAAATATTTTGATGTCACTTGAGAAAATAAACTAATAACAATAACATAATGATGCTATTTAATCCTTAAGCTCCAGGGACTTCTGAAGTGACCCTTACAAGGCAGGGCTTGCTGGATACCTGTGTCCTCACTAGGGCATGACAATGCTAAGAACCAGAGACAAAGTTCAGAAATTTCAATGCCCAGAACAAGTTATAAGAACTGAGGTCTAGCCGGGCGCGGTGGCTCAAGCCTGTAATCCCAGCACTTTGGGAGGCCGAGACGGGTGGATCACGAGGTCAGGAGATCGAGACCATCCTGGCGAACACAGTGAAACCCCGTCTCTACTAAAACTGCAAAAAAAAAAAAAAAACTAGCCAGGCACGGTGGCGGGCGCCTGTGGTCCCAGCTACTCGGGAGGCTGAGGCAGGAGAATGGCATGAACCCGGGAGGCGGAGCTTGCAGTGAGCTGAGATCCGGCCACTGCACTCCAGCCTGGGCGACAGAGCGAGACTCCGTCTCAAAAAAAAAAAAAAAAAGAACTGAGGTCTGAGTTGACCGTAAGTTTGAAATCCATGTCAAACATGAGGTGGTGCCCAGAATAGCAGCTAAGACCAAAATAACACAATTACAGGGTTGAGGTGAATGGCAAGTAATGGTGGATGGTGATTGTTCCATGACTGTGGGGGGGGGGGTCTAGAAACAGTAACAAGAAAAGCTGACAGTGATTGGTAGCTGGCCAGGAGCCAGTGGTGTATTAAAAGTTCTACAGGTGTTATATCATTTAATCCTTATAACCACTCTGTGTGGTAGGAGCTCTTATCCAGTCTTACAGATGAGAAAACAGAGGCTCCAAAAGGTAAGATTGCCTTGCCTGCAAAACAGAGACGATGCCCAACTCATCGTCTTTTTTTTTTTTTTTTTTTTTTTTTTTTATGTTGAGGATTTTATATGTTGAGGATTAGGGCAGATGGAAAGTTTCAGACAAACAGAAAACACTAAATGATAGTTCTGGTTGCTGCTGTTGTTATCATCAAGGGAAACGTGCTACTTTTCTCTTGTGCTCCAGTCTAGATGTTCTGGGTGTGGCCAGCTGAGAAAGGACAGATGAGGGAGGGCTGGCCCTGCCAACTCTCAGGGGCTATGATAGAACAAAGGTCTAACATCTCCTAGAAAGGCCCAGGCTGCTGGCTGCAGAGATAAAAGGCTATCCAAGGAAGAATCTCCTACTAGATAGTTTGGCCTTGAGTCTCCCTTGTCTAGTGGCAGGCAGGGAGGAAAAAGTAGGCTGTGTATGCTTGTCAGAGACAGCCTGTGTTTCTCCCTGACTAGGCCCAACCTCACCCCACGGGGAGGGGCTTCAAGGCCCCACTTTTATTGACCATGGTCAACAACAGCCTAATATCACATTCTTAGGACAATGATATCTGAGAAGGTTAAATAAAGAAACTTAGACTCTCAAGGTCACATAATTTTAGGAGCTGGATATAGCGTAGAGATTGTGAACACAGGTCATGGAATCAAACGGCCTTAATTCCAATTCTGACTCCATCACCACTTAATAGCTGTGACCTTGGGTAAGGTGCCTCACCCTCTTCCTCTCCCTGTTTCTCCACTTGTAAAATGGAGATAGTGGTAGTACCCACAACCCTCAGGGTTGCTGTAAGTGTTAAATGATCACTGTTAGGCTGGGTGCAGTGGCTCACGCCTGTAATCCCAGCACTTTGGGAGGCCGAGGCGGGCGAATCAACTGAGGTCGGGAGTTTGAGACCAGCCTGACCAACATGGAGAAACCACCTCTCTACTAAAAATCCAAAATTAGCTGGGTGTGGTGGTGCATGCCTGTAATCGCAGCTACTCAGGAGGCTGAGGCAGGAGAATCACTTGAACCCGGGAGGCAGAGGTTGCGGTGAGCCGAGATCACGCCACTACACTCCAGCGTGGGCAACAAGAGCAAAACTCCGTCTCAAGAAACAAGAAACAAAAAACAAGGCCAGGCGCGGTGGCTCACGCCTGTAATCCCAGCACTTTGGGAGGCTGAGGCGGGTGGATCGCTTGAGCTCAGGAGTTCAGGACCAGCCTGGGCAGCACGGTGAAATTCCGTCTCTACAAAAATTAGCGGGGTGCATTGGTGTGCACCTGTAGTCCCAGCTACTCCTGAGGCTGATGCAGGAGAATCACTTGAGCTTGGGAGGCGGAGGGTGCAGTGAGTGGAGATCACGCCATTGTTGCAATCCAGCCTGCCTACACTGTGAGAGTGAAACCCTGTCTCAAAAAAAAAAAAAAAAAAAAAGGCTGGGCACAGTGGCTCACGCCTGTAATCCCAGCACTTTGGGAGGCTGAGGTGGGCGGATCACGAGGTCAGGAGATCAAGACCATCCTGGTTAACACGGTGAAACCCCGTCTCTACTAAAAATACAAAAAATTAGCCGGGCATGATGGCAGGCGCCTGTAGTCCCAGCTACTCAGGAGGCTGAGGCAGAAGAATGGCGTGAACCCGGGAGGTGGAGGTTGCAGTGAGCGAGATCGCGCCACTGCACTCCAGCCTGGGTGACAGAGCGAGCCTCCGTCTCGGGGGAAAAAAAAAAAAAAATTAGCCAGGCGTGGTGGCAGGTGCCTGTAGTCCCAGCTACTCGGGAGGCTGAGGCAGGAGAATGGTGCGAATCCGGGAGGCGGAGCTTGCAGTGAGCCGAGATTGCGCCACTGCACTCCAGCCTGGGCAACAGAGTGAGACCCCGGCTCTAAAGAAAAAAAAAAAAAAAAAAAAGAGATCACTGTTCCTGGTCTAATCACAGCCGGCAGATCCCAGTGTAAGAATGACCTATCTGAGATGCCCAGGCATGCTCTGCACATGGGAAGATGTAATAAATGCTTGAGAGTACTCGCATTCATGGAAGTAGGTGCAGCAGTGAGGCACACAATCACTGAATCTCAAACAATGGAGCCACAGAGTCCTGAGCCTAGAAGTCACTGGGCCTTGAAGCAGAAGCAGAAAATCTTAGTCATACAACTATAATTTCATAGACTTGGAAGAGATCTGTGGGAATATCTAACCCAGTGACTTTCAAATTTTTTAATGCAACCTACATGTAAGAAAGATTTAACATCATGACCCAGGACAGATCTGTGTGCATCTATACATAAAAAATGGAAACAAAAATTCGCAAGGCAATTTATCCTTACTTCATAAGATATGCCTGTTTCTTTTTCTAATGCTGGTTTTGACCCACTAAACCTATTTTATTTCCTGTCTATGAGTCACCATCCATGGTTTGAAAAACACTGATCTAGTCCAATCTCCTTCCCTCAGCTCTAAGCAAGCTTCCTTGAGAGAACATCACTCATCTGGGTCACAACAATGGTTTTAGATTTAAAAGGATTTAAGGGCCACATTTTCCTTTCCACTCTTTCCTCTGGAGCAGGGCAGTGTGTGGGTGGTGGGAGATGGGAGGTAAGGGTCTCTTCCTGAAACATACAGAAGGAACTGATAGCTCCTGGATATCTGGATATTCCAATGGGAGCGATGGAAGACCTGGGGTCCAGGCAGAGTGTTGAGGGGAGAGGTATGAAGGAAGGCAGAGACACAGAGGACCCAGACATTTTAGTTGGAAACAAAACAGGGAGGCTTTCCCACCCTGCCCAGTGGCTCTGTGACTGGAGGACCGAGGAGGAGGGAGGGGACCACAGCGCGGGGCTGCACGCACGTGCCGTCGGAGCTGTTGCTGTTGGTGCTTCCGTCGGTGGACTCCCGGCTGCCCTGGCGCGTGACCCGGCTCCGCATCTCCACCGCGATGCCCGTCTCCGTGCTCCGGCGGATGTTGCTGCGCAGCTTCTTGGTGGCCCCTTCTGTGACCCCCCCACCACACAAGCACAGAGAGGGAACAAGGTCAGATTATGAATGGGGCTTCTCTTAAGAGTCCTGCCAAAGTCACTCTCTTGGCATGGGGGGGTTGATGGGGAGGATGAGCAGGGCTCTGACTGGAGGCAGGGGCATGGCTGAGCTGACCTCAGAGCTGGCCCTGCTCAGGGCACTGACGCTGACAAAGCAGACTAGAAAGATGGCTGCAGGCCGAGTCATGATGGCGCCACCAGGCAGAGCCACAGATCTGCAGCCGGGCCCGCGCCTCACCCTCATGAGGCTCCCCTGACGCCCACCTTCCCGCTCAATTTCAGCCCTTGCCCCAAAGGTTAAGTGTGTCTCCTCCCACTCTCTTCTGGAAAGTTCATCTTCTCTGGGATTCTCAGACTTACTTTCCCTCTTTCAGGCACCCTCAGACCCTATCACACCCGGACCTCACAACTCACCTCTCATACCTCTGGTGGCTCTATAGGAAAGTCCCCATGGGAAGCCTGACCACTCTCAAACAAACCTGCCTTCTCTAGGTGGGGCTGAACATGGAGAGGACACGTGTGGAGAGCTGGAGAGGCCATTAGGGAAACAAGACAGAGAGGGACTGCTGGGTTGACCCAAATTGCCTTTGGCTTTGAGAAAAGGTCTGCAGAAGAAGCCCGAAGCTGGCCTGTGAGAGCTTACCCCTGTGTCTCTGTGCCTCCTGCTCAGAGGCTCTCGACCCCCATATCCTAGCCTCCCTCTCCGCCTTGCAGGGAGCATGGGACACTCTCCCTCTCCCAGCAGCACACCATCCTGCCTGGGTTTCCATGGCAACCTCCTCAGCATTGCAGTGTGGTCCCTCTAGACACCTCTTCTCCTGGGGGGGTGGACGGGGGAGACGGGCTGAAGGTTTGCAGGGACTTCCCCCGCTGAAGCTTGGCAGCTGGAGCAGCTTGATGGGGAGGGAACTGGCCCTCAGATAGGAACTGCACCAAAGGAACCATTTGCTGTCACTGGTTAGAGGCCAAGCGAATTAAGAGTGGAGTTGCCTACAGGGAGGGGGAGGCCAGGGCAGGACAGGCAGCACAGCCCCTGAAAGCAGTGGGGAGCAGGGAGCTGGTTACCTTGGCAATTCTCTCCCACCACACCCAGTGGTGGGCTGGGGAGGGGATGTTCAAGACCCCAGCCTGGGAAAAGGAAGACGTTATTCCTCCTGCTTCATCTGCTTGTCTTTCAGAAAGTCCCTATTGGAGGAGGGCAAGCTGAGAGGTCTAGGATCACTAGTGGATGGGAGGGTGGGTGGTGGAACAGGCTGAGAACAGGGTGCAGGGTGAGGAAGAATGTCTTCTCTGAAATCATCCCAGCTTCTGGGATACTGGAATCCCTGACACCATCAATATGTCTGTCTGTCTCTCTCATACACACACACACACAGAGTCACATTAGCTCATACATATTTTTTTCACAAAGAGAGGCATAGGCAGACATGCACGAGCAGCAGCAATCACATATATAAACACAGTAATCTCATACACGAGGCTACATGCGTATTTATATCACAGTCACACAGTCACAAATGGTCCTACCAGGTCTTGGTCACACGTACACATGATGTATTCTGTCGCCTTCGGTCAAGTCATGGATACATGATCTTTGCATGTAACACTTGAAGTTGAACCCTCCCATTCATCACACATGTTGATGAAAACCCACAAATGGTGTCTGACCCACCTCACACACACAGGCCTGGGTAATAATGCTGGTGTGTGGGGCCTCCCCCTGTCCATGGCCCCTAATTCTACATCATCTCTAACCCAATTAGAAGACAGATGGGTCTGTGGGGGCTCCCTTGCCTTCATATCTCTACCCCATAACACACAGCCTGAGGCTCACCTCCTCATGACCCCAACCCTCCTCTTTCAGAGTTTAGGGAAACTTAGACCCATTTGGGAGCAAATTTGCCTTCTTAGATAAGACTTGTCTAACCCAATGTGAGACCCTGAGTCGGGGAGTCACAGAATCCTGAAATCTTAGAGATACGTTGGCTACCCCTCCCCCAAATTTCACAGATGGGAAGCTTGAGGTCCAGGTGCCGAGAGAGCTGGGACCTAGATCAGGCCCACAGACTCCCAGTCTGCTGTCATGCTCTTTTCACTCCCCTCCCAATCCCCTATCTAGTTGAGAGGTGATTCAGCAGAGATGAAGTTCCATGACTTTAGAGGGAGGAGAAAGCTCTTGCAATCTCAGAGACAATCCCTCCACTGGCTTCATACAGGTCCATACAATCCCTCCACTGGCTTCATACATGTATAGTCTCAACCCCTGCTGATTTAAGGAATAACTTTATATAATCTCTCTCTCTCTAGAGAAACAGGCCAAGTTGCCTGAAATAATTCTATGGGCCCCAGAGACCAAAAGACTCCAGGAACCATCCCATCTGTCCCATCACAAAGTACAGGTACTCACACCCTGTACCACCACTCCCTATGGCATCTTCTGGAATGGTCCTGAGCCCTCTCTCTACCCTGACCCAGATCCCGGAGTCCAGAAGGGGAAAGCCGCTGTCCCTGGTACTGAAAATACTAGCTCTGTTTGGGCAGGGGCTAGGACAGCCCAGGATGGTCCTCTGTAGACCCAGCCAATTGCCAGACCAGAACCCACCTGTGTCCTGGACCCAAAGCTCTGACCCCACCCTCCTCACTGCTCCCACGACTTAGTGAATGTTAGATCCAAAAGGAAACTGGGAGAGAGCATTTTAGCTCCATTTCACAGAAGAGGAAACTGAGGCCCAGCGGAAAAGTAAATTTCCAGAGGTCCTATGGTGAGTTACAGAGCCAGGACTCACCCTCTAAAGTGAGATTTTGTAAGTCCACTCTAGGGCAACATGAGGAATAAACTGGAAGAAGGCAGGCAGGAGGCAGGAGAACTAGAGAGGAGGGTGGTGCAATCGTCCAGGCTAGATATTATGGGTCCTGTACTAGGGCAGGGGCTTTGAAACAAAGAAGGATGGGCAGGGCTCTAGCCAATGCAGAGTATGGACACACCAGGAGGAAGGAGGCCCTGGGAAGGGCAGACCTGAGCCCAGAAGACCGAGTCCAGGAGGGGAATTCCTCCCAACTTCACACAGCCCAGCCCTGCAGGGAATGGAACTATCCCATCTGTTGGGAGTGGGGGCACCCTTCTAGGGTCTTTCCCAGAACAGTTTCCAGAGCCAATGCCCATGAGTCTGCCTCATATATTCCTCTGGCACCAGATGCTCCCACCCATGAGGAGGGTCCGAGCTGGGATACTGGCATCCTCAAGGCATGGGGGCAAAAATGGAGAAGGAATTCTAGATGGAGAGGAGTATGCTACAGGGAAGGAGCAGAGGTATGGAGGCTGAGAACTCACTTCTCTTTTGGCCTTATGGTACAATGGCAGGTAATAATAATAGCATCAACACTTCGCTGAGTGCCTACCCTATGTACCAGGCATGAAGCTGGGTGCCTTTGCACACCCTATCTCATTTAATCCCCTGGACAACTCTGCAAGGCATGTATCACTGTCCTCATTCTAGGAACAAGGCAGCAGGCTCAGAGAGGTGAAGTAACTTGCCTTAGTCACCCGGCTAGTAAATGACAGGGGGTGGATCTGAACTTGAGGTTGTTCTCCAGGGACATGCTTTCTCCCCAGGCTCTGGATGCCTCATCAATAACTTAAGTACAGTGTACTAGATGATCTCAAGGGACCCTCCCCGCTCTGACTTTCAGCAATTAGCTGATTCACAGACACCTTCAGTTAGAAGGGCATCTGGGCAGTTCCCCTAGCTCCAGTCCTTCAGCCATGCCCTTGCACACCAAGGAGACAAGGGATTCAGAAGCCCCAACATCATTCATCTCTTCTCGAGATGAAAGGTCTTCCTGGTATCTGCTCCAATCCCTGCCTGCAGCCTGTAAAGTCAAGGCAGACCACTAGAAGTTTCTCTCAGTGACTCAGGTCCCTATCCTGTCCTTGGAAGACTGTCCCTCCAAATCGCTTTGGGCATGAAGAAGCCTTTGGGTCTGAAACTGAATCAGCTGGATTCCTGGGCTTGGTCCCCTGGAGCTAGAATCCTGGGGTCCAACACCTCCATGACCTCCTAATCTTAATCTCACTCCTTGGTCCTATCTCAGCCCCCTCCTTGTCCCAGCCCAACTTCTAGATCCCCAAGTCCCCATCTTCCTGACTCTCTAGTACCAGGCCTAAACTACATATTCACAGAGGCCACGCCCACTCTAGGACTCTGATAACCTCAAGCCCCTTCCCCATCTATAATAGCTTTCCCCAGCCAGAAACCACATCACAGCTTGATTGCTGGAAAAGACCAGCCCACGTGCTCCTGTTGAGGGCTTTGTAAAAATCTATTTTAAGGCCTGGAAAAGTCCCCCACCCCCAGCCCCAACTGGGAGCCTTGATGAGCATTCTCCCTGGATCCTCCGGAGCCCCCGCCCCCTCACCATCCCATCCAGCTGCCTATGTGAAGGTTTCTGGGGAAGTTGTTACTCTGAACAAAATAAGCAGGAAGAGATTTTAAAACAAAACCAGCTGGTGTCTGGGCTGATGCCACAAAGTGAGGAGGTCTTGGTGGGGAGGGCTGGCTCCTCTGTGTTGTGGGGTCTATGTATGTCACAAGGTGGTCACCCACCAGGCTGAACATAACTGAGATTCTGCAGCGAGGTGTCTGAAAAAGGATACTGCATTGATGAGGATGGAGCTATTATAGTGTGTGTGAATGTGGCTTTGTGATGTACACCTGCACACATGGGACATGTTTCTGTGATCTGGGTCTGTGCATGTAATCAGAGGGCCGTGTCTGTGTGGTTTGCATGACTGGTTTTATCTGTGACCATGCACAGTGTGAATTTCTCTATTGTGCCTCCCTGGATATATGGGCAGCTTACCAGAGCCACTGAGTGCTCTATTTATGTAACTGTACAAGTCACACATCTTTGTGTGTGTCTCCCTTGTGCTTCGTAACATATACATGGGACTACAGAAGTGCATTTGTGTAGTTATTTGTATTTAGGAGACTGGGAGATTACAGGTGAGACTGAATCTTTTTTGTTTTTTAAACCAGGGGGTCTCACTATGTTCCCCAGGCTGGTCTCAAACTCCTGGGCTCAAGTGGCCCTCCCGCTTCTCCCTCCAAAGTGCTGGGATTATAGGTGTGAGCCCTGCACCGGCACCTGAGACTAAATCTTGTGGATGTGTATGTCTGTAAAATTGTGGTGTCACTTACACAGTGCCAGGAACATAAGCCTGTTTAACAAGTAACTACTGGTTAATGTCTAAGTCTGTGTGTGGAGACAGTAGAGTGTAAAGGTTAAGAGCATCAGCTAGGAAGCCCAACTGCTAGAGTTTGAATCCAGGCTCCACCACCTACTAGTTGTGTAGTTTGAAACATCTGACCTCCCTTTTCTGTTCTTTGGTACCTGCCTCATAGAGCTCCATGGAGATTTAATCAGTCCATACACCTACTGGACCTAGAACAGCACCTGTTGTATGGGAAGGGCCACCGTATAAGTGTTTGTGGGCATGGAAGTGCAGACCCATCAGGGCAGTCCCTGGGTAGTCTGTCTTTGCAAAGTTCCCCTACCCCCGCCCCGCGATGTCCCAGGTCCCCTCACCAGGCTGCGGAAGCTGGAGTGTGCTCTTGCTCCACTGAGTCAGGCCCACGATGGCCACCATCTTGGCACCCAGGCTGCTCCTCCGCTTCTTGGCAGTGCTGGTCCCAGCCCCGCCCCCAGCTTGCTGGGATCCGCAGATTTCACCGCTAATGCTGGAGCTCCGCACCACGTTCCTGGAGGCCCCAGACGAGGCAGGACCTGGCTCCCCGTTAAACATGGTCCCTGGGGCGGCAGGGCCTCAGGCAGCTCTGAAGGTGGGCAGGAAACAAAGGATCCCACGTCAGACCTGGATGAATCTACTGCAGTCCCACCACTTTCTAGCTGCATGACCTTGGGCTAGTCACTTGACCTCTCTGAGGCTGTAAGGTTTAAATGCACAAACAAATGTCAAGGGCATGCACAGGTTCTGGCTCAATAAAAGGGACTATTCCTATTAGCACATGGCTATGAAGAACCTCGCAGGTGACCTAGTTTAATGGAGAGGATCGAGGCTGTGGAGACACATGGCCCGGGCTTGAATTCCAAAGGCCTCTACACACTAGCTGTGTGAACTTGTAACCAAACAAACATCCTGAGGTTTCAGTGAACACCTCAGCAAGATGTGAAATAAAAGCACTTAGCTCATAGGATTGTTCTAAGGATTAAATTAAATAATGCATGTGAAGTGCCCACCAGGCTTAGAGGAAATATTCAGTAAGTATTAGTGGTTATTATTTTCATAGCAAATAATAACAGGGAGAACAGAACTGGCTCCAGTCTGTGCAGACTCTGGTGGGGTCCTTTTGTGTGAAAGGGATACTGCAGAAAAGCCCAAAGCAGCAAGAAAATCACCCTACTTGAGAGGCATTTTAGTCTATTCCCTTCCAGCCACCCTTCCATGCATTTTTTAAAATAATTGAACTCATACTGCAAATATCATTTTATATACTAGTATTTTTTTTCATTTAACATTATATCATGGCTGGGCACGGTGGCTCACGCCTGCAATTCCAGCACTTTGGGAGGCTGAGGTGGGCAGATCACTTGAGGTCAGGAGTTCGAGACCAGCCTGACCAATATGGTGAAACCCCATCTCTACTAAAAATACAAAAATTAGCCAGGCGTGGTGGTGGGCGCCTATAATCCCAACTACTCAGGAGGCTGAGGCAGGAGAATCGCTTGAACCCAGGAGGCGGAGGTCGCAGTGAGCTGAGATCGCACCATTGCACTCCAGCCTGGGTGACAGACCGAGACTCTTGTCTCAAAAAAAAAATACATCATAAGCATTTCCCAATGTCATTAACACTATGTATGCTACCATGATATTCCATTGTATAGAAGTAGCATAATTGACTTACGTATTTCAATATAGTTTACCTCTTAGATCAGGCCCAAGTTTCTCTCCTCTTTCTCTCTTTCCTCTCTTTTGTTTTTATTTTTTATTTATTTTTTGAGATAGAGCCTCACTCTGTCACCCAGGCTCAAGTGCAGTGGTGCAATCTCAGCTCACCGCAAACTTCACCTCCTGGGTTCAAGCAATTCTCTTGCCTCAGCCTCCCAAGTAGCTGGGATTATAGTCCTGCACCACCATGCCTGGCTAACATTTTGTATTTTTAGTAGAGGGGGGTTTCACCATGTTGTTAAGGCTGGTCTCGAACTCCTAACCCCAGGTGATCTGCCTGCCTCAGCCTCCCAAAGTGCTGGGATTATAGACATGAGCCACCGTGCCTGGTTTCTTTCCTCTCTTTTAAATAAACACGGCAATAAACATCTTTCTTTTTTTCTTTTTCTTTTTTTGAGATGGAGTCTTGCTTTGTCACCCAGGCTGGAGTGCAGTGGCACAATCTCGACTCACTACAACCTCTGCCACTTAGGTTCAGGTGAATCTGGTGCCTCAGCCATCCGAGTAGCTGGGATTACAGGCATGCACCACCATGCCCAGCTAATTTTTTTGTATTTTTAGTAGAGACGGGGTTCCACCCTGTTGACCAGGCTGGTCTCAAACTCCTAATCTCAAGTGATCCACCAGCCTTGGCCTCTCAAAGTGCTGGGATTACAGGTGTGAGCCACCACACCCAGCCTAAACATCTTTCTACATGGATATTGTCTGCTTGTTTCTTTAGGACTGATTCCTCAAAATGGAACGACTGGGTCCAGGGGTACAGATACTGCTAGGAGCTTCCCTAGCATACACTCCCTCTTTCTGCTTCCTGACAGAGGGCTGGTTTTGTCCAGGTACCACCCACTCCTTGTTTTAGAGGCAGATCTTGATTAATTTAAGGCAATCCGTGAATGGCATTCACCTTGGCAACTCTTACATGTCCAAGCGGAGGAAGATTTGGATTCCATGCTTATAAGAGAGGTGGGGAGCCCTCCTTCTTTCTCCCTCCGTCCTTCTCTTTCCTACACCCTAGAGAGGGCTCAGCCCTAGGATGAAGCCAGTGCTACTGTGAACAGACAGCACTGAGACAGAAAGTACCTCAGGCCACACCTGGGGCCTGCCCTGCGCTGGTCTTCCAATGATGTGAGACAATACATTTTCCATTGCTTAAACCAGTTTGAATCAGAGTTCTCTGTTACCTCCAAAAGCATCCTACCTGATGCCAGGGTCATAAATGTCTTTTGGATTCTCGGAATATATTGTCAAATTCCTTTTTAAAATATTGACATTTACTCTCCTTATTAGCTTCAGTCAACAAATATTTAAGCCCCTAAAATTCCCAGGCCCCTGCTGAATGCCAAGGATACAGCGGTGAGTCAGACCAACTTGGTCCTGCCCTCCCAAAGCCTCCAGTCCAGGAGGGAGACAGACAGTAAATAACTAATTCTACAGTTAAATATTTAATGATGGTTATGCTAAGTGCTAGGGAAGAGGACAGAGGGCCCTGAGAAGCATTCTGGGGGAGGGGGCTGCAGGAGTCTATGGCTCTGTTTTGAACAGAAGTGGGATCTCCAGCTGTCGGCCTCCACAGTTTGGCTGCAAAGTCCCATGCTGAAGTCGGTCTCCTCTGCTCAGGAAGAACCCAAAAAGGCCAGCCGCTCCAGCATCCTCTGCACCCAGCACCCTCCTGGCTCTGTCCTAGCCCACAGTGGTTTTCCTGGGGCAGCTGACCATCCCAGGGTTCAGGGCACTTCGCTTGACCCTGGGTGGGCCCTTGGGCCTGGTACACTGAAGGAGTCCACCTTTTCAAAAGCACACAGAAAGGGGAGGGAGAACGGGTGGAAGAGGAAAAGCACCATTGTGACGGATAAGGAAGACAGTCCCCAGACAGCTGACAATGGTCACCTGGTCAGCATGACTCCTGCCAGCCTGGCAAAGTATAGCTGACAGAGGGGATGAGTTAACACCTCATTTTGCCTTCTCTGTGGCTGCCTGGACCGATCTCATTCACCGTGTGACGTGTGCAGAGTCCTGGATTGTATTTCTCCATCCCCCATCAACCCTGCAGCTAATGGAAAGTCCCCCTGGACTGGGGCCTATGATGATCTCTTCTTTTGAGTTTCCAATTCTAGTGCCAGTTTGTGTGTTTTTTGGGTATCTGCATGGTCTTTTGGTGGAAGATGGGAGAAGGCTTATCTGATACTGTGACTCTGCCACGGTGTAGGTCTAATTTACTCCTTACAGTATTTCTGGAAGGTATGTGGTTATCTCTGTGTTGTAGATAAGAAAACAGTCTCAGAGAAGTAAAGGACTTATCCATCCTAGCCAGCTAAGAAGAGGCAAGGCCTGGACTTGAACTCAGGTCTCTTGTTTCCACAAAGAGACAGAATGCTTAGCATCCCCTGTCCCTTCAACCAAAAATGGAGGCCCGGCCCTTAAGCTCAGACTCTGCTCTGGGTCTCTGGGCCCTTTGAGAAAACTACAAGGAAAGTGTCTGTATGAGAAAAGCCCCTCTGGCCCAGGTTCCCACAGCTGGCATGAGCATCTAAGTTAGGGCAGGAGAAATCCCAACCGGACCATAGCTGGAGAAGCAAAGTGCTTCCCTAGCACAGCCTCCGGGAAGCAGGAGAGTACCACCCCCAGGGGGCGGAAAGGGACGGGGGTAAGGGACAAAATTCCTGACCCTGCCAACCCAGGGCTCATGTTTCCTCATGAATAATAAATGGAATTGACAAGCAGTTGGTTTGGAATCAAGGTCTCTGCACCATCCAGAGCTATTTTCTCATCTTTAACCATCTAGGGATCAACCAGCAGGGCTGGAGAACTGAAAAATGCTTGGGAGGGCCCAGTCTGCAGGCCACTCCCCAAGGGGGCAGGAGGAGCCAGACCCAAAGCCCTGGACCCAAGGTCCTAGGACTGACCCTGTGGGCCAGAAGTCCTGGGTAGGGCAGCTTAGGAGGGTTAGGAATCAGGATGTGGGATTCGAATGTGAACAGATTCCTTATGTGAACTCCTCTGGGCCTCGGCTGTCTCATCTGGGTGTAAAATGAAGGGGTCAGATTAAGTAATCTCTAAAACTCCTTTTGACTGGGAGAGTTGAGTCTATGAATGCACATTGGAGCGGAGGACTCGGAATTAGAGATCTAGTTTCTTCTCTGGCAGCAGGTCTAGCTCAGGAAAGACATGCCAGAGTTACAGATAGGGCACCTAAAAGGAGGGACATCCACAGAATAGCAACCCCTGAGCCATCAGACCACAGGGATGGAAAAGGGAAGGTGGTGGAGACTGTGGCAGAGTGGTGAGGAGCGGGCAGGACACAGAGCACACCATGTCACATGTTGGTGATTCCAAACAATTGCTAAATAAACTCTACCCTTCCCACGCAAGTCCCTTCACCAATTCCCTGCTTCTGAGCAGACCGTCCCTTTCTCAGCCCGGGTCATGGCACCTCAGGGAAGGAAACCGTCCTATGATCTCAGTGAGTCACAGAGACCTCACTCTGAAGTTCTTCCTGCTGACTCCCAGCTATTACCACAGCAGCAGAGAAACTTCGATTTATCCTCCAGGGAGACAGCTACAGCCCCCACTTCTGCCAAAACTCCATGCCAGAAGAGACCTGCCCAGCTCCCCAGGAATAAGCTTTGTGTTTTCTTTTTAGCCCTTGGATGTTTGGCCTCTACCCCGGGGTCTCAGTACCCTAAAAGGACCCTCCAAACTCTCTCCTGAATCCTGACAACAGCAGGTCTCAGGGCCCTACCGGGGTACCCTGGGCCCCTCAGTCCCTTTAACCGTGGGTCTAACCTGATGATTTTTTTTTTTTTTTTTTTGAGACGGAGTCTTGCTTTGTCACCCAGGCTACAGTGCAGTGGAGAAATCTCAACTCACTGCAACCTCTGCCTCCCGGATTCAAGCAATTCTCCTGCCTCAGCCTCCTGAGTAGCTGGGACTACAGGTGCCCACCATCACGTCCAGCTAATTTTTGTATTTTTAGTAGAGATGGGGTTTTGCCATATTGGCCAGGCTGGTCTCAAACTCCTGACCTCATGATCCGCCCGCCTCGACCTCCCAAAGTGCTGGAATTACAGGTGTGAGCTACCGCGCCCCACCCAGATGAGAATTTTTGGTAGTTCAAGGCCACACAAAAGCTCAAGATGAACCTAGCCACCCACCTTTCCAACAGTAAAGACCAAGGAATGCATCACAGGGTGATGGAGTGTTAGGCTGGAAGGGACTGCGTGTTAGGCTGGAAGGGACTGCAAATAACTGAGGCTCCTACCACCCCTCCCCATCCTCTGCTCACAGTGGACACCATTAACCTCTCTCTTTCCCATCAAGGTCAGACAGCCTCAGAGTCCCTCTCAACACAGGGCTCCAGCACCAGCTGATGAGAAACAGCTCATGAGCTAAAACTGACTTGCTGTCTCTATTCTAGCCTGAGCCTTTTATTTTGCAGAACAAGAAATCAAGGCCCAGAATGGGGGAAAGACGCACCAGGGTAACACAAAAAATTGGTGGCAAAATCAGCGCTTCAGCCCTAAGTCCCCTAACTCTCAGGTCTCAAATCACCTATCGGTGGTGCTCCCTCCCCACCCTTCACCTGGAAGAAAACCCAACTCACCAAATTGATGAATCTGAGCCTGGTGTTCCGCATCACAGGGGGCTGTGCCCCTCCCAACAGCACACCCCTAGGGCATTTGCACAAGGCTTCAATCGACTTCTGCTAAAACACCAGTTTTCAAGAAATGAGGTGAAGGCAATCAGGGCAGGCTCCCAGGAGGAGGCGATGTGGCAAAAGGGTCTGGAAGGGAAGAGGGGAGCTTAGAGGAAGGGCTAGGTAAGGCATCTGCCCTCAAGGGCTTCCAGTAGATTATGGCATAAAAAGATAGACTTTGAAGAAGCTGTGTGACCTTGAGCAAATCATTTAAACTCTTCAATTCTCCGTTTCCTCTTGTAAAATTTTCACAACTCCTGGGCCCCCTAATGTTCCTTTAGGCACTTGGATGCCAAGCTGCTGAAGACCCACAACTGTGAGATTTTTTAATACATGTACAGAGACTCACCCAGGACCAACCGCTGAGGAGCTCTAGACCCCATCCTTCCTTCCTCCAACCTCCCTCTGATTAATGGGGTCTGTGTTCCTCCCCAGACACTCTATGACATGCCCAGCAGTTGGGTGACACACTCCTGGCTCTGCCCCAGCCATGTGATCCTTAGCAGGTCCTTCAGCTTCTCTGGACCATTCCCTCCATTCCCTCCTCTACAAAACGAGTTTAATCACCAGCTGGGCCCTCCCCGACTCTCCCGGCTGGACTGGGGGTCAGATGAGACAAAGAGGAGCAGGAGGCAAAAAGCAGAGAAAGGCAGAGTGAATGAAACACATGCTCTGGAGGCAGACAGACTTAGGTGCAAGACCTAGATCTGCCACTTACAAGCCGTATGATACAGGGCTTCCTTAACAAATCCCCTGAGCCTAACGCTCCTCATCTATAAAGTGGGGACGATAATGTCTGCTTTAGGATTCTTATATAAAACATCACAAAACAAGGATTGGGATGTGGTAAATGATCATCAGTTGGGCAATTACATTATTATTCCAAAAAGATCCCCTTTATAAATCGTAAAGGATTGTCCAAGTGTTAGTTCTTATTGGTCTGGAGTCCACACCAGGTGCAACCACTTCAGGGGAAGGGCCAGGGACTAGAGCAGCACCTCCCACCACAGCCCTGAGTGCTCCAGAAGTCTGGGATCAGGGTCCCTGCACTTTTCAGTTGAAGTGAGAAGTGGCCTATGAAGCTGTGCCAGCATCTCAGCTCCTGACCCCCTGCTGGATGGTGGGTCTGGCATCTGATACTCCTGGCCCAAACCTAATCCCGCGCCAGGACGGCCCATCGCATCACCTGTGCTGATCTGTGCCCTTGTCAGAGGCTAGTGCCTGCACTCACAGAAGGAGTAGAGGGGCTCCTTCGGCTCCAGCCTCTCCTGTCTAGAGGTGGGCGGTGATGGGTTGGTAGGTGGTTGTGGTGGTGAAGACAGTCTGTGCCAAGGAAGCACACCCAGCCAGCGTGGGCAGCACAGAGCAACGGCTCCTCTCCTAGTTGTGCAGACCTTTGTCTCCCCCAAGCCAGGCTGGCATGTGTGCACGCACACACACACACACACACATACACACACACACACGTGCACACACACATGCAGGAAGAGACATGGGGCACAGAATTCCAAATGTGTGATCACACAGACTCGTGTCAATGATATACACTTAAAGACGCAATCACATGTGCACACAGATATGCACACCGCCCCCCACCAAGACACTCATACACACAGAGACACACAGAAGCAGCCACGACGACAGCCATAGGCATTCACGGACTCACATGTGTAGACACCTGCACACACCCACAAACACCCTCCCCACTGGGCCCCTGCCCAGTCCAGAGAGGCAGGAAGAGCCCCATGGCTCCGTGGGCAGGGAAGCAGGAGGCGTCTTACCCTAAGTCATGGGCTCCCTTGGCTAAGGCACACACCCCACCTTTGAGCAGGTGTGTGTGAGCTTGAACACATGCACACTCATACACACCACAGTCCCCAATCTCACTCGCTTGACCCCCATCCCCGCCAGACCGGACAAAGGAGCTCATCGGTGAGGTTTGTGGTGAGGAGAGGAGAAGGCTGGCACGGAGCAGCTGCTGTCACCATGGCTACCAGGCTGACCCACTTCTCCTCTACCCAGCCTGGCCCACCCAGCCTGGGCAAGGCAGGCACAGACAGCTTTGGGCAGGGTGGGCAGGCCCTCTCCCATCACACACAGGAAAGGGGTGGCCCTCTGAGGGTGTGGTAAGGGATGGGTTGAGGACCCCAGAGAGGCTGGATACTGTGTAGGAAGGCAATGCAGACTGCAGACATGCCTTGAAGGGAGTAGGGTGCTGAAGGCATGGTCCCTGCAAGACCTAGAAGACTGAGCCCCTGACGTTCCCTGGGGCCTCAGGGCACCACATGGACCCTAGATACAGCTCAGTCACAGTCATCATGGCAGTGCAGGAGATGGGGTGGTCAGACTCAAACCCAAACTCTAAGGACTCAAAACACACAAGGGTAAGGCAGACCCAGGGCTGGGTGAGCCCTGTCTCCCATTCAGAACAAGGTTCCTGAAGGCTCCACTAGGGGCTGCTGGGGTCACAGCCATGCCCCCTTCCCAGGACAGGGTCGCCATGGGCCTTCACTGGGCTAGGGGCTCCTAAGGACAGGGCTGTGTGTTCTTCCTCAGAAGCAGGGACTTGGAGGGACACCACAGCCTGAGTCAGTTTTGGGAGGAGCCAGCCTACAAAACAGAATGAATCTCTCCTGCTTGACAACCTCCCTTAGCTTCCCATTTCCTGCAGGACAAAGGAGAAGCCCCTCACCAAGGCCCACAAGCCCATGTGACCTAGAGACTGTCTTCCTCTCCTATCTCCCAGCCCGTCCCATACCTCTTACCCCTACTCTGTATTCCAGTCACACTTGCTTTGGACTGTCTTCCTCTCCTATCTCCCAGTCCGTCCCATACCTCTTGCCCCTACTCTGTATCCCAGTCACACATGCTTCTTTTCAGTCCTCAAAAGTACCACCTTGGGTCGGGCATGGGGCTCATGCCTGTAATCCTAGCACTTTGGGGGGCCAAGGCAGGTGAATCGCATGAGCCCAGGAATTTGAGACCAGCCTGAGCAACACAGCAAAACCTCGTCTCTACAAAAAGATACAAAAATTAGCCTGATGTGTAGTCCCAGCTACTCGGGGGGCTGAGGTGGGAGGATGGCTTGAGCCCAGGAGGTGGAAGTTGTAGTGAGCCGAGATCGCAACACTGCACTCCAGCCTGGGTGACAGAGCCAGACTCTGTCAAAAAAAAAAAAAAAAAAAAAAAAAAAAGAGTCACTTAGCCACTTTGTCTCCTGTCTGCCTGGCATGCTCTTCTCTTCCCCCACCCCCATGATCTGGTGGCCCCATACTTGTCAGTCCTGCCACCTTTGCCTGGCTAAACCCTATTCTTGGCTCAATCCAAGTTTGAAGGTCATTTCCTAGGAGAGTCTTCCCAGATGAGGTTAGTCCCCATAATTCCCTTTGTACTGTCCCTAAGTTGAATTGTGTCCCCCTAAAAAATGTTGAGGTTCTAACCTCCAGTCCCTCAGAATGTGACTTGGTTTGGAAACACGGTCATTGCAGATGTGACGAGTTAAGATGAGGTCATGCTGGAGAAGGGTGGGTCCCTCATATAACCAGTGTCCTTATAGGAAGGCGGCCACGTGAAGACAGACACGGGGAGAGCGCCATGTGCCGATGGAGGCAGAAATGGGAGTGACGCGTCAATGCGCCAAGGAACGCCAAGGATTGCCACCTGTCACCAGAAGCCAGGGGAGAGGAACGGAACAGATTTTCCTCACAGCACACAGAAGGAAGCAACCCTTTCAACATCTGATTTTAGACTTGCAGCCTTCAGAACTGTGAGAGTCTACCTTTCTGTTGTTTTAAGCCACCCTGTTCGTGGCACTTTGTTGCAGCTTCCCTAGGAAATGAACACACTGCTGTTCCTAACTTGTTCTGTGCTTGTCTCCCACACCCCGCCCCCTGGCTGTGAGCTGGTTAAAAATAGGAACCTTGTCGTCGTCTTCACCCTGAATCCCTAGTACCTGGCACAGGTCTGGCATATAGCAGGACTCAGTAAATATTTGTAGAATGAATGAATGGCAACCTAAAACATTAAATTAGCAGTATTTATAGCACTGTGAGTCATTTTTATTTTCTCCATGTGACATATTGTGTTTTCTAAAGTTACTACTTAAGAAACTGTATTAATGTGATAATAAAGAAAAAAACCAAAACCACATATTTTTCTTTTTCAAAACATACATTAGAGTAACAAGCATTTCCACCAATGTGTGCTTTGTGACGAGGGAAAAGTTCTTCTATCTGCTTGATAACTGCTTTTTTTATTGATTAATTGATTCCTCCTCATGTCACTAAAGTGCTTTCTACAGTCAGATTTACAGAGCTTGAGCTCTGGGGCCTTGCAGGGCATAGATTATGGGTGGGAAGGGGCCAGCCAGGGTACACATTCTTTTCAGCCATCTCCACCATCCACCCCTCCCTTGGCTTGTAGGATCTGGCTAGATGTGGCACCTGTCTCCTTACAGGGGCTGCTAAACTTGGCACTGGAGCATACCACTACTACTGGCCAAAGGTGACTCCCCAAACAGAAGCAAGATCCTGTCCTCAATGACCACACCATTTAGTGCTTCTCCAACTGCAACGTGCAGGTGATCACCTGGGGAGCTTGCTCTGATCCATGGGTCACAGGTGGAGCCTGAGACACTGAATTTCTAAGAAACTTACAAGTGATTCTCATGATGCTGGTCCATGGACCACCCAAGGCACTGAGAGGTGAAGATACATTGCTCTGGTTGTTCTGCAGAAAGAGTGAACACTTCAGGGTGGGGGAGACCAGAGAAGGCATTAACCCAGCAGTTGCACCTCAAAAGATAGGTGAGGTTTGGAGAGGAGAGGCAGAGGTGGCTCTAAAGGAAAGAGGTGGCAACTACTGGGAAGGCCCAGGGAGAAAACATTGTGTTCAGAGGCTGGTGAACAGAGCAGTGCGGTTGGAGAGGAGGTAGGTACAACTGCGGAACAGAGGGCTGGAAAGATAGGCTGGGAGCAGCCAATGCAGGGCTCTGAATGTGGGGCTAAGAAGCTAGGCTTTCATCCTGTAGGAGTGAAATCTGACATGATTTAGATGTAATACTTTACAGAGATCAATCTGACACTGAGTGCAGACTCAAAAAGAAGCCTGACAGCAGGAAGAGCAGCCAGGAGGCTGCTACATCCATGCAGGAAGAAGGGCTGCACTGCTTCAGAAAGTGAGGTGCAAAGAGGAAACGTGGCCAGGAGTGATGGGTGGGGTTAGGGGATTGCCTAGAGTGAGTGAGGGGACAAAGTAGGGAAAAGGGAAAAAATGAAATTCAAGGTGATTTGGCCGGGCATGGTGGCTCACGCCTGTAATCCCAGCACTTTGGGAGGCTGAGGCGGGCAAATCACAAGGTCAGGAGATCGAGACCATCTGGCTAACACAGTGAAACCCTGTCTCTACTAAAAATACAAAAAAATTAGGCGGGCCTGGTGGCGGGCGCCTGTAGTCCCAGCTACTCAGGAGGCTGAGGCAGGAGAATGATGTGAACCCAGGAGGTGAAGCTTGCAGTAAGCCTAGATCTCACCACTGCACTCCAGCCTGGGCAACAGAGTGAGACTCCATCTCAAAATAAATAAATAAATAAATAAATAAATAAATAAATAAATAAATGAAATCCAAGGTGATTTACAGGACGGATGGGGGTGAAAGGTGCCAACGGCAAAGCTTGAGGTCCTAGCAGAAAAATCCTGGCTTAAGGAGAAGATGAATCCCCATTCTAGTCCCGATGGGTCTGAGATAATGCTGCAACTCTCACATTCAGGTGTTGGCCAGGTAAGCCAATTCACTAGCGCTCAGGAGAGCAAGGTGAGTGGGCAGGATTTGGGTGTGTTCTCCAAAGAAAAAATGGGGTGTGGAAAGGAAGAAGAATGCCCAGGAGACAGCAGAGAGTGAGGAAGGATTGAGAGGTAATACCTACAGTTAGAGGTAGGAGGAAGATGGAACCAACTGAAGGAGGGAGAGTCCATGGTGAACAGTAGGAGAGGAACTCACAGAAGACGCCATGAATATACAGATGGCCAAGCTGGAAGCCCTGCAACACCCTGATATTGAGACCATGAAGGGGTCTACCCAGCTCAGGATGCAGGAGGGAGGCTAGGGGGGCACCCTGACTCCCTCCCTAAGGCACAGGGGAAGCCCAGGCCTGAAAGGAGCACAGCTGGAATGGAAAGCAGAATTTGGACTGAAAGAAAAGGGGACTTGATGCATTGGGGAGGGTTTGGGCTGTGGCAGGAGCCCGGGGCTCTGAAGCACTTATTCCAGCTCAGTCCTAGCACAGGAAGGACAATTTCCACACATGCAACCACACACACACTTACATGTCCACATGGCTAGAGAACTCCCAGGGCAGAGCAGAGGCGACTGGGAAAAGGTCTTTGGATCAAAGTCTTATTACAGGTGAGCACATAATTTATCATCCACCTGGGACCCTTATGAGAATGAGCAGGGACAATACTCAATCACACAGGACCACAGGTGAAAAGGAGGACTGTGCCAGGCAAACCCAGCCATATGGTCACCCTAGCTGGTGGATACTGGATCCCAATAAGATACATATTTGGTTCCACTGCTCCCCCTTCCTAGATGGGGGATAGCAGAAGGGACAGGCAGGCTCATCCTGAGAGGCAGGGTCACCCTCAAGGGTGCTGGTGGATGGGACAATCTCTCCCCCATCAGGCCCACTCTCGCCTGAGCAACGACACCCTCGCTGGGGGAGATGCGGCAGCACCACGGACAGCGGCCGGCGGCTCGCTCCCAGTCCCTCCCCCGCCTGCTCTCCCCTCTCCTCCCCTCCCCTTCCCTCCCCCCTCCCCGTCCCTCCCCCACGCCGCTGACGAAGCCGGATCAATATTTCATCGGGGGAAGGGGCTCCAGTTACCAGCCCCGCGCCAAGCCGGAAGGCGCCGCCCGCGCCTGCTGCCCACCCTGGGGACCCTCCTCAGAACCAGCACAGGCTCGGCCCCAGCCCAGACAGACACTGCCCAAAGAGGTGCACACATTCCCTGCAACCTCTCCACCCCCGGTCCCTTTCAGGGCATAAAGACCCGCGCGCAAGCCATACACCTCCAGTTGGCCCCTCCGATGCGCCACAGAGCGAGATGCACGCTGTACAAAGAAGATGACGTACACAAAACAACAGGCACCACACCACACCCAGCAGGCAATCCACCTAGACATGCACTCAGACACAGCACACACATGCACACAAAAACACACCTTGTGTACCAC
Organism: Macaca thibetana thibetana; assembly: GCF_024542745.1. Taxonomy (NCBI): domain Eukaryota; kingdom Metazoa; phylum Chordata; class Mammalia; order Primates; family Cercopithecidae; genus Macaca; species Macaca thibetana. The sequence goes on from NC_065578.1 coordinate 39,715,489, forward strand.
AGACTCACATGGCATGGAGATGCAGCTACCACAGACTCACACACATCACACAGACCCAAGACACACCCTACCACACACACATAAACTCGCACATTGCACAAAAACTCCCTCGCAGAGAACTGCAGACATATCACATGATGATACATTCACCACAGACACACACACAATATGCCCTCAGAGACCCTCAGACGTATCTGTGAGCTAAAGAGCTACATTTGCAGGGACACACACACACACACACACACTTAAAACTCTCATACATACACACACACATTATGCCTTCACAGAGATCCTCAAACATTCACCATGGACACACAAGCACACACCCCACACTCTACCCAGGCCCTCCACCCTCCTGGAGCCCAGGCCACCCTTCCCACTGTGAACATGGGACTAGGGAGGGGCACACAGGACTTCCCTCCCTCCTTCCCATCTGCCTTCTCTACTTTGGCCCTGCTCGTGGGCCCTGAGGATAAATTCACTGTGTCCTCCAAGGCCCCCCCGGGGTCTGCTGCGAGTTCCCAGGGACAGGCAGTCAGCACAAAGTGGTAGGCAAAGCAGGGAGTAGGGGAAGTAGGACCTATGAGACTCCAAAGCCTTCTGTTTCACTGTCCCTGAGCCCCAAGCTCTGGGACATGAAGCCCCAAGGGCAGCCTTACCCTTACCTGTGGCTCCCAAAGCTTCACTGCTCCCTAGGCCTCCCTGAGGCCTGTGTTATACATGGGAAGCAGGAGAACTGTAGGGTATGCAGTCCCTACTCCCTCCAGGAGGTCTCAAGTCCTGGCTTCAGAGATGAGGGGGCATCCTACCACATCCAGATACCTCAACTCCATGAGCCCCGCCTCCCAAGCAGGTTGTGAAAACAATGGCACAAATTCTCCTGTCTGCAGGGAAATCGTGACAGGAGCCTCCTAAAGAAGCCCAAGCCAGGGTTCAAGGTGAGCAGAGGAGAGCAGGCCAGCGCAGCAGGGGGAGACCCCTAGATTTGTTGGGCAGGTGGAAGGGACCTTCAAAATTATCTAGGCCAACAGTGCACATTTCTGACATTCCCATATCACTTCCCAATTTTGCATTAAGTGTACAACACTGTGTGCCACCTCAACGATTTCTGCCAAATCTACAGACTCCTAGGCCGGGCGCAGTGGCTCACGCCTGTAATCCCAACATTTTGGGAGGCTGAGGCAGGCAGATCACTTGAGGTCAGGAGTTCAAGACCAGCCTGGCCAATATGGTCAAACCTCATCTGGATGGTCAAACTAAAAATACAAAAATTAGCCGGGCATGGTGGCACGTACCTGTAATCCCAGCTACTTGGGAGGCTGAGACAGGAGAATTGCTTGAACCCAGGAGGCAGAGGCTGCAATGAGCTGAGATCGTGCCACTACACTCCAGCCTGGGCAACAGAGTAAGACTCTGTCTCAAAAAACAAACAAACAAACAAACAACAAATCTATAGACTCCCATCCTGTTTGTTACTTATTTTCTTTAAATCGACACTTTGGCCAGGGGCAGTGGCTCACACCTGTAGTCCCAGCTATGCGGGAGGCTGAGGTGAGAGGATCACTTGAGTCCAGGAGGTCAAGGCTGAGGCAAGCCAAGATTAGGCTTCTACACTCCAGCCTGGGCAACAGAGTGAGATCCAGTCTTGATAAATAAATAAACAGATAAAAATAAATAAACGGACACTTTTAACTTTAGTGCAACTATTTTCAACAGAAACCATGTTATTAATATAAGTGGAATGCCAATATCACTTTTAATAAATAGAAAATGATAATAAAACAAACACAGTAGGCCAGGCATGGTGGCGCACGCCTGTAATCCCAGCACTTTGGGAGGCCAAGGCGGGCGGATCATGAGGTCAGGAGATTGAGACCATCTTGGCTAACACAGTGTAACCCTGTCTCCACCAAAACTACAAAAAATTAGCCGGGCGTGGTAGTGGGTGACTGTAGTCCCAGCTACTCTGGAGGCTGAGGCAGGAGAATGGCATGAACCACCCGGCGGCGGGTGCAGAGCTTGTAGTGAGCCAAGATCGCGCCACTGCACTCCATCCTGGGTGACAGTGCGAGACTCCGTCTCAAAAAAAAAAAAAAAAAACAAACCCTGTAAAAACAAAGTTATGTTATTATGTTGAGCTACATGGAGTTACCAGGATAATGTTCTGAGCCGAGCCTGAGAGCTCTCTGTTAAAAAGGGAGGGCAACCAGTGTTGGCAAACTTGTTAAAGACACATTAGAGGCCGGGCGTGGTGGCTCACACCTGTAATCCCAGCACTTTGGGAGGCTGAGGTAGGCAGATCAACTGAGGTCAGGAGTTCAAGACCAGCCTGACCAACATGGAGAAACCCCGTCTCCACTAAATATACGAAATTAGCCGGGCGTGGTAGTGCATAACTGCAATCCCAGCTACTCGGGAGGCTGAGGCAGGAGAATCTCTTGAATCCAGGAGGCAGAGCTTGCAGTAAGCTGAGATTGCACCATTGCACTCCAGCCTGGGCAACAAGAGTGAAACTCCATCTCAAAAAAAAAAGGGAACCAACTTTCTCACTATGTGAGCCAATGTTATGCAATGGCACTGAAAGTCATCCCCGGTCCCACTCCACACACTGGGAAGCTCTAGGCTTGTCCACATCATGCAGGAGTTCAGGCACAGGGGCCGGCTAGTGCCCTGTTGCTTCAGCCCATTCTGGTCATAACAACCCTTTAGAAATTCCTTGGTCCTTTCCTATTCACAAATTGTCATAACAGCCACCATCTAATATGAGCCTCAGAGCAGGAATTATCATCCCTGTTTCTGAATGAGAAAAGTGGGGCTCAGAAAGGATAAAAGACGTGTCCATAGTCACAGAGCTAGCTACGCAGGGGAGATCCACAAGTCAGAGACTTGACACCTACCCAGACACCATTTCTACTCTACTTGCGTCCATCTATCCCACAGCTGGCAGCCCTTCCTGGGCAGTAAGGAAAGAGGGAGGATGGTAACCTGCTATCTGCCCATGAGACCCTCACAATCCTAAACAGTAAGCAGGCAAGTCAGCAAATCATTGAGATTAAGAGAGGTGAAGAGCTTTACAGTCTAGCCTGTAAATGCCTGAACTGCAGTTTCTTTATCTGTAAAATGAGATGACAGGCCGGGCGTGGTGGCTCACACCTGTAATCCCAGCACTTTCAGAGGCCAACATGGGAGGACTGCCTGAGCCCAGGAGTTGGAGACCAATCTGGCAACAGGGTGAAACCCTGTCTCTACAAAAAAAAAGCAAAACTGAGCTGGGCATGATGGCATGAGCCTGTGGTCATAGCTACTAGAGAGGCTGAGGTGGGAGGATTACCTGAGCCCAGGAGTTCAAGGCTGCAGTGAGCCGTGATTATGCCATTGCACTCCAGCCTGGGTGACAGAATGTGACACTGTCTCAAAAAAAAAAAAAAAAAAAAAAAAAGAAAAAAGAAATTAGCCAGACATGGTGGTGTACACCTGTAGTCCCAATTTCTTGGGAGGATCATTTGAGCCTAGGAAGTTGAGACCGCAGTGAGCCGTGTTCAAGCCACTGCACTCCAGCCTGGGCAACAAAGTGAGACCTTGTCTCTAAAATAAAGTAAAATTTTATGTTTTAAAAAATAAAATAAAATGGGAATAATAATAGTACCCATCTTATAGGGAGTGAAGATTAAATGAAATGTGTGAACACAATGTCTGGCACAGAGTAAGTACTTAAAAAAAAAAAAAGTTTATTACCAGGGAAGTACAAAGAACAGAATCAACACAGGTCAAGAATGAGTGATGGGAGGAAGGTGGGGTAGACATGGCTTGGCTTTTCACTGAGGAAAAGAACGAGTTACATCTTGGAGGATGAAGATTTTGGTGGGGAAAAACTCTTCTGACTGTTCCTGCCTTCCTCTTCCCTCTCTCCTCACTCCAAAGCAAGGTGAGAAAATTCAGGCTTTCCTCTTCCTCTCTCTCCTCAGGCCTCTGAATGACATTTGACAGGTTCTTCAGGGCCTGTCCTGAGCACTGCTGCCTAGGAAAAGACTCCCCTTTAAGTCACAATTCCAGGCCTTTTTTCTCCAGCTGCTGTCCAGATGGAAGTTTGGGGCTCAGGCCCAACAGCCTGCACCCACCTTGGCACTCTAAGAATTCCAGATGTCTTTGGAAGCCAGCAAAGATCCCCCTTCTCTAAGGGGGGCACTGAGAGCCATGTTTGCATGTCTCTTTGATCCTTCCCAGTAGGCTACAGATGATTGGACCAGGGTGGGCACCTGCCCCACTCTGAGCCAATAAGATCCTCTCCTGGGAGTTTGCGATTGGATCTGCCAAGCCCCAAGTTCTCTCTCTCCATGTGGCTGAAACCGAGGGACACAATACAGGAACTATAGGTGGCTTGGTGCCTGAAAAGGCAGAGATATCCAGTCTGTGGAGACAGAAAGGCAAAGACGGCCAGCAGGGTGCAGAGAATGGCTGCTTCCAGTTCCCGTGGCCCTCCAGGTCCCACCTTCCTCAAGCTAATGTTTTTCCTTCCCCTTAGTTCCCAGGAATCCCTTCTATCCTTGTAATAAGCCCTTCTTTATTACTGAAGCTGGTTTGAGTGGGTTTCTGTATATAAGCAAAGACCTAATTAAGACAAGAGAGAAGCTGGGAGCCGGAGGTACGTAGATGAACAATCCTGAAAAAATAATCACTGTGCCTACGATGGAGGAGCCCAGTGCAGTGGCAGACAGCGAGTAAGAGATGTAGGCTTCGCAGAGATGTGGCCGAGGGAGGGTGGGCTAACTCTGCCCGGGGAGGAGCGGAAGTGCTCGCAGGCTTCACAGCGAAGGTAGCAGCTGAGCCGATTTTGAAGAATTAAGGACGTTCTCCATGGAGACAAAGTAGGGGTGGGGAGGCATTACAAGCAAAGGGAACAGCAAGTGCAGATGCACAGAGACCCAAAACAGCCTGGCGTGTTAGAGGGACTGGAGTTCAAAGTGTGGCCAGGAAGCAGGGAAGACAGGCAGTTGGGCGCACATCATAAAGGGCTTTGAATACCATAAGAAGCCGAGGCCTTTTCCTGTCAGTGACGGGGAGCTATTGAAGTATTTTAAGTAGCAGGGGGTGACAGGGTCAGTTCTGTGTTTTAGAAAGATTGTTCTGGGGCTGCGTGGAGAAAGGGCTAGAAAAGGCAGGCCTGGAGGCAGGGACCGGTTAGGAGGCTGCAGCACTCCTCATCTAGTCCCTTTATTCACCCACTAGCTCACTGTGTACCTACTATGTGCCAGGGTGAGACAAAACAGGATTCCTGAGCCCACAGCGTTCACAGTCTAGCATGAAAGAGACATGACGGAAAAGCGATTCGAGTGTGCCGAACGTTATGAAGAAGTACAAGGTCCTCTGGAGCAGGGTGCTGTTTACTGTCTGGTTTTTAGGCTTCCCTGCGGAAATGACGTTTGAGCTGGTATCTATCTGAAGGATAAGTAGGAGTTAGCAGGGCCCTGAGAGGGGGCGTGCATTCCAGGATTGGGGACAACACGTGTGGAAGTCCTGCAGCTGAGGGAGAGTGGTGGAAGAAGACACAAAAAGGTAGGCAAGGACCAGATCCCACAGGGCCTCGGAGACTGCGTCAGTGCATCTGGCTTTCATTCCAAGAAGGCTTGGAAGGGTCCTAAGCAGGGAAATGACACAATCCAACGTTTATCCTAAGAAGACCATGAAAGAAAGCGGGGCAAGAACAAATGTCAGGAGACCAGGTAGGAAGCTGTCACAGTGGCCCAGGTGAGAGCCAATGGTGGCCTGGAGGGGGCGGTGGGCAGCGAGAGGGTCCACGGACTCAAGGCAGAGATTCAGGACTAACAGGGCTTGCTGAGGACTGGTTATGGGGGTGTGGGACGGGAAGAGGGGCGTATCCAGGAGAACTTCCAGCTTTCCGGCTTGACCAGATGGGTGGATGGTGATGCCAGAGATGAACCGGGGACCCTAAAGGCAGAGCAGATGCAGGTGTGAGAGTCGGGAGCTGGGTCTGGACCTGAGCTGAAGCTGATTGTGAGACATCTAAGTGTGGGCCAGGAAGCAATCACACCTGCAGATTGTTGGGGCTTCTTTTTTTTTTTTTTGAGACAGGGTCTCACTTTGTCACCCAAGCTGCTGGAGTGCAGTGGCATGAACATGGCTTACTATAGTTTCAACCTCCCAGGCTCAAGCGATCCTCCCACCTCAGCCCCCCAAGTAGCTGGGACTACAGGCACACGCCACCATGCCCAGCTAATTTTTGTATTTTTTTGTAGAGATAGGGTGTCTCCACGTTGCCCAGGCTGGTCTTGAACTCCTGGGCTCAAGTGATCCGCCCATCTCAGCCTCTCAAAATGCTGGGATTAACAGCACTTTGAGGAGGTGGGAGCCACCACACCCAGCCAGACCTGCAGATCTTGAACCCAGAAGAGATCATTAAAGTCAAGAGAGTAAACGAGATTACCCGGGAGGTAGGGAGGGAGGGGGCAAAACAGCGGGAAGAGGAGTTGGGGCAACTTGAGGAGCCATGGTAGCATCAGGACCTAGGGGCAGAGTGACAAGGGGCTCTGAGCTTGGCAAATCAGGACCATGAAATGCAAAGGTTACCTTCTGTCAACCCCAGAAGGCACCAGGCTTTGGCTCCCCCTCTCCTGGCCAAGCATCATGCCCTCAGCCTGGACACTTCCCAGCTGAGACAGCCCTCCCTTCCCCAGTGCACTTCTTCCCCTTGGGCAAACTCTAAGTTATCCTCCAAACCCAGGGCAGGTGGTCGCTCCTCCTAGGTGACTTCCCTGGTGTACGCATTGCTGTGCAGTTGGACAAACTGGTTTTGAATCCCAGCTCTGCCACTTGATAGCTGTGCGACTTTGACCAGATCACCTCAGTTTCCTCTTCTATACCACAGATAATAGTACCTACCTCATAGGACTGTTTAAAGATGAGGATGTAAAGTGATGGGCAGAGAACTAGCACACAGTAAGCACTAAATAAGTGTTATTCTTATTAACATCCCACCCACCTTGGAACAGTTAGTCATGCCCTCCACCTCACCCTTGAGAACTGTTTGCAGGTCCACGTCTCTCCCTGCCTCTTCCTACCCCTACCCGATTTGTGGAGCTATATAATATGCAGAACCCAGTGCTAAATGAAAATGCAGGACTCCTTGTTTTGAACTTTGGTCACTAAGAATTTTAAGATGGTGTCAGCAGAACACTAAGTGTGGGGTCCTTCTAGGCACTGGGCCCTGCGTGACCATAGACTCTTGAAACCAGCCCTGCTCCCACCCCCAGCCAGCCCTGGGCCTAGCCCAGAGTTGATGTCAGCCCCCACACAACAGAGTAAAAATGTCAACTGACATTGAGATAGGGTTTATGATTTCCACGTGGAATTTCACTTTATCCTTTTCCTAGAGATAACATCAACTCCATTTTATAGTTGAGGACACAGAAGTTCAGAGATGGGTATACCTTGCCAGAGATTACCCAGCTCAGGAACTGCAGAGCTGGGATGTGAGCACAGAGCAGCCTGGTGCAAAACCCTGCCTCTTGCCCTCTGGCTCCCCACGGAGGTTAGGAGAACCTGGCCCCAAGGGCTGAGCTTCGTCAGCAAGGCCGCGATGAAGCTTAGACCACAGAGAGGGAGCTGGAGGGACTGGGACTGGCCGCCCTCCCTCCTGGGGCCAGCCACATAAACAACCAGTTCCCTGGGACCGAGGCTGCTGCACAGGGAAAAGGGTAGGAGAGGGCAAAAAGTCACTCCCAAGAAGGCTCTGCCTGAGGGCCATAGACCCTAACATTCTGGGGAAATCTGCTCTTGCCTTTTCTGCTTAAAACCCTTTAGGGGTTGTCATTGGCCTCAGGATAAATTCCCAAGTCTTCAGTATCCTGCTAGACTAGGAAATCAGGCCGGGCTGTCCTGGGCCTGCCCACACTGCCCCCCTCCACCACACCAAGCCTGTTCTCACCATCACCAGGGCCTCAGACACACAGTTCCCCTTCCTCATCCCTTCTTCTTTTCCTCTACAACTCCTTGGCACCATTCATGACTCAGCTAAGATGTCGCCACCTCCAGGAACCTTTCCCAGATTATAGAGGGCAGGAGAGCAACTTCAGTGATAGGTTCCAGAGCTCCCCTGAGTCCCTCCTTTCTACACACGTGCCATGTGTAATTACCTGCTCTGGGTCATGTCCCCACTAGAATGTCAGCTCCGTGAGGGCCGCCTGGCTCATAGAGCCTGATACATCAGAGGTACCTGGTGGACTGAATGCATCCTTCTGCCACAGAGGCAAGAGGGCCAGGCATTCTTTCTCCTTTTTTCTTCACTCCTCCCAGACCCTCCTTTTCTTGTCCAGGCTTCTTGAGCTCAAGCTAGGAAGAGCCCAAAGTTGCAAAGGGAAGAGAACCATTATACAGTATGCACCCTCCCCCTGCCAGCCCTGGACTAGGTACTATACATCTGGTTACTACATTTAATTCCCTAACCACATTCCAGATGGGGTGGAGCAGTATAGGTATAAATTATTCCTATTTTCCAGAGGAGACTGAGACTTGGTAGTTGAGGCCACCTGCCTGCAGTGGTAACAGGTTGGAAGCAGAAGGCATTAGATTGGAATCCTGTCTGTCTGATGCCTAAGTGCCTGGTCTCTTCTCTGCCCCAAACCACAAAACCCCTGTGACTCACCATTCCTAGCAAGCTCACCTCCAACCAGAGAGCGCTTGTTTCTAACCTCCGCCTTCAGTTCACACACACCCCAGCTGGTAAAGCTTTTCTGTGAGGTCAGCGATATACCAGTGTAGGAGACAGCCCCACTGTCAGTGAGAGGACAGTGTAGAAGTCACTCCTCCCCTGGGTCAACAAAATGCCAGTGTGGGAGAAACACCCCCATCGTCAGCAAAATGCCAGTACAGGAGACGCACCCTGCACCCCAAGTCAGCAGATTGCTAACAGGAGAGACAGTGCCACAGTCAGCAAAAGGCCAATGTGAGAAACACTTCCCTCCTCTGCTGGGGCCCACGACATTGACTGGGGGGTACACACAGAGAGCTCTCCAAGGTCGTGCCCCTGGAGCGGGAGGAGGCACTGAGGCAGCTGTTGCCTGGGGGAGAAGTTTGTGGCTGGGGAGTGGGGCAGAGTCAGGTGAGAGTTCTCACATGGCACTAATGAAATCAACCACCAGCCTGCTCCCCCCTCCCCAGGGACCCTCCAGGCTCCAGCTGATGCAATGCCCAGGCCAGATAATTGTTTTCTTCCCTCCTTAAAGGGCCAGCTGCTACTACAGCTGCAGACATCACCCAGACCCCTGACAGACCCCACAGAGCTCAGCACTTGGGCAGGAAGTTGGGAAGCCCAGAGAGTAGCAGCTTTGGGCCTGGGTTCTGCGCAGTAAAATCCAATTAAAGTCCAGAGACCAGAAGCGTCGTTGAGCAAGGAGGGAGGGAGAGAGAATAGTTAAGACAGTAACACAGACCACATGCCCTGGGAGAAGGGACTGTGGTCCCTGCTGGGTCCTCAGCACCTGGCTCCTGCACGCCCGCCCCAGCAAGTACTTGGCACAGGGGTTGTTAATGAGTTCAGCAGTTAGCTGCTGAGCCCTCCTGAGTGCCAGGCACTGTGCTGCGCAGCTCAAATCCACCATTTCACTCATTCCTTCCTGCTACCCACATAGCAGCTGGGTTTGTTTTACTGAGAGTCTCAGAGAGGGGAAGTGATTTCCTCAATATCACACAGCCAGAAAGTGGCAGAGCTTGGGTTTGAAGCCAAGTTTAACCAACTCTGGGCTTCACACCCTGCAAAGGGTCGGCTAAGTGTAGAACCCCAGGGCTGGAAGTCCCTAAGCAAGGCAATCGGGAACAGAAGGCAGGGAAGGGGTCTGTGAGCCCTAAACAAACACCAAAGGGCATAGTGCTTGGTTTAAGCACAGGTTGCATGGGCCACCTCCCCAGCACACCCCTGCCAACCCACCTACCCTGCCCCCCAACCAAGAATGCCCCATTAGGCTACCCACATGCCCCCAGGGACAGTTGGCAGCTGCCTAATTACAGACTAATTGGTGACTAGCAGCAACTATTGGGGGGGCGCGGCGGGGAGATGGCTGATTAACCCCTTGTTGACCAGGACCAATCCTCCTCCCATGACTTCAGGCCCCAAACCCAAGGAACCCAGACTTAAGAAGTCATCATGGATAGAGGACAGGACCAAAGGGGCAGCAGCCTTTTCCCTACATCCTGATAACACCCCTGGGGCTAGGGTTGGACACTGATATTCATCCAGGCGTCCAAGCCCTGAAGGGCCACATTCAAACAGGCCCTAGGTGGCAGTGCCAGCCAATGCCCCCTGTTCTCCAGCCTTGGTATGCCACTGCCCACCCCATTCCAGGATCCTTCCTGAGCCTTCGGGACCAGGACACTGAAGAAACCCACTCCTCAGGGCTGAGTTGTCCAGAGGTAATGCGGACATGGGGTCCAAATACCCAGGTGGCCAGTCAGGGAAGAGGTCCTCCCTATGAATGAGAGCATGCCCAAGTTGGCCATCAAGGGTTTTGCCAAGCCTCCCTGAACCCTGGGCTCTGCACCATGCTGCTGACCAACTGCTTTCCCAGCTTCCCAAAGACCCCTCTTCCCACCCCAGGGCTGGAGTAAGCAGCACTCCTTTTCTCTTATGGGGCAGAGGGGGTCCTCTGGGCACCACAACGGTGTCACGTTGGGAGGAAAAAGTGGCTGCTTCTCAACCAGGGCACAGGCAGAAGGGAGAAAGGCAGGCTGCCTTCCAGCTCCCTTTCCAGGAGGGATTTTAAGCACTTTCCAAAAATGCCATGCCAGGCAATGCTGTTGAAGACCAGGGCCCCAGGAGCTCTGATCATCAGCAAAGAACTCAAGACTCTGGCCCCCCTTCCCCATTTTCCAGGCTTCCCCAAACACCCCACGTTCCTCTCTCACCCCTTAGCCCCCTCCCCAGAGCCCTCTCACACCCTGTGTTCATCCCCCCACCCCCGCCCCGGCACACTCACATCCCTACGTTGCGCTTCATGGCCAGAGCCCCCCTCCCCCCGTGGTCCTCCAGACCTCTGCAGCCCCCTCCCCACGTCCACTCCCAGGCGAGCAAGGCCTGCTGACTTACCCGGAGGTGGGGCCGGGGTCCAGATAGGGAGGGGGGCTCCGCAGGCCGAGGCGGCTCCGCAAGGCGGGGCAGGTGCTGCCCCGGGACCCCGCCCCGCGGACCCGGCAGTAGGCGCGGCCCGGCCCCAGGCGGGCGCGGACTCCGAGTGGGTAGGCACGCGGGGCGGGGAGGGGCGGCGAGGGAGGCTCACGGGGGCATCGCCCGCCACCACGGGGGCAGCTCCGCTCCGCCCGCCTGCGCTGCCGGCTCCGCAGCAGCCACGGTTTTCAGTCACCGCCGGGTGCAAAGCCCAAGCTCGGGCTGGCGGGAGGCGAAGGGGAGGCGGGGCCTGCTGGGGGCGGGGTCGCGTTGATGGGCGGGGCCAATGGGGGCCGGGCCTCGGTGGTGGGCGGGGCCTAGGGGAATCCGGGGAGTTTGGCTTGCCGGGTTGAGGGAGATCTACATTAATGAGGCCTCCAAAAAGCGGGGTCTGGGGAAGCCTCAGGCCTCTCCGTGTCCCTAGGACGCTCCTGCCTCCTGCCCGGCCTCCCCTCTCCACCACCACCCCTATCTGTTCTTTCTCATCCTTCCTTTTCTTTGGGGCACCTCCCAGGACCTCACAGGCACCGCGGCGCCCCCTGCCCTACCCTGAACCAGTTCCAGGAACGTCAGATGGTAAGAGAAGAAGAAACGACTTACAAACGTCAAGTCCATTTTACAGATGGAAAAACTGAAGCTCAGAGAGGAGAAAAGACTTCCCCCAGTGCCTGGTATGAAGAGAAAGACTTTATAATGTCCCTTTCAGACAGAAGGAAGTAGAGTGGCCGGCCCTGAAGCCCAAGTTAACCTGCTTCCCCTGCGCTCTCTTAGAGCAATGGTTTTAAACTTGGGGCGATTTTGCCCCCCAGGGAACATTCGACCATGTCTGGAGACATTTTTGATTTTCCCAACGAGGAGGTTGCTACTGACGTCTCATGAGAAGAGACCAGGGATGCTGCTACACGCCTTCAATGCACAGGGCAGCTCCCGCGCCAGAGAATTGTCAGGCCCAAAATGTCAGCAGGTTTCTGAGGTTGAGAAACTCTGTTCTAGGGCCTGGCATCTGCCTATATAAACTTCCAAATGGACTCCTGAAGTCCTGGGTTCTGAAGCCCAGGAGGATACTGTGTAAAGTCTTTCCTAGGGTCATGCCTGCCCCAACTTGTCTATTTAACCTTGCTTAGGACTGGCCAGTTCTACTCTTGGGCTCCAGTATTTTGAATTCCACTCATTGACAGAGAGGACAGAATAATTAATATTTGCTGGAGGCATGTAAAACCAGTAGTCTCCCTGCTGAGGGCATGAATTAAAATGTAAATGGGGGATGGGTGCGGTGGCTCACGCCTGTACCAGTGTTTTGGGAGGCCAAGGTGGGCGGATCACTTGAGGCCAGGAGTTCGAGATCAGTCTGGCCAATATGGTGAAACCCCATCTCTACTAAAAACACAAAAATTAGCCAGGTGTGGTGGCCCACGCCTATAGTCCCAGCTACTTGGGAGGCTGAGGTACAAGAATCACTTGAACCCCGGAGGCAGAGGGTTGCAGTGAGCCAAGGTCGCACCACTGCACTCAGCCTGAGTGACGGGGGAACTCTGTCTCAAAAAAAAAAAAAAAAGTAAATGGGGAGTGGGATGGTGGGGAGAAAAAGGAAAATTACTGGGATTAAAGGATCCTCCTGGTGATTGCTAGGAGGCATAGTCATCCTATGCCTTCCCTTCTCACCTGGTCTGTGAGAAGCATAAACTGAGGCCCTACAATGTGAAAAGCCTCAAAGTGGGTTCCATAGCTGGTCAGAGGTGGAGCTGGGGCTCCTGATTATATTTACATATTAATTAAAGCTTTGTTATCAGCTATTCTACCTTAAGCCTAGGCCTGGAACTAGGGCCTGGGTGGTGGAATGGTTGCTCTGGAGCAGCAAGGGGGACTAGATTAGGGGAGGCAGGATGGAGGCCAGGGTAGGACCTAGAACGAGGGTGGAGGTGAGGAGTGGGAGCACAGAGAGGAATCAGGCTTCCTGTGTGCTCCTCCCTGGCCCCTTTCACAGAGACAGGTAGACCAGGGGCTCCCTTTGCACATCTGATGAAAACTTTGCACTATCTCTCTGGAGATGTGCAATGTACATTTTGCATATAATTTCAGTATCTTCAAAGTTCTATATTGGTTACCAGAAGGATTGGATGGGAGGTGGGTGGAGAGGGGGTTGCTTCTTAAGTGTATATAGAAGAATAAACATACAGGAATAAAAAGTCCAGGAAGAAAAGTAATGAAAAGGGATTTGTCTTACCCAATACTAAAACATACTCTAAAGTCAATGTGTTTGAAGCAGTACGGTATTGAAGCAGGACTAGACCAATCTGTGGAACAAAATGGAGTACGGAAATGGATCTAGCCCCGCAAGGGAATTCAATGTATAATAAAGATAGCACTTTAGGCCCGGCACAGTGGCTCATGCCAGTAATCTCAACACTTTGGGAGGTCGAGGCGGGCGGAGTGCTTGAGACTAGCCTGGGCAACATGGCAAAACTTTGTCTCTATAAAAAATACAAAAATTGTGGCTGGGGGCGATGGCTCACGCCTGTAATCCTAGCATTTTGGGAGGCTGAGGCAGGTGGATCATGAGGTCAAGAGATTGAGACCATCCTAGCCAACATGGTGAAATCCTGTCTCTACTAAAACTACAAAAATTAGCTGGGCATGGTGGCGTGCACCTGTGGTCCCAGCTACTTGGGAGACTGAGGCAGGAGAATCGCTTGAACCCAGGAGATGGAGGTTGCAGTGAGCTGAGATCGCCCCACTTCACTCCAGCCTGGTGACAGAGTTAGACTCTGTATCAAAAAAAAAAAAAAAAAAAATTATCTGGGCATGGTTGCATACACCTGTAGTCCCAAGTACCAGGGAGGCTGAAGTGGGAGGATTACCTGAGCCTGGGACGTCAAGGCTGCAGTGAGCTGTGATCACGCCACTACACTCCAGCCTGGGCAACAGAGCAAGACCTTGTCTCTAAATGAATGAATGAATAAAAGACAGCACTTCAGACAAATGGTGGGGGGTGGGGGTGGGGGATGTTGGTAGGGGGTTGGAGGGGGGAGATCAAATGGGTGGAATAACCAGCAAGTCTTTTGGGGAAATTACAATAAGCTGTGCCCTTTTTGCACACTGAAATAAATTCCAGGTGGAGCACATATTTAACACTATAATGTATCAGAAAAGAGACAAGTGAATATTTTAATTATCTTGGAGATGGAAAAGACTTTCTAAGCATGATGAAACCTAGAAGCCATAAGAGAAAACATGGAAATGTTTGACTACAAGACTTCTATACAGAAGAAATAGCCATAAACCAGTTTGAAAGACAAATGACAAAATGGAGGGGATATATCCTGGTTGGCCCCCACTCTGTCCCCTCCTGCCCTCCAGCCCCTCCAAGCCAAGACGGGGACAAGCAGGAGGGATGGCTGGGGCTGTGAGAGTCGAGACCGAGCACCTGGAAGAGGCTTCTCCTGCGGCGCTCTGGCCTGCGCCCACATGTTCAGGGGCCGGGAAGCCCCGGAAACCCCAGGCGGGCCATCTGGGTCCTCAGCAGGTGCCTTGGCACAGCAGATCCGAAGTCCTCCTGGAGGCTGCTCACCACTTCCCTCGCGTGGCCATCCTAAGAACTGCAATCCTCTGTTCCTGCTCATGCCCCTTCTGAGTATCAAGGCGAGAATTTAAAAGTAAATAAATAACAGCTAATTTTTTGAGGGAACTAACCATGTTCCAGGCATTGTGTTAAACACTTAACCTAGCATATTTCATTTTCCCCTCAAAACAACTCTTCGAGGTAGGTCCACTGTATTCTTATCTCCATTTGATGGACGGAAACTGAGGCTTGAAAAAAGTGACTTATCTAATCTCTAAGTGGTGGCACCAGGATTTACTGCCACATTCCTTGCCTCAGCTCTTAATGTAGTAAAGCCAAGTCTTTGGGAAAATTCAGTGAAACAAACGTTTTTGAGGTTTACCTTGATCCAGGCCTTTTGCAGGTGCTGGGGATTCTGAATTGAGGAAAATGGTCATCACAGGTGACAGCAGAGGAACACTCCTGATACAGCAAATCCTGATAGCTACAGAGGACTCATTCACCCCGTGAAGGGGTGGGGCAGCGGGGAGGGATCCCAGAGGAGACATCCTCCAAGCTGCATCTTGTGGAGAGAGAGTAGTGGGGTGGCACTTACTAAGGTGGACTGGACGACAGGTGGGGTTTAGGGGAGGAGCAATGATCTATGTGCTGAGTTTGGGGGTAGACCACAGATGGGGCAGAATAAAGTACATCAGGACCAAGCTAAGGAGTTTGGATGCAAAGATTTTTTTGAGAGCTTTTCCATGTTTCAGTTGCTTGGGTCTAGGGACAGCCTGCTCTGCCAACCCAACCTGCCTCTTTTGCAGATGCTTCCTCACTCCAGTTCAAAGTGCTCTCAGAAACTTGGAGTCCCTCCTGATTCCTTCCTCTTCCTCACTTCTATCCACTTAATTATCAGTGCCATCCACTATGCTTCCTAAATACTTCCTGGGTTCACCCACTTCTCTCCATCCCTCTTGCCTCTCCTCTAGTCCAGCCTGCCTTCCTGTCACTCCTGAATTCAGCTGCTGTTGGTGACTTGGTCTCCCCACCTTCAAACTTTTACACAAGAGACATCCTTCTAAAGCAAATCTGACCACATCCCCTCTCCTACTGAAAATGCTTTTTATCGATTAATTCAACAAATATTAAGTATTTATTATATGTTGAATATTCAAGATATAATTATGAGCAAAACATGGAATTTAAAGCCTATGGGGGTGACAGACGTGAACCAAATGACCCCCTAAATAATTAAATAATAAAAACTGTGCTAGATGCTATGCGAGGGTCTGACCTAGAGAGGGAGATCTTTGAATGCTCCCCAAGGCATCCCATCTGAAGTCTGAATAGCAGTCAGCCAGGTCAACAAGCCAAGGATGGGTAAGAGCTTACACAAAGGCCCTGAAGTTGCTTTTCTGAGTTTCTGTTTCCTTGTCTGTATAATGGGAATATTTAGAGTTGTGAGGATTAAATGAGTTAATACGTGTAAAGTTCTTAGAACAGCCCTTAGAACATAAGTTTTCCATAAGTGTTAGTATATATATATATATATAATTTTTTTTTTTTTTTTTTTTTGAGATGGAGTCTCACTGTGTTGCCCAGGAGGCAGTGGCGTGATCTCAGCTCACTGCAACCTCCGCCTCCCAGGTTCAAGCAATTCTTCTGCCTCAGCCTGCTGGGTAGCTGGGATTACAGGCATGTACCACCATGCCTGGCTAATTTTTGTATTTTTTGTGGAGATGGGGTTTCACCATATTGGTCAGTCTAGTCTTGAATCCTGATCTGCGCGCCTGAGCCTCTCAAAGTGCTGGGATTATAGGAGTGAGCCACTGTGCCTGGCCAATAACTTAATATATTTTTTTTTAAGTGGAGAGATATTGGAAATCTTTCAGCAAAGGAGTTAAAGGAGAAAGTAGCATTTTTAAAATGTCACTCCAGCTGCAATGAGGAGCATGGATTAGTACAAAGAGCGAGCAGATTCGGGGAAACTAATGAGACTTTTGCAAGGGTCCATTGAGAGCTATGGGGATTTGGGCTAGGGAGGCAGAGGGAAATTGGAGAGATTTTGTGATTTAGGTAGTAGACACTGCTGGGCTTGCTGTTTTATTGGTAGTGGGAGGCTGTAGGAGGTAGGTGGTCGCTACAACTGGTTGGGTGGTGATGTTCTTCACCAAGACAGGGAAGGCTGAAGGATGCCTAGGCCTCAGGGGAGATGCTGATTCTGAATGTGTTTAGATGCACATACTGTGGTACATCCCAGATGAGCGCTGTGTAGGCAGCTGATTCATTGTGGAGTTCAGAGGAGAAACTGTGGCTGGAGATAAAAAACTAAGATTGCTGGTGATATGGTTTGGATCTGTGTTCCCACCTAAATCTCATGTCAAATTTGTAATCCCCAGTGTTGGAGGTGGGGCCTGGTGGGAGATGATTATACTAGGGGTTGTTTCTCACGAATGGGTTAGCACCATCCCCTTGGTGCTCTTCTTGTTATAGTGAGTTCTCATGAGATCCAGTTGTTTAAAAGTGTGTGGCACCAGCCGGGCGTGGTGGCTCACGCCTGTAATCTCAGCACTTTGGGAGGTCTAGGTGGGCGGATCACAAGGTTGGAGTTCGAGACCATTCTGGCTAACACAGTGAAACGCCATCTCTACTAACAATACAAAAAATTAGCCGGGAATGGTGGTGGGTGTCTGTAATCCCAGCTACTCGGGAGGCTGAGGCAGGAGAATGGCATGAACCCGGGAGGCAGAGCTTGCAGTGAGCTGAGATCGCGCCACTGCACTCTAACCTGGGTGACAGAGCAAGACTCCATCTCAAAAAAAAAAAAAAAAAAAAAAGTGTGTGGCAGCACCCGACCACTCTGTCTTGCTCCTGCTCCTGCCATGTAAGACGTTCTGGCTCCCCCTTTGCCTTCACCCATGATTGGAAGCTTCCTGAGGCTTCCCCAGAAGGCAAGCACATGCCAGTATCATGCTTCCTGTACAGCCTGTGGAACTGTGAGCCAATTAGCCAATTAAACACCTTTCCTTTCCTTTTTTTTTTTTTTTTTTTGATATGGAGTCTTACTCTGTCACCTAGGCTTAGGCTGGAGTGTAGTGGTGTGATCTCGGCTCACTGCAACCTCCACCTTCCGGGTTAAAGGGATTCTCCTGCCTCAGCTTCCCAAGTAGCTGGGACTACAGGCATGTACCACCATGTGCAGCTAATTTTTGTATTTTTGGTAGAGACAGGGTTTTACCATGTTGCCCAGGCTGGTCTCGAACTCCTGATCTCAAGTGGTCTGCCCACCTCAGCCTCCCAAAGTGTTGAGATTTACAGGCATGAGCCACCGTGCCCAGCCTCCCTTTTCTTTATAAATTATCCAGTCTCAGGTATGTCCTTATAGCAATGCAAGAACAGACTAATACAGTTGGCAAATAAGTGATCACCTCAATCACGCCATCTGTGAGATGGTAGGAGCTAGCTAGGTGATTTTTAAGATTTCTTCTGGTTCAAACATGCATAGGATTCCAAGTGTTGAGGTCAGTAGGACTCCAGAGACAAGAGAGAAAATCGATGTAGTCTGAAAGACTTGGCAGAAGCTCCTTGCAGGCTATTTGTTATTCATTCATCTGTCTTTTACTGAGCAGCTACTCTGAGCCACATGCTCTACTGGGGGTGGAAGGATAAACAAGACCTAGCCGCCAAACCAGTGTGGTGGCTCACATCTGTAATTTCAGCTGCTCAGGAGGCCGAGGCAGAGGATTGCTTGAGTCCAGGAGTTCAAGGCTACAGTAAACTGATTGTGTCACTGCACTCCAGCCTAGGTGACAGGGTAAGACCCCATTTCTGGAAGGAAAAAAAAAAAAAAAAAAAAAGACCGAGCATGGTGGATTACAGGCAGTGATTATGCCTGTAATCCCGGCACTTTGGGAGGCCAAGGCAGGTGGATTGCTTGAGGTCAGGAGTTCATGACCAACCTGACCAACATGGTGAAAACCTGTCTCTACTAAAAATACAAAAATTAGCCGAGTGTGGTGGCAGGTGCCTGTAATTCCAGCTACTGGGGAGGCTGAGGCAGGAAAATTGCTTGAAACTGGGAGGCGGAGGTTGCAGTGAGCCAAGATCGCACCACTGCACTCCAGCCTGGTGACACAGCAAAGCTCCATCTCAAAAAAAAAAAAAAAAAAAAAGGCAGCATCTCAGGGTCTCAGGCTTGGTAGACCATGGAATGTTTCCTAAAGGAAGTAATAACTAAGATAAGACCCAAAAGTCAGGTAAAAGAAAGCTCCCTCCTCTTGAATTTTTCACTTTAGACTTTACCATGCACTCTCAGAGTCCATTCCAGGAACAAAGGTCCTGGAATAGCAGTTGCATTTCCAAGGTTCTGTTGAATTTTCCATCTTCTCTGAGATCCTTCTTCTCAATGTTCCCTCTGGCCTTATCTTCACATTCTCCGCCAGGGCTAGGAATAGGGTCAGAGAAAAGGGACTGAGGATACAGAAGTAGGGAGGCACTCACTCATGGGTCATGCAGTGTGCTCCTGGCCCTCTTCCCACTCATACCCCAACTCTAGCTTTTCCCTGTACTCTGCTGGCATCTTGCTATTCCCACATGTGGCTTCCTCTGTTTACAGTGAGCCTTGCCAACACTTGACTGAGGAAAGCTTGCCCATGATGAGCTCAGATGTCACCTCCTCCTGGAAGTCTACTGCTTTCTCCAGTCGTCCCTGTCCTTCTCCCTAGGCCAAGATGGTTCCCTGTGCTCTAACAGCATGGTGAAGACTGCACAGTGGTTAACAGAACAGGCTTTAGCATCAGAGCCCTGCTGTGCTGTTTATTATCTGTGAATCACTCTCTGCGCCTGTTTCCTTCCACATGTGTGAAATGTGCTGGCATCACAGGGGAGTTGTAAAGATTAAGTGAGAAAATATATGTAAAGTGATCAGCAGTGACTGGTACATGTACCAATCAGATACACGATATAATAAAGACAAAGACAGGATGATAATTAGAATACACGAGCACTTTAGAAGACGCATAAACAATAATAGCTACCACTTACAGTAAGTGGTTATTGTTTATACTTCTTCTAAAGTGCTCAAGTTTTCTAATTAATTTCCTGCCTTTATCTTCATTATATCATAAGTTTCTGGGGGCAAGAAGGAAGAAAAGGAGGAGGAAGATTTTCATAAATGACATTTAACAAGCATTACGACATGTCTGCTGAATAAAGAAATGACAATTTCATGGGAAATGTTCTGGGCAGCAAATCTGGAATCCTGAGCTCCAATCACATGGTCCTAGTGATGGTACAGTTTCTGCCTCACTCACGTTCACTTTAAGCTGCCCAGACCACAAACCCTGCTGGGGCCACGCTTTAAACCACTTGACCCCTCCAGCCTCTGGACTTCAGCAGATAGGGCCAGCACCGGAGTCAAGGATCACCATTTAATGTATTCGCTGCTGTCTGTCCTCGGACCAATGGTGTATACTATCGTGTGAATGTGTTCCCCAAGTCTCATGTGCTGGAAAGTTAATCCCCAGTGCAACAGTGCTGAGAGGAGGGACCTTCAGAAGGTGATTAGGTCATGGGGGCTCTGCCATCATGAATAAATTAATGACGATATTGAGGGAGTGGGTTCCTGATAAAATGATGCATTCAACCCCATTTCTTTTTCTCTCTCCCCTTCTCTCTGTCCCTCTCATGCTGTCTTGCTCTCTTGCCCTTCACCTGCTGCCATGGAATACGCAGCAAGAAGGCCCTTGCCAGATGTGGACCCCTCAACCTTAGACTTACCAGGTTTTAGAGTTGTAAGAAATATATCTCTATACTTTATAAATTACCTAGTTTCAGATATTCTGTTATAGCAGCACAAAATGAACTAAGACAGCCTAGCACAACAATCTAAGATGGGCCGATTCGAGGCCTTATTGAACCAAGGAACAGAAAGACATTTTTGGCCAGGCATGGTGCCTCACACATGAAACCCCAGCACTTTGAGAGGTCAAGGTGGGAGGATCAGTTAAGCCCAGGAGCTCAAGACCAGCCTGGGCAGCACAGTGAGACTTCGTCTCTACAAAAGGAAAAAAAGAATTTTAATTAGCCAAGCATGGTGGTGCATGCCTGTATTCTCAGCTACTTTGGAGGCTGAGGTGGGTGGATCATTTGAGCCTGGGAGGCAGAGGTTGCAGTGAGCCAAGATCGTACCATGCCACTGCACTACAGCTTGGGTGATAGAGTGAGACACTGTCTCAGGAAACAAAACAAAACAAAAAAAAAAAAAAAGGAAAGAAATTGTCAGGTGGCAGAGGGAGTTGAATTAGAGAAGTCAGAGACAGCCAGGTGTGGTGGCTCACGCCTGTAATTCCAATCTTTTGGGAGGCTGACGCAAGTGGATCGCTTGAGTCCAGGAATTCACGACCAGCCTGGGCAACATGGCAAAGCCCTGTCTCTACAAAAAATACAAAAATTAGGCCGGGCGCGGTGGCTCATGCCTGTAATCCCAGCACTTTGGGAGGTTGAGACAGGAGGGTCACCTAAGGTCAGGAGTTCAAGACCAGTCTGGCCAACATGGTGAAACCCTGTCTCTACTAAAAATACAAAAAATAAGGCCAGGTGTGGTGGCTCATGCCTGTAATCCCAGCACTTTGGGAGGCCGAAACGGGCGGATCATGAGGTCAGGAGATTGAGACCATCCTGGCTAACACGGTGAAACCCTGTCTCTACTAAAAAATACAAAAAACTAGCCAAGCGAGGTAGCGGGTGCCTGTAGTCCCAGCTACTTGGGAGGCTGAGACAGGAGAATGGGGTAAACCGGGAGGCGGAGCTTGTAGTGAGCTGAGATCGGGCCACTGCACTCCAGCCTGGGTGACAGAGCGAGACTTTGTCTCAAAAACAACAACAACAAAAAATTAGCCGGTCATGGTGGTACACGCCTGTTGATCTCAGCTACTCGGGAGGCTGGAGGCAGGAGAATCACTTGAACCTGGGAGGTGGAGGTTGCGGTGAGCTGAG
Organism: Macaca thibetana thibetana; assembly: GCF_024542745.1. NCBI lineage: Eukaryota > Metazoa > Chordata > Mammalia > Primates > Cercopithecidae > Macaca > Macaca thibetana. Next base: position 39,737,199 of record NC_065578.1, read on the forward strand.
ATTGCGCCATTGCACTCCAGCCTGGGAAATAAGAGTGAAACTCCATCTCAAAAAAAAAAAAAAAAAAAATTAGCCAGGCATAGTGACACATGCCTGTAGTCCCAGCTACTTGGGAGGCTGAGGTAGGAAGATCGTTTGAGCCCGGGATGCGGAGGTTGCAGTGAGCAACTCCATCCAGCCTGGGTGACAGAGCAAGACCCTGCCTAAAAAAAAAAAAAGTCATAGACAAGTAGATCTTGGCCAGGAAAGCCATGTGCAGGCCCAGATAAGTAGGAGCAGAGACCAAGAGAAGGCAGAAGCCTGACTGTAGGTAGAGGGGGAAGGAGCAATCCTATCCAGCGATGAGGAGTGGCGAGGAGATAGAGAATGAATAGACCAGTGAGTCCTAGACCTCTATGCTTCTTCCCGCCTTTCAGTTCCAGTCCTTACAAGAAACTCCTTTGTACTTGAGCTAAATTGGGTAGGCTTCTGCAGCCCAATGAGCCTGACTCTACTGTGTTATCTTGGCAAGTCCCTGTCCCTCTCTGAGCCTCAGTCTGACTAGATTATCTCTAAAGTCCTCTCCAGGTGAGTGTTCTTTCTGAACACTGTGTAGAGAGAATGGTTTTTAGGTTGTTGGCACCTGAATTCAGTATTAGTTACAGAGTGCCCCTGACATCCTGGCTCCCAAAATAGTCTGGTGGCTGGTTAAAGAGCCTGTTACAGGATCCAACACCCACCTGGCTTTGAATCTGAGACCCGCTGATACAATTTGACTCCTCCTTCGATTGTATCTTTTGTTGGATCACAAAGAAACTGAGGAACCAGGGCTGGTGTTTCTCCAGTGTCTTTTGGCTGCTGAATGCCCTACCTGCCCCCTTAATACTTTTCTGGACCCACTTCAGCATTTCAGAGGATTTCAGTGCCAAGTCTGCTCTAAAAAAAAGTGCCACTCCAGGAAGAATTTGAACAAAAAAAGTTTCCTTCTATGGTATTAAGATTTCCTGCCTTCCAGCTGTTTGGCTCTGAGTCTGTGCCCTGCCTTCATCCTCCTAAGCTAACAACTATGTTGATAATAATACTCCCTTGCTTTTGTATGGTGTTTTGCACTTTTCAGAGCATTTTAACACTTACCATCTTATTTGATACAAAAACTGAGGCAGGATGGACAAGAAGGAGAGGCACAGGATAATACTTATCATTTCTCCCATTCCCTCTACCCTCTTAAGACAATTTATTTTAAAATAATGTAAAAAAATTATTCCTATGTCTTTTTTAAAAACAGGCGGAATTTTTTTTTTTTCTTTTTTTTGCGATGGAGTCTCTCTCTGTCACCCAGGCTGGAGTGCAGTGGCGCAATCTCGGCTTACTATAACCTCCGTCTCCCAGGTTCAAGCGATTCTCCTGCCTCAACCACCCAAGTAGCTAGGATCACAGGTGTGCACCACCATGCCCAGCTAATTTTTTAAAAGATTATTTTTAGTAGAAATGGGGTTTCACCATGTTGGCCAGGCTGGTCTCGAACTCGTGACCTCAGGTGATCTGCCCACCTCGGCCCCCCAGAGTGCTGGGATTACAGGTGTGAGCCACCGTGCCGGCCTCATATAAGGCGGAAATATTGAGATTGAACTTGATTAAGTGACTTGCCCAAGGTCACAGAGCAGGTTAATGGCTGAGTAGGATCTATAAGGCTTACAATTGAGGATCACACTTAATGTTTACAGTCGTTTTCTCAAGACCTGCCTAACCCTATTTTGTACACTGCTAGCCAAGGCAAGGGACCTTGAAGAAAAGTCGTGTTTCTGACATGTATGGCCCTATGGTGCCTGCAGGGATCATTCTTAATCTTAACCTGTACCCCCTACAGAGACTTAACTGTCCCACAGTGGCTTGTGAAGCACCAGGCGGTCACAGAAGTAAGCTAGGTTGGATATAAGGCTTTCATTACTGTTCCGTGGGTAGTGGCAAGAATAAATTCTGTTGGAAAACACTGTTTTCTTGTTTTTCTTACAGACCACTTGTCCAAAGACAGAAACGGTTGAGAATCATCAGTCTATCCCTCTTTCAGTATCTCTAAAAAAAAGGAAGCAGGGCCAGGTGCGGTGGCTCACGCCTATAATCCCAGCACTTTGGGAGGCCAAGGCAAGTGGATCACTTGCAGTCAGGAGTTCAAGACTGGCCTGGCCAACATGGTGAAACCCCGTCTCTACTAAAGATACAAAAATGAGCTGGGTGTGGTGGCGCACGCCTGTAATCCCAGCTACTAGGGAGGCTGAGGCAGGAAAACCGCTTGAACCCGGCAGGTGGAGGTTGCGGTGAGCTGAGGTTGTGGCTTCCTTGGACTAGGCAACCCCACCTTTGGCTTCACACCCCATGACTGACCAGGGTTCTGATTCTGATTTTTTTGGCTTGACCTTGGAACTCTATCTTCAGGACATACTTGTGAGTTCTCGCTCCCCATGTGACCAACAGGATTAAGAGACAAGGTAACTTTTGCATTCCCATTCTCTCCCTGCCTGGGGTCCCCCTCCAGAGGAAAGGAATTTAGCCCATGTACAAAAGGTAGATGGATAGCTGGTCTGGATTTTAAACAATCACACTTTTAACATTTCTCTGTCTTAATTCACTCATAGTCCCCTAATTGCCAAATCCAACTGATTCTTTGATCCTTTGCAGATCTTTTTTTTTTTTTTTTTTTTTTTTTTTTTGAGACAGAATCTTGCTTTGTCAACCAGGCTGGAGTATAGTGGTGCAATCTCGGTTCACTGCAACCTCTGCCTCCCAGGTTCAAACGATTCTCCTGCCTCAGTCTCCCGAGTAGCTGGGACTACAAGCGCCCACCACCACACCCGGCTAATTTTTGTATTTTTAGTAGAGATCGGGTTTCACCACGTTGGCCAGGCTGGTCTTGAACTCCTGACCTCGTGATCTGCCTGCTTTGGCTTCCCAAAGTGCTGGGATTACAGGCATGAGCCACTGTGCCTGGCCGAACTTTTGCAGATCTTTTGTCTCTTTCTCTCTTTGTGGTATTACATACAACTTGCTTTGCATCTTTCTCCTCTCTAGCTCAGAGAGGTTAAGTAAATGGAATGGGGACTCGAACTCAGTTCAGACTAACTTGAAAGCACGTGCTACAGACAATATTCCATGCTGCTTCCCAAAGTAGACCAATAGTTCAGACCTATGCTATCTAATATGCAGTCATTAGCTACATGCTATAGTTTGAACGTCCCTCCAAAACTCATGTTGAAATTTAATTGCTATTTTAACAATGTCGAGAGGTGGAACACTTAAGAGGTGATGAGGTCACGAGGGCTCTGCCATCATAAATGGATTAACGCACGGGAATGAGTTAGTTATGGAGGGAGAAGACCCCTGATAAAAGGATACGTTTGGCCCCTACTCCCTCTCTCTGTCTCACATGCACACTTACTAACCATATGATATCTTCTGCCATGTTATGGTGTGGCAAGAAGGCCCTCACCAGATGTCGAGCAAATGCTGGTGCCATGCTCTTGGGCTTTCAAGCCTCCAGAACCATAAGCCAAATAAATTTCCTTTCTTTATAAATTACCCAGTCTTTGGTATTTTGTTATAGCAGCAGAAAACTAACTAAGATACTACATGTAGCTATTTAAATTTAAATAAAATGAAATTAAAAATTCAATTTCTTCGTTGCACTAACCATCTTTCAAATGCTTGACAGCCACATGTGGCTAGTGGCTACTATATTGAACAGCACAGATATAAAGCATTTCTACCACGCAGAAAGCTCTGTTGGATAGTGTTTGTTTGGATAAAGGCTCTGTCCTCTGACCTCTTTACCCTCTTTCCCTTTATTTATTCTCAGGAAGTGGACAGACATTGTTTAGTCTGTCTAATCCTTTACTCCTACTTTTCTGAGAACTGTTACTCTATCCCCCACCCTCCAACATACCTTCATTCATAGAGTTACAGTGGACACAACCATTTTTATGCATGACCCTGTCCCCTTTTCCATAATATTACTTGATTCAGTGGTGGACATTTGGCCAAAGTTAGCTCTAACAAGAGCTCTTCCTCCCAGAAATTTGGAATTAAGCCTAAGAATCTAGTCACCTGGATGATTTTTTGAATGGAGGCAACTTGGGACTCATTGGTTACCATGTTTTATATGACATGGATTGGGAAAACTGGTCTTCAGAATGACAAAGCAATGACAAATGGTTACACATATTGGGGAAAGTTGTATCTAGGTGTTCAAAGGATGTCAGGGCTCTGTCTCGCTCTGTCTGAATTCTGCCTTCCTCTGTGATGCCTTCATTCTCAGACAGGCTCTTTCCATGAAGCAAGAATAATGGCTGCCCTCAGTTCCTCATAGCTCAAGATCTCCAGAAGAAAAATCCTGTCTTTCCTATATTTCAAATCTTTAGGAGGGCTTTGCTTAGCTTAGTTTGGGTGATGTGCCCATCTCTTCAAAAACTGTGATCTGTTTCAGCAAGGTTTCCAAGAAAACAAAGCCTGAAGGAGGGATTAAGTGCTGAAGTTTTATGTGAGGGGCACAGCCCTGGAGTAGTGAGAATTAGGGATAAGAGAAAGTGGGAAAAGATGAGAAGCAAGGGAAGGAAATGTTTGCTGGCTCTTCACAATGAGCTGTAGCTAGTCTCTTGACAGGCAGAATGTCGCTCTAGACAGGCTGTATGGAGAAATTTTATCTTGAAACAGTTCATTAGAGGAAGGAAGGGAAGAGTGGATTGTTATAGCCAGCTCCTTCCTGTCTCCCATTGATCAGTTTGCTCTGTGGGTAGCTAAATCCTCTGTAGTAGGTTGCTTCATTAGCCCCTTCAGCAGCTTTTCAGGAAGCCAAATCCCACGCTCTGTGAGGTGGTGCTTCATCAGGGTGTGGAAGTTGCAGGAGAAGCCATAGACTCCATGTTTGTAACTAGTTGGCCTCAAGCAACAGAACTGTGAGACCTTGCTTAGATTTGGTCAACTATGTCTGTTGTTGAGGTGGACCAAGTGGCTAATTGTTTGGGAGCCAAATTATCCTGAGAGACTAAGAGGAGGCACTGGGCCAAGATGTGGGGAGATTGTTGATTGGTCAGACTGGGTCATGTTCCTACTCCTGTGGCTAATGGGGTACAGAAGATGTGCTATGGTAAGATGCATCCTGTCCTCTTTCCCCTCATTAACATGTTCAGATTCTCAGGAAATCAAATGCCAAGACAGAATAAAATGCAAGACATTTATTATGAAAAACACCTGTGAGAGGAAATGGAAGGGTATGACTGAGAGAGCCATCGCACAGTGACGCAGGCCTAACCCTGAGTGAAGGACAGAGGGAAGGTGTTCAAGGTGGAAGTGTCTCAGACTGCAGTAAAGTTCTAAGGAAAGTTTGGCAAAGCCACTTAGGAGTCCTTGGGTCAAAGTCATCCATCAGAAGAGTATCACTTATCCCAGGAACAGTCCTGTCCTAAAATCCCCGCTGGGCTCAGTTATTGGCTAGAAGCAGGGTATGGGAAGTAAGACCTTGGAGTAAAGGGCAATGGATTTCAAAGCTCAGGATGGATTTCAGAACTCAGCAGCTGGACTGTTGCTAAATTACAATTTCTCCAGTCAGAGATCTGAGAAGCACATTCTCATGGCCACACACCCGCCCAGCCTAGCCAATATAGAGATGAAGAAGGATAAATTCTACAATCTTTTTTGTTGTTGTTTTTTAAAGTATGCTGGGCACAGTGGCTCATGCCTGTAATCTCAGCACTTTGGGACGCTGACGCAGGAGGGCAGATCACCTGAGGTCAGGAGTTTGAGACCAGCCTGGCCAACATGGTGAAACCCCGTCTCTACTAAAAATACAAAAAATTAGCTGGGTGTGGTGGTGGGCACCTGTAATCCCAGCTACTCGGGAGGCTAAGGCAGGAGAATAGCTTGAACCTGGGAGGCAGAAGTTGCAGTGAGCCGAGATCACCCCACTACACTCCAGCCTGGGTGACAAGAGTGAAACTCTGTCTCAAAAGAAAAAAAAGTAGAGTGCCATTACCAGTTGATAGGGCAAGGGGTATTCAGCAGGCAAGACAACAAATGTCCACCCCACAGCTTACAATGTGCCACTTGTAATTCAAACTCTATATATCCAAACCCGAACTCATGACTTCTCCATACCCTGACTCTTCATCTGAAGACTACCATCCTCCCAGGTGTGACACATGGGAGTCATATTAAACACCTTAATTTGGCCGGGCATGGTGGCTCATGCCTGTAATCCCAGCACTTTGGGAGGCTGAGGCAGGTGGATCACGAGGTCAGAAGATTGAGACCTTCCTGGCTAACACGGTGAAACCCAACCCGTCTCTACTAAAAAAATACAAAGAAATTAGCCGAGCGTGGTCGTGGGCGCCTGTAGTCCCAGCTACTAGGGAGGCTGCTGCAGAAGAATGGCGTGAACCCAGGAGGCGGAGTTTGCAGCGAGCCGAGATTGCACCACTGCACTCCAACCTGGGCGACAGAGTGAGACTCCGTCTCAAAACAAACAAACAAACAAACAAACAAACCTTAATTTTCTTGTTCCCCAACCCTCAATAGCTAGTCAATGGTCAAGTCCTTACAATCTTTCCTTGGCAGTATCACCTCAGCATTTGTATCCTCTTCCCTCATTCTCACTGCGGCTGATGTGTTCAGGCCCTCACCCTCATTGTATCTTGCCTAAACTATTGTGAAAGTCTCCACACGGTCATTCTGCCACTCTGTTCCATCTTACTCTCTTTTCCAGATTGCTTTTAAGCATAGTTTTGATCATGTCACTATCTTTTGTAAAACCTTCTACCATTGGGAATGTAAAATGGTATGATGCTATGGAAAACAGTATGGTGGCTCCTCAAAAAACACAAAAGCAAACAAAAAAACAAACATAGAATTACCATATAATCCAGCAACTTCACTTCTGGGTATATACCCCAAACAATCAAAAGCAGGGACTCCAGCAGATATTTGTATACTAATGTCCACAGAAGCATCATTCATAGTGGCCAAAAGGTGAAACTAGAATGGTGATTACCAGAGGCTGGGGGAAAAGAGGATAGTGTGTTAGTGTTTAATGGATACAGAGTTTCAGTATGGGGTAATGACAAATTCTGCTGATGGATGCACAACAACATGAACAGGCTTAATGTCACTGAAATGTATACTTCAAGATGGTTAAACTTAGGCCAGGGGCAAGGCAGTGGCTCACGTCTGTAATCCCAGCACTTTGGGAGGCCAAGGCAGGTGGATCACCTGAGGTCAGGAGTTCAAGACCAGCCTGGCCAGTATGGCAAAACCCCGTCTCTACTAAAAATACAAAAATTAGCCAAGCCTGGTGGCATGTGTCTGTAATCCCAGCGACTCGGGAGGCTGAGACAGGAGAATTGCTTGAACTCGAGAGGCGGAGGTTGCAGTGAACCGAGATTGCACCATTGCACTCCAGCCTGAGCAACAAGAGCAAAACTCTGTCTCCTAAATAAATAAATTAGATGGTTAAACTTGTTTAAAAGCAAAACAAAAAACTTCTACCACTCACTTCCCATAGCAAAAAATAAAGCCCAAGAGCCTTAATTTGACCATAATAATGTATTTTTCCATATGATTCTTCTTGCGTTCCCTCTTACTCTGTGCTTCCTCAACTGATCCCTCGCTTTTTCTATTTGCTTTAGTGGCTGCCTACACGTCTTCCCTAATTCTACTCATTTTTCAAGACCCAGTTGAAATGTCACATCCTTGCAAATCTTTCCCGAACTGCTCCCACTATTTCACACTAAGTGGAAGTAAGCACTCCCTTTTTGAACTCCAGCAGCACATGAACTATATCTTTTAGTGCTGCCTTTTTTTTTTTTTTTTGAGACGGAGTCTCGCTCTGTCACCTAGGCTGGAGTGCAATGGCACGATCTCGGCTCATTGCAACCTCTGCCTCCCGGGTTCAAGTGATTCTCCTGCCTCAGCCTCCTGAGTAGCTGGGATTATAGGCACATGCCACCACGCCCAGCTAATTTTTGTATTTTTAGTAGAGATGGGGTTTTACCATGTTGATCAGGCTGGTCTCGAACTCCTGACCTCATGATCTGCCCATCTTGGCCTCCCAAAGTGCTGGGATTACAGGTGTGAGCCACTACGCCTGGCCAGCGCTGCTTTCCTTTTAGGCCAAAGGCACACAATGAGATAGAAAGGTGTGGCTTAAGGAAGTCCAGCTGGCTGTCTAGACAGGTCCCGTTATACAGTGCTATAACCTTATGGAAATTACCATGAAAGAAGAACTGATGTTTAACCTTGCAAACTCAGAAACCTAATTTTAATAGTAAGCAGAAAGTTGAACCATTTCCTGGAGGTGGGGGGTGTCTTATATTTGCTAAGCTCACAGAAACTTTTATATAAAGAGGAATCTGATTAGTTACAATGAAAAATACAATTATCAAAAGAACTAGAATCCTCTAGGTGGCAGATCACTGAATTCTGTTCCTATCGCCAAGACACTTGCTGGGTGAACACAGAGGAAAGCATGATCTTTTTTTTTTTTTTTTTTTTTTTGAGACGGAGTCTTGCTCTGTCACCCAGGCTGCAGTGCAGTGGCACAATCTCAGCTCACTGCAATCTCCACCTCCCGGGTTCACACCATTCGAGGAAAGCATGATCTTAAGAAGCATTTCTTAGCTGAGGCAGTCTGAGATATTCCCATCCACTACAGAGATGATATGGACAAGGAAATCCTAATGCTTAGTGTGGTTTAACTGAGATGAGGCTTAGAGGGGCAATGGTAGTGCTAGCCTTTGTGACTGCCTTGTTTTGGACTGCCATGGCTGAGCAAGTCCTTTTGTTCACAGACTTTCTCCAAACAGGGTACAGAATGGCTGACAGGATTGATTAGGTTCCATTTATTAAATTACAATCATATCTGGCGTCTTCAGATTCCTCCCATATGCCCTTGATCAGAGTTTGTTTTTTATTTTTGGTCATGTTTGTAAAAAAGGTCTTGGCTTGGGCGCGGTGGCTCAAGCCTGTAATCAAAGCACTTTGGGAGGCCAAGACGGGCGGATCACGAGGTCAGGAGATCGAGACCATCCTGGCTAACACAGTGAAACCCTGTCTCTACTAAAAAATACAAAAAACTAGCCGGGCGAGGTGGCGGGCTAGTTTCTTGGCTTACCCCCATTGATAGCTAATTTCATGGCTGTATTAGTCTGCTTAGCTAGCACGTTATGCTGCAACAACAACGAAAACAATCTCAGTGGCTTACAAAAAAGGTTTATTTATTGTGCACACAACATTACAGGTTATGTGTGTCAGCTGTGGCTCCACACATCTTCACTCTGGGACCAAAGCTGAAGAGGTAGCTCTATTTAGGACATGCCGCTCTTGTGTCAGAGGAAAGATAGTATGGCAAAATCATAAGATAGCTCATAATTTCTGCTCAGAAGTGGTTCATGTCATTTCTTTCTTTTTTTGAGAGAGTCTTGCTCTGTCGCCCAGGCTGGAGTGCAGTGGCGCGATCTTTGCTCACTGCAATCTCCGACTCCCAGGTTCAAGTGATTCTCCTGCCTCAGCCTCCCAAGTAGCTGGGATTGCAGGCACACGCCACTACACCCAGCTAATTTTTTCATTTTTAGTAGAGACAGGGTTTCATCATCTTGGCCAGGCTGGTCTTGAACTCCTGACCTCGTAATCCACCCATCTTGGCCTCCCACCGTGCCTGGACGGTTCATGCCATTTCTACCGATATTTCATTGGTCAAAACAAGGCCAAGCTTGACGACATTAGGGTGAGAAGTCTTTCACCCTCATCTCCTAGGGACAGGCCAGATAGCAAGGGCTTTAGAAAGGGAAGGGCAGAGGCTATTGATAATACAGACAATAGCAAGGACTAATATTAGGCTTATATGTACCAGTTGACTGTTATCAGTTATAACATTGACTATTAAAATACTGAAATACTCTAGTACTATCTGGTAAATAGCTGCTGTCCCAAACCTCCGGACCACTCCCCTTCCCTGGGATCCCCTGGGACCTACTAGTCACAAACCAGCAACTGAAGGGTTAACACCTAGCACACAGGGATACCTCCAGGATCCTAGCTGCATTTCTAATTCTGCTTCCTCTATGCTTGAGCACTACTTGTTGTTAAATATATTTAATATCAATCTTAGCTAATTTCCTCTATGTAGATTTTTATTTCTGAGGGCAACCCAATTTCCAGGCTCTTGGAAGGAAATGGACTGCACTCCCTAAGTGTGGTCAATACTTAATGATAACAATAATCACAAATAATAACTTGCGCTGCTTCATTGAAACTAAATGTACATTTTTACATTTCTTTGGCAAGCATAGTATATGCAATAATTACTCAATAAATATCTGTAGAGACTTACCTCACCTTTTTCCATTAGCTACATCTGTCTCTACAATCTCAACATACTATTTTCTTATTTGGAGTCTCCCTGTTTTTAATTTTATGCCATTTCTCATGTCTGAAAATGTCATTATAAGTAACTTTTTTTTTTTCTGAGACAGGGCCTTGCACCATCGCCCAGGCTAGAGTGCAGCGAGACGCTCATAGCTCTTATCAGTAACTTCTTTACAACACTTCTGCAATTTAGGAAGCACTCTCACATTATTTCATTCACTCTCCCCAACATTACCAAGAGTGAGGAATTAGATCTTTTTATAGATGAAGGAATTGGGACTCCCTGAAGTCAACTGTCTCATAGTTACGTTTTGTTCATTCATTCATCAAATATTGAGTGCCTGATGTGAGATTTACTGAAATTAGATTTGAGAACAATTTTCCTGAATTCAAGTCAAGGGTTTATTCCACTATTCTCAATTACTTTATCACCAGGGTTATAAACCCAAAGAAACTGAGTAACAGTGTGATTTTGTTGAGGACCCACGCAACATTAGTCTCAGAAAGGTTCCAATGTCATTTGTAAAATTCAAGGTTACCATCAGCAGAGGCAGTCATTCCTCTCAGGGCTTGTTACCTAATGCACTAACTCTCATTGTAGGTAATTCCATTCAAGACACATTTGATGACTATATCTACAGGTTTTGAAGTTGTTCATATTGGGTTTCGACACTTACTAGCTGTGGGGCCTTAGATCAATTACTTAAACCTTTTTGAGTTTCAGTTTTATCATTTGTAAAATGGATATAATCCTGATGCCTTTGGACCAAGTGGTCATGGAAATGAAGAGAGATAAGTATTTAAAAGTCCATGCTCATGGTAGCTGTGGTTTCCAACTGCGTGATGAAGTTTTAAAATCTGCATTCAAATGAGAACAACTATGTCGACCTAAAGTTACAAGCTAACTATTCTTGGTAAGTACTGTTCTTTATTCTGGAGAATATCACTTTACAGTTTGGTGTTAAATGCTCTTTTATAAATTTAAGGTGCCAGTAGCTGTCTACTTGAACAGCATGCTAAATTTGGCATGCCGTCGTCCCAGCGCTTTGGGAGGCCGAGGCGAGCGGATCGCGAGGTCAGGAGATCGAGACCATCCTGGCTAACACAGTGAAACCCCGTCTCTACTAAAAATAATAATAATAATAAAAATTAGCCGGGCATGGTGGCGGGCGCCTGTAGTCTCAGCTACTCGGGAGGCTGAGGCAGGAGAATGGCGTGAACTCGGGAGGCGGACCTTGCAGTGAGCCGAGATCACGCCACTGCACTCCAGCCTGGGCGACAGAGCAAGACACCATCTCAAAAAAAAAAAAAAAAAATTGGCATGCCATGTCGACCTTCATCCCCCAGTTCTTTCTCCCCAAATTAAAAACACGAATACGCACACACGCCCCTCCTTAGTTCCTAAAGTTCAAGGGCACGCGCACACACCTACTTATCTTTTAACATTCAAGCTCGCACCAAACACAGATCCACAAGGGTGGGAAGCGTGGTGGAGGTCACCTGGCAGCGCCTCCAGATCCCCGAAAGGGGGCGGGGTCAAAACTCTGAGATCTCGAGCTTCCGAAAGAGGGCGGTGTTAAAACTCCCAGCTCTCATTCCGCTTCACTCTGTCGTCGCCCCTTCCCAATTCTCGCGAGACCTCAAGCAGCAGCGCTTCTGCGCGCTGCACGATACTGGGAGTCCAGGCGCCAGGGGAGGGGGAGGGGAAAAGCGGAGACGGTGCAAACGGCGTGGCCGCCATCTTGCTTGTGCCCCCGCTTCGCGCGCGCTCCGTTCTCCGTGACGCACGCTTCCCCCTCCCCTCCGCCGTGCCTGGGCCTCTGCATTGCCCGACTCCGAAGGAGCGCGGGGGCGGCTCCTACTCTTCCTGGACTCCTGAGCAGAGGCGTGTGAGTGTGCGGGAGGTTCTGTGTGAGGGTGATAGGGGAGCGGCGACGGGGGGAGGGGCAGCGCTTCCCGCTTTCGCCAGAGACCTCACTTCCTCGCGCGGCCGCTGCTGTAGCTCGGTCCGGCCTGCTCGCCGCCATGTTGTGCTCTTGCCTGGCCCGCCGCTGTCGCCGCCGCCGCGCTCGTGTGGTCCGTGTGCCTCGTCGGCCCGGCCCGCGGGCTTTCTCCCATTGGCGGAAGGCGACGGCGGGGGGGCTCGCTCGTGATTGGTCGGTGGCGGGGAGGCCGCGGACCTGGCACCTTATTGGTCGCGCCGGCTCTGGCCTAGGGGGTGATGAAGGAATCTGAGGCTGCGGGGATGCGCGCGTCTTGGGCTAGGGCAGCTGGGGCAGTGACCCCCTGCGGCGCAGGCGTGGGGTTGCGGCAGGAGGGCGAGCCTAGAGGCTTTAAGGGGAAAGAGAGGGTGATGGCCTGGCGGGTACTTTGGGGGTCGCTTAGGCCACGGCCTGGAATGGGGGACACTCACTTTCAGAGGTGCTTTTCCTGATACATGTATGGCGCAAGATGGGGGTGTGCAGGCCCTCACGGTTCCAGGTCTGGAAACACCGAAACCCAAGTGACAGGGTGAGAGGATCTGAGATCCTCTCGAAGGGATGCTAGTGTGACCTAGTTTGGAAGTGGCCCTGAAATCCACTGTGTGAGTGCATGGTGTAGGAAGAGAGGCATCAGGGCTAGGGGCATAGCTGAACGGTAGAATTAGATCAGGGATTTTGCTGGAGAGTGCAAGCATTTAAACACTGAGGTTTTGGTGGAGCCCTGGAGTCCAGAGTCAACGGACCTGGGATGTGATGTGAGGAGCAAGTAAACCGAGAGAGGCATCCTGTTGATAGGTGTGCTCTGTCCGAGCCTAGGAGGCACAGCATTAAGTAGTGTCAGATTTAAAGTGACTAAGTCTGATATAGGAAGGATTTTAGGGAATATTTTCGGACTGGGGAAGTGTATTAATAGAGCAGTTACAGATTTTGAGTCTCAGGACCATACAAGTAGTTTTGAGATATTGTATATGAAATTTGCTGCTCTGGGAAGGATACAGGTCATGGCTGAGTTTCCAAAGCTACATTAGCAAATATTAGGTACTTGGTAGTTATTTGTTGAGTAAATATTGTTAGGTTCTCCTTTAAGGGAAAGGGAGCTAGCCAGAAATTTTGAGTCTTGATTTATTTCCTTGTATATGTACCTAGAAAGTACACCCACTCCCATGTGTACTTTGATTTTTTTGTTTGTTTTTTCAAATAAATAGCTCCAAACCAAAAAAAGCCAGTGCATAGCTTCTTAAGGAACAGGACTTGTCAACACTTTCTGGTTTATATTCAAAAAGTTTTTATTCCAATCCAGAGTCATTCCAGTCAACTTGTTGGGGATATGTTCCTTTTCTACTGAATCTGAATCATAGTTACTTGTATTGCTTTACATTTGCTCCTTCCAATGTGTGAGGGCCATGGAAACACATTTATGTTAAACCTTTGTGTTTTCCTAATTCGTTTTTCCTTGTTTTTGTTAGGTAGTCCTTTTTAGCTTTAGATGGTACTCTTTTGTTTTCATACCAATTTCAAGAAACTCCTATCGTTTTCAAATTTAGTCAGTTTTGTGTGAATGCAACTACATTTTCTGGAGAAGGGAATTGATAAGCAGAAGAAGAGAATTGCTATTTTGGGGCACATTTTAACACCAGTAGGTAGGCATTATCATCCCCATATTGTAGATGAGGAAACTGAGGATCAGAGAGGTTAAGTAGCTTGTCTATTGTCACTCAGTAAGTGGTTGAGCTGGAATTCAAACCCAGGTTGCCTCATGCCAGAGACTGTAATTTTATCGGCTACATCAGCTATCAACATAAATCTGACTAATCAAACTTCCAGATAATTTTATATTTCCAAATGGATCATCTACTTTGATTTCTGGGTGTTTAGAGTGTATTAAATGGAAGACTATAATTCGTAAGAATTTGTTGTGCTGCTTCAAGATTCAGACCACAGAATTGTAACCATATAGAATATGGGTTCTTCAGCTAGGTATTCAAATTGTACTCCTTGGCTTCTATTGTGAAAGGGAAGATTTACAAAGTAAATTGCTGCATTTTTCCTGAATCCAGGTAGATAATGGGGAAGAATATGTACAGAAACTTGAAGAGTCTGCATTCCTTAAAACCAAGCTTCAGAATATTACAGATAGTCTTCTGTGTATGGAGGTAATTTATGCCAAGCGGCAAGGAACTACCAAGTGCATAGTGTAAGGAGCTCACTGGAGAGGTTTTTCAAACATCACCAGTTCCTTAGGGTGTCCCCAAATATGAGGACCTATTCAAAGGCCTAGTACTTTCTTCAGACTGTGGGATATTGATTCTAGGATATGCTTATCCTGAAGAATGTGTAAAATTAAGACTGGATAGGACAAAATATTTGCAGTTCCAGTTTTGCATGGAAACCTTTAAATCAGGGTTTGAGAGGAGACCAGTGAGTTGGAAATCTTAATTGCTTTATGTCTTGATGTGCTTAGGTGAAGCCCTCCCTCATCTTTATTTACAATAATATTTCACTGTGGAAGAGAGAGGCAAAGCTACAAGTGAAAATAGGGTTTGCCAGGCATTTCGTACATTGGTCATTTCAGGCTCATTTGGCTCAGTCATCAAGTTAACCAAATATGAAGAATGCTGTAGATCTATTATGATTTAAGTTTCTTTTTTACTAAGGCTAGACAAGGTGATAAAAATGAGCGTATATGTACACCTTTTTTATTCAGCAGGCATTTCTGGAGCAACCTGCCCTTCAGCATTGGTGACCACCTTCATTCCATGTTAGCCCCTTACACCCGTGGCCACCTTGTTAAGATATGGAATTGACCACTCTAGAAATCTTGAACTCTCAGGAAATCTCAGTAGATCTGAGTTTATGTTGAAAACTTGTGAACCTCAGGTTTTTCTTCAAGCAGAAATTAAGCTTTATGCTTTATAGGCTGTGTCTATGGAATCTTATTTAATTCTTATGACAAATTATTCTGTTATCTCATTTATACTTACATATTTTTTCTTTGGTCAAAACTACTAGAGACTGGGTGCAGTGGCTCATGCCTCTGATCCCAGCATTTTGGGAGGCCAAGGCAGGTGGTATTTGAGGTCACGAGTTTGAGACCAGCCTCGCACACGCGATGAAACAAAATTACAAAAATACAAAAAATAGCCTGGCATGGTGGTGGGCGCCTGTAATCCCAGCTACCCGGAAGACTGAGGCAGGAGAATTGCTGGAACCCGGGAGGTGGAGGTTGCAGTGAGCTGAGATTGTGTCACTGCAATCCAGCCTGAGCAACAGAGCGAGACTCAGTCTCCCAAAAAATAAATAAAAATCCCCAAACCGTACTAGAGAAGATTTTACAAGGCATTTTTATCCCCTTTTAGTTTCAGAGAAATGTAAGGCAAAGCGAAATGAGGATTCAGACCACAGAATTGTAACCATATATGGGCTCACCCCATTCTATGTTAGGGAGCTATGCTGAGAGTCTTGTTTTGGGTTTTGTTTTTTGGGAGTTTTACTCTGTCACCCAGGCTGGAGTGCAGTGATGTGATCTTGGCTCACTGCAACCTCTGCCTCCTGGGTTCAAGCGATTCTCCTACCTCAGCTTCCCAGGTAGCTGGGATTACAGGCATGCACCACAACACCCAGCTAATTTTTGTATTTTTAGTAGAGATGGGCTTTCACCATGTTAGCCAGGCTGGTGAGAACTCCCGACCTCACGTGATCCACCTGCCTTGGCCTCCCAAAGTGCTGGGTTTACAAGTGTGTGCCACCATGCCCAGCCAAGCTATGCTGGGTGTCTTTTTGAGGTAATTTTGAAATTTACATCTTTTAGTTCAAAGGTACTGAGCCACTAGGATCTATGAATCAAACGCAGGGATACTATAGTTACTACTTTTATTGAATGCTTACATTGTACCAGCTAGGATATAAATGTATTATGTATATCCTCATACACTATGAGGTAGATAATATAGTCACTCTCATTTTTACATGTGAGGAAACTGAAAAGTAATTTGCTTAAGGTCTCACAGCCAGTAAGTAACAGAGCCCAGATTCAGACACAGACACAGATTTGTAATTCTTTTTGTTGTTGTTGTTGTTGTTTGAGACGGAGTCTCGCCCTGTTGCTCGGGCTGGAGTGCAATGGCGTTATCTTGGCTCACTGCAACCTCCGCCTCCTAGGTTCAGGTGATTCTCTTGCCTCAGCCTCCTGAGTAGCCGGGATTACAGACGCCTGCCACCATGCCTGGCTAATTTTTTGTATTTTTAGTAGAGATGGGGTTTCACTATGTTGGCCAGGCTGATCTGGAACTCCTGACCTTGTGATCCGCCTACTTCAGCCTCCCAAAGGGCTGGGATTACAGGCGTTAGCCACCGCGCCCAGCCATAGATTTGTAATTCTTAATTCTTATGTAAGTGAAGCCCTTACTCTTAAACACTGTGTTGAGACCATAGAATGTTATGGGAAAAGAAAAAAGTCCTGGCTTCTTAGCTCAGGAAGTGAACTTCAGTTCTTTCAGGTGTGTCCTTTGTACTGAGACTTCAAAAGAGTGAGATGACCTTGGCAGGGTCACTTGGCTATGCAAGGGCAGAGCCAAATCTTGCCCACATCACTGGATTTCTAGATAGGTGCTCATTCCACTGGATAGCATTGACTCTCCTGTGGAAGCATTGACTTGATGGCAGAGATGACTTTAAGTGACAAGTTTACTTCATTCATGGGAATGAGAATGGCAGAGGACATTACTAGGGTCACAAATGACCTTCTTGAGGTCAATCCTGGCCCTCAGGCATACAACCAGGAAGAACATTCCTTTGCCAGTAAGTTGTTCTTTTCCATTCTGTTTCTTGTTCTCAGAGGAAACTGGTTGTGAGTTATCTGATGTCTTATAGTCTTTCTTTTCATTTTGTTTATTCAGTTTTTCATGCCTGCACTGTCACAATTTAGGAAGGCTACAAGGTCATTTTAGTGTTTTCCTGCAGAGACTCAAAGCACTCAGCATAATTTAAGTAGATTAATTGCAGGAGGAAATGGATTTTTAAAACCGGCCAAAAAGTGCCTTTGGGAGAGGACGGTATTAGTTGCGGATTGGAGTCAGACCAAGGGAAGAATTCTGTCTCTGCAATGCATTTACCCTGACTGTGCTGGGGCAGGTTCGTAACTTGTTTCTTCCTCTGTGAAGTAATGACAATAATATCTACCTTTAGAGTAGTTATGAGAAATGAATATAATAGTGTCTGGTAGATGCCTGTCACTTAGTGGACCTTAACAAGTGAGAGAACACATTTTCGTTTTAGAACAGCATGAAATCTGTCCTTTCAGCCAGTTACAGCTTCCTTGATATGGAGGAGTAAGGCCTTTTGTAATTGTCTGCTCTGTTATATACAGTACGATTTCCATATGGAGGAGCAGCCACTTGGCCTGGAAGAACTAACCTAATTTAGTTGTGCTGTTGTGGTTTAGGAGCTGATTTCCAGTGGACCAGTGTGAGGTCAGTCTCACTTTTGAATGTACAAAGTAGTAGGATCATTTGTTTCAGGGGAAGGTTGTTTCCTGATCTCTTTGGTTCATCCCCAAGTGTTGAGTGGTAATGATTGTGATGAGATGAAAACTTTTTCATATTTGACAAATAGCAATGATGATTAAAGTCGGAGCAACCAGTGTTTTCGTTCTGACCAGAAGGAGAGGTTTGCATTATAGTCATTTACAATTTTTGTAACTGTAGAAATTATCAGTCGGAGCAACCAGTGTTTTCGTTCTGACCAGAAGGAGAGGTTTGCATTATAGTCATTTACAATTTTTGTAACTGTAGAAATTATCAGTTGAAGTAGGACTGTTGGTTTGGTTTGTGTGATTTGTAGTCACTTGAGTAACATTTTCTTTGAAGTAAGCAGGAACACAGTATTGCGGAATGGTTCAGGAAAAATCTCTCTGCCTGTAGAAAATTTCGCCAGGTTGCAGGAGTTGTTGCACCCTTCCCACACTTCTCCATGTGTTAGCAGTGATGTACCTGAGAGCTGTGAGACAGCACCTATACTCATTTTCAGTATTGGAGTTGTATTTTCCATTTTGTTATTTTCAGATCTCCAGATAGTTTACTTCCACATCCAGTACTTAGTGAGAGCTTTCTGTTGTATAAACTTGTAGTTTAGAGAGCTCAACTAGAGTCTAATCTTTGCATTTGAATGTTTCCCGTAGAATATGTTTAAAATAAAGGTCGAAATATCCATGTCTGGTAAGGCACGGTGGCTCACCCCTGTAATCCCAGCACTTTGGGAGGACGAGGCTGGCAGATCACCTGAGGCCAGGAGTTTGCGACCAACCTGGCCAACATGGTGAAACCCCGTTTCTACTGAAAATAGAAAAATTTGCCAGGCATGGGGGCAGACACCTGTAGTCCCAGCTACTCGGGAGGTTGAGGCAGGAGAATGGCTTGAACCCAGAGGCGGAGGTTGCAGTGAGCTGAGATCATGCCACTACACTCCAGCCTGGGCAACAGAGCGGGATTCCCTCTTTTAAAAAAAAAAAATTCCTTATTGAAGGTACTATATATAAGGTGTCCTATTTAAATGAATACCATTCATTCATTCATTTATTTGCTGGAGTCACTCTGTCGCCCAGGCTGGAGTGCAGTGACATGATCTCAGCTCACTGCAACCTCTGCCTTTTGGATTCAAGTGATTCTCCTGCCTCAGCCTCCTGAATTGCTGGGACTACAGGTGCATGCCACCATACCTGGCTAATTTTCATATTTTTTGTAGAGACAGGGTTTCACCGTGTTGGCCAGGCTGGTCACGAACTCCTGACTTCAGGTGATCTCCCTGCCTCAGCCTCCCAAAGTGCTGGGATTACAGAAGTGAGCCACTGCGCCCAGCCTGAATACCCTTAATTTAAAGCCAATAGTATATCCTTTGCCTGCCGGGTTCGAGCTTTAAAGTCAATGGTATATTCTTAATAAATAAGATTCAGTAATTGTCCTATTATTCTTAAATACATTCATGAGTGTGAACCATAAATAGTGATATTGAGCAGTGTTTCGAAGTGTTTCAATAAGAGGAATGGGCCAGGCGCGGTGGCTCATGCCTGTAATCCCAGCACTTTAGGAGACTGAGGCGAGCGGATCATGAGGTCAGGAGTTCGAGACCAGCCCAGCCAACATGGCGAAACTCCATCTCTACTAAAGATACAAAAAATTAGCTGGGCGTGGTGGTGGGTGTCTGTAACCCCAGCTACTCCAGAGACTGAGGCAGGAGAATCGCTTGAACCCAGGAGACAGAGGTTGCAGTGAGCTGAGATTGCGCCGCCATTGCACTCCAGCCTCGGCGACAGGGCGAGACTGTCTCCAAAAAAAAAAGGAATGAGATGACTCCTAGGAAATGATGTTAGAGTATAGAATATTTTGTATCATGTCTTTGGCTTAAATCTATGAATTAGTGAAGGTTTTCACCATCCCTAATTACTGTTACCCATGGCCTCCAGAGCTGTAAACTGTCCAGTGATCTCTATGAAGTGAGATTCTTTGCCCAGTGTTAAGAAGATATATCCCTTTGACACTGGCATGATTTGTTCATTTTAAAAGAGAAGAGAGAAAAGGCTAATAAAGTACACATTATCTGCACAGTTGACATCCTTGCCATTTTAAACTGTTTTAAAAATTATTGCTGTACCCTGAAGGTAAGTAGCATAGAATTTGCTCATTATGAAATGACAAAGTTGGGGCCTTTTAAGAAGCCAAGCATGCTTGGTTGGCAATCACTTAGGAGGCAAAGGATTGCTATTTATGGTGGTATTTAATGTCATTTTCAGTAGTACTAAGTTAAAAAGGAAAATGCCATAATGTGTGTAAAACTCTAACCATTTTGAAAGGTTGTTAGAATACAGTTGCCTATAGTCTTTTCATTCCACTAAAATTTGTAAGTTGGTTTAGAGCAACATTTCCCAAGCTCTTCCACTGAACATTAGTTCTGTGTAGTGCTAATCAGTGTCCTTTGGGGATGAGAAGAGGATCCTTGACAAAAAATGACCAAAGTGAAATGCCTTTCTTCACTGCAGAATTATTATTCAGAGCGTTGGTGCTTATTTGTCTATGACTCTTCAGGAGGGAAGATACATTATGCAGCATTACTCAGACTTACTTGGTCATGGACTGCTGTTTGTGAGAACACCTAATAAACGTTTCTTGCTATGACTGGTGTGTAGCGGAGCCCAGTTAAGCAGTTCTGGTGTAGTCTATGAATAAAAAATGAATCATTTTGCATAAGATAGCTTGGTAATCATGGGAAAGGACTTTTGTGAGAACAAGATACATCTTCAAGGTAACATAGACTCTTAGTGATAAATGTGATTTCAAAGGTCATCTAAATCCAATGGCCAATAACAATAATAATAGTAACAGGTACCATTTTTTGAGTACATGATTTTTATCAGGCACAGTGTTGTTATTTTACATGCCTTATTAACCACTGGGTCTTAGTGATTTTTAAATCTTCTTTATTTTTTATTTTAATTAATTTTTTTGAGATGGAGTCTCACTCTGTTGCCCAGGCTGGAGTGCAGTGGTGTGATCATAGCTCAGTGCAACCTTGAACTCCTGGGTTCAAGTGATCCTCCTGCCTCAGCTTTCTGAGTAGCTGGGACTACAGGTATGTAGCACCATGCCTGCCCAGCTACTTTTTTTATTATTGGTGGTGACGAGGTCTTGCTATGTTGCCCAGGCTGGTCTTAAATTCTTTAGTTAAAGTGATCCTCCCACCTTGGCCTCCCAGAGTGTTGGGATTACAAGTGTGAGCCGCTGTGCCTGGTTTATTTTTTATTTTTATTTTTTGAGATGGAGTCTCAGTCTGTTGCCCAGGCTGGAGTACAGTGGCGTGATCTCGGCTTGCTGCAACCTCTGCCTCCCGGGTTCAAGCGATTCTCCTGCCTCGGCCTCCCCAGTAGCTGGGATTACAGGCGTCTGCCACCATGACTAACTAATTTTTGTATTTTTAGTAGAGATGGGATTTCACCATGTTGGCCAGGCTGGTATCAAACTCCTGACCTCAAGTGATCTGCCCACCTCAGCCTCCCAAAGTGCTGGGATTACAGGCTTGAGCCACCACACCCAGCTTATTTTTTTATTTTAGAGACAGGGTCTCGCTCTGTCCTCCAGGCTGGGGTGCAGTAGCATGATTATAGCTCAATGTAACCCCAAACTCTTAGGCTCAAGCACTCTTCCTGCCTCAGCCTCCCAAGTAGCTAGGACTACAGGTGCATCACCACGCCTGGCTAATTTTTTATTTTTTAATTTTTGTAGAGACAGGGTCTTGCTTTGTTGTCCAGGCTGGTCTTGAACTCAATGCCTTCACTACTGCTTTTCCAGTCACCAGATAACTTTAGCATCCTGTTTTCTACATTAGTGGTCTAGAGTGCTGCCATCCTCCCACTATGTCCCCTTCTCCAACTTGTTCTTCACATTGCACGCAATGGTAAGGAACTAAAGAGTCTTAAACATGGGGCTGGCACAATCAGAATTACACTTTAAATGTGGGATTGATTGTGCCAGTCCAGTGTTTAAGACTCATTAGTTCCTTATCATTGTCCTTAGAATAAAGTTCTAATATCTCAGCTTTGTCCAACCCTGTTTACCTTTCTTTTTTTTGAGAGGCAGTCTTGCCCTGCCACCCAGGCTGGAGTGCATTGGCGCAATCTTGGCTCACTGCAACCTCTGCTTCCTGGGTTCAAGCGATTCTCCTGCCTCAGCCTCCCAAGCAGCTGGGATTACAGGTGCCCGCCGCCATGCCCGGCTAATTTTTGTATTTTAGTAGAGATGGGATTTCACCACTTTGGCCAGGCTGGTCTCAAACTCCTGACTTCAGTTGGCCTCCCAAAGTGCTGGGATTACAGGCATAAGCCACTGTGCCCGGCCTACCTTTCTAACTTTTACTTCTAGCTTCTTGCTTCTGGGCTGCTGCTATACCAAACTGCAGCCCTTTCAGGAATGTAATACTTTCTGTGAGCTTCAGGCCTTTGCACATGCAGTTCACTTTGTCTATCCTGGTTTTTATTCTTAGGATTTTAAATCTCCTAAGAAGCCTCCTCTGACCAGCCTAAAACTTAGGTGTAAGCCCTGGGGTAGGTGCTATGCTTATTTCCTCCCATAGCATTTTGCATTTGCCTGTGTTGTAACTCTTAATGTACAGCATTATGATTGCCTATTTTAACATTCCTCTTCCTTACAGTAGACTTTAATCTCCTTAAGGACAGGAACTGTGTCTTGTTTAGAATCCCCAGAGCTTATTTAGTACAATGGCTATGCTTATAATGTAAGTATTTATTGAACAAATGAAATTATCCTAAGCCCTAAAACCTTGCAAGATGTTTTAGTGCAGGAAACTGGCCTCAGTGGAGTTAAATAACTAGCATGAGGTCACTCACCTAAAAAGTGGTGAGGAGGGATTAAAATCTAAATCTGTCTAGCTGTAAAGATTGGGCTTTTTTTCCTGCTGCTGCACATGACTGCGCTCTCTCATGTTGCCTTTACACATCCCTGTCAAGTGTTCAAACAGCCCGTGCCTAACAACCCCATTCATAGCTTCTGAGGAAAGTTGCGTCATCTTTGGACAGCCCTGAGAGTTGAAGTGAGTCCTTGCAGAATAATTTCCCATCTATTGATCTTAATTTATGCTTTGGAGAATATAACCTATTTTCAAAAAACAAGTAATTCAGAATTTGTCATCTCCTTAAGGTCCATTTATTAGTTTATTTCATTCCTTCATTCACTGAGTAACCATTTACTGAGCACCAGTGCAATGTTCCTTTATTCTAATGATGTGGTCATTGCTCAGAATGTTTCTGGGCCTTTTTTGGGGATTATCTTCAGAACTTCTTTTTTTTTTTTTTTTTGAGAGGGAGTCTTGCTCTGTCACCCAGGCTGGAGTGCAGTGGCGCAATCTCAGTGCAACCTCCACCACCCAGGTTCAAGCAATTCTCCTGCCTCAGCCTCCCAAGTAGCTGGGACTACAGGTGTGTGCCACCAAGCCTGCTAATTTTTTGTATTTTTAGTAGAGATGGGGTTTCACTATGTTAGCCAGGATGATCTGGATCCCCTGACCTCATTATCCGCCTGCCTTGGCCTGCCAAATTGTTGAGATTACAGGTGTGAACCACTGTACCTGGCCTATCTTCAGAACTTCTATCAGATTATTTTGAAGATGTGTGAACATAGTTTTGTTTGTTTGTTAAAACTTGAAGGTGGATTGGATTTGAGAAATAGCTACTAGTTGTTCAGGACCAAGTTGAGTGAAAGATAATGGGTCAGAAATTATAATCTGGCAGTCCTCAATTTTCTTCGATTTTCTTATAATGTTTTTTGAGATGGAGTCTCACTCTGTTGCCCAGGCTGGAGTGCAGTGGCATGATCTCAGCTCACTGCATCCTCCACCTCCCAGGTTCAAGCGATTCTCCTTCCCCAGCCCCCTGAGTAGCTGGAATTATAGGCATGCACCACCACGCCCAGCTAATTTTTGTATTTTTAGTAGAAATGGGGTTTCACCACGTTGGCCAGGCTGGTCTTGAACTCCTGACCTCAAGTGATCCATCCACCTCAGCTTCCCGAAGTGCTGGAATTACGGGCGTGAGCCACCATGCCTGGCCTATGTTTTGTTTTTTGTTTTTTGTTTTTTTTAAACTTGAACTGAAACTTGAAATAGAAAGATTTGGCATTAAAACAGTCTGTCTTTTACTTCTTAAAGAATCTGGGCTGGGTGCAGTGGCTCACACATATAATCCCAGCATTTTGGGCGGTTGAGGTGGGAGGATCACTTGAGCCCAGGAGTTTGAAACCAGCCTGGGCAATATGGGGAGACCCTATCTCTATAAAAAAAATTTAAAAATTAGCTGGGTGTGGTAGCGTATGCCTGTGGTCCTAGTTATGCAGAAGACTGAGGTAGGAGGATCACTAGAGCCCAGGAGGTCAAGGCTGCAGTGAGCTGTGATCATGCCACTGCACTCCAGCCTGGGCAACTAACCTTGTCTCAAAAAAAAAAAAAAAAAAAAAAAAAGAGTGTGAAGCTCTTATTGCAGTTAACCAGATTTCCTACATGGCCTTCTTCAGTTGGAGCTGTGTAGCGGTCACTCCTTTAGATGGGACACACACTTGGCCGTTTTCCTCAATCCCTGTTACTCCCTGTTGTTACTGACACTATGGCTAAAATCAGGTTTGATTTATATCTCTATGCTTTGGGGATATATGTAGATAAAAATAAGACACTTGCTGCTTTCAAGAAGCCCTTTTCTGGTAATAGAGGCATATTAAAAAAATAGTTATAATATGTGTACCTGCTATATAATCAAGTGTATATTTAGGTATTAATTGGGCACCTACCACATTCCAGATATGTTGAGTGCTTTCAGTTATTTAAGCCTCAACACTCCTATGAGTTGGTGTTATTTCCTCCATTTTACACATGAGGAAGTGAGCTCAGAAATAGTTAAGTATTTTGGCCAATGTGCAGCTAGCTAGTAAGCAGGTAGCTATGATTCAAAAATCATTCTCCCAACCAAAAGCATCAATTCTCACTTTGCCTTCTTTGAGAGTATTGAAGCTTCAACGGTGTAACCAGAGTTACTGGTTTTGTCTCATAGTGATTTGAGTGCTTTTTTTTGGTGGTGGTTGTTGTTGAGACAGAGTCTCGCTCTGTTGCCCAGGCTGGAGTGCAGTGGCGCGATCTCGGCTCACTGTAAGCTCCACCTCCCAGGTTCAAGCGATTCCCCTGCCTCAGCCTCCCGGGTAGCTGGGACTACGTGCCACCACGCCCAGCTAATTTTTTGTATTTTTAGTAGAGACAGGGTTTCACTGTGTTAGCCAGGATGGTCTTGATCTCCTGACCTCATGATCTGCCCCCCTCAGCCTCCCAAAGTGCTGGGATTACAGGTGTGAACCACAGCGCCTGGCCTGATTTGAGTGTTTTTTAGGGTAAGAAGATGCAATTGGCTGCTGAGATCCAAGACCAGGGAAGAATGTTAGCTGAAATCCTAGAGATTCTGTTAGATTCTCAGTCCACAGTAATGACAGGTAGAAGAGAAAGCTATAGTAAGTGAATGAATTCAGCTGCCAAATGGAAATTCAAGAATAATTTGGGTTCTCTTCCTACTGTGGCTTGAATTCTAAGGTAAGTGTTGATGAGAAGTAGGACTTGAAGTAGTTTCCTTGCAAACTGCCAAGAAGTAATAAAAACTATGCTGAAGACCTTCATAGGGTGTTAAAGGTCATGATTGGTTTAATCTGGTACATCCAAAGCAGAGTCGAAGGGCCAGCTTTTGAAACAGTGATCATACATTTGCTGGGATTAGTGGTGAAAAGCCTGAGTTTCCAGACTAAAAACTGGAGAATTTTATGGCACCTGGTAGTCTTCCCGTACTGTCCTTTATGGCTAAGGAGTTGCTTTCTGCAGGGCTGCAGAGTATGCTAGAGATAGAAGAGAGATATTTCTTCGAAGTGGCTTCAGGGCCTTAAGCAGGTTTTCTCCCTTTCTGAACCTTAACCTTCTATACATCAAGGAAGTTGAATTGGATGACATTTAATACTTCGCATTTTTTCAGTGCTTATTCAGGCATAGTACATATGCTTTACATATATTACGTTATTTAATCCTTAAGTGGCTCTCTGGTATACATGGTGATATCTATACATTATAGATAAGGAAACTGAGGCTCAGGGTTAGTTCAGTGTCATATAAGTAGAGTCAGAACTTGAAACTAACACTGCCTGACTTCCAAGTGCTTAGTTGTTTTGCCGTGCTGGCACTAATTAGTAATCAGTGAGGTTGTGAACATGTTCTCCCTATTCTTCTGCTCCCTACCCCCACCCTTCAGATGAGCTTCTTTGCCTTGTCAGCTGACTGACCCTCAGGTGTTCTGGGGCTAAGAGAAGCTCCGGTACTGATAAGCCCTGTTGGCCTTCTGCCTTCTCTTCCCAGGATAGGAGTAGCTATTCAGAATCTGTAATCTAAACTTTTGAGAAAAGAATTACGGTACCTATAACACATCCTGTTATCATAACCAAACTCTTTATTTGGATGCCATTGTGAAGTTGTCTCACAACCCCTTTAAATTTTAACAGTGTACTCTTGTTAATGATTTACCTACTTGTTTCATGCCCTTATAAATGTGGTTTGTTACTAGTTAAATGTTCCTAATAATTTAGTAGTAAACTTTGTAACAACTTATAGGGTGCTATTTGGTCATACCATTGACTAGGTCTCTTAACTGGCAGATCAAATTTAACAGTAGTCAGATTTTAAATTTTAATATTTCTTTATTTACTTACCTGAGATACAGTCTCTCTGTCACCCAGGCTGGAGTGCAGTGGGACGATCACGGCTGATTGCAGCCTTGACCTCTTGGGTCAAGTGATCCTCTGGTCTCAGCTTCCAAAGTAAGTGGGATCACAGGCGTGTGCCACCACACCTAGCTAATTTTTGTATTTTTTGTAGAGATGCAGTCTTACTATGTTATCCAGGCTGATCTGAAATGCCTGAGCTCAAGTGATTCTCCTTCCTTGGCCTCCCAAAATGCTGGGATTACAGGCGTGAGCCACCATGCCTGGCCCAGATTTTTAGTTTTTAAATTTGTTGAAGTTGGATAATGGTTTATGCTATCTATACATATATATGGCACCTAAGAATTTCCTTGGATGTGCTTGAGGTATTCCATGTCTTGGTAAGCAGTGTGGTGCAGTGGAAAGAGTACCACTCTAGGTGGGACCCGAGTTTGAATCTAGATGTATGGCTAGGGGCCAGTTTTTTAACTTCTTTGAACTTCACTCTTTCTCACTGGAAAAAGGGTATTGTAGTGAGAATTAGAGGGGTAAAGTCTGTGATGTACTTAGCACAGAACCTGGCACTAGTAGTTGTTCAGAAATCATTTCATTTCATCATGGGAAATGAGTGGAATGTATGTAGAGAAGTTAATACGGCAAAGTGATAGGGCAGACCACCTTGCTCCTATTTCGGGTCCCTGCTGAATCTCTGCACATGTCAAGGATGAGTTCTCATGTATGGTCAAGTGAGGAATTTCTAGAAAAGCTCTCATCTACCTAGCAAAACAACTGTGTTTTTCAGTCCTAGGATATTTAGCTTTGGTGGGAGGAAGCAGATCTAAGGAGATTGTTAAAGACCTCAGGTGATGAATGGTGAGATGTTTGTATTTGAATGTTTTGCTGAAAAAGAAAAAAAGAAAAACATGCTAAAATCCACATTAGGAGCTGCCTCTTAAAAAACCTAAGCAGTTGGTCCAAAATCCGTAAGAAAATCTTTGACTACCACTGGTAGCCTTTGGCACCCTGGAATGTTTTCTATAACTACAGTGAGACAAGTAAGAATACTTGTAATATCTCTTCTGAGATCAACTCTGTTGTGCTTATTCTTAAAAATATGGGGCCAGGCGCGGTGACTCATGCCTGTAATCCCAGCACTTTGGGAGACCAAGGTGGGTGGATCATCCTAGGTCAGGAGTCCGAAACCAGCCTGGCCCACATGATGAAACCCTATCTCTACTGAAACTGCAAAAATTAGTCAGGTGTGGTAGTGGGTGCCTGTAATCCCAGCTACTCGAGAGGCTGAGATATGAGAATTGCTTGAACCCAGGAGGCAGAGGTTGCAGTGAGCTGAGATCACACCGTTGTACTCTAGCCTCGGTGACAGAGGGAGACTGTGTCTCAAAAAAAAAAAAAAAAAGATAGAAGGCTGGGGTGCAGTGGCTCACTCCTGTAATCCCAGCACTTTGGGAAGCCAAGGCAGGTGGATCACTTGAGGTCAGGAGTTCAAGACCAGCCTGGCCAACATGGTCAAACCCTGTCTCCACTAAAAATACAAAAATTAGCTGGGCATGGTGGTGGGTACCTGTAGTCCCAGCTACTAAGTAGGTCACTTGAACCCAGGAGGTGAAGGTTGCAGTGAGTCAAGATCGTGCCACTGCCCTCCAGCCTAGGCAACAGAGTGAGACTCCATCTCAAAAAAAAAAAAAAGAAAGAAAAAGTGAGAAAAAATGTGTCCTCATCCAGGCACAGTGGCTCACGCCTGTAATCCCAGCACTTTGGGAGGCAGGGGCAGGAGACTCCCTTCAGCCCAGAAGTTCGAGACCAGCCTGGGCAACATGGCGAGACCCCATCTCTACCAATTGAAAAAAATTGAAAAAAGGAAAGAAATATAAAAATTAGCTGGCGTGGTGGCGCACACCTGCAGTCCTAGCTACTTAGGAGGACAAGGTGGGAAGATCGCTTGAGCCCAGGAGGCGGAGGCTGCAGTAAGCCGAGATCGTGCCTCTGCACCCCAGCAACACCCCAGCTTGGGTGACAGAGCCAGACCCTATCTCCAAAAAAAAAAAGGAATGATTTTTATCCTCTGTGATGTCAAACTCTGTGGCTGCCTTAAATAAATTAGTTAATCCATCAAATTATAATGTGCTTTTAATAATACGTCATCAGCCCTCTGCATCTAAGCATTCAACCAACCATGGGTCAAAAATATTTTTTAAAATTGTGTCTGTATAGAACATATGCAGACTTTTTTCCTTGTCATTATTCCCTAAACAATACAGTATAACCACTACATGTATAGCATTTACATTTTATTAGGTATTATACGTAACCTAGTGATGATTTAAAGTATACAGGAAGCTGGGCAAGGTGACATGCACGTGTAGTTTCGCTCACTTTGGTAGCTGCGGTGGGAAGATTGCTTGAGCCCAAGAGTTTGAGGCGGTAGTGCCCTGATTATGCCTGAATAGCCACTGCATTGCAGCCTAGCAACATAGTGAGACACCATCTCTTAAAAAAAAAGTATACATGGCAATGTGCAAGTGTTTTATGCAAATACTGTACCGTTTTATATTAGGGACATGAGCACTGAAGGATTTTGGTATCCATGAGAGGGTTGGCTGGGGAGTATCCTGGAACCAGTCTCCCATGGATACCAGGGGATGATTGTATTCACTGATGTTCTAGCTTTTTTGTCATCCCTCCCCATCCCCCCCCCCCCCCCCCCCCCATTCCCACCTTTATCATTGTATTTCCTTCTTAGGTTCCTGGTTGACATTCTAGAAATGCCACTGTCTCTGCCACTAACTTCATACATTACCTTAAAATTTTTCTATTTAAATTAGTTTGTGTTTTCAAATAAAGTGCTTTGCCTTGATACCAGTCTGTGCCTTTAAAGTGCCACTAACATAATGACAGATGCCTTTTAGAAATCTTGCAAACTATTGTATGGCCATTGGCATCACTCTGTTAGTGTTAAAGAAGCTGCATTTTCTTTGCACTAGCCCTACCCAGTTTTTTCTTCTTTTAATGCTCAGCAGAAAACTGAAGATGGTCACAACTTTCCGACCTTGTGCACATTGCTTCTTTGGTCTATTACCATAGGATACCGTAGCAGTATCTTACAGACATCTTTGATGGCCAATCAGCAGCAGTTAAATTACCGTAAATTTTTTAAATGGAACTCTGACAGCCAATAAGAAATCCCGTGGGTGGGAAGAGTAACAACCCTTTGGCTTGTTTTTAAGAACAATTCTAAATTTTCAGTATTCTGTTTTAGAAACACATGATTCCCTAGTGCAACTGCTATGTGCATTTGCCAGGCATTTCCACCCCTTAGAGTTCCCCATAGTTTGAAGTCTGAATCTGACCCCTGTTCTGCTTCTCAAGGTAACTTTAAAACAGGAAGTGTACAAAAGAGGTAACTGATGACGTGAACAGCCAATCGTGGCTTTGTGTTCTTAGCCAATAAAGCAGTTCAGCCAATGGGATCACAGTGGAGGCAAGGTTTGGTGTCAAATAGCATGCTAGATTGAATGCCTTTGACTGTTAAAGTGGAAGGAGGCTGCAGGGCTTCATTGGAGCCTCGGAGTTTTTCACTGAGGCAGGGGTCAGCTGAAAGACAAAGAAAAATGGCGAATAGTTTGTTGGGGGGTGGGAGGACAGCTGTTCGGGCTTTCACTGGAGTGGACATTCCAGACTCAGGTTTCTGCATCTCCTGCTGCCTTTTGTTTCCTCCGTCCTTTGGGGGGGAGGGATAGGAGTGACTTAAATTCTCCCAGTCCGAGGAGGTATAAATAACTACATGTAAAATTAATGCAGTTCCCGGTAAGTTTAATTCTTTGTTTTGTGTTGAAATGATAGAAACTGTTTAGCTTCAGAGAGTGTAGACAAGTTGCACTGTTCAGAAAATGGCCACTTTACATTCCATGCATACCTTTTGGTGCACCTAGAATACCTTGCTGTGTTTAGATTTTGCATGTCCTTCAACTAGGATTTCTTTCCTAGTTGACTATCGACAGGATCAGGTACATGGAGAAAGGCTAATCATTTTTCAGGGGCACACAGAAGCAAAACACTTTTCTGTTTGCATTGGGTAAACTTAACTGTTTTCCAAATAATTTTCCTTTGTTCAAGTGCACTGAAGCTTTCCTATGGAATAAGCTGAGTTGTTGTGAGAGTTTTTCTGTTTCCACGCACTTTGTTGACATCTGTGTTTTCAGATATGGAAGCGACACGTTGCTGTTAGAAATTTGTGTGAAAATATGATTTGCACTGCTGCAGTTTCTAATGGTGAAGGCCCACATGCCAGTGTGAAATTTTCCCATAACTTTCTTGATTTACCTGTCTACCTCTAGATTCTAATAAGTACTAATTAATGTAGTAACAGTCTTTGTTTTTAATGCACATTTTAGCTTAGAATGCTGGTTAGAAACATCTTCACTTATATTGACAGTGACAAGAGCAAATCTTTTTCCATAGATTTCACACATTTTGTCAGGTGTTGATTTAGTTCTTTAAAATGATATGAGCAAAGTGCTTTTCATTTTTCCGTATTAAATATTTTAAATCCTGCAGTTTATGAATAGGAAAGTTAAGAGTATAGGCACCCTATCTTTTGCCCTTGATATATATATATATATATATTTCTCTTTAGGGGTACAAAGCTAACGTAGGTTGCTAATCAGTAACCGGCCAGTTATTATGAACAGTGAAATCTTCAATCCCACGTACTAAGATCTATAATACACCTGATTTTAAAATGCAATTCTTTGTTTTCTTTTTATTTGCAAATACGGAATGAAGGTCATTGGAACATTTCTGCAGCAGACTCAGTGTGGAGCCGTGAGCCAGCAGCACTTAGTCTCTGGGTAGGGAAAAGGAGCAGGCCCTATTAGAGGAGAAGTTTCAAGGGTGTTGATTTGCCTTCGCTAGCTTCCCCTGTAATAAAGGATTTACCTGAGAGGACTGATAGGATTTAGATTTGGGGCTCTTGGAGTTGGAATGATATAGCAAGTCAAAGTTCTAGATGCAGGCCTCTGTCGTTGCTTTCAAAAGTGACCTTGAAAAACTGCCGGGGAGTTGAAAGATTGAAGGACAAAGTTTGTTTATACAGATTTGGACTGAAAAGCTCTATTTAAGATGAAAAGAGACTGTACTTCTGATATTCAAGTCGAGTGGTTAGTAGGAATATGTTATAGATTCAAATTAGGAGTTTTCAGGGAATAAGACAATAGGGCTGCATTCATTCTCTCTCCCACTCTTTTTACTTCCCTCCCCCCAGCAAAAAATTCTAAATTCTTTTGGTATGATAGCTGAGTGAACTGCCTAACAGATTCAGAATTCCTTGCATGCTACCGTGTCTTCTTTGTAATCTAGAGGGTTCTTAGTGAAGGAATAGTATTTTAGGAGTTCAGAGTAGTTGTATTTGTGAAAGTTTTGGGGAATTGGAATGCTTATAAGAAGAAAATGTTCATTCTGGGAATTTAAGTCCTAAGATAAAGAAGTATGTGTTAAGGATTACATTTTAAGAGGTACTACTTTGATTTAAATTTACTTTTTTAAAGTCATTGATTATTTATATGTTATCAGTTGTTCCAGGTTTTATATATGATTTTAAAAACAGTTGTAGGTACTGTCTTGACCCTGTTGGCCCTACAAGAAGGCCTGTAGCAGGGGAGGCAAAAGTGAAGGTGTGGTACAGTATGAGGTAAACCATAAACTTGAGAACTTGGTGGATTTGGCTTCTTGGAAAGACACCCAGTCACTGCCTCTCGCCGAGGTTCTTCACCATTTTTGGATCATAGACTCTTTGAGAATCTGACCCACCACCTGGAAAAATGCACATGGGCATGCCTGTGCAAAACCTTTGATGACTAAGTTATTTTCTAGTGTATGTCAAATGGTGTTTAACACCTTAGCCAGATAGATGTTTACTAGACAAATGAAGAAAACTTTGCTTCCAGAAAGAGCAAAGACCTTCTAGAGAGCTAACTGTAATTTGGACCATGGGTGGCTGTGTGTGTAAGTGGGGGAGGCTTAGATAGGGTCTAGAGATGTCAACATTTATTTACTCTGATCACAATGTTTGAGGCGGTATGGTACAGACCATTTAAAGTCAAGAGATCTGTGTTCAAGCCCTAGTCACCTTTATCACCAGCTTTGTAGTTTGGTCAAGTCAGCCATTTAGTGTTAGCTTCCTCACATGTAAAAATGGGACCTAAAAATAATTTAGTGGTGAGTCCTGAATGAGATCATGTGTGTCAAAGTACTTTGCAAATTGTGAAGAACTACGTAATATTAGTTGTTACTAATCCAGACTGTTTGGGGGATGAAACCTTTATGAAGATAGGTGTGGCATCAAAGAAAAAAATGCCAGTATTTTAATATTTTTAAAAAGGAGTTAGTTTAAACCTGACACATGTCTTTTTAAACTGCCTTCACCTGCATATTCCTGTTTATGCTGACATGACCCTATTTATTTAATGCATACGTTGAGACCATCCTTTACTGTGAAAGATTCCTGTGAAAGAATTTTAACCCCTTTGTCAAAATTTAAGAACCTCTCAGAATAAGGTGAAATGGGTATGCTGATTTTTTAAAAAACTCTTACTAGATTTAGGAACCTGTCAGAATAAAATCTGGAAGCCTGTTCAGTTTGCATTATGAGATTTGCATTATAATGCAGGTAAGTTGTAATGGTTGCAGATGTTTACCAAACAGGGGTTATTTTTAGTTTGTATACCAAATATTTATAAAGTAAACGAACTATTTTTTTTTTGTTTGCTTTGTGATTATCATGTCAGTTTTCAAGCATGGGAGGTAGGTATAGCCTGCAGTATATATAGTAAGCAAATAAATGTTGGGATGAATGCCTTTTTTTTTTTTTTTTTCCCCAGACAGGGTCTTGCTCTGTTGCCCAGGCTAATATGCCAGGCTGAAGAGCCGTGGCATGATCATGACCCACTGCAGCCTCCACCTCTTGGGCTCAAGCAATCCTCCTACCTCAGCCTCCTGAGTAGCTGGTACTACAGGCATGTGCCACTGTGCCCAATTAATTTTTTTTTTTTTTTTTTTTTTTTTTTTTTTTTAATAGAGACGGGTTTTTGATTTGCTGCCCAGGCTGATCTCACACTCCTGGGCTCAAGTGATCCTGTTGCCTTGGCCTCCCAAAGTGCTGAGATTACAAGCGCTGGGATTACAGGTGTGAGTCACTGTGCCCAATTGTGGGATGAACACTTTTAAAATAAGAAATAATTGATCGCTTATCAAAAATCTAATGTAAATTTCACACAGTTAATACCTACTGTGAGATACTTTTCTAACATAATTGGTGGAAACTCATGGAGATTTCTTTTTAATCTAGTCTACATGCCCAGTGTCATCTATTTTTAGGACTTCCTTCCCCCCCCCCCGGGGTGGGGTTGATATTTTGTGATGTTTGATTTCCTGTCCTATTAAGTCACTTCCTCTCAGGCCTATGGTCAGTCAGCATTGGCGTCTGCTTTCTATCTGTGCTTTGAAAGAGTCATATTCAGACAGAATGAGGTTTGGCAAAATTGATATTGACTTTACCAAATAAAATTCCAGTTCCAGGGATGTGTAGGTTTAAAAACAGCAACTGTGGTCACTTTGGGCTTTTGTTTTTAAAACAAGATGAGGTCTCCTTCTTAAAGAAGCTAAATACTTTTGTGGGGGCTTCAGTAACCCAAAAAATGTATAAAAGCTGAACATGGCTATCTTCATGAATGGAATGATTTTTGCCTATTCTTATTACTGATAATATATGCATACAGAGTTTGAATATGTCTAAGTTAGGCTGATAGGAATCACTTAGAGATCTAGTCTAGTTCCCTTCTTGTAAAGTGGGGAAATTGAGGCCCAGTAAGTTCAGGTGCCCTAATCCAAGTCTTTCAGCTTTTTAGGAACAGGCCTGTACAAGTTTGGAGATTTGACTCCCACTCAATTTGTTGCACGTTTCTTTCATTCCTCTAGGTTGTTTTCACTTTTTATTTTTCATGTTTCTTTTCCTTTTGGCACTTCTGTATAGGTTTGCTGTTTGGATATAGAAGGAACAGAGAGAAAATGGGCCATGGAAGAGGTTCAGAAGTCTTTACCTGAAGTGTGTTGGTTAGAAAGTCTGCTGCAGCAGATTTAGTGTCCCTTTGGGATCTGGAGATACCTTGCCTCAGCCAGTTGCTTATTCAGAAAGCTGAGAACCAGCTAGGAAGCTAATGGTGCTCACCTGTGAGGTATTCCAGAGAGCCGGGTTACTGTTATGCATTATGAAGAAGTTAGGGTATACAAACACATGACCTGCATGCCAGTTAGTGTTTATTGTTTTTGTTTTTTGTTACTACATTTCAAGAATGAGCTGATTCCCAAATAAGTTTGTACCTGGCTCTTAAAGTGAGTCCACAAGCTAACCTGTATTTAATAAACACAGATTCCAGGGTCATTTTAAGCATTTGAGAAGACGGAAATAGGAATCATTGTTTATAGACACCCAAAATAATATCTTAACTATGCTGACTTGACTCCCATCAGCAAAGTGGTATTATGTGTGTATGTGCTTGTGTATGGTTGAGTGGTTTTTGTTCTTATCTTTATATTCTTTGATAGACCATGATATACTTTAACATTTTTAATTTTTCTGAAGGTGATGACCTTCATATGTTTAGACAAAAGTTATAGTTCATTGAAAGAGTGAGGGCTTGAATGATGTAAGTTATATAATATTTAAGTCCTAAAATATACTGATTGAAAATTATGATAGACATAGCTGGATAGACTATACTTCATGTCTGCATTTCCCAGAAGTTTAGTTTTCTTTCTTTTTTTTGGAGACTAAGGTCTTGCTCTGTCACCCAGGCTAGAGGGTATAGTGTAATGGTGTAATCATAGATCACTGCAACCTTAAACTCCTGGGCTTAAGCAGTCCTCGCACTTCAGCCTCCAAGTAGCTGGGACTACAGATGCATGCTACTAGGCCTGGCTAATTAAAAAAAAAATTTTGAGGGCTGGGCACAATGGCTCACGCCTATAATCCCAGCACTTTGGGAGGCCAAGGCAGGCAGATCATGAGGTCAGGAGATCAAGACCATACTGGCTAACACGGTGAAATCGTATCTCTACTAAAAATACAAAAAATTAGCCGGGCGTGGTGGCGGGCTCCTGTAGTCCCAGCTACTCGGGAGGCTGAGGCAGGAGAATGGCGTGAACCCAGGAGGTGGAGCTTGCAGTGAGCCGAGATGGCGCCACTGCACTCCAGCCTGGGCAACAAAGTGAAACTCCGTCTCAAAAAAAAAAAAAAATTTTGACTGGGTGTGGTGGATCATGCCTGTAATCCCAGCACTTTGGGAGGCCAAGGCGGGTGGATCACTTGAGGTCAGGAGTTTGAGACCAGCCTGGACAACATGGTGAAACCCAGCCCTTACTAAAATAACACCAAAATTATCCGGGCCTAGTCCCATCTTCTCAGGAGGGTGAGGCACAAGAATTGCTTGAACCGGGAGGTTGCAGTGAGCCATGATAGTGCCACTGCACTCCAGCCTGGGCAACAGAGTGAGACTCTGTCTCAAGAAAAACAAACAAACAAAAACCAATTTTTTTTTTTTTTGTAGAGATGGAGTCTCATTATTTTCCCTGGCTGGTCTCGAACTCCTGGCCTCAAAGGCTCCTTCTACCTTAGCCTCAAAAGCACTGGCATTTACAGGTGTGAGCGTCTGTGCCTGGCTAGTTTTCTTTTTAATCTGTTCTTTCTGCTACCTCAATATTGGGGCTCAACTCTTTATAACGTGGTCAGATTCTATTTGTGTTATCACTCTTATCTTCTTGTCTCTCCCTTTGGGATCCCAAAGTCAGACCCCGCTATTCAGTAATTGATCAAAAGTTTTTCTCTACTTACAGTATTTATTCTAAATTAAATTACAGTCTAGAACCTGTGGTGAAAATGGGCAATCAAAGGATAAGGAATGAAGTTAAATTCCAGTATAGAGGAAGAACTAAAGAAAAAAACAGATAGTAAATGTTTAACTTTAAAATGGCATAACATTGTGACCTTGTGTTCCTTAGTTCAAAGAAAGAAGACTAAAATAACCACAGCAAATAGCAGCGCGAATTCACTTGGTTATCCTTTCTTCTTGGAAGTACTACGGTTTTGGTCTGTTTCCATAGTTTCAATTACATAGAAAACTAAAGGGAAGACCTGCTTGATTGAAAGTATCCAGATAAAATGAAATTGTCTTCTGTTTATCTAAGCTATATAGTTCTTACCTTCAAGGAAATGCTAAAGTTGGATGCTTTTTACACTTCCTTTCACCAATTTACCATGCATGCGTGTCTTTTTTGTGGAGAGTTTAAAAAGGTATACAAATAAAATTTTACTCTGAGACTGATGATGTTTATCAAGTATTAGAAACTGATACGGAAAGAACAAGCAAAATACACAATTCAGAAGAGGGGAGACCTTGGCTTAGTTGAAGGGAAACTATTTAACTGGATGTGGACTCAGGGAGGTAGGGACAAGGGCATTCCAGGCGTTGGGAGCAACAAGAGTAAGATCATGATTCAAAAAGTACATCTTGGGTTAAAGAGAGCAGTAAATGGCCAACTGCTTAGAGCATAAAGAGATGAGTTAAGGACAGGAAGGAGTGGTAAAAGAAAGACGTATGGAGAAGTAAGTTGGGTCAGATGTTGAAGGGCCTTGTTTGACAGGCTAAGAAATTTGAACAGTCTCTGCTTGACATTGGTGACCATTGGAAATCTGGAGTAGTAGAGTGATGTGGCGTTATGAGAGCTGCGCTTTTATAAGATTTATTACACATCTTAGGTTCACAACCTTTATAGGATTATTAAGTTTAAAATAGGTTGTAACATAAAGGGCTTAGAATTGTACCTGGCACACAGTAACTCCTAATGAGCATTGGCTATCATCATTTTTATTACATAGAGGCGATGAAGGTCTGAACAGAGATAGTGGTAGTATGAAGAAAGTTCAGGAGATGGACACTGCTGGACCCTGCTACTATAGAATTTAGCAGCTGATTAGAATTGAACAACAGAGGAGAAGAAGTGCAAAATGATACTGAGGTTTCAAGTCTGGGTGACTGGAGGATAGAAACAGAAATTCAGGAAGAGCAAGTTTGGGGGGAAAAGAAGATAGATTTGATTTGGGGCACGTGGAATTTCACTTCTGGGTAGCTTTCTGGTTGTAGATGTCCAAGTTGTAGATGTCCAGCTTTCCGGTTGTAGATGTTCAGTGTATGCAGGAGTGAATGAAGCTTTGGAGAAATATCAAAATTGGTAATGTATATTTGGAATTTAGGCTCATAAAGATTATAACTGAACCTAAGGGACAAACAGGAGAGAATCAAGAAAGAGAATTGACAGAAGACTAGTGCTACATGTCAAAGATGGAAGCACAAAAAAGGTCTGACTCTAAAGTTGAGAAATCCAGAAATGAGCATGGTAGAGTTCTCTAGGTCAGTGTTCTCTAAGCTTTTTTTGGTTGCACACTCCTGTTGTCTGAGTGTGCAGTTCCCATGTATGAATTAATATTCTTTACTCCAAAAAGTTACTTGCTCAGTTTTTTAGTATTAGTTTAGTAAAAATAGAGAATATCTGTAACTCCCCTTAATCCAGGCATATACAACAAGGTAAAGATTTTGTTGTTAGCCTACATCTTCCTTGCAGTACTTGGAGCACCATATGTAATACATGGTCTTGTGACAAGTTCAACTAAATGAGGGCATCAGTATCAGCTCATAGGTTAAATATTCGAGAAGCTAATATTAATAACACTTTCTGTGTGTGCCTTGATAAGTAAAAGACTAGAAATACTGCCTTAGAATCTGGTGACCTTCACTTGCTTTAAAGATGTACAAATATTTCCTTGAGATTAGTACATATACCACATCTCCATTTGGTACAAAGACTACATTTTATTTTCTGAGTTGCATTGGGCTTAATCTTACTGGTTTTAGCTTTGTAAAATCTCAAATGGCAGCATCCTGCATGAAGCTGACCAAAAATACATATGTAGAAATTTGGCAGCATTTGCTGAGCAAGTAATTTATAGCCCACATGATCATTATAGCACCAATGAGCAGCACACAAAATTAATTACCAGGAATGGGACTAGCCTCATCTGTAGGATTTAGCAGAATTTTTAATATAAGGCACCTATATTTAGTTTCTAGGCTGCGTATGTTGTAATTATCCTTAATCTAAAATAAAGGCAATAAGAAACTTTTCACTAGAGAAATAGTGGTAAATTTCCAGCCATTTTACCTCATTTTTAATAATCTGAACTCCATGATTATTTTCCTCTTGGAAATTCATTGTCCAGATGCCCATGAAGCTCCCCTTAAAGGTGGTTAAGCAATGTAATAGTATGCGGTGTTTATATGAAGCATAGTACTTTATAGTTAGTGAAGTGATTTCATACTCATTCTCTTATTTGGTATTTACCTAATGTAAGTAGGATAGATGATTATCATCCCCCATTTTGAGGGTGACAAAATGGAAGACAGAGCCTAATGACAGAGGCTTTTGCTGTTTATACTGCACTTTCTTTTTTTTTTTTTTTGAGATGGAGTCTCGCTGTGTCTCCCAGGCTGGAGTGCAGTGGCGTGATCTGGGCTCACTGCAAGCTCCGCCTCCCGGGTTCATGCCATTCTCCCGCCTCAGCCTCCCAAGTAGCTGGGACTACAGGCGCCCGCCACCACGCCTGCACTTTCTTACTGTATATGAAAAAGAGTCTATAGCTGTGTCCATCTTAGGGGACTAATTTTTCCTCCTACCTTCCCTTTTTCTATACTTGCTT
Organism: Macaca thibetana thibetana; assembly: GCF_024542745.1. Lineage (NCBI taxonomy): Eukaryota > Metazoa > Chordata > Mammalia > Primates > Cercopithecidae > Macaca > Macaca thibetana. The sequence goes on from NC_065578.1 coordinate 39,776,663, forward strand.
CTCCCTTGAAAGGCACAGAACTTTCCCAGAGTTCTCATCGACTCTCATATTATAGACTACTTATCAAGCTAATCATAAAGGGAGCAAACATACAGTCAAATTGAATTACCTTTAAAGTGTTTGTCAAAATAGGTGAACACAGTCACTTTTTGGAACAAAGCGTAGTACAAGTAGATAGATACAATTGAGCACTACTAGTGTTTTTGGGAAATCGTCTTTAATGAATCCTAAATTCACTAAGGTTAGATAAGTAGTTGAAGAATTTTTTTCCAAATAGATATGTGGTTAGAATTGTATTAGGTGTTCTGTGGTGTTCCTTAGCTATGCAAGTACACACTTTGTGGTACGTATTGAGGCAGCTCCCAAATTTGGGTTCTCATCTTGAGCCACAGAGATCAATATTTTTAGATGAATCATTGTGTTCTTTTTTTTCTTTTTGAGACGGAGTCTCTCGCTCTGTCGCCTGGCTGGAGTGCGGTGGCGCGATCTTGGCTCACTGCAACCTCGGCCTCCCGGGTTCAAGCTATTCTCCTGTCGCAGCCTCCTGAGTAGCTGGGACTACAGGTGCCCACCACCATGCCCAGCTAATTTTTGTATTTACTAGAAAATGGAGTTTCACCATATTGGACAGATAGTCTTGATCTTATGACCTCGTGATCTGCCCTCCTTGGCCTCCCAAAGTGCTGGGATTACAGGGGTGAACCACTGCGCCTGGCCCGTGGTGTTGTTAAATAATCAGTTGCTTTAAATTTCCTAGCTATGATTTATAATCCTTGCTTACCCCTAGTGAGGTGGAACAAAGGAATTCTGATTTCTTGGAGGAATGGCTGAATAAGATAACTTTATCACCATGTTCACAATGTAGCGATAGCTATAATTTTGAAACACTGCATAGAATTTAGCCAGGTGATTCCTCATATAAGTGGGTAGCTATGAAAACATCTCCAATAAAGGGGGCTGGGCTAAGGCTCTTCTTCTGAATTATAGTGAAAGAATAGAGTGACTTCCCATCACCAGGCCCCCAGAAAGTGAACTTGATCCTTTCTATCTCCACTCTTGTTTGGTAACTAGATGGCCTAGTCCCACTCCTCTGATGCAACTGCAGTTTAACAAGCTTGAAAACCTTAAGCTTTCTTGTTTAAGCTTTCTACTTTGAAATGTGTAAGAATCTGGTATCTTGATTTTTTTTGGAGTCCTTTTTTCAGAAGAGTGATCAGGAAAACTAAAGGTAAAAAGGCCTGGTGGATTTGTGTTCCAGGCTGAGAAAAGCTGTAGGTTCTTAAGTTTTGAGTTTTCTATTGTTATCAATTCTAAAGTAGAAGGAGATGATTTAATGAAAGAGCACAGAATTGAGAATCAGAAGACATGGATTTTAATTTCAGCTGTGGCATATACTTATCCTGGTGACTTCTGCCAAGTTCCTCAGTCTACCTGAATAAAGTATCTTTATTTGTCAGATGGGAATATTTGAACCTGTGTTGCTTATCTTACGTGTTTATGGTGAAAAACACATAAAATAATGTGAAACTACTTTAAAAAGTATAAAGTATGTACAAATGTAAGAGATTAGCATAACTATCTCAGTCACTTTGCACTCTTTGAAGTGATCTTTATGTTCTCAGTTCCTGACAGCTGTATACATGAAGGTAAGAGATTTAGGATTTGGTTGGCTTGGAAGATTTGTCTCGTTTCATGTCCTTTTCCTTTCTTTCTTCTCCTCTTTTAAACATTTAAATCAATGATAAAAGACACTAAGCAGAGGGAATAATTCACAGTGTGTCTGAATGAGCAGAATCCAGACAGCCAAATCAATACAGCCAAGCTCATATTGACATTCTTATAACGCCCTCTAGGTTTTTAATTGACAATTTTCTGCCTTCTCCTGTCCCCCCACCCCCCTGGTTTTCAGATGTATTAACTCACCAGCACAATCTTCTGTTTTTCAGTGGAGCTTATGATTAGATAATTGTCTACATTTGTGCTACATTTTCCAAAGTAGAACAAGTTTTTCTCTATCCCCGCTCTTGTGGCTCTTCCATTGGATTACTGCACAAAGGTTACTGCACAACTGAGCATAGGTACTTAAGGAATTTTCCCATTTGCCAGTTTAAAAGAAAAGCACCTAGAATGAGGCCAAGGATACTTGGGGTCTTAAAATAGTTCTTGTCCATGCATGGTGGCTCACGTCTGTAATTCCAGCAGTTTGGCAGGCCAACGTGAGAGGATCACTTGAGGCCAGGAGTTTGAGACCAGCCTGGGCAAGATAGCAAGACCCTGTCTTTACAGAAAATTTTAAAAATTAGCCAGGTATGGTGGCAAGCACCTGTAGTCCCTGCTACTCAGGAGGCTGAGCAGGGGAGGATCGCTTGAACCCAGGAGGTTGAGGCTTCAGTGAACCATGATCATGCCACTGCACTCCAGCCTGGGCAACAGAGCAAGACACTGTTAAAAAAAATTTTTTTTTAAGTTCTTGAGGAACCTGTGTTTTTCATTCAGTAAATGTGGATTGAATCCCCACTATGTGCAAGGCACGTTTGCATTGAGGATGTGTCAGAAACAAAATGATTATGTAAGACAAACTGGGGAAAAAATAGGAACATGAAAATTTTAAGCTTAAAAAATAATATGCCCCTTAAAAAAGAATATGTTACACAAGTCTGAAGCAAGTGAATATGCTAATTAGAGAAATAGATTTGATTGTGTGCCAGGAATGGTTTCTTGGGGAGAAAAAAAAATAGTCATCACTGATGAGTGAATGTGTAGACAGTATTGAATTTCTTTACAGTTGTACTGTAAAGGCAAGCTTCTTATCAGTGCTGTTGCAGAAGAGCCTTAAACATTGGTTTCAATCCATGAAATAGTCTGAGAAATTCCGGTTTTCCAGAACATGTTTCCTTCATGTTCACTTCAGGATATTGGATATAGAGGGAAGTGGGTGGAGCTCTCTTTAGAGCTCCAAACAGAATCTTTTGCTTGGACGATGGGGCCAGGTTGAGTGGGGAGCTGCCTGGACTCCAGGTTCCCTCTACCCTCTAACATAAACAAGATTCCTTTCACAAGACAAAACAGGCACATACTCCTAGCTTGTGGAATTCTGAGGTATCCAAGGAGATGGTGGTGGTTGTGGGGCTTTTTTGTTTTTTTTTGAGATAGGGTCTCACTCTGTTGCCCAGGCTGAAGTGCAGTGGTGCGATCATGGCTCATTGCAGTCTCCCAGCTCCTCGGGTCAAGTGATCCTCTTGCCCCAGCCTCCTGAGTAGCAGGAGCTACAGATGTGTGCCACCACACAGACTAATTTTTGTTTTTGTTTTTGTTTTTGTTTTTTCTTTTTTGTAGAGTCAAGGTCTTGCTATGTTTCCCGGGCTGATCTTGAACTCCTGGGCTCAAGCGATCCTTCTGCTTCGACCTCCAAAGTGCTGAGATTACAGGCATGAGCCACCATTCCCAGCCCAAGGAGACATATTCTAAGAATTTAAGGCTGGGCGCGGTGGCTCATGCCTGTACTCCCAGCACTTTGGGAGGCCGAGGCGGACGGATCACGAGGTCAGGAGACCGAGACCATCCTGGCTAACACAGTAAAACCCTGTCTCTACTAAAAATACAAAAAAATTAGCCAGGCGTGGTGGTGGGCGCCTGTGGTCCCATCTCCTCTGGAGGCTGAGGCAGGAGAATGGTGTGGACCCAGGAGGCGGAGCTTGCAGTGAGCCAAGATCGTGCTACTGCATTCCAGCCTGGGGAATGGAGGGAGACTCCATCTCAAAATAAGTAAATAATAAAAAATAAATAAGTAAAAATTAAAAAAATTTTTAATATGTTTTTGGATTAGTGTGGAGAGAAAACCTAGTATAGCTGTTGATCATTGACACTCCCAGGGATTTAAATTTGGCTCATTCCCATTTTCAGCTTGAGTTCTTTGCTTTTTTGGAACTAGTACATTTGTTCCAAATTTAATAGTTTAAAGGGCTTTAAAAATTATTTCCATGTTTATAAAAGAGATAGGAGAGCATCTTTCTCTATTTTAATATGTATTTCCATGCATCTGAAACTAGGCTTTTTAAAGAAATAGGTTAAAAACAAAGTAAGTAGTCTAAATTATAGAGAAAAAGAAGCTAGTTGGTCTTTAGTCTTGGTACCATATCTGGGACTCTTCAGACCAGTAGTTGGTGTCTTGTCCAGCTTCGAGCAGTCATGATGATATGATGCCATCTGGCATTTGTATGAATCTTGCTATTTTTTGAGGCCTTCTAACATGTGTTTTACCATTTGTGTGTTTCAGCTGCCCTGTGGGATATTGCTGTAGATGATAGAGAAGTTTCTAAGAAGTTAAGAAATTTGCTCAAGATCACAGTTCACCAGAGAGCTAAGAACCCCCAGGTCCAATACGTTTTATTTATTTATGTGTTTACCTTGTGCTTTAGTGCCCCCAACTGTTCACAGCTGAGTATTCAAAGGTGCTGCTAACCCGCCTAGAGACATGCAAAGGGGAAGGATAAAACAGAAAAGAAAAAAGAGTGACAGAGCTTAAATAGTGCAAAAAGTGGGAATGAGCAAGTTATAATAAATTAAGACAGAATTTTAGAGCTTTTGCATTTTGACTCTATCACTTATTGTATTGTGATCTTGAGCAAGTAACTTGATACCTAACCATCAACCTTATCTGTAAAATTGGAATAATATTGATAAATGTATCACTGAGCTAAATAAGGCTCAATTGAGGATGATGTATGTGGCATGTATTTTATGAACTCCAAAGCCCGTAAGTTGGCATCTTCGAAACATTCTTCAGAATTACACTGCTTATCTCTGCTGGACACACAAACACAAGATACTGCCAGAAACTGGGCAAGAGGCTATTTGTGAATCTCAGAAAGGACCTAGTAAGAAAATGATGCTTTGTTTTAGAATACAACTTAACTTAGGCTACAGGCACTCTTTCTGTCTCTAGCTCATGTCACAATTCCTTTTTGGGATCGAGGCCTGAAAAACCAGTTACTCATCATTCTTCCTACAAGGATTTATTTACTCGTTAGGCTGGAGGGTCAGAGAGACTAACAGATTCTTCTATGCAGCAGAGCGGGTCTGGCCCAGGTTAGTTCTAATTGAGGATGAACAGGTGAGGGAGGCAGGGGAGCTAAATAACAGTTGTGTGATCTAGGACCAGCTTCTCAACCTCTGGTGTCAGTTTCCCCATCAGTAAATCAGGGATAAACAAAACACTTAACAATGCTTTAAAACAAGATCAGAATATTATCTGAAACTTTTTCTTTTTCTTTTTTTTTTTTTTGTTTTTTTTTGAGACAGGGTCTTGCTCTGCTGCTCAGGCTGGAGTGCGGCGGTGGCGCAATCATAGCTCTCTGCAGGCTTGACCTCCCAGGCTCAAGCAATCCTCCTAACTCAGCCTCCTGAGTAGCTGGGACTATAGGTGTGAGCCACCATACCTGGCTAATTTTTTATTTTTTATTTTCTGTTGAGATGGGGGTCTCACTATGTTGCCCAGACTGATCTCAAACTCCTGGGTTCAAGTGATCCTCCCGCCTTGGCCTCCCAGAGTGCTGGGATTAGAGGCATGAGCTACCACATGTGGCTGAACCTTTTTCCTTAAAGGTCCAGATATTTTAAGCTCTGCAGCTGTATGATTTTTGTTGTAACTCTTCAACTCTACTGTTTAGCATGAGAGCAGCCATAGACAATATAAACTAATTAGGGGCTGGGCATGGTGGCTCACGCCTGTAATTCCAGCATTTTGGGAGGCCGAGGTGGGCAGATCACTTAAGGTCAGGAATTGAAGACCAGCCTGGTCAACATGGTGAAACCTGTCTCTTCAGAAATACAAAAATTAACTGGGTGTGATGCAGGTGCCTGTAATTCCAGCTGCTTAGGAGGCTGAGGTGGGAGAATCGCTTGAACCCAGGAGGTGGAGGTTGCAGTGAGCCAAGATCGTGCTGTTATACTCCAGCCTGTATGACAGACCGAGGCTTCATCTAAAAATAAATAAATACATAAATAATTAGGGTTGATGCCTTCCAGTGAAACTGTTTCTAAAAACAGGCTGTAGGCCAGATGTGGCCTGTGAGCTATAGTTTTTAGACCCTTCCTTGCTTTAGAATACTTCACTAAATACTTGATCTTTTTTCTCCATCATACAAAATACTGCTTGTGTTTTATTGGTGTCATATATGCAGAGATGGTTTAAGTTTGAGCATTCAAAGGATGAGGAAGAATGTGTGTGAAGTAAGATGTTATGTATCATTTTCTGTTCCACAGAAATAAGTTTTCAAATGTTCTGTTCATGCCTTCCCATCACTTTCATTGTTTATACCAGTTGCTGTGCCTTCATTTTTTTTCTAGTTATAGTACAACTATATTATGATCTGGCTCCTGTTTCAAAGATTATATTATACTAGATACCAAATAGAAAAATAGTTTTGTTTTTGAAGGAAAAGTGGCTCTTCTGCCAGTTCGAAAATGTGTCCTTGTGAACAGATCTTTAGGGAGAGCAGTGTGCAGCCACTTCCAAGCCTAAGTCTTTTAGGAAGCATGGTTTTCCAGTAGGCACTTTGAAAAGCGGCTTCTTCTTAAGACAGATGTACCCTCAAACGTCAAACTTGGCATTAATCAGAGTTGGGGAAGTAGAGCTATGTTATTCATTCTTGTATTATAGTAGTGAAGACTATTCAGTAGCCTTCCAGTAAATATGACCAGCTGGTACCCAGCTATGTGTGTAAGTAATAAGGTTTCAGGCACTAAGCGTAGTCCTTTCTTGCATGACTATATAAAAACTTTAGATGAGTTTAAACAGAGACTATTGAACCTTCTGTTCTCTCTAGTCACTTTGCCTTCCCTTGTATTCATTCATTTATTGCATCTTCAAGTAGTGAAGTGTAGGACTTCCCTACCAAACCACCAGACCCCTTTGGAATGTGTTCAGTATGCATCATTGCTGGAGTGGCTTAGTAGAGTGACTGACCCAGGGCCACCAGCTAGTAGGCAGCAAGCAGCCAGTACACAAACATAGGTCTTTTAATTTTCAGACCAGTTCTTCTTGTGAAATTTTCAATTTTAGATTGGTTTTTATTTTGGAGAGTATAAGCTTTCTTAAGGCTAGAAATGCTTTTTAGCTATTGTGATTGATAATGGCATAAGTCCTAAGGTCCATCTGTGTAAACATAAAAACCAAATTGTCTGTTAGTAAATAAATCCTACCCCCGTGTCCCTCATCCATCCATTTATTTTTATTAATATTCTTCCTTTCTCTGTATCTCTCATCATCATTTAAAATACAACATCTTACAAACCTTAGCTCATTTAAATGAAGAAACCTAGAACTAACCTCAACAAATACCTGAGCAGTACTGGAACATAAAATGCTTGTGATAGTGCTGCCACTAGAGCAAAATACAATAAAACTAACATCATAATAAAGAGAGTCACACAAATTTGTTGGTTTCCCAGTGCAAATAGAAGTTATGTTTGTGCTATAGCGTAGTCTATTAAATGTGCAACAGCATTATGTCTAAAAAATGTACATATCTTAATTTTAAAATATCTTATTGGTAAAAATGCTAATTACCATCTGAACTTTCAGCAAGTCATAAGCTTTTGCTGCTTGAGGGTCTTGACTTGATGATGATGGCTGCTGACTGATTAGGGTGGTAGTTGCCGAAGATTGGGGTGGCTTTGGCAATTTCTGTGTGTGTGTTTTTCTGTTTTGTTTTTGAGATGAGTTTTACTCCTGTTGCCCAGGCTGGAGTGCAGTGGCGTGATCTCAGCTCACTGCAACCTCTGCCTCCTGGGCTCAAGCAGTTCTCCTGCCTCAGCTTCCCGAGTAGCTGGGATTGCAGCCCCCTGCAACCACCCCCCCCCCCGGCCCCCCACACCCAGCTAATTTTTGTATTTTTAGTAGAGACGGGTTTCACCATGTTGGCCAGGCTGGTCTTGAACTCCTGACCTCAAGTAATCCACCCACCTCGATCTCCCAAAGTGCTGGGATTACAGTCTCCCATAGTGCTGGGATTACAGGCGTGAGCCACCGCATCTGGCCTGTTTTTTTTTTTTTTTTTTTTTTTTTTTGGGAGAGAGTCTCACTCTGTCACCCAGGCTGGAGTACAGTGTCATGATCTTGGCTGATTGCAACCTCTGCCTCCCAGGTTCAAGCCATCCTCCTACCTCACCCTCCCAAGTAGCTGGGACTGCAGACACATGCCACCACACCCAGCTAATTTTTGTCTATATTTTTTTGTATAGACAGGGTCTGCTGTGTTGTCCAGACTGATCTTGAGGTCTCAAACTCCTGGGCTCAAGTGATCCTCTCGCCCTGGACTCCCCAAGTGCTGAGATTACTGGCGTGAGCCACTGGGCCTGGCTGGCAATTTCTTAAAATAAGGCAGCAGTGGAGTTTGTTGCTTCACTTGACTCTTCCTTTCCTGAAAGATTTCTCTGTAGCATGCTTTTCTGTTTGATAGCGTTTTACCCAGAGTAGAGCTTCTTTCAGAATTGGAGTTTGTCCTCTCAAGTCCTGCCACTATTTTATGAACTAAGTTTACATAATATTCTAATGTTCATAGCATTTTCACTGGAGGTAGGTTCCATTTCAAGAAATCACATTCTTTGCCTTCTATAAGAAGCAACTCTTCATCTGTTAAAGTTTTACATGAAATTGCAGCAATCCAGTCACATCTCAGGCTCCACTTCTAATTACAGTTCTCTTGCTGTTTCTACCACATCTACAGTTACTTCTTTCACTGAAGCCTCGAACCCCTCAAAATCATTCAGGAGGATTGGAATCAACTTTAGACTCCTGTTAATGTTTATATTTTGACCTCCTCCCACGAATTTTGAATTTTTTTTTTTTTTTTTGAGACAGAGTCTTACTCTGTTGCCCAGGCTGGAGTACAGTAGCACGATCTTGGTTCATTGCAGCCCTGACCTCCCAGGCTCAAGTGATCCTCCTACCTCAGCCTCCCGAGTAGCTGGGACTATAAGCATGTGCCACCACACCCAGCTAATTTTTGTATTTTTTGTAGAGACAGGGTTTTGCCATGTTGCCCAGGCTGGTTTTGAACTCCTGAGCTAAAGCAGTACTCCCACCTTGGCCTCCCAAAGTTCTGGGATTACAGGTGTGAGGCACTGTGCCTGGCCATGAATATTCTTTTTTTTTTTTTGAGACGAAGTCTTGCTCTGTCACCCAGGCTGGAGTGCAGTGGCATGATCTCGGCTCACTGCAACCTCCACCTCCTGGGTTCAAGCGATTCTCCTGCCTCAGCCTTCCTAGTAGCTGGGATTACAGGCCACACCACCATGCCCAGCTAAGTTTTGTATTTTTTTAGTAGACAGGGTTTCACCATGTTGACCCAGCTGGTCTCGAACTCATGACCTTGTGATCTGCCCGCCCCGGCCTCCCAAAGTGCTGGGATTACAGGCATGAGCCACTGTGCCCGGCCTGCCATGAATATTCTTAATGGCATTTAAAATGGTGAATCCTGTCTAGAAGGTTTTCAGTTTACTCAGATCTGTCTGAGGAATCCCAGTCTATGGCAGTTGTATCCTTCTGAAGTGTTTTTATTTTTGAGACAGTCTCACTCTGTCACCTAGGCTGGAGTGCAGTGGCGTGATCTCGGCTCACTGCAACCTCATGCTTTGGCCTCTAGAATAGCTGGGACTACAGGCGTGCACCACCAAGCCCGGCTAATTTTTGTGTTTTTAGTAGAGATGGGGTTTCATCATGTTGGCCAGGATGTACTCACCTCGGGTGATCCTTCTACCTTGGCCTCCCAAAGTGCTGGGATTATAGGCATGAGCCACTGCGTCCAGCCATGTATTTCTTCAATAATAAGACTTGAATGTTGAAATTACTCTTTGATCCATGGGCTGCAGAATGGATATTGTGTTAGTAGGGATTAAAATACTAATCTCGGCCGGGCGTGATGGCTCACGCCTGTAATCCCAGCACTTTGGGAGGCCGAGACGGGAGGATTACTTGAAGTCAGGAGTTTGAGACCAGTGTGGCCAACATGGCGAAACCCCATCTTTACTAAAATTAGAAAAATTAGCTGGGTGTGGTGGCGCATGCCTGCCATCCCAGCTACTCGGGAGGCTGAGGCATGAGAATCGCTTGAACCCAGAAGGCAGAGTTTGCAGTTACCTGAGATGGCACCACTGCACTCCAGCCTGGGCGACAGAGCGAGACTGTCACAAAACAAAACTCTGATGGAGTTATACAAGGAGATTAATGTTATTTGTTTTTTGAGATGGAGTCTCACTCTGCTACCCAGGCTGGAGTTCAGTGGTACCATCTTGGCTCACTGCAACCTCTGCCTCCTGAGTTTAAGCTATTCTTCTATCTCAGCCTCCTGAGTAGCTGGGGTTACAGGTACCCACCATCATGCCCAGCTAATTTTTGTATTTTTAGTAGAGACTGGTTTCACCATGTTGGCCAGGCTGGTCTAGAACTCCTGACCTCAGGTTATCCGCCCACCTCGGCCTCCCAAAGTGCTGGGATTACAGACGTGAGCCACTGTGCCCAGCCTCCATCAGAGTTTTTGGATGACCAGATAGGTATATTGTTAGTGAGCAGTAATATTTTGAAAGGAATCTTTTTTTTCTGAGCAGTAGGTCTCAACAGTGAACTTAAAATAGTGAACCATGCTGTAAACATGTGCTATCATCCAAGCTTTGTTCCATTTATAGAGCAGAGGCAGAGTAGGTTTAGTATAATTCTTAAGGGCCCTAGAATTTTTGGAATAGTAAATGAGCATCGGCTTCAACAGGCATTGACTTCTCCTCTAGCTATGAAAGTCCTTGATGGCATCTTCTTCCAGTAAAAGTCCATTTTGTCTACACTGAAATTCTATTGTTTAATGTAGCCAGTTGCATCAGTTACCCTAGGCAGATCTTCGGGATAACTTGCTGCAGCTTCTTCGTTAGCACTTGCTGTTTCACCTTATATTTTTATGTTACAGAAATGGCTTCTTTGCTTAAACCTCATGAACCAACTTTTCTTTTGCAGTTTCCTCACCTCTCTCAGCCTTCATAGAATTGAGGAGAGTTAGGGCATTGCTCCGCATTAGGCTTTGGCTTACAGGAATATTGTGGTTGGTTTGATCTTCTGTCTAGACCACTGACACTTTCTTCATATCAGCAGTAAAGCTGTTTGCTTTCTTATTTGTGTGTTCACTGGAGGAGCACTTTTAATTTCCTTCAAGAACTTTTTCTTTGCATTCACAGCTTGGGTAAGTGTTGGGTGCAAGAGGCCTAGCTCTTGGTCCATCTCAGCTCTTTTTTGTTGTTGTTGTTTTGAAACGGAGTCTTGCTCTATTGCCCAGGCTGGAGTGCAGTGGTGCAATCTCAGCTCACTGCAACCTTCGCCTCCTGGGTTCAAGAGATTCTCCTGCTTCACCTTCCCGAGTAGCTGGGATTACAGGTGCCCACCACCACGCCTGGCTACTATTTGTATTTTTGGTAGAGATGGGGTTTCACCATGTTGGTCAGGGTGGTCTCGAACTCCTGACCTCAGGTGATCCACCCTCCTCGGCCCCCCAAAGTGCTGGGATTACAGGCATGAGCCACTGTGCCTGGCCCCATATCAGGTTTTGATGTGCTTTCCTTACTAAGCTTAATCATTTCTAACTTTTGATTGATTGATTTAGAGACAGAATTTTGCTCTGTCACCCAGGCTGGAGTGTGGTGGCACGATCATAGCTCGCTGCTGCCCAAGGGATCCTCCCACCTCAGCCTTCTGAGTAGCTAGGACCACAGGTGTGTGCCACCAAGACTGACTAATTTTTCTTTTTCTTTTCTTTTTTTTTTTTGTAGAGATGGTGGGTGTCTCTCTGTGTTGCCAAGCTGGTTTCAAACTCCTGGACTCATGCAGTCAGCCCTTCTTGGTGCCCCAAAGTTCTGGGATTACAGGCGTGAGCCACCGCACCTGGCCTTTAGTTTTTAAGTGAGAGATGTGAGACTCTTCTTTTACTTGAATGCTTAGAGGCCGTTGTAGGGTTATTAAGTGGCCTAATTTCAATTGCTGTGTCTCAGGTAATAGGGAGGCCCGAGGAGAGGGAGAGAGACAGGGGAAAGGCCAGTTGGTAGAGCAGTACCTGTGAAGCACAGTAAAGTGAAATGCAATAAAATGAGGTATAGTTGTAAAAATGATGTCATCTCGTGACAGAGGAAGATACGATCAAAATGCAGGTCACAAAAGTGAGTGAAGAAGGTATATGCCTTGGTCATAGAGAGATACTTGTTGACATGTTAAGTTGGAGATGCACAGGAATGGTTGGGAACTCAACCCAAAAAGCCTAAGGGCTGCAAGTTGGATTGGGGAACATTAAAGGGGAATGACAATACCAACATTATATTTGTTTCTCAGTCAGTACTGGGCTAAGATATATTTGTTTGCATTTGACAGTGAGAGCATTATTTTTAGGTAAAATGTGTCTTCCCAGGGTGGTTCAACTAGTGCATTGGGTCTTCAGATAATGTTATTTGATTATAGTATTGATGAAGAAAAAAGAAATCAGTTCCTGGCCAGAGTCACTCTCTGTGTGGAGTTTGAGCATTGTCCCCACGTCTGTTTGGTTTTTTCCCTCAGTACTCTGCTTTCTTCCCACATCCTGAATATGTGCATGTTAGGTTAATTGGCACATCTAAATAGTCTCAGCCTGAGTGAGTGTGTGCCCTGTGATTGAATTGTCCAGGGTTGGTTCCTACCTTGTGCCCTGAACTGTTGTGATAGGCTTCAATCATCTGCAACCCTCAACTGGAATAATTAGAAAAATAATCATCTTACTTTTTTTTTTTTTTTTGAGACAGAGTCTCGCTCTGTCTCCCAGGCTGGAGTGCAGTGGCATGATCTTGGTTCACTGCAACCTCCGCCTCCTGGGTTCAAGTGATTCTCATGCCTTAGCCTCCCGAGTAGCTGGGATTACAGGCACCTGCCACCATGCCTGGCTAATTTTTATATTTTTAGTAGAGATGGGGTTTCACCATGTTGGCCAGGCTGGTCTTGAACTCCTGACCTCAGGTGATCCTCCTGCCTCGGCCTCCCAAAGTACTGGGATTACAGGTGTGAGCCACTGCACCTGGCCTTTCTTTTTCCTTTTTTTGGGGGGTTGGGGGAGACGGAGTCTTGCTCTGACGCCAGGCTCTAGTGCAGTGGTGGTGCAACCTCGGCTCACTGCAACCTCCACCTCCCAGATTCAAGCGATTCCCCTGCCTCAGCCTCCTGAGTAGCTGGGACTACAGGCGCGCACCACCACACCTGGCTAATTTTTTATATTTTTAGTGGAGACGGGGTTTCACCATGTTGGCCAGGATGGTCTCAATCTCCTGACCTCGTGATCTGCCCACCTCGACCTCCCAAAGTGCTGAGTTTACAGGCGTGAGCCACTGTGCCTGGCCCTGGCCGTTGTTTTTCTTAATCTTTATTAAATGTATGTATAGCTCATAGTTATTTCAGTGTTTAATATTAGAAGTGTCTTGATCTTTATTTAGAAGTTTGGTGATGTTTTTGTGACCAGGAATATGGCATAGGAACTAACTCTTATTTATATCAATTAGACTTTGGTAAAAAAGTTGGTTTTGTTCTGTGTTTGGCTTAAGTTGCAGTTTCCAAGAGCCTATCGAAGACATTAAGGAGGACTTACTCTGCTTTTGGAAGCAGCGTTGGTCAAGAATTGGGTTTCATTTTAGGGGAGCTTCCTGTGGTCTTTTTCCCTTGAACAGTTGTGATGTTAGGTTTTTAAATATTATCTCCCAACAACATCTGTTTGGTTTTAGTTACCTCAAAGAGCTGTATTGTGGGTTTAGGCGTACTATGAAAGAGTTTAGTATAGAGAATGAAGTGCACGCCAAGGAATAGAGAGCTGAACTAAAGTCTAAAGGTCCTGAGTTTCAGAAACCAGGTCATATTGCAATAAACCTTAGATTTCTTTTTATTTATGAGGTTGATAAATTTTGATACATCCTGTTGTTCCATGCCCAGGCATATCACTAAGGGAAGATTTGGCAGGCATGGTACCTGGTTGAGAGCAAGAGCTTGAAAGATTTCCAAGACAGCTTTAAAAGAGGAACACTCTGATTTTGCAATGTTTTGAAAACTTCCGAGGTTTCATTTTTTCTTTAAGAATGACAAAGAGTAACTGGATATAAGAGTAACACCTAGATTGCCCACTCATTAGTGGTCTGATTAAATCATCTCACTTCTGCATGATTTTCCCCTTATCTTCTTGCTAATGGATGGCCAGGCAGAGATATTTATCCTCCTCCTACTTACCCATTGTCATTAATATTTCAGACTTTGCTAATCTATCCTGGTCACTTTTCTGAAGTGGTTCTGACTTTCAAAAGATTTACACTTGGGAATAGTATGCACCCACATTTCCAGCCTTTAAGTCTGCCTTGCAGCTTCCAGGACTGTCTTAGATGTTTGTGTGTGTGTGTCCTTTCTGTCCTCCCCTTTTATTTTAAATCTACTTTAGTAAGTCAGTTTCAGGTAGATTTCTGATTGCAGTCTTGCTTTAAAGTCCTGGAGCTCATTTATCATTTAGTCTAAGCTTCTGGAATAGCTTGTATAACCATTTCCTTTGGTTAGGCAATTCCAATAAGTATTTCAGGACCAAGCTTTCCAAGATGCCTTTTTTTTTTTTTCCTGAAAGGCCATAGCCAGCATCAGTCTTGTCCCTCCTCTTAGGGGTAATTATCAGACTGTGTGCTAGATATTGGGAGGGATCCAGAGAGATGAATCATATGCAGATCCTACTCTCAAGGAGCTTGTATAGCAGGAGGGGAAATAAGACATACACATTGATGTGTACATCATACAAGGTATCAAATACAATGAATGATTGTACAAGGTAATGTGGTGAGGACAGAAAAAGAGGTGCAGATCGGGGCTCCTTAAGGCTCCCAAGGGAGGGAGCAGTTCCAGAAAGCAATAGAGAATACTTCGTGGCGAGATAGCAATTGAGTTGAGTGCTTGTAGTCCCAGCTACTTGGGAGGCTGAGGTAGGAGGATTGCTTGAGCCCAGGAGGTGGAGGCTACAGTGAGCCAAGATGATGTCACTGCACTCCAGCTTGGGTAACAGAGCGAAACCCTGGCTCCGAAAAAAAAAAAAGAGAGAGAGAGAAAGAGAGAGTAGTTTAACATAGAATGAAGAGGATCCTGGAATGAGTCTCTTCTTTCTTTTATTTTTTATTATTGTAATTTTTGGGGGGCAGGGTCTCCCTCTGTTGCCCAGGCTGGAGTGCAGTGGTGTGATCATAGCTCACTGCAGCCTCAAACTCCTGGATTCAGGAGATGCTTCTGCCTCAGCCTCCTGAGTAGCTAAGACTTACAGGTATGTGCCACAATGCCTATTTAAAAAAAAAATTTTTTTTTTACTCTTCTTTTTGAGATGGAGTCTTGCTCTGTCGCCCAGGCTGTTGGGCGGTAGCATTATCTTGGCTCACTGCAACCTCTACTTCCCAGGTTCAAGTGATCCTGTTGCCTCAGCCACCCAAGTAGCTGGGATTATAAGCATGTGCCACCACGCCCGGCTAATTTATTTTGTATTTTTAGTAGAAACAGGGTTTCACTATATTAGCCAGGCTGGTCTTGAACTCCTGACCTCAAGTGATCCTCCACCTTAGCCTCCCAAAGTGCTGGGATTACAGGCATGAGCCACAGCCCCTGGCTTAAAAAAAAAAAAAAAAAAAAAACCTTTTTTTAAAGACAGAGTCTTACTGTGTTACCCAGGCTAGTCTCAAACTACTGGCCTGAAGTGGTTCTCCTGTCTCAGCCTCTGGAGTTGTTGGGATTATAGATGTAAGCCACAGCACCCAGCCTCCTCTTACTTTTAAATACTTTCTTTCCCTTATTATCCTAGAAGATGAACCCATGGGCTTGTAGATGTTGTAAATGGACGACTTCTGTAGCAAAATCAGTTTATTTGCAATTAATGCATTAAGATAAGAGGTGGTGATTAAGGTTGCGTTATTTATTTATTTATTTATCTATCTATCTATTTATTTATTTATTTATTTTTGAGACAGAGTCTCGCTGTGTCACCCAGGCTGGAGTGCAGTGGTGTGACCTTGGCTGACTGCAACCTCCACCTCCTTGGTTTGCAACCCCCACCTCCTTGGTTCCTGAGTAGCTGGGACTGCAGGCATGTGCCACCACAGCCAGCTAATTTTTGTATTTTTAGTAGAGACAGAGTTTCACCATGTTGGCCAGACTGGTCTCGAACTCTTGACCTCAGGTGATCCACCAGCCTTGGCCTCCCAAAGTGCTGGGATTACAGGCGTGAACCACCACGCCTGGCCTGCTTTATATATATAATTTTAATTGTTGGGTGTTTTTAAAGCTCCATGCAAAGAATGGATCTGCTTTATGGAAAGCCTTTTGACTAAAAGTACTCACTTTTTCCAGGAATTTACATTAACAATTTATGTTCTTCTAAGAGACATTACTAATAATATCTGCAAAGGTGTTAGAAAACATGCTCCAAACCTTTTTCTCTTTTTTCCTTGTGAGAAGATCTTATGTCCTTCAAAGGAAGATTACCTTTGTCTTTTGAAGTCAGGAATTTATAAAAAGAGTTTGCTGGATGGAAAAACCATAAAGGCCGTAACTCTAAAACCTAATGTAAAGAAGAACAGTTAGAGCTGTCCAAAGATGGGAAAGAATGTCTTACCACTAAGCCAGTTTCCCGGAACTCGAGTAGGGGGCCCTCAAATGTAAGGCAATTGACCACTTAAGATAGAATCACCTGGGGTTGGGCAGAGGTTGAAGAAAAGCTGCGAGCATCTTATAAACAGGTGGGCCTGAGTGTCTCCTTATGTCTTTTTTTTTTCAGTCCTAAACTTCTGTGATGCAGTAAAATGTAAAGGATATTATTGACTTGTATTTTTTGCATTTACCTATTTGGGATTTCTTAATGTAGATAGGCTTCTCAATTTTAAAACTTAACCTTTAATACATTTTCAGTTCCAAAAAAATTTGATAACTTCTGTTTTGTACCTAACTTCCACTACCACAGCATGTGGCTCTGAGCCAGCCACAGATTCATGATCTGTTGACTAAACAGATGTTTGGAGGCTGATCATGCCTGCACATCCGTAGTTGGGACAGTTCAAAATTTAAAAACAGACTGCACAGATGGTTCTAGACGTGCTTTTTGAATTGTGTACCTTTGTAATGTTTTGGGGGGATATCAGAGGACAGTCAGAATTTGTTACCAGACTTTTAAATTGTACAGATCTTTGTACTCCAGCTAAACCTACTCATCCATTAGCAAGTATACAGAGATATCATCCTGGCAATTGCGCATCTTTCTCCTTTGACCTTAGCAGTTTGCATGGCAGATTGTGCCAAGATGAGGCCTGTCCAGGGACCCATGCAATAAAAGGTTAGATTCTTTTAAAGTTTTTTGATAATTGTTTTTATTTCCAGAAAGATATTTTTGTTTGCCCCATTTAAAAAGGTTAAATTGAGTCACTCTCTTCACTTTCATGAGTACCTTATAGGAAACTATTAATAATGATTAATAACTAAACTACTTTAGATTACCTTAATTTGTTGTTGTTGTTGTTCTTAGTGTATCTAAGGGAGTAGCATATAGGCCATGTGTATGTGGTGATAAATGAAAATGC
The DNA here is from genome assembly GCF_024542745.1 of Macaca thibetana thibetana. NCBI lineage: Eukaryota > Metazoa > Chordata > Mammalia > Primates > Cercopithecidae > Macaca > Macaca thibetana. The sequence goes on from NC_065578.1 coordinate 39,794,291, forward strand.
AGGGGTCTTACTTGGTTATTTAGGACTTAAGATTTTATCTAGTCATTTTCAACTGTGATCGAACACTTCCCTTTAACTCCCTTCAGAAACTCCAAGATCATATTGTATCCCAGGTACAAGAATTTCTGTTCAGCTGTTTGTAGGCCTCCACCACAAGAAATTGGCTCCAAACCTATTCCCATTACATCATCACCCACTAATGTCATTACACCAGAATGAAATCTGTTTTGAAGCTTGTATTTTTGTTTTCCTTCCCTTTCTTTCCCCTCATTATTTCCTTTAGAAGGGAAAGGGAAGAAAAAAAAAGAAAAAAAATCAGAGACCTGTAAACATTTAACAGTGAATTGGATATCCCCACAGGCTAAACCTAGAGTTGTCAGCTTTCATTCCATTCTGCTGTGATAGGGTGTTCTGCTCAGTGTGTATCCACATGGAGCCTGGAAAGTAACAAGTCTAGTCATGTGACAACTGGCTTTGGTGCTTGCTTTCAGCCCCTCAGAATTAGTTCCTAATGACTCACATAGTTCTCTGCCAGCATCCCGTCACTGGTATGTTAAACCTTTTCAAATAATTCCTCAGAATAGAAATTCTTAGGAGAGCACTAAATTTCTCTGTTCTTTGTGTTTAAACTGTTCTTGCACTTAAATATTTGCCAGATAAGCGCTTAAGACATTATAATACAGGTTGAGTATCCTTACTCTGAAAATCTAAAATCCGAAACTTTTTGAACGTTGACATGACGCTCAAAGGAAATACTCATTTTGGATTTTGGATTTTCAGATTTGGGATGCTCAACCAGTAAGTATAATGCAAACTTATTCCAAAATCAAAAAAAAAAAAAAAAAAATGGACTGGGCTTGGTGGCTTACGCCTGTAATCCAAGCACTTTGGGAGGACGAGGCAGGTGGATCATCTGAGGTAAGGAGTTTGAGACAGCCTGGCCAACATGATGAAACCGCATCTCTACGAAAAATACAAAAAATTAGCCAAGCTTGGTGGCAGATGCCTGTAATCCCAGCTGCTTGGGAGGCTGAGGCAGGAGAATCACATGAACCTGGGAGGCGGAGGTTGCAGTGAGCTGAGATTACAACACTGCACTCCAGTCTGGACAACAAGAGCGAAACTCTGTCTCAAAAAAAAAAAAAAAAAAGGCCGGGCGCGGTGGCTCAAGCCTGTAATCCCAGCACTTTGGGAGGCCGAGATGGGCGGATCACGAGGTCAGGAGATCGAGACCATCCTGGCTAACACGGTGAAACCCCATCTCTACTAAAAAATACAAAAAATTAGCCAGGCGAGGTGGCGGGCGCCTGTGGTCCCAGCTACTCGGGAGGCTGAGGCGGGAGAATGGCGTGAACCCAGGAGGTGGAGCTTGCAGTGAGCTGAGATCTGGCCACTGCACTCCAGCCTGGGTGACAGAGCGAGACTCCGTCTCAAAAAAAAAAAAAAAAAAAAAAAAAAAAAAAGTCAAAATCCCAAACACTTCTGGTCCCAGGCATTTCAGAATTTCACGTAAGGGATACTCAACCAGTGTTATCTACAGTTATACAGTTATAGCTGATATGGGGATCCTTATTCATATCTTCCCTCCTTTGTCACAAAGCAGTTGACTAAATGCAGGTTCTAGCCCTCTTTCTGTATCCTAATTTTAATTCTTTTTTTTTTTTTTTTTTTTTTTGTGATGGAGTGTGGCTCTATTGCCCTGGCTGAAGTGCAATGGCATGATCTTGGCTCACTGCAACCTCTGCCTCCTGGGTTCAAGTGATTCTCCTGCCTCAGCCTCCCGAGTAACTGGGATTACAAGCATCTACCGCCATGCCTGGCTAATTTTTGTATTTTTAGTAGAGATGGGGTTTCACCATGTTGCCCAGACTGGTCTCGAACTCTTGATCTCAGGTGATCCACCTGCCTCGACTTCCCAAAGTGTTTGGATTACAGGTGTGAGCCACTGCACCTGGCCTCTGCTTTGTTTTTTTTTAACTGTCTTTAAGGCTTCCAGTTGCCAGTGTGCTGTGTTAGGCTTTATGTTTAATAACATGGTTCAGGTTCAGGAAGAACTGGCAAGTAGTTTCATTTCAGAGGCTTCATGTTACCTACACAGTTATTGGCCTCATGTCCTTTGAGGCAGATTTGCCTGAGATTAGAAGGAATCATCATCATCAGGAGCCCCAGAGAAACGGGACCACAGTGTCTAAAACAAAAGAAGAAACCTAGCACACACACTCATTTTTTTAAGAGACAGAGGCTTGCTGTGTTGCCCAGGCTGTCTTGGAACTCTTGGGCCCAAGTGATCTCCCTGCCTCACCTTCCTGAGTAGCTGGAACCACAGGCATGCGCCATTGTGCCCAGCTTGGCTTTTATCTTTTAAGACTCTGGGTTTACATTTCTGTACAGTACTAATCACTGGGGACTTTTAATATAAAAATTTGCTGAAGGCTGTGGCATGGAGTATGAGAAGCCACAGAGAATTTGAAAAAGCTTTGGAGTGAATGGCATTGAAAATTATGGGCTAGACTAGGGCAACAAAATACTTTCCTCACCCCACACCCATGTAAGAAGTTAAAAGTCCTTGATTAACATTAGGATTTCAGCTTACATTTCTAGCAACTTTTGATTTTCTAGTTGGAGCTCTTTAGCAGTCTCTATGGTATAAGCTAGATAGAAGGAAAAACTTTCCTACCAATGTTTTTAAGATGTAAGTCTGTGTTAAAATCTTTTTAGTATAATTATATACCTTATCAAACTGAAAAATTGAATAGATTCATAAAAACATCCACAAAGATACAAATGCCTAATCTGGACAGAAAGTCTGACTTTATTGTTTCTAATGTGTCTTATGTATATGTTTATTTTCAGTTGTCACGATGTCCACAGAAGGAGGATTTGGTGGTACTAGCAGCAGTGATGCCCAGCAAAGCCTACAGTCATTCTGGCCTCGGGTCATGGAAGAAATCCGGAATTTAACAGTGGTGAGGAAGAATGAGAAACTTTTATTAGAAACTTTTAAAGAGTATAAGGGCTATGGGAAATTAACCAAAACTCAGACTAAAGCATTTTTAATTTCAAGCACATTTACGAGGCATAGTTCATCCCTGACCTGTGGGTAGGAAAATGAAAACATTTGCCTTCTGTGAGGTAACTGCAAGAGTGTCTTTTATATCTCAGTGGTCTTCCATAAGCATGTGGTGTGTAGTGGATACTTTGACTTGGAGGTAGTTTAATGTGAGGCATATCCTTTAGGACTTGTAGGAAAACAGAGATCTCATCTTCCTTCTGTAGCTCTAGCTCAATTTCTTAGGCCTGATTTAATGGTCCTGCCACATTTCTAGAACTTGGTAAAAACTATTGGACAATTTATTCAACAACAAATCTATTGTGAGCCAGAAACTCTTTCCAAGTGTTAAAAAGATACACTTTGATCACTGTTTCTCAACAGCTGCATTATTGACAGTTTGGGTTAGATAATTCTTTGTTCTGAGGGGCTGTCTTATGCATAACAGCATGTTTAGCAGCACCCCTAGCCTCTATTCACTAGATGCCAGTAGCACCCCTACCCGAGTTGTGACAACCAAAAAATGTCTCCAGACATTGGGAAATGTGCCTGTGGGCAAAAATCATCCCCTGTTGAGAACTACTGACTCACAATAATTAAATATAACCTTGACCTGTGAGGAGCTTACAATCTAGTAATTACAACCAGACTCATTTAGTCAGTAGGTATTTATTAAGTACTTACTGAATCAGGCACACCGATGAGTCCTGAAGCAGTAAAAGTCAAGGAGCACAAAGGACATAGTGCTTGTTTCTTTCTGGTTAAGTTAGGTAAGGGTTTAAGTAAAGGGAACATTTTTGTTGAGTCTTAAAATATGAGTAAGCGTTCACCAGATGTGAAGGATGGGAGGGCAAAGACAAGGGCATGCATAAAGGCATGGAGGCCCAGTGGGGAGGGCCTTATAGTTAGAGGAACATCAAGACATTCAGAGTGCCTGAAGGTTACTGTGTGTTTAGTGGAGGTTGAGGGAAGGAGTAAGTATGTGGTGTGAGAGTGGTAGTGGAAGGTGAGGCAGGTTAGAGTTGGAGTATTTTCATAATACAGTTGTCATGTCCTTAATGAAGAATGTTCATTAAGGTGTCATTTTAGTACATACTGAAGGAGTTCCCTGTGTTGGCTATGTCATTCCTGCCCTGGAAATACTAGTATCCTGGCAGAGCAGACACTGGATTCCTTCCTTATGTAGAATTAATGTTGCAGTTGCTTAGGGTTAGTGACCTTTACCTTCTGACGTTACAATGTCAGTTTATTCATTCACTCAACAAATACTTATTATGTACCAACTAAGGCTATGCTAGATACTGTGGATATGGTAATGAACCAGACAGACAGGATCATTGCACTGAACCAGACAGACAGGATCATTGCACTCATGGAACATATATTCTGATGAGACAGGCTAATAAACCAAGTAATTAATGGAATGAAATAACTTATTATGATAAATGCCCACTGACTTCAGGGATGAAAAGTAATTCATGTTTTGGATATAGCTCTGGGTCACATTTGTTTATATGAAGAGTTTTCAGCAGTTGAACTTGGCTTGGCCTTTCTCAGACTGGCCTGGGTTCAGAGTGGATTTCCACTGAAAAGTCATTGTTCCTCTTCTGCAGTCTAAGGTAGTAGTTTTCTAAACTGTCTCAGATATAAAAGAGAAGGTAGGGAGAAATGAAACTATAAAGTCAGAAATGGGGTGTTTTGTTCATATTTTAGGGGGATAATCTCATGATTACGCTTATCAGCTTTTGGTGCTGGGGTCAGCTTGGTCTAAAATGAATGCTCTCCTGGGGTGTGGTGGGACTAGGCCAATCGAGCAAGTCTGTGCCGCAGCTTGAGCCGAGAGGCATAAATCCAGGATTAGGCAAGTGGCCAGATAAACTCTGGAGGTTTAAGCTCAGCACTTAACTTTTCTGTTTTGTTGGACTTTGATTTTTTTTTTTTTAGTTGTAGTAAAACAACACATAAAATTTCGCCCCTTATCCATTTTTAAATGTACAGTTCAGAAGTGTTAAGTATAATCACATTGTTATGAAACTTGAGAATTTTTTCATATTGCAGTACTGAAACTGTGCACTCTCTAAACAACCACCATTCTGATTTCTATGAATTTTACTATTTTTGATACCTCATAGAAATGGGATCATATCGTACAGTCCCCTACTTACGATGATTCTACTTAATGTTTTTTCCACTTTACAGTGGTTAGAAAGTGATGTGCATTCAATAGCAGTTGTACTTTGAGTACCCATTCAACCATTCTGTTTTTCACTTTCAATCTACTATTCAATAAATTATGAGATACTCAACACTTTACTATAAAATAGGGTTTGTGTTAGATTATTTTGCCCAACTTTAGGGTAATGTAAGTGTTCTGAGCACATTTAAGGTGGGCGAGGCTAAGCTATGATGTTTGATAGGCTAGGTGTAGTAAATGCATTTTCAACTTAGGATCTTTTCAACTTACAATAGCTTTATCAGGATGTAACCCCATTGTAAGCAGAACAACATATGTATTTGTCTTTTTGTCTTACCTTATTTCACTTAGCATGTCTGTTGAAGCATGTGACAGGATGTCCTTCCTTTTTTATCTTTTTTCTTTTTTTTCCTTTTTGGAGATAGAGTCTCACTCTGTCTTCCAGGCTGGAGTGTAGTGGTACAATTATGGCTCACTGCAGCCTCGACCTCTCAGGCTCAAGCAATCCTCCTGCCTCAGCCTCCTGAGTAGCTGAGACTACAGGTGCATGCCACCACACCCAGCTAATTTTTGTATTTTTCTGTAGAGGCAGGGTCCCACCATATTACCCTGGCTGATCTCAAACTTCTGGGCTCAAGCAATCCTCCCACCTCCGCCTCCCAAAGTGCTGGGATTATAGGTGTTAGCCACCATGAGTGGCCTTTGTTTTTTTCTTTTTTAAAGAGACAGGGTCTTACTCTTTTGTTCTTTGCTGGAGTGCAGTGGCAGGATTATAGCTCACTGTAGCCTTGAACTCTTGGGCTCAAGGCACCCTGTCTCCTCAGTCCCCCAAGTAGCTAGGACTCTAGTTGTGCACCACCGACCTGGCTAATTTAAAAAAAAATCTTATGTAGAGATGGAGGTGTCACTGTTGCCCAGGCTGGTCTCAAATTCCTGGCCTCAAACAGTCCTCCTGCCTTGGCCCTCCAAATTACTGGGATTACAGATGTGAGCCATCATGTCTGGCCTATCCTTTTTTTTAAAGGCAGAATCATACCCTGTTGTATGTATATACCACATTTTGTTTATCTGTTCATCTGTTAATGGACATTTGGGTTGGTTCCACCTCTTGGCTATTGTGAATAGTGCTACTGTGTTACATGAGTGTGCAAATACCTCTTCAAGACCCTGGGCTTTGATTTGTAACCTGCTTGGTTTACAAGTTTGATTGCCAACAAAGCTGATCATGATGCTGACCAAATTTTAGTACTTAGACTTTTAGTCTATCGGAAGTTAAAAGAGAATTACTTTGAGGGATTCAGTTTTGGTTCAGGTTTTGTGTGTGAAGAGAAAGAAAAGTAAAGAGGAAGTTGTCTTTAGTCATTCTTGTATTGGTGACTAATTAAAATTCTCCTATGTACTTTTGAAAGGGACTCCTAGACCTCTGCCAAGCTATGTCTTTTATATCAGGTGCTTAGAACAATGTCTGGCATATAGTAGGTGCACAATAAATATCTGAACAAACTAGACTCCACTTCAGGTTTAGTGCAAAGCAATATCAGTTCCATGTTTGAGTGTAAGAATGCAATCCAGTAAAGTCAAGGTAATTTTTTTCCCTTTGTATGACTCTTATTTTCCCCTCTTCTCAGAAGCACAACACGTGATGGCATCTGCTTCTCTGACTGCGCTGCTGCCTGTGTAACATGACCAAACATTTTAGCATTTAACCTGTGCCTTTCCAGAACTCAACAATACTTAAAACCAGACTTCCTCAGATGTGTCAGAGCCTCTTAGGTTGACACCTCAAAATATCTAACAGATTAAAAAAAGAAAAAAGAAAATTCCTTATGTTTAAACTACCCAATCATAAGTAAAACTTATGAGAATATTCATAAGGTGTGATCTCAGACTGGGACACAAATTGTTCCAAAAAGAAGTAATTGAAGTTTGCTAGATGATGTATTTCATGATGTGTTGGAAACACTGGCCTCAAGTCCTTTTGGTCTGAGTCCTGTAAAAGCAATTTATATCTTTCATTTTAGCTTGTTCTCTTGACTCTTAAAAGCTCTGTAATTGTCTGTAAATCCAGGTGGTGTTCAGCTCGGATTGAAATTAATTAAAAACCATACCAAGATGATTGTTTCCCGGAGTGATTGTGTAAAATACTATATTCCTGCACAGCAGAGCTCTGGGAACAATATGTAACAGACTTCTTCATGTTGAGTTTTGCCCCACTGGGCCTCTTTGAAAATAGGAAAGAGAAAGCTAACTTTGTCTTTACGGAGGTGAGTTGGGGGCAGTTGGGCAACGAAACTGAATTTCGAAAAGAAAAATCTAATTCTGTACTTACTACTTTACATCCCATTCAGCCTTCAGTTTACTGTAATTCAGTGCCTAGGTCACTTTCTTTTAATTGGCAGTTTCATCTTTTCATTCCTCAGTGCCTTCTGATTGGGTGATGACATTTCTAACATCACAATCAAATCAGATAACTGTTTAAACAAGAACTTGGTGGTGAAGGTTGGTGGACTGTTACAAAACAGGACCTGTGCTGTGTGAGCCAATCCTGTAGAGCAGTGCTTCTCAAACTTTATTGTCTGTATGAACCACATGAGGGAGGATCTTCTTAAAATATTGATGCTGATTTAGTAGGTTAGGAACGGAACCTGGGATTCTGTTTCTTTTGAGTTCCTAGGTGATACCATTGCTGCTCCAAGGACCTTGCTTTGAGTAGCAGGGCTATAAAGCAGTAGTCCTTAACTCTCACTTGGATCATAGTCACAGGGGAGTTTTCAAAAAACATGATGCCAGTACTCTACCCACTAGAGCAGGGGTCCCCAGACCCTGGGCCATAGACCTGTATGGGTCCATGGCCTGTTAGGAACCTAGGAACTGGGCTGCACAGCAGGAGGTCAGTAGCCAGTGAGCAAGCATTACCGCTTGAGCTCCCCCTCCTGTTAGATCAGCAGCGGCATTAGATTCTCATAGGAATGTGAACCCTATGGTGAACTGCACGTGTGAGGGATCTAGGTAGCACACTCCTTATGAGAATCTAATGCCCACCCTGCCCATCCTTGGAAAAATTGTCTTGCACAAAACTGGTTCCTGAGGTTGGGGACCACTGACCTAGAGTTCCTGATTCAGCTGGTCTCCAGGAGAGAGCTCAGGCATCTTGTTTTTCAAAAGCTTTTCAGGTGATTCTAATGTGCAGCCCCAAGATTGAGAATCATTGCTTTCACAAGGGTTGAGAATCTTGACTTGCCAGAGTGCCTGACTGGGTAGGCCTGGAAAAGATTTCTCTTTATTATTTGAAACTCTGGATGTTCTTTAGTGCAGCCCAAGATCCGCTGACTTTTCTTTGGCTCCAAACTCTCATTGAGTGAATTCAGTTTTGAATTTGTCTTGAAATGCAGCAGTTTCAGATGACAGCATTTTTAACATAGTTCTTTGGTAGTTGTCAGGAGCATGAGAATGTTCTGAAAGATAATCTGCTCTTCTCCTTACTGATGTAACTCCCAAAAGTAGGGGGGAAAAAAGTATGTGTCAGCTGTTCTTCCAGTTGGATCAGTATCAGGAGAAGGAGTTAAGGAGTTAAATGTTACTCCCTTCAGTTACATAGTAGCCAGTGAAGTGGGGAGCATGAATCCAAGTTTCGGGGGCCTCAGTCTACTGTTTGTAGAGGGCCTCCTCTTTCCAACAAGCTTATGGTAAATCCTTACATGTAACTAGAAAGCTACAATAGGATTAATAGAAAACTGGGTGATTGTCAACAGGGTTGAACCATACACACACCTCAAGATCCACTTTTACACACTGCTCCTTGAGATCTCAAGGTTTCAGGAACATGGAAAAATAGTTTGTCACAAATAAAAGCTTTGGGAAGGAGATTAAAGCAGAGCTTATTATAAATTTCTGCCGCATTTTACATCTCTGCAAGACGGGAATGATCTCTTGATCCTTGACTTTTGTTGCTTTTGATTAAAGAATAGAAATTGAAGGAGTAATATTTTACTCTTTCCATTTGGGGAAAGAGGTCTTTTTTATCAGCTTTGGGCTTTAGTTCAGTAATCATGGAACATTCTTGTACAAATTATATTTAAAACCAAGCCAAATGAGAGCACACTTGCAAGAGAGCTAAATCTATGATCATCTTGTGCTGTATGTATCAGCCTGGGAGGCTTTCCAAAGGAATGATCATCCCTAGCATTCTCTTTGGCATTTCTGTGTAGTGTCATCATCTTCTGTGATATGCCACACAAGAAGGAAGACCAGTGGTTGATTTCTGGGATTAAACTTTAAAAAAAATCTCTTAAGGATCTGGCTCCAACCCAGTATCCTCTTTCCTGCTTCTCCCCTCTGTACTCAGGTCGTAGATCTAAAACTTAAATAGACTATGATTTTTTTGTATCTCTGTCTTTGTTGTTCTGTCTGAATAACATTCTCATACTTTTTCAACAGGCAAATTCCCAGAATCCCTTAGACACAGTTCAGATGTCATCCCCTTTGTGGAACATTTCCAATCCCTCACTCTCCCTCCAGCCCCACATTGCTAGCTGTCCCTAGCAACGTGTCCTTCTTTGTGTCCCCGTGGGATTTTATATCCCTCCCTTCCAGTTTTGGATAGGGGATCATAATGTTTTCATGTGACTGTCTCTGACAAACCACATGCTTTTCAAAGGTAGGAGTAGATGTGTATTTTTTCTTTCTTTCTTTTTTAAATAGTAATGGGGTCTCACTATGTTGACCAGGCTGGTCTCAAACTCCTGGCCTCAAGCAATTCTCCCATCTCAGCCTCCCAGAGTGCTGGGATTACAGGCATGAGCCACCGTGCCTGGCCTACATGTGTATTTTTGCATAGTAGTAGGTATCTTACATTTACTATCTGTTGAGTTGCTTGAATCAGTAAGTGAAAGAGCAAGGGGAAAAACAAGAATAGAATGAATCTGTGCTACTATTTCCTTTTGTTGAAATTTTAATAAACTGAACTTCTAAGTCCCCGTTACTCCAGGGTTAGTTTTAGTAGAGGCTTCATGGAAAATGTTGATACCTAATTTGGAAAAGGAAAAGATGAAAAATTGGTGTTTGAAGTTTGTAGAGCAGAGTGGTAGCCAAGCAGCTTGTTGGGTTTGCGTGGAAAAATTAGATGTCTTGGTGTACATTTTATCCTAATAGATTCTCTTCTTTCTGTAATCGTAAAATAGGTTCTGGGAAGACTGTTGATGGTTTTCCAAAATAACTTTTTTGACATATATTTGAGATTTTCTGTTGGTCTTGGAAAAGAAACTTCACTTATGCTTGTTAATTACATCTAATCTCAAATAATAGCTGCTGCTTCCATAATGTGATGATGCAAATTTCCAGGTGAGCATATTGGGTTTAGTGAGTCATATTTCAGACCACTTATAGAGTCAATCATTTGACACCTAGTCCAAGTAGAGATTTTGCTGATTTTAGCTAATATCTGCCTTTGCACCTTTCTCTTCATTGCAGCTCAGAAACTCAAAATTGATTTTTTTCCTAGAATTGCATCCATCATTGGGCATGCGTTTAAATACCAGTAGTTTCCAAATAAAACAAAAAAGGGCTTAAATCTCAAATTATTGAGTAGTGCTGGTCAAAAGCCCTTTACTAAATTATATCCACAGTGAAGTTATATGGTCCTCCCCCACTCCAGGCTTGTTTAAGAAAAAATAACACAGCTGTTCCTAAAAGGCAGCTGATAAATTCACTCTCATCCTTTTTCTGTACTCCTCTACCCCCACTTGAAACAAATTTTGGAGACAAGGCCATTGCTACTGTGATGGGAAAGGAGCTCTCCTCCCCAATTTCTGTTGACAAGTTAGTGCAAATATCAGAAATAGCCACTGTCAGCTGTGAAGAACTGTGGGTCACTGTGGTCAAGTGCCCCGGCGTTACTGTTACAGTTTATCACTGAATGGAAGAAAGAACTGGAACTTTAGAGGAATAACCCTGAGAAATCTCATTTTAATCTGCATATTGCAGACTGGTAAACTTACTTGGAAAAAAAGTGAAGGCGCTCATAATGTCCCTTTATGTGCTGACGAAAACAAACAAACCAAAAAAAACAGATATTGCTTGGGGCTCCGTTTCATGAGGGCACTGTTAGAGGCCATCCTAAGCTTTTTCTAAAGCCCACTAATTCTTTGAAGACCTGCATATGTTAAGAAGAATTTTGCTCTGGAGCTTGTATTTTCTTCATTTCATCTGTACCTCCTCTCCCGACTTCCTGAAGAGAGGGATTAAGCCAGAGTGCTTCCTGCTGCCTGTCATGCTTTGCCACACTGTTGATTGTGCCCACCATTTATGCATCTCTTGTTGTTCATTTCAGAAAGACTTCCGAGTGCAGGAACTCCCATTGGCTCGTATTAAGAAGATTATGAAACTGGATGAAGATGTGAAGGTGAATTCACATTCATTTTTATTATTTCTTATTGAAGCTGAGTGATGGGTAGGTTATTGTTCATTGCTCTAGAGCTCAAAGTTTAATTAAACAAGAACACACAAAAAATTACTGTCTGTTGCTTTGTTATTTGATTCCTGTTTAAAATTGTTAAGTGAGCCAAAATTGAGCAGTTTTGGTTACTATATGGATCATCCTGAAAATTAAGGATATCCTGGGTTTTTTAGATGTTGAAAAAATAGTAGTTGTTGGTTTTTGTTTTTTCTTTTTCTTTTTTTTTTTTTTTTTTTTTTTTTTTTTGTGAGTTTTACTCTGTTATCCAGGCTGGAGTGCAGTGGTGTGAGCTTGGCTCACCGCAACCTCTGCCTCCCAGGTTCAGGCGATTCCCATGCCTCAGACTCCCAAGTAGCTGGGATTACAGGCGCCTGCCATCACACCCAGCTAATTTTTGTATTTTTTGTAGAGACGGGGTTTCGCCATGTTGGCCAGGCTGGTCTTGAACTCCCGACCTCAGGTGATCTGCTTGCCTTGGCCTCCCAAAGTGCTGGGATTACAGATGTGAGCCACCGCATCTGGCCTTTTCTTTCTTTTTGAGACAGGGTCTCACTCTGTCACCCAGACTGGAGGGCAGTGGCATAATCATGGCTCACTGTAGCCTTTACCTCCCAGGCTCAAGTGATCTTCCCACCTCAGCCTCCCAAGTAGCTGGGACTATAGGCACATGCCATCATGCCTGGCTAATTTTTAATGTTTTTTTGGAGCAGGGGACAGGATCTCACTGTGTTGCCCAGGCTAGTCACGAACTCTTGGACTCAAGCAGTCCTCCAGCCTCGGCCTCCCAAAGTGCTAGGATTAGGCATGAGCCACCATGCCCAGCCGGTATCTCACAGTTCCTTTCACAGTGTAGCATATACGTGTATCATCAAGTCAACAGGACATGCCATCATCTTAGCATCTTATATAGTTTGTTGATCTGAACTCTTAAGAAATTTTTGATAATGATATTCAACCTGCTCTAACTTTTTGATCTGTGAGTTTCTTTTACATGAATAACACTTGTGAGAGGGTTTGCTTGGGCTTGGCCATTTCTGTATTCCTAGGAGTCCATCTCCATTATAGATCTCAGAGAAAGAGGAACTCTGTCTCTTTACCACTCAAAATTAATAGTCTTTTGTATTTTCACAGAAAGCTAACAATTGATAGCAATTTTCCTTTTTATTAGCTCCTTTCTTCCTCACAGTAGCCCTGTGAGATTTGATATAACAAGAATTATCAGTTCCGTTTTACAGATAATGGAAATAGACACAAAGAGGTTAAGTGACTCACCCAGAGTGCTAGGACCAAGATCGCATTTCCCATCTGCTGCTGCTTTAACTCCAGAGCTCTTTCTGTGATTGTAGCCTGCACAGACTACCTCACCAAAGGTTTAGAACCTTGTTTGACCAAGAGCTTCAACTTTGAAATCAGACACATCAAGTTTATATGGCTTGAGCACTTCCTATGTGCCAAGTCCTGTGCTGGGTACATATATTATCTCATTTGATTGCCACAATAAAACTGGAAGGTTATCCTCTTTTTCAGTGTGTGAAAAACAAAGCCCAAAAGGATGGGAAGCCTGCAGTTTTACCCAAATCCATTGGCTTTCAAGCTCATTCTCCTTCTCCATATTGTTTCTCCTTAGATTAGAACCTAAACCCTGCCACTTACTGGCTCTATGGCTATGGGCAAGTCACTTCATCTCTCTTAAACCCTAGTTTCTTTGAAAGGCTATTATAAGGGTAAGAAAGCACCTTGCACAAGGTTTGGCACATGGTAGGTGCTAAATAAGTATTCTTTCTCCCTGTTCCCTGCTTTATTCCTACTCATGAATTTATTTTACCTTGGAATCTCTTGAGCATACCACCTCATTTTTTGACCCTTGCCCCATAGTCCCATGCCAGGCAATGAGGCAAGAGACAGACTGGTTTGAATGACTTGCTGGTGATTGACAGGGAGGGCCTGTGTCTGTTACAGATGATCAGTGCAGAAGCGCCTGTACTCTTTGCCAAGGCAGCCCAGATTTTTATCACAGAGTTGACTCTTCGAGCCTGGATTCACACAGAAGATAACAAGCGCCGGACTCTACAGGTATTATTGCAGACTTAGATTAGGAAAACTGGGGTAAGCAGCCACCTTTGCCTGTTCTCCTGCGTGGCTTTGGACCAAAGATTGTTCTTTAGGCCTCTATCAAGCTGACATGTAATTGGCATCTCCACTGTTGGGAGGCAGACATATTTTCTAGCCATGGTGATTGTGTTTCTCCACCAAAAATCTTAATTCTCTCCTGGTTTTCACAGCTTAGTGACTGAACTCTTTTCCCTTGGTGAGCCCTCACTATAAACAGAGGCTCAAGTGATAGAGTATTTATCTGTTTCCAGACGTAAACAACTTCTGCTTGGGAGCCTTGAGAGATTCCAGGAAAGGACGGTTCCAGGAAGTATTAGCGGTCTCACTAGCTTCATTAGGCGTTTTGTTCCTTGTCTGCCTTCCTGGGAGTCCTCTTCTTCTTCTTCTTCTTTTTTTTTTAATTTTAATTTTAACCCAGCAAATCCACATACATACTGTATGCAGAGCCCTTGGTCATTGACTCTAGAAACCCTCACCCTATAGCCAAGCCCTGGCTTTTAGAGGAAAGGTTTCCCAGATACAAGAAGAAGGGTGTAACAAGTATAAAACAGTGGCACTATTTTAACAGTGAAGCCAAGAAAATAAATTGTTTTCTCTTCTTGTTTCCCTTTACCTGCAAAGTAGAAAATACATGTGTTTATTCATTTATTCTAAAAATACTTAACTGAACACCCACAATGTGTGCCAGGCACTTCTCTAGGCTCTGGGGATTAACGATACACAAAACAGACAAAAATCCTTATCTGTGGGAAGCCTTCGTTCTAGTACAGCTTGTCAATGCAGCTTAAAGTTAGGATTTGTGTACATTACTATATGAAAGTTTTAAAGCAAAAAAAGGAAAAAATACTGAACTCCAATAAATGATATGCATGTTGAAGTCACAGAATTTATGCTGCCTTGAAGTTAGTCTGTGGATCCAGAGAGATCCAGTTAAAACTCCCTTCAAGATCAATTCAGATTAGAAAATAAAATAGGTGGCCGGGCACGGTGGCTCATGCCTGTAATCCCAGCACTTTGGGAGGCCGAGACGGGCGGATCATAAGGTCAGGAGATCGAGACCATCCCGGCCAACACAGTGAAACCCCATCTCTACTAAAAACATAAAAAATTAGCCGGGCGTGGTGGCGGGCTCTTGTAGTCCCAGCTGCTCGGGAGGCTGAGGCAGGAGAATGACTTGAACCCAGGAGGCAGAGCTTGCAGTGAGCTGAGATCAAGCCACTGCACTCCAGCCTGGGTGAGAGAGTGAGACTCTGTCTCAAAAAAAAAAAAAAAAAGGCAAAACACTTGGACAGACCTTCAGAAAAAAAGATAAACAAATGCCCAATAAACCCATGAGAAGGTGTGCAACATCATTAGTTGTCAGGGAAATACAAATTAAAACCGCAGTGAGATACTGGTTTATACCCACTAGAATACCTAAAATAAAAAAGACTGACAATACCACAGTTGGTGAGGAAGTGGAGTGTCTGAAACTCATATATTACTGGTCAGAATGTAAAGTGGCACAGTCACTTTGAAAAACTTTTGGCACTTTGTAATAAACATATCCCCCTACTCTGTAACCCAGCCATTTCACTCCTAGGTATGTACCCAAAAGAACTGTAGCCATTCTTATATAAAAATGCTCTTAACAACCTTCTTTATACTACCTCAAAACTGGAAACAACTCAAGTGTCCATCAATATAGGAATATATAAACAAATTCTGAGGTATTAATGAAATGGATTCCTCCTCAGCAATAAAAAGAAACAAACCATTGCTCCATACAACATGGATAAATCTCAAAGATACTATGTTAACAAAAGGAACCAGAGGGAAAAAATTACATAGTGCATGATACAATGCATTATTACTACCACCTATGGTGATAGAAATCAGAGTTGTGGATGCCCAGATTTAGGGGAGTGTGGGGAAGGATGTTGACTGGAAAGGGCTAGAAGGAACTTTCTATATTCCTTTTTTATTTTTTGAGACAGGGTCTCACTCTGTGGCCTAGGCTGGAGTGCAGTGGCTCAATCACAGCTCACTGCAGCCTCGACCTCCTGGGCTCAAGTGATCCTCCCACCTCACCCTCCCAAGTAGCTGAGACTACAGGTGCGTGCCACCATATCTGGCTTAAAATTTTTGTTGTTGTGGTAGAGATGAGGCCTTCCTATGTTGCCCAGAGCTGGTCTTGAAACTCCTGGCTCAAGCAATTCTCCTGCCTCAGGGAATTTAAAAAGCAAAGTAAAAATTTTAGGAAGACCAACTTAAGCATATCTATGTTTCCAAAATACTCTAGAACATTATATGTTGGAGATGTTTATTATTTTTCTTTTTCCTCTTATTCCATCGGTAAATGAGCCATTTAGATAGATTGAGTAGGTGACATCAAAAAATGCGACACTATATTGTAGTCATCTTAAATGAGTCCTGGCAGTCTTAAGATGGGCCCTGCTTCTGTTGGAAGGGTTTATCATCAAGCCGGTGGTTGGCAAGAAGGGTGGATTAGAGTTTTGCATTTCAGAGGCTTGGGGCCATCACAGATACAAGGGAAAGAAAAAAAAAGAAAATTTCCATCCTCTCCTGTTTTGTCTGATGAGTCACCTTTTAAGGTGTGGTATATAGAGTTTGCTAAGGATTTCTGTTAGTATGTTGACATTTTCCCCAGCATTTTATTATAAAAAATTTCAAACATAAGCAAAGTTTACAGTGAATACCTGTAAACTTACAACCTAGATTCTACCATAAACATTTTACTATGCTTATTTTATTCCCATATCTATTTATCCCTCTATCCATCCTTCCAAGTAGTCTGTTTTTAAGTGCATTGTAAAGTTTACTTTGCCCAAATACTTTAACATGCATATCATTCACTAGAGTTCAGTGTTTTTTCTTATTGTTTTTCCTTTTGCTTTAAATCTTTAGTAAAGTACACAGATCTTAACATACATAATATGTTGGGTTTTAGTAAAAATCTTTTAATTTTATTATTCAAAGAAAGGAAGTATCACACTTGGAGAGAAACCCCCATTAGAGCAGGTCTTGGTTTCAGTATCATTAGCCATCTGACTCCTATGTTGTCTGACCTCTCCTGCTGCTGTTCATAGCACAGACTATGAATACCAGAATTCTCATAAGCTACGGTTTTTATTTGGGAATTCAAAACTGCAATGATAAACCCATGGTTTAAGCATTGCAATTGGGAATTCCCAAATAAAAACCGTAGCTTGTGAGAACTTAGTGTATACAGATCCAGTGACTTGAAAATGTTGCAAAAAGTTGTTGAATTAGGATTTTACCTAAGAAATCCAAAATAGATTATAACTACTTGTGAACCAAAGGGAAAATATTATTTAGGGCCTTAAAAGGATTATAAACCTAACTTTGCTAACCCACAGAATGACCAGAAACCTACTAATTGAGATTACTAAGTTTATAATTTAAAAATCGCGGGGAGAGGATCAAGCAGGAGTAGCAGTGGTTGGAGGCTCAGATATCCCATTTTAGAGTGTGAGTTACATGTATCTCTTTCTTTTTTGTTGATGATTGTCCACCAGGTCTGATCATTTAAAGTATATGAGTTTGGCTGTGCTTATTTCAGCTGTAGACTTGCCCATGGGTGTTTAGTTTGGCTTAAAACTCATCTTACCTTACTTGGAGGTATAAAGCCAAGTGAACTAGTTTCTCCCCAGGCTAATTTTTCACACCACTTTTCTTTGTTACAGAGAAATGATATCGCCATGGCAATTACAAAATTTGATCAGTTTGATTTTCTCATCGATATTGTTCCAAGAGATGAATTGAAACCTCCAAAGCGTCAGGTGAGCTGTGAAGGCATTGCAGTTGCTGCTGACTGAAGAGCACTTTGCATACTGGTGTCAGATACGCTCCTTCTCGTCTCTCAGCACAAGTCATTTGCTATTCCTTTTGCTCCTCGTTTCTAGACCAGATTCATTCTGAACATATCCTTCTGTTACTCATTTCTGGATACTTTTAACTCAGTGCCTCTGAAGTGGTGTTTCAGTGAAAATAGACAAAATGAAAATGAAAGACTTTAGTTACAAATGGTAAAGTGAAGCTCATTTCAAGGTATCTTAGGAAGTCTATCAGAGCTCTTCATCTGGGATGGAAGAATATTCCCAGAAAGTTATAGATTTTAGATTTTTAAGAAACAGCTTCTCTGTGTGCACAGTGGTATTTGGAGTGAATGGACTGTGTTTTCTCATCCTTTATGTTGTGGTTCTTTATATCTTTATATAGTGCCCTGACTACGCACTAGAATCACCTGTTGGGGTTTTAAAAATATCAGCACCCAGGCTGTACCCCACATCAGCTGAATCAGAATCTCATGATGGAGCCCAGGCATCAGTACCTTTTAAAACTCTCTGGATGCTTTTAATGTGCAACCAGATTTGAGAACCACCACTTGAGCTGTTTTCCAAGCAATCACAAGAAAGAATGTGAATGTCTCCCTTCCCCTCTCTTCTGCCTGCCCCTCTCCAAAGGTCACACTAGTTGTTTTTTCAGCACCTTGGGTGCCTATAGCTCTTAATTGTGATTGTAATAGACCTCTGTCCTTTAGAGCTCATTGTTTTAAGCATGCAGATTGCATGATTCACTAGGTGTAGTAGAGACGCTTGGGAAATAGTGGCAGAATCTCACAGGAGCAAAGCTGGGCCTTGTGCTGCTTGCTTTGTTATATGAAACTTTATTTTTAATGAATTATTTCATAGTATATTATCCTTAGAAGTAGTCATTCAGTGACAACCATTCTCCCCATCCCAGCCTGTATTAATAGCCAGCCAGAGAAAGTCTAGGAGAAGTGGCATCCTAATCAACATTTGTAATTCTGACCCTGCATGAGGGCCTTCGGATTAGCAAGCCCTCTGTCACCTCCTTACTAGAGTAGGGTGTGCCTTACTGCGTCTCCGTTCTTTCTGGGCAGTCTTCGCTACTGTAAACATCCTTGACTGGAAGCTGTAAGGTGTTCAGAGGAGCTTTCAGTCGGATGTTTACAGCGGCAGGCTGCCACGGTCGTCCCCAGCTACGCATCGGCTTTGAAACATTGCAGGTTTGTGCCCACAGGCTCAATTCCTCCTCTTGGGGGTCCTTCCCTCCTCTCTAAGCAGTCACAGCAACAAGAACTCAGGCCATTTCTCTTCCTTCAGAACAGAGAGTATCATATACCTGCTTTCCTTGTTGAAATTGTTTTCTCCTTTTGTCTATCAGAAGCCCCCTTTAAAACAAGATGGTGAACTCTGTGATGAAATCAGGCCTTGCTCACTCTCATTGTGCTAAGTCCTTGTTTTCTATGGGCTGCCTGCTGAATACACTGGCTGGAGAGAAGGGTCACATCCTGTCAGTTCCTTCAAATTCCTCAGTGCTTCTGGGTCTCTCGGGGTGTCACACAGCTCCTTATTCCATCTTAGCCAGACTCGAAATGCTGTGATCCATCTGCTTTTAAAGTGTGTTTAGCTGAAACAGCTTCTTGTTGCTTGGATTTAGTTCTTTGTAGGTGTTCAAGCCATTGATTGGCATCGTATTCGGGACAGCTGCTGCCTGGCCTTTGAAAGGTTGAGATTGCTGAAAGCTGGCCTGAAATTCTAAGATAGCATTTTTAATCCTCTGTAGACACGAAGTTTTCCCAGGCTCCAAATTGGCTGGCACCTCCTGAAGTCCTTTAAAACGCCTACTCTCCAAAACCCACCCTTTCCGAAGGAGGCAGCAGTTCACTCTTGCTGCTAAAAAGAATGTACTTTTTTCCAGTCAGGGCTGACTGCACAACACTGTAGAGATGACCCTAGGATGCGATGCTGCTCTTCTCTGGCACTGTTCATCAGTCTCAGCTTCTGAAAAGATTCCAAGAGCAAGCCCTCTAGTTGGGGAGGCCACTCTAAAGTTGAGCAAGTGCCCCATTCTGGATTGATCCAGTCATTAAACGATTGTTCTACCACTTGGGACAACCTCCCACTGCTGGGATAAGGAACTAGCCAGAAATATTGAATTGTGAGTCCTAGGCCCTGACTTCTCAAAGATGCTTGGGAGTTTCGCTTGTTCTTCAGAGAAGCAAGTAAAGATTATTTGAAAGTAGTAGGTAGGTGAGGCCTGACTTCTGCCCCACTAAAGCTATGAGTTGAAAGTTCCTGCCCATTGAAATGTCATTATCTTTTCACCCATTTCTTTAAACCAAGCATAATCATTTCCTTGCTAGCTTGACTTCCACTGGCAGAATGAGTCTTCATAATGCAGAAGAGCCTTAGATATGCCTTCTTCCATTTCATTGATTTGAGAACAGTTGTGCCTTGTCCTAACAACACAAACCTAGGTGCCTCCACTTGATTCTCACAGCATCCTAGATATTGTCTAGTTCATAAACAGTTTAAGAGGATTTAGTAAGCAGCATAGGAGGAGCTCTTTACCTGCTCTCACAGTTTTTGGCAAGAGGTATTTTGGGTTCTGGAAGGGGTTTTTAAAGGGTTTGCTTTTTGTCTGACAAAAAGATCATATTCAATACTAGATCAGCTGTAGTCGGGGATAACTGGAGACTAAACAATCACAGGTCAGGGCTAGAAAATGCAGGTGTCTCCCTGCTGCCTAGCTTCCTACACAGATGGTTCTAGGACTTTCAGTCCTGTATACCCTCTCATTACCCGAGAGCTTTTCCAAGTTAGGTCTGGATTTCAGTGATTTGTATTTTTTGTAAAATAAGAAAGGAGATCTCAGTGGAACCCAAGTACCTTGAACCTACTTCAACAACTTTGCAAAGAGCAGTTGGCCTCTGTTTCTTGGCTGCAAAAGGTATCAGTATTTTAGCCTTGCCACAGCCAAGACCTAGTTTGCAGGCTGACATTTATTTATAATGATGATAAGTTGGGGTTGAAATGGAGTTGACGTTGCCATTTTTAAGTTGTTGTGGAAATTGAGACCTAGATGAAAATAAAAGGGAATCTCCTTTTCCTTCTGCCTCGGCATAATCATATTGAGGGTTAAAACTGTTTGTGTCTGAAGCACAGAATATATTAACCTAGAAAGTCAGTTCATACATTAACTGAGAAACGCAGAATATTACAGGTATCTCCCTAAGCTGGATAGATGGCTGTCAAGTAACCGTGTCATGCAGAGACCCATGTTTCTCAGGGGCTAGATACTGGCAATCCTAGTTTTAGTGTCCTGGCCCCCAGTCATCAGGCAAACAAAGGATACTCAGCTCTGTTCCACAGGGGACACCAGCTGCTTCCCCACACTGTAGCCACAGAGTCCTAGAGGTACCAAAAGAGAGTTTAGAGACTACTTTTTTCTATTGGTAACAACTGTTGGGTTTAAGAGAATTTGTCATACCACCAACTTAGATTCAGAGAAGTACTTTCCTGCCTCTGTCTGCCTGTCTAAATAAATCCATTCATCATTCAGCAAGCACTTATTGAGTGCCTACCTGGGAACGCAGGGGATAGCAGAGAGCAAGAGGGAGCTAGGCTTTGCCCTCATGGCACTTACATTTTAGTAGAACAGTTAATTTGACATGAAAGTGCAAAAGTGTATACTATGAGGACAGTACTTTGGAAGCACAGTTCAGGGCACCTAACATAATGTTGGGAATGGGGTCAATACCAGCTTTGTAAATGTTACTTTGGGGAGTTTGAGGCAGCCCGCAGGGTTTGTGTACTTCTAAGAAGTGTCTTTTCCTCTTTTCTGGAACATGGCAAACTTTGCCCTGAATAAGGACATGAGTAAATTTAGCTAATATTTTTACTCAGCCAGCCCAAGTGGTTCTATGTTTTTATTGTTTTTGTTGTCCCAGGCAGGGGCACCATGTGTCACACAGGTCACTCCGGATCAGACGCCGTTCTGTGTCAGTGGTCAGGGGCTGACCAACCCTGGACCCTGTGGGCTATAACCATGCTGTAGTGTGTGTAAACATCCTACACTCTCAGCTGTGAGCTCAAGGTGGCTGGGAGAGGGTTGTTTACTCCTTCTGCCATGGAAAACATCAGCTGAAGAAGGAACAGTCTCCACTCCGCAGATCGGACAGAATGCGACCTCCCTAATCAGCCAAGGCAGTACCCCAGCGGAGAGCTGTCCATCAGGCCCCCTGGGTTGCGCTTCTGTGGCTAAGTACAACCAGAACCAGATGTGACACTGGATAGACATGCCCTCCGTGACCACAGAGCTTTCAACAAGCTGTGAAAAGCTGGGTACTTGCCTACCAGTGCTCTCGATCCTGAAAATTTCAGCTCAGGAAAAGCCCTGTTTCCCATTAACCTGTTCTGTCCCCCTTGAAGTGGTGGGGATAAAATGAGAAGAGTGCTGCCTGTTTGGGAGATTGGGACCAGGCCTGAGAGGCACGATGTTTGGGTAGCATCTTCCCAACACGTGCAATTAGCACTGTTCTCAGATCACAGGCCTTGACAGCATTTACTGACAAGCACTGCTGGTGCGTGGTTTTTAGTTACAGTAATTATTTGCCCGTTTGCAACTTATCATGCAATGGGTGATTATTTCGTACTTGGCTATATGTTTTGTGAAGCCTATAGGATCTGTTATTTTTAGTTTGATTTAGCATAACTGGTCTCTTTGAATTCCACTTTCCTTTGGCTTCAAATGTGGAGAGCTCAGCATTCAGCAGGCAACTGCACATAGCCTGTTTGGGGGAAGAGTGGAAATTCACTGTGGCGGTTGCTGAATCGGTTCTTTTTCTCTTACCTGTCTCTCTTTCCACCCAACAGGAGGAGGTGCGCCAGTCTGTAACTCCTGCCGAGCCAGTCCAGTACTATTTCACGCTGGCTCAGCAGCCCACCGCTGTCCAAGTCCAGGGCCAGCAGCAAGGCCAGCAGACCACCAGCTCCACGACCACCATCCAGCCTGGGCAGATCATCATCGCACAGCCTCAGCAGGGCCAGGTCTGTGAGCTGCTGAGGATGCCCATCCAGCAAGACAGTGCCCCTTAGGTTTTTGGATGGCCAGAGCTTGATGAGGGCAGAGAGGCAGCCGGATCATTAGAGAGCACTGGATTTAAAGTCTGGAAACGGGAACTTTTCCCCAGATTCAGCTACTGGGGTGAGATGTCACCCTAATCTCTCTGGACCCTGTTTTTCTCAAAGGTCAAATGAAGAAAGTGTAGTGGACAGTATGTTCTCCAGGATCCCTATTAGCTCAGAAATTTTAGGAGAGAAAAAAAATGTCTGAAATGCCTTATGAAGAGTAGTGGGATCTCTGTAGAGGTACTAAAGTGAACTCCATGCCTGCTGTCTGTGTGTCTGTGTCAGAAGTGGAATTTGTGCCCTTAAAAGGAGAGATTAGGTATCATTGCCAGTTTGCATACTCCTTCTCCCCGTCATTTCTGTGTCCCATATTTGTGTCAAGTGACCTTCTCTTTTTATGATAGTAATCAGAGGACTCTTTCTCTCCCCAGTAGTATTGTTGAGAGCAGTAGCATTCATGTTTGTTGGGGGTCATGTGAGGCTGCAGAGAACTCTGTACTGTGAGCTCTGAATCCAAATTCTCTGTCAATCATTATTTATTCATCAAACACTGAGCATCCTCTGAGGGTAAAGTCCTGTACTATGTACTGGGGATACAAGCATGAATACAACAGTCCTTATTTTCAAGGAATTCACAATTTAGTTGGGGATACAAATACTTAAAGGTTGTACCTCCACGTGGGAATGTGTACAGGGTGTTAGAGGAACACATCAAAAGAAGTACCTTGGCTCAGCGTAGTGGCTCATGCCTGTAATCCCAACACTTTGGGAGGCCAAGGTGAGAGGAACCCAGGAGTTTGGGTTACAGTGAGGTAGGATCATGCCACTGCACTTCAGCCCAGGCAGCACAGCAAGACCTCTTCTTTAATTAAAAAAAAAGGCAGGGACATGTGGTGGCTCGTGTGTAATTCCAACACTTTGGGTGGCCAAGGCAGGGGGATTGCATGAGCCCACGTGTTCAAGACCAGCCTGGGCAACATGGTGAGAGACCCTGTGTCTACCAAAAAATCAGAACATTAGCCAGCCATGGTGGCATGCACTTGTGTCCCAGCTACTTAAGAGGCTGAGTTGGGATGATCGCTTGAGCCAAGGAAGTCAAGGCCTCAGTGAACTGTGATTGTGCCATTGCACTCCAGCTGGGGTGACAGAGCAAGCTGCTGTCTCAAAAAAACAGTGTGTATATATATGTATGTATGTATATGTGTGTGTGTGTGTGTATATATATATATATGAGGATGAGTAGCTAAGAAAGATGTGAAGGAGATGGTCAGATAATGTTCCTGAAGGAAGTAATATGAGTCTTAGGGAACAGTGGAAATTAAAGCGGGAAAGGGTGGTATTGCCAGTTGAGGGCACAGCATAGGCAAAGGCTTAGAAGTGAAAAACAGTACAGGGAGCCATGGGAAAGTAGTCAGCATAGGAGACCATCTAGGCAAGTTTGAAAAGATAGGTAGTGAACACATCCTGGACAGCCTTGTGTATTCTAATAAGGAGCTGAGTTTGCCTAGAAGAAAAAAAAATGGGGTGGAGGTAGATGGATTGATTGATGTTTTTTTAAAGATAGGTTCTCACTTGGTCACCCCGGCTGGAGTAGCACAATCATAGCTTACTGCAGGTTCAAACTGCTGGGCTCAAGCAATCCTTCTGCCTCAGCCTCCCGAGGAGCTGGGACTCCCAGGCGTATGCCACCACACCTGGATAATTTTTAATTTTTTTGTGGAGATGGAGTCTCATTAATGTTTCACAGGCTGGTCTCGAACTCCTGGCTTCATGCCATCCTCTCACCTTGGCCTTCCACAGTGGTGGGATGACAGGCATGAGCTACCATTGTAATTATGATTTGTCCAGGTGCAGTGGTTCACACCTGTAATCCCATCACTTTGGGAGGCCAACGTAGGCGGATCACAAGGTCAGGAGTTCGAGACCAGCCTGGCCAATATGGTGAAACCCCATCTCTACTAAAAATGCAAAAATTAGCCGGGCATGGTGGTGGGTGCTTGTAGTCCCAGCTACTCGGGAGGCTGAGGCAGGAGAATCTCTTGAACCTGGGAGGCGGAGGTTGCAGTGAGCTGAGATCATGCCGCTGCACTCCAGCCTGGGTGACAGAGCGAGACTCCGTCTCAAAAAAAAAAGGTAATTACGATTTTAGGATTTATTCCCTGCTCATTTACTTATCCATGTTACAAAAATGTATTGAGTACTTGTTTTATGCCAGACCCTGTGCTAGGCAGGAGGGTTCAAAGATAATGGCTGCTCAGTCACTGCCTCAAGACCTCAATTGCACCATGATGCCTAAGGGACCTTCTTTGGCTAATGCTTGTGCCTCTACAGTGGTGAAAGCTTGACCTGCCAAAGGCTTTATCCCTTTACAGAGTGAACTTAGAGGGAGTCTGCCAAGGGCAGGCTCTGATTGGCTGATCATCCTAAGGAAGCTCATGGCTGTTGTGCCCTGACAGCAGGGCACACCATACATGATTTGACAGCTGCCATGCTAACACAAGCCCTCATTTTCCTGAAATGATTTAGAAATACCTTGGAAATCCTCTTGGGAAAATTGGGTTGATATAGTACAGTGATGAGTTGGCAGCATGCATTTCTTTTTAGTCAGCGAGAATTTCATCTATCCTCTTCTCTGCCAACCCAGACGTGCACATCTTGGAGCTGATAAGGCTTGTGAGGATGGTGAAGTTGGTCCTTCCCAGCATTTCCTGGCTGTTCTTTCACCATCCTGCTGCTTCAGGGTGGCCTTGTGCTGTGTCACACCTCCCTGGACCTGTTGTGATGGCTATTTCAAGTTGAGTGCAGATATGCTTTGTAGGACAGAATACATATGTATCAAAGCAGAGTTGGAAAGAATGCATATTTTGGTAAAATTAATCCTGTGTTTTCTGTCATAAATTGGAAACTTATTTATGGAAGTTGGGAATAGGCTGAGTTGAAAATTGTGGTACAAGAATGGAAGAGATGTTTTCTGTTAGCCTAGCCCACTGCACGTACTTTTGGAACACTCTGTCGTCTTTCTTTCCTGCCCTCCTCCAGTTTGTAGTAATTTCTCCTTAGTAATCCCTTGAATCTCATCTGTCGTTCCCAGAACACATCCCCTTCCCTTGTAACTTTGGATGCATAGTTGTAATTTTCAGTAATCTATGCAGTCAGAATTAAGAACATCAGAATAGCAACATCAGTTGAAGTTTATGATTCATTGAGACTTCCATAGTCGTCTTATTGAGGTGATTAATTCAGAGTGGGGGAGACAGAGTGACAGAATTCAAGTCAGGGGTTGGATATACAGGTGTAGTTTAAAAGGCTCCACCCACACACCCCCGCCGCCGCCGCACCCCCCATCACTACCACCACCAGATGAGCCAGATAGGCTCACTGCTCTAGGTAACCTGTGAAAGTCACAAATAGTACTAAAGTTTTGAGATTTGAAAGAATAATTGACCCTTTTGGCAGCTTGTGTCTTTACCATCTCTCAGAAGAGTACATTTCATAGGACTATAACCATTGTGTGTGAGAGACAGAATCTGCCAAGTCATACACATTGGGCAGAAATTTCTTAGATCCGAGATTGCTGTTTTTAGAAAGTTAGAGTTCTTGCTTTCTTAAATTCTATTAATTAGGGGTACACTTAGTTAAAAGTCTGTGTCTTAACAGTGCCCAGTGAGTTAGCAGTGTTTGCTCTCCTGTGGGAAGCCATACTGTGGTCCAGAGTAGCCATCTGGCCAGTGTGGGCAGGAATTGCTCTGCAGCTTGAATGGAGTGAGAGCCAGTGTGCACTAGGGTCAGCCTCGGAGATGTACCCCTGTGCGTTATTTTTCTCTCAGTGTCTTAAATGCCTAAGAAAGAGCACATGACCCTGAACTAACTAAATCCGTACCCTTTCCATTTAATGTTACCCTCCAAATTCATCTGCCCCAGACTTGACTTTGACTATTTCTGAAGTAAACTGTCATGGTTGCTTTTGATTTTTTCTGTAGTGTATGTGCCTTATCATCACTAAAGGGGCTGTGAAAATTTGCAGCATTTGGGGCACAGAGATTTATGTTTGGGACCCATGCAGATATTTGTACTGTGAGCCTTAAAATATTTTTGGCTTTTCTTTCATTTTGGAGAGTAGCTTTAGCAATGCTGTAAACCCAGAGGACTCTGCATTACTAGTATTGAGATGAGTTTAGGCATTCATTGAGAGGGTTTGCTCCCGGCACACTGCTCGTTATTAACGTCTTGGTAATCCTGTGGGCTCTAAGCCTGAACTCATGCAGCATTCTCATAACTCTTCCTTTCAGACCACACCTGTGACAATGCAGGTTGGAGAAGGTCAGCAGGTGCAGATTGTCCAGGCCCAGCCACAGGGTCAAGCCCAGCAGGCCCAGAGTAGCACTGGACAGACCATGCAGGTGATGCAGCAGATCATCACTAACACGGGAGAGATCCAGCAGATCCCGGTGAGTCCTGCCCTGAGGTTTGTCTTTACAGCTTTATAGAAGGAAATACTTAAAGATATATCTATGCCTTGAGACAGAGAGAGAGAGAGAGAGAGATATATATATATATATATATCTCTCTCACACACACGCACAATACTTTTTTTTTTTTTTTTTTTTTTTTTTTTTGAGATAGGTCTTGCTCTGTCGCCCAGGCTGAAGTGCAGTGGCTTGATCTCAGCTCACTGCAGCCTCTGCCTCCCAGGTTCAAGCGATTCTCCTGCCTTAGAGACGGGGTTTCACAGTGTTGGCCAAGCTGGTCTCTAACTCCTAACCTCAGGTGATCCGCCCGCCTCAGCCTCCCAAAGTGCTGGGATTATAGGCGTGAGCCACCACACCCAGCCCACAATACTTATTTTTATGTGTGTGTGTGTGTGTGTGTGTATGTGTGTGTGTGTTTTGTTTTTAATCTATATGCCAGTGTTCCTGAACACAACTTGCTTCACTGTGTTTGTTCCCTGCTTTCCTTTAATCTAGGTTCAGGTTCCCCACAGTGGGGCATCTTCACTCGATTTCCCCTCATTCCACCTATGCAGGGAAATCATTGTAACCACTACCCATGACAAGGCCCAAAGGCCCTGTGAGGCAGTCCTGTATTTGATCAGCAGAGGATAAGAGGGAGGTGTATAGGGAAGGCCATAAATACACTTGTTGCATATTCATGACTCATTTCCCAGTGGAGCCTGCAGCAAAGTGTATTTTTGGCTTTCATATAACTTATCCATTCCTTTACTGTGGACTGCTGCTTCCTGTGTGCCTTGAGGGATTTCAATTCTTAGATTTGTTGGCTTTTTTATTTGTACTCCTTCTTTTGTAAAATGTGTCCTTGTCTTAACACTTGCAGTCTGTACATGGTAATTTTGACCCCCAAAACTGGAAAGTGAGTGAAACAGAGCGGTCCTTCTATTCCCTGCCCTTTGCCATTTTTGTCATAAATGAAACGTAGGCAGGTATAGAAACTCACATAGACTTGATTAACCACTTCCTCTGTGAAAATAACTCTGAAAGTATCCTTAGATCAGTTTAGGAATTGTTCTTCATCTGAAGTTAACATGGTAATAGGCCAAGAGAAAGCTTACGAAAGCGGCGTGTGTATGTCTCTTTTTCCACCTCTCTCACGTGTGCTCACAATGGATTGCATGACTGAGCTCTGCTTTGCTTCATTGTTTCACTCCCCAACCCCAAGATTTCTGTTGAATGGTTCTCGTTTTTGCAAGTGAAGGCACCGCCACAGGTTCATTTAAGCCAGAGAATAGAGAGTTCCACCTTGCAGATACTTTAACCCTCTGGGACACAGAGCTTTACCTAGCAGATTTGTTGCAGAATTCACTATTTCATCTTCACTGGCTCAGGCACTTTCTGTAGGAGTCTTCATTTCCAGACTCTTTAGGCAGCTCGTTGGAATGTTCCTAATAGTGATGAGCTTCAGGAAGGAAACTTTATTTCCCTTTCAAAAACCCAGAGCTTATTTTGTCTGTAATTAATGTAAAAAAGCTATGAGGATCCCCAAACCTGTCTTGCTGTAGAGAAATGAGGGACGGATCATCACCAAATGTCTTAACCTAAGCTAAAAAGGAAAACTCTTGCTTCTGTTGAAGAGCTGCTTGGAACCATTTGGCTCACAGCTTTTCAGTCACATTTGGGTTTCTGCAAAGAGCTCTTCCCAGCTAGAAAATTTTACATCCGTGTAGCTGTCATTATACCTTCTCCCACTCCTGTGACAAGACTTTAGTCTTCTTGTGATCCCTGGCTGGAGTTCTAGGGACTCCTGGGACTAGCCACCATCAGTCTCTGTAGATGAGGTTTCCCATACCTCCGCGCAGCTGCCTTCCTCCCCACAAGCAACTTAACATTGTTGCCAGGAAGCTGCATTATAGGATTTAAGTGGGGAATTCAGGCTTGGCACCACAGCCTCCCAGCAGCTTCTCTTGGCATATTCTCAGGAAAGAAATGACTGCAGGTCATAATACTTTTGCCCTGTCTCCTTTGAACCAGATTGTTAATGGTTTTGGATTGTGTGTCCCTCCATCTTGCCTCAAGTGGGCAATTCTAGAATGGTCTACCATGAATTTGAGAGGTCGTTTTTTCTTGGTAGTTCAAATTCTGTGAGGCTGGGAGTCTCAGAGAAGCATTTTGATTGAACACTGTGTGCAGGAGTACAGCTTCATCCCATTAGCATTTTCCTCACGGAAGAGTCCTGCAGCTCGTGAAGACCAGAGGGAAATTTGCTCCAGAGCAGAGGCAACACTTACCTGTTAGCCGCAAGAAGCTCCCCCTTGCAGCAAAGCAGACTGGGCAGCCAGGGCAGGTGGTTTCTGGGGCCCCCAGATAGAGACCTAGTCTATCCATGCTCCCAGAACCCCTTTCATTTCCTCTAAATTGAGGGTGTGAATGTCTGCAGTCCTTCCCTGCTGACCATCATCTTTGCTGAGCTACGGTTCTCTGACATGGTAACTGCCTTGGTCCTCTTTTCATCCCTAGCTCAAAGCACTAATACTTTCATGGTACACTGGAGCATTAAGAGCCTGAGTTAAGGCTTTTAGCACACAATTAAATGCAGCATGTAGTATTATTGTATTATCTGAGATTTAATCGTAAGCATGAGAGACTCTAAGGGCGCTTTTGTAGCTTTGGTTTCCCATGATGGGGTTTTCTGTGAAAGGTTTATTGATTCTGCTTCCCCTTGGGAGGTGTTTGGCCAGAAGCTAGTGCTGAACACCAAGGATCCTAAAAGCCCCACAGACCCCCATCCAGCCTGGCTGTTGGGGAGAGAGATGGTTAAGCAGGCCAGCTTTTGCCTCCAAGATGTGCAGCATGGGGCAGGGCAGTGTGAGGGCTATGATGCGGAATGATGGCTGTCTGCTTTGGGCTCCTGGCGGACGCTGGATCTCTTTACAGTATTGGGAATTGTGGGAGATGGGAGGGAAAGAGGCCCACACTTAATGTACAGGCATTCTGATCATGTCAGTCAGATAAATTCTGAAGATAAGCCGTGATCATGTAGCTAAAATCCGGCAAATAACGAGCATGCAGCCATGCTGTTCTCACCTTTGTGACAGGATCTTCTGGGAGTTTTTTCTGAAGTCCGTTCAGGGAACATATTCTCTTCTGTGTTGTGTGACTTGTGGATGTTCTAGTTTTGCTTGTTTTGACCTCTCTTTAAAAGGGACTTTTTTCAGGGCAGGCTTCTTTGGAGGGCTTGAGGGGTAGGGGGCAGTCACCATCTCTCGTCATGGAAAGTTTGCCTGTTTGAGATTATGCTCAATGTCTTATGGTCTCTTTGTCTCTGCCCCTGCCCTAGGTGCAGCTGAACGCCGGCCAGCTGCAGTATATCCGCTTAGCCCAGCCTGTATCAGGGACTCAAGTTGTGCAGGGACAGATCCAGACACTTGCCACCAATGCTCAACAGGTATGTGCCCCAGAGACACAGGGCTTGTGTTGGAGATCAGGAGCAGGTGGCTTCTGACAGGAAAGGAGCACTCAGCACACAACTGTCTTGCCTCCTCATCCTTCAGCCAGAGGCACCACCCCCACACCCTCCATATCTCTTCTGCACCCAAGAGGCATGGGTGGTAATTGGAACATTAGGTTCAAAGTGTTTTCTCTTACTGTCTTGTTCTCAGGGGGCAAAGAAATGCAAGTCAGGGGAAGCCTCGAAGGTGCCTGAAAGAAATCTTATAGGTGTGCACACCCGTCAGACCCGGGATATGTTCGACAGATCTCCTAATCGTCAGGCTGTTTCCATCTTTAAACCCAAGTGGCTGTTGTGTTCTGGCACCTCCTGTGCCCTTTGAAAAGCTTACTTAGATTTTACCTCCACCTCCTTTTGCATCCCTGACCAGAAAAATTGCCCCTCTCCTCTCGTGCTCTACAGTATTGATGGCTGAGTCACAGATGGTGAGGGGGCTGCCTCCCTGGGCTTGGGGGTATTGAGGGATGTGGGCACCATTTGTAGAAGATGGGGGGTGCTGGTCAAGGGGAGGCATTGTTAATGGATTCTTTTGCCTCAGACCCAAAAAAAGCAGCGATCGTTTAAGAGCTGGACCCGTCTGGCCCAGTTGCATTTCTGGTGATGTATCTATTGACAGTGGTGACAGAGCTGAGTTTGTAGAGCAGGTCTCCAAAGATCTCATTTGGGAAAATAATGAAGAATGAGCCAAAAGCAAGGCTTCTGAGTTCCATATAGTCTCTGGGATCATTAAGGGCTCGCTCTTTGCCCACTCCCTGGCTTACCTAAGGACTCGGCTCTTCCGTAACTGATACTGACTCACACCCTTCCCCCAGCCCCTCTTTTTAACCTTGGTAAGATTCTTCCCTGGGATCCTAAAAACATAACGGCATGGGAGTGGGAGGAAATGAGAAGGAAGCTTCTTGGTTCCTCAGAAGTCAGTTTGGGGCTGGGCACGGTGGCTCACGCCTGTAATCCCAGCACTTTGGGAGGGAGGCCGAGGCAGGTGGATCACTTGAGGTCGGGAGTTTGAGACCAGCCTGCCCAACATGGCAAAACCATTTCTACTAAAAATACAAAAATTAGCTGGGTGTGGTGGTACACGCCTTGTAATGCCAGCTACTTGGGAGGCTGAGGCACAAGAATCACTTGAACCCAGGAGGTGGAGGTTGCAGTGAGCCGAGATTGTGCCACTGCACTCCAGCCTGGGTGACAGAGTGAGACTTTGTCTCCAAAAAAAAAAAAAATTTGGTTTTGGGAACAGAACTAAAGCCAAAAAATGGGAGAGGTTGGGGAGAAGCAAGAAAGCGGTAGCTGAAGGCAATGAAAATCTTTGTAACAACAGGTTGTAATTGTGACGACCTAGTACTTAGTAGGTGCTCAGTAAATGTTTGTTGAAGCAGAATGAATAATATGTAAATAAAATTTAAAGGTAAGTGAAATCTCAGCTAATATGAATGGCAATCCTGCTCGCCACAGAGCAGTTAACCTTCTTATCTATGTGGAATATTTTCCATTTGTCTCGGGCTCACTTGTTTATTCTGCAGACATTTCTGGAATACTTATTTTGTATGGGCCCTGCCCTCAAGCAGCTTATAGGCTGTTGGAAGGAAAAGGACCAAAATAAGGAACAATAGTAAGAAATAGTCGCCGGGCGCGGTGGCTCAAGCCTGTAATCCCAGCACTTTGGGAGGCCGAGACGGGCGGATCACGAGGTCAGGAGATCAAAATCATCCTGGCTAACATGGTGAAACCCCATCTCTACTAAAAAATACGAAAAACTAGCCGGGCGAGGTGGCGGGCGCCTGTAGTCCCAGCTACTCAGGAGGCCAAGGCAGGAGAATGGCGTGAACCCAGGAGGCGGAGCTTGCAGTGAGCCGAGATCGCGCCACTGCACTCCAGGCTGGGTAACAGAGCGAGACTCTGTCTCAAAAAAAAAAAAAAAAAAAAAAAAAAAAACCCAGTCATGAAGCCTTTTATACCCGTTCCCTTTCTTGTTCCTCATAGCCTCATGGGTAGGCCTGCAGGGGTTGTTTTTGGCCGTGGTGAGGACATTTGAGAGGACAGTCCTTGTCTTGCAGGCTGGCTGTGATGATTCCAGGAAATGGTACACAGAGGACACTGCTGGTCAGATGTTCCATAGGAACACATGTGCATGCACACCACAGTCTTCCTTCTAGTTTACCAAGCTGCTTCCAGCAGTTGTCATTATATATGCAGTTCTGCATGTCAGTAAATTTATCTAAAGTCCATTCACAGTCCGCAAGTAAGATTTTAAGTACTCGTGATAAATGTTGTATTTGTTCCACTCCCCGTCCCTCCCCCTTTCTCCTCCCCTCCCTTGGCCTAGAGGACTGCACAGTGCCTCTCTCGGAAAAAGTACTTCATAGGTTTGCCATGAGGACTGCTGGGGCCAAGGCCACTTGCTTGCCAGGGTGTTTCATATTCCAGTCAGATGATCTGGGTGATACAGGTTTGGTTTGGAGCCCACCTTCTAAGAATGAAAGAGACCACTCACCACTTTGTCTAACACTTTGCAATCCACCTTCACTGGCTGAAAGACTGACTCTTAGGACTTCTACCCCAAACCATAGCACCTAGGAGCCATGTGTTCTGTTTGAGCCTCAGGACCTTCAGATGAGTGAGTGGTTGAGGGAGTAGGCATTCATTAGAGAGATGGGGGTGGGAACTATCTATTATGTGCTCAGGATTCTCGATGTCCCTTTGTGCTGCCAACTCCTGGGATAGCCATCAGTGCTAGAAGATTAGGAGGGGCCCTCGCTTTCTTACTACCCATTGAGCTGGGCACTTTATATGCATTGTCTCATTTGATCTTTATGACCTTCTTCTGGGTGGTGGGCTGGTGGATCAGACCCTGCAGCTGACGTGTCAACTCTACCATCTTGATTCTTACAGATTACCCAGACAGAGGTCCAGCAAGGACAGCAGCAGTTCAGCCAGTTCACAGATGGACAGGTAGGGTACCCAGCCTGGGCAGGGGCAGAGGGTGAGGAATTGCGGGGCAGGGTAGCAGGTAGTATCTGGGTTTGGATGGTTAGGGCAGCTGTCCTGTCCTCTCCTAACAAGGAGTGGACAGAAATTGTTAAAACAAGTACAGTATTTAAATCAGGGCACCTATCCTTTAGTTTTATAGACTTAGTTGTAACTAAAAATAATCTTAGACCATGTAGCCCCAGTTGCTATTTTACAGATGAGTAGACTGAACCCTGGAGATGGGAAGTGCCTTGTCCATGCTCCCCTAGATGTTCATTCCAGACAGGACTAGAGAGCAGGTTTCCTGTTTCCCTCTCTAGAACTGTATTTTTTTCCCCTAAGCCATAATGTTTTTTAATAGCATAGACTGTTGAGTTGCAGAGAACATGTGACCTCTTGAACTCTCTGGGTACCTGAAATTCAGTAATTTTCAGTCCCTGCAAGGAGAGAATCTTCCCTTTTCCCTCTGCTTTCCCCTCACAGTACAGTACCAGAGACCACTGAGGACATGATAGGATGACATGCCCAAACTTGTGCCCTCTGCTGCTCAAAAGGGAGAAGAGCTGGCATCAGGACCCACCTCTGGCTTCTGCCAGCACCACATGCTAGGCTTACATGCCAGGGCTCCCGTGAAGTCTTGGCTTTTGGTTTCTTTGGGGAGCGCCTGGAAAACCAAGTAGTCAATTAGCCCTGCCCTTCCTAAGTGGCTGTGTGAGTATCTTCTCCACCCCTGAAGGGTCTTGGCTATAGTTAAGTGTTTATACCAGGCCACCTCCTTAGCAGGGCCCATGGAGAAAATTGAAATTCAGTTTGGTTTCAACCTGAGCCGGATATTCTGAGAAAAGGAGGAGAGGAGGGGGTAATCCTACTGCCCCTGCCAGTGTAGATTACCAAGAGTTGGGGAAATGCTGACTTCCAAGCTGCTGGTACAGTGGTTCGAATTGCTTGTGTTTGCCACAGAGGAACAGCGTGCAGCAAGCTCGAGTCTCTGAGCTAACGGGAGAGGCAGAGCCCAGAGAAGTGAAAGCCACAGGAAATTCAACTCCCTGCACCTCTTCCCTGCCCACCACACACCCCCCCTCACACCGGGCTGGTGCCTCCTGTGTCTGCTGCTCCCAACCCCAGCAGAGCTCCACTTCCCCTCCTCCTTCTGACGCCTTGCAGTGGGTGGTGGTTGAGGTATCTGGGACCCCCAACCAGCTCGAGACCCATAGGGAGCTGCATGCCCCTCTCCCAGGGGTGACCTCACTCTCTCCTCTCCACCCCTCGCAGCAGCTCTACCAGATCCAGCAAGTCACCATGCCTGCGGGCCAGGACCTCGCCCAGCCCATGTTCATCCAGTCAGCCAACCAGCCCTCCGACGGGCAGGCCCCCCAGGTGACCGGCGACTGAGGGCCTGAGCTGGCAAGGCCAAGGACACCCAACACAATTTTTGCCATACAGCCCCAGGCGATGGGCACAGCCTTCCTCCCCAGAGGACCCGGCCGACCTCAGCGCCTCCTGCAGGCTAGGACACTGGTGCACTACGCCCCATGCCTGGGGGCCAAGATTCTCCAGCAGAAAGATGCAATATTTTTTGTTTCCTTTTTTTTCCATTTTTTTCTCCAAGGAATCAATATTTCAATATGTTGAGCTATGTGTCCAATGCTATGAAATTAAAATATTAAATAACATATTTATGGCATTTTCTTGAAGAGTGTGGTTAAAGAAATATTTCTTCTTTTGTTTTTTTTTGTTGTTGTTTGTTACCGCCACTTCTTTTTAGGAGCAAATCTCCCCAGGGGTGTATGGTATTTCTTGACTCTTGGAACAGCTGCTACCCCCAAGACTTGCCACGTTGTTCTGCCCTCAGATGGAATTAGGTGAATGTGTGTAGCTGCTTTTTCACTCGTGGTCCTCTCCCCATCCCTTGCTCTTACGCCAGAGCTCTGTGTATTTGCATCCAGAGGCCATGGAAACATTCCTTGCATTTAAGAGATTTATTCCCCATGGAGAGTGGGTGGGTTCATTGCCACACTCTTTTCTCCCAGGGACCCAGGAGACTAGGACTTTGTGCGTTTGCTGCCCACCTCCCCTTTATTTTTTAAATGCATTAAACACTGTGCTAGTCTCCTTTGCATGGACTTCAGACTGCATGAAATGCAATAAATCTCATTTTAGATAATTTAGAGTCTGGGTTTCTGTGTCTGGGGGCATTCATGGGGCCACTTTGCTTGGAAAGGTTCATTTTGCCCTCAGGTTGTGTGTCTGGGAGAGAGGGCCGCCCTTGTGAGAAGGGGATGTTCAAAGCGAAGGGAACTTCATGCTGTGTATGTAAATCAAACAGGTCCTTAGCCGGGGTGTGTGTGTGTGTGTGTGTGTGTGTGTGTGTGTGTCTTGCTCTGTTGCTCACTTCAGCCTCAATCTGTGTGTGTGTGTGTGTGTGTGTGTCTTGCTCTGTTGCTCACTTCAGCCTCTGTGTGTGTGTGTGTGTGTGTCTCTGTGTGTGTGTGTGTGTCTTGCTCTGTTGCTCACTTCAGCCTCAATCTCTGTGTGTGTGTGTGTGTGTCTGTGTGTGTGTGTGTCTTGCTCTGTTGCTCACTTCAGCCTCAGTCTGTGTGTGTGTGTGTGTGTGTCTGTCTGTCTGTCTTGCTCTGTTGCTCACTTCAGCCTCAATCTCCTGGGCTCAAGCAATCCTCCCACCCCAGCCTCCTGAGTTGCTGGGACTACAGTCAGGTTACAGTCATGTACCACCATGCCCAGCTAATTTTTTTTATTTATTTGTAGAGACAGGGTTTCACTTATTGCCCTGGCTGGTCTTGAACTCCTGGGCTCAAGTGATCCTGCCACATCAGCTTCCCAAAGTACTGGGATTATGGGCATGAGCCACTGTGCCTGACCTACCTCAGCCAGTCTTAAAAGTGAACTTCGGCCGGGCGCGGTGGCTCAAGCCTATAATCCCAGCACTTTGGGAGGCCGAGACGGGTGGATCACGAGGTCAGGAGATCGAGACCATTCTGGCTAACACGGTGAAACCCCGTCTGTACTAAAAAATACAAAAAACTAGCCGGGCGAGATGGTGGGCACCTGTAGTCCCAGCTACTCGGGAGGCTGAGGCAGGAGAATGGCGTAAACCTGGGAGGCGGAGCTTGCAGTGAGCTGAGATCCGGCCACTGCACTCCAGCCTGGGTGACAGAGCGAGACTCCGTCTCAAAAAAAAAAAAAGTGAACTTCATCAATATATTTGCTGCTCAGAGATGCTTGCCTGCTGGACTTACTAGATTCTCACCATGTATCAGATTGAGCTGTGTCTCCTGCCTGGTTGAGGGTCAAGAGGGCATCTCTCATGGAGAAAGCTGGCTCTATCAAACAAACCTGGGGTAAATCCTTCCAGGCCTGCCTGGCACAGGCTGCTGTTCAGCTACCTGCTGTGGCCACGCCCATTACCAATGGCATGGCATCTGCCAGAGAACAACCCAGGTGCCTTGTCAGCCAAGAGTTCTACAGCCAAGACCTACTTCCTGTTAATTGAAGCAGAGAGAATAGAGAGAGCATTCCACTTATTCATTGGCCACAGAGGCCAGTGATGAGCCATCTTTCTTACCTCCACCATGCCATCCTTCCAGTTGGAATGAGCTGCTGTTGTGGGAAGAACAGTGAGCTGGGTGCCAGGAAATGTAGGTATTTGCCCTAAACCCATGGGCAGATACCTCCCTTGTCTTTGGGACTGTCTCAGTGAGTGAGGTGGAAATTGGGGAAAGGCTTCTGTTAGATGATTTCAAGTCTGAACCTGATGCTTTTATGATTATCTCATGAAATATCCACTGTAAACCATGGGGGTAAGACATGAATTGGTTTTCAACAAGTAGTTTCAGATAACTCGAATGTCCTCTGCTCTTTCTTCCTCCCAGGAGATTGCCCAGATTTCTGGGATCTGCTTAAATACTTTGCCTAGATTCAAGTCTGGCCAGCTCTACCCTTTACTCCAAATTGGGGCATCCTGTTGCTTATATTGTCTTGATGATGGTAGCTTATAAAGTACTCAGCATCTACTTCACTATGCCTTACCTCAGTCCATAAGAAAAAACTGCAATGAAAACAACACAATGAAATAATAAATTAGGAAAAACAATCTGGTAGGAAATCAGGATTATAGAAAACAACACAAATATGGTTATAAAGACCTGTGTAGTTATTAGAATTATTTGACCCTGAGCTTCCTGGCCACCAAAGCAAAAAGAGATGAGACGAGGTAAAGTCTCATCTTACGAAAGTCTTATAAAGTCTTTCTTATAAAAGACAACTTTTTTTTTGTTGTTTTTCAAAGGCAAAGTTTTTTTAGCTTTAAGGTTTTGGATACATGATGCTGTGTATCCAGAATGACATGGAGTGTCATCAGGGTAGGTAAAGCAGGTGACAGTTCACCATGAGAAGTCAGTAAGTCGGCCCCCATAACACAGTGAGTCAGGGTCAGCCCCCACATGCTCGCGACTCCCAAATTCAGTCCCTCCTATATCTAGTTATCTTTATTCTAGCTCTGGACTTTTTTCTGAAGGGGATCTTCTGGCCTTTCCAGCTGTCCTGAACTCAGTCTTAGCGAGACATCATATAATAGCAAGTTTTCACTGATACCCGTGTGCCTAGCCCCGCATGCAGGGAATGCAAGAGGGAGAAAGTGGAAGTGCAGAGGGACCTCAGGCAGAAGCTCCACAATTTAATTTCCTGACATCCTGTGTCCCGCCTTGTTTGCTCTGGTTCATTCCTGAAAACCCAAGTATGATTGTAGTTTCAGGCCAGTGAGTGGGTCCCCATTTTCCTGTAGACTTCCATTCTTGTTTTAGAGATGTTTCGGTCAGTTGTGATTAGCAAGCAGCTTCCCTGCTGAACACTTTCCCTTTAAATTGCCCTGCCAGCAGGGCTCATTCTGGTGTAAACAAACCCTTTGGTGCAGCCCAAGAGAGCCCCTATCTAATACCCAGCATGATCCCCTTACATCCGGAGCACTTTTTAAACATTTTTCCTAGCACTTGCAGCATCCGTCCTCCCTCCCGATGATCTTCACAGTGACCCTGCAGGGGAGACAGGAAGAGGCATCATGATCCCTGTGTTAGAGATGCAGTCATGGGAGGGCTAGTGAAGTGCAGTGACTTGCCCAAGGTCACTCCATGAATTAAGGGTGGAATTGAAACCAAAACACTGATCTCCTGACCCCCTGTGCATACACAGTTGCTCTCTGGCCAAAGGTGACGTGTATATAGGTAAGAAAGAGGCAGGCTGTTGAAATGTGAACTATCCCCTTTTATTCAGTCTTCCTGAACTGACTGGCCCAGCCTTGAGTATGTGTGAAATAAATAAAGCAGTTGGGTCTGGTCTGGGGACAGCTGGTGGGTGGGATAACTTGCCACAAGGATGACCTTGGAGACTGGAGACCCCTGGAATCAGGAGCAGACGATCTGGCTGGCTTCCTTGCCGCTCAGGTCTGCGGAGGCCACAAGGGGGCAGCATGCAGCCCTCACCTGTGTCTCTGGGAGGTGCCTTGTCCCACTCATCCCAACTGTAGACAATTCTAGGAACTAGTGGGAGTGTGACTGTCCCCTTTCTTAACCCCCTTCCTGAGGAGACCCTCACCCTTTGAAGGGAGGGTCCTCCCTAGGATAATAGTGAGAGCTGGAAATTCTGCCCTCTCCAGAGTGTTGCCTCAAGGTCGGTGGTTAGATTTTAATAAGGACTTTCTGACAGCTCAAGTTGGTTCAAGGTCCTTCTTACCTCCCCAGCTTTGTTTCTTTTCACTCTCCTCTCCCCCACCACCTCCTGTACTCTATGGTCCTGTCACACCCAATTACCGATCCCTGAACTTTCCTCCATGTTTTCAGAATGTGCTAGCTACAATGCCTGAAATGCCCTTTTACTTCCTTTTTCACTTATTGAGCTTCTACACATCCATCAAGGCCCAATTTAAATGGCCCTTGCTGAGAAACTTCAAGACCTCTTCAATGTTCCCATGTGAACTTCTACAACCTCTATTATTAGAGCTCATATACAGTCGCTCAGCAGGTGTTTCTTTGGCACCTTCTGTGTGTCAGATGTTGTTTTAAACATTGTGAATACAGCTTAAAACAAGTCTGACTTGTCTGCTACCATGGAACTTACATTAATGAGTGGGCTGAGGGTGGGGGTTGGGTTGGGGGCGGGAGAGAAAGACAACGAACATAAGACCAAGTTAGCCTCTGAAGAAACCCTCTACCTTGCTGTTAGAGTTTTCTGGTTTGGGCTGTCTTCCTCACAGGCAGTCCTCAAGTCCAGGGTCATCTCCACCTCTGGAGCGCAGCACAGAGCCTGGCACCAAGAGGGTAACAGTAAACTGATGAGTGAGTGAATGAACACAAAACCATCCTTGCAGCCACACTGCACATATTCTCACTTCTGTTCATCTGCTCTCACCATGACATTTTTTTCTTGTTAAGAATTCTTTTTGTTTGTTTTGTTTTTTTGAGATGGAGTCTCACTCTGTCGCCAGACTGGAGTGCAGTGGTGCAACCTCGGCTCACTGCAAATTCTGCCTCCTGGGTTCAAGTGATTCTCCTGCCTCAGCCTCCCGAATAGCTGGGACTACAGGTGCCTGCCACCATTCCTGGCTAATTTTTGTATTTTTAGTAGAGACGAGGTTTCACCATGTTGGCCAGGATGGTCTCAATCTCTTGACCTCGTGACCCACCCACCTCAGCCTCCCAAAGTGCTGGGATTACAGGCGTGAGCCACCACGCCTGGCCCTTGTTAACAATTTTTTATTGAGCTATGATAATATGCCAGGCAGGGGTGTTCAATGGAGATTATTGTTTTAAGAAATTTCTGTCTAGGAAAATATGTCTAAGGCCAGGCATGGTGGTTCATGCTAGTAATCCTAGCACTTTGGGAGATCGAGGCGGGAGGATCACTTGAGGCCAGGAGTTTGAGACCAGCCTGGGCAATTTGGTGAAACCCCATCTCTACAGAAAAATACAAAAGTTAGTCTGGGCATGGTGGCACATGCCTGTAATCCCAGCTACTTGGGAGGCTGGGGCGGGTGGATTGCTTGAGCTGGGAAGGATGACTTGAGTCCAGGAGGCAAAGGTTGCAGTGAGCCAAGATCATGCCACTGCATTCCAGCTTGGGTGATAGAGTGAGACCCTGTCTCAAAAAAAAAAAAAAAAAAAGAAAAGAAAATACGTCTAAAGCTTGGTACTCATGGATTCTCATTTCATCTTCACATCCTTGTTAGGTAGGCATTCTCCCTATTTTATAACAAAGAAACTGGGGCTCAAAAATGTTAAAATATTACCCAAGGGCACCAGCTGGTTGACTGGAGCCAGATGCTCCTAGGCCTCCTATCCCAGCTGACCCAGCCCCCATGGGTTTTGCCCCCTCCACTTGTGATTATTTTCCTACAGAGAATGAGAGTCCCCTTCCCACAAACTCCTGGGTAGGGACCTAGCTTTTATCCCACAGTTCCAGCCATCTATAGGCCTCAGTGAGGTGGCATCTGAGCTCCTAAGAGGAGAAGACCCTCGTATGGAGGCCCAGTGCCCAGTCACATGAGCAACTTGGCCATGGCTTCCTCAAGGCCTCCTGAGCCAGGCTGCTGGTGTCTTCCCCAGCTTGGGTGCTGTTCCACTGCCATGGCTGAGGAAGAGGGGACAGAAAGACACTAAGACTGGCACTCAGGAGGGAAGAACCTGAGCTGGACCAGGCTGGGCTGGGTTCCTATGTCTGGCTGGTGCTGAGGAGAGGTCTGAAACAGAACCCGGCCTCCCTCCAATCCCTGAGCCTCCAGCCTCTCCTTAGAGTCTTGGCCGTGTGCTGTGCCCATCATCTCTGTGAACTCCCAGCCCCTCCCCCAAGCTCCTGGTCTTCTCTCTTTCTGGGAAGGTCTGTGGAACAGAAGCTTTCTAAGATCTTGTATGTGTCAAATGTCTTTGTTTTGCCCTTTCATTTAAGTGACAGTTTGGCAAGGTATAGAATTCTAAGTTCACAATTATTTGCCCTCAGCACTTGGAAGATATGATTCCATTGTCTCTTGGCATCTGTTGTTGCTGATGAGAAGTTTACTGTCAACTCAATTATTGGACCTTTGTAGATAAGCCATCTTTTCTCTCTGGTGGCTTTTAGAATTTCTATTTATTCTTGATATTCTACGCTTTGACTACAAGGTGTCTAGATAGAGTTTTGTTTTCTAAGATATCTTACTAGGTAGTCTGTGGGCCTTTTAAATCTAGAAATTCATTGATTATTTTTGGCAAGTTTAGTCACTCCAGTATCTCTTTTTGAAACCCTTAATGCATATGCTAGAATTTCTCATTCAATCTTCTATGTCTCTTTTCTTCCATCTGTTTAATCTCTTTATTCTGTGCTTCAGTCTGAAGGATTTCCTCAGTTCTAGCTTCTAATTCATTAATTCTCTTCAGATATATTTGATAACCTATTTATTGATTTTTTAAAAAATGTTAGTGACTTTAGTTTTCATTTCTAAAATTTCTAGATAGTTCTGTTCATTTCTGCTACATGTTTCTGTTTGATATCTTTCTATTCTTGTTTTATAGATGCTACTTCTTTCTTTATCTTTTTGATGATTTTAGCTATATTAAATTTCCTTTCAGATTGCTCCATTAGCTCTAGGTCTTTATGTATAAATTCTCCCATGAGAGGTATGTCTCTCAAGGTATGGTGCTTCTAATGTGTTATGGAACTTATCCTTGAGATTATTTTCAGCACATTTTCCTGACTGTGCCCTGGAATGTGGAGGCCACCCTAAGGGATGATTTCTCAGTTATATGTGCCTAAGGCACGTGGAAGTGCACCAGCCTCAAATCAGCTCTTATAGCAGTGTCTTGGTTTGGGATTTTTGCATGGCCTGGATATCAAATCCTGAGCCCACACCCCATGTGGACAGGCTGAGGTGTCACACTTATAAGGGTCCGCTTTCTGCTTAAAGCCAGGGGCCAGGTGGCTAGCAGACAGAGATTTTAATCCTGTTCATGGAAGGCAGCACTTTACCAGACCCAGCTTTAAACAGAAAGCCTACTGTTGCCCCTGGCATTTTTGAGGTTGGCAACTATACTTCCCACCCTCCCACCCCACTGGACACTGGACCCCCTCCTCAGAAATACACCTTCAATTCCTGCTTGCCACCAGGAATTACCTCTTATGGTCTTACACAATTCCCCATTCTTGCTTTTGGAGCTTAAATATGTATTTTTTTCTTTTAATTATCAGCTGGGCATGGTGGCTCACGCCTGTAATCCCAGCACTTTGGGAGGCCAAAGCTGATAGATCAATTCGAGGCCAGGAGTTCAAGACCAGCCTGGCCAACATGGTGAAACCCCATCTCTACAAAAAATACAAAAATTAGCCAGGCATGGTGGTGAGAATACAGTAGCTGTATTCTCAGCTACTCGAGAGGCTGAGGCAGAGAATAGCTTGAACCTGGGAAGCAGAGGTTTGCGGTAAGCCAAGATTACACCACTGCACTCTAGCCTGGACAACAGAGCAAGACTTGGTCTCAAAAAAAATAAATAAAAATAAAAAATAAAAAAATTATTTAGCACTTACCTTGCTTTGCACACCTAATATTTCAAAGAGGAGGAATTTAATAAGTGTTTAATCAAGCTTGACATGGAAATCCT
This sequence comes from Macaca thibetana thibetana, assembly GCF_024542745.1. NCBI lineage: Eukaryota > Metazoa > Chordata > Mammalia > Primates > Cercopithecidae > Macaca > Macaca thibetana. Next base: position 39,837,627 of record NC_065578.1, read on the forward strand.
GGTCTCTGAGCCTCCCATCTTTGTCACTGAGTCTCTAGCCTCTCTTTGGAGCACCCATTCTCCTCCCTGAATCCCATCTCCCTTACCAGGTTGTCAACCTCTTTCTGAACCCCATTTCCTGCTACTCAATCTCCAGTCCCTCCTACTCACGTCATCTCTCTCCCTGAGCCCTCATCCAAGTTTCTCCCACCAGGAGAGCATGGAAGTTCTTTTCCACTGCACACTCAGCAACTCAGAAAAGTCCTTCCTTTTCATTTTTCAGCCAACTCCATTGTCCCAGTGGTTCTCGCTGAGAACATGGAGTTAACCAGCAGGACCACAGCACTGTTGCCTTCTGCATGGTCTTCCAGGGGTAGAGGTTAGAGGAAGGATCTTAGAGGAAGAATCCTGAAGGCAGAGGAGGAGCCCTGCAAGAAGGGAGGGCTTTGACCTTCATTTCCACGCCCCTTTCTCCCTCTGTGTCTCCTCCCTGTGGGCCCCCTCCAGCCCTGAGGATCAATGGGGGTTCGCTTTCACTGAACTCAGCAATACTGCTCCCTCCCCACTTCCTGTGGCTCTGAGCTGACTGGCCTGCTTGGTCTAGGCTGGGGGCAGGTCAGTGCCACACCCAGATCCGGGGAAAAGAAATTCCTTGGGCCCCTCCAGCACCTCTCGCCTGGTGGGTGGCCTAAGTCTGTTGTCCTTTCTGGGCTGCAGAGGGAAAAGGAAGAAGGCCTGATCTTTCTCTCATGCTTCCTCCTGCTCTCAGTAGAGGTGGGTTCCCAGAGGTCAATAATGTGATGCCATCACCCTCTGAGCACTCTCCACTCCAGTCCCCTCCTAGGAAGGCTTCCTAGATTGACCAGAGCTGCTAGGACCAGGGAATTCCCAAAGCATCTCCCTGCTCCACCTCAAACACGTACCTGAAAATCAGTACGACAGATGGGTCATGTGTGTACAGCCCCCTGCATGGTCTCTAACTTTTTCATGCATTATAGCATTCAGCCCTGATAGCCAGGGAGGGGGGGGAAGAGGTGGAGTGGCTTGCCCAAGGTCCCCAGGTAGTCCACAGGTGGAGCTAGGACTGGAAGCCCAGCCATGACTTGTAGTTTAGGGCTCTTTCTGTCCCTAGCACTGCCAGCCTCTCTGGGTGCTGGTGCTTCCCACTTCACCCATCTTGGGTTCTCTCCTAGGGAGCCACAGCCTCTGCAACATGCCCAGCCTCAGGGCCTGGCCGGGTTCCCTGTTTCTTATCAAGTCAAATTGGACCCTCCAGCTTGGCATTCAAGTCCTCCTGCATCCCCCTGGCTAAGCTTGCTCTTCCGAATGCTCTGTAACATCCTTCCCACACCAATACACTCACACACACACACACACACACACACACACTACAGCAGCACCTGGGTGAATTAAGAGCTATACAAGGCAAGTCTCTTCACTGAGCCTCAGTCTTCTTGACTATAAAATGAGACTGAACAGTATTACTGCACAAGGTTGTGGGGATGCTGAAATAGACAGTGCAGGTAAAATATCCTGCACAAGGCTTAGGATTTACTGCAGGCCTCATTAATGGTAGCTGCAGGCATTACTGGTTGTACTTCTCTGCGTCTCTCCCAGTCCTCCCCACTCCTGTCCTTAAGAAAGCTCCCTCTGTCATTGCCTGTGGAGACTTATCCCTCCTGTGACCTCTAGCAACCCTTGGAGCTGTAAGAAAGCCCAGGGTCAGGTGGCTAGCAGGCAGAGAGATTTTAGGAGGCGAGTGAGTGGAACCCAGACCTCCTCACCTCAATTCAACTAGCACACCTCTGCTCCAAAGCTTTGTACACATTGGGGTGCTACCTTACGATTCTGTCTGTAAAAAGGATTCCTTTGCTGATAAAGTCTAAAAATCACCGACTTAAACCACCCCACTTCCCACTCCAGGAAAGGAACCTGAGCCCTTGATTGACCTGGGGTCACAGTGGGAGTCACTGACAGGCTAGAGCCTAGCCTGAGAGACCTTAGTCCTAGCCACTCCCTGCCCTCCATCCTTTCAGACCTGGAAGTTTCATCCCTTGGTATAAGTAAGTTCTAGAGAACAAGGATTGGCCGTGTGTGGTTATCCTCAGCTCCCAGCACCCAGTGCCCAGCAGGCAGGTGCCAGTCAGTGGAAAGCACAGGTCACAGACAGTTCTGGGGGTCACCAATAGGCTGTGTAGACTTAGGTGAGTCCCTGTGCCTCTCAGAGTCTCAACTGTCTCAAGCAAGGTGCTGCTCTCTGGCCCAAAAGGGACTGGACCTGGCACACAGATGGTGCTCAGCAAATGGGAGCGCTCGCCCTCCCACCCTTCCTCTCAGTCAATACTTGCTCCATTGATGGATGATGGGGACAGTGATGAATTACAGGAGATCTTGGAGCCCTGCCCACTTCTTGCACAGACAGGGAAACAAGTCCAGGGTGAGGAAGGGACTTGCCCAGGTGGGAGTGAGTGTCGGTGAGTGCGTCTCCTCAGCGGGGCAGGGAAGCTTTCACAGTGCTTCCAGGGTGGAGACAGGGCTTGCGGGTGGAAAGGAAACTGCTGAGGGTGGGGTCAGGGGAACAGGTGGGAGAGAGGGAAGGAGGAGGGTGGGGAACCACAGTGTCCAGTACCCTCCAGCAGAGGGGCCAATTGAGGGAGCCTGAGACAGCTGTTTGCTCAGAAAAGTGTCTTAGTCACTAAAGGCTGTGGTGGGGAAAGGCCGTCCTCCCAGTCATGTCCTGGGAATCCGGATGGGGCAGGAAGGCTGTCCGGTGACCCTCATAGTGGCCACCTGTCCTCTCTGAACTGGACTTTCTCTTCTGGCCCTTCCACTCCTCCATGTGCATACACATGCCAAGTAAATTTGCTGTGGCCTCCTGGAATCATCTCCCCTGTCCCTCCCACCCCTTAGGAAGAGTTCTGTGTCCCTCCATTACCCATATGCCTGCAGGAGAAAGAGGCCTTTATGCCCTATGAAAGTCCTTCCTGAGATCTAACTTCCATCCCTCTAGCTGCAACCACAGTCTCTTTCCTCTTTCTGCTGCCTTTGAGCAGGTAATCTGGAGTGGAGTTGGGAATGATGAGAGACTCTCCCTGCAGTGAGGGCTCCTCACAAGGTGGGGAAAGAACCTTTGTAGTCCCTCAGCTGGGAAGAGAGCCATGGGATCCAGAGGTGATGCTGAGCTTGAAGATTAGATTTCCCAGAACAGACCCAGTTTCAGATATTCTGGGTGGTAAGGGAACCTAAATTCAAATTCCATTTCTGTTACAGAAGAAGAGCCTCAAAAAGACCCCCTAGAAACATCCCCAAGGCCCTTGCAACTGCTTTCCTGTGCACCTCTCACGTCCTACACCTTAGTTCCATTCCCCAGGATCCATGATTGAGAAGAACCCGCCAGGCAGTCCCACAGAGGGAGGACAGTGCCGCATATTTTGGGGGTGCCATCTTCAGCTCATAGAGAGAAGATGGGTTAACTCAGCCCAGGCACTGCATCCCTAGTGGGGCCTTGGGGTCCAGAAACCATCCCCAGCTTCCAGTAGAGGATCTGGGCATAACCTGCCTGGGGGCACCAGGCTCTGGCCCTGGGCACACCTTGACCAAGAGCAGCAGAAGAGATTCAGGTCAGACCCCAGAAGGCACCCCCAGCTAGGCAGAAGGGAAAGGATCACTATGGGGTAGGGGTGTGGGCCTGCTGCCAAGCCCATCTTAGGGACCCCCGGTCCCTGCAGCCCACGGCCCTGCCTCCCTCCCTCCCTCCCTCACTGGCGCTCAGCAGATCAATGCTGCCTTTGCTGACAGCTGAGAATCGAGCTCGCCTTCCCGCCCCTTCCCCCGCCCCTCCGGCTCGGCTTCGTCCCTCGAGATCCTCCCGGAGGAACCGGGAAGACTTTGCTGCGGAAGGCTCACCCTGGGGCAGGGCCTGCGAAGGGAGCGGCTGGTGTGGCCGCAGCTTCCCGTGGAGGAAGAGGGAAAGAGGATCATGAAACCCAAGTTACCAGCCCTGTGCAGGGCCCAGGAGGGCTAAAGGAGAGGGGCTGTCCCCTACAGCCACAGAGATAGAGGTCGGGGACTAAGAAAAACTTTCCTGCTGGAGAGGGAATGCCCTGGGACAGTCTCCCCTTTTCTGGCTGGGATTCTGTGGACCTTGGGTAGGGGCTGTGTGTCCCCCCTAAGGCTGGCTCAGAGCTCATCTCCCAACACTCCATCTGCCCAAACCCAGTTCCCTGACCTGGGAGTGAGGCAGGGGAGCAGGCCCCTCCATCGGGGAGGACCCTCTTCTGGACAGGCTGGGTCTTCCCCCATCATGATGAAGGGAAGCTCAGAGGTGGCAGTCGGTGGGAGAAAGATAGACACACCCAGGCCCACTGTGCTCCACACATCCTGATGCTGCCCAGCAGCCCGCGGGCTCCAGACCTTTCAGGTAAGAGCAGGACAACCGCCGCTGCCCACCCAGCCACGCACAGCACTGGGCACACTTTAAGCACACGCACCAGGCACACAGGGCTCGACCCGGACAGACACACCTCATCCCCTTTGGACTCCACCTCCACTTTCGCAGCCACCCACACCCGACCCACAACTCACACTTCACTAACTCCATCCCAGCACCCGGTAGACCCACAGCCACCACCCTGCACACACACAAGTAGACGCCGCTCCACTGGTCTACACCTAAACTCCACGGGACACTGTGTCCCTTCCCCTGCCGCCCGCGGCCACAACTCCACGTGGACTCCACTTTCCACAAGCACACACGAGGCGTCCCACCCCGGGCTGGCCTTCGGGCCCCACTGCCCCACGCAGCCGTGGACACCGCTTGCACGCGCCCGACTTCCCGGCCCCGCGCGCTGCCCCCGCCACGCGGTTCGGCCCAGGCACCAACTCGGCCGCCCGTGCGCCCTGCCCCGCCGCCTGCTCCGCGCGTCCCCTCCCTCCGCCTCGCCTCGCTTGCTCGCTCGCTCCCTCCCGATTTGGGAAGGCGGCCGTGGGGCGGGCGGGGGAGGGGCGGGGCGGGGGAGGGTGACATGTGAGCGGCGCGCGCCGGTGGCAGGTGGAAAGGCGAGCGGCATGGAGCGCGTAATAAGAGAGTTGGAGTCGGAAAGAGCAGCCCCAGTCGCCGGGGAAGCGGGCGGTCAGTGCGGGCTCCGGCGGCCCCCAGGCTCCGAGCGCCCGCCCGCGGCCCCGGCCCGGCCCCGAGCCCCCACCGCCCGCGCCTGCCCCGGGTCGCCCCTCTGGCCCCGGGTCCGAGCCATGCGCCGCTGAGCGCCCCGAGCGCGCCCCCGCCCCGGACCGTGCCCGGGCCCCGGCCCCCCCAGCCCGGCGCCGCCCATGGCCGAGGCCCCCCCGCGCCGCCTCGGCCTGGGTCCCTCGCCCGGGGACGCCCCCCGCGCAGAGCTGGTGGCGCTCACGGCAGTGCAGAGCGAACAGGGCGAGGCGGGCGGGGGCGGCTCCCCGCGCCGCCTTGGCCTCCTGGGCAGCCCCCTGCCGCCGGGCGCGCCCCTCCCTGGGCTGGGCTCCGGCTCGGGCTCCGCCTGCGGCCAGCGCTCCTCGGCCGCGCACAAGCGCTACCGCCGCCTGCAGAACTGGGTCTACAACGTGCTGGAGCGGCCCCGCGGCTGGGCCTTCGTCTACCACGTCTTCATGTGAGTTTGCGACCCCGCGCCCTTCCGCGTGTCCCCGCGCGAGCCTGGCCTCCCGGGGTACTGCCGCCCCGCCCCGGCTCCGCCTTCTGCCCCCTACCTCAGGGCCGACCCTCATCTCTCTGCCCCCAGGCCTGAGCCCCATTTCTGATCCCCTCGCTGAGCCCTACCCTAAGCCCTGATCTCCCAGGCCTGACCCTTGCTTGACCTCGCTTCTGACCTCCCCGCACCGCAACTGCTTATTTCCATCCTGACCGCCAACCTCTGCTCCTCTGTCCCAGGTACTCCCCACCGCCAGCTGCCTCCCCCGAGTCCGCTCAGCGAAGTCTGGGGCCCCTGGAGTGGGCGCCCTTTTGCTCTTCCCCACCACTGCCTCCCTGTGTTCCAGACACAAAGAGGACCCCTTGGCTCCCACACGCTTCTGTCACTTGCTCCCCAGCTCTGAGCTATGAAGGGCTCCCCTCAGGGGTGCTCCTCTCCAGGGCAGCCCTCATTCCCACCCCTGGCCAGCTGACTGTGGGTGTATGGGGGTCCCCGTGGGCCACCTGGGCCCTGACACTCGCCTATGCTGTGTCCGACTTTATCTGTGTCTTCCCTCCGTCTTCCCCTCCACCCTCAACTTCCCAGTGGCAGCAGCGGCCGCCCTGCCTGCCCTGCCCTGCCCTGCCGGCTTGGCCCAGCTCGCCTGCCTTGCTGGCCTGCAGCACCAGGCCTGGCTCTAAGCACCAGGGGAAAAAGAAAGAGGAGAGGGGTAGGTTTGGAAACACTGTCGCTGCTGGGGCCCCCTCCTCCCTCTCACCAAGCTCCTACAACTTTCAGAAACACTGACCCCTCTTGGATGTAAAGAGTGAATTTTGGCAGCTCAGAGCTCAGTCTTGGGGGACGGCCTGGCCCAGCCGGGAACATGAGAGGCCCGGCAGATATCAGTTGAAGGGCTGGGCCTGACGCTGGGACGCTCAGAGATGCCCAGAGAGAGACCTCTGGTCCCTGGAAAATGTGTAGCTATTAATCCCTTTTTGCTGCCAACAGAGAGGGCCCTTTGGCGCTGGGGTCTCCTGGGTGGCCCACCTGCCTGCACACCTGACCGTCCAGCAGCCCTCCTGCTGGCCTGGCTGTCCCTCTGCCAGCCTGAGTTTCCACCTGTGTGCAAGTTGGCCAGTCTGCTCATCTCTCCACCTAACTCTCCGCAGTCCTTCTGCTTGCCTGTTTCCATCCATCTGTGGCCTATGCAGTTATCTGGGTGCCTGTCTGTGCATCTGCCTATCCACCTGTCCACCTGACTGTGCACTCTTCCTCTACCTCTCTTTTCCACCTGTCTCTGGGTCTGTCCTTCCGCCTGTCGCTTGGGTGCCTGCTGGCCTGCCTCTGCCCCATCTGAACTGGGCCCACAGAATTTCAGAGGTGAAGGGGAGAAAGATGCGGCACAGGGAGGGGCAGGGTGGGAAAGAGGACTCGCTCGGCCATTAAGTGCGTTGGGGGTGGCAGCCTTGACTCTGTGCAGAGATCTCAGCTGGGCTAGCCCAGGGCAGAGAGTTGAAATTGCTCAGGACATGAGGTCAAGCTTTGGTTCAGGGTCAACGGTTAGGAGTAGCCCAGCCCTTAGTGCCCATTGGGAGGCCTAGGATGAATGTTTATGGCTATAAAGAGGCCTGTTGGAGTGAGGAAGTCCCAGGGCTGGTGGAGTTGGGGGTGAGGGGAGGTGGACTGCTCCTTAGGAATGGCTGAGTGCCCAAGGAGGGTGAGACACCCCCCAGAGAACAACTGTGCCCTCCGTGGGCTCCTCTTGAGAAGTGACTTTTCCAAGGCATGGCTGGGCCTGCGGAAGCCAATAGGGCTCTGAGGTTGGGTCCTTATCCCCCAGGCTTGGCCTCATGGCCCCCACGAGGGTCAGTGGAGGTGAAGGACCTGCCTCCTGTCCCCTGCCAGGCGCTATGGTTGCCTCCTTTGAAAGGACCGCCCCTTCCTCTCCAGGAGCTAATCCACTGGCACCTTTGCCCCACATCCTGCCCTTTCCCAATGCCAGGAAATGCCCTCGCCAGGGCCGTGCTTGTCCTGACCACTTGTCCCCGGGAGCCCAGGGCCAGGGCATGTCTTGGGAGCTCTAGGGGAGGAAGTATGGTGTGAAAGCACCCTGGTGTTTAAGAATCTCAGGGAATTGGTCACCCATCTTAGAGGTCAAAGGGAGCAGAGGTGTCAGGAACCCCACCTCTTGTGTGCTCTGTGACGTTGGGTTGATCGCTGTGCCTCTCTGAGCTTTAGGTCTGTAGGTCGTCAAAGCGGGTAGAGGCCCCAACCTTGCGGCTCTCTCTGATGAGGTAATGGAGTGGAAAAGAGCTTGGTAAGCTGCGGGGGCCTGTCTGAGCGTGAGAGATGGTTGTTCTTATTGGGGCTGGAGGAGGGGGCCCACACGGAAGGTCTCTCTTGTTTTGAGGAGCTCCAGATGTGGGGTTTCTCAGTCACACTACAGGGTCTTGCCAGGAAGTACTTCCTGCTGTTGGACTCCTAGCTTGACCACTACACTTTTGGTCAAATCCTTTCTCTTCTTCCCAGTCTCCCTCAGTGGCAGCCCAAGTGAGGGGAGTCCAGGGAGTACCGTTAGCTAGGACCCCCTTCCCAGAGATGCAGGCTGTGGCAGGAGGGGCCCCAGCAGAAGAGCCTGCAAGAGAAGGGCTCTGAGCTGGGCACAGTGGCTCTCGCCTATAATCCCAGCACTGTGGGAGGCTGAGGTGGGAGGATCGCTTGAGCCTAGGAGTTCCAGACCAGCCTGGGCAACATGGTGAGACCCCTGACTCTACAAAATTTAAAAATTAGCTGGGCATGGTGCTGCACACCTGTAGTCACAGCTACTTGGGAGGCTGAAGTGGGAGGACCGCTTGAGCCCAGGAATTCTAGGCTATTGTGAACTGTGATTGCGCCACTGCATTCCAGCCTGAGTGACCGGATGAAACCTTGTCAATTAAAAAGAGAGAGAGAGAAGGGCTCAGGAAGGAGGGAGCTGGGGCGAGAGGAGCCCATTCCCCCTAGGGTATGCCTCCCTCCCATCTGCCAGCCGGTCCCCTCTGAGCCCCACACAGAACCTACATCTTTCTGGCTCCAAGAGGTGGAAGATTGCCTAGAGTACAAGCCCGGATTTGGCCTGTCCTGCGGCAGCTGCAACCTCTGGGAAGAGAAGACTGCTGACTCCTGTCTTCTCCTGTTGGGATCCAGAATGAGGGGCCACTGGGCCCCTCTCCAAGTTTTCCCTCTCTAGACCCTCAGTCTGGTCACCAAACCCCATCCCGCTCCTACGCCCCCCGTCCCTGATTTAAGCCCTCAAGCCTTCACAGACTCTGCTCTCTGAATTTTAAGAAACATCACCTCGTGGCCCATCCTGCTCACTGAGCCCTTGAGGGGAATGCTCTCGGTCCCCTTGCTGCCCCCTCTCAAAGGCCACTGCAGCTTCCCTTGAAGTCAGAGTGCTGGAGGGGGCTGGGCCAGACCCTATCTCCCTCCATCCTCCCCAGCCACTATGAGCCGCATGCCTGCTGCTCCCAGCCCCCAGGGCCCAGCAGACTTTCTCTATGTGAAGGTTTGCGGCTCTGTAAACATCCTCCCTCAGCCTTGTCCCTGGGGTCAGAAGCTGTGGGAATGGGGAGGGGAGGAGGTGGCAGCAGCTTCTGGGGCCCGCAGACTCCTAACCCCGAAGCCCCTGACCTCCCACACCGGCCATCTGAGAAAGAACATCGCCTGGGTTGGAAATCATCCCAGCAAAGGGTCCTCAGAACCCTCAGGCATCCCCACTAGGTCAGTCGGTCCTCACATTTTGACAGCCCCATTTTACTTGTAAGGAAACTGAGGTTCTGGAGTCCAAAGTCACCTGGGAAGTGAGTAGCAGATACAGCGGACTCTGTGCAGAGACCTCAGCTGGGCTAGGCCAGGGCAGAGAGTTGAAATTGTTCCTGCTTCCCTGTGCGGGACTGTTCTCTGTTCCTAGTGGCCACCAGGCTTGGCTCTTGGAGTCTGAACTGAAATCTCTGGTGGTGTGTGCAGCACCAGCTGCACCGTGGCACCGTGCTGAACTCTCTAAACCGGTCTCATTGTGTCCTTCTGCAGCCTTGTGAGGTGGGCACTGTTGTCCTCCTCTTTTGACAGATGGGGAAACTGGGACTCAGCAGAGGCCACCCAGTTAATGTGGAAGAGCCTCAGCCCAGAGCGGGGACAAACTGGGAGCTGTTGCTCTCCGCACCACAGCCTCAGCTAGCAGCACCCCAAGCCCAGGCTCCTCAAGAACAGCGCTCCTGTGTCATCTGTCTATCCATCCCCAGCACCCTGCACACAGTCAGCACGAGGTGGGCTGTGATGGCATTTTGTGGAATTGAGTGGAAACTGCCAGCCTCACCCACTGCAGCCACGTTTTAGTTGTAGACCCACGTCACTGCCACGTACCTGTCTGAATGTCTCACACACACACTCACTGCAACATCGACACACAAACCCAAACACACACATAGCATCCGTCCAACAAAGAGTTCTAGCTTACAGCTGCCCCTACCTTTTCCCTGACTTCATAGACACTCGCCATAGACACACACCCGGGCCTGTGGCTCCAGCCCAGACCCCTAGGACAGAACAAAGCTTGCTCCTGTCCTTGAGTTTTTGGCCTTCACCTATACACAACTGCAGGGCTGCCCTTGCGGGTCTGTGTGTATTTTCGTAGCCATCCTGGAGGGCAGCCTCAGAACTGTGGAGGAGTGGGGTGGCTGGCTTCCTAGAACTTCGCTGGCCTTTGCTCCTCCTGGAGGGCCCTTGGAGGTCCTTCGATCTGACCTTGTGGTGTACTGCTGGGTACACCAAGACATAGAAAGGGGCAGCTACTCATCCAAGGTCACACCTAGTGAGTTCGTGGAGAACTGTGCCAGGAACCCAAGCCTTTTGTCTCCCAGATCAGGACTCTAGATAACAATTTTCCCAACCTAGCCAATAGGGGGGATGGATGCTCTAAGAACTTTGCCTTGTGATTGAGAAAGTCTTTGAGTGTGACCCAAATTTTTCGTGCTGCTGTTTTTCAACCCCAGTCCTTTTGCTTGGTCTTTGTAAGGAGCTGGGGAGACCATCCTGTTCTTACACTGCCCTCCCCCTCCCCCTTGCACCCCCCCTCCCCTTCGCACTCCCCCTCACACTCCTTTGCCTCTTTCTTCTGGAGTTCTTTGGTGTCACTGGAGACAGTTCCATCTCTCACTGTCTGCCCACCCCACCCCAACTCCATAGTACATTCATTCTTCCATTGAAGATGCCCTGCTGGATGTCTAACTTCAATCCCTGTTGCTGCTGAAGCCCTTATCCTTGGGATGTTTAAGCCAGGAGTGTTTCAAGAGGTGATTATTATTCTTGGGCTGATGGCAGCACTTTGAGTGGATGATTAATTTCAGGCTCTCTGAGCCAGTCAAAGGAGCTGGAACTGCCTGGGAGCAGGGAAAGAGGAAGGCCGAGGCCCTGCCCACAAAGAAGGCTGCCCGGGGAACTTCCCCAGACTCCCTCCTACCTCCCTAGCACCAATGCAGGTCTTTAGGGAAGGTCCGATCTTCTTGTGGGCTACGGAGCCCCCCAGCAGGGAATTCGGCATGTTTGCCCTGGGGGAAGCTCCTAGTGTGAGAGTTGAGAGGCTGGGCGTAGGGGAATAGCAGGGACTTTTTTTTCTCCAAAAGCTGTCCTGCGGGGAGCAAAGAGCATAGGCTCTGAGGCTGACAGATCTGCGTTCCTTCCTGGTTCTAGCCTTAGCAGTCATGTGTCCTTGGGCAAGTTACTTAACCTCTCTGGGCTTCAGTTTTCTCATCTGAAAAATGGGAATAATCCTAATACCTGCCTCTAAGATTGTCAGGACTGGATGAGATAAGGCACCGAACACTGCCGGGCACTGTTAGTCATGATCATCCTTACTGTTATTATTATGCTGTAATCACTGTCCTCATTCTCCTCCGGGGAGAGGGTGGCAGGTGTGCTGGGCTCAGCAAGGTGAGTGTGTCTAAGTGTGCTCTGGGGAGAGCAGGAGCTATGTCTGCCTGGGTCCCGGGGCGAGTGGCTCTCCACAGGAGCTGAGGCTGTGTCTTTTGGGCCTCCTGTGGGCCCTGCCCGTCAGTGTCTGACTTACATTCTCTCGTGTAACCCTCACAGCCATCATATCAGGTGGGTGCTGTCTTCTTCATGTCACAGTTGAGCAAAGTGAGGCTGGGTGAGGGGACGTCACGCAGCTCATGAATGGACCCCAGCCTGGCTACCTAGGATGCTCACTGATTTGTTTCTTCCTTCGTCTGACAAACAGTTACAGAGCATCAGCTCCATACCAGGACCAGGGAGCCAGAGAGAGCTAGACCATGCCTGTGCCCTGCCTGGCAGGGCAGGGGATTGGGAGCACTATGAGGAGGTCTCAGAGTCTGCCGGGACCACTGGTCTCAGCTGCCTCTTCTCCCAGGGAGATGTTTGGAGAGAGATCTGGTCTGTGTGCAGCTGTGAGCATGTCTGTGAATTATGGAAGGACAGTGTATGCCAGAGGGCCATTGTGTGGCCGAGTTTGGGCCTCATGGTCCAACCCTGGCAACTGGCCTGGCCCCAGGGAGATCAAAGTAGAGCCATGATGCCCAGAGAGACAGCCAGGGACTCCCGGGAGAGGAGGGCACTCCCCGACTCTCTACAGAGCAAATGATCACGGGGAGTGAGGCAGGGAATCCCAAGGGAGATTTAGAGATCTTAGTCCCCATGCTTACTGGGAAGGTGCCCATGCCCTTCTACCTCAGTTCCTGAGCCTCGGTATCTTCTTCTGTAAAATGGGCCTAACAGGAAAGTGGACCTCTCAGGGCTGCCTGGCACACAGTCATGCTGGGTGAATGAGAGAAACTGCTGTCTCAGGACCTTGAACTTCATAGGGTACCACGTAGGGAGCTCTCTTCTAGCATCTTCTCTGGGGGCCCCTCAGGGGACAGGGTGCCACTTCACGGGGCACTCAGGGGGCTGCCTGTCCGCATTGGAGGCTCTGAGGGGCTGGAGAAAGGATGCTGAGCAGACCTCAGTGGCTACACAGAGCCCCCAGGACTCCAGGCTCCCTGGCAACACTGTCGCTGGGGCAGGGGCTGTGTGCCCTGGGGGCTGGCACGCGGAGGGGTGAGGAACAAGAGGGGCAACCCCAGGCAGCAGACTGGTTGGGCTGGGAATCCATGGGCAGCGCCTGAGGGAGGGAGCTCAGCGATTCCGTCCCTCCTCACCCCCGGAGATTTTGGGGAACAGTGGGTACAGTGGGGTCTCTAGCCTAAAGCCTGGAAGGGAAATCTTGAGGCACGTTCTCCTGAGACTCCTTAGACACCCAGGCCAGGAAGGTGGGACTGGAGGAAAGCTCACTGGAGATAAATGGAGCATGGTTCCCATCAAAGCAGAAGAGATGGAGGTCAGACAGCAGGAAGGACTGCCCAAGAACCAGGAAGTGAATGAGATTTCCTGGGGTATTGTTTCAAAAACCTGGAGGCCCCCATCTAGCTGGGCTGGACAACATTTACTTGAATTGTCCCTATCAAGCTCCCACAGAGTGAAAGATGAAGGGGAGATGCCTGTTCCCTTCGAGCCCAACTTTGGCGGGGTGTGGGTGGGGGATGGGGTAGGGATCAGATCGGGTACCCACTGGCTTTTGGGCAGTGGTGGGAGGGTCACAGGCTGCTCCTCCTTCCCCACCACTTCTCTCTGGGAGCCTCAGGCCTGTCCAGGTTGCTGTCTTTGGGTTTATTTTTTGCTGGGCTTGGCCGTCCCCCGGGAGGGGAGGGGACAGGGAGAGAAAGAGGAAAAGCAGGAACAGCTTTGTCAGCACAATCTCAGGCGTCTTCACTCCTGCCCATCTTGGCCCAGCTGCCACCCTCTACTAGAGGGACCAGCCCCTGGGCACAGTAGGGATTCAGACCCTGTGGAACTTCCTCCCTTAGAGGCAGGACCAGCAGGTCGGGAACTGGCCTTTCTATCCCCATCCTCTCTCCATATATCCCTGCTGTACAGAACCTCAGGCCTCAGAGCTGGAGCAGATCTACGGGCTTCATTTCACAGATTGGGAAACTGAGGCTAGAAGGGACCTGATGGCTCAAGGGCACAGCCCACACAGGGCCTTTTCCACCTTCCCTCCTTATACTGGGGTAACATGGGAGAAGTGCTGCCTCCCCGCTGCCCTCCCGCTGCCCGTTCCCTGGGTGAACTCATTCACTCATCTCATTTTCCAGCCTCTGGGGATTGGTGGCAGTCTGGTGGGAGCGACAGGGGACGGGGAAAGGACAGTGTGACCCATGGCCCAGCAGAGAGAGGGAGGTACAACCTGGGGACGCACAGAGCCTGGGTGGGGGTATCAGTCCCTCCCCTCCATGCTTTTTATCCTTAAAAAAAAAAAATACATTCGCCCTATTTTATAGACAGGGGGATTAAGGTATAAAGAAGTTAATGACTTGCCCAAAGCCAACATAGCTGACAGGCGGTAGAGGCAGGATTCGAACCCAGCATGTCCCTCTCTGGGAGCCATGCATTTAGCCACTCCACCATGCTGCGTCCCCAGGGGGCCCCTATGGGCTCCACTCTGTCGCCCAGGCTGGAGTGCAGTGGCCGGATCTCAGCTCACTGCAAACTCCGCCTCCCGGGTTGACGCCATTCTCCTGCCTCAGCCTCCCGAGTACCTGGGACTACAGGCGCCCACCACCTCGCCCGGCTAGTTTTTTGTACTTTTTAGTAGAGACGGGGTTTCACCGTGTTAGCCAGGATGGTCTCGATCTCTTAACCTCGTGATCCACCCGTCTCGGCCTCCCAAAGTGCTGGGATTACAGGCTTGAGCCACCGCGCCCGGCTTCTTTTTTTCCTTTTCTTTTTTTCTTTTTTTTCTTTTTTTTAAGGCAGGGCCTCACTCTGTCACCCAGGCTGGAGTACATGATCACTATGATCACTACAGCCTCAACCTTCTGGGCTCAAGCGATCCTTCCACCTCACCCTCCCAAGGAGCTGGGACTCCAAGATACCCAGCTAGTTTTTAAATTTTTTTGTGGAGACAGAGTCTTGCTATGTTGTCCTGGCTGATCTCCAACTCCTGGCTCAAGCGATCCTCCCATGGCAGCCTCGGGAGCCACCATGGCTGCCTGCTGGGCCTTTCCTTCTTGAATGCACCCTCCTTGACTTTCCTCAAATCTGCCTTTCTGCCTTTTCTCTCTTGGTTCTATCAGCAGTTCTGCCTCCTCTTTCTGCCCCTTGAATGTTGGGGCTTTGTCTCCAGTCCTCTTCTCAGTACGTAGTTTCAGGGGGTGGTCTCATACACTCCTACATCAGGGGTCACCCCTATGATGACAGCCTCCGCTCTGCAGTTTCATCCCTGCGCTTCCTGCCTGCTGACACCTCTCCTCCTCATCCCCTGGGCATCTCAAACTCAGCATCTCCCTCCAAACCTGCCCTCCTTCCTCAATCCACATGACAGTGACTCCCCAACCCCCAGTGCCCAAGTCAGAAATGCCCTCCACACAAGCATCCTTTGCTCTCACCTTAAGAAATGACTTATAATGTCCCAAAGCATTGCACTGTTTAGGGCTTCTGTACTTTTCCTTCTGCCTGCAACTCCCTCCCCTCTCCTGCCTGCTGCGTCATCTGGCTAACTCCTATTCATCCTTCAAGCCCCAGTTTGAGCACCACCTCTTCTTGGAAGCACTCCCTATCCCCATTACCCCAGGCTTGACTGAGGCCCCTTCAGTGCCCCCAGAGCTCTGTTCACCCAGCCCTGTGTGTTTTTTGCTTTTCTGCATGGGACTGTGAGAACTGGGCAGGTGGAGTTGAGCACAGTTCTTGGCATGTGGTCAACAATGAGTGAATGTTTGCTGAGTGAAGGATGAAGGTGGCATTGAGGCCAAGTAGTAAGGTTTTGCCAGCTAGAGAGAAGTGGAGAAAAGACGCCTCAGCCCTCTGTGTGGAGCACTGAACTGTGGGTGCTCATGATTTTTATCTCAAGTGAGCTCCAGGTGGAGGGAACAGTGGAGCAAAGGCCTTGAGATGGGACTTCCTTCCCCTCACTCCTTTGCCCCAAGACCTGCAGAGTACAGGGCCTTGATTGACAGGCTGTGGAGGTGGGCCTTACCCTGTGGGCAGTGGGGAGCCATACACGGTGACATGCCAGGGTGGGGACACTGGATGGGAACCAGGGCTTGCCTCTTTCTGACTGAGTGCTCTGCCGACATGAGGTCATCTAGTTCTTCCAGTACCCACTAGGTAGCAGGCACTATTATTGTTCCCATTTTGCCGACAAGAAACTGGGGCTCAGAGAAGAGAAATACCACATACTAAGTTACACAGCTTGTCTGTGGTTGAGTCAAGACTCAAACCCATGTCGGCGTCAGGGCCAAGCCCGAGCTCTAAATGGTTCTCAGCCTTGCCAGCTGACCCAAGGCAGTTTCCAGTGGCCTAAGGCAAAACCGAGGAGAATCAGGACGGGGTGGCGACTCTTTCATAAAGCTAAATTTGTTCCATTTAAAGGACTGTCTTTTAGTATGAGATGATGTCCTTTCTTTTATGAAATGATGGGCTGGGGAAAAAAATGTCCTTACTTGGCAAAATAAAAAGTTGACAACCTTATGCAGTCCCCAAAGTGTTTTTGGAAATTTTACTGGTGGTGCGTGAAATCCCTGAGTTTGGGCGCCAACCCGGCTCCTCCCCACTGAGCTGTGGAGCCAGAAGAGGGAGGGGTCTAGTAGGGACGGAGGGATCAGGGAACAGAGGAGCCTCAGGCCCCGCACTTTGCAGTGAGGACGAACCCAGGGCTCTTTCCTAAGATTGGGTTGGGCGGGTCGGGGGGCAAGGGGCAGATCAGCCAAAATCAAGGGCTCGCCCCCTCAGTTAAAGGAGCACTGGACCAGGAGGCAGCAGGCTAGGGCTCAGCTCCTGCCTCTGCTTCCTGGAGGCTGTGTGATGCCAGGCGGGTGACCCAACCTCTCTGAGGCACCAGCTTCCTTACACATAGAATGACAATTGCCATCTCTCCCTGCTCACCTCATGGGGCTGCCTCCTATAGCAAGTGCTTGGTAAACTGCAAAGTGCTGTGAAGAACAGGGGGGTTGTGGTGGTTTTACCTTATACATATTTTTTCCTTTTGAGACAGAGTTTTACTCTTTCACCCAGGCTGGAGGGCAGTGGTGTGATCATGGTTCACTGCAGCCTTAAACTCCTGGGCTCAAGCGGTCCTCCTGCCTTAGCCTTCGTGTAGCTGAGACTACAGGTGCACGTCATGGCGCTAGGCTAATTTTTAAATTTTTTGTAGAGGGGGGATCTTGTTATGTTGCCCAGGCTGGTCTCGAATTCCTGTGCTCAAGCAATTTTTCCCACCCTGGCCTCCCAAAGTGCTGAGATTACAGGCGTGAGCCACTGCACCCAGCCCTGGTTTTACTATTCTTATCTTGCCATCACAGGCTCCCACTTCTCTAGGGTCCTAGGCCCCTCATCTCACTTTCACTTTTCACTTACACTGCTTTGAGCCCTGAGGAAGAGATATATGGGGGAGGGGGGCAGGTGGAATGACACAGGCCCTGTAAAAGCATGGTGGCCACACTAGCAATTCCTGTCCTCAGGCTCCCCTGGAGGACAGCTCAGAGATGCCCAGGCTGGAGGCCTGGGGAACTCTAGGAAAAGGATGCACGAAGCCAGAGCCAGGCTAGAGTTCTAAGCACAGACTTTGTCAGTGAGTAACAAGATTCATAGTCTAATCTCTACCAGGTATTGTGCTAAATATTTTTCACACTGCTTCATTTAATCCTTCCAACAGCCCTATGAGGCAGGTCCTATCATTATCCCCATTATATGGAAGATGACACTGAAGCTTAAAGGTTAAACACTGCCCTTGTCACACAGCCAGGAAGTGGCGAATGCCCAAGAGGATGGCAGTTTTCTGGGCTCAGCTCAGACAACAGTGCCTGGAGAGGCCAAGTGTGCAAAGATTCTGTGACATGAGAGGGTGGGAACAGTTTGCAGGACTGTGGTGGGGGGCCGAGGGGGTAATCAGTGCACATCAGCGGCACCGGTTTGGCGTGGGAAAGCAAGAGACACGATCCTGCTGGCTAGCTTCTAGCAGTCACCTCCTTCTCTGAGTCTCAGCCTTCCTCTCTGTTCTGACTCTCAATAATAACCAAGATCATAATAGCAGAACCTTACTGAGTGCTTACTGTGGACCAGATGCTGCTCTGACAGCTCGCCACGCCTTCTCTCACTTTTTCCCCTCAATGACACTATGGGGGTAGGCATTGTTATTATGCCTACTTTTCAGATGAGGATGTTGAGGCACAAAGAGGTTAAGTGACTTGCCTGGGTACACGTAGCAGGGCCAGGATTCTAACCCCAAGAGTCTAGCTCTACAGGCTGTGATCTTACCCACCTAACTCACCCATACTATGTCTGCCTGCTTCTAGTTGGCGGGGGGGGTGGATATGAGGAGCTGTCGAGCCTTAATGTTCGAGGTCCTGGGCCAGGCATGGTGGCTCACACCTGTAATCCCAGCACTTTGGGAGGCAGAGGCAGGCCACCACCTGAGGCCAGGAGTTTGAGACTAGCCTGGCCAACATGGTGAAACCCCATCTCTATTAAAAATACAAAAAATTATCCGGGTGTGGTGGTGGGCACCTATAATCCCAGCTACTTGGGAGGCTGAGGCACGAGAATCGCTTGAACCCGGGAGGTGGAGGTTGCAGTGAACCAAGATCATGCCACCACACTCCAGTCTGGGCGACAGAGTGAGACTCCATCTCAATAAATAAATAAAGTTCAAGGTCTTGCTCTCACCCTGATTCAACCCTGGGGACTCATTCCTTCCCTCTTGCCCTTTCATTTGAGAAGCCTTCTCTTCTAAATGAAGTTCAGCTGCTTATGCCAGTCCCCCCCGGGCAGGCCCTATGCCAGACTCAGGACAGAACAATGAATCAGACCTTCCTCTGCTCCCTGGGGGAGATGGGCTGGGAAGCTGGCAGTTACCAGGCAGGGTGATAAGTGCCACTGTCCAGGCAGCATGGAGTCCTGTGGGAGCCCAGCACAGAGGGCCAAGCCCAGCCCCAATCTGGGCATGGTTGGGAAGACTTCCCAGAGGAAAAGGCTTAAGTTGAGACTGAAAGATGAGTAGAAGTAGGAGTTACCCAGGTGAAAAGGAGCAAGGAACAGTGTTTCAGGCAGAGAGAATAGCACAGGCAGAGACCCAGAAGTGAGGCTGAACAGGGCATTTGCAAAGAACAGCAAGAAATCAGAAGAGTGGGATCCTAGAGAAGGCAAGAGGTATCTGGAGAAGAGGCTGGGATGTGACAGGGCCAGGCTCAGCAATGAGGACACCGGGCTGAAGGGCTGCAGCTTCCTGAGAGGGTGATGGGAAGGAAGTGATGTCAGGAGTAACATGGCAGATTCGTGTTTTAGAAACTCCTTTCTGGGACTGTTGAGGAGGATGCTGGAGGGGTGAGGACTCTGGCAAGGAGCCCTGGGGATGCTACCAACTAGTCCCCCTTTTTCCTTTACCTTCCCCCCAGGGTCCAGCCCCCTGAAAGTCTCCTCCAGAGCCATCGACCAACCCTGCCCAGGGCCTGGCTTAACCTGACTCGGAGCCCTAGGACTTTGCCTATAGGGAAAGTCCAGCTGCTTATGCAAACTCTGGCTTGCGGGGAGGTGTGTGTGGTTGAGCTGGGAGCTGGGGGGTTTGTGGGGGTGGCCTTGGAAGCAGAGAGGGTGGGTGCAGGCGCCGAGGCTGTCTGGAAAGGGAATCTGGGGATATGAACTTGGGGTCCATGGAGGTCCCTAGAATGCGGCCTTATAATGGCTCCAAAAGGGTACACTGGGATTTGGCCCAGATAATGGAGGGACACCCTGGCGAAGGGGCAGAGTCCTGGCAGTTCAGCTAGCCCCAGCTCTGTCTTTTTCTTGAAGCTCAACAGAGTGTGGAAATCACTGGTGTCATCCAGCCACCTCATTCTTCTGAGGGGGGAACAGGCTCAGAACAGGGCAGGGACTAAACTCAGGTCAGCAGCAGAGCCCAGACCAGAACCCAGGCTCAGTCCAAGCATATTAGTTGTCTCCAGTGACGACAAATAACAGTGAAAACCTTTCTGCAGAGCTTCCCAGGAGCTGGCCTGGGCTTAGGCACCCTCTGCATGGTCTTGGGCAGATGTTTTTCACCTGTCGAGCCTTAGCTCGAGGTCCAAAATACTACGTGTACTGGGAAGGAGGTCCTGTCTCCCACCGATGGTCCACAAAGCTGTTTCAGGCATGCTGGACCCATTGTGGGCTTTAATTACCGTTTGTTCAATGAATCCCACTGAATTCATGTAACAACCCTGGAGGAAGATACTATTATGCTATTTTATGCTGAGGCTCAGAAAGGAGAAGTGACTTGCCCAGGGTCATTCAGCTGAGAAGTCGCTGACTCAGGGTTGGACTCCAGGGGTCCAGATGCCTGTCTAGGACCCCTGATGGACACAGCCCCATTTTTGAGCCTGTGCTCTCAGTGAAAATCAGTTGGCGTTTCAACAAGACCCATCGTCAGCTGGGCAGGGTGTGCATATGTATGTGGAAACTGGGCTGGGCTGCTGGCTGGAACTCAAGCCACACCAATCCCTGTGCCCCTGTGTTGGGACCTGCCTGCAGCTGCTGCCATGGGGGAAGGGGACCTTGCCACTTGCCCTCCTGCATCAAGGGTTTTTTTTCTCCTTGGCCTGGCTGCCTGGGCAAAGGAGCTGGCTGTGGCATGACCATGTGGGCACCTGCCAGCCCCTCCCTTGTTGGGGTCTGGTCATTTAATGCCCTTCACATGACAGGCATGGGGTGGGCCCTGGGCTGGGGAGAGGGATTTGCACGCTCCTAATCCAAGGGCTGCAGCCTTCCCTCTGTCTTGGCCAGGGCCGTGGGAGAGGTTTGTCCTTGCCCCATGCCCAGCAGCCCCAGCTCAGATCCCTGGCACACACCCAGTTCCTCTGCTTGGGGCCTTCCCCTGTCCTGCTTCTGTTCCCCACCCTCCTACTCTGTGAACAGAATTAGGAGCTAGGGGGCAATGCTGGGGCATTCAGGACTGATGGAGGTACAGTGCTACATAGCATGTGGGACTGAAAGATGGGGGCGATGTCAGGGAGGTTCAGGGCATATGTTGGGGCAGAGTTGGGGTAAGATGATTGGGGTGCAGAGCAGGAGTGTTTGGGGCTCATCCTGGGCCACCCCTTCCTGGAAAAATTTGGCTACAAGTCAGGGAGGCAAATGTGTGGGCCATGCCCCCCTCCTCGCTAGGCAGTAAACACTGCCGTCGCCTGGGAGACGAGAAAACATCTTGGTCCCCCCACGGTTGTTTATACCAGGACTCCCTCTCCTTCTCTGGCCTGGTCTGGCCTCCCCACTCCTGAGCTGGGCGACCTGAGTTGAGGGTCCAGCGCCCTGTCATGGCAGGAGGCCCCAGCAGCAGGCCCGCTGGCTCCCACCAGGGACTGAGCACTCACCACCTCCTGGGGGCCTGTCCCATTGGAGGCCCTAGGTCTTATCCCTCAGAAATATGCTCCCAGGCCTTGGCCTCCACGAGGGAGACCTGGGATTGCGCCCTGGATTTGCTCCAACCCACTGCCTGAATGCAGTCACTGGCCTCCTGGTAACCTCAGCTTCCCATGTTCAGTAGCAGGCAGGATCTAGATTAGAGCCTTTCACACTGTTTTAAGTCATAGATCTGGTTCTTTGAATGACACCTGACACAGAAGCACAGTATATAAAACAGATCAAAGCAGGGCTGCTCTGGGTGGAGTCATGGGTTGGGGCCCAGAATTCTACCCACTCAGCCTATATGGCCCTGGCATATCAACCCAGAGCCTGTACATGGTCCTCCTTGCTCTAGAACACATTCCAGGTAACCCTGGAATTCCCTGGCCAAATACTTATGCCTACTTCCAGGGTCTGCACAGACCCTTCTCCAATTCATCCTCCCAGGGGCTGTCAGAGCAGCCCTACGCTCAAGGACAGCTGTTGGCAGTGGGTATAGCGAAAGCCTGGAAGAGCAGGCTGAGGCACCCCCAGGAGTGCACCCAAGGCCTTCCTGGGGAGGGATGGGCCCAGTGTGGAAAGAGAATCTGAGGATCAGAGGGTAGCGGGGGCTGGCTGTCCCTTCCCTGCCAGATTCCAAGGAGTCCAAGAACTAAAATTCAAACCTAGATCTTTGTGAAGGTATATGTGTCAGGAAGGACAGAGCGTATTTTATTTAAAAGTTTGTTAACTTGATTGAAACTTTTAAATATTTAGACTTAAGGTATGTGAGTCTCCATTTATACTCTCTCCCCAGTCCTGCCAGAGTTAGGGGTGAGCTTGCATCAATCCTCCTTCCACCCACCCACCCACCTCTGCAGCAACCCCAAGACAGCCTTACCCAGAACTCTCAGGCTTCACAGGACAGTGTGGAAGTCCCATTCACTGAAGCGTAAGGCCCTGGTGACTATGTCTTTCTGTTCACTCCATAGATACTCTCTGAGCATCAGCTGGGGCCAGGCTGGGGGTTGTGGAGGAGCCAGACTGGCCTTGCCCTAGAGGGATGGATCTCAGTGAGGAGTAAGTGGGTAGGAACATTCTCACTCTCGTAAAATAGTGTGATGACGGGCGCCTGAGGGGGCCCACAGGGGCCCTGGGATCCTAACCAGGGGCTAGAGAAGCTCTTCTATTCAAAGCCAATCATGGATTGATGGGGTGGAAGAGAGACAGCCCAAGGAGGGGAGGCAGCATGAAAGCCACCAAGGTGGAAATGTACAGGGAATGGGGAAGTCGAGTGTGGCTGGTGCTTAGGGTGTGTGTACAGCCTCAACTGCTGGTCTAAGGAGCTTGGGTTTTCTATTTTAACAGTAAGAAGCTGTTGTAGGATTGTAAATGGGGTAGGGGCTGAGGAAGAGGCATTCCGACTGCAAGGTAAGTGGACTGGAGGTGGGGATGGGGGGCTGGAATTGTGGTGGTCAGTGAGAGGCTGGCTGGGGGGAAGGGGAATGGGGGTGAGTCCTGGGCTGGCCAGGAATAGGACTTGAGGGGCTAGGAAGAAAGAGGGGATCTTAACTCTGCTTTCTGGGACCACATCTCCTATCTCCTCCTCCTTTGTTCTGTCTCAGTTTTTGTCTTCTTCTTCTGCTAGTCCACTGCCCTAGGTCTCCAGGCTGGGGAGAGGGGCACTCACCCTAAAACCCCCTCCCCAAAGCAAGCCACTTCACACAAGTGGCCAGGCAAGAGGCCACAGTTGTATAAGAGGCTTTTCCCAGCTGCCTGGACCACTCATTCGTTCATTTATTCATTCACTCACTCAACATTTATTGAGAACCTACAATGCACCAGGCCCTGCACTAGGTTTTGGAGAGAAAGTAGGAACAAGATCAAGTACCTGCATTCATGGAGCTTACATTATGGGGGGCGGGAGGACCAGGAACTGTATCTATCCCCGGTGTCTACCATCTGGCAGTCTGTGCCTGGGCTGGATGCCTGGGAACAGGGACTCTTCCCATTACCTACTTATTTGTTCCAGCTGCCCTGTGTCAGCACTCACCTCTCTCGACAATGAGAGAGGAGAAGGGGTCCCATGCCCAGGATGCTGGCCCCAGGGAGCACTTGTCTCTGTAAGAACAGCCTGGGCCTCGGGGCCAGGACCTGGGCTCAGGCCTAGTTCTTCCTACTCACCCCTGACTTTGAGCCCTTTACAAGGACCCGACTTTGATTTCTTTATCTGTGGGGTGGGATTTGGGGAGGTCCTGAGGAGGCGAGGGGACCAGAATACTCCAGTATTCTTCCTTGGTGGACAACTCCTTAGGCTATGATGGGAGGGGGCAGGGGGCTTGAGACTCAATATTATCATCATTACCCACACAAGATAGTAATAGTTGCTACCTACTGTGTAATTTATTCCGCACTATCTGTATGGTCGGTGCGTCTTCTCTCCCCATTTTCCGGATGAGGAAACTGAGTCTCAGTAAGGTGAAATAACTTACTTGAGGTCACACGTGAAACTACCTACTCCAAGAGCCCTTTAGGATGGTGCTGTGAGGGTGCTACCTGGCACCTGCCCCACCTGGGCACTCGGCCTCGAGAGTGGAAACCCAGCGCTATCGCCCCACCCCATGTCCCCTCGGGGGCTGGAACCATCCCGAGCCTGGGCACTGGGTTCTGCGACCCTGGCCAGAACGGTACCAGGGGCCGGATCAGACCAGGACTCAGCTCAGGGGCCTGGGCTCCTCTGGGTCCTGGGGCGCGCACTCCCCGCATTTGGCGTCGGTGGGTGGGCGAGGTCGGGGCGGCGACCCCCTCTCCGCCCCCGGCGTCGCGTCCCCCCTCTCCGCCCCCGGCCTCGGGGACGCGGCGGCACCTTCACACTTTCCGCTTGGCCCGCTGCTCGCCTTTCAGGCCGCCGCGTTTTCAATTGTTAATTTGGAAACGGAAAAAGTAGCCGGCCGGGCGGGGGAGGCCGCGGGGAGGTAACCGGAGCCGCAGCGCCGCCCCCGCCCCTCCCGCTCTCGGGGCCTGGCGTTGGCAGAGCACCGCCCCTCCCAGGGACTCAGGAGCCCCGCCCACCCTTCCCCGCCCCCGGCATGCCCCGCCCCTTCCCGTAAGCCCCGCCCCCGCCGAGGCGGGCCGGGGGCACCCGGGAGTGCCGAGCAGGGGCGCCCCTGCTGGGGAGAACGGGCCCGGGCGGGGGAAGTGGGCAGAGGGCTGTGCTGGGGGAGGAGTCCCCCAGGAGCCCTCCCCCAAGGAACCCGTACCTCTCCCGAGAAGCCGCGCCGGGTGTCTGCTTCCAGTGTCCCTGCCTGAACCCAAGCCTTTCTGCGACCCCTCTGCGGGTTCACCCGGGGAAGACCCCTGCCTCCAGACTGCCGGACCGGGGATCATTGGTCCCATTAGAAAGTCGAAGAAACTGAGTCCCGAGAGGGACAGTTAACTTGCTCAAGGTCACACAGCCAAGGCAGAGCTGAGCTGAATTCAAGCCCATTCTTTTGACAGAGATACTTTTAGGGATTGTCTGCCTCATTTAGAAGAGGAGGGGGCATCAGGACCAGAGATACAATTTGTCCCTTCCCCCTATATCCAGCACCGTTTCTGTGGTTAGTAAGTTACTGGAAGTTCTGCTTTGGTCCTCCCTGACCCCTCGTTGCTATCATTATTCAATTATGGGAGGGTTTTGGAGGTAGAAGGAGGTCCTCTAAACTTCCCATGCAAATGAAATGTAAAAGACCCTCCTCTTCTGGAGACTCCCAGAACATGGAAGTCCCTGTGGACTGGCAGCTTCAGGAGCCGTCCACGGCCTTACTTCCCATTAGGGAAGCTGGAATTGCCAGTCCCAGATGGATCAGCAAAAAATAGGACCCTGAGAGACTCCCACCCAATCCCTTCCTCCCACTGAGGAATAAGCTGAGACTCAGACACAGTTTGCCAAGTCTTCAACTGACTGGTGGCGGAGTCAGGAGAGAGAACCCACCGACCCAGCTTTCTAGCTCTGTCCACGCCCTTCTGCTTCTCCCTCTGCTGCACCCAATCCTGACACCTCTCTCAGAGCCACCACACAGGATCCTGCTCCATCAGCTGGATCTGCAGGCTGGGCAGCCTTTCTTTTTACAGGCGGAGGAGACTAAGAAGAGTATCTGCAGAGGTCCTCCCAGCTTCCAGTTAAAGAACCTCCCAACCACCCTTCCACCTTAGCTGTGGGACAGGCCCAGAGAAGCTGCGCTCCTGGCCTCGAGTCACACAGCAAGCCTTTTCCAGCTTGCAAAGCCCGCTGGATTCAGTCTGGCTGGTCCTGGATTTGGGGTTCCCAGTGGGAGCATGGCTCTCAGGGCAGCTGTAACCAGATGCCCCAGGTGTGGCCTGTGAGTTTGCATGCTGCTTTGCTTATTAGTAACAAAGGCATTGAAACCCCTCTTCCTCATTGTGTCCCCAAACCACCCACTGGGTGGGGTCCTCAATGGCTGAATCTACAGAACTCCTGGGCTGGGCTCAGTCTTGGCACCTGAGCTCCCCTGGGGACTCTGCCCTCCGCAGTGCTCCTTTTTGACCCTGTCAGCTTTTGGTGCTCTCTCTGCCCTGGAAGTACTGAGAAACCAGTGGCAGGGACTAACTCTTTCCCTTGATTTGGACTCTTCCCTCCCTCTCCCTCCTCCAATATAGTGCGCAGATTCTGCTGACTCAGAGGACAGAAGGCTCCTTAGAGGTTACCCTGACCCCTGCCAGGTTCAAGTAGCTGGAAAACTGGGCAATGCTTGAACCCAGTGCCACAAGGTCACATGCAGCAGGAAGGGCAGGGGCAGGTCCCATCCTGGCCCCAGGATGAGGGAATTTTTGAGGCGGGAGTGAGGGGCAGGTGCCAGAGTCCTTCTACAGAAAGAGGAGAAATCCAAAGAATATTGCCTTAGGAATCAGGAAATCTGGGTGCCAGGCCCAACTCTGTCTCTGATCTACTGTATGATCACAGGTAAGCCAGGCCCCTCTCTGGGACTCAGTTTCCCCATCTATAAATGAGAAGGTTAGTTAATCTCTAAGGGACCTTTCAGTGCCCAGATATAGCCAGTATTGGGTCATGTCTTGCCACCTCCGCTTCCCCTCATACAAGTCACCATCATCGGCTGGTAGTGGCTCATGTCTGTAATCCCAGCACTTTGGGAGATGGAGGCAGGAGTATCGCTTGAGCCCAGGAGTTCGAGACCAGCCGGGCAACATAGGGAGACCCTGTCTCTACAAAAAATAAATATAAATTAGTCGGGCATGGTGGCACCCACCTGTGGCCCCAGCTACTCAGGGGGCTGAGGCTGGAGGGTTGCTTGAGTCCAGGAGGTTGAGGCTGCAGTGAACTGTGATTGCACCACTGCACTCCAGCCTGGGTAACAAAGTGAGACCCTGTCTGAAAAACAAAAACAAAACAAAACAAAACAAAACACACAGGGTGAAGTGGCATGTGCCTGTAGTCCCAGCTACTCAGGTGGCTGAGGTGGAAGGATCATTTGAGTCCAGGCGTTCTGGGCTATGGTGAGCTATGTCAATTATGTGTCCGCACTAAGTTTGGCATCAATATGGTGACCTTCTGGGAGCAGAGGGCCAACAGGTTGTCTAGGGAGGGGTGAACTGGCCCAGGTCGGAAATGGAGCAGGTCAAAACTCCCGTGTTGACCAGTAGTGGGATCGCACCTGTGAATAGCCACTACACTCCAGCCTGGGCACATAACAAGACCCCATCTCTTAAAAATAAAAACAAACAAACAAAAAGTCACTGGCATCTCGTGCCAGGATTATACTTTCCAACTCACAATAGGGCAAACATCATTGCTCCCTCCTCCTCGCTCCCCCACCATAGTCTGTTCACTCAGCAGCCTGTGTGATCTTTTTAAACATAAGGCAGATTGAGCTACTCCCTGCTCAAAACTCCCCATCTCACTCAGAGTAAAAGCCAAGATCCTCACCACAGCCAGTAGATGGTCTGCTTACCACCTCCCCTGCCTCTCTGCGCTCATCCCCTACCATTCTCCCCTTGCTCACTCCACTCTGGGACCACTCCTTTCCTGGTGGTTCTGGAACACAGCAGGCACCCTTCTGGCTCAGGTGTCTTGGATTTGCTTTTCCCTCTGGAGGTGAATTGGGGGTTAAGGGAGCCTGAGGTGGGGGCTCTGACCTAACCCTACCAGTCAGAGCTCATACTCAGACACAGCATGAGTAAAGGTGGGGAGGGGAAAGAGCCCATTTGCCGTTGTCAGGGACAGAGCTATGATAATGCAATGCCAAGTGTCAGGTTGGGCACCAGCTGGTGAAGAGCAAGTTGGCCTGGTGGGTGGGGCTTTCCTTGCAATCAAGCTAAGGGGTTTGGGCCTGGGCCCACAAGTCGGTGGATTTCACACTTTTTTAAAAAGCTGCAAAGCTCTTTGTTCACATGAAATTTTACGCCAAAGCCAGCATGTAAAACTGAGCCGCCCGAATCTGCATGGAGCTGCTCAGTGGAACCGAGGGAAGGTTTCCACTGGCCATCTTGCTTGAGTTCCTCAAATCCCGGCTGCCTAAATTCCACCCCATGGTTCCTCTTCCTTTCAATGGCATCCTGCTTGGGAGGGCCCATGCCTCCCTGTTTGAGAAGTCAGCTCTGCCTGCCCAGTCCCCACAGACGGATGCCCCCGTGTCCTCTTTGTTCCACTCTGGCTCTTGTCAACGCATTGCTCAGCCCACTGACCTGGTACAACAGGTAGGCTGGCTGGCACTGCAGAAGGAAGCAGACAGAACAAGTCAGAAGGTTTGGGGCTGGTCCAGGTGGGAGAGGAGGAAGCTATTCCTCATCAAACACCTTGTCTAGAAGACACTGTTTTTCATGTCCCGTGGGACAGAGACTATTCAAGCTGTCTCAATAAAAACTGGCTTCTGTACTATCACATTTGGTATTAAGAAAAAGAAAAATTGGCTTCTGGAGGTAGAGGACAGATAGGTAAGGAAAGAGAAGAATTCTGAGAGGCTTCAAGGCAGAAAGCACATTTTGGATTCATGGGATAGAGAGCAGGGGGATGAGGTTCCAGCGTAGTGCAGTCTCGTGGCCCATCTCTCTCCTCTGCCAACTTTCCTCTGTGGTTCTTAGTTCCATTCCTGCAAAAGAAATCCGACTGGCTCAGCCCAAACTGTGGGTGGGCCCTTCTTGGGTCAGTCTCCAGGTCTCCATGAATCTGTGGTGGCCAGGAGAGTGCCGTGGAGCCAACCACAGGGCTGTCATGCAGTCTGGGCGCCACAAAGGGGCCAGCTGAGAGGGCTGAGGGGTGCTGGAATCCAGCCTGTGCCCAGGGGTGGGGCAGCCCAGAGGAAGGGATGCCTGTTCTAATGGGTCCATCTAGAGGGGTCAAGTTTTTCTAACTTGTCAGGCTAACGGGAATGCCTTTTTTCTAATCCATCCTCCAAGAGGGGGCATTTTTTTCATAGTTTGTTCTATGTGCTGGCGGCTGCTGTCCCTCCAGGGACAGCCTCAGAGAAACTGAGCTGAGGGCCAACTCTCTCCCTTCTACCCCACTGCTGGAGAGTCATAAGGCAGAAGGGACTTTGACCATTACTGAGTAGTGCTCCACCTACATGTTGCAGACAGGGAAACTGAGGCTCCATCAGGACCCCATGGCAATCTCTAAGCCCCAGCGCAAGCCTCTGGCCCGGAGAAGCAGCAGCGGCAGTGGCGGCAGCCCTGGTGTGGGGCCCTGGGTCACGTGCTCTTGCTCCCTTTGCCATATTTAGAATCGCTGGATCAGGGGAAACTTCTCCTCCCAGCCCCTGAGGATTCTTGGAAAGAGCCTCGCTCTGAGGCCTGGCTTACTGCCCCTCCCCTTATTCCCCTGCAGGAGAAAGTAAGTGCCTGCTCTCCCTAGAAGAGTTTGGGGCTCTCCAGGCTGCACCCTCTTGTCAGGAAGTGCCTGTCAAGTCTAGCTGAAGTCCCTTCTTCAGTATCAGCTCTGGTTTGGGGTTTAGGGAACCCCTTTCTTCCAGAAGGTGGTGGTGGCCATAGCTTGTGCCCTCTAGGGACCTTGGCTGAATGAGGACAGACAGGCCTCAGGGTCCCCCAGCTGAGGGAAGACAGAGCCCTGCCTTTGGCTGTGGTCTGGGGGGCAAGGAAAGAGTCACACGCTCCCCAGGCCAGATGCACAAATCACTTGAACTTGGTAGTTGGAGACCAGTCTGGAAAAATAGCAAGACTTGTCTCTACTAAAAAATCAAAAAAATTAGCCAGGTGTGATGGTCCCAGCTACTCAGGAGGCTGAGGCAGGTGGATCTCTTGAGCCTGGGAGAGTGATAGTGCAGTGAGCTATGGTTGCAGCACTGCATTCCAACATGGGCAAAAGAGCAAGACCCTGTCTCAAATGAAAAGAAATCAGGGAACTTGCTGGTGGCTGGGCAGTCCCCAGACGCTGGCAGGGCTCAGTCTGGAAGGGACGCTGAAAAGACGAGAGAAGGAAGGAGGCTCTGGAGGAAGGAGGGGGCAAGGCCTGGATCTGTATTTACCTTGGCCTTGGTGTATAGTTGGGGGTGGGGAGGGGTCCTCTTCTCACACAGGCTGCTTCCTACTGGATAATTAAGCCTTAAAAGCAAACAGCAACACAAAACCTAAATAAAACCCTGAAATGCATGTGTTGAGTGCCTGTGATGTTCCAGGTCTGTAGAGCCATCCTCGTTGCTGAGGATAATGGTGCTCTGCTCCCATGGGACTCCTCTCCAGGCCTGGTCTTTTCTCCCACCTTCCTCTCCCAGTTCCATACCTCCTCCATCTCTTCAGAGCCCCCACCCCACCCTCCTGCCCACTTCTGAGAGTTGGGCCTTGCCTCTTCTTCCCAGACCAGCCCCCAGTGAGTAGGGGCTGTTGGCCTCCTCCCTTCCCACAGCCTCCTCCCACCCGCATGCCTGCCTGTCCCTGTGGAAGCTGGAGGGGTCCTTCCTGCTCTACACCAGCTGCTCCCTGGCTGTGGATCCCAGCCTCCCAGCTTCCCTGGGGACATCATTCCATTGATCACTCCCTCTGTCTCCCTGCATCTTCAACTTCTCCTTCTTGATCTCCTGGCTCCTTCTACCCTGGCTCTCTCATCTTAAAAGCAAAGAAAAAGGTTCCCTGTGCCCTGCACCCTTCTCCAGCTACAATCTCTGATCTCTTCTTTGCAGTCAAACATCTTCAAATAGTTAAACCTACACTCACTGTCTCTACCTCCTCACCGCCCCTCCCCTTCCTCACTTTATCTGGGCCTGTTCTAGTCTTCCTGTCCTTCTGAGAGAAGGCTGCCCTTGCCAAGGAACCCAGTGACCAATGTGTCACCAAATCCAGGGGACATTTTTCACGCCTTATCTCACTTGACCTCTTGGCAGCATTTGACACTGTTGTCCACTCCTGCTTTGAAATGTGTTCTTCACGTGGCCTCTCTGACACTTCCATCTTCTGCTTTCCCTCCCAGTTCTCTGGCTATCCCTCCCAGTCTGCGTAGAGGGCCTCTGTTCCTGCTGCACCTCTGGGGCTCCATTGGGTCCTCCTATAACGTTGCCACATGCTCTCTGGACTGTCTCAGCTGCTCCCGTGACCTCAGTCATCACCTCTCCCCTGATGTCCCCCAAATGCATTTCCAGCCAGGTCTCTCTCTTCATACCCATGGAGTGTTTGCCCAGTGCCCACAGCCCTCTCTCTCTCAACATGTCCAGCACCCGACACTTGCTTCTCCACCAGAATCTCCCCCGTCCCGTGAAGGCACTCATGGCACCTTCATCCATCCAATGCCCAAACCAGAAATAGAGGTTATTCTCCTTCATAGTTCCTGTTTCCAGTTAATCACCAAGCCCTATTCCTGCAGTATTGTCCAATCCATCCACCTCTCTTCCCTGCTGCCACCACCCCGGGCCAGGCCACAGTCATCTCTCGTCTGAGCTATTGTGGAGCCTTCTTGGTCTTTCTGCTGAGTCTTATCTCCTTTGATCTACTCTGTGTACTCCCCTGAGTGGTCCTGAGGTGCAGATTGGACTGTGTCGTTTCCTCTCTTAGAACTCCACAATTGGCCAGGTGTAGTGGCTCATGCCTGTAATCCCAGCACTTTGGGAGGCCGAGGCAGGTGGATCACTGGAGGTCAGGAGTTCAAGACCAGCCTGGCCAACATGGTGAAACCCCGTCTCTACTAAAAATACAAAACTTAGCTGGGCGTGGTGGTGGGCGCCTGTAATCCCAGCTACTCGGGAGGCTGAGGCACGAGAATCTCTTGAACCCAGGAGGCGGAGGTTGCAGTGAGCCAACACCATTGCACTCCAGCCTGGGCGACAGAGCAAGACTCCGTCTCAAAAAAAAAAAAAAAAAAAAAAAAAAAAGAACTCCACAATGACTCGCCATTGCCTTTGGGATCATGTTCACAGTGCCTGCGAGTGCCACTCAAGGCCCCTGGATCTGGCCCTCTTGGTTTTTCCACTGCCCACTTCACTTTAGGCCACGTCATCCAGAACTGCTGGCCATTGTGGGCTCTGCCTCGACGGCCACATTCCCACTGCTTGCACATCCTGCTTCCTCTGCCTGGGGCAGCCCTACCCCTGTCCAGTTACCTCCTCCAAGAAGTCTTCACTGATCCCTCCACTTTGGTTGTGTGGAAGGCTTCTTGGGACTCTCCTCAACCCCTTGAGTACACTGTCATGGCCTCGTCCATCCCGTCACCCCTGTGTTATGTTCTGTGTTGTTAATTCCTTGGGACCTGGCTTATTCATTTCTGGTTTTACAATAAACCCGGCTGAATGTAGATGATAATTAATGTGTCTGAAGTGAATATAGCCCAGAAGGATCAGGTGACAACCTCTTTTCTGCTGTGAGATGCCCTGCCATCTCCCCTACCCCCATCATATCCCCATCTCTCTGGTCTGGCCTCCCAGCAGCTGTCCTTCCAGGGACATGTTGGACATGTCGAGAGAGAGAGACAGAGAGAGAGAGAGAGCTGCGGACACTGGGCAAACGCCCAGTGGGTATGAAGAGAGAGACCTGAGCTTGATCCAGGGACATCCCAGACAATCTGGAG
This sequence comes from Macaca thibetana thibetana, assembly GCF_024542745.1. Lineage (NCBI taxonomy): Eukaryota > Metazoa > Chordata > Mammalia > Primates > Cercopithecidae > Macaca > Macaca thibetana. Next base: position 39,869,751 of record NC_065578.1, read on the forward strand.
CTAAACTGATGGCCCATCCTCTCCACCCCACTGCTGGAGAGTTACCAAGCTGCAGGGACCTTAACCATCATTGAGTTGTCCCCGACCTTTGTGTGTGTTTCAGAGAGGGAAACTGAGGCCCAGAGCATTACCAGGGCCCGGTGGTCCAGATGGTCCTGCGCTCAGGTCCTGCTCTTATGACTTTGGACAAGTTAATATACCTTTCTTTTCTCATTTGAATAACAGCTTTATTGAGATATAATTCATACACTGTAAAGTTCCTCTTTTTAAAGTGTTCGATTCAGAGGATTTTAGTACATTCACAGAGCTCTGCAGTCACCATAGTATACGCCTCTGAGCCACCCTCTCCTTATTGGGGTGATTATGGTACGGTTCCATGGGGTTATCGTGAGAACTGATTAAGAGCATGCGTATAGAGGGCTTGGCACAGTACCTGGCCAATAGGAAGCCTTTGGCCAGCAGGAGCAGTTATGGTTATTACTTCAGGGCACAGCACGAGAGCCACCTCCCCAGCAGAGCTTTTCTCCTCCTCCTGCCCTGTGGCCGCTTCTGGACAGTGACTTGAGGAGGTATAAATGGGGAGAAGGCAGTGATTGCAGTTGTTTAAAAAGCCCTGAGCTGGCTAATAACTGAGTCAGCTGCAGTTGCTCCCATCAGCTAAGCCAGTGATTCTCAAAGTGTGGTCCCCATAGTAGCAGCAATGGTATCTACCAGGGACCTTTGTAGAAATGCAGATTTTCCACTTCGAACTTACTGAATCAGACACTGTAAGAATAGGTCCCAGAAATCAGTATTTTAACAAGCCCTCCAGGCAACTCTGACACCCACCGTAGTTTGAAAACCACAAATCTAAGCAAACCATTCACTTTTTCATGTCTATCCTCTTCCTCCCTCCTGAATGAGTGGGCTAGTCATGGGATGGGGAGACGGGGGATATGGAGAGGAAAGGTTGTATCAGCCTTGTGATCAGCCCAGCTGGGGAGAGCCAGCCAGGCAACACCTGCCTGTTCCATTCTGCCTCCTGGGCTGGGCAAGGGAGAGAGAACATGGGCCACAAATTGCAGTCAGACATGATAGGCAAAGATGTCCTAGAAAGTGGCCGCTAGTCTGGCCTGTCTGATGGGGAGATTAGAGAGGGCTGAGGCCAGCCAGCACCCATGTTTCATCTATATTTGTATAGATGGAGAAACTGAGGCCCCAGGGAGGGCCAGAGAGAATACTTGGATAGTCCTTTGTTGGATGAATGCCACACCCTAGTTGTGGCAGGCATGAAATCCCAGCTAAGGGGCTCCTTCGCCTTGTCTCCTCTACCCCTGACCTCCAGATACTGATCTCTCTTCTGCTGTCCCTGTGTGAGAAACCCCCTCCAGGAAGCCCAAGGCAGCTTGAGGGTCAGCCTGAGCTGCAGCTCTGCCACAGATCCACTGTGTGATCCTGAACAAGCCTGTCCCGCCCTGAGCCCTATTTCCTCATCTGGAAGATACGGATAATTATTCAGGTGCCTGGAACACAGGATCTTTTCTTTTTTTGAGAGACAGAGTCTGGCTCTGTCCCCCAAACTGGAATGCAGTGGCGAGATCACAGCTCACTGTAGCCTCAACCTCCCTGGCTCAAGTGATCCTCCCACCTCAGCCTCCTGAGTAGCTGGGACCACAGGTGCATACCCCCATGCCCGGCTAATTTTTGTTTTGATTTTTTTGTACAGACAGCATCTCACAATGTTGCCCAGGCTAGTCTTGATCTCCTGGACTCAAACAATCCTCCCACCTTGGCCTCCCAAATGTTGGGATTATAGGCGTGAGCCACTGTGCCTCTTCCCAGGATGTTTTCTATTAGTCCAAGTACATCCCTTCAAATGTAATGAGAGTATCAAGGGTATAGAAACTCTTAGCCAGTGGGTTAAAGCAGGGAGAAGTGAAGTTCAGGGGCTTTTTAAGCAGTGTCTGCCAAATGGAGATGGTCAAGGTCAGAGGTGTGCCTTTTTAGGAAAGATATGGGGCAGCCAGAGGAGTCAGGGATGGATGTGCTTTGGGGACCTCTTCAGTGGGTGCAACCTGGAGACTTTGGCTTGGTGACACGGTGTTTTGATGTTTCGTAACAGTGAACTCCTGCTATTCGTTTACTTAGTCTTTCAGTAGTGCTGTGAAATCAGTCAATCAATCAGTTAGAATAAGGGGCAAGAGAGTGGAGATGAGGCCATTCTTTCAGAGAGGGAATGGCTGGGGAGGCCCCTCCAAGCAAGTGGCATTGGAACAGACCTGGGTAAGGCAGAGGAAACAGTAAAGCAGGTTCAAAGCCTGGAGGTGGAAATATGTTAGGTGTGTTCCAGGACTGGCAAGGAGGCCAGAATAAGTGGGGTGCAGTGAGCCAGCGGGAGAGTGCAGAAGGTCAAATTTGGAGGTGGGGGTGGAGGCACAGACCTCGCAGAGCCTTGCTGGCCGTGCCAAGGAGTTGGACTTTCCCTCTCTAAGTGCCATGGAAGTCTGAGGAGAGCTTTGTGGAGAGCGATGGTTTCCAGTTGTGCATTGTGGGAAGATGACTCTGGCTGCTTTGAAGAGAGTGGTCACATTCAGGCGTAGTGGAGGCAGGGAGGCCAGGTAGATGCCAGATGGTGGCGGCTTGGTTGGGATGGTGCGACCTGGCCTGCCCAGGGATAGATTCTGAAGGTAGAGCCAATGGAATTTGCTCAGAAGGGGATGTGCCGGGGGAGGGAAAGGAAGAATCAAGGAGCCTGAGCCCTGGAGGAGCCCTGGTGCCGTTACTGAGATGGGGAGCAGGAGGTGAGGAGGACTTGAGGACAAATTGAGAACTGGTGTTTGGAAGTGTTGGGTTTGAGAGGCCACCACACATCCAAGAAGAGTCACTGAGCAGGCATTTGGACACACGAGCTGGACACCTGGGAGAGGCGGCCGCATCCTCACACCTGCTGAATGGCAGAGGCGACTGTGGTCAAGGGGTGGGGCAGGATCCAAAGTGGGCTTTTCCTGTTTGTCTTGTTAAGAAAATGCATTTTATTTTATTTTATTATTATTATTATTTTTTTTGGAGACGAAGTCTTGCTCTTGTCACCCAGACTGGAGTGCAATGGCGCCATCTCGGCTCACTGCAACCTCCGCCTCCCAGGTTCAAGCGATTCTCCTCCCTCAGCCTCCGGAGTAGCTGGGATTATAGGCACCTGCCATCACGTTTGGCTAATTTTTGTAGTTTTAGTAGAGACGGGGTTTCACGATGTTGGCCAGGCTGGTCTGTAACTCTTGACCTCAAGCTATCCGCCCACCTCGGCCTCCGAAAGTGCTGGGATTACAGGCATGAACCACCATGCCTGGCCTGCATTTTAAATTTTAGATTAGTTTGTTATTACCCAAACAACCCATGTCTGTTCTAAAAAAAAGTTAGGAAATACAGGCTGGGTGAGTGGCTCACACTGCCAGCTCTGGGAGGCAGAGGCAGGAGGATCACTTGAGCCCAGGAGTTTGAGACCAGCCTGGGCAACATAGTTCAATCCCATCTCTACAAAAAATTAAAAAATTAGCGGGGTGTGGTGTCATGTGCTTGTGGTCTCAGCTACTCAGGAGGCTGAGGTAGGAGGATGGCTTGTGCTCAGGAGGTCAAGGCTGCAGTGAGTCATGATCATGCTACTGCACTCCAGCTTGGGTGACAGAGTGAGACCTTGTCTCAAAAAAAAAAAAAAAAAAAAAAGAAAATACAGATAAGCAGAAAGCAAAACAAAAGCCAAATTACTTAATTTTACCACCCATAGATAGCCTTGCTGACTCTCGGTATGTGTATAAAAACCATCTCTATTTCAAACATTGGGATCACATTGCCATTAAGGTTTTATAATCTGCTTTTTTTTACAATTGTGAAGTGGAAATTTTATAGATGTGTAACTACTGACATGGCAAGAAAAGTGTTAATGATGGCCGGGCGCGGTGGCTCACACCTGTAATCCCAGCACTTTGGGAGGCTGAGGCAGGCAGATCATGAGGTCAGGAGATCAAGACCATCCTGGCCAACATGGTGAAACCCTATCTCTACTAAAAATACAAAAATTAGCTGGGGACGGTGGCATGCGCCTGCAGCCCCAGCTACTCAGGAGGCTGAGGCAGCAGACTCGCTTGAACCTGGTAGGTGGAGGTTGCAGTGAGCCGAGATCGTGCCACTGCACTCCAACCTGGCAACAGAGTGAGACTCATCTCAAAAAAAAAAAAAAAAAAAAAAAAAAAAAAAGGAGAAAATAAAAGAAAAGAAAAGCGTTAATGAAACACTGCGAAAGAAGGCCCCAGAGTGGCCCACTGCTGCCTGAGCTTCTGAGGTCAGCTGAGAAACGGACGGGAGGGTGTCTATCAAGGCCAAGGTAAAGGCTTATAAAGTCCTGGCTGCGGCCATTCCCTGAGGAGGGGGCTGCATGAGATGACCTCATGGAGAGCCCTTCTGGTCCCAAACCCTGCTTCAGCTGCAGTCCCGATGCAGGTGCATGTGGCCGCTGCCTTTTTTTGTGATTAATTATTGAACACGAGGAGCTGGTGCTCTGCTCTTCTGTTCTCCAGTGCCCCATGTTTTTGCTGACTCAGCTCTGGTCTGGAACTGGCCAAGGAATAAGCTCTTCTCGAACTCATTCACTCAAAACAATTTACCGACATCTGCCACCTACCTTCTCAAACCAGGGGCATTTGCTGGGATACACTTGACCCCCAAAATGGCCAGGAGCCCCTGTCCAGGAGGTGCAAGTGAGCCAGGGTAGTGCCATGCCCTTTGCATGTCTTCCTCCCATAGCCTCCACTTCATAGATAAGGAGATGGCTCGGAGAAGGCAGGTGACGCTCCCAAAACCACACACACAAGCAGGACTGGAATCCAAACTCAGATCTCTCTGACCTTGAGCTGCTGCCCTTAAGGTCACCATGAAACGTGAATATAAATAAAGCCACATAGAAAGTGACTTGGGCCACACACAGGGAGGCAAGCATCGGGAGTTGGCAGCTCTGAAGTGGGGATAGTGGGGTGCAGGAATCAGAGGCTCTGCAGAGCATGTAGCATTTGTGTTCCTGTAGGCATGGAGGGTGAGCAGAGTCTCGCAGGCACAGACATGAGGTGTTCTGTGTAGCATGCACCGTGCCAGCAACGGTGCAGAGGTTGGGAGACTGGGGACATCTGGGCAGGCTGGCAGGTCAGTACACAGAAATGTATTTCCAGAGAAGCCCATTCCCTCTGGAGTCTCCTCCGGGGTGCGTGCATGTTCAGCACACCCCTATCCCAAAGAGGGGTGCTCCTGGAGGCCACCTCATTCGCCTTTGCTGTGTCTGCAGCCTGTGACCTCTCACCCTGCTCTCCTTCACCCATCCACATACTGCCAAGGCCACCAGCTCCTCTCCTCATGCCCTTTGTCCTCTTTCATCCACGGGGAAGTTGGGAACCCTGGCTCTAATCTCGGCTCTGTCCTGGGCACACTGGGTGACAAAGGGTGAGTCCTTCTTCCTCTTCGGGCCCGTTTCCTCGTGGTGCAATGGGAGAGGAGGGAAGTATTAGATGTGCTAAAGTCTAAAGTTCCTTCCATTTCTAAGCATCTGGTTCTGGGCCACTCTGTAGTTTCACACTGTCTGCAGGGGAGTTTCTGGCCTCGATGGCCCAGCTCCACACTGCCCAATTCCCCTCTCTACATCCTCTCCCCCCTGCATCCTTCCTTCTCTACCTGTCCTCCATGATCCTCTTTCCTTTTCTAGCTATCTCGTTACTTAATTCCACGAAGGCAGGGGCAGTTGTCCCAATTCTGCAGATGGGGCCAGGCTCCTGCCACTTTGGAGTGCCTAAGAAAGAAGGCCCCTCCTTCATCTGCTGACCTTCCCTGAGCCCTGGGCTGACCTCTGGAGCACTTCTCCCAAGACATCTTAAAACCAAGCTGGGGCTGTGGCCACCACTTGTGGGTGCCTAGACCTGGAGGAACCTTGAGTCAGTCTGTTTCCACTGCCAGCCCAGACAGACCTGCTACTCACAGATGAGTGACTACCTCTCTGAGCTGCAGCCTGCAGCAGGGGGCAATTGAGACAGTTGTGAGGTCCAGTAGCTTGGGGCTTGGGTGCTGTTGCCTTTGGTGCCCAGCACAGAGCTGTAACTCCAGGGAATTCTGATTCTGATTGCCACGTAATTCTCTGAAAATAATGCTCTCCTCTCTTGGCTCTGTAACCCCCTGCCAGGGGCACCCTTGGCCGCCCTGTCCCTCCAACAATCTAACCCTCTCCTTCATGCTGCAATTGTAGATTTTTGCTGGTCTTCAGTTGCCTGGTGCTGTCTGTGCTGTCCACTATTCAGGAGCACCAGGAACTTGCCAACGAGTGTCTCCTCATCTTGGTAAGTGCTGGGAGTCCAGGACTGAGGGGGGCTGTGTGAGGTAGCACCTCTGGGCTGAGGGCTGAAGGTGGAAAGAGGCTTCTCATACCATGGCTCAGAGAGCAGCTTGCTGTGCTGTGTTCCCTCAGCTGTGGCTGCCCCTCTGTGGGCATCATCCCCACTTTATAGCAAGTGTTGGGGGACCTCCTGCCTCTATGCAAGGGCTTATGATGGGTCCAGAATAGAAGTGAGTAGGCTCCACCCCTTCTCAGGACAAAATCTGCAAACTCCACATGTGGTGGATTTTAGTTCAGTTTTTGCCTAAACACAGAACACCAAACGGAAGCCCCACAGAGGGAGACAGCTGACAGCCAGCCACCCTTTTGTCACCCGGTCAGAGTTAGGGAGTCTGAGACAGCTGGGACGGGGAGGGCATGTTGAGGAGCAGAAAAATCCGATCAGCTCATGGGGGCTGGAAGGGGAGGACACGCTCGGGCTTTTAGTCTTCTTGCAGGAGGCGGAGGGGGTCTCCTGCCCTCCGGAATCCTCAAGTCCAGGAAACTCCAGGAGAGGGGTCTGAGGAAGCCCTGGTCCCCCTAACCCAGGGACTCCTGGCTGGGTCCGCGCTGTGACCTGGGCCTCAGTTCTGGAGAGTGAGGACCAGAACTCAGGCTCCTGGTCCCACAGGAATTCGTGATGATCGTGGTGTTTGGCCTGGAGTACATCGTCCGGGTCTGGTCTGCCGGATGCTGCTGCCGCTACCGAGGATGGCAGGGTCGCTTCCGCTTTGCCAGAAAGCCCTTCTGTGTCATAGGTAATGAGGCGCGCCCCGCCCGACCTGACCCCTGACCCCAGGAGCCAGGGTGACGCCTTGACCCCAATCCTGACTCTGACCCTGGAGACCGGCACAGATTCAACGGACCCTCCCCCTCGCTCCCCAGTCCCCTGCCACAGCCCCAGAAGTCCCCGCCTCCGGGTCCGTGCGCGGGGTGGGCTGGCTGCGACCTCGCCGCTCCCGCCCCTGCAGACTTCATCGTGTTCGTGGCCTCGGTGGCCGTCATCGCCGCGGGCACCCAGGGCAACATCTTCGCCACGTCTGCGCTGCGCAGCATGCGCTTCCTGCAGATCCTGCGCATGGTGCGCATGGACCGCCGCGGCGGCACCTGGAAGCTGCTGGGCTCAGTGGTCTACGCTCACAGCAAGGTGAGGCCTGCGGACCGCGCGCGGAGGCTCGAGGGCGTGTCTGGGGCAAGAGCAGAGCAGGCAGGGCGGAGAGGGCGAGGCCAGAGGGGCTGTCTCGGTGCTGGGAAGGCGTGGCGCCTGCGGGGATTGGAGCCCGAGGTCTAAGTGGGTGGGGCGAAGTAGAGTCCGAGTTAGGTAGGGGCGGGCCTAGGAGTCCGGACCAGATCAGGGGGCGGGGCCGGAGAGGCGGGGCTTGAGGGTTTCCCCCAGATGCTTTTGGGTTTGAAGGAACCACTCTTCCCACAAAGTGGACAGCTGAGGTGGGACCTGAGGGTGGGGCTGGAGCGGGGCTAGGGTGGGCCCCACGTGGAAGCCTGAAAGTGGGACTTGCGGGGCAGGGCAAGGTGGGCAGGGTGCTGGAGTCCTGAGCCTGGAACCTGGAGACTCAAGGCAGGCGGGGTGGGGGTGAAGGTGGGAATAGGAGTCGGGGTAGGGAGAGTGCTGGCGGTTTCGCGAAGGCCAGGGCAGGGTCGCCCTGATGGGAGGAGCTGAGAAAGAAAAGTGAGCCAGGGACTCCGGGAGATGGGGGACCTTTATCCCCTTCCCGTGTGGAAGCCCCCCACATCTCCCAGGCAGGCACAGCCCTCCTTACCGCGCCCCTCCGCCTGCCTCGCAGGAGCTGATCACCGCCTGGTACATCGGGTTCCTGGTGCTCATCTTCGCCTCCTTCCTGGTCTACCTGGCCGAGAAGGACGCCAACTCCGACTTCTCCTCCTACGCCGACTCGCTCTGGTGGGGGACGGTGCGTGAGTCTTTGCAGGGCTGCCCTTCTCCCTGGGACCCTCCCTGGGAACTTCCCGAGGTATGCCCATTGTGACTCCTGACTCAGGGTTGAGCGGGCCTGTCCCTGCCCTCTCACTAGAGCTGGAACCTCCCTGAGACCAGCCCCAATGCTAACCCCCCAACCTGCTCTGGTGGACCTGCCTCTGTCCCCAGCTAGCCCCCAACATCAAGCCCCTGTGACTGTACCCCTTTCCCCTGACCAGCCCAGGAGAGGGAGAATCCATCTATGACCCTAACCAGCCCCCATGAGTGACCGCGGGCCCCTTCCCTCATGATCAGGCTCCTACCTGCCTGTACCCCCAACAAGCCATAGGTGGCCCCCGTGACCAGTCCTGCTGGTAACCTGTGTCTCCAGATTACATTGACAACCATCGGCTATGGTGACAAGACACCGCACACATGGCTGGGCAGGGTCCTGGCTGCTGGCTTCGCCTTACTGGGCATCTCTTTCTTTGCCCTGCCTGCCGTGAGTTGCCTCCTGCTCAGTTGGTCGGGGAGGCTGAGGGTGGGACCTGCACAGCCCCTGTCACAAATCTGCCTGGGGACCCTGGAGCACCTCAGAGGGGCAGGGATGGGGACAGCCTTGCAGCCTCTTACTGCCCCACCACTGCCATCACATTCCCCCAACCATGCCCTATCCCTCTAGGGCATCCTAGGGTCCGGCTTCGCCCTGAAGGTCCAGGAGCAGCACCGGCAGAAACACTTCGAGAAACGGAGGATGCCGGCAGCCAACCTCATCCAGGTACAAGATGCCCAGGAAGAAGCCCCAGGAGCAGGGCTGTATGACTGCACTGGTGTGTCAACCCTGTGTGCTGACCCATGTCCCCAACCCAACTGTGACACCACTTTGAAGCTCAAAGGGGCTATGTGACTTTCCTGGGGCCACATGCCAAGTCACACACAGAGCCAGGATGCTCACTGACAGTGCCAGAAACTTCCCCCTGCACCAAATGCCTGGTTTAGGGCTAGCCAGAGCTGCCCTATTGCCCAACTCCAGCCCAACTTCACAGGGTCTGGGAAGGGGCGGAGCCCAGACAGGAGCCCTGAGGCCTCTGGTAGAGATCCACTGTTTGCCCCATCAGCTGTGCAGCAGTAAGCCCGCCCCACTCCCAGCACATTCATTCATTCATTCATTCATTCATTCATTCCACAAGCACTCACACAAATGAAGAGAAGATAGTGCAGACAGGGCTTTTAGGAACCTCAACATTTAGCAGGTGGGTGGGCTGGCAAAGTTGAGCTGGGCAAGGAGACAGAGAAGGAACAGCCAGAGGGGTGGGTAGGAAGTCAGGAGTGTGTGGTCTCAGTTTCCCTCTGCGCCATGGTGTGTTGTGACTGTGTGTGGGCTGAGGCCAGGGCTCTGATTTTCTGTGAACCCAGGACTAGCCTTGGCTTTTTGCTAGTCAGAAGTGTGTGTAAGAGAACTCCTTGCAGGAAATGCTTCAGGGAATACTGGCCCAGCCCAACTCTGCCTGCTTGCCAGTGTGTCACCCTCTGAGCCCCAAACCCAGGCTTCACTCAGCCCCTCCTTATCTGTCCTCCCCAGGGTAGAACCCTCCTCCCTGTCCCTGTTATCTCCAGCCACCAGCTCAGCCTTTTCTTCTTAGCGTCCCTTGGAGCACAATGGCTACTGTCCCCTGGGAGCTGGCCTTCTGAGGGGCATTGTAGGGGCAGGTGGCTGGCACTGTCCATGCCAAGAGACAGCTGGTATTGTGGTGCCCATAATTAATGAGACAGCTCTGGCAGCTGCTCCCCAGCCCATGCCAGGGGCCTAGGCAAGCAGGAAGTAAAAATATTCCTGTCTTAGGAGGGTGCCTGGCTGGTGAGGTCAGCGGTGGCAGCCCCTTAAGGACAAGAGGCATCCAAAGAAGGGAGGCATACAGGGCCCAGCTCTGCCTTGTCCCACCTAGCAGCCTCCATGCCTCCCTGCTCTCACTGATGGCCACACTCACAGTCCCTCCCTGGCTCTTCCTACGTGGAGGGAGCGGGAGTCTTTCCTCCTGTCTGACTTTCATCCCTCCTGCTGCAGGGGAAGCTCGGCAAGTCCATGGACGCTGAGGGGTTGGTAGGTAATGCTTTTCCTCCCCTCTCAGTCCTTAGTATTCCTGCGGGCAGTGACAGGCAGCTGGGAAAGATGGAGTGGCATTGCTAGTAATAATAATGGCATTCTGCAAACATTCGCAAAGCACCCACATGTGCCAGACACTATATTTGCACTGAGGATGCAGCAGTAACCAAGACACAGCTTACGGTCTAGGGGGAGAGAAAGTTATCAATCAAATACACAATGAATAGGTATTTATCAAAAGTGATAAAGAGAATAAGAGGAGTGTTTAGCAGAGGAAACTGGCATGAAGTGCCTACTATATGCCAGGCACTGAGCTTGGCATTTAATATACAACTCACCATACCCTGTAGTATTACATGCGTTTTACAGGTGAAGAAACTGAGGTTCTGAAGCTTTACTTAATTTGTCCTCACTCATAAGGGGCAGCGCTGGGATTGGAAACCCATGTCTGCCTGACAACAAAGCTCCAGCTCTTAACCTCTCTGCTCTATGGTCCCTGGCTCTGACGTTGATCTGCTTTGTCCCCTCGGGGAAGTCGTTTCTCCCTAGGCCTTACTTTCTTGGCTGCCGCTGTCGGTGGCTGTGGAATTGGAACTGGCCTCTGGCTCTGGGTAACCCACAACTGGACCAAAGACTGGGTTCTTTCAGGGGAGAGGGCTGGTGGGGACGGAGAGGCCTCACTGATGCCCCATCCCCCACGTCCCCCATACCACCAGGCTGCATGGCGCCTGTACTCCACTGATATGAGCCGGGCCTACCTGACAGCCACCTGGTACTACTATGACAGTATCCTCCCATCCTTCAGGTAGGTCCTGCTAGGGGTGGGGGTGGGTGGGGGGCTGGCAGCAATGCCCTTTGAGGACAAGTGGCTGAGATGCAGCCCTGGAGGGTGGAAAGGGGGTGATGGCTCCCAGGGAAGCACTTTGGGCTGGCTCTGCAGATCTTATGTAATTGAGAGCCTGGAGTGTCCTTTATTCTACTCTGCTATGCCCAGGGAAGGGGTGGACACTGGACATAGGGCATTGGTGAAGCCCCGGCCCATGGCTGAGCCCCGGCCCCTGGAGTGCTGGCAGTGTGCATGCTCACCCATAGGTGATGCCACCTAGGGCAGTGATACAGCCAGCTCGTCTCCCCTCCGTCCTGAGTCGGGGACAGAGTTAGTGGATATTGCAGCTGGTTGGAGAAAGTGTGGGGTGGGCAGAAACATGTGTTCCAGACTTAGGTACATGTTCCCACCCCGGACTCCCATGTGGGAATATGTGCCCACTTTTACTGTGCCAGTCAGCAGCCTCAGGGCCCAGAAGTGGGTCTGCCCCACTGGCCAGGGCCACGCTAAGATTGCATGGGGGTGGCACCACGCGAGGGATTATTAATAGCATCACGAAGGTGCATGTGGCCAGGTGCCTAGCTAGGCCCTCAGGCAGGAATGAAAACCATGGAGCCCAGTTCAGTCCCACGGGCAGGCGGGCATCAAGCATGTGGCTGGGCCAGGATGCTGTGCTCAGCGCTTCTGCGGGCGCCTTTTTTGCCTCATTAGTTCTCCAGGAGCAGCTGTTGCGCGATCCCACTCGCCCCTGCACCTGGCTTCCCCATCCCCATGCCCTCCCGGCCCTGGGGGCTTCCCAGGGGAGACGCAGGAGAGGAGGGGCTGGGAAGAGGGGCTCCCACCATCACACTGGTGCCCCCCACATCTCTCCACCCAGCAGAGGCAAGCTCCTACCTCAGAGTGGGAAGGTGACTAAATTAGAAGAGGCCTTTTTTTCAAGGTCAGGCATTCGAGAGTGGGACAGGGCTGCTTTGTAAGAAATACGATGTATATGAGGGGAGATCTGGGGGTGGGGGTGGTAGGATGGTCTAGGACCTCTGCTCAGAGGCACAGAGCCTAGTCTGGAGATTATGAATCCACTGGGCATCTGCTCCCTGGACCTCAGTTTGCTCATCCGTACAATGGGAAGGCAGGCAGGAGAGAGGGAAGATACCCTCCTTGGCTCATGGCAGCAGGAAATGGCCTGGAGAGTTAGGAAGAAGCCACAGTCCCGAATCTAGTCTCCAAAACCCCAGTGGCAGGAGTGAGTGCTGGAGGGGAAGGAAGCTGGGCTAGCCACCCTGCCACACCGCCCTCCTCAGCCTCCGTCTCCCCTTAAAATCCAGAGTCAGATCTGGCGGGAAAGGATGTCAGGGCCGCTGCTGGCCTCTGAGCAGGCACGGCACGTTCAGGCAGTCAGCTTGATGGACTGAGAGTAAGCTCCTTGCGTGACTGCCCTTGAGCTGTGCCAGCCTTCACATCCAGGCCTGGCATCCCTGGGGATTTCCCGGGAACTGGGGGTAGAAAGGGAGTGGGGAAGGCCAGTCTCCCACGGTCCACCCTGTCCTATTCTGGCTGGGCTCTCAGTGAACACCTCTAGAGCGGCAGGACCTGGCAATATCTGAGCTCAGGAGCTCTGTGCCCACTGGGTGAGGGGGGCGGTTCCAGGGCCCTGTCTACCGCTGATGGCGCCCTCTCCTACAGAGAGCTGGCCCTCTTGTTTGAGCACGTGCAACGGGCCCGCAATGGGGGCCTACGGCCCCTGGAGGTGCGGCGGGCGCCGGTACCCGACGGAGCACCCTCCCGTTACCCGCCCGTTGCCACCTGCCACCGGCCGGGCAGCACCTCCTTCTGCCCTGGGGAAAGGTAGGGGCCCCGTGCGGCTGCCACCTCCTCTTGCTTCTCCTCCTCTTCTTCCATTCTCTGTCCTCATCCTCTCTCAGACCTGCCTTCAGCCACTTCGTGGGTGTCTGGGCCTGTTTGGGGGACTCCGAGGCCGTCAGAGGGCCAGACAGGTACAAACTGAGGGCCTCTCTGGAGGGGCCAGGCTGGACTCACCTTTTTGTCCCGTGGGGCTCTAAGGGTCTGAGTGGGAGAGGTGTCCATGCCATCCTTTCCCATCATCTCCTCCGTTCATGGCATTGTCCTCTTTCTTTCTCTGTTCCTACGTCCCCCTCACTCTTCCATCCCTGCACCCCCCATCCCTCCCGGGAAGCTGGACAGAGGAGGAGGCCACTGGCCACAGGTGCTTACGGCTCAGGTAATCGTGGGCACCCTCCTGGGGTGTGAGGGCAGGGAACCCCCTCCCCCGGCATGTTGCTGTAGGAGGGGCTTGGTACTGACCTCGCCTCTCGGGAACGAGATGCCAGCTGGAAAGAGAGCTCTGTGACTAAGACCTCTGTGGGAGCTGCCTACACTCAGCCAGTGACTGATGTTCTTTACTTTGCAGCCTGTGTCTGCAACTTTGCTAATCCCAGAGGGTCCTCTTGGGGTTCTTTTCCCTTCCTTAGTGAGGTACACTTTGGCGCTCGCAGCCATCTCTTTCCCCTTGAACTGTCTCTCCTGGAGCTTTTTACAAAATCTTGAAAGAAGAACAAAGAACAAACAATGCTCACCCCTACATAAACGTTCCTTAACAGAAGAATTTCAGGCATGTTTGGATGAGGGAAGCCTGTGGACTCACAGCATGGGAAAGTGGCTGCTCTTGTAGAGGTTTAGCTTTGAGGTCGGGGGTTCAATCCCCCTCATTCTTTTTCCCCCCGGCCTTTACCCATCTCTTTGTTTTGTCTCATCTTTACACATCACCCCTGAACCAGCCAAATGGACATCTGGCCTTTGAGCTTCAGTGTCATTCTGAGCCCCAGGCCCAGAACAAAGGATAGGAGAAGAGGTGAGCCGCCCAGTGACCAGCAGGGGAGGCGTGGTAGAAGCTTGCCTCTGCCACCCGATGCTGTGTGTCCTGGAGGAACTCTTCAGGTCATTCTGAACCTGTGTGTCCTGGCGGAAAATCAGCAGTGTTTAGGCTGATCAGGGCTCTGGGAGCTCTTGAGTTTCTGGGCTGAAAAGGCCTCAGGAGGAATTTTGGTGCAGAGGATGCAGGGAGCAGCCTCCTCAGTGAGGGCACTTCTGGGCCAGGGGCTGAACAGGAAGTGGGTGGAGAGGGAGAGTCCCTCCAGGTCTGGGGCTGGAGGGAGGGGAAGCATGACCGCCAGGCCAGGCTGAGAGCTCCCTGGGAGAGTAGGGCCCCTCTCAGATTCTCTGCCCATAGGTCCCTCATTGTTACCTTCATCCCTACCAAACATAGTTTCCAGGCAGAAACTCAAGACTTTTTGTGTCCCAGCAATCCTGTCCAGGACCTGAACCGGGGCTCTCTGTGCTTCCAGTTCACTCTGGTCTCATCTTGACTGAATAGGAAGGCAAGAGGAATGGACATTAGCCTGGGGCCTAGCACCTGTACACTCCTCACGGCTCCTCTGGTCCCTGACACCTCCCCAGCTCCGGGGCCCAGGAACAGATTACTGCTAAGGGCTTGGCTATCACTAACTCCCAGCCTCGTATCCATCTGCCTGGAAGGGGATTCGGCGTGTGTCTAGGACACATGGTGATGGTAGTAAAGTGGCCCTTTCTCCCAGGCACCCCAGGAGGCTGAGCTATGATTTGTAGATCAGTCACCAGGCTCAGGCCCAATGGCCATATCATTCATCGTGGCTGTCTAGACCACCAGCCAGGACATCCCCCTCCACCAAAAACACACGCACATATACACACTCAGTTGGCCACACCTCTGGTGGTGCTTGGGGATGGACCTGGGCCAAGTGTGCTCACAGGAAGTGGTGCTAAAGGAGCAGGACTTCCTGTGGGATGGCACTGCCAGGGCCAGCACCTCTCCTCTTTAGGGTTTTGCGATGAGTTTCTCAAACCATGGTCTCCAGACCTCCTGCATCAGCATCCCATGGGGTGTTTGTTCAAAATGCAGATACCTGGACCTGTCTCCCAGCCCACAGGATCAGAATCTCTGGAGAAGAGATACAGCCTTCTGCATATGTAACACGCTCCCCAGGGGATCCTTATGCAAAGTTTGAGAACATCTACATTCTGGCGATGGGGCTGGAGGATGATTTAGGTGGGGGTCCTTCTTTCCCAGCAGCCACTGGAGGCCGGCCCCATCCCGGCAGCTCCCCACACTCTGCCTACAGTCCTTTCCCACTAACCTCTGTTCGTGTCTTGTTCTCAACCTTCCAGCCAGATGTTTAATAATAAACGGAGTTTCTTTCGGATCCACGCCAGCTGGAGACCGAGGTACCCCCTCGCCTGCTCCTCCCATACCCACTCCTCCTTGCCCCACCCAATTTGGGGGCTGGAGAGGAGACAGGATGGAACAAGGACAAGGTGCATGTGCCTGCCGCCTGCCATCTGCCTTGGGTCCCCGGTGAACCCCTCGCCTTTCTGGGATGCCTCTGCTAGGTCAGGGGCATGGGCCCAGAGTGCCAGGAGGGGCACGTGCAGGAGCCTTAAGGATGTGTGCTGGCTCTGCTGCTGATGCCCTCTGTGATCTTGGCCAAATTGCTTCCCTTCTTGGACCTCAGTTTTCTGTCTGTGGAATGGGCAGATTGAACTAGAGGCCCTCTGAGGGTCCTTCTCACTCTGACTTTTGCCAGGCCTTGAGCTTAACTTTCTGTCTCCCCGCTGCCCACCTGGGGACCTAGCAGATGCCTGAAGGAACTGGGTTTGGCACCTTTGCCAACTCCAGGACCCCAGCTCTTTTAGCTGCATCTCCGTGGCATTCCTTGGTACCTGCCCTGTGCCAGGCCTTGCTCTGTGCACTAGGGACATGGTGATGAATAAAACATCGTCCTTGGAGAGTTGCAAAGAGTAATTGCAGCTGAGTGTGATGCGTGCAACAAAGGGAAGAAGCTCAGGGGCTGTGGAGCCCGGGTCAGGCACACAACCCAGAGGAAGCCCTAAAAGCAGTGGGTTTCAGGGAGGGTATTCCAGGCCAGCGAAGCAGCATGGACCCAAGCAAGGAGGCGAGAGGGAGCGCAGCATGGGGAAAAAAGCTGGCAGCCCAGTTTGGCCCCCCTGAGACTGGACATCAGAGCTAAGGTTGGGAGCAGAGCTGGGTCATGCAGAACCAAAAGCCCAGTGTGAGTTTCGCCCTGTTGGAATGCTTGGCAACCTGAGTTCATGGAGTCCTGGGTTTCTAAAGGTGCCTCTGGGGCCCTATGGGCTGGGGTCCTAGAGCTAGGAGACGAGTGGCAGGGCTCCTGGCTGCCCATGTGTGCTTCTGCTGAGAGGTGTTTTTTCCTAGAAATGTGGGTTCTGGACCACAATCTAGCTACTACCCACTATTCATGTGTCCTTGGGCAAATCACCTGACCCCTTTGCACCTCAGTTTCCTCAGATGTAAAATGCAGATGTAAATAGGGTCTGCTTCCACTAAAACTGGACCTGGCTCCAATAAATGTTCACCTTATTTGATTTGGTATGTTCAGCAGTTAAGATCGTATTTACCTATTAAAAGAAACCAAAAAGACCATAGCTTAGAAACCATGGCTATGGACATGGTTCAGTTTGAGCTGAAGGGTTGAGGTAAGGCGTCTCTGGGTCAGGCCCGCCACTTTGCAAGCCTCCTTTGACGGCGGAGGGTGTGGACAGGAAGGACACAGCCATGGCAGAGGCCAGTGGCAAGGCTGTTTCTATAGTCCCTGAAGAGCAGCTGTATGTGGCTTCAGAAGTGGTAGGCTGCCTCTGTTTCCCCAGTGAGAGTGGCCCTGGGAGGGCAAATCATGAGGCCCTAAAGAAAGTCCTTGTGGAAGTGAGTTTGAGGGGTTGGGTCCAGCAGGGCAGCCTGGGCAGAGCTCGGCGTCCCCAGCAGGGCAGCCACAGTCAAGCCCACCCCAACTTTCTCCCAGGGCACCAACAGATCCTTAGCCAGAGTTTCTTGACCTTGGCATCATTGACATTAGATAATTCTTTGTGGCTTGGGACTATCACATGCATGGCAGGATGTGGAACAGCACCCTTGGCCTCTACCTACTAGATGTCTACCTACTAGACATTGCCACATGTCCCCTGAGTGGGGGAACTTGCTCCAGTTGAGAACCACTGCTCTATACCCTATCCTGATTGCTTGACCCAGAAAAAGAATACAGACTCTGAAGTCAGAGCCAGTTCTTGCTCCATCTCATAGGAGCTCTGTGACCTTGGCCAAATCTTCTCTCCTCTTTCCGTGTATATAAAATAGGGATGGTAAAAACAGCCCACCACACACAGTGGCTGAGCGGACTGAAAGAGCTAACGCAGCCTGATGGGCCCCTGCATGTTCTGAGAGCCTGAGAGGGGAAAGAGCTTTTTGGTGCCCACTGTGTGCCAGGTTTCCTTCCACCTTCTTTTAGCTTTCAGACTCAGAGGAGCTGATATGAGCCATTTTCTGGGCCCTACCGTAAGAACTGGAATCCAGGCCCACTCCTGAGAACAGTGCCTTCTTGCATTAGAAAGGAGCTCAGGGCCTCTGGCTGGCTGGAAACTTTCAGAACCCCACAAACCAGACTGGCAGCTTCCTCAACCATCACAGAATCAGAGCTGGAAAGGGACTTTTCAAGGCCTCTAGTGCAACTCCTTCCTCCATAAGTCCTGCTGCGTGCAAGCTCGGCCTTGCTTGCATTACTTCTTGTGACAGGGAGGTCACCCTCTTCTCCAGAACGCCATTGGTGCCTTATGTGCTGGGCACAGTGATGTGGAGTTCCAGGCCCTTGGCCAAAGTGTCACGGCCTTCTCCACCCTCCTCTCTTCCCCTCCCCCTTGGAGGAATGGAGGACAGGAGAAGGGGTTGCACGTCTTCCCCTCCCCCTTGGAGGAATGGAGGACAGGAGAAGGGGTTGCACGGACTGGGCAGGGTGGAGGGTGCTTGCCAGCATGAGGGAGGCTGCAGGAATGGCTCTGCAGAGGAAAGTTTGGGAGAGCCAACTCAAACTTTGACTGGAGTCTTTGGGATGTGTCGATGGAGTCCTGGGCCAGTGGAGAGCATGCTGGATAGTGGGAACTGTCCCTGTCCTGATATCTGCAGGGCCCCCATCCTTGACCTATTAACCTCTCCCCTCTGGGCAGAGGCCCCCACCCCTAAGGATGGCCCTACATCCTGGCCACCTTCCAGAAGGTGCACCTGGTTTCGAGGTCTCCCTCACTTCAGCACCTTGGCTTGTCCCCCTCCACCCCATGGCCTGGGCATGGGAGACCCCAGTTCCCACCCAATACCGAAACCAGAATCTCTTCTCTGCTCAACCCTTGATCTGAAAGCCTCTGAGAGTAGGTGACACAGTGTCCTCCCCCAACTCCTGCCCCACTTCAGGTCTCCTCTAAGGCTGGCTGGTGCTCTCTTGATCTGGGGCCCCAGACGTTTGGGGTGGGCCCCCCTGAACCTGAACCTGAACCTGTCGGAATCTCTAGTGGCAAACCACAGCAGGAGAGGCAGCGGTGACGTCACAGGGCATGGGATGGAGGACTTTTGCATAGGTCCTACCCAAACAGCCATAACATCGTCCTTGAACCTCTTGGACACAGAGTTACTCTTCCAGATCATGGTTAATCAGGGCTTGTCCTGGGGAATGAGGCCTCTGCTAACTTATCTTCATCCAACATTTCAGGGAATGTGGTGGGGAGTTGGGTGCGGGAAGGGAAGTCTGAGTGCATGTGTAGACATACACATATGTGTTCACATGCACACAGACTGTGTAAATGCTGTTGAACAGGGAGCTCAGTAGGCAGTATCGGGGGTAGGTCTTTAGGGGGGATCCAAGACCACACAGGCAGAATGTCAATTAAGGTGGGCTGAACTTAGGTGGGAGAGACCACAGAAGAACAGGTTATCAAATAGAGACCCTCAGTGGGAGGGCAGGCACCAGGCACGGCCTGGGCATACGCGTGGGCCCAGCAGCTAGACCCATGGGGCCGAGGCCTTCAGTAGGCCATCACACTGCACACCTCCAGGGCACCATTGCATGGAAGTCTGTGTGATGGAGTCCTTATTTTGCAGTGCACTGCCTGCACAGCTGTACGAGGCCCTAAAACCCTGACCTGACAATTGTGGGATCAGCTAGCCGCAGCAGTGGGGGAATGGACGAAAATATGTATTGACACATGTACACACATGCCAACATATGTATACACACCAGTGCCTGTACACCCACACTCTCACATGTGTGTGCACAAGGTGTGTGTGCGTGCTCACACACATACACACACACACCCTCGACTCCACACAGCCTGCCCCTGTGTACAGTGAGGACTGGAGGCCTACCTCCGTGTGCATGGCCCGGTGAGCCTCCGACCCTCAGCAGCCTGTCTGTGCCCAAAGGGGTCACCGCCCCCACCCTCTGCCCACTCACCTGGGCCAGGCCCAGCTCCCACATCCTCCTGTCTGTGTCTCTGACTTCTTTTTTGAATTTCTCCCACTCCTTCCACTCTGACATCTGTCTCCTGTGCGTCCCTTATCTGTCCGGGTGATGAGGGGTGGGATGTGGGTGGTGGGGAGAGGATTTGCTTCAACTGACCCTGAATCCGCCTCTTGTAGGAGTCAGGGCCTCCCTTACCACATCCCTGTCCCATCCCAAGAAGTCTCCGCTTGGTGAGGAATCAAGACCTAACAGCCACCCCCAAGTCCTAAGTCAGCTGTCCCCACTCACCCCACCCCCAGCTCTGGCTAACTTGGCCCTCTCCCAAACTGCCTGCCCTGCCAGCAGCCGGATGGGCATCAAAGATCGCATCCGCATGGGCAGCTCCCAGCGGCGGACGGGTCCTTCCAAGCAGCATCTGGCGCCTCCAACAATGCCCACCTCCCCGAGCAGTGAGCAGGCTGGTGAGGCCGGCAGCCCCACCAAGGTGCAGAAGAGCTGGAGCTTCAATGACCGCACCCGCTTCCGGGCATCTCTGAGACTCAAACCCCGCACCTCTGCTGAGGGTGAGCCCCCGGGGGGGCTGAGACTGATCGAGGGTCGGCTGAGGGCAGCAGGGTGGGGACAGTCCGGGCTGGGAGCAGAGAGATCTGGCTCACGTCTCAGCTCTGGAACTGATTGACCGTCTTTGGGCACTGGTCTTCTCATCTGTAAAATGGGCATTATAATATTTGCTCTGCCATAAAATGGACATCAGACTGTTTGGGAATCATGTGGAGGGCGGCATTTCGTAGTGGTTAGCAGCATAGGCTTTGGAGCCAGCTGCCTGGATTTGAATCCTGGCTTTGTCACTTATCTTAGGCAAGTGACCTAATCTCTCTGGGCCTCATTCTTCTCATTCATAAAATGGGAACAATAATAGCATCCACTTCCTAGGATTATTGTGAGTATTAAATGAGATAATCCATGGAAGGTGAACAGAAGAATTTTTGGGAATATAGTAGGTGCTCAACAAATAGCTAAACACAAACGTACTTTGGAAGGGGCAGGAATGCATCCTTGATGAGCCCTGACTGTGCACTGCTCAACACTGGCTTATCTTGTTTACTTCTCCCAGCGACCCTGGAAAGTGGGTTCTGTTTTTGTCCCCACTTTACACACGTGGGCACTGTGATCTCTCAGCTCGTGAGTGGCAGAGCTGCTCTCCTCAAGCAGGCCTGTTCAGCGCCAGAGCCCATGCCCTCTGCCTCCCGCTCTTCACTGCAGCCCAGGCTGCACATGTGAGACTGTGGACCTGGTGATGTCACTTTTTGAGTTTTGGCTCTGCTGGAGACTTGCACTGTGATTTAGGCAGGACACTACCTCAGTGTCCGCCTCAGGAAAATGAGAGGGTTGGACCAAGCCCCCCTGGAAGACTTCTCCCAGCTTCAACATACTTTAGGCCCCTGGGTGGGGAAAGGTGGGGTGAGCGCACAAGGATGGGGAATGGGGACAGCTCCCCCTTTGGCCTTGGAGGGAGGAGACCCAGCCATGTTATTTCTACCTGTGCTGTGTCCGCTCTCAAGATGCTGCCTGGCTGACACCTCAGAGTTTACAGAACCCCATAGACCAGTCTTTGAGAGGTGCTGCCCATAGAAGCCTGGGCATGGCTGGTGCCCAGGACCTCCCTTCCCTGTCCTGAAAGCTGTCCAGGCTCTTGCCACTGCTCCTGTGGGGTGAAGAGAACATCACCTCTCTGTACAACACAGGCACTAGCCTCAGAGAAGCTTCTCTCATTAGGGGAAGAATTTTTTTTTTTTTTTTTTTTTTTTTTTTTGTGACGGAGTCTGGCTCTGTCGCCCAGGCTGGAGTGCAGTGGCCGGATCTCAGCTCACTGCAAGCTCCGCCTTTCGGGTTCCTGCCATTCTCCTGCCTCAGCCTCCCGAGTAGCTGGGACTACAGGCGCCCGACACCTCGCCCGGCTAGTTTTTTGTATTTTTTAGTAGAGACGGGGTTTCACCGTGTTAGCCAGGATGGTCTCGATCTCCTGACTTTGTGATCCGCCCGTCTCGGCCTCCCAAAGTGCTGGGATTACAGGCTTGAGCCACCGCGCCCGGCCAGAATGTTTTATTTTAAGGGCCTTCCGTAGTAGCAGAGCTGGGCCAGGGAGCCAGCGGCTTGGGTGTCCTTCCGTCTTAGCTGAAGGAGAAGACTGTGTGCATGATTACACGCAGTGCCATCAAGCCCCTTCTCTCTGGGGCTCACTGTTCTGCAAGGTGGGACCAGTGGGGCTTCCTCCAGGGCTTTGTGCAACAAACTTGCCCTGGACTGGACCAGCTGTGCCCTAAAGCAGCTCCCACCTAGCCACCAGGCAGATGTTCACTCTGACTGGCCACCAGGGCAGATGTTCACTCTGACTGGCCACCAGGGCAGATGGGCATGCAACACACTGGGGCTTTCTACCCTGGGGCGGGGGGTGGGTGTGGGGTATGAGACACAAGAGCCTCCAGGAAGGTTCTGGACCCTTTGTGGGCGTCTGTCTTCCTATTGGACACTCTATTGGTGGTTTGGCATACAGGGGTTGGATGGGAGGTTGGGAGTGGCCCTTTCTGTGGGCCACTTGCCCCATCCCTGCCTTTTCAGAGGCCCCCTCAGAGGAAGTAGCAGAGGAGAAGGGCTACCAGTGTGAGCTCACGGTGGACGACGTCATGCCTGCTGTGAAGACAGTCATCCGCTCCGTCAGGTAAGACTGAGGCCTGAGGTGAGTACCCCCTCCGTGTGCCACCCACTGCTGCTTCCCATCTGGGCGGGTGGATCACTTGAGGTCAGGAGTTTGAGACCAGCCTGGCCAACATGGTGAAACCCCATCTCTACTAAAAATACAAAAAATTAGCCGGACGTGATGGCGGACGCCTGTAATCCCAGCTACTTAGAAGGCTGAGGCAGGAGAATGACTTGAACCCGGGAGGCGGAGGTTGCATTAAGCCAAGATAGTGTCATTGCACTCCAGCCTGAGCAACAAGAGTGAAACTCTGTATCCAAAAAAAAAAAAAAAATGTATTTTTATGGTGGGTCTTGATCAAAAAAGTTTGAAAGCCCCTGCTCTACTGGCTGTCCCCCTGCCTCAGAAATTAAGCAGGGACCAGGGGCTCTTGAGCCCTTGGGCCACGGCCTAGGCATGGATCTGGCCTCCATGCTCCTTGGTGTGCAGTCCTAGCCTAGCCTCCATCTCCAGCCTGCGTCTCTAGCTCCAGAAACCCCCTCAACTTCCTAGTTTTCTGGGCTCCCCACTCTCTTCCCTGGCTGTACACCTACCCACAAGCCTCTTTTCTTTGTATTCCTTTTAAAAATAGAGTCAGGCTGGGCACAGTGGCTCATGCCTGTAATCTCAGCACTTTGGGAGACTGAGGCAAGAGGATCACTTGAGGCCAGAAGTTTGAGACCAGCCTGGGCAGCAGAGTGAGACCTTGTCTTTGCAAAAAAATTAAAAATTAAAAAATTAAAAAATTAGCCAGGCATGTTGGTGTACCCCTGTAGTTCCAGCTACTTGAGAGGCTAAGGTGGGAGGATGGCTTGAGTGCAGGAGTTTGAGGCTGTAGTGAGCCGTGATTAAGCTACTGCACTCCAGCCTGGGTGACAGAGTGACACCTTGTCTCTAAATAGATAAATATATAAAATCAAAGTCAGCAGGACCTGTCCCCACTACCCCCCAGAGTCTGAGGCCTCTGCCCCTTTTCACCCATCCATTCTTTCCCCTCCATGTGCCCGGTGTCAAGAACATAGTACCTGACCTGCCCCCTGACCCAAGCCAGCTCTCCTTGGCCACCCCAATGACCTCTCAGCCAGCATGCCCCAAACCTGCTCCTCTTCCTGGGTCGGTACCCATTTCAGGCAGTGGCACCACCATCCACTCGGTCGCCCAAGCCATGACAATCATCCTGGACTCAGACCAGGGAGGCTTTCAGCCCCACCTCCTGAACTGCTCCAAGCTGTTCCGTATCTCCTTCCCCGTCCCCTAAAGCTAGTTTCCCTACCCACGCCTTTGCCCATCCAGGGTATTCTCCACATAGGCTGGCAGAGCCAGCATGCTGAAGCAGAGTAATTGGGCCAGGAACAGTGGGTCACGCCTGTAGTCCCAGCACTTTGGGAGGCTAAGGCGGGCAGATTGCTTGAGTCCAGGAGTTCGAGACCAACTTGGGCAATATAGTGAGACTGCCCATCTCTTTAAAAAAAAAAAAAACAACAGAGTAATTGATGTGCCTGCCCCACAATGTCCCAGTGCCCAATCTCCGCCAGGGATTCAGGGCTCTTCAAAGAACACCCCAGCCTCCTTCTCGAGGCTAATCTCCTCTCTGTCTTCTCATACCATGGTGCTCTGAAGCCCATCCTCCACCCCGGCTAGTGGATTAACCCCTTTCCACCTCATCCGTGTTTCTGCAACTTGGAGGTAGGGGAGGCTGGGAGACGCAGCACCCCTTGTCCTGGTGCTGGACAAGGGGATAGCAAATAGATGGAGATGGGGCTGGGAAGGAATCCCTGCTCGAACAGGACACTCCCTCTGAGCCCCCTCCCCCAACAGGATTCTCAAGTTCCTGGTGGCCAAAAGGAAATTCAAGGAGACACTGCGACCATACGACGTGAAGGACGTCATTGAGCAGTACTCAGCAGGCCACCTGGACATGCTGGGCCGGATCAAAAGCCTGCAAACTCGGTGGGTGCACCGGGCCTGATGGGAGGCAGGGACAGGGAGGCAGCGGCCCCAGCCCTGCATGAAGTCTGAGGCCAGCTCCAGAGCACCCACAAGGGCTCACTGCTGCAGCTGAGTTTCTAGACTGAGGAGGTCCCTGGCTTGCAGTGCCAGCCTGAGGCCAGACCCAGCACCCGTCCCAAGGCTGAAAAACAACCCAACCATAGTTTCTTTGTGCGGTGGGTCCTCTGTGCAAGCCCTGTTGACTCATATGCCTTGGGGGCTTTGTTTAGAATAATGGTTTCCTGGTCCTAAAATAATCAGCCTAAAATAATTACTGACCTCCCATCTCCCAAGAGAATAGGCAAATTGTCCTCACCGCCCACCTCTTGCCTCTGGAATCCTCCCACATCCCTCCGGTAGACCCAGCATTAGGAAGAATCCTCACCCCCAAACCCGTGTCACCTGCACCTTGCCCTTCTTCTCTTCTGGCCTGCATTTTCACTGTCCACTCATTCATTTATTCACTCAAGAAATAGTCAGTGGGCATTTACTACTTGCCAGCCTGTGGGAATATGGCAGAAAGCTCAGCAGAGTTCCCACCCTCATGGAGCTTTCATTCTAGTGGAAGGAGAAGAAGTGATAAATAAGTAAAATTAGAATATATCAGATGACGATAAATATTAAGGAGGAAAATAAGGGTCAGGCTGTTATGCTTTGCAATTTTAAATAGGTGAGAAGGTTCTAGAAGGAACAGCAAGTGCCAAGGACTTGAGAGGGGCAAGTGGCTGGAGTGTTGGCTTCAGCACAGCAGGGAGCCTGGTGTGGCTGCACCGGAGTGAGAGGTAAGAGGTGAGGTCAGAGGGCTAACAGCACTCAGAGAGTGTAAAGCCTTGTAGGCCCCTGCAAAATGCTGGTGTTCATCCAGGATGAGCTGCGAGCATTGGAGGGTTTTGTGCAAAGGACTGATAAGATCTGAATTGTCTTTTAAAAGGATCAACCTGGGTGCTGTGTTGAGGATGGACTTAGTGGAGTGAGGGTGGACACAGGTAGACCAATGAGGAGCCTGCTTCAGACTTCCATGCATGAGACTGTGGGGAGACTTGGAACAGAGTGGCAGCTGCAGAGGCGGGACAAGTGGTCAGATTCTAGATACATTTTGTAGGCAAAGTTGACAAGGTTTTCTGATGTGGTGTTAAGAGAAAGAAGACAGTCAAGGATGAAGCTAAGGTTTTTGGCTTCAGCAAGAGGAAAAATTGAGTTGCCATTCGTTGACATGGAGAAGGCAATGAATGGAGCAAGTTTAGGGTCAGGAGATTTGGGAGGTGCTGGATTTGTGATGCCTACCAGACATTCAAGCAGAGTGTTGATGTGGCAGTTGGATAGAGAAGTGTGGAGTGCAGAGCAGAAGTACAGGATGGAGATGAAAATTTGGTGTCAAAAGTGTAGAGGAATTGAAAATTATGGATCTGAAGACATCACTTAGTGAGTGGAGTAAATAGAGAATAGAGGTCCCAGGAGTGAGCCTTGGATCCTGCAGTGTTTCCAGGGTGCAGAGATAGAGGAGGAACTAACAAAGGAGACAGTGAAGGAGAGGTCAGGGAAGAAGGAAAAGAACTGGGAGGGGGTGGTGTTTCAAATGAAGAAAGGGTTTGCTGGAAGAAGGGGTGATCCGATGTGTGGAGTGCTGCTAGTAAGTCAAGTAAAATGAGGACAGGAATTGATCAAAACCTGACAACAGTAGTTTTGGTGAAATGGCATGGGTGAAAGCCTGACTGGAGTAGGTTTAAGAGAGAGGGGGAGGAAAGGAATTGGAGGTAGAGGATAGAGATAACACTTTCAAGAATTTTGCTGCAAAGGAGAGCAGAAAAATAAGGTGAGATCAGTTCTAGCCTTGTCCACCCACTTTAAAAGTCACATTCCCACATGTGTCCACTCCTCCCATCCTCTTTCCCCTTTCTCCCAGTCCATCTTTTTTTTTTTTTTTTTTTTTTTTTTTTTTTTTTTTTTTTTGAGCTAGCGTCTCGCTCTGTCTTCCAGGCTGGAGTGCAGTGGTGCAATCACAGTGCACTGCAGCCTCGACCTCCCCGGCTCAAGTCATCTTCCAGCCTCGGCCTCCTGAGTAGCTGGGACCACAGGCATGAGCTTCCATGACCAGCTAATTAAAAAACAATTATTTCTGTAGAGAGGAGGGCTTGCTATGTTGCCTAGTCTGTCTCAACTTCCTGGGCTCAAGTGATACCTCCCTCGCTATCCTCCCCAAATGCTGGGATTACAGGCATGCGCCACTGCACTGGGCCTCCCAGTCCACCATTTCCATTCCTTTCACCAGGCGGTTGTTTTACTTGTCAGGTTTGTGTGTGGTGCCTTTGCTTGACCAATGGAGAACCCCCAGAGCAGGGACTAGTCCCTCCACCCCCAACTCAGCCTCCATCTGGCAGGACAATGGCCCCTCCCTCAGATTGCCTGTCTTGCCTTCTCCTTCATCAGGCAACCTAGAATTCTTGTGGAAGGGAGGGGCGGCGTGTGTCCGGGCCCTCTGATGGTTCCCTTACCCATAGGGTGGACCAAATTGTGGGTCGGGGGCCCGGGGACCGGAAGGCCCGGGAGAAGGGCGACAAGGGGCCCTCCGACGCGGAGGTGGTGGATGAAATCAGCATGATGGGACGCGTCGTCAAGGTGGAGAAGCAGGTGAGTGTAGGATGGGGTGGCGGAGCTGGCCATACCAAGAAGCTCTGGGGGCCGCGGTGACTGGACAAGGGGAGGGTGTGTTTCCCACAGCCGCAGCCCAAGCGTCCGGGAGAAGACCTGAGAGCCCCCTCCCCGGCCGAAGCCCCAGTCCCCGCCGCCAGACATTCCCATAAACCCTCCCTCTCCTGCTAAGCCCCGCCCCCCAGGTTGCATAAGCCCGCCCATAGGCTTCAGATAAGCCTACCTCAGATCCTCTTACTCCATTTGACCCCGCCTCTCAGTTGTCGCCGTAGCTCGTGGACTATCCCCATCGATCACACCTGACCACTCCCCGGTTATGCACCAGTGCCCAGCTTCGTTCCTCTCTCTAGCCAAGCTCCACCTTTCCAAGCGGGATTAGTGCTCCCCAGATAAGCCCCGCCCACCAGCTAGGCTCTGCCCGGAGACCCAAGCCCCGCCCCCGGCCGCATCCCCTCGGGTCCCAGGCGCCGCTTCCCAGCTGCGCCCCATCCCCAGGTGCAGTCCATCGAGCACAAGCTGGACCTGCTGTTGGGCTTCTATTCGCGCTGCCTGCGCTCTGGCACCTCGGCCAGCCTGGGCACTGTGCAAGTGCCGCTGTTCGACCCCGACATCACCTCCGACTACCACAGCCCTGTGGACCACGAGGACATCTCCGTCTCCGCACAGACGCTCAGCATCTCCCGCTCGGTCAGCACCAACATGGACTAAGGGACTTCTCAGGGGCAGAGCAGCACACGGCCAGCCCCGCGACCTGGCGCTCCGACCGCCCTCTGAGGCTTCCGGACTCCTCTCGTACTTGAACTCACTCCCTCTCGGGGAGAGAGGCCACACGCAGTATTGAGCTGCCTGGGTGGGCGTGGTACCTGCTGTGGGTGCCAGCGCCCCTTCCCCACCTCAGGAGCGTGAGATGCCAGGTCGCCCAGAGGGCGGCAGCAGCGGCTGTCCCGAGGCCTCTGGGCCCCCCAGTGCCCTGCCCACTCCATCAAGGCCCGATGTGGCCCGCCTGGCAGGGGCACAGCCCCGGGAGTGGGAGCGGGCGCTGGGGCCCTGGGCCCTGACCCAGCTTCCAGCTATGCAAGGTGAGGTCTCTGGCCCACCCTTCGGACACAGCAGGGAAGCCCCTCCCGCCAAGTCCCCGCCCCACTTGGGGGTGGGCCAAGGTGCCCCCACAGGTACCCACAAAGCACAGGACCCTGCCACAAGGCAGGTGGGCACCATATATGCAAACCATGTCAAATATGCAACTTTGGGGACCCCCATGGGGTCTCTCTGCCCCTCCCCCGTTGGGAGCTGGGCCCCCAGCAGTAGCTGGTCTCAGGCTGCTTGGCTACCACCCTGTCCCTATTCTTTGGCTTATCACTCCTTCCCCTCCTAGCATGGGGCCTGTTTCTCCCCTGCCCTCTCCTAAGGGCAGTGCCTGGGCCGTTCTTCCCATTTGCAAGTGTCAGCTCCCAGGGGGCTCCCTCCTCCTGCTGGGTGGCCACTCCCCTCCTTGGCCCTCCAGACACCACTCATAGTCAACACAAGTTTCTGTATCCTCCCCAAAACTCCCAGACAGTGCTTCGTGGATGATCACACAAACATAGCCTTTTAGTTTCTCCAGACAGGGAGAAAGCCTCTCACTCTCAAACATGCAATGACATGACACACTTGGAGACATGAGCGCAGAGCCACTCAGCCGCTCCTGGGCCTCTGCAGCAGATGCCAGCAGACTGGCCTTGCAGGGTGACGTCCACTAAGAGGAAGACCCCCAACTCCATCTGAGCAGGGGAAGGAGCTTTGAAGTAACCCGAGAGCTCTCTAGTCCCCACCCAGACCTTTACCTGCTCTCCTTCTTCAAGAAGATCTCCTGTCTGGTCCAGGAGCCCTAACCCACTGCCTCTGCCTGTCCCCAAGGGCCCACCTCCCTGTCTCCACAGCACAACTCAAGCCCAGGCCTGACACCACTGGAGAGATCCCAGGCCCGCTTCTAGCCAGGCCTGTGCCTTCCTAGTCACTCTCACTCCCAGAGAGAATAAGAATGCATCTAATAGCTATACCAACCATGCATCTGGCTTCACATGCACTGTCCCCCGTCCCTCCATACCCCACTTCTTCTCTTCAATTGGCAGCCCCACATCCGGGCATAAGCCCCCATTCACCCCAGGAACACTTTCTTATCCCCACCCCTTTGCTCCTCTTCTGCAAAGCCAATGCAGGTGGCAGGAAGGTGAGGGGTAGTGGACCAATGGCAACCCTCTGTGGGAACAAGGGGCCGAGGCCACGCTGCCTGCATCTCATGCTGGGGACCTGCATGCACCAGCGCCAGGGTTTGGACTGGATCTTGCTCAGTCCATGGTGCCCAGCCTCTGCCCCAACCTGCCCTCTGCATGTGACCATCATGCCCTGGATGGAGCCTCTCCTGGCTCACCCCACCTGCACTGCACTGTCCCCAGAGAGCCACCCCTCCACCCATTCAGAGACAGCTGTGGAGAAGGCCAGGAGAATGGGATTACCCTATGACCAAGAAGACATGGGAAGAAGCCCTCCTTCCTTCCATGATCGAGGTTCCCCCATCAACTCGGTTCTCGGATATGCAAGTACCTCACTTTGTTAACTTATTAACTTATTGGTTTCATTAAAGTTTTCAATAGGAGGTGATTGTTCTTGGTTTTGTTCAGCGGCTGTGAGGTGAGGCTCCTGGTTTGGGGATGGGGACAAGGAGATTTGGATTAGTCAGGACTCTTTGTTGTATGCAACAAAAACCCAACCCCATATGGTTTAAACAAACACACACAAAGAAACTTATTGGCACAGATAACTAAGAAGTCCAGGGGATAGATTTGGTTTCATGCACAGTGAGATCTAGGTGCTTAAACATGTCAGGACAGGCTGACCTCTCATGGTGCCCAGTAAAAAGTGGGCCCCACTTTCCTAATAGTTTGCATCAGTCAAGATCAAGTCAGGAAGGCAGAAACAACACTAAGTTTTTCAGCAAAAAGAATTTATTATAGGTGATGGGTTGCACTGATGCAGGAGGGCTGAAACAACAAAAGAGAATTTTCTCTAGGTGATTCTTTTTTTTTTTTTGAGACGGAGTCTCGCTCTGTCGCCCAGGCTGGAGTGCAGTGGCCAGATCTCAGCTCACT
The DNA here is from genome assembly GCF_024542745.1 of Macaca thibetana thibetana. Classification (NCBI taxonomy): domain Eukaryota; kingdom Metazoa; phylum Chordata; class Mammalia; order Primates; family Cercopithecidae; genus Macaca; species Macaca thibetana. The sequence continues at coordinate 39,899,871 of NC_065578.1, forward strand.
GCAAGCTCTGCCTCCCGGGTTCACGCCATTCTCCTGCCTCAGCCTCCCGAGTAGCTGGGACTACAGGTGCCCGCCACCTCACCCGGCTAATTTTTTGTATTTTTTAGTAGAGACGGGGTTTCACCATGTTAGCCAGCATGGTCTAGATCTCCTGACCGCGTGATCCGCCCATCTCGGCCTCCCAAAGTGCTGGGATTACAGGTTTGAGCCACCGCGCCCGGCCCTTCTCTAGGTGATTCTGAGATAGCTAGAGAAAATAACTGCAGAAAGCAGTTACCACTCCTAGAGCTGCAGGAGTATAGGAAACAGGTTGGGGTTATCAGAACCCACAAGCTTGCAGACAGAGAGCCTGGTGGTGTTGGGGCTCAGAGGTCTGAAAAAGAGGTACTCCCTGGCTGGTGCTGGTACCTCTTGGGGGATACAATGAGACTTGTCTGGGAGTACGGGAGAAAAGCCGAAGTCTAGGATCAACTGTTGCAACCTGGCTGTCGCTGATAAGGATAGGAAGCAAAGGAAGAGAGAAGTCTCCACTTTTCCTGCCTTCCAATCTTCCCCTAGTGCCCCTTATTGTCAAAGCTAGGGAACAAAGGAGTGATGTGGTTTGCAGAGTCCCAGCCCCAGTATCACAGAGTTAGAAGGTTGCACTTGGAACTGAAAGACAATAACATGGGCACAGGCCACCCCCTTGGATACACAGTTTCCACAAACATCAATCCACACATACTTGAACTGCCATATAACGACAGTAACTTCCACCTAGTAAGATGAAACTGTCGTTTATACAAATGAAGACACTCTAGTCCCCTCCCCCAAATGGGAGAAACACAATGTCCCACGGTCCAACAGATGCATCCATCTCCAGGGTTTAGTCACTGAATCCATATTTGGGCTAAGTATTCCTCTTACTCAGGCACAATTCCACCTACAACTAAACACTAAAGTTGATCTAGACATACAATGTTTGTATAAAATATGGGAGAAAAGAGGAGGGAGGAAAAAATAATATGTACAGTGCACACACACATGCACACACATCCCAAGCAAGGAAGGAAATATGCATAGCTGCAATCGACCTCCTTCTGGTATCTCTGGTCACAGTGCCATGGTGGGCATGAATAATTTCCTTCTTCCACTGACCTTCCATGTTTCCTTTGCCCTCAGCCAACACCTCAGCCTTTTAGGGATTTTTTTTTCTTTCTTTTTTTTTTTTAGACAGAGTCTCGCCCTGTTGCCAGGCTGGAGTGTAGTGGCATGATCTCGGCTCACTGCAGCTTCCACCTTCTGGGTTCAAGCGATTCTCCTGCCTCAGCCTCCCGAGTAGCTGGGACTACAGGCGCCCGCCACCACACCCAGCTAATTTTTGTATTTTTAGTAGAGATAGGGTTTCACCATGTTGGCCAGGATGGTCTCGATCTCCTGACCTCGTGATCTGCCTGCCTCGGCCTCCGAAAGTGCTATGATTATAGGCGTGAGCCACTGTGCCTGGCCAAGGATCTTTATATGGTGGAGTGACCCAAATAATCATTCCTGAAGAGTCTGAATCCTCAGTGGTCCTGCACGGGTGGGTGCCACAGCTTTTCATTGACTTTTGCTATCACACATGGAAGTACTTATTATAGAAAGGCCTTGGAGAATCCCTTGGGTTCCAGACTTAGTCCTCCTTGCCTTGTTGTGTGGCAGCAACCAATTTCTCCCCCAGTAATGAAGATCAGTCATGCAGCCAGTGTATTAACTCTTTACATGCCTGCTGGCTCAGTGGCATGAGGAGCCCACAATGGCCCAGTTGAAGTTTAAACATCCAATGTAATGAAAACCGTGTTGCCTCCCTTCCCTTGAAAACTAAGACCTCCAAACTAGCAGAGCTCAATGGTACAGGGACCAGAGGCAGAAGTTTTGTGAGTGGGTGGAGTAGGCAAAATAATAGCCATCCAAATATAGCAAGTTCTAATCTCTGGGACTTGCAAATGTTACATTATAAGGAAAAGGGGCCTTTGCAGATGTGATTAAATTAAGGATCGTGATACGGGGAGATTATCCGACTGTCTGGTGGGCCTAAATCCAGTGACAAATGTATTTTTAAGAGAGAGGCAGAAGGAGATCAAATCACACAGAAGAGGAGAAGGTGATATGAAAATGAAAGCAGGGACTAGGGTGATGCTGCTGCAAGCTAAGGAATGCCAGCAGCCACAAGAAACTGGAAGAATCCAGGAGTGGATTCTTGCCTGGAGCTCTGAAGGGAGCACAGCCCTGCACACACCTTGATTTGGGCTCAGTGAAACTGATGTTGAACTTCTGGCCTCCAGAACTGTGAGAGAATAAATTTCTGTTGTTTTAAGCAACCAGGTTTACAGTAATTTGTTATGGTAACTACAGGAAACTAATATGGCGGGTTATTGGTGTCATAGTGAGAGAAGCCACTTTCACCAGCTCCCTTGGATTCCTGGAACCTTATATCCTGGCTATGTCAAAAAGGATAAACTATGCCTTCTTCATGATGGAAAGGGTCCAGTGGGATCGACCTGGCACCAAGTGGCTAGGTGGACCCCTGCAGAGGGATGACATATTAAGTATTTAGCATTTGTCTTGGCTGGTGGTAGGTTGGACATACAGTGGCATTAGTAAGATCAGCCTTGACGAGTTCAGTTCATGTTGTTGAACCCATAAATAGTCTCCATTCTGGCCACCATCACCACGTCGTACATGAACATATGGATAATGGGCTGGAGAGACTGGGGAGAGAGGCTGGCTGACATCCATCCAATGTGCCATCTTGTCCATCTAATTATCAAGAGCTGCCTCTGCCATGGATGCCTTTCGGTGAGATTTTACTTGGAATACAAATATCTTCATATTCTGTGTCATTTCTGAAAGTCCATCTACTAGTCTCTCCCAGTTTTTCTTACGGCCAGTCCTCCAGGTCTGTGCTTTCTGAGCCCCTGACCATCCAGCCAAACCATTAGCCACTGCCCATAAATCAGTGTAGATCCATACTTCTTGTCATCTCTCAATCAGACAAAATGGACAACCAAATGTACTGAAGGATGGGTAGGATGGAGCCAGACCTGGGAACTGGGGTGGTGGCAGTGATGGTAATGTTCCAGGAAAAGGCACAGCATGTGAAAGAGTCCAGAGGCACCAGGGAGTGTGGTGGATGAAAGGAACAGAAAGAAATCCCGTGGCTGAGCCCAGACAGCAAGGGAGAGAGGGGTGGGTGCAAGATGGGACTTTAGAATTAGGGGTCAAAGTTTGCAGGATTTCATAAATCATTCCAAAATGATAGGGCTTAACTATGACAGCAGTGGGGAGACAAAATATTTTTCTCAGGCAGCACACTGGGGAAGATTCACATTTTAGAATTTTTTTTCCTGGGATGGAAAATATATTTGAGGGAGCAAGTGTGGGTGTGGGGAGAGCAGGTAGGAGACTGCTGCAGTCACCCGAGCAGGAGGTGCTGGTAACCCAAACAAGTCCCATGACATTTCACTAATTGAGTTAAACGTCTATTGAGCACCTGCTGTATGCCAGACCCTGGCTCAGCACAATATACAGGATGAACAGACACGGGAGAACCAGTTACAGCCCTGAGGTCATCCAGCCCCTGGGGGAGACAGATGCACAATTAACCAATGCACAGCTACTGTTTATCTTCTAAATTTGCCTAGCTCAGCAAGGAGAGTTTGCAGGTGGCTCTGGGAGTCCCCAAACTGTCATCAAATACGGCCTTGACAGCAGATACAATTTTAGCTTCGTGTGTCATTTATTTATTGCTTTGTAACAACTTATTTTAAAACTTAATGGTTTAGGCCAGATGTGGTGGCTCATGCCTGTAATCCCAGCACTTTGGGAGGCCGAGGTCGGCAGATCACTTGAGGCCAGGAGTTTAAGACCAGCCTGGCCAACATGATGAAACCCCATCTCCTAAAAAATACAAAAATTAGCCGGGCATAGTGGTGCATGCCTGTAGTTCCAGCCACTCAGGAGGCTGAGGCAGAGAACTGCTTGATCCCGTGAGGTGGAGGTTGCAGTGAGCCAAGATCATGCCACTGCACTCCAGCCTGGGCAACAGAGCAAGATTCTGTCTCCAAAACAAACAAACAAACAACCACCAACAAAAAACCTTAATGGCTTAAAATAACAACTATTTTATTTTATTTACTCTTGATTCTGTGGGTCAGCAATTTGGGGTGAACTCAGCTGAACAGCTCTGCTGGTCTCACCTGGGGTCACTAATGTGCTTGCAATCATCTGGCATCGACAGGGGCTAGATAGCCCATGAGGGCCTTCCCCACATGTCTGCAATCTGGTGTGAGTTGGTCTGCAGGCAAGTAGGCTTGTCTCTGTTCTATGGAGCTTCTCATCCTCCAGTAGATTAGACTGGGCTTCTTCATACAGCAATAGGGCAAAAGCAGAAGCTATTAGGCCTCTGGAGGCCCAGGCTCAGAAGCTCACTTCTCAGAAGCTCACCAAGGGGCTCAGCTCTGAGTATGTGGCGATGTTTACACCCTTGCAGATCTAAGAAATCCCATGCAGTTATTTCTCTATTTAGATAATTTATTTCATGTACTTTTGTTTTTTTGAGAGTGCAGAGTGCAGTGGCCATTGCACCGGGCCATATTTCACGTACTTTTGACAACTCCAATTGTTAAAACAGTTTCATTTTTCCTTCTGAGAAGTTGAGGGGCACATCTTTCCCTAGCACTCACCTCTATGTATAGCAGGACCGTGATAGCTGCTACCATGGTATGTTGGTCTGTGTGGGCTGGCATAGCAAATATCATGGACTGGGAGTTCTAAACAACAGAAATGCATGATCACAGAGTCAAAGTTCTGGAGGCTGGAAATTCAAGACCAAGTTATCAGCAGGGTTGGTTTCATTCTGAGGCCTCTCTCCTTTGATTATAGAGGCTGCCTTCTGGTATCTTTGCATGATTATCTCTTGTTCTCTATGTACACAGGTCTGAGGTCTCTCTCCGTGTCCTAATAATCTCCTCTTCCTCTTCCTCCTCCTCCTGCTCTTCCTCTTCTTCTTCTTTGTGTTCCTAATTTTCTTTTTCTTTTCTTTTTTCAAGTTTTGTTTTAGATTTGGGGATACATGTGCTGATTTGTTACTAAGGTATATTGCATGATGTGCATGATGCTGAGGTTTGGGATACGACAGAACCTGTCACCCAGGTAGTGAGCACAGTACCCAACAGGTAGTTTTTCAACCCTTGATCCCCTCCCTCCCTCTCCCTTCTTGTGGTCTGCAGTGTCAGTTGTTGCCATCTGTATGTCCATGGGTAACTAATGTTTAGTTCCCATTTATAAGTGAGAACATGCGGTATTTGGCTTTCTGTTTCTGCATTAGTTTGCTTAGGATAATGACCTCCAGCTGCTCCAGTTGCTGCAAAGGATATTTCATTCTTTTTATGGCTGCATAGTATTCCATGATACATGCACCACATTTTCTTTATCCAGTCTACCACTGATGGGCACCTAGGTTGATTTCATGTCTTGGCTATTGCGAAGAGTGCTGCAACAAACATACAGGTGCATGTGTTTTTTTTTGGTAGAATGATTTATTTTCCTTTGGGTATATACCTAGTAATGAGATTGCTGAGTGGAATGGTAGTTCTATATTTAGTTCTCCGAGAACTCTCCAAATTGCTTAACTAATTTACATTCTCACGCAGAATGTATAATCATTCCCTTTCCTCTGTAACCCCGCCAACATCTGTTATGTTTTGACTTTTTAATAATAGACATTCTGACTAGTGTGAGATGGTATCTCATTGTAGTTTACATTTGCATTTCTCTGATGATTAGTGATGACTGATGCTGAGCATTTTTTATGTTTTCTGGCCACTTGTATATCTTCTTTTGAGAAGTGTCTGTTCCTATCCTTTGCTTGCTTTTTTTTTTTTTTTTTTTTTTTTTTTGAGATGGAGTCTCGCTCTGTCGCCCAGGCTGGAGTGCAGTGGCATGATTTCAGCTCACTGCAAGCTCCGCCTCCCGGGTTTACGCCATTCTCCCGCCTCAGCCTCCCGAGTAGCTGGGACTATAGGCGCCCGCTACCACACCCGGCTAGTTTTTTGTATTTTTTTAGTAGAGACGGGGTTTCACCGTGTGAGCCAGGATGGTCTCGATCTCCTGACCTCATGATCCGCCCGTCTCGGCCTCCCAAAATGCTGGGATTACAGGATTGAGCCACCGCACCCGGCCCTTTGCTTGCTTTTTAATGGGGTTGGTTTTTGCTTGTCGATGTATCTATCACCTCTTCTTATAAGGATACAAGTAATATTGGATTAGAGCTCACCCTAACAAACCCATTTTAACTCGATCACCTCTTGAAAGGCCCTGTGTCCAAATGCAGTCACATTTTGAGGTACTGAGGGTTAGGGCTTCAGCATATAAATTTTGGAGGGATGCTATTCAGCCAGTGACACCTGCAGTGGGGGTTTCACCCACCGACAGGACCCATTTTCTGCTGTAAATGCACAGGATCTGAGAATCACTCAGGTTTGCCCCATTCCAACTGGCAGAGCTGAACAGAGGTGTAGACATCATGGAACCAAGTGATTTGAAAACCCTTTTTTGAAGGCCCAGGAACCTTTGCTACAGCATAACCTATTTGGAATACTAATATATAAAATATAATCAGTGCAATCAAAAATGGGGAACTCCCAGAGATGGCCTCAATTCTCCCCTTCCATACACATTGAGCATGTGCCTAGCGTTTTGCTGCAGGCAAAAGAGCTCTGTCTCCATGATGCATCCTTTCTGTAACTATTGTAGTCGATTGTATTCTTTGTCTGAAAGTCTACCTTCCTTCTTCCTTGCCATTGCCATGGTTACCCTTGCATGGTGTGTACTTGCCTATCTGTCTTACAGTAGGTTTCCTGGAAACCAATTCCGAGACAGAGAGTAGTATGCAGGCTTTCAGGGGAGTGTGCTCAGGAGATTCATCTATAAGGAAGGCGGGAGGAGAGTCTGATCTACTATGCGATGGCAACTGAGGTGGTTGGTGATCCTCAGGAGCCCTGGAGCTCATCTATCCCTGAAGAGTTGTGCTAAACTGAAGGCAGGCCTTTGTTTTCCTTCAAAGGAAACCGTCAGCCAATCATCAGCCAATCATGGCCATGACTTTGGGTGAAGCAGTTCCCTGTGGCCAAGGGCAATTCCCAATGCGAAACACAGTTGTGAGCCAGCAGACGATTCCCAGCAGGCTCTGAAGGGTGGATCTGGGTGGAGCCCCATAGCATCCACTCTACCAACCCCCTGACTTTGGGCTTCGTCATGGGATGTATTTTGGCCAAGCGAAGGTAGGTAGGAAGGACCGTATGCTTTTTTCAAGTGGAGGCCATAGAGTCATGGCAAGTTCTTCCACCTCGAAAGCCTCGGATCGCCGTTGTTTCTTCATCCTGGGTCCAGAGGCAGGCATGTGGAGCAGACCCGACCTAGACTGAATTCGAGAGTCCAGCCTGGCCCAGCCAGCATCAGCTGAACTGCAGTTGACTTGGAGACTTAGGAGTGTGAAATAATCGTTGATTTTGTAGGCCACTGAGATCAGGGGTTTGTTTTCTTCATGGTGTTATCACAGCAAGACCTGGTGAAGACAGCTAAGAGGTGGATTTTACTGGAAGCAATATCATAGAAGATTTAGATTATACATCACAGAGGATTTTAAAAATACTCCTTCAACAACTTTGTATTTGTCCCAAATGGCTTCTCTGGGCACCAGGCATGTCCTCTTCTCTTTCTTTTTTTCCCAAACAGGCTCTAAAATGAGTGGGAGGCGTGAAGGATTTCCTGGAAGAGGTGGGAAGACTGCTGTCAAACAGATACCCTGGCAGGAGGATCTGAGGCCTGAGACCTAAGCTGCCCTGTCTGCCCAGAACTCGGATAGGGTCTGCCCTTACTTCCCACTCACCCCTGCCAGACTTCCCCTAAATCCTCTCCTGGACCCCACGATCTCTCTCCTTAGCCTGGTGTGACTTCAACTCCTGGAGGGCAAGAAACACATCTGCGGCCAGTCCACGGTGGCTCACACCTGTAAACCTCAACGTTTTGGGAGGCGGGGGAGGGTGAATCACTTGATACCAGGAGTTCAAGGTTGTAGTGAGCTATGATCGTGCCACTGTACTCCAGCCTAGGCGACAGAGTGAGACCCTGTCTCTAAAAAAGAAAAGATACACATCTGCTGGGGTCATCACTGTCCCCAGAGCAAGGCTGGGCACACAGGTGATTCATATATGCTGGCTGGAAGGGAGGGAAGCAGGGCCACCTGGGATTGATCATGTCCCACTGAGAATACTCCCAGTCCCTGTTATGTGTCCCCATGGCCACAAGGCGTCAGTAAAGGCCTCGGCTTGGAGTTGTCTGGAGCCAAGAAAGAGGCTGGACTTTTGAGGCCAGGACACCTCACCTGAAGGTGCTTTAGTTAGGTTCAGCACGTCTGAAAGAGAGAGAGAGAAATAGGGGTGGCAGAACTGAGGAGTTGACAGAAGGGCTTATCTCAGAGAGTAAGGGGCTATGTTCTCTGCCCTTCATTCACTTATTCGACAATTGTTTGTTCATTTCTAGTACATGCCAAGCACTATTTTAGGTGCCAAGGTCATAGCAGCTCACTCACAAAGTCCCTGCTCACATGGAGTAGACAGTAGATTACTGTCTAGACAGAAAACAAACAAAAAACAAGATAATTTCATGGGGTAATAAGTGCCATGAAGAAAATAAAATGGAAATGGAATAGTGACTGTGTTGCAGGGAGTATCTTCCAGGGAGATGGTCAGGGAAGCTCAAGGGGAAACCAAAGTCTTCATAAAAAGTCAGAGCTGCCAAAGCTCCCAAGGGACCACTGGTCCCATAGCCTCATTTTGCAGATGGGAAAACTGAGGCCTAGTAAGCCAAGGCAGAGCCCAGAGCTGAGCCCGAGTCTCTCGACCTCCAGATGGCTGGATGGCTTCCTCCTCTCCTCCCCTCACATCCTTAACCTCCCCCATGTTATCTTAGGGGGAAGGAGCAGATACAGGGGTGCTCTCAGAATGTGGGCATTAAACAGGGACCAGCGGAGTGAAGTGCAGCAAACAACACAAAACCACACTGCTGTGTGGTTATTGAGATGGGATGCAGCACCTGTCTTGCTATGGGAAAGAAGTTTCACGAAATTCAGATTTTTCCCATGCTACAATTCTGAGTCTTTTTTTTTCAAGAATATTATGCATCAAATTCTTCTTCTGAAGTTTGGTTTTGGTGCCTCTGCTTTGCCTATTTGAGGGGCAGAGAGTCATATGGGAGCCTTGGTTCCCTCACCTGCAAAATCTGAACCCAACTTTCCTGACTCCAGCAGCACTGTTGTGTGCAGTCTTTGTAAAGACCACAGGCACCCCCTCCCCATGACTGTGCGGGTCTGGCCCCCTCCCTCTGCTTCTGAACCCATCCCCGCTTGCCCACCCCCGCCCTGAGTCTGTCCACAGGAACATCGACACAAGCAAGTGCGCTTGTTACAGACTCACTGTGACACCATGAGGTGGTTTTGGGTTTGTTCTCATCCCTGATTTGCCAACCGGGAAGCAGGCTTGCCTGTGTGAGAGGGCTTGCTGAAGGTTGCACAGCCAGTAAGCGACACAGCCAGGATTTGAACAGAAAGTTCCATTCAGTTTTCTCTACTCAACGCTTCCATCCAAAATGACAACAACAACAGACAACAACAACAGCAACAACCACCCAAAGCTTTGCTGTATGGGGATCTAAGCTTCATTTCCCTGAAAATACATTGATGTGCGATGTGGATTTGGTGTTGGTCATGTGTTGGTCCAGGTGGTGTCCCTTTGGTGTGGTGCTGCCACCTGCCGAGCAAAGATGGGTGTTGCATCCCATCTCAAGCAGGCGCCGTCCAGGCCGAACCCAAGTGTAGAGACCTTTTCAACGCTTTTAAGTCCACTAAAAAGCACAGCAAAGAAGCCCCAGACGTGGGTCACTGGACCCATGGAAACACTGAGGTCCAAAAAGATCCTTTAAACAATTCATCTACCTTTGTTGACCTGACTTCCTCTTTTCCCATTTCCCATTGACCTTGGCATCCTGGCTCCTGCCTCTCCACTCCCCTGGAATTGCTCTGGCAAAGTAATTTTGACTTCCTGATTGCCCAGTTGAACAGCCTCTTTTTAGTCCTCACTTTACCTGACTTTTCAGCAGCATTAGGAACCCCTGACCACACCCTCCTTTGCGAAACATCTCCCTGGGCTTTCAGGACACCTTTCTGCTGTTTCTCTCCCACCCCCCAGCTGCTCCTTCTCAGCCTCTATCCAAGGTTCTGTCCTTGGCCACCTTCTTTTATCACTAGGCATCATAATTCCCAAGGCAACAATGGATGTGCTAATACCCCCCACAAACAAACTTACTGCCAGTCCGGACCTAATTCCTGCGCTCCGGACCCACTTACCTGGCCCTCTTCCTCTTAGACGTCCACCTTGGATGGCCCAATGTGTCCATCCTGATCTGTCCTGCTCCCTACAGCCTGCTCTTCTTGCTAGGACTCACCTCATGGAAGAGTCACTCTGTGCCCCAAGCCACACCCCTGGGAATCATTTTCGGCTCCTTTCCTGTAGCCTTCACATCAGGGGGTCATTATTGTGACTGCAAGATCCATTTCCATCTTCTTCCTCAGTAGCAGAACTCTGAATTCTACTTACACACGTGGCCACCCAGAATAAAGACCACATTTCTGAGCCTCTTTTGTGGTGAGCGGCGGATAACTCCAGAAAGCGCGCGTCTCCTCTTTTCTCCTTTTTTCTAGCTGGAATGTTGATATGGTAGCTCAAGCAGCTTTTTCGGATCATGAGGTCTAACCCACAAATGACAAAGCAACAAGATTGTGGGGTCTGGATGCTGACACTGGATAACTACCCATTCTGGACCACCTACCTGGTTCTTTTTATTTAAGCTACTGTTTTTCTGTCACTCAAAGCCACGTGCCTAATGCTAAGTAATCAAGATAGAGTCATTCATTCAACAAAAGAATATTCATTTATGCTAGACATTGCATTTTATGCTTTCTCAGGGCTCTCCATTTCTCCCACGTGTCCCTCTCAAATCCATTCTACTCACCACAGCCAAAGTGACCTTTCCAAAACACAAACCCAACTATTTACACTTGGCTCATGTCGTCCATGACTCCCCATTACTAACAGCATCAAGTTCAAGCTCCTCAGCCTGCCACTAAGGGTCACTCCTTTTGGACTCTTGCCTACTCCAACCACACCCCTTCCCCGACTGACCATCCACCCTACACACTAACCACCCTAGACTTGTTGCCTTTCCTAGTAAAGCCTTATTCATTCATGTCACTTGGCATTTGCACACATTGTCACCTCCCTTGGAATTTCCTTCTTTCACGTGCTCATGTTCAAATTCTACCCCATCCTTCCCACTATGTAAGTACCTAGTATGTGTCATGAACTGTGGTCAATGTTTTCACAGCAGCAACTCACGGGTAAGGCCCCTTACTATCCTCATTTTACAGACAAGGAAACTAAGACTCAGAGAAGGAATGTGAGTTGCCACAGATAAGTATTCATAGTGATGACTGACTACTACTAGGTCTACTAAATCCAAACAGTTCTTTTTTTTTTTTTTTTCTTTGAGACAGAGTCTTGCTCTGTTACCCAGGTTGGAGCGCAGTGGCACGATCTTGGCTCACTGCAACCTCTGCCTCCCGGGTTCAAGCGATTCTCGAGTCTCAGCCTCCCGAATAACTGGGACTACGTGCCACCATTCTGGCTAATTTTTGTATTTCTAGTAGAGACAGAGTTTCACCATGTTGGCCAGGCTGGCCTCGAACTCCTGACCTTAGGTGATCTGCCTTCCTCTGCCTCCCAAAGTGCTGGGATTACAGGCATGAGCCACTGTGCCCAGCCAACAATTCTCTTGATGTAGGACTCAGGCCTCTGATACCTTCCCCACCTGCACCAAGTACTCTGGGGCATAGGAGACTTGAGTTCTAATCTCAACTGAGCCACTTATTACCGTCGCTTGGCTGTGGTGGAGGCTGCTGGTTGTCTAGCAAAATCCATTTCCCCTCTTCCAGAGTAAGTGAGTTACTGATAAACATATGGTCGCCAGCTAGACACTGTATTTCCCAGCCTTCCTTACAGCAAAGTGTGGTCATGTAGTTACATTCTTGTCAAGAAAATCTGAGAAGTGACGTGCATCACTGGGCCTTAGAACACTGGGCGTGCTCACCTCCTCAGTCTCATCTTCCTGAGAGCCGGACATAAAGGTGTCCATGACCCAGATTCCCCTCTGCAGAAAAAGATAGACAAGCAAAGAAAGCCAGCTTGGACTTTGAGGAGACATCTTGGCCCACGAGGCTGGAGTCATGAAAGGCAGAGCAACAAGAAGCAAGCAGTCTGGGTCTGGATGACTGAGTGGAAGCAGAAAGAAGTCTTTTCTGCTCTGCAAGCCACTTTAACATTTTTTTGGGCCGGGTACGGTGGCTCATGTCTGTAATCCCAGCACTTTGGGAGGCCCAGGCAGGGAGATCATTTGAGGCCAATAGTTTGAGATCAGCCTAGGTAACATAGTGAGACTCCATCTTTACAAAAATTAAAAAATTAGCTGGATGTGGTGGCGTGTGCCTGTAGTCGCAGCTACTTGGGAGCAGGAGGATTGCTTGAGCTCAAGAAATTCAAGGCTGCAGTGAGCTGTGTTTGTGCCACTGCACTCCAGAGTGAGGCTCTGTCTCAAACAAAACAAAACAAAATAAAATGAAATCCATTTTTCTTGTTATCTTTGTTATAGCAGCTAACACTTAAATATTTCTTACTATGTGCGAGGCACCATCCCAATTATGTTAAATATTTTAACTCAATAAATTACTAGCTGTGTGGAAGCAGGCAAGTCATTTCATCTTTATAAGCCACAGTTCCCTCATCTCTATATAACCTGGAATAATAATGCGCTAACTTAGATTACTGCGAGTCACGTGAGATATTATGAGTCAGTACTGAACGACCTAACAAGAGACAGCTCATGTGTTTAAGGTATTAGCTGCAAATTCGAAAGACTTTGATGTGAAGAAGAAAAAGGGGGGGAGGAGGAGGAGGAGGAGGAGGAGGAGGAGGAGGAGGAGGAGGAGAAGGAGATAAAGTACCGCTATTGCAAAATAGTCATGGAAAGATTTGGGGCTTCCTTACACTGATTTTACAGCTTAGTAGTATTTTATTTTGAATCAGATACAGGGGAACAGGCAAACTTACCCAGGCTACACGGGCTATAAATGAGGGAGAGGTGGTTTCCCAAAAGAATTTTGGGGAAACCTTTTATCAGGAGAAGGGTGACTAAATCCTGGAAGGCATAAATAGCGGACGCCTACCTCTGCCCTTGGGTCTTTCTCTGTGGCTGAAGAGCCCGTCCTTCAGTCATTTGCATGGGACATGGTTCGAAGTCCTCCCTCCCCACCCTGGACCTCTTCTCTGGACATGCTCACAGCTACTGCTGACTCAGCACTGCTGTGCCAAGTTGGAAACAGCTATTGCTGTTGGGAACTTACTGCATGCCAGGCACTGTGCTAAGTACATCAGCCAATAGCTCGTTTAATCCCATCTGTTGAGTGTGTAAGTATTGGAACATATTTTAGCTTAGAAACAAAAACAGAGGCTAACCGTGGTAAAGTGGCTTTGCCAAATGTCACGTATGTAGTTTGGAGCCAGATTCAAACCCAGAAGGGCCTGAAAGATTCAAACTAGCAGCAGGGCCTGAGAGACAAGCCCAGGTCTGACGCCAAGTCTCTCAGACCCTGCTGCTAGTCTGTCTGTGTTGCTGTCTCATTAAGGGCAGAAGCACCACTCTACAGACGTCTCTGAGGAGAGCCGGACCACCCCTGTCCTTCGTTTAAATCCAGAAGCTCGGCCGGGTGCCATGGCTCCTGCCTGTAATCCCAGAACTTTGGGAGGCTGAGGTGAGCAGATCACTTGAACCCAGGAGTTTGAGACCAGTCTGGGCAACATGGCAACCCCCCCCACCCAGCCCCCTGCCCCCCCACACACTAAAATAGGGAGCGGAGCACAGGGCCCATTGAAGTCTGTGTGAGACTCAAGATTCTAAGGTTTTTTGTTTGAGACAGAGTTTCGCTCTTGTTGCCCAGTCTGGAGTGCAATGGTGTGATCGCTGCTCACTGCAACCTCTGCTTCTGGGTTCAAGCAATTCTGACTGCCTCAGCCTCCCAAGTAGCTGGGATTACAGGTACCTGCCACCATGCCTGGATAATTTTTGTATTTTTAGTAGAGACGGGGTTTCACCACGTTGGCTAGGCTGGGCACAAACTCCTAACCTCAAGTAATCCATCCGCTTTAGCCTCCCAAAGTTCTGGGATTACAGGCGTGAGCCACCACACTTGGCGGGGGGTTGTTCTCATTTGTAGAGTCGGGGAGGGGGTAGACATCCACGAACATCAAGTCCAGGTATCTCCGTGAAGCAGAAGTGTGGCCAGGGACGGAGCAGGGAGTCCTCCACAGCCCATTAGAGGGTGGTCTCCGGCGGGGCTCATTTGTACACCACTTCCCACAGAGGAGCTCAGGCTTAGGGCTTTGCCATGAAATGGGCACGTGAGACAGCAGACTGCCCTAGCTTAAGACAGGGTGTGAGCCAATCATTTTGTTTTAAACAAACACATGTTTTTGGTCAAAATAAATATGCACTTAAGACAAAATAATTTGCAAACAATGTAGAAAGCACAAAAAGTCAGAGACCCCCTCCACAAGATTTTTCAAACACACACGATTCTATTATATTACATGTATGTTACATACATATACATAATACACATCTCTTTTTTATATAAATGGGATTATAATATTTTATTTTATTTTATTATTTATTTTTTATTTTTTATTTTTATTTATTTATTTATTTTTTTGAGACGGAGTCTCGCTCTGTAGCCCAGGCTGGAGTGCAGTGGCTGTATCTCAGCTCACTGCAAGCTCCGCCTCCCGGGTTCACGCCATTCTCCTGCCTCAGCCTCCCGAGTAGCTGGGACTACAGGCGCCCGCCGCCTCGCCCGGCTAGTTTTTTTATTTTTTAGTAGAGACGGGGTTTCACCGGGTTAGCCAAGATGGTCTCGATCTCCTGACCTCGTGATCCGCCCGTCTCGGCCTCCCAAAGTGCTGGGATTACAGGCTTGAGCCACTGCGCCCGGCCTATTTTTTATTATTTTAAGACAGAGTTTCACTCTTGTTGCCCAGGCTGGAGTGCAATGGTGCAATCTCAGCTCACTGCAACCTGCCCGGCCTATTTTTATTTTTAAAAAATTATTTTGAAAATTTGTTTTGCCAACCTTAGAGTTAACTAGACCTTATAAATAAAAAATGAAATTTTAAATTTAAAATGTATTACAATTTTCCTGGACTCAAGTGATCCTCCCGCCTCAGCCTCCCAAAGGATTGGGATTCTAGGTGTGAGCCACCGTGCCTGGCCCAGCACTTCCTAATGCCCTCTGAGCCACACAGTGGGTGGAGGTGGGGGCGATGGTAAGCCTTACAGTCTGGTGGAGAAAGACCCCTCAGCAACTCTGAGACACAAGGTAATAGGCCTTTGGATGTGGAAAAGGCCCCGTGGAGGGCATTTCAGGCTGAGGAAATGGCACAGGCAAAGGAATAGAGGCTTGGCGGCACGAGGAACATCGTGCATGAGGAGCCTGGGGTGGATGGAGTTGAGGATGGGAAGGCACTTGGAGGCTGGGTGGGGCAGGGCTCTGTCCTCCTCGTCCCTGTGGTCATATTTCCCAGCCACAGCTCCACCTGAGCAGCTCACAGGTCAGGCACTTAACATCACCTTGGTTCATTCTCACAAGAAGCTTGTCATGTCTCCATTTGACAGATGAGGGGACTGCACTCAGAGTAACTTCCTTTATTTCTTCTATCCATCAAGGCACACTTTGGGCCCTGGGCCTTTACTCATGCCCAGTCTCCCAACCTGTGCGTCCTCCCCAAGCTGACCCACATTCCCCTCTTTTATCAGCACCAGCCCTCAGGGCCGTCCAGACCCTGAGCTGCTCAGCAGTGCCTCCTTGGAACCCTCAACATGAGACTCTACGTTGCACGCTCCAGGCTGGCCAGATCTAAAGCCCCAGAGTCTATGCAGGTGTCCTCTTCCCAGACCAGCTACAGGGTAAGGGCCATGGTTGTTCACCCACAAACCCACTTTGGCCAAGCAGCACCGCACCACTTGCAGTGTGCTCTCAGAAACCCAGCCTCACGTGAATCTTTGCACACACATTCTTCGGATGTTGGAATTATTTTCCCCATTGGATGGAAGAAGGAATCAAGGCCTAAGGAGGCTCAGTAACTTCCTCTGCATCTCACGGCCTCAGAGTGGCAGACCAGCTCTGAGACTCTGCTCTTAAGCCACCCAGGCTCAGGTCCTTGGCCAGATCCAGCCTGGGGAGGGGACGGGCCCCAGATATGGTGAGGTGGACATGCTCACCTCACCTCTTACTGGGGTGTGACTTGGAGTAATTCTCTGCATGCCCCAGTTTTCTGACCTCTGGAATGGGGATAAACTACCTAGCAGTGCTATTTACAGCGTTGGGCAGTGATTAAAGAGACTGGAAAAGAAAGAGCGCCCACTGGGCACTCCCTGTCAGTTCCCACCATGCCTGCACACAGCAGGCACTCAGTAAGCACTTATTTGGTCTTACAGTTGGCACGAATCTTGTGCCACTTCTAACAACACACTTCTAACAACAGGGTGGCATGAAGAGTTAGGCCAGGATGGATTAAGGAATTCAAGAGGATTACTTAGTAATCAGCTAAACCACTTAAGCTGCCTGGGAAAAGGCTAGGATCAGACTGTTCATTAATTTATTTGATAAATGACTGTTGAACACTTATCTGACCTGGAGTGACGATGATAATGATGACAATGATGATGATGATAGTGATGGCAGCGCTCAGTTATTGAGCGGGGTATTTTGTATAGAGTCTCATCACATCAAACCTATAAGGTTGATATGTTTAAATTTTGTTGTTGTTCTGTAATAGGGAAGGTGCTGGTCAGATCTGAGACCAAGATGAGGCAAAAGAGATACCCAGGGCATAAATTTAAGGAGACCCTTGCTTTTGGGGACCAGAGTCCCCACCCCATTGCTTGTGGTGAACACTGTGATGTGCTGCCCAGAGCCACCTTCTATGAAACCATTGCCCTAGTCTGGACACAGTGGCGCATCCTGTAATCCCAGCACTTTGGGAGGCCAAGTCAGGCGGATTACTTGAGGTCAGGAGTTGGAGATCAGGCTGGACAACATGGTGAAACTCCATCTCTACTAAAAATACAAAAGGTAGCCGGGCCTGGTGGCGCATACCTGTAACCCCAGCTACTCAGGAGGCTGAGGCAGGAGAATCACTTGAACTTGGGAGGCAGAGGTTGCAGTGAGCAGAGATCGCGCCACTGCACTCCAGCCTGGGTGACACAGTGAGACGACTCTGTCTTAAAAAAAAAAAAAAAAAAAAAAAAAAAAATTATTGCTCTAGCCCCCAGGAGTGCTGTTGGTAGATAGCCGTCCCCTGGCAGCTCCTCCAGGGATGGGCTTAGCTGGGGACAGCGGCCTTGCCCACAGTCACACCACTTCTCTGGGTGGCTCACATCCAGTGACTGATGGAGGCAGGAGTATACAGGATTAAAATGGTCCAACTCAGGCCAACTCTGAAGGGCCCTTCTAGCCCCAGAGCTCCCAATGGGGCTGGCCGAGGCTTCGGCTGGGCCTGCTTTGTAGCCTCTTAGCTGGCTCCGGCTTCTGTCCTCTCCCTTCTGCAGGTGCGGATCCTGAAGGCACTCCCTAACACACCTCTTGCTAGCTGAATGTCATCTCAGAGTCTGCTTCCCGGGGAACCCAAACTGCAATAGTGTCGCTGTTGGAGTAACCTCTTTCTAGCTGGTTAAAACACAGCCTTCCTGAGATTCTAATACAAAGGTATCTCCAAAAAGTGCTGTTATCAGGGATAACAACAGCACTTACTACAAACCACACTGCTCTCAATACTTTACCTGCACTAACTTGTTTAATCTCCACAGCGGTTCTACAGGGTGGTACTATTAGCATCCCCATTGTAAAGATGAGTTCAAGGGAAGTTGCACTTTTCTTGAAGGACAAACAAACAAACAAACAAACCCACAAATGGCAGTTGATAAAATCCAGTCAATCAAAAGATAATTCAAAATAAAGAACATCAGCCTGGAAACTTTCATATGAATAGGAAAACAAAACAAAACAAAAGGATGGGAAAATGACTTATCTGTGTCATGACTCAGTTCCCAACCCTGAGGAAGCCTGATTTCTGACCCCAAAGATCCAGCTTAGGTGTAAGAGTGAAATCCACAGCACCACAGAGGCAACAGGTTGCTTTAGGGGGCAGCCTTGGGGGAGACATGAACAACACCCTGACGGCACCATGGGAAGCTTGTGTGACTATCTTAGGAGAGCCAAGACTCGGGAGGTATGGTGGCTTGCTTGAGGTCAGTCAGCTGGTAAGAGTCGCTTCTGGAACTGGACCCTGAGGCTGTCAGACGACAAGCCCATTGCTCTCCTCACTGCCTCTATACATACTCTCTCTTCCCCTGGTAGGGGATGGTAGGGTCAGAAGTCTCCAAACAGTGTCAGGGGTTTGGGGATCCAGGCGGTGGGCTGCCCCAGCCTCATCTTCTCCCGTGTCCATCGGTCTGCTGTCCAACTTCTCAGCAGTCTCTTTTGGAGGGATGGGGGAGGGAAGAGCTCAGCAGCTGGACTCCCTCCTCCGCTTCCCCTTTAACTCTGGAAAGAGGCAGGTGTTGGGGTTTTCGTTGTAATCCCTTCCATATGGAGAGCACTTCAAAGTTTACCAACTGCTTATCAACCCATCTCTGAATTTGTTCCTTACTAATTGTGAGGCTTATTGCTTTGTAATGTAGCAGGGCAGGGATATTAGCCCCATTTTACTGGTGTGGAAACTGAGGACCAGAGAGAAGGGAATCAGGGAAGTGTCCAGCTCAGGGCTAAACCCTCCTGTCCTAATTCAGCCCCATGGTTTCTGTCTCTGGCCTGGGGTTCTGGGCAAAGCAGCGGGGCGGCGGGGTAGCAAACGCCAGCCTCTCTGAGCCCAGAGCTCAGGCCAGTCCCTTCCCAGAAGCCTCTCTTCCTTTTTCTCTTCATCCTGCCCCAGAAATCCCATGGTCTTAGGGAGACCTTTACTCATTTGCCAAACACCTTCTGTCATCAGCCACATGCCCATCCTCGTAGCTTCAGAGCACAGTAGGTCCTGGGAGAACTCACAGGCTGATGGAGGGTCACATCCACAAAAAAGCCTGGCTTGAGAACCAAGCCCAGCTGCTGGGGACAGAAGGTCTCGGCCTGGTGTTCCTCTCCAGTGTCCCTGGAATCCATGCTTTCCTAGAGAGTGCCCCACGACCCGTCCTAGCACTGTCCGCAGCGTCTCTGACCCAGCCTCCTCCCTGCCTTCAATCTCTTTCCCAGCTTTTCTCCCCACATCTCAGAAGCACCTAGGGATTTTTCCAGAGTGAACAGCAGAGGGTGGCCAGGAACTCACGCTGGTGCTCAGGACTCCGAGGGCAAATCCTGCCAGGCCTGGGCCCACTCCACATCCCTCATCTGTAGAATGAGGACTGTGCTTGCCTCACAAAGTTGTCGTAAAGTCATCTGACCTTTCTTGTACCTTCTAGACACCCCACACCTTCCCCAAACATTTGTTGTACTTGTGTGCCTTCCTGCCTTGAAACAGGCTCTTCTCTCCTAAAAACATATTCATCACTCAAGGGTCTGTTCATCATATCAAATGTCACTGCTTCCCTGAAGCCTGAACTGACCCCAACCTCAACTATTAATAGCTGAAACTGCTCCCTCCTCTGGGTGTGCCTGCTTGGCCAGTCTATTGTCTTGGCTGTACAATCCCCCTCCCCCATCTCCTCCGAACTGTTTTCTTTTCTTTTCTTTTTTTTTTGAGGACTCTCACTCTGTTGCCAGGCTGGAGTGCTGTGGCATGATCTTGGCTCACTGCAACTTCTGCCTCCTGGGTTCAAGCGATTCTCCTGCCTCAGCCTCCCAAATAGCTGGGACTACAGGCACGCACCACCACGCCCAGCTAATTTTTGTATTTTTAGTAGAGACAGGGTTTCATCATGTTAGCCAGGATGGTCTCAATCTCTTGACCTCGTGATCTGCCCACCTCGGCCTCCCAAAGTGCTGCCTAAGCGCTGTTTTCTAGAACTCATCACAGTCTTCCTTGCAGCAAGGTTAGTTTATTTCCAGGCCTGTTAGCCGCCTTCTCCCACCTGGACTGTGATTCTATGAGAGCATGCACCAAGTTGACACAGGGCCTGGAATAAAATCAGCACCAATTTGTAGAATAATAATTGCTGTCACTTACTGAGAACTGCCCAGGTGTTTGGCACTGTACTAACGGCAGCATAACTACCTGAGGAGACGCGGACCATCTCCCTCTAGGAAACAGCCTCAGAAATCAGAACGGATGGTGTCTTGGGCAAGGGAGACTCAAGGTCCAAAGCTAGGCTGTCTGAACCCGGTGCCGCCCAGCTCCTCTCTGGCAGAGCACCAAGCTCCCCCCACCCTAGGAGCTGGGAAGTCCAGTGGGTTGCCCCACCACCCAGTGGCAGCCTCTGCCCTCCAGGTTGTGACATTAACAATTGCACAACCCACAAGATATTTTTGAAAGAAACTGTCGGTTTCCTCTCCTGGGCACTGCTGGGGACTGTGGCCCCCATGCCATCCAGTGTCTTCAGCAGCCTTGGGACTTTGGAAGCTAAATATAGTCAGGGCTCGGGGTGATAAGGAAATGAAAACGGCAAGACTGTAAAGTGACCCAGTTTTATTTTGGTTTTGTTGGCCAGATAGGGCATTGCTCCACGGGTTCGGGCTGTACAATCTTCCCCTCCTTGAGGTGGGAGGCCCAGCAACGGCTGGGCCCAGGCAGCGGGGTGGGAGGCTCAGGAGATGGTGGCTCTGGGGACCCGATTCCGAGGAGAGAGAGGGCAGCAGGCAGAGGCCTGCAATGGCTCAGATTGGGGGGAGAGGGAGGCGAGGGGGAGAGGACACGATCCAAGAACCGGAGTCCGAAAGCTGAAGCTGGTCCAGTCTCCTTCACTTTACCGCCGAGGCTGGGGTCAGAGAAGTGAAGCCAAACTGTCCTCCGGCAGGAGGCAGGGCCTGGAGGGACGCCAGGGTCCCAGCCCGGTGCCCGGCCCCGAGCACACAGCCGCCGACTCCACCCTCGCGGAGGGCGCGCGCGGGGCCCAGTCGCCGCGTGCGGGGTCCGGCGGGCAGTCGGGCCGCTTCTCCTCTCGGGCACGCCGGGCGGGCGCCGGCCGCGCTCAGCAGCTGACGGAGCCGGCGGGAGGCGCGGACCCCAAGTCCGAGAAGCAGTCGAACTCGCTCTGGCCCAGGAAGAGCTCGGGCAGCTCGCGCACGCGGTGCAGCCCGAGCTCCAGCTCCAGCGACGTCAGCGCCTCCTCATCGATGAGTTCGGCGTCCATGCCGCCCAGGGCGAGCGCGGGCGGCGGCGGGGCTGCGGCGCTAGGCACCGGCAGCGGGCCCTGGGGGCCTCCCGGGGCGTTGGGGGGCGCGGTCGCGCGGCCGGGGTACGGCGTCGCCACAGGTTGCAGGTGCGCGCTGCCCGCGGCCGGCGGAGGCACTGCCGGAAAGGGCTGGAAGGAGGACGGCGGCCCGAAGGCCCCGTACGCCAGGGCCCCGGGTTGCGGGGCCGGCGGCGGCCCCAGGGGAGCCCCCCGCGGCCTCAGCCCGCTGTCCAGGCCTGGGCCAGCGTACGGCGGCAGAGTCCGGAGCGCATGAGGGCCATGGGCGGCCGCGGTGGACGGCGGCCTCTGCACCAGGCGATAGCCCTCAGCGAGCATCAGGTGGTCGGCCATGGCGGCGGGCCGGCTGCCTGCGGGGACAGTGCGCGGTGGTCAGCGCCGGCTCCCCCGGCCCGGGCCAGCAGCTCCTCTGCGGCGGGAGACCCGGGCACCGTGCGGTCCCTGCAGATCGGCCAGGCGGAGCAAAACCAAACCCGACTGGTGCCCCGGCCCAGCCCACTACTGCGCACCTTGCAGCCGCAGCGCCAGGTCACAAAGGCCCGCACGGTGTAGCGCTCCGAAACCTCCGCGCCGCGTACCGGGGCTCGGCGTATTCTTATACCCAGAGGCGGGGCTTCCCCGCCCTCGGACGCTCATTGGCTGGGAGAGACGCTTCTGGGCGGGCCGCGCACGTCTGCATCTAGGTCTTGGCCCCGCCCCCCGCTGGAGCCCCGCCCCCCTTGGTACCCCGGCCCCGCCCCAGGCTCTGAGCACCGCCCTGGGGAGGGGTATTTGGCATTTTCCGAGGGATTCAGTCTGGCCTTCAGGGCTTCGGAATGAGGCTTGGCTGGGGTCGAGCTTGAACTGACCAGAAGGTGGGGTGGGAGGGCCAGAGTTTTTGGCCCCTCGAGAGCTTCAGGATGTCAGGCCTACGCAACCTTTTAACTTTCCAGATTGAGACCGAGGCTCAGTGGCGGAAGAGGCTTCTTGGAAATACACAGCAAAGCCTTGATCCAAGTGAGACTCGAGCCCAGCCTTTGTGATTGCACAGCTACAGAGGGCGCATGCACCTTAGCGGTGCAGGGTCCTCGAAGGAGGTCAGCTGTCCATCCCCATAACCCCCAGGAGAACCTGTTGTTCCCCTTCTAGTTCCCACTGCACCTTGTCTGTTGAAGCATGTACTAAGTTGTTATTAAAGTAATTTATGGGCACGTCTCCTGAAGGACTTGTTCATCTTCTTCTTCTCAGCACTTGGCCCAGAGCCTGGCCCCGAGCAGGCTTTTAGTAAAAGCTGAGTGAATGAATTAATGATGGAATGAATTGCAACTCTCAGCGAGCCTCAGTTTCTTCATCTGTAAAAGGTAAAGAACAGCAGCACTGGCCCTTTGTGAGGGGTAAGTGAGGGCATGTGTGTACAGTGACACGCACAGTGCCTGGCACGTGGTAGATGCTCAAAAGTGTCCCTCAGATGAAAGAAAGGCTGTTTAAGTTCTGTCCCAAAGGGCCTTCCCTTGATAACAGCAATAATAACTTGGACTTTTGGAGTGCTTTACATTCTACAAGTATTTTGTCGGGGGCAGGACATGGATTATCAGCCCCATTTTGGTGATGAGGAGAAGCACACAAAGAGAAAGTGGATGTCCAGAGGTCACAGGCAGTCAGAGTTACCTTGTGAATGCCATGTGTTTTCCAAGTCCTTAGGGCAACTGGAGTCTTTCCCGTGGCCAGGAAACAGCCTCCCAGAACCTTGCCTTCCACGCATTTGACACTCTCTCTCCCTTCTCTGCCCTTCCTCCCTCAGTGGCGTCCTCGAAACTTCCTGGAACTTGGGTTTATCCAGGTGATGGAGAGGGGAGAGCCCTAGAGTGAGAATTCAGAGGCCTAAGGTCTTTTTTTCCCCTCTTTCTTCTTCTTATTTTTTAAAATAGAGGAGAGAGTGGGGGCGGCATGGGGAAGTGAGGAGGGCCTCAGGCTGATCTTGAATCCCTGGCTTCAAGTGATCCTCCCACCTCATCTTTCCAAAGTGCTGGGATTACAGGCATGAGCCACTGCGCCCAGCCAGAGGCCCAAGCTCTAATCATATCTCTGCCACCCGCAGGTATGTGACCTCCACTACCAACCAGCTGTGACTGTTGAGTGTTGAGCAGGGAGTATCACTTGATACCCCAGGGCCTCAGCTTTCTGCTCTGTGAAAGGGAGATGGTGATCTTGCCTGGCCAACCGGAGAGCTTGTGGGAAGTGATAAATGACCATGGGTGTGGTCACATTTTTGCAAAGTGTAAAAAGCTACACCCTGGAATTTATTCCCCCGAATCTTTCTCTACAGGTAAGGCTTCTCACAGGAATTCCTAAACCTGGCCATACCTCACACTTATCTGGAGATGTGGGGGGTAAGAGATGGGTGAGTGGGTGCTTTGAGAAAGACAAAAAATCTCTGCCCAACCCTAACTTCCTGACACAGACTCTCCAAGGGTATTTTTAAACCGCAAGAATCTGTATTTTAAAAAATCACTCTGGGCTGGGCACGGTGGCTCATACCTGTAATCCCAGCAATTTGGGAGGTGAAAGTGAGAGGATTGCTTGAGCCCAGGAGTCCAAGACCAGCCTGGGAAACATAGTGAGACCCTGTCTCTATAAAAAATTAAATAATTAGTTGGGCATGGTGGCACCTGTCTGTATTCTGAGCTACCCAGGAGGCTGATGTGGGAGGATTAGCTGAGCCCTGGAGGTGGAGGCTGCAGTGAGCCATGATGGTGCCACTGCACTCCAGCCTGGGCGACAGAGATCTTGTCTCAAAAAATCAACAAGCAGGCCAGGGGAGTGGCTCACGCTTGTAATCCCAGCACTTTGGGAGGCCAAGGCAAGTGGATCCCTTGAGCTCAGGAGTTTGAGACCCCTGTCTCTGCAAAAATAAAAAATAAAAAATTGGCTTGGCATGGTGGTGTGCACTTGTAGTCCTTGCTACTCAGGAGGTTGAGGTGGGAGGATCACTTGAGCCTGGGAAGTCGAGGCTGCAGTGAGCTGTGATCAACCCATTGCACTCCAGCTTGGGCGATGTAGCGAGATCCTCTCTCAAAAAACAAAACAAAACAAAAAAAAATTATTCTGCCATCATTGGTCTTAGGACACCAGCATTTGGGAGCCATTGCACCACCAGATGATTTTCCATTTTTTAAAAAAAAGTGTGTATGACTAATGTTTAAGATGTTCTTTAGGCCGGGCATGGTGGCTCATGCTTGTAATCCCAGCACTTTAGGAGGCCAAGGTAGGCAGATCACCGGAGGTCAGGAGTTTGAGACCATCCTGGCCAACATGGTGAAACCCCGTCTCTAAAAATACAAAAATTAACTGGGTGTGATGGCACACACCTGTAATCTCAGCTACTTGAAAGGCTGAGGCAGGAGAATTGCTTGAACCCAGGAGGCAGAGGTTGCAGTAAGCCGAGATAGTGCCACTGCACTCCAGCCTGGGTGACAGAGTGAGACTCCTCAAAACAAAACAAAACCAAAAAAACAAAAAAAAGAAAGGAAGAGAGAAAAGACAAGAGAAAAAGGAAAAATAGAGTAGGAAGGAGGTTGGGGTGCAGGGGAGGAGGGGAGCAAGTTGTAGTACTAAGTGGGTTATCTGGGGCAAAAGTGGGCTGGGTGTGGTGGCTCACGCCTGTAATCCCAGCATTTTGGGAGGCTGAGGTGGGCGGGTCACTTGAGGTCAGGAATTTGAGATCAGCCTATCTAACATGGTGAAACCCCATCTCTACAAAAAGTAGAAAAATTAGCTGGGTGTGGTGGCACGCACCTGTAGTCCCAGCTACTCAGGAGGCTGAGGCAGGAGAATCGCCAGAACCCAGGAGGCAGAGGTTGCAGTGAGCCGAGATGGCGCCACTGCACTCCAGCCTGGGCAACAAAGCAAGACTCTATCTAAAAAAAAAAAAAAAAAAAAAAAAAAAATAAAGAAAAAAAAAAGCGGTATCAGCAAGGGAACGCTGGAGCAGCACTTCTAAAACTGAAGCAATAAGTCCTGAAGTGTCAGCCTTACCAGGGACCCCATTAGAAATGCACATTCTAGGGCCGTATCCCAGCCACAAATCAGTTTCTGCATCAGAAACTGGGCTGGAACTCAGCATCTGTGTTTTAATAAGCCCTGCGGGTGATTCTGGTTAAGGACCTCTGAGTTAGGGGGAAGCCTTCGGCAGGGGTGAGCCGCAGCCCTGAGGGAGTGTGGACAGAGCGAAGTGGGGCCGGGAGGGTAGGAGGGAGGCCAACTGCATTGAGGCCTTGCAAGGACTTTGGCAGAGGAGTGACATGATCTGGCTTTTGCTCTGAAAGAGTCGCTATGGTCGGACCTCATTTGTTTCTAGAGTTTCCATAAACTGCTTCCTCGAGGCTCCTTGGATGCCCCAAGCACATTCGCTTCTCAGGACTCTTGCTGTGCCCTCTGCCTGGAATGCCCTTCCCTCAAACAGCCACAGGACCTTCCCTGACCACCCTCTATCCTCTCTGTCCCCTTCCTCTGTTTTGCTTCTGTCCTTAGCACCTACCACCATACAGTCATGCACTGCATTACATTTGGGTCAAGACGATGGTCCTATAAGATTACAATGGAGCTGACAAATTCCTATCACCTAGTGACCTTGTAGCCACCCTAACGTCATAACGCAACACATTCCTCACGAGTTTGCGGTGATGCTGGTGTAAACAAACCTACTGCGCCCCCAGTCATGTAAAAGTATAGCACATACAGTTATGTACAGTACACTTGATAATGATGATAAACAACTATGTTACTGGTTTATGTACTTACGATATGTTTTATTGTTATTTTAGAGTGTACTCCTTCTACTTAAAAAAAAAAGTTAACTATAAAGCAGCCTCAGGCAGGTCCTTCAGGAGGTATTGCAGAAGAAGGCACTGTTATCACAGGAGATGACAGCTGCATGTTACGGCCTCTGAAGACTTTCCAGTGTGCCAAGGTGTGGAGGTGGAAGACAGTGATATTGACGATCCTGACCCCAGGCTAATGTGTGTGTTTGTGTCTTAGTTTTTAACAAAAAAATAATTTAAAAAAAATTGAAAATAAAGAAAAGCTTATAGGATAAAGATGTAAAGAACAAAAGTGGGCTGCGTGTGGTGGCTTACGCCTGTAATCACAACTTTGAGAGGCTGAGGCAGGAGGATCACTTGAGCCCAGGTGTTTGAAACTAGCCTGGGCGACATAGCAAGATCCTTGTGTCTACCAATAATAAAAAAAATTAGTCAGGCATGATGGCATGCACCTGTAGTCCTAGCTACTTGGGAAGCTGAGGTGGGAAGATCGCCTGAGTCTAGGAGGTTGAGGCTGTAGTGAGCCAGGATTGTGCCACAGCACTGCATCCTGGGTGACAGAGTGAGACCCTGTCTTTAAAAAAAAAAAAAAAAAAAAAAAAAAAAAAAAGCTGGTCTCGGTGGCTCATGCCTGTAGTGCCAGCACTTTGGGAGGCCCAGAAGGGCGGATCACCTGAGGTGAGGAGTTCGAGACCAGCCTGGCGAACATGGCAAAACCCCATCTCTACTAAAAATACAAAAATTAGCCAGGCATGTTGGCACGTGCCTATAATCCTAGCTACTTGGGAGGCTGAGACAGGAGAATCACTTGAACCCAGGAGGGAGAGGTTGCAGTGAGCCAAGATCACACCACTGCACTCCAGCCTGGGCAACAGAGCAAGACTCTGTCTCAAAAAAATAAATAAATAAAGAGAAAGAAGGAAAAGCTATACAATGTGCTTGTGTTTTAAGTGCTGTTACAAAAGAGTTTAAAAGTTTTTAAAAAGTATATAACATTACAGTAAGCTAAGGTTATTATTAAAGAAATAAATATTTTTTTATAAATTTAGTGTAGCTTAAAAAGTCTACAGTTGTGTACAGTGATGTCCTAGGCCTTCACATTCACTTACCACTCACTCTCTTACCCAGAGCAACCTCCAGTCCTGCAAGCTCCATTTGTGGTAAGTGCCCTATATAGGTGTACCAGTTTTAAAAAATCTTTTGTACTGTTTTTTGTTTTTTTTTTTTTCCTTTTTTTTTGAGTCACAATCTCTCTCTGTTGCCCAGGCTGGAGTGTAATGGCGTAAACCCGGCTTGCTGCAACCTCCAACTCCTGGATTCAAGAGATTCTGAAGCCTCAGCCTCTGAAGGAGCTGGGATTACAGGCACCTGCCACCACGCCTGGCTAATTTTTGTATTTTTTGTAGAAACGGGGTTTCACCATGTTGGCCAGGCTGGTCTTAAACTCCTGACCTCAAGTGATCCACCAGCCGTGGCCTCCCAAAGTGTTAGGATTACAGGCGTGAGCCACTGTGCCTGTCCTATATCGTATTTTTATTTTATTTTATTTTATTTTATTTTATTTATTTTTTTGAGACCAAGTCTTGCTCTGTCACCCAGGCTGGAGTGCAGTGGTGCAATCTCAGCTCATGGCAAGCTCCACCCCCCAGGTTCACGCCATTCTCCTGCCTCAGCCTCCCAAGTAGCTGGGACTACAGGCACCCACCACTGCACCCGGCTAATTTTTTGTATTTTTAGTAGAGATGGGGTTTCACCATGTTAGCCAGGATGGTCTCAATCTCCTGACCTCGTGATCTACCTGCCTCAGCCTCCCAAAGTGCTGGTGTGAGCCACCACACCTGGCCTACTGTATTTTTATACCATATGTTTACTGTACCTTTTCTATGTTTAGGTACATGAATGCTTACCATTGTGTTAGAACTGCCTACAAGGTTCAGCCCATAGCGTGCCGTACAGGTTCGTAGCCTGGGAGCAATAGGTTATACCGTATAGCCTAGGTGGGTGGTAGACTGTGCCATCTGGGTTTGTGTAAGTACACTCCATGATGTTTGCACAATGATAAGATCACCTGACAACATGTTTCTCAGAACATATGCACATTGTTAAGTGACTCGTGACTGTATTTCACAGAATGATTCCCCACCACTGGGTCGGCTCCCAGTGAGCACAGACATTGAATATCTTGCTCTGCACTGTCTTTCCAAGGCATCAGAACAGTGCTTGACACACAGTAGGGACTTAATAAGTATTTACTGAATGAATAAATTAGGCACAGAAAAACTTGCTATCCTTGTGGCTCATGACTGTAATCCCAAGACTCACGGTAAGTATCCTTATCCTTACTGTCCTTATGTTTGAGCAAAGACTTTTTGACAGAGAAGGAAACTGAGACCCAGAAAATGGTTGGAATTGCTGAGGTATATATGTGTGGTGTGTGTGCGGTGGAATCAGGAGTGGAAGCAACATTTGTAGCCCTTGGAGCAGAGCCTTTCACACTGACCTAAGCTGCTTTTACTGTAAAGCACACCTTTACAAGCACGAGTAGACAGGACCATGGTAGACCTTGGCCCAGGTGGGTACTGACCCAGTGAAAGGCACTGGGCCCTGAGCTCTGTCTTGTGCTGCGGGGCGAGGATGCAGTCCCTTCCTCTCCCTCCCTGTGTCCAGTCCCCCTTCTGAGGACACACTGGAGGATCCACCCTAGGTGACTTCTTCCTCCCTCAAAGACCTCAGGTGCTGACTGGCGTGGGCACTTGATTTGATACCTCTTGGGTTTTGCTCTTGCCGACTGCCGCATTTCCAGCACTCAGCAAGGGACTCAGACAGGCCTCAGCAAATACTGTCTAGAGATTGACTGAGACTGGAGGGCTCAGGAGAGGGTGTGGGGAGGATCTCATTCTTGAACTTCTGAATTGGTTTCCTGGTCCATAGCTGACCAGGCTCCCAACACCCCCAGGCAGCTTAGCAGACTTACACTCAGACCTGGTGGCTTCTCTGATGCTGAGGTCTGGGCTGACTGGCAGGCAGAGTTTGTCTCCTCTGCCACTTTTTCTCTGTGTTGCAGAGGAGGGGAGATATTTCTACCACATCCCCCAAGGGCCCTGTCCTCTAAGAGACCCCAGCTGATGATCTGCACCATTGTACCTGAGGCTCAGATGAGAAGAATGAGGCTACAGGTTGGACGCAGTGGCTCATGCCTGTAGTCCCAGCTACTGGAGAGGCTGGGGCAGGAGGATCACCTGAGCCCAGGAGTGAGCCATGATTACACCACTGCACTCCAGCCTGGCTGACAAAGTGAGATCCGGTCTCAAATAAATAATAAAAAACATGTAAAAAGATTGAGGCTACAGCACCTGATTGTAACAAGAATAACATTAGTTAATGTTTACTGAATATAGTATACCAGACATGGCCTGGATGCTTTACAGATACTGTCTTATTTAATCCTCATAATAAACCTGTGAATAGTTACTACTGTCATTCCCATTACACAGAGGAGGAAACTGGAACTCAGAATGGAAATTGACCACAGAGCCACACAGCTAGTGATGGAGGGCAGGCATGTGGCAGCTCTGCTAGTTGCCTCTCAGGTGGCACTTTCCTCTTCCCCTTTACCTGCATGCACTCCTGCCCCAACAATACCAGCATAAGAGAAAGGTGACATTTGAGCAAAAACCTAAAGGAGGCGAGGGAATTGGCCAAGCAGACATGGAGGTGAGTAGGAGAGCATGCTAGATAGAGGAAAGAGCCTTCCCTATCTGCTTGGCCAATATTGCCTTTCTCTTATGTTGAGCACCCTATTTAATTGTAGTGGTTTTCGAATATGTCTGCAAATTCTTTGATACTTCTCCCTTAAATCTCCCTCTCCTTGAATGTGGGATAGACATAGTGACTCACTTCCAGCTAAGAGAATACTGCGGAAGTGATGGTCTCATTTCCAAGACTAGGTCATAAAAGATATTGTGGGTTCCTCCTTGCTCTCACTCTGGAATCACTTGTCCTGGGGAAAGTTAGCTGACATGTTGTGAAGATACTCAAGCAGCCTATGTGGAGGCCCACGTGACAAGGAACTGAGGCTTCTTGCCATTAGTCAGAGAGGAATTAAGGCCTTTTGCCAATGGCTGTATGTGTGAGCCATCTTGGAAGCAGCTCCTCCAGCCCTAGTCAAGCTTTCAGATGACTGCAGCCCCAGCCAACATCTTGTTTGCAAATTCATGAGAAACCCTGAACCAGAATGACCTAGCTAAGCTACTCCTGGATTCCTGACCCACAGAAACCGATATACTAAGTGTATGTTGTTTTAAACTGCTCAGTGTTGGGGTAATTTGTTACACAGCAATAGATAGTTGTCCCTTGGTATCCATGGGGAGTTGGTTTTAGACTCCCCATGGATACAAAAATCCTCATTTGCTCAAGTTCTCAATATAAAATAACATAGTGTTTGCATATAACCTGTGCATTATCCTTTGGTGTTCCTCAAATCATCCCTAGAGTACTTGTAATATTGAATACAATGTAAATGCTATGTAAGTAGCTGTTATATTCTATTGCTTAGGGAATAATGGCAAGAGGAAAAAGTCTGTACATGTTCAGTACAGATATAATTTATTTATTTTTCTAACAGGGTCTTAAAGTGCAGTGGTATGAGCATGGCTCACTGCAGCCTCAACCTTCCAGGCTTAAGTGATCCTCCCACCTCGGACTTCCGAGTAGCTGGGGCCGCAGGCATGCACCACCATGCTTGGCTAATTCTTTTTCTTTTCTGTAGAGACATGGCCTTGCTATGTTGCCCAGGCTGGTCTTGAACTCCTGGGCTCAAGTGATCCTCCCATCTTGGCTTCCCAAAGTTCTGGAATTACAGGCATGAGCCTCTGCACCTGGCCTAGACACAATTTAAAACAATTTTTTTTTTTTTCAATTTGAGATTGGTTGAATTCACAGATGCAAAACCCACAGATACTGGTCGACTGTATATTAATATAGCAACCTGTCTCTGTTCCATCCCCCAAATGAGCCTTACCTTGCTCTACTTTCTATTTTTTCTCAGCATTTATCATTGACTAACACACTAAGTAACTTTTTGTTTGTTTTGTTTTGTTTTGTTTTGTTTTAGAGGCAGGGTCTCACTGTGTCAACCAGGTTGGGGTACAGTGACACAGTGCAGCCTTGACCTCCTGGGCTCAAGCAATCTTCCAGCCTCAGCCTCCCAAAACACTAGGATTATAGGCGTGAGCCATTGTGCTTTGCCTCATTCCACATTTTAATACTTAGAGAACCTACAACCATATTTTATTGATTCTAAGACACAAAAATCTTTTTTCACACTTTAACTTTTCCAAAATAAAAATCTTTTAGGCCAGGCATGGTGGCTTATCCCTGCAATTCCAGTATTTTGGGAGGCCGAGGTGAGTGGATTGTTTTAGCTCAAAAGTTGGAGACCAGTCTGGGCAACATGGCAAAATACTGTCTCTACAAAAAATTAAAAAATTAGCTGGGCATGGTGGCATCTGTCTGTAG
The DNA here is from genome assembly GCF_024542745.1 of Macaca thibetana thibetana. Lineage (NCBI taxonomy): Eukaryota > Metazoa > Chordata > Mammalia > Primates > Cercopithecidae > Macaca > Macaca thibetana. Next base: position 39,931,763 of record NC_065578.1, read on the forward strand.
TCCCAGTTACTTGGGAGGCTGAAGTGGGAGGATGGCTTGAGCCCAGGAGGTGGAGGTTACAGTGAGATGAGATTGTGCCACTGCACTCCAGCCTGGGCAACACAGACAGACCTTGTCTCAAAATAAATAATCTTTTAAAATTGATAACATTTCATATTAATGAGACACAGTATGAATCAGGCACTGGTCTAGGTGTCTAAATGAAGTAGGCAAAGTTCCCTGCCCGTGTAGAGCTAATATTCTGATGGTGGAGAGATAAACAATTAAACGTAATAAATAAGTAAATCAGGCTGGGCCCAGTGAATCACACTTGTAATTCCAGTGCTTTGAGAGGCTGAGGCAGGAGGAGTGCTTGTGCCCAAGGGGTTGAGGCTACGGTGAGCCATGATCGTGCCACTGCACCCCAGATTGGGTGACAGAGCAAGACTCTGTCTCAGGGAAAAAAAAAAAAAAGTAGAATGACAGATGCTGATTTTGTCTAGGGCATCAATTTGCCCACCTAAAAATCAGACACATTCCTGGCCAATGAGGTCTGAGCAGAAAAGGCTGGGTGGGGCTTCTTGGAAAGCTCTTTGAAAACAAATGGGACTATCCAGAACAAGTAAACTCACAGAAACAGAATGCAGACCGGTGGTTACCAGGTGCTGGGAGGAAGGGAGAATGGGGAGCAAGTGCTTAATGCATACAAGGGTTCCTTTAGGGGTGATAAAAAATGTTTTGAAACTTGATAGAGTTGGTGGTTGCACACACATGTTGAATGTATTAAATGCCACCGAATTGTTCATTTTTAAATGGCTAATTTTATATTACATAGATTTTCCCTCAATTGAAGGGAAAAACAAAGATGGTTTCAGCCAGCACTAACTTTTTGTGCTTTGCCTTTCCTCTATCTGCCAGGGATGAGGATGTGATGCCTAGAAAAGCAGCAGCTGTTTTTTCTGCATAAGGACAGAATAATAGTAACAATAACAGCTAACACTTATAGAGCACTTAATATAGAGCCAGGTACTGTTTTAAGTTCTTTGCATACATCAACTCATTTAATATTTACAACAACTCTATAAGGAAGATACTATTATTCCCATGTTATAAATGAGAAAACAGGTACAGAGAAGAAAAATGATGGCCCATGTTAAGGAAGGCAGAGGGAAATCTAGTTGAAGCCTGAACCCTCCATGTGCCATGGAAACTCTGTAGCAGCCCTGGATTCCTACCTTGGTCTTCTTAACTATTTGAAAAAATCACCCCCTATTTAATGAAGCCATTTTAGTTAGGTTTCTGTTCCACACATCCTGAGATTCAAAGTCAGGTATGTCTGACATCAGTGCAAGTGTACCTAACCACTCGGCTCTCCTAGCCTGCAAATAAGTGGTCAAGTGGTTTTCAGCCTCTCTGATCCCAATAGATGGTGGCCCTCTTGAAGGTGGAGGGGGGTCTTCCTCCACTGTGAAGTCCCATCGTTGAGCACAGGACCTAGTCCAGATGGAGCAGTACAGTGTGGTGTTGGGATTAGCAGTTAGGACCCAGAGAAGGGGCTCAGAGTGCAGTGAGGAAGACATTCACTGGTGTAAAGCAGACATCAAAGATAAAGTGAGCCCAGAGGCAGGGGAACTTCACGATGGTCAGGATCTGGACAGATGAAGAAGGCAGGAAACGGGCTCTCCAAACAAACAGCACAGCTTTTGAGGGAACGCACCATGGTGTGAATGTACAGAGTGACGTTCAGGAAGTACCAGTAGCTGGGTGAGGCAGGAAAAATGGGTGTTGAGAGAGGGAGAGATCAGTCGTGAAGGGTGAAGACCTTTGAAAGTCAGGACTCAGAACACTGAAAATCATCTGTGCAGAGCTTTCTGTGTCATCTCACTGCAACCCAGGGAGAAATGGCAGGAGGTGTTTCCCCCATTTTACAGAAAGGAACTGACGTTCAGAGAGGCTTGGTTTGGCTATTGTTGCCTCGCTAGCAAGTGACAAGAGTGGGACTTGAACCGGGGTCTTTTAACCTCATGCCCTACACTTGCCTGCTCAGGCAAGTGATTGTCAGCTTGCCTCTGTGGGTCGGGAGGGACAATGGAAGCATTCCGAGCGGGAAAGGGATGCTTCCTCTATCGGAACTTTCTCTTTTGCCAGTGGAAAGTATGGAATGGATTTGAGGTGACTTGCTGGGGCATGGCAGTGAATTCATTCATTCATTCATTCATTCATTCATTCATTCATTCATTATTTCCTTCAAAAGAACAGTTGCTGAGCTCCTACTGTGCGCCAGGCACTCCCTGATATCATGGAGCTTACAATTTAGTGACAAGAGAGTCAAGAACCGAGTGGAAAAAAACCCAAACAATTACAAACTGTCAAGGGCTGGGAAGGAAACAAGCAAGGTGATGTGAACTTATGTTAGAAAGAAGGGTCAGGGAAGGCCTCCGAGAGCGGGGTCAACAGGTTGAACTCTGACGGGGAGGAGGAGCCAACTCTGCCATGAAGAGAAGGAAGATGTTTGGGGCAAAGAAGGCAGTGTGTGCAAGTGCCCAGGTAGGAAAATCTGTTAGGTTTGAAGAACTGAATGACAGCCCTGAGGCTGGAGGGCGGTGAGCTGAGCATCGACCATCAGGCAGGTAGGCAAGGGTCAGATCACTGGGGCACCAAATCAAGAGTTTGGGTTGTGTCTCAAGTGGGATGGTAAGCCACTGGAGCCAGGAAGTCACCCTGCATGGCCCATCAGGACCAAAGCCCTGTGACCCTGTGGAAGAGGGAGATTAGGGAAGTCAGGAGGGGCTCAATCAGCTGTAGTAGAGTCACATGTAAAGGAGGCAAGGGCATTAAGTTCTAAAATCAGCAGGTAAGGCAAAGTCATGTGCAGTCCTTAAGAATTCAGTCAGGAGGCTGGGCGCAGTGGCTCATGCCTATAATCCCAGCACTTTAGGAGGCTGAGGTAGGTGGCTCACTTGAGGTCAGGAGTTCGAGACCAGCCTGGCCAACATGGAGAAACCCCATTTCTACTAAAAATAAAAATAAAAAAATTAGCCAGATGTAATGGCATGCTACTTGGGAGTTCCAGCTACTTGGGAGGCTGAGGCAGGAGAATTGCTTGAACCCAGGAGGCAGAGGCTGCAGTGAGCCCAGATCATGCCACTGGGTGACAGAGCAAGAGTCTGTCTCAAAAAAACCAAAAAATTCAGTAAGGAGCATATTACATTTTTGTGAGTTCAATCCTTATAGTAATAGGTATGTTTTTACGTATGCTACATAGTAATATGCAGTATATGAAAAAACATATATGCAGTATATGGAAAAAGCATATATTTACACTATATACAAAGTACAAAGTGTATAATTTAATATTGCTTTTCTTTTTTTTTTTGAGACAGGGTCTTGCTCTGTCACCCAGGCTGGAGTAATGACACAATCATATGCCAAGTGGAAAAATCATATGCCAATGGCACAAGTTGCAGTCTTGAACTTCTGGGCTTAAGCCATCCTCTTGCCTCAGCCTCTGGAGTACCTGGGACTATAGGCATGCACCATCCATCACACCCAGCCTTTTTTTTTTCCCCTCCCTCCATCCCTCCCTCTTTTCTTTCTCTCTCTTTCTTTCTTTCTTTCTTTCTTTCTTTCTTTCTTTCTTTCTTTCTTTCTTTCTTTTCCTTCCTTCTTTCTTTTTCTTTCTTTCTTTCCTTCTTTCTTTCTCTTTCTTTCTCTCTCTCTCTCTCTCTTTCTTTCTTCTTATCCTTTCTTTTTCTTTTTCTTTTGTAGTAGAGATGAGGTCTTGCTATGTTGTCCAGGCTGATCTCAAATTCCCGAGCTCAAGCAATTTTCCTGCGTCGGCCCCCTAATATTGCATTTAAATACATAAAAGAGAGAAAAGTGAGTTGGCTTGTGCCTGTAAAGTTGTTTGTGTGAATTACAATGTAAGTACACCGAGACTTCCCAGAATGGATGCTGTTGCTGCCCTGTCCAGATCCCCTTTCCCAGCTGTCATGATGTAGACTACTAACAATCACAGCTGCCCCCTTCTCTTGAGAATTGTCCTCAGCCAAATAGAAGTTTCCCATCTCTCCAGCCCTAGTCCTTGCCAGTCCTGGGGACAGACTAGTGAGGGGTATAAAAGGCTGGTCCCCTTGCCTCAATATGAGACTGACTCTGTGGAGTAATTGGCTGGGACCAATTCATCTTTCCTCCTTCCTTTCTCTCTCTCTTTTAAAAATTATTATTATTATTATTTTTAGGTACAGGATCTCACTATATTGACCAGGCTGGTTTTGAACTCCTGACCTCAAGCAATCCTCATGCTTCAACCTCCCAAAGTGCTGGGATTTCAGGCATGAGCCACTGCATCTGGCCAGGTGATGAACTTGACCTCTGATTACCACATAACTGGGACTCAGAGACCTTCTTGCACATCTGTGGAAAGGGGAGTTTGCTCTGAACTGCATTTCCTCACCAGCATCACCCATTCCTTAAGAGTCAGGCTGATAAACGAGTCAATGCTGAGCCCAAACCAGGCAGGATTAATCATTTCCTCCTCCACGCTGCTGCTGCTGCTGCTGCATCCTGTGTCTGAGTCATTTCCTCATCCTTAATAGCTAACATGATGCCCAGTACAAAATAGGTATGGGGGAACCTTTACTGAATGAATGTCATTGAATCTGACACCGTTGGATGTCGGATCCACTCAGTCTACTTGGCCACACTTTAAGCAGCATGAGGGTAGAGCCAAGTTTTTTTGTTTTTGTTTTTGTTTTTGTTTTCTGAGACACTATGCAAACAGGTAGAGCTAAGTTTTACTCTTTGGTGTGGGAAGAGCAGCATGGTGCAGTGCAAGAGCATGAGCTCTGCAGACACTCAGGAGTCCTGTGCTTGAATTCCAACTCTGTGCCTCTGGGTCTTGAAATTTTAGGCAAATTATTTCTCTTGGAACCTCAGTTTCCTCATCTGTAAAATGGGGGTGATATTAACCAGAGTTATGTGACCAGGCAATTAAGAGGATTAAATGAGATAATGCAACTAAAATTTCCATCATTGACCTAACACAAAGTAGGACTTGGTAAATATTAATTTTCTCTACTCTGGTATCCCCATAGGACCTAGAACATGGGGTAAATGCTAGGTCACCTTCAGGCCACCCTGGACCATCCAGCTGTAGCTAAGCCATCAGCTGACTACAGCTGCATGAATGAGCCCAGGAGATAAGAGCAGAAGAATCACCCAACTGAGCCCAGCCAAACTGCAGCATATAGTATCATGAGCTAATAAACAATTCCAGCTTTAAGCCCTAAGCCGTAACAATTTGAAGTCCTTGTTATACAGCAAACACTGTTGCAAACAATGACGTTTTAAGAAGAGCTGGGATTGAGCTGGTATTTAGGAGCAACTGAAACCAGGACTCTCTTGTTCTGTCTCATGTCTTTCCTTTTTTCTGCATATTAGCTTCCTTCTCTTTCATAGCACGTTGATTTTCTTCATGGTGCAGAGAAGAAGTTTGAGTTTTATAGCTTGCATCTTCAAGATAATGGTGAAAAACTGATTCCATTTTCTGCATCTCAGATCTAAAAATCCCTGGGAAAAGACTCATTGGCCCAGCTTAGGTCAAGCCTCCCCTTGGACCAATCAACTGTAATGGAGTGGGGAGGGCACTCCATCACAATGCACATGATAGATGACATATGAGCAAAACTATATCCCAAGCACTGTTTTAAGGCTTAACATGTGTTAACTGACTTCATCCTCACAATACAACAATCCCATCAGAGCTATTATTGTCTCTGTTTTGAAGTGAGGAAACTGAAAACAAGCCACAGAGAGGTGAAGTAACTTGCCCAAGACTACACAGCTAAAAAGAGGTGCAACCAGGACTTACACCACAGCTGTCTGACTCCAGAATCCACCCACTTAATAACCACAATGGTCTGCCTCTCATACTGAGTTCCTGGGGGGGTTCCAGTAGAGTGAGGGGTGGGCAGGATGGAGGCACTCCAAGGAAATATCTGGAATGCTAACCCAGAGAAGGAAAGCCTCTGGGGGCCCTTGATCTCACTGTCTTCAGGCCTCTAAATGACTCTCACTAGGCAATGTCAGTGGAAGGTTCTGGGTCACCTCAGAAAACAAATCTGGGATCAGTGGGTGGACACCACTGGAAAATGGGTTTCAGTTCAATGGTAGGAATTTCTTCAGAGTTAGGGATGTTAGTGCTCAAAGTCACACAACAAGCAACGGCTGAACTGGGGTTTAAACTTATGCCTGACTGAGTGCTAAGGCTTTGCTATTAACCACTGTGCCCTGTCTTCATTTCCTTCTCAAAATGAGGAAAAGAATATTGGTGGAGGTGGGGCAGGGAGACACAGTGCCTGCATCTACCCACATTTCATTAAAGGCCTGCTGTTTCCCAGCAGATGGAGGCTACTGTGTGATCATCTCCAGTTACTCTGTGGGTTGGCCCCACCCCCCTGGCTGGTGTGTAAATTCCCTGGGGGGAGAGTCATGTGCCCTCTTAAATGCTCAGCCTTGTACTGTCCTGGCTGGGGCCTATGGGATGGGGGAGCTGGGAGGACGCTTCCTGTAGTTCCTCAGGGGCCTCCCAGCATGGCTTAGACTTTGGGGGCAGGGTTGGGCCAGGCAGGAAGGGGCAGCTGGGGGTTTCCTTTGGGTGCGACAGCCTGGCTCTTGCTGGGCTGGAAGCCAAGCCTGGGAAGGAATTTCCCAGTCCTGTCTGAATTCTGTTTTCTCTTTTTATTTTTTTTTTCTAGAGACAGAGTCTTCCTCTGTCACTCAGGCTGGAGTGTAGTGATGTGGTCATAGTTCACTGTAACCTCGAAATTTTGGGCTCAAGTGATCCTCTCTCCTTAGTCTCAAGAGTGGCTGGGACTACAGGAGAGTGACCCCATGCCCCGCTAATTATTATTTTTATTTTTTATTTTTTTGTAGCAGTGAGGGTCTCACTTTGTTGCCCAGGCTGGACTCAAACTCCTGGCCTCAAGTGATCCCTCCACCATAGCCTCCCAAAGCCCTGGGATTAGAGACAGACCTGAGCCACTGTGCCTGGCCTGAATTCTGTTTTCTTTGTGGAGGGAGGGAGAATAGCATGAGAAGATGGGTCCTGTTCCTCACCTCCCCAGCAACTAGCCTTAAGGCAGAAGAGGAGAATTGGGGTAGTCTTTATTTGGGAGGAGGAAACAGCACTTTCTCATAAGGTATCAGGGTTTGGTGTTTCTCTCCTAGGAAGAGAATAATACTCTCACACCCCCAAAGCTAATAGGAGCCCAGGGAAGTCTTGGCTTAGTTGGGTGACCTTGCTGTGAAATAGAAATATAAATGTGGGCCAGGTGCAGTGGCTCACACTTATAATCCTAGCACTTTCCGATGCCAAGGCAGGCGAATCTTTTTTTTTTTTTTTTTTTTTTTTTTTTTTTTGAGACGGAGTCTCACTCTGTAGCCCAGGCTGGAGTGCAGTGGCCGGATCTCAGCTCACTGCAAGCTCCGCCTCCCGGGTTCACGCCATTCTCCGGCCTCAGCCTCCCAGGTAGCTGGGACTACAGGCGCCCGCCACCTCGCCCGGCTCGTTTTTTTTTTGTATTTCTTAGTAGAGACGGGGTTTTACCGTGTTAGCCAGGATGGTCTCGATCTGCTGACCTCGTGATCCACCCGTCTCGGCCTCCCAAAGTGCTGGGATTACAGGCTTGAGCCACCGCGCCCGGCCACAGGCAGGCGAATCTTAAGCCCAGGAGTCTGAAACCAACCTGGACATTATGGCGAAACCCTATCTCTACTGAAAAAACAAAACGAAACAAAACAAAACAAAAATTAGTTGGGTGTGGTGGTACATGCCGGTAATCCCAGCTACTCATGTCACTGAGGGATGAGAATCGTTTGAATCTGGGAGGCGGATGTCGCAGTGCGTCGAAATGACACCATTGCACTCCAACCTGGGCTCTGTCTCAAAAAAAAAAAAAAAAGAAGAAGAAGAAAGAAATATAAATGTGAGTCACATATGAAATTGGAAATGTTCTAGTAGCCACGCTTAAGAAAGTAAAGAGAAACAAGTGAAATAATTTTAATAACAAATTTTATTTAACCCAGTATGTCCAAAATAATATCATTGCAATCTGTAATTAATCATTGCAACCTGTAATTAATACACAAACGATTAATGAGACATTTCACAGTTTTTGTACTAGATCTTTGAAATTCAATGTGTATTTTTTACTTACATCACCTTTTTTTTTTTTATATATGGAGTTTCACTCTTGTTGCCCTGGCTGGAGTGCAGTGGTGTGATCTTGGCTCACTGCAACCTCCGCCTCCTGAGTTCAAGCGATTCTCCTGCCTCAGCTTCCCAAGTAGTGGGATTACAGGCATGTGCCACCACGCCTGGCTAATTTTGTATTTTTTAGTAGAGATGGGGTTTCACCATGTTGGCCAGGCTGGTCTCGAACTCCTAACCTCAGGTGATCTGTCTGCCTCGGCCTCCCAAAGTTCTGGAATTACAGGTGTGAGCCACTGCACCCAGCCTTACACCACAATTTTTATTAGCCACATACCAACAGCTCAATAGCCACATGTGACTCATGGCTATAACATTGGACAGAACCATTTCAGACCACAGATTCTGGAAATGAAGATGTAGAAATCTCAGCATTTCTGCATCCTAAGATTGCCTTTGGAAGGACTCTCAGGACATCTGGTCAAGCCCCTCACACACAAGGAAATGACTTTCCTCGAGGAGACCCACTGCTCCTAGCAAAGTTGATGTCCTCACGTGTGCATCCCAGTCTGGGAAACTCCCCCATTCCAGCAGCCTCCCACCAATGGAGACGGGCTGCTGACAGCCAGCCTCAGGGTGTAAAACAGGGGCAAGGGGTTTTACACCTTCCTTTTACACAGGAAGACACTGGAAGGACGTAGAATGGACCCTACCCTGGCGACTTCCTCTCCTCTGTCACCTTCTCCCTTTCTGGAGGGAATGTCACAGACTGGGCACAGAGCGGACAGGAATTCTTTTGTTAACTTCCCAAACTGCAACGTAGACTTAGGCCCACCCCTTACCTTCTGATTCTCCTCTCTCCATACTCATGGCTGCCAACAATGAGCTAGACCCTGCAAGCTACAAAGACAAGAGGCAGAGGCCCTGGGAAGGAGAAACTTTGCTGAGACTTCATGGGGGAAGAAATAGTTAATTTTGCCTGGGGACCCAGGGCAGGCCTCCCTGGGGGAGGAGACGTCTGAACAGAAGGAGCAGTGGGGTGGGGAGGCTGGGGGTGGGGGATGTTAGTGATGATGAGGGACAGCAGCTGAAGGGAAAGGGCCTCCAGGAAGAGGGTGACAGTCCAAGAAAGGGGCAGTATGAGGGAACTGGTCTCCTATTTTCCCAGGGGCCATGGCCACTGCTGCTCTTTCTCCTCCCAGAAGTTGCCTTGACTTCCCCTATAAGAAAGGGAAAGGAGATTCCTTTTTTTTTTTTTTTTTTTTTTTTTTTTTAATGAAGACAAGGTCTCCCTTTGTTGTGCAGGCTGGTGTCGAACTCCTGGCTTCAAGAGATCCTCCTGCCTCTGTCTCCCAAAGTGCTGGGACTATAGGCTTGAGCCACTGTGCCCAGCCAGAGAGTCTGTTTAAAAAAAATCTGTCTGCTTCACCTGAGTTCCTAAAAAGACAAGCACATGGTAGGCAGCCAGTGAAGGCTTGTTAGTGAATAGAGGAGAAGGCAGAGAGTGGACGAAGGGGCTATCAGGCTGAGACCAGGCCAGCTGGGGCACTGAGTACAAGACGGTGGAGGGGCAGGAAGGGGACTGGTGTGTCCTGAGCATCTGGTTTGTCTCCTCATCTTCAGGATCTCATTCACTCCCCCAAGCGTGAGAGGTAGGTGGTACTGCTCCCATTCTACAGAGGAGGAAAATGAGGCTCAGAGAGGTTCAGTGACCATTTGGGGTTACGGTTCGTTCTGTCTGATTTCAAAAGCCCATCTTTCTAGGTGCTTTCTGACATGTCCTCACCTGGTTATTGCCAAAAACTCAGCCGCGACCAAGCTCTTGGTAGGCACCCATGCCTTTGAATTCCTGGTGAAGTGGAGGGTTCCTGGAAAGGCCTTCTGAAACAGAAGGTCACTACTAGGCTTAGTGATCACCCAGTCCCATTCCTCTCCACCCCCAGGTAAGGATGGGAGGCAGTTCTGAGAGAGAAAGTGGCCTGCTCACATGGGGAGTGGGTGACTGGAGGTGGGATTGACCACCCTGCCCCTGGGCACTGACTCATGGCAGCTGCTGTGGTAAAGCCACTTCCAGCCTTGACTTTCCCAGCCAGGCAATGGGTAGGATAGCTTTGCCGAATCCGCCTGGGCCTGGAGCCAGGGAACTGGGAAAAAGCTGAGCACAGCACATTGCCAGGGTACCTCACCCTCTCCCTGCTCCCAGTGCCAACAGCTTGTATGGGGCATCCCTCCTTGTGGGCAGGAGCCTTTCCAGTTTCCAGAGGGACCAGGCCAGGCCCAGGCCATGATGTGCCTCAAATCCCCAGTACCCAGCACAAATCCCCAGTACCCAGTACACACCCACCATGCTAGTATGCTGAGGACTGTCTCAGTTTCAGGACATCCTGTGTCCTAGGAACTCCTCAGTCCTGGGCAAACCTGGATGGTTGGTCTCCCTAGCCCTGCACCAAATTCATAGTTGGCACTCAATAAATGTTCTAAGTAGGACAGTTATGGTGGCTCATGCCTGTAATCCCAGCACTTTGGGAGGCCGAGGTGGGAGGATTGTTTGAGCCCAGGAGTTTGAGATCAGCCTGGGCAACACAGGGAGACCCCATCTCTACAAAAAATAAAAAGATTAGCCGGGTATGGTAGCACGTGGCTATAGTTCCAGCTATTCAGGAGACTGAGCCAGAAGGATCACTTGAACCTGGGAGGTCGAGGCTGCAGTAAGCCGTGATTGCGCCACTGCACTCCAGTCTGGGCAACAGACTGATTCTGTCTAAAAAAAAAAAAAAAAAAGAAAGGAAAAGAAATGTTCCCAGTAAATGAAGGAAATTAGCAAACTAAAGAACAACAAATGGGCCACAGTGCTGTGAGGGAAACAGAACAAGGACTGCTGACCTCATTTTGTAGCTGAGGAATGGAGGCCTGGAGAGTTTAAAAGTTCAGGCTACCCATCTCTATCTCATGCCTTTCCTCTGCACCAGATCTCAAAACCAGATCTCAGGGAACACCCTGAGAATTTTGAGCTGGTCCCTGGGGAGAGAAGCAGCTGGGCCAAAGAGAAGGCATTCAGTGGCTCTGTGCCTAAGCTTAGGCTGGAAGGGACACCGAGAGATGGGGAGGAGAGGGGCTGCTCTATTTTTTTTTTTTTTTTTGAGACAGAGTCTCACTCTGTTACCCAGGCTGGAGTGCAGTGGCGCGATCTCAGCTCACTGCAACCTCTGCCTCCCTGGTTCACGCCATTCTCCTGCCTCAGCTCCCGAGTAGCTGGGACTACAGGAGCCTGCCACAACACCCGGCTAATTTTTTTGTATTTTTAGTAGAGATAGGGTTTCACCATGTCAACCAGGATGGTCTCAATCTCCTGACCTCCTGATCTGCCCGTCTCAGCCTCCCAAAGTGCTGGGATTACAGGTGTGAGCCAAAGCGCCCAACAGTGGGGCTGCCGTATTTCAACTGCATAGCGAAGAGCCTTGGTGGCCCTGCCTGCTTGGGTGGGTGCAAACCTGGCTTCAGCCACTGCTAACTGTGTGGCCTTGAGCAAGTGACATATTCTCTCAGCTTTAGTTTCCTCATCTGTAAAATGGTAATACCATAATGATGCCCAGCTTTTGAGGTTTTTGCAAGTATTAAATGAGATAATGCATAGAAAGTAATTAGCACAGTGCCTGGCACAGCATAAATGCTCCAGAAATATTGGCTGTTTTTCTTTTATATATATATATATATATATATATATATATATATATGTATATTTCTTTTTTATTAATGTATTTTAAATTTTATTTATTTGTTATTATTATTTTGAGACAGGGTCTCCTTCTGTCACCCAGCCTGGAGTGCAGTGGTGCAATCTTGGCTTACTGCAGCCTCAGCCTCCTGGGCTCAAGCAATATTCCTGCCTCGGCCTCCCAAAGTGCTGGGATTACAGGCATGAGCCACTGTGCTTGACCTTTTTAATTTTTTTAAAATTTAAAAAAATTTTTTAAGGTTTTTTGGCTGTAAGTTTATTCAAGGCAAAAGAATCCTCTTCAATTTTACTGAGGTGGCTGACCATGTCCACGACCAAATCCACCTCTAAACTGGAATTCGGTTGCTGACCCAGCCCCAGACTCGGCTTTCTTGTCAGCACCAGGTGACACAGCACTCCCTCTGTAGGTATCTCTGTCAGCTTCCCCTCTTGTGAGTCTCACAGGTCGCTCACCCTCCAGACCTTTAGGCCGAGGCCTGCCAGTCTCTGGACGGCTACGGCGTAGGGTGGCAGGCACAGTCTCCAGGGGCAGATGAAGGTAATCACGGATATACTGGATACCCTCATTGGTAAGGTACCAGTAGAAATGTCTCCAGGCAAACTGTTCCTTCACGTAGCCTCCGGACTTGAGAGACTGCATGGCCTTTGTGACATGAAGGTTCGGCACATTCTTATCTGCCAGCTCCGGGTGCTTAGGCATGTGGACATCCTTCTTGGCCACCATGACTCTCTCCTTAAAAAGGAGTTCATAAATGGCAATCCGGTTCTTCTTAGGCATCAACACCTCGGCGGCTCTAATTTTTTTATAGTCGAAGTCAATAGTGTTCTTTTTCTTTTTTAATGTTTTTTCTTTTTTATAGTGATTATTTTTCTTATTTGGTGCAACAGACATTAACTGCGTACTCACTTTGTGGTGTAGTGGGAGCTGCTTCAAAGGACAAAAGTCTGACACTCCTGTTATTTGACACTCCTGTTATTTGGCGATTCAGTCTCCAGGTCTGTAAAACGGGGTTTTACCTAATTCAGGGCTGCTGTGAGAAGTGTGAGCTAGTGAGTATTTGGAGAGAACAAGTACTTAATAAATGAGCCATCTCTTTCCTCCCCACGCCCATCTTAACCTTTAGAATGATCCTGTGACGTTCATATTATTATTATTTTTATGTATGTATGTATGTATGTATTTATTTATTTATTTTTTGAGACAGAGTCATGCACTGTCGCCCGGGCTGGAGTGCAATGGCATGATCTCGGCTCACTGCAACCTCCACCTCATGGATTCAAGCGATTCTCCTGCATCAGCCTCCTGAGTATCTGGAATTACAGGCACTCGCCACCACGCCCAGCTAAATTTTTGTATTTTTAGTGGAGACGGGGTTTCACTATGTTGGCCGGGCTGGTCTCGAACTCCTGACCTCGTGATCCGCCCGCCTCGGCCTCCCAAAGTGCTGGGATTACAGGCATGAGCCACCACAACTGGCCTACATAGTATTATTATTCCCAATTTACAGAAAAGGAAACAGTCACTAGCGGATACTTAGAAAACGTTTGTGTCGTGAATAAATGAACGAGTGACTGAGTGAGTGGGTGCGTGGACGAACGAACGGATGAATGAATGAGCGGGTGTGCGTGGACCCTGCGGGCCGGGCACCCGGAGTCTCCCTCCTTTGCACCCTGGGCGCGTTGGAACCTCCTCGCGCGCTTGGCCACTCGCTGCTCCTGGCAGTAGGGGCTGCGGGCCCCGTCGCTGTCCCCACCCAGGTATGGGGATGCGGAGTTGATGGGCGCAGGGCGCTGGGAGGGAGCAGATGAAAGGGGCAGATGAAAGGGGGGCAGAGCGCGCCGAGCGCAGCCAGGTCATTAGCCGCGAGTGTGAGCGGCGGGGCGGGCTTATCGCCCATCGCGGCCTGGCGGGCGGGCGGGTCCCCGACGCGGCTGCCGCCGCCGCCCGGGGCAGAGGGCACGGCGGTTCCCACGCTCGGGCCCTGGGTCGGGGGCGTTCTCGGGACGGCGTGGCCGCGCTCGCCACCACAGCGGAGGCCGGGCTGTAATTAGGATAATTGCGCTGCTCCCCGCCTGGGGCAGCTCAGGACCCCGGCTGCACCGCGCTGGCCCGGGACGGGCGGGGACAGGGGGTGGTGGGGCCCGAGCGAGCGCTACAGGCCCTGGCGCAGTCTGTTCCTCTAGACAGGTGAGTCAGCACACCTGGGAGGCCCCAGCCACGAAGGGGCTTTGTGGGGAAATGAGTGAAGGGAAGAGAACTAGCCTGGACCGAGCACCTAATGCATGCCGGTGGTGTGGATTAAACTGTTCCATTACGGCTCAACATTGGGGCATTGCGGGAGTAGGTGAGAACATCCGTCCTGCCCAGTGGTGCCTGACCCAGAGGAGATGTGCAAGACGAATAGCATCTTCATCTGCATAGCAGTTTAGTAGGTGGGCATCAGGAGGCCCAGAGGTTAAGTCTCAAGACTAGGCAGCCAGGAGATGGCATGCTTCAGAAAGGAGGACAATGAAGACCTGCTGGGAGTAGTGGCCCACAACTGTAATCCTAGCTCTTTGGGAGGCCTAGGCGGGAGAATTGTTTGAGTTAAGGAGTTCAAGACCAGCCTGGGCAACATAGCAAGGCCCAGATTTCCCCACCACGCCATCTCTACAAAAAGTACAAAACAGGCCTGGCTCGGTGGCTCACGCCTGTAATCCCAGAACTTTGGGAGGCCAAGGCGGGCGGATCACCTGAGGTCAGGAGTTCAAGACGAGCCTGGCCAACATGGTGAAACCCCCATCTGTACTAAAAATACAAAAAAATTAGCTGGGCGTGGTGGCAGGCACCTATAATCCCAGCTACTCGGGAGGCTGAGGCAGGAGAATCGCTTGAACCCGAGAGGCGGAGGTTGCAGTGAGCTGAGATTGCACCATTGCACTCCAGCCTGGGCAACAAGGGCAAAACTCCATCTCAAAACAAACAAACAAAAACATTGGTGGTGTGCGCAGGTAGTCCCAGCTACTCAGAAGGCTGAGGCAGGTGAATTGCCTGAACCCAGGAGGCGGAGGTTGCAGTGAGCCGAGATTGTGTCACTGCATTCCAGCCTGGGTGACGGAGTGAGACCCTGTCTCAAAAATAAAAAGAAAAGAAAAAAGAAAATGAAAACTTATGCCCACGTCAAGCATTGGCTTTGCTCCCTCAAGTACCTCATTTTTACTGCACCTTGGATCCCAACTATAAAGCCCATTCCTGATCCTTAGGTTCTTGGCAGGCCTAATCATAACCCTAGATCTTTATCACTGATACAAGCCACATGAAATCCTTCTGGAAAAGGCAGGTTAAAAAGAAATGATCTGATTTCAAGATCTAGTCTCTAATCCTAAACCCAACCTAAACCTTAACCCTGCTCCTCCATACCTAACTTCCAAATTAATCTTGACCTTGACCCCTGCCCATGTCTCCAACCTTCTGCCCGCAGTGATCATCTGCCACTCCTCCCACCACCCCAGGTGCCCTCCTTTCAGTGGTGGTTTCAAGTCTCTGGGTCTTTGCACATGCTGCAGCCACATGTCAGGATATCCTTTTCCAAGGCCATCTGGTAAACTCCTCTCACCCTTCAAGGTCCTCCACTAGCCCTTAGTGTTCCTTTCCTGGCCCTGTGCTGCCTTGTTTCCTGACCAGGCTCTCCTCAGATTCAGCTCTTAGGAGGTAGGGTCTTAATCTGCTGTGAGTAAAAATTGGAAGTAGAACAAATGATTGATTGTAAATGAGTGAGTGAGAGAACGAACGAGCGAATGACTTACTGAATAAACAAGTGACTACTGGCCAGGTGCAGTGGCTCATGTGTGTAATCCCAGCATTTTGGGAGGCTGAGGCAGGAGGATCACTTGAGCCCAGGAGGTTGAGACCAGCCTGGGCAACATAGGGAGACTGGGTCTCTACAATTTTTTTTTTTTTAAACGACCAAGTGAATGCCTATTCTGAATCTAAATCCTTAACCCTCTCCCTGGATCCATTCCCAAGAAGGGAACAACTGGAAGGTCAAGAGAACCCCCAGCCACCAGTTGCCCTGAGATTGTTCTGTGTGTGTGCGTGCGTGGGTGTGTGCGTTTTCCTGTGTGCGTGCCTGTGCATGCACATGCGCTTGAGCCAAGAGCTTTGAATCAGACAAGCCTGGAGTCCACTCCTGGCCACAGAGTTCACCAGCTGAGTGACCTGAGCAAGTGCCTACGCCTCTCTGGGTCTTCATGAACTCAAACATGCTAAAAATAAAAATCATGGGAAATCAGCTCTTCCTCCTTTGTTCATTTACCCTCCCCCAGCCCCTTGCCTGTGTCAGGCTCAGTGTTTGGTGCTGCAGGAACAGGAGTGGAAGGAACACTAGTAAGGGTAGGAGGCAGGTCTGCAGGGAAGAGGGAACAGCCTCTGAGTGGAGAGGGAGGCTTCTTAGAGGATGTGAGAATCACTTGGGTTTGCTGCTGGACAAGTCAAGGCATAGGTGGCCACATGTTCAAAGATAACAAGCTGTGAACAAAGGGCTCCCTATTACTGCTGGAGAATGAGGTGGGAGGTGGGGGGTGGTGGCAGAAATTGGGGCTGGTGTGGGTGACAGTGACTCCATCAGGGAAGGCTTTAGGGACAGTCTGTGAAGTCTATGAAGTATGCACACTTTATTCTGTAAGCAATAAGGAGCCATTGCAGGTTTGGGCAGGGAGGGATGATCAGGTCTATGCTATAGAAAGCTCACTCTGACCAGCAGTGTGGAGGGCAGCATGGAGGTGGCCGTGGTGAGAGGCCGGTGGGGGAGTGCAAGGAACATAAAGTGATCTTGGTGATAGCTGAATGCCTACTATGTGCCAGGTGCTTAACTTGTCTAATTCCCACAACACCCAGATGAAGTCGATTTTCTCATGAGCTCCTTCTAGAAATGTCATCAATACACTAAAGTCTCCAATATTTCTATCTCCAGCCTGAACCTCCCTTCTGAACTCCAGACCTATATGTGCAATAGTCAGTTGGCTTCTCTACTGAATGTCCAATCGAATCTTAACCTTCGCAAGTCCAAAAACGATCTCCCCAAACCTGCTTCTCTCGGTCTTCCCCATCTCAGTCAATAGCAGTTTCACTCTTCCAGTTGCTCAGGCTAAAAACATTGGAGTCATCCCTGTCCACCCTCCACTTCTTACTTCCCACATCTGATCTATCTGCAGATCTCATCAGTTCTAACTTCAGTACATACCCTCCGGTCTGCTCACCCCTCTCCTCCAGACTGCTGCCAGGTGGGCCAAGCCCCCACCATTTCCTACCTGGATTACTGCAGTGGCTGCATTACTGATGGGCTCCTGGCCTCTGCCCCTTCAACCTATTCTTCATGCAGCAGCTAGTGTGGCCTTAACATAAAAAGCTAGATCAGGTTCCTCCTCTGCTCAAACCTGTTCCCAGCTCTCTAGAGTCAAAGTCCTGAGAATAGCAGAGAGATCCCAACATGATCCAGTCCCTGTCTCCCCAGCCCCTTATCTTCCCACATGCTTCCCCGCAACTCTACCCCAGCCACACTGACCCCCTTGCCAGCTTTCCCATTAGCCTGAGAATTCTTGCACTTGCTGTTCCCTCTACCTAGAATGCTATCTTTCCGGATATCCATGTCATTTTCTCCTTCAAATTTCTGTTCAAATGTCATCTTACTAGTGGGATCCTCCTTAACCACCCATTAAAAATAACAACTTGGCTGGGCGCAGTGGCTCACACCTGTAATGCCAGCACTTTGGGAGGCCGAGGTGGGAGGATTGCTTGAGGCCAGGAGTTTGAGACCAGCCTGAGCAACATAAGGATACCTCCATCTCTATAAAAAATTTAAAAATTAGTCAGGCGTGGTGGTGCGAGCGTGTAGTCCCGGTGACTCTAGAGGCTGAGGCAGGAGGATCCCTTAAGCCCAGGAGGTTGATGCTGCAGTGATCCATGATCCTGCTGCGGCACTCCAGCCTGGCCAACAGAGTGAGAGCCTGTCTCAAAAGCAAAACAAAACCTCACCTTCCTCCCCTACCCAGACACCTTGTATCCCCTTCCCTGTTTATTGTTTATACCACATGTCACCATCTGAAACATTTTATACATCGTATTTTACTTTCTGGTTTATTATCTTCCTCTTCTCCTCTCTCCTTCCCTCCCCTCCCCTCACCCCACTAGAATGTCAGCTCCACGAGGACAGAGATTTTTCTTTATTTGCTTCACTGCCATATCCCCAGGGCCTAAAGTATTGTAGGTGCCCAATACATTCTTTTGAATGTTGACTATGGAATCCGTGTGCTACAGAAACTGAGACACAGGAGATTAAGTAAACTTGCACAAAGTCACACACTAGTAAGTGGCTGAATTTGGATAATGAACTCAGAATATAGGCAGTGACAGCAGAGAATGGGAAGAGGAGGGAACGAAAGAAAACAAGGACCTGACAGATGGGCTTCAGGTCCGCAGGCTGACGCTGCACCAGGGGGTGAGGTTGATATTGTGAGACCTCTGGGGGTTGACATGAAGATTAAATGAACTGAGACTTGAAAACACATTGTATATATAGGGAAAAGAGATTCTAAGAAAGCTATTCCATGCATTTTGAATTCCCAGCCATGTTCCTACCTTCTCCACCCTTGCTGCTGAGGCATCTGTTGCTTCCAGTGGGGGCAGGTTCAGCAGCAGACGAGCAGCCCCTCCTTAGCTTTGCCTTTCTAAATGGATTTTTTGAAAGAGTAGAGGAGACCTAATAGTGTCAGAATCCAGAGTTTCAATGTAAAGGCCTACACACTTGGGAGACATAAAGAGTTTTTTTCTGAACCCCAAAACCTCCTTTTAAACGTCAAGATCTGGGCTGGGCGCAGTGGCTCCCGCCTATAATTCCAGCACTTTGGGAAGCTGAGGTGGGTGGATCACCTGGGGTCAGGAGTTGAGACCGGTCTGGCTAACATGGTAAATCCCGTCTTCACTGAAAATACAAAAATTAGCCAGGCATGGTGGCGGGTGCCTGTAGTCCCAGCTACTTGGGAGGCTGAGGCAGGAGAATCACTTGAATCCGGGAGGCGGAGCTTGCAGTGAGCTGAGATGGTGCCACTGCACTCCAGCCTGGGCTACAGAGTGAGACTCTGTCTCAAAAAAAAAAAAATAAAACTAAAATCAATGTCAAGATCTGGAGTCTGGCCAAGTTGGGGCCTGGACTTTTTACTATGAGCCCTGGAGGGAGGGAAGGTAGGAGACAAAGCGGTGATTCTCCAATTTGAGTGTGCATCAGAAT
Source organism: Macaca thibetana thibetana (assembly GCF_024542745.1). Taxonomy (NCBI): domain Eukaryota; kingdom Metazoa; phylum Chordata; class Mammalia; order Primates; family Cercopithecidae; genus Macaca; species Macaca thibetana. Next base: position 39,950,955 of record NC_065578.1, read on the forward strand.
CATCTGGAGGGCTTGTTCCAGCAGGGATGGCTGCCTGGGCCCCACCTGCAGAGTTTCTGATTCAGTAGCTCCAGGGTGGGGCTGGAGAATTTGCATTTCTAACAACTTCCTAGGTGATATGAACCACATTTTTTTTTTTTTTTTTTTTAGGAGCCAAAGTCTAGCTCTGTCACCCAGACTGGAGTGCAGTAGCCTGATCACAGCTCACTGCAACCTCAAACTCCCGGGCTCAAGCAAGCCTCCTGCTTCAGCCTCCAGAGTAGCTAGGACTACAGGCACGTGCCACAACACCTGGCTAATTTTTAAAATTTTTTTTTGTAGAGGTGGGATCTCGCTGTGTTGCCCAGGCTAGTCTCAAACTCCTAGGTTCAAGTGATCCCTCTGCCTGAGCCTCCCAAAACACTGGGATTGCAGGCATGAGCCACCGAGCCTAGCTCCAATACCAACCACACCTTGAATAGCCCTGATGTAAGGGTTGTTCTCAGTCCCAGGGGCAGCCTCGCAGAGCCCATGCCCTCCAGGATGGAGGTGTGAAGAGGGAATCCCAGGAGGTGGGGGGTGGTATGGAAATGCTCAGGAAGATGGTGGGCAAGAAGAAGGCTGGGGTCAGAGGACAGGGTGTGAAGGCTGTGACCAGGAACATAGTTATGGGCAGCAGAGGCTAGGGGACCTGCCCAGAGGACAGAGGGGACGTGTGCCTCAGCCACACTGCAGAAGGCAGACGCTTGAAAGAGGAGGCAGTACTGGGTCACAGGCTCCTTCCCCAACCATAAGACTATCCAAGCCCCCGACTCCATTCCCCTTCGGATGTCACCCTGAAGAAGGGACAGACAGGGCTAAGAAGCCATGAAAGATTGAGTCTTTTCTCCCAAAGAGCCTGAGAGGACTTGGGATGGCACAATTTAGAATGTCTTGTAACAACGTCATGAATTAATCCCTCTGCTCCTACCAGGGCATGAGGAAATGGCCCCAAAGTTGCAATGCAATGGTTAAGAGCAAACATTTCCTGGATGTGCAATCCTAGGCAGGAGACACCCTCTCTGAACTTCAGTCTCCTCGAATCTAAATCGAGGATGAAAATATCATCCATCTCATCAGATTGAAAGGTTTAAAGGAGATCATGCATACAGTGGAGTGTAGAGCTAGAGCCTGGCAAAGGGCAAATATTCAATCAATGGTGTTTATGATGATGGGTTTTAAAGGCTGGGCACGGTGGCTCATGCCTGTAATCCCACCACTTTGTGAGGCTGAGGCGGGTGGATCACTTGAGGTCAGGAGTTCGAGATCAGCCTGGCCAACATGGTGAAACCCCGTCTCTCCTAAAAATACACACACACACACACACACACACACACACTAGCCTGGCATGGCGGTGGGCACCTGTAATCCCAGGTACTTGAGAGACTGAGGCAGGAGAATCACTTGAACCTGGGAGGCTGAGGTTGTAGTGAGCCGAGATTGTGCCACCGTACTCCAGCCTTGGCGACAGAGTGAGACTCTGTCTCAAAAAAAAAAAAAAAAAAAAAAAAAAAATTCTTCCCTGCCTTCAATTTGTTCTCTCTTCCTCCCTTCCTCAAATACTTATACTTACTGGGACCTACTAGCCCCTGACATGGATTTTGCTCCCTTGGAACTCACATCAGGAAATCAGACCAGTCAACAGGCAATTAGTAGCTGACAGTGGGCTGGTGCTGTGTTGGGGTAAGCTGGGGGGACTGGGACTGGGGACGCTGAGAAGCCTTTCTGGAGGATGAGATGCATTGTTTATTTAGGGGGCTTTATTGAAGCTGATAATAAACTAAAAGTATACATATTTTTAAAGAATAATAACACTTGGGGCTGGGCATGGTGGCTCACACCTGTAATCCCAGCACTTTGGGAGGCCAAGGCAGGAGGATGGCTTGCACCCAGGTGTTCAAGGCCAGCCTGGGCAACATAGTGAGACCTTGTCTCTATTTTACTTAAAAAAGGATCACTCTTGGGAAGGAAAGAGTAAAAATTATAAACTTTCTCCCTCAGTCAAGGTTCAGAAGTATAATTATAGTGTGCAACACTTTATAATGGGAGGCAGGAGAGCATGGTTGATTTTGGAATCAGACGAGCTGGAATCCGGATTCTGAGGTTTAACAAATGGTCTGACCCTGGACTGCTTAGCTTCTCTGAGCCTCAGTTTTCGTTATCTGTAAAATGAGACTCAAGACACCTACTTGACAGGTGGGTTTGTGGTAAGATTTAAAAGAGGCAGATTATGTACAGCACCTAGCATATATTATTTGCTAACTAATTCCGAGTCCAGGGCTGGAGACTGGATCTGGGCTTTTTTCCTCTCCACCCTGTGTCCTGTCACTTTCTGTCTCTCCCTTGGTTTTCTGGATCATAATGAACTGATTGATGACCCACCTGTCTTCCCCACCAACCTGGGTGATCTTTAAGAACAGAGTCTGATTTAGGGTCTGTTTAGTTTAGCCCCCCCCTTTTTTATCCCCTCCTCTTTTTTTTTTCTCAGTGACAGTCTTGCTCTGTTGTCCAGGCTGAAATGCAGTGGTATGATCACAGCTTACTGTAACCTTGAACTGCTGGGCTCATGTGATCCTCCTACCTCAGCCTCCCAAAGCACTGGGATTATAGGTGTAAGCCAACATGCCCAGTCCCTAGATATGTTCTTTGGTGAAGTATCTGTTCAAATATTTTGCCCCTATTTGCATTACTTATTTTCTAACTACTGCATTTGGAAGTTCTTTTTATATTTTGGATACAAGACTTTTATCAAATATATTGTATTAGCCCATTTTACACTGCTATAAAGAACTACTTGAGACTGGGTAATTTATAAAGAAAAGAGGTTGACCAGGTACAGTGGCTCATCCCTATAATCCCAGCACTTTGGGAGGCCGAAGTGGGAGGATCACAAGGTCAGGAATTTGAGACCTGCCTGGCCAACATGGTGAAACCCCATCTCTACTAAAAATACAAAAATTAGCCAGGTGTGGTGGCAGGTGCCTGTAATCCCAGCTACTCAGGAGGCTGAGGCAGGAGACTCGATTGAACCCGGGAGGCAGAGATTGCAGTAAGCCAAGACCATGCCATTGCACTCTAGCCTGGGTGACAGAGCAAGACTCTATCTCAAAAACAAAACAAAAGAAAGAAAAAAAAGAAGAAAAAGAAAAGAAAAGAGGTTTAATTGGCTTACAGTTCCACATGGCTGGGGAGGCCTCAGGAAACTTAAAATCATGGCAGAAGGTAAAGGGGAAGCAAGGGCACATTTTACATGATGGCGAGGAGAGAGTGAGGTAGGGAACTGCCACACTTAAAAACCACCAGATCTCAGGGGAACTAACTCACTATCATGAAAACAGGAAGGGAGAACCCGCCCCCCTTGATCCAATCACCTCCCACTAGGCCCCTTCTTTAACACGTGGGAATTATAATTCCAGATGAGATTTGGGTGGGGACACAGAGCCAAATGAGATCATTCTGCCCATGGCTCCTCCCAAATCTCATGTCCTTTCACATTGCAAAACTAATTATGCCTTCCCAACAGTCCCCAAAAGTCTTAAATCATTGCAACATTAACTCAAAAGTCCAAGTCTAAAGTCTCATTACAGACAAGGCAAGTCCCTTCTGCCTATGAGCTTGTAAAATCAATGGTGGTACAGGCATTGGTTAAATGTTTCTGTTCCAAATGGGAGAAACTGACTAAAGCAAAAGGGCCACAGGCCCCATGCAAGTCCAAAACCCAGCAGGGCAGTCATTAAATCTTAAAGCTCTAAAATAATCTCCTTTGACTCCATGTCTCACATCAAGGGCACGTTGATGCAAGAAGTGAGTTTCCAAGGCCTTGGGCAGTTCCACCCCTGTGGCTCTACAGGGTATAGCCTCCACAGCTGCTTTTAAAGGCTGGCATTGAGTACCTGTGGCTTTTTCAGACACATGGTGCAAGCTGTCAGTGTATCTGGGGTCTGGAAGACAATGGCCCTCTTCTCCCAGCTCCAGTAGGCAGTGCCCTGGTAGGGACTCTATGTTGGGCTCCAACCCCAAATTTCCCCTCCATACTGCCCTAGCAGAGGTTCTCCATGAGGGCTTTGCCCCTGCAGCAGACTTCTGCCTGGACATCCAAATGTTTCTATACCTCCTCTGAAATCTAGGCGGAGTCTCCTAAACTCTTGCCTTCTGCACACCTGCAGGCACCACACCACACGGAAGTCACCAAGGCTTGGAAGTTGCACCTTCTGAAGCCACGGTCTTAGCTATACCTTGGCCCCTTTTTAGCCACAGCTGGATCTACAGTGGCTGGGACACAGGGTGCCATGTCCCAAGGCTGCATAGAGCAGCAGGGGCCCTGAGCCTGGCCTATGAAACCATTTTTCTCTTCTAGGCCTCTGGGCCTGTGATGGGAGAGATTGCCATGAAGATCTCTGAAATGCCCTGGAGACATTTTCCCCATTGTCTTGGCAAGTAACATTTGGCTCCTTGTTGCTTATGCAAATTTATCCAGCCAGCTTGAATTTCTCCTCAGGAAATGGGTTTTTCTTTTCTACTGCTTGGTCAGGCTGCAAATTTCCCAAACTTTTGCTCTGCTTGCCTTTTAAACATAAGTTCCAATTTCAGACCATCTATTTGTGAATGCATATGACTGTATGCTGTTAGGAGCACTCAAGCCACATCTTGAACACTTTGCTGCTTAGAAATTTCTTCCACTAGATATCCTAAATCATTTATCTCAAGTTCAAAGTTCCATGTATCTCTATGCCAGGGGCAAAATGCCACCAGTGTCTTTGCTAAAGCATAGCAAGAGTGACTTTTGCTCCAGTTCCCAAAAGGTTCTTCATCTCTATGTGAGACCACTTCAACCTGGACTTCCTTGTCCATATCACTATCAGCATTTTTGTCAAAACCATTCAACAAGTCTCTAGAAAGTTTCAAACTTTCCCACATCTTCCTGTCTTCTTCTGAGCTCTCCAAACTGTTCCAACCTCTGCCTACAACCCAGTTCCAAAGTCACTTCCATATTTTCAGGAATTTTTACAGCAGTACCCCACTCCTGGTACCAATTTTCTGTATTCGTCCATTTTCACATTGCTATACAGAACTACCTGAGACTGGGTAATTTATAAAGAAAAGAGGTTTAATTGACTCACAGTTTCACGTGACGGGGAAGACCTCATGAAATTTACAATAGTGGCAGAAGGCGAAGGGGAAGCAAGGCACATCTTACATGGTGACAGGAGAGAGACAGAGAGAGAGAGCGAGGGAAGAAACAGCCACACTTTAAAACCATCAGATCTTATGAGAACTCACTATCACAAGAACACCAAGGGGAAAATTTGCCCCCATGATCAAATCATCTCCCATCAGGCCCCTTCTCTGACATGTGGGGATTAGAATTTGAGATGGGATTTGGGTGGGGACACAAAACCAAACTGTGTCATACATAATTTGCACATATTTTCTCTCAGTCTGTAGATCGTATTTGCATTCTCTTGTGTCTTCCAAAGGGCAGGCATTTTAAATTTGTTCATCTTTATAACAATACCACACTGTCTTGATTGCAGTGGCTTTCTCTAACTACTCCAAGACAAAGGCATAAGTGAAAAAGGAAAAAAAAAATAGAGGAATGTTTTTTGAGCATCTATATGTACAAGCGTACTTGCCAAGAAAGAAATTTTATTTTTCTTGGAAAGTTGTGAGGTCACATGTCCTCTTCCCAGAGCCTGCCCCCTCCCTACCCCTAGGTGTTGTCTGATAGGGACTGAGATGGACATGACTAACATCTCCCATCTTCTAGAGATAAAACTTTTCTTAATATGGCCTGAGATCACATTAGCTTTGTGATGGTTTCTGTTGATTCACATAAAGCTCACATAAAATGATCAACTAAAACCCCTTGCTTTACAAGTGATCCTGTTAAGTCTGGTCAAGTCAGATCCTCTGCACTGATCAGTATGCACTTTATATTACATAATTTTTGATTAGTAATTATGTGTCTAGCCTCATCTAGGTACTTTTACATAATAAATTGCTATTATGGTTACCACACACTGAGCACTTTTACAATGTGCCAAAGTGCTAAATACTTTGCATACCACATTCAAACCTTGCAACAACCATGTAAAACAGGCTTTATTAACCCCACTTTATTGATGAAGACATTGCAAGTTTTAGGAGTGATGCTATTTCCCAAGATCATCAGTCAGCAGGTGGCAGAGCCAGGAACTGGCTTCAGGGTCCACACTGTCCTACTTTTGAACTTTCAGAAATGAGGAAGTGAGGCTCAGAGAGGTCAAATAACTCACCCAAGGTCATATAGGTGGTAAGTGATGGGTAAATGAGAAGGTAGACCCAGGTCTGCCTGGCTTCAAAGTTGGGCTCTTCCCGCTATGCTCTTGGGAGAGCGAGCCCTTGCAACAAGTCTGGAGCATAGGTAGGTCTGGGGCAAGTCATCCCAGGCTGGAGTGATGACCCCTATGTTAGGGACTTTTAAATTATAAAACACCAATCAAACATCAGGGGTGTCATTAGCATCATTACCATCATGCTGGCTTGCCAAGTCTAATTCTGGAAACTTTGAAGGTCAGTCCTCACTATATCAGTGATTGATTTGTTTACATGAAATAGAAGCCCACTCCAGCTAGTTTAAGCAAAAAATGTAATTCAATATAAGGCGTTGGAACTATCTCACAGATCTCAAGGGCAGGCAAGTCACACAAGGACCTTACACTCAGGACTGGTGTTGAGGAAATGCCCACCTTTCCCTCCACTTCTCTCAAAACACCAGTTTCCTTTCTCTCAGACACGTGTCCCAAGCAGTCCTCCTTGGCAAATATATATTTCCTTACCCATCCAGGACCTGTGGCGAGCAGTCTGGCCTCTCCTTGTCCTAATTCCAAAGTTCAGGAATCTGACTGGCCCAGCCTGGCCTCTGGAGTGGTTCCCTGTGAGTCAGGTGCCCACTTCTGCCCCAATTAACTGGACAAAGAGGCTGGGCTGCATAGAAGAACCAAGGACCCAGGAGACTCCCTGGGCTTGTGGGCTGAGCAGGTATCTACTGAAGAAACCTGAAGAAAACTGAAGAAACCTACTTCAGTTTGGCCTGCCCTAGGGACTAGGAGGAGGTCAGGTGGGCCACGTTTCTGCCCAGTAATTTCCCAGTGCTGAACTTCTTCAGGAGTAAAATGGCTTTCTCTGACACTTTAGTATCTTAGTGCCTCTAGAAACTCTGGAAAGTTATTTTTAATTTAAATTTTTAAATATTTTTTTATTTTTATTTTTTGAGATGGAGTCTTACTCTGTCACCTAGGCTGGAGTGCAGTGGCGCCATCTCAGCTTACTGCAACCTCCGCTTCCCAGGTTCAAGCAATTCTCCCACCTCAGCCTCCCAAGTAGCTGGGATTACAGATGCCTACCACCTTGCCTGACTAGTTTTTGTATTTTTAGTAGAGATGAGCTTTCACCATGTTGGCCAGGCTGGTCTCTAACTCCTGACCTCAAGTGATCTGCCTGCTGGGATTACAGGTGTGAGCCACCACTCCTGGCCTATTTTTAAATTATGTATTTATTTTATTTTTTGTAGAGAGAAGGTCTCGCTATGTTGCCCAGGCTGGTCTCAAACTCCTGGGTTCAAGCTATCCTCCCACCTCAGCTTCCCAAAGTGCTGGGATCACAGGTGTTAGCCACCATGCCTGGCCAGCTCTAGAAGGTTCTGACAGAGTGTAGTGACGTGTGTGTAGCTCATGCTTTGGGGCTATTTAAGGCTCCTGGGGACTCGTCTACCTGTTTTTCTTAGTCCCTGGCCCTGGTTTACAGACCATTCCCAGGGAACTTCCTGTCTTGCCTTCCTGAGTCACTGCTCAGCCTTGAAAACATGATACATTTGCTGCTTTTGACCAGCTACCTCTTCACTGATTCCGTCTAGTCTCTGTGTTTTCCTTTGCTGGGTGTGACTCTTTGAATCAGACTTCCAGAATATTAGGGCTGAAAGATCATTGCATCCGAATGCCCTCCACCACTCGCTTGTGGGACCTGAGATGCAGAGAGGAGAGGATGAGTGAATGCAGATATACCCAAGGAGGCACAGAAGAGGGTTTTAGGTGATACATGGACAAACATGGTGTTATTGTAATAGCTATATTTAAACAAACTGTACTGTTGCTTAGGCTGAGGCTAAATTTATTTAAGTAAAATAGTCCAATAAAGAAAAACACAAAGCAAAAATATCTTACAGATTGTAGAAAATGATGAAATTAGCACAGGAATGAGTGACATTTGGGAAATACTATGTTGATGAATGAGTGGGTGAATGGATGAATGAATGAATAAATGAATGGATAGGGTACAACACTGGAATCTTCAGGATGCATTTTCTTACAGACATGGAACTATTTCCCAGTCCTTGCACTTCAAGTCAGAGAATCATCAAGATCCCACAAAACACCAGCCCAGCCCCCACAGGCGCTATACTTTTGACGAGATGGAACACAAATTGTTTATCGTACGGTTCTCTTTCTCCAGGTCAGCAAACTCCAGACTCACGGGCAACTGAGTGTACCTTTTAAGGTGAACATCTTGAACTCCAGTTGCCCAGCCTCCTTTGGGTTGCTACGACCTTGCTCCTAATCTTACAGAGAGGAGGAGCTTTAAGTGCCAGATGGGGTCTCTGGTTTCCCATGGGGCTCCCCAAAGGCAGCCCTTCTTGGCAAAACCCTGGGCCCACACCAGGACTGAGTCATAGAGGGGAAAGTACCCTGGATGGAAGTTGGACAGTGACCTTGGGCAAGCCCCTTCCCTCCTTCGCTGGGTCTTAGTTACTTCCTCTGAGAAGCAAGGAGGTTTAACTCCACCTCATTCGTACCTTCATTCAATAAACACCAAATGCATTCCTGGCATTTGCTTGGTATGTGGACAGATAAATAGACTAATTGGATTCAGTGCCTGGAAGAACCCACAGTCAGGTGGGGTGGGGAGAAGGTACATAAGGGCCTGTAATTACAGATACGTTTAAGAAGGGCTAGATGATGTGGACAGTCCCTGCCCGCTCCGGGATCCCCAGAATGTGTCAGTCCGGGGGAAGGAATACATAAATAACTTGACAAAGTCACAGGGCTGCATCCAGAAAAGTGTTAGCCCTTGAAGGTAAGGGCAGCCTAGGCCTTGCTCCTGATCCTTCTCCATCCTACAGCAAACCTGCTGAACATGGACTTTGGAGTTGAACCAATTCAGGTTCCAACCCCTGAGCAGACACCAACTAGAACTGGAAGCTTCACTCTCTGGGCCTCAGTTTCCTCCTTTATCCAAGGGGGATAGTGCCCTGGGATCCTAGGATGTATGAGGGTTCCAAAAGGTATCATGTGTATCATGTCAAGAGCTCGGCACAGGGCCTGGCCCATTGTATGGCTCCACCATTGAGGTAGGAGGTTGAATGGATGTCTGTCCACTCTGGAAACACACTCACCTCTTGCCTCCCTTGGCTGGTCCCAGGGTTGGCTGTCTTTCTGGGGCTCTCTTACCCAAGAGGTCTTGCCTCAGTCCTTTCTTGACCCTTTGAATGCTCTCAGGGGCTTTCCTCTTCCCAGGCCAGAGCCTCCCCATTGTGCACCTCTGCTCTACTGGTCTGGCTGTGAACTGGTATGTGCCAGAGACTGGGAGGAGGTTGGTAGGGCTGGGATTCCTTGGGGGAAAGCTGGCCGGAGCTGCAGGTTCCCCGGCTCTCTTCCCAGCATTAAATTAGCACTGGAGCTGCCTGGTCTTGCCCAATAACTTGCCCAGGACAAGGTGACATCCTTCCTCCCTTCTTTGAGGCAGGACTGAGTGGCTTCCTAGAAGAAGACAGGCAGGACAAGCCAAGACGCACCCAAAGGATGGGGGAGGGAACCTGAGTCGGGGAGAGGATGGGAGAGTGTGGAGCTTGGGGCAGCAGTGGATGGAACAGGTTTGCCCACATTCCTGGCAGGCCCTAGGATTCCAAAGCACTTTCTGTTTTTGTCACTGCCCCACCAATCACACACTCTGCCAGGGCCACAAGGCACCAGGCTTTTCAGAGCACCAAGCCCTTCTACCTGCACTTTTCATTCTTCACACCGAGAGATGGGTACCACTGGCTCTGTTTTGCAGATGCAGAAACTGAGGCTCACAGAGGAAGAATCACATGCCCAAACTCAGAAAGGCTGATAGAATTAACTTTTAATGGCCAGGTGTGGTGGTTCATGGCTGTAATCCCAGCATTTTGGGAGGCCTCAGTGGGTGAATCGCTTGAGCCCAGGAGTTCAAGACCAGCCTGGGCAACATGGTGAAAACTGACTCTACAAAAAATACAAAAATTAACTGGGTGTGATGGCCCAGTTACCCAGTAGGCTGAGGTAGAAGGATCACCTGGGCTCCAGTGGTCGAGGCTACAGTGAGCCATGATTGTACTACTGCACTCCAGCCTGAGTGACAGAATTAGACCCTATCAAAAAAATAAAATAACCATTCACTAAGAACTACTATGAACCGGGAACCTGCTATGAACCAGGTCCATTTCATACAAAAATCATCTCTGTTCCCAATATCCCAGTAAGGTGCCCATTTTACAGATGAGTAGACCAAAATGCAACCCGATGAAAGCACTTGCCCAGGGGCCCAGAACTAGTAAGCACAGAGCGAAGATGTGAGCCTAGATTTGTTGGACTCCACATCCTACCTCTCCTCCATGTTAAAGGCAAGGAAACAGAGGTTCAGTAAGGTTCAAACCATGTCCAAGGTCATACCACCAGCAAGGCAAAGCCAGTTTTCAACCCAGGTCTGTCTAACTCTGCAACTCCTGTGTTTGCCGTATGCTATATTGTCTCAGAAAACCTTTTTGTCATGGAGCAACTAGCTGATGCCAAATGACTACAAATGTGTCTCAAACAGATAAAGATCCAGGACAGAAAGGGTCATGAACTATTATTACTATTATCATTAACGCTATTATTAATCACTAACATAGCAGGGTCAGCATTTATACTGTATGATTCAGATTTGCAGAAATAAAACTTTCCTTCCACAACTGAACCCAACTCGATCACAACTCCTCTTCCCTTGATTTATTTCTGGGTTAAAATGTATTTGTTTCATGACAACTAAATGCAGTGGGAGAGCATGCATTTTCTTTTGCTTTAAAGGACATTTGAGGACAATTGGTAAAATCTGAAATAAGTCTACAGATTAGATAATAGTCTTGTATAATGTTAATTCTCCAATTTTTAATTTTTGTATTAAAAACAATTTTTTTTGAGACGGAGTTTTGCTCTTGTTGCCCAGGCTGGAGCGCAATGGCGTGATCTTGGCTCACTGCAACTTCCGTCTCCCAGGTTCAAGCAATTCTGTGGCCTCAGTCTCCCAAGTAGCTGGGATTACAGGCACCCACACCATGCCTGGCTAATTTTTGTATTTTAGTAGAGACGGGATTTCCCCATGTTGGTTAGGCTGGTCTTGAACTCCTGACCTCAGGTGATCTGCCCACCTCAGCCTCCCAAAGTGCTGGGATTACAGGCGTGAGCCACCACGCCCAGCCTAAAAAAATTTTTTTTTAAGATAGGGAGTCTCACTATGTTGGCCAGGCTGGTCTCCAATTCCTGGCCTGCCTCAGCCTCCCAAGGTGCTGGGATTAGAGAGGTGTGAGCCAACACGTCCGGCCAGTTCTCCAAGTTTGATAACTGTACTGTGGATATGTAGGGTTATGTCCTTGTTTGTAGGAAATACACACTGAAGTATTTAAGAGTAAAAGGGCACTATGTGGACAACTTTTAAACATTTCAGAAAAAAATACACATGCACATGTGCACACAAACAGAAGAATAAAGCAGGTGTAGTAAAATGTTAACATTTAGGGAATTTCAATGAAGGGATTCAGAATTCTTTGCATTACTCTTCCAACTTTTCTATAAATCTGAAATTATGTCAATACCAAAAAATTTAGACAGAAATATTTAGTCTTGTTTGGAAAAATCGTCAGCTCAGGATCTGAATTTGCGATTAGGGTTGCTTGTCTCTCAGTAGTGCCTTCTCCTTCTGCCCAAGGATTACATCGGGCGGCAGAGGAGCCTTACCTAACACCCATCGGCTTGGGCGTAGGCTTCCGGGCTTGATGGCCCTATGGGCTGCCTTGCTCTCTGTGGTGTCTGGTGCCAGCTTCTCCCCATTGCTTCTCTGCTGGTGTCACTGGTCCTTTCTGGCTTTGGGCCTGGGCATGTGTCACTCCTGAAGCCTCCAGCCACGGTGTCTGTTGCCAAAGCTGTGTGCTCTGAGCCCTCCTCATCCTGACCCCAAGCCTCTCACAGGTTCCTCAGGGCTTAGATGTGTCCTACTGGAAACTTCTGATGCTTACCCACGTCCCACAAAGGCCTCAGGGGAGTCAGGCGTTCGTATGAGTCAGTCTCATCAGGAACACAGAAAGCAGACTGGTTGCTTTAAGAGAGGGAATTGAGGCCGGGCGCGGTGGCTCAAGCCTGTAATCCCAGCACTTTGGGAGGCCGAGACGGGCGGATCACGAGGTCAGGAGATCGAGGCCATCCTGGCTAACACAATGAAACCCCGTCTCCACTAAAAATACAAAAAAATTAGCCGGGCGTGGTGGCGGCGCCTGTAGTCCCAGCTACTCGGGAGGCTGAGGCAGGAGAATGGCGGGAACCCGGGAGGCGGAGCTTGCAGTGAGCCGAGATCGCGCCACTGCACTCCAGCCTGGGCGACAGAGCGAGACTCCGCCTCAAAAAAAAAAAAAAAAAAAAAGAGAGGGAATTGAATAGAAAGAATTGCCTATTTCAACAGGAGTTTTGATGGAGAAGAAAAAAAACAAAAAAAAAATTTAAATTTTTAAAAAAGAATTGACTAAACATTAATTGACAGATGGAAAAGCTGACAGCATGAGCGCAGAGGTAGTAACTGCAGGAAACAGACACCACCGCTAGTGAAGGGAGAACAAGGGAGGAAGTTAGGTGTCAGGACCTAGTAGCTGGGACCCAGACTCGGAGGAGGGTATGGCTGTAACTGCTGCTGGTGTCTCCAAGGGGCCACAGTGAGGCTGGTTCTGGGAATGTGGGGAAAACCTAGAAACTAGAACCCCTTGCTGCTGGAATCAATTTCCTCTGCCAGGGTGAATGAAGGGCCATCGCTGAGGTGATGGTGACAGGATGGAATGGCAAGCTGAGACCTTTCTTTCTGGGACTGCCTTGCACTCTGTAGGGTCCCCTATTGGCAGAACCTATCCTGGAAACAGTTGGCAGAACAGAAATAGGGTGGGCCCCAATGCCAGCCCCAGCTTCACCAGATGGCACATACAAGGTTGGGTTTGGGGACAAGGGCTGATACTTCAGAACCGGTACGTGGAGGGAATGGGGAGGCGTGGGGCTGGGCCAGAGGGAGCGTTGCTTCTCTCTCTCCCTCAATAGGCCTCACAACCATTCCACCTGCTGCGGGAGGAGGCACACGCCCCTTAACTCCTTGGTCTTCTACTACTTCCACTGGGTATTCACCCTGAGCAGGTGAGACCCGAATCCCGGGCACTCGCTCTCTTTTCCGTGTTTCTCAGTCCATCCAGGAGGAGTTTCTCGCCTGGTCTGAGAAATTACCTACTCGATGACTTCAGGAAAACTTTCAGTCCTTGGGTCATCCAAGTTTCATCTCTTGATTTTTTTTTCTCTTTTTTTTTCTTTTTCTTTTTATCCTTCTTGGTCTGTTAATAAATCTCTTGATATCTAAAGAGAAGATTTTGAAAAAAATGTGTCTCTCCTATATATATTGACTTTGTAGTTGAGTGCCTGGATCTTTAATATAATTCTGCTTTGGACTTAAAGAGTCCCATTTGACTTTCAGGGCTGAACAATGACTTCTTTCTCTCAGGCTATACTCCAGTGCCTCCTCAGACAATGGGTGAAGGGCTATTAAACAGAAAAAAAAAAAAAAAAAGTTGGTGAGGAAGAAAAATGCTCAATTAAAAAGCTCCAAATACGACCCTGCTCTACTACTGTGAACTGAGTACTACGTGCTTGGATGTGTTAAGGAGGGAGGCAATTGCTCTGTTTTTCCCTCCAACATTCCTGTGAAGCAGGTAGGAAGGTCTCTTTGACTTCAAAGCCCGAAGTTTTCCCACTAGGCTATCCCACTTTTCTGGGGCCATTTCTGGCCTTTTACCTTTTGATAAACTGAGGCCCAGGAGGCCACTATGCAATCAGTATTGAATCCAAGTTCTGGAACAGTCTAACTTGGGCAAGTCATGTAAGTTTACTTTATGTAAAACAGGGATGTCGTGAGGATTTGAGATAATGGATGTAAAGTTTTGGGCACAGTGCCTAGAAAATCATGGGTATTTGATAAATGGTACTACTACTACTAATAACAATAATTAATGTTTATTGCCGGGCGCAGTGGCTCAAGCCTGTAATCCTAGCACTTTGGGAGGCTGAGGTGGGGGGATCACCTGAGGTCAGGAGTTCGAGACCAGCCTGGTCAACATGGCAAAACCCTCTCTCTACTAATAATACAAGAAATTAGCCAGGCATGGTGGCACATGCCTGTAGTCCCAGTTACATGGGAGGCTGAGGCAGAAGAATTGCATGAACCCAGGTGGCGGAGGTTGCAGTGAGCCGAGATCGCACCACTGCACTCTAGCCTGGGCTACAGAGTGAGACTTCATCTCAAAAAGAACAATAATAATAATAATAATTAACTTTTATTGACTGGTTACTATGCCAGGCACAGGGCTAAGCACTTTCCATGTGTGAATTATTTTAATTTAATTATTTTATTTAATTATTTTAATCCATTGCCTCCCTCCATTCCTTTTGGAACACACAGACCTACCTTCCGTCTTCCCACCCTGACCCACTGAGAAACCTCAAGCTTTGGACTTGTCCATGCTGGCCTCTCACCCTAGATCACAGTTCTGAGTGTGAATAATGCCAGCCCATCATGCTGGATGCTGTGGCTCACACTTGGAATCCCAGCACTTTGGGAGGCTGAGGTGACTGGGTCACTTGAGTTTGAGACCAGCCTGAGCAACATGGCAAAACCTCATTCCTACAAAAAAATACAAAAAAAAAAAAAAAAAAATTATCCAGGCATGGTAGTGAGCACCTGGAGTCCCAGCTATTCAGAACGCTGAGGTGGGAGGATCATTTGAGCCCAGGAGGCAGAAATTGCAGTGAGCCGAGATCATGCCACTGCACTGCAGCCGGGGTGACAGAGTGAGACCCTGTCTCAAGAAAAAAGAAGGAGGACATCCATTGCACTCGGCTGCACATGCATTGGGATGGTTGGCAACATCTGCGTGACCTACTGATTTTTGTTAGTATTATTGTTGGAGTCTTTCATCTAGCTATTTGCATGTTGGGTAAACTGCAGTCCCAGTATTTGTGAAAACATTTCGTTTGCTTGTTTGTTTAATTGGGAAATTTGAAGGCTTTGTAATTTTATTATTCTTGTTGTTGTTTTTGTTTGTTTGTTTGTCTTTGAGACAGGTTCTCACTCTGTCACCCAAGCTGGAGTGCAGTGGTGCTCGGCTCACTGCAACCTCTGCCTCCTGAGCTCAAGAGATACTCCCACCTCAGCCTCCTGAGTAGCTGAGACTTCAGGCGAGCACCACCACATCCAGCTAATTTTTGTATTATTATTATTATTATCATTATTGTACAGACAGAGTTTTGGTATGTTGCCGAGGCTGGTCTCAAACTCCTGGGTTCAAGCAATCCGCCTACCTCAACCTCCCATAGTGTTGGGATTACAGATGTGAGCCACCGCACCAGGTTTCCTGTTGGTATTTTTAACCCATTATTTTGAAATAATTTCAGATTTACAGAAGAGTTGTAAAAAGGAACAGAGAGTTCCCATATAACTTTCACCCATCTTCCCTTTTTGTTACATAGCCATGGCAGGAAAATCAAAACTAAGAAACTGACATTGCCAGCTGGGCATAGTGGCCCTCGCCTGTAATCCCAGCATTTTGGGAAACTGAGGCGGGAGGATCATTTGAGACCAGGAGTTCGAGATTGCAGTAAGCTATGATTGTGTCACTGCGCTCCAGCCTGGGCAACAGAGTGAGACTATCTTAAAAAAAAAATTGACATTAGCACAACACTATTTTTTTTTTTTTTTTTTTTTTTTTTTGAGACGGAGTCTCACGCTGTTGCCCAGGCTGGAGTGCAGTGGTGCGATCTCGGCTCACTGCAAGCTCCGCCTCCTGGGTTCACGCCATTCTCCTGCCTCAGCCTCCTGAGTAGCTAGGACTACAGGCGCCCGCCACCGCGCCCGGCTAATTTTTTTTGTATTTTTAGTAGAGACGGGGTTTCACTGTGGTCTCGATCTCCTGACCTTGTGATCCGCCCGCCTCGGCCTCCCAAAGTGCTGGGATTACAGGCTTGAGCCACCGCGCCCGGCCTAGCACAACACTATTAACTACACAACTACAAACGTTATTTAGATTTTGCCAGTTTTTCCATCAATGTCCTTTTTCTGTTCCAGGATTCCCTCCAGGATACCATGTTACATTTAACCACCATATCTCCTTACTCTCTTCCAATCTGTGACAATTTCCTGGTCTTGATTTTTCAAGACCTTGGCACTTTTCTTTGGTGTTTTTTTGTTTTTGTTTTTTCCTTAGAGATGGGGTCTCAATTTATCAGCCAGGCTGGAGTACAGTAGCACAGTCGTAGATCACTGTTGCCTAGAACTCTTGGGCTCAAGGGATCTTCCCACATAGCTGGGGTTACAGGCACGTGCCACCGTGCCCGGCTAATTTAAAAAAAAAAATTTTTTTTTTTTAAATTACAGGCACGTGCCACCACGCCCACCTAATTTTTGTACTTTTAGTAGAGATGGAGTTTCACCATGTTGGCCAGGCTGGTCTCAAACACCTGACCTCAAGTGATCTACTATCTTAGCCTCGCAAAGTGCTGGGGTTACAGGTGTGAGCCACCGCGCCCAGTCCCATTGGCACTTTTGAAGAGTACCGGTTGGGAATTTTGTAGAATGTCCCTGAGGCTTTGTCTGATGTTTCTCACTAGACTGGAGTCATGGATTTTGGGGAATGCCACAGAGGGGAAGCGCCCCTCACCTTGAATCATATCTGGGGATATATGAGATCAACGTAACTTGTTCCTGGTGATGTTAACCTTAATCACTTGGTTAAGGTTATGTCTGCCAAGTTTCTCCATTGTGAAGTTGCCATTTTTCCTCTTTCCATATTCCAGAAGCAAGTCACTAAGTCCAGTCCACACCAAAGGGGAAAAGAATTAAGTCCCAATTCCCGGAGGAGGTGTATCAAAGAATTTGTGGACATCCGTTAAAACTACCATGGTAATTAATATTTTGAAGAAAATGCTTTGAGGCTATCCAAATGTTCTATTGCTCCTTAACATTTCATTCACTCTTTTAGCATTCATCAGTGGATCTTGCCTTTTTAACATAACTAATGTCATATTATCCATTGTATGACAAAATATATAATGTCAACAAGCTATTGTGAAATCAGGTCTTACATTGTACTAACCACAATAAAATCTACATGGTCTAGATGAATGTAAAATGTGTTGTATTCAGGGCTGATTCAGAGCTGGGACCTGTGGCCATATTAGCTTTGAATTACTGAAAGACTTCTGTCCCTACTGTGTTCTAAGTCCCATTTCTGCCCAACTCTTGGGAAACCACTCCATAGTTAAAAACAATTTTCTAGACATTTCTGTTGGGTGCACTGTGGTATTATGACATGCATTGGTTTTTGTGCACAGTTCGGGGTTCATAACTCCCACAGTCCTTGTTACAATCTTTTGCTATAATGTTGGGCGTGTTAGGCCTTGGGGCAGGCCTCAGGAAACAGAATCTCTCTTTCTTCTGCCCTCCTCTCATCTGCCCCACGGTGGGCCTCTAATCTACTCCCACCTTTCTGCCTGTGGGTATTAAGACCCTGTACACACTGAGGGAAGGAATGCTGACGTCATGAAGCTTCTATTAAAAAAACCCAAAACGGCCAGGCGTGGTGGCTTACACCTGTAACCCCAGCACTTTGGAAGGCTGGGGTGGGAGGCTTGAGCCCAGGAGTTTGAAAGCAGCCTGGGCAACATAGTGGGATCTGGCCTCTCCAAAAAAAAAAAAAAAAAAAAAATTACAAAATTAGCCAAGCATGGTGGCAAAAGTCTTTAGTCCTAGCTGCTTGGGTGACTGAGGTAGGAGGATCGCTTGAGCCCAGGAGGTCAAGGCTGCAGTGAGCTGTGATCCACACCACTGCACTCTAGCCTGGGCCAGAGCAAGAACTTGTCTACAAAAAAAGAAAAAACATGGCCGAGCACGGTGGCTCATGCCAGTAATCCCAGCACTTTGGGAGGCCAAGGCAGATGGATCACCTGAGGTCGGGAGTTCTAGACCAGCCTGCTGAACATGGTGAAACCCCGTCTCTAGTAAAATACGAAAAATTAGCTGGGCGTGGTGGTGGGTGCCTGTAGTTCTAGCTACTCGGCAGGCTGAGGCAGGAGAATCACTTGAACCTGGGAGGCAGAGGTTGCAGTGGGACGAGATCACGTCACTGCATTCCAGCTTGGGCAACAGAGTGAGACTCTGTCAAGAGAGAGAGAGAGAGAGAGAAAAAAAAAAGAAAGAGAGAGAAGGGAGGGCGAGACGGAGGGAGGGAAAGGAAAGGGAAGGGGAAAGGAGGGAAGGAAAGAAGGAAGGAGAAAGTAGGGGGAGAAAGAAAGAAAGAGAGAGAGAGAGAGAAAGAAAGAAAGAGAAAGAAATAAAATAAAAAGAAAAAACCAAACAAACTAAAAAAACAAAAATACCCAAGAGGACTGGGTTGGGAGAGCTCCGGGTAGCTGAACATGTGGAGGTTCCTAGAGGGTGACATGCCCAGGGAGGACTGGAAGCTCTGAGTCCCTTCTCCCATACCTTGCCCTCCACGTCTCTTTGTCTGTATCCCTTGTAACGTCCTTTATAATAAAGCAGTTAACGTGTTTCCCTGCGTTCTGTGAGTCGCTCCTGCAAATTAATCCAACCCAAAAAGGGGGTCATGGGACCACAGCTTGAAGCCAGTCCTCCCACTGACTTCAAGAAGTTTTGGAGGCTCGGACTTGCAACTAGTATCTAGGGATGGGGGAACCGTCTTGGGGACTGAGCTCTCAACCGTGGGATCTCACGCTATCTGCAAAGAGACAGTGTTGGAATTTAACTAGAGGACATCCAGCTGCTATCTGCTGGTTGGTGTGTCAGGAAAACTTCCCCTCACATTTGATCACAGAAGTCTTCTGTGTTGATTGTTGTGGTGTGTGAGAGTAGGAGAAAAACACGTTTTTTTGTTTTTTGGTTTTTTTTTTTCCGACACAAGTACATGTCAGAGTTTTATTACAATCTTGCTGCAAGGGGAAAGGTCTCTAGTGGGCCAATCCAAAGATCCACTCCTGGAAGGGACACTTTATGAGAAAAGAGAATGGCCAGCATAATTACTATTAGATGAACAAGAAAAAGAACATATCACCCTATATCATTAAGGCGAGGACATGGGCTTTGGCACTATTTTGTGTATTCCCCAGGATCCAGTAACTAAAGCAGCACACCTGGCTCAGGACCAGAATACTGCCCGCCTCTCACTCCCAGCTTGGGGTTGGGCCAGCCTCCATTCTGATGGTCAATCCTGTGCTGGAATTGTTGTTAATTACTTGACTAGTGTCCAAGTTTTGGGTATCCACAAAACAAGACACATTAATTATTATTATTATTGAAATGGAGTTTCACTCTTGTTGCCCAGGCTGGAATGCAATGGCGTGATCTTGGCTTACCACAAACTCCTCTTCCCGGGCTGAAGCGATTCTCCTGCCTCAGCCTCCCGAGTAGCTGGGATTACAGGCTTGTGCCACCAGGCCCAGCTAATTTTGCATTTTTAGTAGAGATGGGGTTTCTACATGTTGGTCAGGCTCATCTCGAACTCCCAGCTTCAGGTGATCCGCCCGCCTCAGCCTCCCAGAGTGCTGGGATTAAAGGCGTGAGCCACCATGCCTGGCCCTTTATTATTATTATTTTGAGACAGGGTCTCTCTCTGTCACCCAGGCTGGAGTCCCATGACATGATCAGAACTCAATGCAGCCTTAACTTCCCTGGCTTAAGCGATCCTCCCACCTCAGCCGCTTGAGTAGCTAGGACTACAGGCATGCGCCACCATGCCTGGCTTTATTTTTTTTCAGTACATGCGGGATCTCACTATGTTGCCCAGGCCAGTCTTGAACTCCCAGGCTCAAGCAATCCTCCTGCCTCATTCTCCCCAAATACTGGGATTACAGGCATGAACCACCACAACTGGCCAAAACGAGACATATTAAATAATCAGTCTACAGTTTGGTTCAGGCATAGTTTGATTTGGTTCAGAGAAAGCAGTCTTTAGAACCAGTAAGAGTAGGTTTTGAAAACTAGTATGGAATACAAGTTCTGGAACAGTCTAGCATTGGGCAAGTCGCATAAGCTCATTTTATACAAAATGGAGATGTCATGAGGATTTGAGATCATAAATGTGAAGTTTCTGACACAGTCCCTGGGAAAAATAGCTATTTGATAAATGGTAGTGCTATTAATGATAAAATAGTAGTAATAAACATTTATTGACCAGTTACCATGTCAGGCTCAGAGCTAAACATTTTGCATATGTTAATTATTTTAATTCTCACATTAAATCTATGAGTTAGATGCCTTTAGTATCACCCACACTCTACAAATAATGAACTTGAGGCTCAGAGAATTCAAGTAACACATTTTAAGATCACACACAGCTGGGCTCAGTGGCTCACGCCTGTAATCCCGGCTACTTGGGAGGCTGAGGCAGGAGAATCACATGAACCTGGGAGGTGGAGGTTGCAGTGAACCAAGACCACACCACTGCACTCCAGCCCAGGTGGCAGAGTGAGACGTTGTCAAAAAAAAAAAAAAAAAAAAAAAATTATACAGATACAATGTTGGGGGAGCTGAGATTCAAACCCAGGCAGCCTGGCGTCAGCACCTCTATAATAAACATGCAATACATGAGAGCACCCTCTAATCCCTTGCAACAATTCTAAGCCTTCCAGAATTCTACAGCCTGCAGGTTGGGAGCTCCTGATATAGACCTGACAGAGGCCTTTGGCTACTTGATGAAACATTCTGATACCAGGAGGGTTGGATAGTTATTTTTCTAACTTTACAGCAAGAGGAAGACAGATCAAAAAAAAAAAAAAAAAGAAAAAACAAAACAAAACAGATTTATGTAGTTACCCAGAAACAAACATTGGATATCTTAAGATACTTGACTGACAAGGTACGACTGTTCAGAAATAGTCACTGGACAATACTTTCCCCCAAAACACTGTCTCAAGGTCCCTGTCAGAGGTGTTCAAACCAGAGTGACTCCATTTTGAGTGAGGGCGAGGAAAATGAGGCTGAGACTTGCTGGGCTGCCTTCCCAGAAAATCAGGCATTCCCCGCCTCTAGATAGGTTAAGGGAGCGAATTAACAATATTTACTAAAGCAGACCCAGACTTGGGAGTGTGCAGATATCCCAATATCTGGAGAATGAAGGCATTCCTAATTTTGTTTTAAAGATAATAAAATTGATTCTTGCAAAACATAGTAATTAAGAAAATTAATTATTTGTCACAAACCCTTATAACAGAGCACATCTCCTCATACATGCAAGCGTGGCCCGTAAGGTGGATGCATTCCTCCTCTTACTTTCAGGAACATCCTGCTCTAGGGAGTAGCTGTCCTTTTGCCACTGTACTTTCTTAATAAACTTGCTTTTGCTTTACACTGTGCACTTGCCCTGAATTCCTTCTTGCATAAGATCCAAGAACCCTCTCTTGGGGTCTGGATTGGGACCCCTTTCCTGTAACATTCCCATTTGAGAATTACTGTCTGGTCCACTTTGCTAGATGTCGCAAAACTTCCTAAAATTCTGAAGATAACAAACCGTTACAAAAAGAAACTTTTTTAAAAAAGAGAAAAAATAAATACATAAAAAAGAAAAAAGCAGGACTTCTCTTTCATAAAAAATGAAAGTGGGAGTAATCTGCTAAAAACTTTTTTTTTCTAGTTCAGCATAAAAGGTTCCAGAAACTCCCCCTTTTCTCTCCCACCAAGGGTGAGGCGGGAAGCAAGGTGGATCCTCTGTGACCCACCTCCATCCCCACAGGTGAACCTTTTGTTTCTAAGTTCTGGGTCCTGCTTAGGGGCAACTCAGGATCTATTGTTGAAGAGGAGTTGCTCACACCTTTGAAGGTGGGAAAGAGAGGCTCACTTCCACACTATGGGTCCTGCGACACTAAGAGGCCCAGCCAGGACCCAGCGTGGTGCCCAGGCTGATGCCCCGTCAGCTCTCGCTGCTTAGAGCATGATGGAGAGTTCATCAGAGCGAGGAGGACCACACTGGAGAGCTGGAGCCGTGCCCCCTGACAGTGAAGGTGGCATCAGATGACTGCCCCATGGGCTTTAAGACTCTTTTCCCCCTTTTGGGAGCGAAAGACCAGGTTCACTTCTCTTGGATTTTAGAAGTTCTGGCTGTTCTTGAATGACCCGAATTGTCAGAGTGTTGAGGGGGGAGAGGCACTGCTCACAAAGGATGATCCTGGACTTTGTGCCAGTCTCGCCAGGGGGTACTCAAGTCACATTTATTTTATTTTATTTTGTTTTGTTTTTTGAGATGGAGTTTTGCTCTTGTTGTCCAGGCTGGAGTGCAATGGTGCAATCTTGGTTCACCACAACCTCTGCCTCCCAGGTTCAAGCAATTCTCCTGCCTCAGCCTCCTGAATAGCTGGGATTATACAGGCAGGCACACCATGCCTGGCTAATTTTGTACTTTTTTTAGTAGAGATAGGGTTTCTCCATGTTGGTCAGGCAGGTCTCGAACTCCCAACCTCAGGTGATCTGCCCACCTCGGCCTCCCAAAGTGCTGGGACTACAGGCATGAGCGACCACGCCCAGCCTTTTTATTTATTTTTAAATTGTATTATATTTAGAGACAGGTCCCTCAGCTGAGCACAGTGGTTCATGCCTGTAATCCCAACACTTTGGGAGACCGAGGCAGGTGGATCACCTGAGTCCAGGAGTTTGAGACCAGCCTGGGCGACATGGTGAAACCTTGTCTCTATTTTTAAAAAATAAATAAATAAATAAAATAGAGACAAGTCTCACTCTGCCGCCCAGGCTGAAGTGCAATGGCATGACTACAGCCCACTGCAGCCTCAACCTCCTGGGCTCGAGTGATTCTCCCAACTCAGCCTCCCAAGTAGCTGGCACTACAGGAATGTGCAACCAGACCCGACTAATTTTTTTTGCTTTTTGCAGAGACAGATCTCTCTATGTTGCCCAGCCAGGTCTTGAACTCCTAGCCTCAAGTGATCCTCCTGCCTTGGCCCTGGAAGCACTAGGATTACAGGCGTGAGTCATAGTCCCCTGCTCAACACTTTAAATTCAATTCAAATAAGAACAATTTTAGGCCAGGAGCAGTGGCTCACACTTGTAATCCCAGCACTTTGTGAGACCAAGGAAGGAGGATCACCTGAGGCCAGGAGTTCAAGACCAGCCTGGGCAACATAGAAAGACCTTGTCTCAATTAAAAATATGTATATGAAAACATTATTTTTGGCAAGGCATGGTGGCTAACACCTGTAATCCCAACACTTGGGCGAATCACTTGAGGTCAGGAGTTTGAGACCAGCCTGGCTAACATGGTGAAACCCTGTCTCTACTAAAAATACAAAAATCAGCTGGGCGTTGTGGCAGGAGCCTTAATCCCAGCTACTTGGTAGGCTGAGGCAGAAGAATCGCTTGAGGTGGAGGTTGCAGTGAGCCAAGATCATACCACTGCGCTCCAGCCTGGGCAACAAGAGCAAAACTCCGTCTCAGAAAAAAAAGAAAGAAAGAAAGAAAGAAAGAAAGAAATCTTTTTAAGTACTTTGAGGCCAGGCACAGTGGCTCATGCCTGTAATCCCAGGACTTTGGGAGGCAAAGCCAGGAGGATCACTTGAAGCCAGGAGTTTGAGACTAGCCTGGCCAACATGGTGAAATCCCATCTCTACTGAAAAAATACAAAAATTAGCTGGGCGTGGTGGCACATGCCTGTAATCCCAGCTACTCAGGAGGCTGAGGTATGAGAATCACTTGAATCGGAGAGGCAGAGGTTGCAGTGAGCCAAGATTGTGCCACTGCACTCCAGTCTGAATGACAGAGACTCTGTCTCAAAAAAAAAAAAAAAAAAGAAAAGAGAAAGAGAGATAGAAAAGAGAGAGAGAGAAAGAAACAAAAGAAAGAAGGAAGGAAGGAAGGAAGGAAGGAAAGAAAGAAAGAAAGAAAGAAAGAAAGAAAGAAAGAAAGAAAGAAAGAAAGAAAGAAAGAAAGAAAGAAAGAAAGAAAGAAAGAAAGAAAGAAAGAAAGAAAGAAAAGAAAGAAAGAAAGAAAGAAAGAAAAGAAAGAAAGAAAGAAAGAAAGAAAGAAAGAAAGAAAGAAAGAAAGAAAGAAAGAAAGAAAGAAAGAAAGAAAGAAAGAAGGAAGGTACTTTGAGAGTTCTTTTTCAGTGCAGAAGCATGTAACAATGACCTTCTGCCATATCACCTCACCAGGGTACAGCGACATCTGGAATGGGGACTTGGCAAGACTTGGCACACCAAATCACCAAGCTTTTCTTCATCCCCATCACCCATTCATGCTTAGTTCACGTGGGAACCCACAAAGCCCCTTTGTGTGCAGTGAGCCAGAGCATCTGGGTATTTGGAAGGGCCTGGGCTGGTGTGGTCCTCTGAGCAAGCAGAGGGTACAGAGAGTCACTTCTACTGATGAGGTGGCAGCCAGGAAAAACAGAACTAGGAGGAAAAATAACCTGCCACCAAAAAGCTCCAGTCTTATGGAAAAGCAGTATCACTTTTGAGGATCGCTCATATGACACATGGAACATTCATTATTCATTGTGTTTCGAGACAAAAGGTCTTTCTGTTTCTGCTCTATGCTGAAACATTTTAAAATTATTTGGAGATGGAAACCAGTTTTGAAAGCCCCAGGTACATCCTCTGTTGGCAACCGACACCCATCCTAAAGGAGGGCCTAGCACATTATCCAACACTCCGACAGTTAATTCAAGGCCATAAAGCCAGTTTTACTGAAGATTTCATCAGAAGAGCGAAGACAGAGTTACATTGCACACTGCAGAGTAAAACTTAATAAAAATGTTGATTAGCTACCTCTGTTTTCTCCTCTTGCCCCAGAATTTCCTTCTTGGCTGCCAACCCCCCATCTCCTATTACCCCTCATCCTACCTTTGCCCAGCTTTCTCATCATGCCTCCCCATTGCCCCTCCTCCCTGGGCAGAGTGATGCAGGGACCGCCTGGCTCCTCCTACCTCAGGCCCATCACCCTTCCCTCCAAACCAAACATTGTCCTTAGGCACCTTGGCTTCTACTTTTCTTGGGTTTGCCTGTGGGAGACAGAAAGAAATAATGCTTCCCTCTCATGGAGATTCATTTTCTATGCCCTTTTTTTGGACATTAGTAAACATAACCCCCACCCCCACTTCATCGAACATAAAACAGAGTCTCCAGGGTTTGAAGGCAGAAGAGAATGGCTAAAGAGACAAGGTTGGAGAATGAACTCATCTCAGATGGGACCTGGCAGGGATAGACATGACACCACTGGGCTGCAGCAGGGTGCCTTGGTGGGGTAGGTTCTTGGTTTTGGTCTGCTGACCTGGGTTAAGCTTTGGGCCAGGCCTCTTTCAGCTCTGTGTCCCAGGACTGGTGCCCGACTAGATGCACATAAATATTTGATGAACAAATGCTCTTAGGCAGGCCAGCTGGTTTGCTTCTCAGCCACAGTTTCCTCACTTGAAAAAAGGGGATCGAGTGCAATGGCTCATGCCTGTAATCCTAGCATCTTGGGAGGCTAAGATGGGAAGATTGCTCGAGGCCAGGAGTTCGAGACCCCCTTGGTCAACATAGAGAGACCCCATCTCTATTAAAAAAAGAAAAGAAAGAAAGAAGGAAAAGAAAAAAGGGGACAATAATCTCTTCTCTCTACTTCTAAAGTTATGATGAGGATCAGGTAAGTTGACAGGCATAAAGGCACCAAGAAAGTATGAAGAAAGAAAATCCTTGCCTGAGTCTTCAGGACTAGGAGTCTTCGGCTGTGACCACCTCCCACACCCTTTCTTCTCTTCCTGATTCATTTTTTCTTAGTTCCCTCAAGTTCTGTCTCCTTTCCATCTGCCCTCAGCAAATCCAACAAGATTCTGTCTGGTACATCAGTGTAGTGTGGGGGAAGAAAAGATCCTGTCTGGGTAAAGGATCAGTGAACAGTCATTTACACCTGAATGTGAGTTTCAATCCTCATTCCTTCTGCCAGACTTTGGCTCCACTCCTTGTCTCTGATTGTGATGGGAAAGGCTTTATGGCAGTGGTTCTCAGCCTCACCAGGCCCCACATGGCAGGTTCCTGAGGCATGCCCTGAGATTTGGGTTCTGCAAGTTTGGGTCAAGACCTAGAAATCTACCTTTTAATGAGCAATTCATACAATGAATCTGAGCCAGCTGCTCTGCTCATGGGGCCTGGAAGAAAACTGATTTCTGGAGTTAGTGCTTTAGGAAGAGATGGGGGACATGGTTAGGGTGGCCAGGGGATCCCACTGAACTTGCATCAACACCGAGGCCCCCAGCTTTCCCAGGGCAGGTCTCCTGTGGGCATCAGAGAAAGTCATCACTTTGTCAACAAGAGTAACAATTGCCGCCATTATTATAAAGCCTTTTATTCTAGCCATCCCTTCCCAAAACCTGAGAGGGGAGCTGGGACCGTTCCTAGTCCTGAAGTATCAAGTTGAGGCCTCTGGAAGCCACGTGATTGGTCTCAGTCCTCCTGAATGATTGTAGCAGATGGGAACCCAAGTCAATGCATTTCCCTGTTTGTCCCGTTGTTGATCATGGGACCAATGCTGTTAGTTGCTGTTTTCACAGAGACCGGGGAGCCAAGGGAGGCTGGGTGGAGGGTGGAGGATGGAGGAGGGAAAAGAAGGTAGGAAATAGTCACCGGGGAGGGTGATTGAGCCAGGGATCTATCATGACATTGCCAGGATGCCAGGACCCACTTTGGGGGCACAAACATGAATTACAGTAATATATGACAGAATGGGTGAGTCCAACCTCACATCCTTCTCTCTCATTTTTGGCTTTCCAGAAGCACCCCATTGTCTAGGGAGGCAGAAGAGGACACCACCTGGGCAGGGTGCTTCCGTAGCAACCAGACACCCAAAGGTCACCCTGGGCATCTTCAGCGCACCCTCCCAGCACTCCCATGGGCCCTGCCAGCCTGAGCTGCACCCCTTCCCCTCCTCCTGCCCCCTCATCCATCCTGTGTCCTGCCTCAAACCTGACCCAAGTCTATTTTCTAGGGGCCGATTATGTCTCCAGATAAGAAAGAGTTAAAACAAAGCCGTCCAGAGCTGGCACAGTGGCTCACGCCTGTAACCCCAGCACTTTGGGAGGCCAAGGTAGGAGGATCTCTTGAGTCCAGGAGTTTGAGACAAGCCTGGCCAACACAGCGAGATCTTCATCTCTAAAAAAAATTTTTTTAAGTACATTTAAAAAAATTATTTTTAAAAAAAGCCATCCGGCCGGGCGCAGTGGCTCATGCCTGTAATCCCAGCACTTTGGGAGGCCGAGGCAGGCAGATCACGAGGTCAGGAGATTGAGACCATCCTGGCTAAGACAGTGAAACCGTGTCTCTACTAAAAATACAAAAAATTAGCTGGGTGTGGTGGCAGGTGCCTGTAGTCCCAGCTATTTGGGAGGCTGGGACAGGAGAATGGCATGAACCCGGGAGGCGGAGGTTGCAGTGAGCCGAGATTGCGCCACTGCACTCCAGTGTGGGTGACAGAGCGAGACTCCATCTCAAAAGAAAAAAAAAAAAAGCTATCCAACAGTAAAACAGGCTGACCTAGGAGACAGCCCACCTCTCTACCTGGGGTATGTGGCAGCAGCTGAGAAGAGGTGTTAGGGAGAAAGGGGCAGATTTTGGGTTGGGGAGGAACTGCATTCGTTGACCTTGGAGTCTGCAGATCTGTGTTTTCACTTCAGGCTCAGACACACTCTAGCGGATGACATCAGCCAAGTCCACTTGTATGTCTGAACCTCAGTTTCGTCTCCTGTAAGATGGGAATGGTGATGGGGCCCAGCTCCTAAGGTTGCTGTGGGATTCACTGAGCTCATGTCCTCACTGCTTCGCACAGTGAGCTCTCGGTAGTGGGAGCTGTTGCCGCTTCTTTGCAACCCGAAGAAATCTCAGTCTGAAATAGCCAGTGTAGGAAGGAAAGAATATTGATCAGAGACTGACTGGGGCAAAGAGAGGAGATGGTGCTAGAAGCAAAGGTCTCAGGAAGCCCAGCTTGCTGAGCAGGTTAAAGGTGAGACTCTTTTCCCCAAAGCACTGGGCTTTCAGCGTGGGTCATGTCCATGTGAACACACTCTGCCACTTGGCCGCCTCGCTGCCTTGGACGAGGCTGTCACCCTCTCTGCAGAGTTCTCCCATGGAGCCTATCTTTCCAGCTTTCCTAACACGTGCAGACGCTCTAGAGTTTCCAAAGCATTTTGCACACAAAAGCCTCTTTGGACCCACCCAACAATTCTTACTTGTGATGAAGGTATAATTATTTCCATCTTTCAGATGATGAAACTGAGTTGAAAGAGGTTGCAGAGTTGGGACTCGGGTCTTCTCTTCCCAAAGTACTGGATTACAGATGTGGGCCACCGGGCCTGGCGGGCTCAGGTCTCTTATTCCTGATCCAATCAATGTTTCTAATGAATCCAAGCTGCTGCTGCTGCTCTAGATAAACTAGGCCCCATAGCAAACTTGTCAAGTGATCGTGAGCAAATCACCGTCCTGAGCCTAGAAGCTCTGCCTGCAGGTGAAGATGAACTTCATGCCGTCTGGAGGCTTCTTCCCTATCTATCTATCTATCTATCTATCTATCTATCTATCTATCTATCTATCTATCTATCTATCTGAGATAGAGTCTCACTCTGTCACTCAGGCTAGAGTGCAATGGCACGATCTCGGCTCACTGCAACGTCTGCCTCCCAGGTTCAAGCGATTCTCCTGCCTCAGCCTCCTGAGTAGTGGGGATTACAGACATGCGCCACCAGGACCAGCTAATTTTTGTATTTTTAGTAGAGATGGGGTTTCACCATGTTGGCCAAGCTGGTCTTGAACTCCTGACCTCAGGTGATCCACCCACCTTGGCCTCCCAAAGTGCTGGGATTACAGGTGTAAGGCAGCATGCCCGGCCTTATTTTATTTTTTTTAAAACTCAGTCCCAACCCTCCCTTTTTAATAAAATGCTGGACTGGTACTCTGTGGTATTCACTCCTTAGGCAGGGGACTATCTCCTCTAACATGGGCTGGGCTAGTAGGGAAGAGGGACCAAGAAGGTGGCCCAGTTCCTCCCCATACTGTCTCCAGCCATGGGCTTAGCACTCCAAGCCACAGGTGTGGCTACTCTGGGGTCAAAACAATGCTCCAGGCTGGCACAGCCGGACTCCGCGTTCCTTTCCTCCCGGGCCGCCCAGGTCCCCCGTCAGCATGCCTGGCTGCTCCCCAGGGAGCACGGCAAACAAGCCTCTATTGATTCTCCATCTTGGCTAGAAGAATGCCCCTTTGTTGAGCACGTCACCCTCCCCCTCCCCGTGTCCTTGCCCTCAGGAGAGGAGTTCAGGTAGGAGGCAGCAGGCCACGGCTCCTTCCCCAGGGACCCAAGAGGAAAGCAGGGGCAGAACAACACTCCAGCTCCTGGAGGAGGCCTCCACATCCCACCCTTTTCCCTTCTCCTCTCTGCTCTTTCCCGAGCTTGGGCACTGTTGCCCATCACCCTGGTTACCCGGTCATTACTCATGGGAGGTCCAGTCCCAGATCTCTCAGTGCTAAAACCCACTTCAAGGTCCTGCTCGAATGCCCACTGTTCCATGGAGCCCTGCTAGAATGGGAGCCTGCCAAGGTGAGGCTGTACACCTGTGCCCAACCCAGAAATAGGTCTAGAGGGGCATGTCCCAGTCTCAAGGAATAAATTAACCAATTTCTGCGAATGGCGCTACCACCTTCCCAGTCACCCAGGCCTGGAACCTGACCAACCCAATACCGGGTTGGTTATAAGCTCTGTTGGTTCTTATTGGAAGCCACTTAAACTCCTTAATTTGGACTTCACAGCCCTCTGTTTGGCATCAGCCTGCCCAACCGCATCCCATGTGACCCCTCCTTCTGCTGGACTCTCTACTGCTTATCCATCCACCTGCTTTAACCCTGTTTATTGAGCCTATATTATGTGCTGCCATTGCTCTGGAAACTGGAGATGTTGCAGTGAATGAGGTGGAGCCCCCTCCCTCAAGGATCTCATAGTCTCTTTGGAGCAGACAGGCAATAAACATGTACACAAATGACAAATTGTATAGTATCAGAGTATGCTAAGTGCTCTGAAGAAAATCACACAAGTCAAGAGAATAAGGCATGATATAGATGTGTGGGAACCATGAAGAGGCCACTGAGGTAGAGTGAGCACAGTGACCAGAAGGGCTGGGAATTGAGGTCACAGAGGAAGGGCCATGGTGAAGAGTGAATTTTCTGAGGGACAGGCGTGGTCCAACACTTTGGGAGGCTGAGGCGGGTGGATTGCTTGAGCCCAGGAGTTTGAGACCAGCCTGGGCAACATGGCGAAACCTGGTCTCTACAATTTTGTGTGTGTGTATATGTATATACGTGTGTGTGTGTATACATACGCACATTATACATTTTATGTATTTTTTACATATATATATATACACATACGTGTGTGTGTGTGTGTGTGTGTGTGTGTATACATATAAATTAGCCAGGTGTAGTGGTGCATGCTTGTAGTCCCAGCTATTTGGGAGGCTGAGGTGAGAGGATCCCTTGAGCTTGGGAGGTTGAGGCTGCAGTGAGCCAAGATTGTGTCACTGCACTCCAGCCTGGGTGACAGAATGAGACTCTCTCTAAAGAAAAGTAAAAAAAACAAACAAAAACAAAAACAAAAAAAACTTCCACGGGGTGTGATGGAAAGCTACTGTCCTGTCTGTGTGCTATGCCCATTCCTCCCAGCTTCATCCCGCTGGGCCTTTTGTCTGAATGACCTCCCCAAGCCTCTCCAGCATCCTTGTTATACTTAGATTTCAAGACCCAAGGCCAGTCATGCCATCATTCTGAAGCCTTCCTTGTTTACCCCAGACCACATTCATCTCTTCTTCCAAATTCCTAAGATGGTACTTTGGGTCTTGGGGCTTGACTGGACTTCAAGTTCAAATTCTCAAACATGTACTCTGCCCCCACGTCATGCCCATCACTGTGCTGGTGCCACACGTAGGTAACTCATCTAAGCCTTGCCACCTTCCCATGAGGTTCGTAAATTATGCCCAGCTTTTACAGATGGGTAAACTGAGGCTTGGAGCAGTTAAGCAACTTATCTGTGGGCTCACATATAAGGAGTGGTGGAGGCGGGATTTGAATGCAGCATCTGATCCCCCAAGTCCAGCTTCATTCTCACTAGCCCTCAGCCACTTCTGCCTTTAGCTAATTTGATCATGGTCCTCAGGGGTCCCCAGACCCGCCCCTAATCTCCTTCCCCATCTTCACTTCTGCATGACCCTCAGCACCCAGGGATCACCAGAGTAGCCACCCTGCACTTCTCTATGCCCCCTGCCAGGGGGATGTGGCACTTGCAGAGTGAATGAGCACCCCTAGGGTGACAGCCAAGGCTGCCCATACCTCTCTACTCTCCTGCAGTGAGTTTCTACAGGGAGCCACCAGCCATCCAGTGGAACTAGGGGCCAACGCTTCAGAAGAAGCTGCTATATGCTAGAGTTATGTTATTGTCAATATGACTCTTTCTTCCAGGCCTGTGCATGATGGCATGGGAATAGTCATAACAGCCTTTACTACAGCAACTCTTCACTGGCACCAGCCCATCTTAAGCTGTTCCATTTTGGGTTAAATTCAGGATGTCAATAATAATAACAACAATAGCTTTTTTTTTTTTTTTTTTTTTTTTTTTTTTCCGGGACACGGCTCACTCTGTCACCCAGGCTGGAGTGCTGTGATCTCTGCTCACTGCAGCCTCAACCTCCCAGGCTCAAGTGATCCTCACAACTTCGCCTCCCAAGTAGCTGGCAAACAGTTGTGCACCACCACACCCGGCTAATTTTTATATTGTTGTTGAGATGGGATTTTGTCATGTTGCCCAGGCTGATCTCAAACTCCTGGGCTCAAGCCATCTGCCTGCCTGGGCCTCTCAAAGTGCTGAGATTACTTGCATGAACCACCATGCCTGGCCAACAATAGCTATTTTATCAAAAATATACAAAATGAAAGGAAGCTGCTGGGCACTTTATGTACACTATCTTATTTAATCCTTACAGCAATCCTAGGATACAGGTTTGATTATTATGCCCATTTTACAGATATAGAAACTGAGTCTCAGGTAGGCAAAGCAACTTGCCTGAGGCCACAGAGCTGATAAATGCTGAAACTCAAATCCCAGCTCCACCCTGAGGCTGGTGGACCTCCAAGTCCTTGATCTCAACCTCTGCACCCAGTTCTACAACCAGATAGGTGTTCAGGAGATCCATCACAGGCAGTGGGTAGGTGAGGAAGGCTTAGTTACTGGGGCTCCTCAGAGAGGTGCATACAACCAGGGAAGCTCAAAGCACTGCAAGGACACTGGTCTGAGTGTCAGGAGCCTGGGTCCAGGTCCTGGCTTTGCCTCCTCCCAGCTGTGTGTCCTTGCTTATGTTGCCTACCCTCTCTGCACCTTTATTTCCCCAGCTGTGAAATGGGTTGGTAATAGATTCACCCTCCAAGCCTGGTGTAAGAAGGAAGTATGATAATGTCTGTGAACATGGTTTGAGGCCCTGAAGCACCACACTTAGTGCATTATCATCCATTTCCTGAACTTCTAGAATGAGTGAACAGTGAGAGAATCAGGAACAGCATCGGGAGAAGGAGGAGAGGAAAGTGTTGGATCAGGCTTTCTCTGGGTACAGAGAGGCAGGTAAATGTCTTGCTCAGCCAACCTCACATGACAAGAGGAACCTGATAACTAGGTCACCTTGCAGGAGGAAAGAGCTATTCCGGGATCCGCCTGCAGTTGCAGAGCAGGAGCTGGGGAGCTGAGCTGGCTATTTCAGGGGTGGCACAGAAAGCTCATCCGACAGCTCTCCCTTGGATCTCGGCCCTGCCTTGGGCCTTGGGCCTTAAGAGGCCGGGAGATTCTAGTGGACACTGTGCTGGCACTCTCTGCATGGCTGCCCTCAGGCAGGGGGATCCATCAGGCCATCTGGAACGATCACAGCACGATCTTCCCCATCCCCTGGGAACCACCATCGCAGGCAGCTATGGGTGAGGGCAGCAAGATGCTAGACTTGCATTTCTCAGCCTGACTGGGAGTCTCAGCTCCTGAATGCAATAGTCCTGCAACACTGGGCAGTTTGCTCTAGCATTCTGGGCCTGGGTTTCCTCACTTGTAACACGGGGATAATGGTGCTTATGTTCCAGGACTGTCTGAGGATTAAATGAGATAATGACATAAAGCACCAAGCGTAGGGTCTGGCCCAGAGGAAGTGCTTGATAAATGGGGATTGTTTCTAACTGAGCTTCTGTGGCATTCCATGCTGCAATCGTGATGGTGGGGAGGGGATGCCTGAGAGAAGGCTGCACCTTGTGGGATGGGAGTACTGGCGGAAGGAGAGGTTATGCTGGAGAAGTTGAGCATTTGAGACTCTGGCTCAAAGAGAAGAATCTTTTGGGAGGAGCCTGAGGCTGTGAGGTCAGTGTGACCCAGGTGAGAATTGCTCAGCTCCCTGCAAAATGAGGCTGAAAATACTTAGCTCTTATGATCTGGCAAGAAATAAGTGAGTTAACGTAAAGCCTTTATTTAGCATAGTGCTTGGCACCTAGTAGGTGCTCAAGAAAAGGCAGCTATTATTGTGTTATCTCATTTAGTCCTCATAGCAACCCTATGAAAAAAGTATTACTATCTCCATTTTATAGATGAGAAAATGGAGGCACAGAGAGGTTAAGTAATTTACACAGGGTCTCATAGTGAAGAAGTCGTTTTTACTAAGATTTGAATTTAGTCTGACCTTGGAATTTGCACTTTTAAGTACCACTTCCCGTGTGTGTGTGTGTGTGTGTGTGTGAGAGAGAGAGAGAGATTACGAGAAAGTATGTATAGCTATATGCAGATACGTGAAACAAAAAGATGAAAAGTGCCTAGCATGATATGGTTACATAGTCAGTGATCAGTAACCAGCAGCTGTTGTTGCTGTAATTGTTATTCTCGTCATGACCATTGTTCAGAATTTAATTGGCAATTATGAAATAGGAGTGGCCGGTGAAGGTAGAGAGTGTTCTAAAATATTAGAAAAGGCAACAATCCCATTCTCAAGGGACTTGTCAAAAGGAAGAGGCAAAAGAAGTAACTTTCTTGCAGCATTCTATGTAATTAGGAAACATGGGGAAAATGTATATACTAAATAATAAGGGGGTGATTACATAAATTTTGGTTGATTGGTGGCTCACACCTGTAATCCCAGCGCTTTGGGAGGCCAAGGTGGGTGGATCACATGAGGTCAGGAGTTCAAGACCAGACTGGCCAACATGGCGAAACCCCGTCTCTACTAAAAATGCAAAACTTAGCCAGGTGTGGTGGTGGATGACTGTTATTCCAGCTACTCAGGAGGCCAAGGCAGGAGGATTGCTTGAACCCGGGAGGCGGAGGTTGCAGTGAGCCGAGATCGCACCACTGCACTCCAGCCTGGGCAATAGAGTGAGATGAGAGAGAGAGAGAGAGAGAGAAAGAGAGAAAGGAAAGAAGGAAGGAAGGAAGGAAGGAAGGAAGGAAGGAAGGAAGGAAGGAAGGAAGGAAGGAAGGAAGGAAGGAAAAGAAAGAAAGAAAGAAAGAAAGAAAAAAAAAGAAAGAAAGAAAGAGAAAGGAAGGAAGGAAGGAAAGAAAGAAAGAAAGAAAAGAAAATGACACATTCATTTAGAATGATGATAATATGACTTGACACGGAAAATGTTTATTATGTAATTACTATTACTGGAAAAATGCTGGATGTAAAATTCTATTTCTGCTCTAATTATACCTCTGTTAAAATATTAAATGTATATAGAGAGGAGTAGAGAGAATATGCAAAGTGTCGATGTGTTAAATGCTGGCGTTGAGGGTTTCTCTCTTTGTCATTGATTTAATAACTCAACCATAATTTATTAAGCACTTACTAAGTGTCGGTCAGCATGTTAGGCACGTATGGCTATTCGTGTGGATTGTATTAGGCTGCAGGAAGACTTAAAGAGAAAAGAGGTTTTAGTGCCTCTCAGAACATTCAGCGGGGAAGCAGTTCAAAGTCGATGTGGCAGCTTCAGGGTGTCAGGGACCACAGCTCCCTCTCTGGGGTGGCTGTGGCATTTCTAGGGAGTTACCTTTTTCCACATGGTCCTATGGGGCACACCACCATGTCTATGTTCCAGTCAGCAGGGTGAGGAC
The DNA here is from genome assembly GCF_024542745.1 of Macaca thibetana thibetana. Classification (NCBI taxonomy): domain Eukaryota; kingdom Metazoa; phylum Chordata; class Mammalia; order Primates; family Cercopithecidae; genus Macaca; species Macaca thibetana. Next base: position 39,986,490 of record NC_065578.1, read on the forward strand.
GGGAAGCGGAGGGCATGCCCCTTCCAGGAAAGGTCTCACCGAAATTGCTTACACCACCTCCCTCCTTATGCCTTGGCCAGAACCTTGTCGCTTGGACACCCCTAGCTGCAAGCTAGACTAAGACATGTCAGGACTTTGGGATGCCATTAGCCTGGCTAAAAATAGGTCCCTATTTATTTTTGTTTGTTTGAGACGGAGTCTCACTCTGTCACCAGGCTGGAGTGCAGTAGCACGATCTTGGCTCACTGCAACCTCTGCCTCCTGGGTTCAAGCGATCCTCCTGCCTCAGCCCTCCTAGTAACTGGGACTACAGGTGTGCACCACCACGCCCGGCTAATTTTTGTATTTTTAGTAGAGACAGGATTTCGCCATGTTGGCGAGGCTGGTCTCAAACTCCTGAGCTCAGGTGATCCACCCGCCTCGGCCTCCCAAAGTGCTGGGATTACAGACGTGATCCACCATGCCCGGCCAAAAATAGGTCCCTATTAATATAGAAGAAGGAAGAATAGCAACAGGGAAACCGCTGCAGCATAACAGATTAAGTAAGTCAAGGCCACAATCCTGTAAGAACCCAGTGCCCAGTGAAAGTGACATACACTGTCAAGAAATTGGCTGGGCGCAGTGGCTCACCCCTGTAATCTCAGAGCTTTGGGAGGTTGAGGCAGGAAGATCACTTGAGCCTAGGAGTTCAAGCCTGGGCAACATGAAAAACAATTTTTTATTTAGCTGGGGATGGTGGTGTGTGCTATAATCCCAGCTACTCCAGAGGCTGAGGCATGAGAATCGCCGGAGCCGGGGAGATAGAGGGTGCAGTGAACTATGATTGCACCACTGCACTCCAGCCTGGGCGAATCATTATAAGACAATCTGTGAAGTGCTGTGATTGAGCTATAGGGTTACCAGGGACAGAATGACTAACACTGGCTGGGGGGCCATTAACAGCTTCATTTCTCATGAAGATTTTGCCTGGAAATGTCCCATCCCACTCCATTTGTACCGTGTGGTGCTATGCTCCCACCAAGACATAACTGATCTCAGTAGCGGGGGAGGGGCACTCCTGAACAAGCCGGAATCATCCAAGGCCTTCTGGGAGCTTGAATAGAGTGGAGCGAAGCAGCATCTGGAGTCACGGTAGCCTGGTACCCTGAGGGCGGCAGGCTTCTACTGCAGTGATCCCTGAAGACATGCTAGACCTGTTCTTCAGAGGATCATTGATTCAACTCCTCTTCCTTCAGTCTGTGCGGTGCCTCAGTGGCTCCCAAGATGTCCATCCCCACCAATCCCTCCCAGGTTTTTTTGTTTGTTTTTTGTTTTTTGTTTGTTTGTTTTGTTGTTGTTGTTGTTTTGCCTTAAGGTGGTTACTTGAGACCAAAATAAGCTGAATTAACTCAGAGGTCGGGTAAGTTAACAAGCAGTTTCACTGAGATGAAATTCTAAGTGGATTTTCCCCCAGGTGCTATGTGCAATAAGAAGCCATGAGGTTTTAAGGAAGGCAGAGGGGAAGGTTTTCCAGGCAGGGAATCAGCAGCGTATAAATCTGGAAGCCTGTTATTTCTGTGAGTGGTTTATTGATTATGCAACAAAAGGACCACGGGGAAGAGAAAACTGGTAACAAAGGCCCTAGTGGGCCCTGAAGCCACCATCCAACGACTGTGTCTCGGTGAAGAGCTGGAGTTCCGTCCTCCGAGACAGCTGTGGTTTCTGCTTTGCTCTGTGATCCTAGGCCGTCCAGGAGATCCCTCTGGACCTGATTCTTCAATTCCTAAGAGAATATCAAGGGTATTTAAGTGGATTAAAAACCACAGCAATATATATGAAAACTTGAAAACCCCACTCTGTGCAGACCTGGTTTAACCCTGGTGATGTCATCATCAATCATTCCTATCCTTGACCTTCCCCTGCACTCACTCAATGAGCAGCTCCCGAGAGCTGGGTCTCCACTGTGCACCCCGGGTCCACACACTTCTCCCCACCAGCTTGGCCCACCACTTCATTGAGCCTCTGGATGACTGCTTCGTCTCCTAACTGGTCTTCCTGTTGTTATTTTTGTCCCCTTCCAATCTGTTCCTACAATACAGCCAATTTGATCTTTTAAAACATCAGATCAAGCTGGGTGTGGTGGAAGCAGGATTGCTTGAGCCCAGGAGTTCAAGACTAGCCTAGGCAACTTCGGGAGACCCCATCTCTACAAAATATTTAAAAATTAGCCAGGTATGGTGGCATGTGCCTATAGTCCCAGCTACTCAGGAGGCTGAGGTGGGAGGACTGCTTGAGCCTGGGTGGTTGAGGCTTCAGTGAGCCATGATTGCATCACTGTGCTCCAGCCTGAGCAACAGAGTAAGATGTTGTCTCAAAAGAAAAAAAAAAATCAGATCAAGTGGAAGAAGCCAGTCTGAAAAGGCTACATACTATGTGATTCCAAATATGACATTTTGGAAATGCAAAAACTATGGAGACAGTATAACAATCAGTGGTTGTGGCCAGGTGTGGTGGCTCACACCTGTAATCCCAGCAGTTTTGGAGGGCGAGGCAGGCAGACCACCTGAGGCCAGGAGTTCAAGACCAGCCTGGCCAATGTGGCAAAACCTCATCTCTACCAAAAATACAAAAATTAGCCAGGCGTGGTGGCACGCGTCTGTAATCCTAGCTACTTGGGAGGCTGAGGCATGACAATCGCTTGGACCTGGGAGGTAGAGGTTGCAGTGAGCCAAGATCACACCACTGCACTTCAGCCTGGGCAACAGAGTAAGGCTTGGTCTCAAAAGAAAAAAAAAGTGGTTGCCAAGGCATTGGGAGGAGGGAGGAATCAGTGGAGCAACAGGGGGTTTTTAGGACAGTGCAGCTAATCTGTATGCTACTATAATAGGAGATACAGGTCATACATTATTCAAAACCCATGTTCAATACAGAGCAGATTCTAATGTAAACTGTGGACTTTAGTTAATAATAATGTATTGGGTCATCAACTGTAACAAATGTGCCACTCTAATGGAGGATGCTGATACTAAGGGAAATTGTGGTATGTGTGCATGTGTGCACAGTAGAGGGTGAGAGGGAACTCTGTACTTTCTGCCCAATTTTTCTATAAACCTAAAACTACTCTAAAAATAAAGTCTATTAATTTTCTAAAAATCAGATTTTGTCATTTTCCTGTTTAAAACTTTCCAACGGCTTCCTATTGCACTTTGAACAACATAATAAAACTCCTTCCTGTGGCTCATGGAGTCCCCATAATGTGGCCCCTGCCTTGCTGTCTCCCTTCCCCAACTGACACTCCACAATGGGCTTCTTTCCGTTTCTCAAATATGCCCAGTTTTTTCTCACCCCAGGGCCTTTGCACTTGCGGTTCCCTCTGTCTCGATGCTCTTCCCCCTGATTTTCAGATGGCTGGTTCCCTGTTATCACTGAGGTCCTAGCTAAACATCCCTTCCTTGGAAGGGCCATCCTGACCACCCAATAAGAGCAGCCACCCAGTCACTCAATGCCATGCAACCCTGGATCTCTACTGGAAATAGTTGCCATGGGAACAGGGGGTCTTTGCTACCTTCTTCCTTGCTGTATCCCCAGCTCCTAGAACAGTCTGACCTGCAAAGGTCCTCCAGAAATACTGGTTGAGTGAATGTGAGTGAATGAATGAAAGAATCTTCTGAAACTCACTCAGGGCCAGGCCTATGCTGGATCCCACATAAGGCATGGTTTGTGACTCTGAGATCTCACAGTTTAATACACAGAAGTTTATATTGGACCTCCTGAACAAAGTAGCAGAGTGGTTAAGAGCACAGGCCATGGAGTCAGACTTTGTGGGTTCAAATCCTGGCTCTGGTTGGGCTCAGTGGCTCACTGCTATAATCCCAGCACTTTGGGAGGCTGAGTTGGCAGGATTGCTTGAGCCTACAAGTTTGAGACCAGCCTGGGCAACACAGTGAGACCCCACCTCTACAAAAACTTTAAAAATTAGCCAGGCATGGTGGTGTGTGCCTGTGGTCCCAGCTACTCAGGAGGCTGAAATGGCAGGATCACTTGAGCCCAGGAAGTTGAGGCTGCAGTGAGCCAAGATGGCACCACTGCACTCAAGCGTGGGTGACAGAGCAAGATCCTGTCTCAAAACAACAACAACAACAACAACAACAAACCACCTAGCTCTGGTCTGTAACAGCTGTGTGTGTAAAACACCCAGGAAAGTTTCTAGAGCATATGATATGCTCAAGAAGTGTGAGTCATCATTGTCATGCAGGCCATATAAAGATACATGAGGCAGCACATCTCCAATACCAGAGTTTAGGAAATTTAGGAAATCCCTTTATTTATTCATTTGTTTCTGGATCACTCATTGCAAGCCTTTGGAAATGAGTATGAGAAGGGGCAGGTTATTTTGGGGAAAATTAAATTTTTAAAATGGAAAAACTAATATTGACTGTACTAAGAGCTTGATATCCATGACGTCGTTTGATTCTCCCAACAAATCTTTGGGGTAAGTACTGTAGGGCTATTTCACAGATGAGAAAACTGAGACTTAGGGAGGTGAGGTGATTTGCCCCATGTGACCCAGCTAGGAGGTGGCAGAACCAAGAATGACCCCGGGCACAGCGAGGTCATAACATGCCCCCTTCTCTCTCACCATCCCTGCTCTGGCAGGCATGGGCTCCAGCCCCGAGCCTGGGCTTACATGGGTGGCAGTGACACGGAGTGGTCAGGAGCTGGGATGTTGGTGTAGATGGACCTGATTTCAAGTCTTACTCAGGGCAAGACTTTGGGCAACACTCCATATTGGAAAACTGGGTAGCTGGGCACGATGGCTCATGCCTGTAATTTCAGCTATTTGGGAGGCTGGAGAGCAGGATGGCTTGAGGCCAGGAATTTGAGATGAGCCTGGACAAGATAGCGAGGCCCCTCATCTCTAAAATAAACAAACATATCAGAAAAATGGAATTTATAGCAATATCTGCTTCATAAGATGGACCTCCGTGAGCACAGAACACCAGCTTTCAGAACAGCACTTGGCAAAGGGTGGGGAGTTGGTAAATACTCATTGAATGGATGTACCGTGGAGTTGTTATGAGAGATAAGATGAGGTGAGGCTGATCTGTCAGATACATGACAGGAAGTTCCCAAAATTTCTGAAAGAAGGACCAGAGCCAGGATTCCACAACATGGCAACTATGTGAACAGGAGTTCCGAAGAGGGCATTCAGAGCCGGGAGGAACAAAAGGGATCATGTTGTTGACACATGAGGTAATCAAGGCTTAGGGAAGGGGAGTGACCGGCCAGGTCACCCAGCAGGTTGGTGGCAGAGCTGGCTGGAACCATGACCGTCTGTCAGTTCTCAGGCAGTGCATTGCAGGCAAGAGGACCAAAGAAAGGGTTCTTCCAGGCCAAGGTCCCTTCTGCCAGCCCATGGGGGCTCTGATTCTGTTCTCTTGGGGAGTTGGGGTGAGGATGCCCGTGTCACCCATGGGTGAATTCTCCAGCCTCTCTGGGGAGCTCCGCATGCTCAGCTCCCTCAGGCCCCAGCTGGTTCCTGGGTTTAGGTCCTGGAGAGGGCCACAGTGCTCAGGGTCTCAGAATCCAGTTCTTCTTCCCACACCCAGAGCTCCTTCCCTAGCCAGGCCCACACTTTTGCTCCCTGGCTGACCTAGATTCAGGAACTGGCTCATTTCCCCAAGTAGATAGATGCTGAGGCACAGTGAATTAACACACACATTTCAATAAGTGGTGGGCAGGTGGCCCCGCAGCCTCTCAGAGCCTCAGTTTTCTCAATTTTTTTTCTTTTTTTTTTTGAGACGGAGTCTTAGTCTGTCACTGAGGCTGGAGTGTAGTGGCGCAATCTCAGCTCACTGCATCTTCCACCTTCTGGGTTCACTTCTCTGGCCTCAGCCTCCTGAGTAGCTGGGATTATAGGTCCCCACCACCACACCAGGCTAATTTTTGTAATTTTAGTAGAGATGGGGTTTCACCATGTTGGCCAGGCTGGTCTCGAACTCCTGAGCTCATGTGATCTGCCCACCTCAGCCTCCCAAAGTGTTGGGATTACAGGCATGAGCCATCACGCCTGGCCAGTTTTCCCAGCTTTTAAAGTAGAGACAATAGCATTTACCCTTGCAGAGTTGTGAAGATTAAATGCACATATATACATGAAGTGCTAGCACAGTAGCTGAACAGCATAAGTCAACAATACACATGTATTAGTCCATTCTTGCATTGCTATAAAGAAGTACCTGAGGCCGGGCGCGGTGGCTCAAGCCTGTAATCCCAGCACTTTGGGAGGCCGAGACGGGTGGATCACGAGGTCAGGAGATCGAGACCATCCTGGCGAACACAGTAAAACCCCGTCTCTATTAAAAAATACAAAAAACTAGCCCGGCAAGATGGCGGGCGCCTGTAGTCCCAGCTACTCGGGAGGCTGAGGCAGGAGAATGGCGTAAACCCCGGAGGCGGAGCTTGCAGTGAGCTGAGATCCAGCTCCGGCGACAGAGCGAGACTCCGTCTCAAAAAAAAAAAAGAAGTACCTGAGACTGGGTAATTTATAAAGAAAGAGGTTTAATTGACTCACAGTTCTGTAGGTTGTACAGGAAGCATGATGCTGGCATCTCCTTGGCTTCTGGGGAGGCCTCAGGAAACTTACAATTACGTCAGAAGGCGAAGGGGGCGCAAGCATGTCACATGACCGAAGCAGGAGGAAGAGGTTGGGGGGAGGTATCACACTTTAAAATGACCAGAGCTCAGGAGAACTCACTCACTATTGAGAGGACAGTACCAAGGGAATGATGCTAAACCATTCATGAGAAACCCACCTCCATGATCTAATCACCTCCCACCAGGCTCCACTTCCAAAACTGGGGATTACAATTGAATGTGAGATTTGAGTGGGGACATAGATCCAAACTATATCAACATGTTAGTCTCTTTCCTTTCTTACATCTATCCCCACACCGACTTTGGAGGCAGCTTGCTAGCTCTCAGTCGGGCATACGTCACCACCCTGCTTAAAAAATCTTTTATTCTTCCAGTGCTCTCTAAGCTAATGTGAATATTCCCTGGCTTGGCATCCTGGACCCTCCTCACCTGCCCCAAGCTGTCTGACCCGCCAGCTTTTGTGCCACCCTTTTCTAACTAATGTGCTGTCAAGTTAATAAGCCATTCTTGGAAATGTCACTCATACACCCCTGCCTTGTAGACCCAATGCACATTAACATATTAAGGGTTCTAAGAAACATTGCAGGAAAGAAATTTGTGTACTCTTGTTCAGTGCAGAATTTCCCAAGTTAGTTTGACTGTAGAATCCCATTAATATCCCACAGGACATGCTTTTGTTTCCTGAACACCCTTTGCAATTTCCTGCCTGCATGCTCTGCACAGGCCAGTCTTTCTTTCCACAAAGCCCTTCCTCCCCAGCGCCTGTTTACTCATCACAGGAGGCCCAGATTGGCCGACCCCTCCTCCAGTTGGTGGAGCTGACTCTCTCCCCTGGGCTCCCTCAGTCTGTGTCCTTTGCCCCACCCTTGCTCTCCCAACCCGGCACTGTGAGCATTCCTGCAGGGCTGCCAGCCCTCACTCTCTCGCCTCCCCAGCGTCTGGCCTCCCTTGTTCTCCTGCTCCCTCCCAAGATCCATTTGAGCCCTATCTGTCCCCAGGGGACCACCAAAAAACATTTCCTCTGAGAACCTTTTCTGTATTCCTCAGTCAGGTAAAAAATCAAAAATCAAAAATCAAATCTGTTTTCCTCATGATTTTAGTTAGAGTAAAAGGTCGCTAAGGGTAAGGTCCATATTTTTGGTTTCTCCACAGTGCTTTGCACTTAGTAAGTGCTCAGTAAATGCGTGCTTAGACATACATTCCACCATATTTACTGAACACCTATCATGTGTCCTGTGCTGGATGCTGGGGGCCTAATGGGAAACCCAACAAACCTGGAAGGCAATAAGGGAAGTAGGAAAAAGCTAGGATTCTGGGACAGACAGCTTGCTTCTAAATCCTGGTTCTGCCACTTACTAGCTATGCATCCCTGAACAAGTTACTTGACCTCTTCGTGCTTCAGTCTTCTCACTCATAAAACAGGGAAAGATAAAGTATTTGTCTTAAAGGGTTACTGTGAGGATTCAATAAGATGATACATAAAAAGTGCTTAGAACAGACCCAAATACATAGGAAGAGCTATAGATGTGTCAGCGATTGTTATTGTAATAGACAGCTTTGCCTCACAGAGTTTAGTTTAACAGGAAAGACAGACATTGAATAACCTATTATACAAGTAACTATTTATGTATGTATTTATTTATTTTTTAGAGATGAGGTCTGGCTCCGTAGCCCAGGCTGGAGTGCAGTGGTGCAATCATAGCTCACTGCAGCCTCAATCTTCTGGGCTCAAGCGATTCTCCTGCCTCAGCCTCCCAAGCAGCTGTGACTACAGGTTTAAGCCACCATGCCTGGCTAAGTTTTTAAAAATTTGTATAGTGACTATTACTGTGTTGTTCAGGCTGGTCTCGAACTCCTGGCTTCAAGTAATCCTCCTGCCGAGGCCTCCTCAGGTGCTGGGATTGCAGGCATCAGTCACTGTGCCTGGCCCTATTTATGTTTTCCTATTTATGTTTTTGATACATGTTGAGAAGCAAAAGTACAGTGCACAATGGGAGTACAAAACAGATGGCCCAGTCTTGTCCCAAGGTTCAAGAAAGGCTTCCTGGAGGATGCACCATTTAAACTAAGACTGAGGATAAGCATCAGTTGCCAGGCCAAGAGGAGATGGAAGGGCATTCCATGCAGAGGGAACAGTGTGTGCAAAGATACTAAGTCAGGAAATAATTTGGCATTTTGGAAGAACTCAGAGAAGGCCAGAGCGGCAAAAGTGCAGGGAACCAGACGGCAGAGGTAGAAGATGAATTTGCAGAGGGGGGCAGACCGTGCAGGCCCTGGCGGGGCATGTGAGGACTGAGGGTTTTATCCCAGGAGCACTGGGAAGCCGTTGAAGGTTTCAACCAGAGCAGTGACCACATCGTATCTGCATCTTAACAAACCATTTCAGAGATTGATAGAGGATACCAGTAGGAGATTGATCCAGGTGAGAGAAGACAGGGGTTTGGACTGGGGTGCTGGCTGTGGGGAAGGAGAGAAATGCAAGCATGAGAGAAATGGTGAAGAGATCAAAGAAATGATAGAAATAAGTGACTGATGGAGAATGGGCGGCGATTGGAAGAGAGAACTGCTGAGAATGCATCTGGACTCGGCCTGAGCGGCTGAGCAACTGACGATGAACCCACGCACATGCAGGGAGGTGTGATGCATTCAGTTTAGGATATGCTGAGTTGGAGGCTGCAAATGGGGTTACTCATTTAAGGGAGTGAGAATAATACAGGAAACCAAATCATGCTATATTAAGAATATAAAAGTAGGCAAAGTAACTATAGGTTGAACAGAGACTTTGGGTTGAGAGAGAAATAACTTGCATAATATATCAAAAAAGGCTGAGTCTGTCCCTTTTTAATTTTTATTTATTTATTTATTTAGAGACAGGGTCTCACTATGTTGCCCAGTCTGATCTCAAACTCCTGGGCTCCTGTGATCCTCCCACCTTGGCCTCCCAAATTGCTGGGATCACCACTCCAGGCCACACTTTTATTTTTTTTAATGGAAAAGATGTTACAAATGGAGACCCAGTTTAGTACAAAGGAGATGGGGGTGGGGAGTTTTAGTAGGGTTTGGGGCACAGTGGATTCTCAGCAGTCACTGACTCTTACCAGTCCTAGAAGTGGGTCAAGCAGCTGGACAGAAATCACAGTGTGGACACTGGTTGTCACTTAGGGAACTCATTCATTCATTGACTTTACAAATATCTATTTATCTGTCAATGTTCTAGGGCTCAAGGAGCTAATTCCTCAGCTTATAACTGGAGGAGACAGACAACAAACACGTGAGTACATAATTTGACCTCAGATCAACTGCTGTAAAGGAAAAGAAAGTCAAACCAAGGGTTGAAAAATGCTGGGAAGAGCTCCACAATTTGAGTGGTCAAGGCCTCTCTGAAGGACAGACATCTGATTTCCAATAAAACAGTTAAGAAATTACACATTTCCTTTTGTTATCCTTAAATTTATATATTAAATAGCTGACATAAAATATTTAAAGCTTAATAGAGCATAAAATAAAGGCCATAAAAATGAACAATGAAGCCAGTAGGAATCAATAGAAAATCGATGGAAGAAAATGGTAACAAAAGAATTTCAGATCATTCCAAAAGCAGTAACTCAGTAGGAGGAAAAGATACATTTGCAAAGCAGGTATGAATAGCCTTCTGGAGTCTTTGGTAATCCAATTACTAAAAAGGAATAGCTGGGTACAGTGGCTCATGCCTGTAAGCTTAGCACTTTGGGAGGCCAAGGTGAGAGGATCACTTGAGCCCAGGAGTTCGAGACCAGCCTGTGCAACGTAGCAAGGACCCTCAACTCCTTTATTTTATTTTTAAATACATTTATTTCTAGCCCATAAGATATGGCATAAAGACTCCCTCTCAAAAACAATAAAAAATAAGAATTAGCCAGGCATGGTGGCATGCACCTGCAGTCCCAGCTAGCTACTCTGGGGGCTGAGGCAGAAGGATCACTTGACCCCAGGAGTTAGAGGTTACAGTGAGCTATGATGGTGCCACTGCACTCCAGCCTGGGTGGCAAAGTGAGACCCTGTCTAAAAATAATAAAAATAGGCCAGGCGCGGTGGCTTATACCTGTAATCCCAGCACTTTGGGAGGCCGAGGCTGGTAGATCACCTGAGATCAGGAGTTGGAGACCAACCTGACTAATATGGGGAAACCCCATCTCTACTAAAAATACAAAATTAGCTGAGCGTGGTGGCGCATGCCTGTAATCCCAGCTACTCAGGAAGCTGAGGCAAGAGAATTGCTTGAACGTGGGAACGGAGGTTGTGGTGAGCCAAGATAGCACCATTGCGCTCCAGCCAGGTCAACAAGAGCAAAACTCTGTCTCAAAATAATAATAATAATAATAAATAATAATAAGGAGCAGATCATGGACACAATGGAAAAAATAGTTAATTTTTTGCTGAGTTGACGCACATTACTGAACTAAGAAAGCATAAAATTTATAATATACCACTTCAAAAGGACATTGATGACAAACAGGATAATGAGAATCAATTAAAAGATTTACAATTAGTTGTTACACAAGAAAATTGAAAACGTCCTGAAAGAAACTTGACAGAGGTTTTCACAACTTTGGCAACAATCTTAAAAATTGAAACAACATGACCCAAAGCCTGTTATGATGCTAGAAGAAACTTTATTAAATTACCAATTAAAAAGTATTTTTCAACAAACCATGCCAGAAGAAAGAGAGAATCCTCTCTCCCTCCTCTCTGTAGAAACACAAAATTACAAAAAAAAAAAAAAAAATTAAAAGTTAAAAGTTGTTATATTGGAGAAGCAACCAAAGAAAATGTAGCCAACATATAGGATATTACAGAGGTATGTCAGACAGGCAATTAATAAAAATGTATGTACTTTTCTGGATTCTGTCACTTTTGAACTATTTGTCAGCTGCTGAAATCTTATCTGCTGTGATTTATTTTCCCATTACAAAGAAACTTTCCTGTTTATACCTGCATTTGTTAGTTACTGGTACAGCACTGCCGTGTAACATACGGCCCCCAAACTCAGCGGCTCACAAGCATTTATTGGCACAGATCTGCAGATCAGCTGGAATGCAATGCTGCCGCTTTAGGCCACAGCAGTTGGGAGCTAGGCTATCTAGGCTGGGTCAGCTGGATGGCTTTGCTCCCTGTGCCCCTCATCTTCCTCCTGGGACCACTGTGCTAACCAGTGAATGCCCTCATGTTGATGACAAGGTACAAGGAAGCAAGACCCAGACTCAGAAGTAACATGCTGTTACTTCCACTCAATTCCATTGGCCAAAGCAAGTTACATAGCCAAGGCCAGAGTCAAGAAATATACTCTTTAGTGGCCCAAACTGCAAAGTCATGTGGCAAAAATGTAGACAAAACGAGGGGTGAAGTATTGGGTCCAGTAATGCAATCTCCTGTAGTACCTAATTTTGTACTTATAATTTTGCAGTCTTTTTCATAAGGAGCCCTCCTTACCACACACACACACACACACACACACACACACACACACACAAAATTATATAAACCTCAGGCTTTCACAAAACCTGGATCTGTCCCTGCTGGTTACAGTCTTTAGGGTGACTGCTTTAATAACAAACACTGCAAATAAGATCTTCATGAGTATTTTTTTCTGAGTTCGCAAGTTTATTATGAAAAACTCTGCAGTGCTCTTGTGCAATAAAACATCATTTTACAGGAAGGGGCAAAAACAGCTCTGTTCAAAACTACTCACCAGGTTCTGACAATAACGAAGAATAACATGGGGCTGAGATTTGAGAAGGGGACAAACTGAGCACAGGCAAGTCATAATTAAATTAAACGGTATCCCTGAAAAATAAACAGAACGGTTTCAAAACTCTCAAGTAGAGGGGAGGGCTTGGCATTTATTTTTTGAAATTTCATTAAGATCCAGTGATTGTTTTCTGCTACCCTATGTACAGTCATGCTGAGTAAAGCTATAGCTAGATGGAGGTTACATTGTATTCACAAAGTGAATTTACATCTTATTATGTGCGGTCTCTCAAAGAAAGCAAAAGTAACTGCAAACACCATGTTGCTCCAGCACAAAATGAACTGGTTCATTCTAAAGTGATCACGGCTTGGTGACAAAAAGCTTTGTATTTTTATATGGCACAGCTTTTGGTCCATGTGAAAACAAATTATTTGAATGTTAACTATTTTCTTACACTTTGGAGTTACTGTTGCAGTTCCCATTTCCATTAAGTCAATATACAATTCACGGCAATCCTGTTCAAATTTAAAATTCCTTTTCCTTTTCCTTTTCTTTTTTCTTTTTGAGATGGATTTTTGGTCTTGTCTCCCAGGCTGGAGTACAATGGCAGGATCTCAGCTCACTGCAACCTCCACCTCCTGGGTTCAAGCGATTATCCTGCCTCAGCCTCCCCAGTAGCTACGATTACAGACGCATGTCACCATGCCCAGCTAATTTTTATATTTTTAGTAGAGATGGGGCCCCTTGTTGCCCAGGCTGGTCTCGAACTGCTAACCTCAGGTGATTCTCCCACCTTGGCCGCCCAAAGTGCTGAGATTACAGGTGTGAGCCACCACGCTCAGCTTAAAATTTCATTACAGGAAGTAATCTGGGGTACAATGAGTAACATGTGGCTTGCCTCCGTGAGGTGCTGGGTCAAACTGCAAAAATGAATATTTTAGAGTATTATCAAGTTCCATGATTGCAGTGTGGTTACCACAATGATAGCAATAGTTTGGAGTACTGAAGATAGCTACTACATTCCAGTCATGACACCAGTTATGTCCCACCGTCACGAGTTGGTGAGCTCTAGACACCAACCTGAGGCCATTGGCACGATTAAATGTCTCAGAAGTATCTTGCAAAAAGTTGTATCCAGTTCCTCAAAGAAATACACCCCAGTCACCATGGTCATCTGGATCTGAGTATAGCAAGTCACCCACTGGACTCTCACGGGGGAATTTTCTGTAGGCAATTCAGTGTTCTGATGTGATGCAGTGTATCTCCAGATGGTGACAGGCCACCATGGAGACTGAAGAGCTGCCCATCCACCTAGGCAGTGAGAGGAAGATGGCCTGTAAAGGCCGGACACGGTGGCTCATGCCTGTAATCCCAGCGCTTTGGGAGACCAAGGCAGGTGGATCACTTATGCCCAGGAGTTCAAGACCAGCCTAAGCAACATGGTGAAAAACTCATCTCTACAAAAAAATACAAAAAATTAGCTGGGCATGGTGGTGCATGCCTGTAGTCCAAGCTACCTGGGAGGCTGAAGTAGGAGGCTCACTTGGGCCAGGGAGATTGAAGCTGCAGTGAGCCAGGTCTGTGCCATTGCACTCCAATCTGGGTGACCCAGTCTTTGAAAAAAAAATCTGTAAAATATTTATAAACATTTCAATATTTTCTTAAACACTCATCATAGGAACCATAAACTTGTGTGATCTGCCTGCTCTCATGGTCCCTTGGAAGAATGGTGAAGCATTCACGGTAAGAAACCTTAAGGGCTAGGAGCAACATAACTATTTCAATTAAATGATATACTCTGTCAATATAATCTCCTGTAAACAAGTAATTTGTGTCTGGTAATTTTCTATTTTTTTTTTTTTGAGACAGGGTCTCGCTATATTGCCCAGGCTGGTCTCCAACTCCAGGGCTCAAGCAATTCACCTGCCTTGGCCTCTGAAAGTGCTAGGATTACAGGTGTGAGCCATCACGTCCAGCCTGTATCTGATAATTTTCTTTTTTCTTTTCTTTCTTTCTTTTTTTTTTTTTTTTTTTTTTTTTTTTGAGACGGAGTCTCACTCCATCACCCAGGGTGGAGTGCAGTGGCACGCTCTAGGCTCACTGCAACCTCCGCCTCCCAGTTCAAGTGATTCACCTGCCTCAGCCTCCTGAGTAGCTGGGAAGCTAATTTTTTTTTTTTTTTTTTTTTTTTTTTTTTTTTGCCTCGCTCGTCGCCCAGGCAGTGGCGCGATCTCAGCTCACTGCAAGCTCCGCCTCCCGGGTTCACGCCATTCTCCTGCCTCAGCCTCCCGAGTAGCTGGGACTACAGGCGCCCGCCACCTCGCCCAGCTAATTTTTTGTATTTTTATAGAGACAGGATTTCACCGAGTTAGCCAGGCTGGTCTCCAACTCTGATCTCAAACGATCCACCCACCTCAGCCTCCCAAAGCGCTAGGATTACAGGCATGAGCCATTGCGCCTGGCCATCTGGTAATTTTCTAAACAGTTCCATGAGATCATGAAATTGCGCACACTTATCTCCAGAGACAGTGACTGGACACCAAACCTCTTGCGCATTGGATTCTTCTGTTGGGATTTCTTTGGCCTCCTTGCAGAGGCTCTTGACCTGGGACTTGGATAGCTACTTTCACTGGTTCAGCTGCTTGATCCACTGGTCCAGCTCCTTGGAGAACACCTCATCCATGATGCCACCTGTCCGAGCTGGCTGCTGCACACGGGCCACATGCATCTGTGGCCACTGACAGTTGCTGGGTGCTGGTGCTGGCCCACAGACTCTCCACAGTGCTCGGCCAACAACTGCTGTGTCTCTTCCCTACTCACTCTGGCTGCACAGCTTGGTTCTCTGAAATGGTGAGAATTTCGAAATACTTGACACAACAAAGTTCAATTGAGTTCAAAGTCCACTTACATCATTTCGAGCAATTTTCATTCATTCACGCCAGAAAAGCAAGTACTGTTAGAGTCTTTCATTAAAATTTCAATTTCATTTTAAAATTTTGCTCAGGAATTTTGTGTAGCTGTTTCAAACACAAAATCTAAAAAATGATGTGCACAGAAGGAAGCTCAGATCTCTAAATAAAACTTTTGAAAAGATTTTATTTGGAAGTATTTACAAATTCAACATTTAATATCTTTGCTAATTGTTTTTCAAGGGGATCCCAGGCCCATGAAATTAGATGATTATAATTCTTGGTTTATGGCATAATCTTCTTTTTTGAGACAGAGTCTTTTACTATGTCACCCAGGCTGGAGTGCAGTGGTGCGATCTCAGCTCACTGCAACCTCTGCCTCCTGGGTTCAAGTGATTCTCCTGCCTCAGCCTCCCGAGTAGCTGGGATTACAGGCGCACGCCACCATGCCTGGCTAATTTTTTTTTTTTTTTTTTTGTATTTTTAGTAGAGATGGGGTTTCACTGTGTTGGCCAGGCTGTTCTCAAGCTCCTGACCTCAAGTGATCCACCTGCCTCGACCTCCCAAAGTGCTGGGATTACAGGCATGAGTCATCGCACCTGGGCAATGGCACGTTCATAACAGGTCCAGGGCCAGCATGGTGGCTCATGCCTGTAAGCCTGACACTTTAGGAGGCTGAGGCTGGAGGATGGCTTGAGCCCAGGAGTTCAGGACCAGCCTGGGCAACATACGGAGACCCTGTCTCTACAAAAAATAAAAACAAATTAGTTGGGTGTGTTGGCATGAGCCTATATTCCTGGCTGCTTGTGAGGCCCAGATGGAAGGATTGTTCAAACCCAGAAGTTCGAGGCTGAAGTGAGCTGTGGTCGTGCCAATGCACTCCAGCCTGGGTGACAAAGTGAGACCCTGTCTCTAGAAACACTTTGTCTCTGAAAAAGAAAAAGAAAAAAGAAAAGAAAAAAAAGAGGCCAGGCCTGGTAGTGGCTCATGCCTATAATTCCAGGACTTTGGGACACCAAGGTGGGAGGATCGCTTGAGGAGTTTGAGACCAGCCCAGGCAACACAGAGAGATCCTCACCTCTACAAAAAATAGAAAAAATTAGCTGGGTGTAGTGTCACAGGCCTGTAGACCCAGATAGCTTGAGCCTGGGAGGTTAAGGCTGCAGTGAGCCATGATTGTGCCACTGCTTTCCAGCCTGGGGGACAGAGCAAGACCACTTCTCAAAAACAAACAAATAATAATAATGTAACATCTCACCCCAAACCAAAGCTAGTACCTTGACTTTCTAGGTTCAAATAACTGTACATGCATCCGGGCAGCATGGATCCTGGACATTTTGCTTTTGTGGGCCTCTTCGTAAACACACATATACACGTGCACAAAAAATATATGTATAGCACACGTGTACAAAAATATATATGTATACGTATATTTTATGATTGCATTGGTAATAAAGAATATGTTGTTATATAGTAAAACATTTTCTTTGACCTAAAAAGTTCATTAGTTTCTTTTGATTAAAAAGATAATAATAACGGCCAGGGGCGGTGGCTCACTTCTGTAATCCCAGCACTTTGGGAGGCTGAGGCGGGTGGATCATGAGCTCAGGAGTTCAAGACCAGCCTGGGCAACACAGCAAGGCCCCCGTCTTTACAAAAAATACAAAAATTAAAAATTAGTCAGGCATGGTGGCGTATGCCTATAGTTCCAGCTACGCAGGAGGCTGAGGCACGAGAATCGCTTGAACTGGGAGGTGGAGGTTGCAGTGAGCTAAGATAACATGACTGCACTCCAAACTGGGCAACAGAGTGAGACTCTGTCTCAAAAAACACAACACAACAAAACAAAAAACACATTCTTATGGACCCCTAAAAGTATTGTGGGCCCTAGGCACGGTGCCTATGGTGCTTCATGGATGAGTCAGCCTTCCTTCCCTGGCGCCAGGTCCCCATCAGCCTGGGTCCGGCGCTAACCATTCTCATTTTCCTTGTTATAATTTCTTGCAAGGATATATATTCCTTAAAAGTACATTTTTGATTATAGCACAACTTACATGTTTCAAACGGACAAAAATTAGTATCATTTACAGTATCTTAAGATAAATTTCCTTTGAATGAGCTTCTTTTCCTGTACTTTGAGGTCTACAAGATGTATCTAGAAAATTTACTACTGTGGAAAATGAAGCCGTTTAAAGCAAACTTCAGGGGCTCGAAGGAAAAGGGCCTGTGGTTTTTCTTTTGGATAATTGCTGTAATGCTGTCCTTCAGGCGGCTGAGGGAATTTCATGTTTTCACTAGACTTCATTAGACACTGAAGCTCTTGCAGGATAACTTTGATGTTACATGGATTCTGTCATTTTGCTAGCACTAATAAGGTTCTTGGTCCACCACTCCATTAGAACTACTAACTCCATTCTTATTAATTTTTGTTACAAGCCTTACAAAGGGAGGTGCTGTGGAGTATTTAGGTCCATATTCTGTTGTTATAGCTGCATATTCTGTTTTCATAAATTGACTACCATCTTGTGTTGCTGTTGCTCGAAGGCTCAAAATAGTATTTTTAATGTTAGTCATTTTTAACTTCACGAAATAATATAATCTTTCTTTTCTTTTTTTTTTTTTTTTGTCAGAGACACAGTCTTGCTCTGTCGCCCAGGCTGGAGTGCAGTGGCACGATCTTGGCTCACTGGAACCTCCGCCTCCCAGATTCGAGCAATTCTCCTGCCTCAGCCTCCCGAGTAGCTAGGATTACAGGTGCCCACCACCGTGCCTGGCTAATTTTTCGTATTTTTAGTAGAGATGGGGCTTCACTATGTTGTCCAGGCTGGTCTCCAACTCCTCAGCTTGTGATCCGCCCACCTCAGCCTCCCAAGTGCTGGGATTACAGGCATGAGCCACTGTGCCTGGCCTATAATCTTTTGAGATCTACTTTTCTCGCTTACTATCAGATTGGCAAGATTAATTCATATCTGAGGCATGTCTCTGTAGTTCATTCATCTTGATTGCTGTCTATTGTGTACCATACATGAGCGTATCAAGGTCTATTCATCACTCTCCCATCGCATTTGCCATAGGGTGTGTTTTCATCCCTTCCTATAGAAAAAAAACAACCCCAATACTTCAATGGCTTCTTGTACCAAACATTTATTTCTAGTTCTTATTCTGTAAGGCCAAGAGTCAGCTGCAGCTCTGCTAGGAAAAGGTCTTTTTCCAACAAAGAGGCCTAGCAAGGTGAAGAGGGAATTAATAATTATGAGCAAATGCAACGAATCCCCGGTGGTTTCCAGTTTTACTGCATGGACAGCGTAGCTAGGGTAAAACTGCTGGGTCATAAGCTATAAGAATGTTTGGTTTTAGAAGACTATGCCAGACTTTTCCATAATGGTATCACCAGTTTAAATTCCCACCAGCAACATGCAAGAGATCCTGGAGCTCTACATCCTTCCAACACTCCATATTATCAAACTTTAAACTGTTGCAAATTGAAGGGATGTAAAATGGTGTTTCACTGAGTCTCGGTTTGCGTTTTCCTGATCACTAACAATGTTTGACATCTCTTTAAACTTACTGGCTGTATGTGTTTCTTCTTCTCTTAAATGCCTGCTCGGCTGGGCGCGGTGGCTGACACCTGTAAACCCAGCACTTTGGGAGGCTGAGGGAGGCGGATCACTGAGGTCGGGAGCTCGAGATCAGCCTGACCAACATGAAGAAACTCCGTCTCTACTAAAAATACAAAAACTTAGCCAGGCGTGGTGGCACATGTCTGTAATCCCAGCTACTCGGGAGGTTGAGGCAGGAGAATCACTTGAACCCCAGAGATGGAGGTTGCAGTGAGCCGAGATCATGCCATTGCACTCCAGCCTGGGCAACAAGAGCGAAACTCTGTCTCAAAACAAAAAACAAACAAAAAACGCCTGCTTATACCTTTTGTGTCCACTTTTCTTTCTTACTGAATTGTAGAAGTTTTGTTTTGCTTTGTTTTTTTAAGGGACTTGCTGTGTCCCCTAGACTAGAGTGCAGTGGTACGATCGTGGCTCACTGTAGCCTCAACCTCCCTGGGCTCAGGTGATCCTCCCACCTCAGCCTCCCGAGTTGCTGGGACCACAGGCACACCACTTATATTTTCTACTAAGAGTTTTAAAGTTTTATTTTTGAAATTTAGGTCCTTAACCAACTAGTGCGGATCTTTGTTTATGCTGTGAAGTAATTTTTCCAGCTCTGTTTATTGGCCCATCCTCCCTTTCTTCACTGTGATGTGCCGCCCCTGCCGCATATACATACCATATATATGTGGAACTGATTCTGGTCTCTCTACTCTTTCTCAGGGGTTAACGTGTCTGTCCCTGTGTGGATACCATGCTGTCTTAATGGCTGTAGCTTCATCGTGAGTCCTGATTCCTGGCAGGGATGAGGAACCCCGCCCCACCCCACCCCCGCTACTCTGCCCAGTAACACAGAGAAGCACCCTGTGCTGGCTCTGCTCCTTCCAAATAAGTGGCCTCGGGCATACTGTCTATTTCCCTTTTGAATCTTGGTATTCTTGTGCGTAAACCGGGGAATAATGATTCTACCTCATAAGAATGTTCTGAGGATCCAATAAGACTGTACGTAAATAAAGCTTCTGGCACAGCGCCTGTTTGTTGCACCTGCATGTTTGTGAAATGGGGCCCAGAGACGTTCAATGACGTGCTCAAGGTCACAGGACCAGACCCATTCCATGCTGTCTTCTCACTGCTGAGCTTCAAAGACCATTTCCAGATAAGTTAGCTTCTCAGAGTCTTTCTTCCATTTTCTTCCCTTCCAGAAAAAAACAAAGGACAGAAAGAAAGAAAGAAAGAAAGAAAGAAAGAAAGAAAGAAAGAAAGAAAGAAAGAAAGAAAGAAAGAAAGAAAGAAAGAAAGAAAGAAAGAAAGAAAGAAAGAAGAAAGAAAGAAAGAAAGAAAGAAAGAAAGAAAGAAAGAAAGAAAGAAAGAAAGAAAAGAAAGAAAGAAAGAAAGAAAGAAAGAAAGAAAGAAAGAAAGAAAGAAAGAAAGAAAGAAAGAAAGAAAGAAAGAAAGAGAAAGAAAGAAAGAGGTCTATTTCCAAAAGCTCACAGCATACCACAGTTCCCAATGACTGCATCTTTTTTGGCTTTTTCTTATCTAATGGGAACAGAATGAACTGGATCAGGGTTTCTCTAACAATGTTGGAGAGGAAGTCAGGTTTATTTAAAATTTAACTTCTTTTGGCTCTGTTACCACTGGCCTTGGCTGAGCCATGGCTCGAGGGCATCCGAAAGCAATGAGATCTGGGCATGGTTTCCAGGAGAGTCCCTGGGAGCAACAGTGAAGTGTCCCTGAACTTGTCATCATGGAAATTACGGTGGCCTTGAGGGTTAATCACTGAAGTCAGCATGTAAAGCTGGGTCTGCGTCTGTGTTGCTCCCTCTGTCTCTGCAGATCCCACACAGCCAAGACACAGAGCAGGTGCTCAGTGTGGAATAAACAAAGGAAAGTGGGCAGAAAGATTTACAGTCACCTTGAGGAGACGGTTTGACCTCATTGTAGAGACATTAACAGAGCCAAAGAAAGGGTGTGCAGCTTCTCAGGAGATTTGTTGCTATTATAGTAAGAAAGGTTTGGAAAAGAGTGTGAGCATCTTAAAAGTTACAATAATTAAAGCGTGTTAGCTCAGAAACTGAAGACAAAGAAGTAGAGTGGAATTGAATTCACAAATAGACCTAAACACATAAGAAAATCTGGTGTACGATAAGGGTGGCATTTCACATATGTAGGGGGAAACTACATGTTGATGAGCCTTCTGGAAAAAAGCCAAACTGAATCTCTAACTTACTGCATGCACTGAAATAAATTCCAGATGGATTAAGTATGCATAGGTAAAAAACAAAACCATAAACATGCTAGAAGAAAATATCAGAGAATGTTTTCCTAATCATGGAGTGGAGAAAATCTTTCTAAAATATGACACAAATCCCAGAAGTTTTCAAGGAAAAGATGGTCAGGCTGGGCGTGGTAGCTCACGTCTATAATCCCAGCACTTTGGGAGGCTGAGGCTAGTGGATCACCTGAGTTCGGGAGTTCGAGACCAGCCTGACCAACATGGAGAAACCCTGTTTCTACTAAAAATACAAAAATTAGCCGGGTGTGGTGGTACATGCCTGTCATCCCAGCTACTCAGGAGGCTGAGGCAGGCAGGAGAATCCCTTGAACCAGGGAGGCGGAAGTTGCAGTGAGCAGAGATCGCGCCATTACACTCTAGTCTGGGCAACACGAGTGAAACTCCATCTCAAAAAAAAAAAAAAAAAAAAAAAAAGATGGACAGATCTTACTACATAAATATTTTAAAACTTATGTAGGGGGAAAAAACATATGCAAGGCAAATGACAAACACTAAACTATAAAAAGTATTGATTTGCTTTCCACATGGCAGATGATATGCAAAGACTTCCTACAAATCAACTTAAAAAAAAAAAAAGTACAGGCCAGGAACAGTTGCTGACGCGTGTAATCCCAGCACTTTGGGAGGCCAAGGCACGCAGATCACAAGGTCAGGAGTTCGAGACCAGCCTGGCCAATATGGTGAAACCTTGTCTCTACTGAAGATACAAAAAATTAGCCGGGTGTGGTGGCATGCATCTGTGACCGCAGCTCCTAGGAAGGGTGAGGCAGGAGAATCACTTGACCTGGGAGGTGGAGGTTGCAGTGAGCCGAGATCGCGCCATTGTACTCCAGGCTGGGCAACAGGGTGAGACTCTGCCTCAAAAAAAAAAAAATAATAATAATAATTAATTATATTTAAAAATTTAAAAAGTACAAAGGAAGGAAGAAAACCATGAGTAAGAAAAATATGACCAGGCGTGGTGGCTCACACCTGTAATCCCAACACTTACAGAGGCCTAGGCGGGCAGATCAATAGAGGTCAGTAGTTCAAGACCAGCATAGGCAACATGGTGAAACCCTGTCTCTACCAAAAATACAAAAATTAGCCAGGCATGGTGGTGGGCGCCTGTAGTTCCAGCTGCTTGGGAGGCTGAGGCAGGGGAATCGCTTGACCCTGGGAGGAGGAAGTTGCAGTAAGCCAAGATCACACCACTGCACTCCAGCCTGGGCAATAGAGTGAGACTGTCTCAAAAAAAGAAAAGAAAAATAGACAAATGACATGGGAAAATACACTTTATAGAAGATGACATTCAAATGGCCAATCAACTCAGGAAGAGATGTTTGACTCTACAGAAATCCAAATGAAAACAACAATGGAATAATATATTTCATGTATGTATCAGACTCTGCAAAAATCAAAAGGCACCCAGTGCTAGGGAGAGTGTCAGTTGGTCTCTCATCAGTCCTGGGGCAAATGCAAATTTCAACATTATTTTTGGAAAGAAATTCATCTATTTCATCAGAACTTTATATTCATGTGCCCTTTGATCAAATCCATTCCACCTTTGAGAATTTATTTTATTGAAATAATGGCAAAAGTGAGCAAAGATAAATATATAGGGGTTCTTTGCATCATTGTTTATAATAACAAAAGACAGGAATCGCATGTGTATCACCAGAGAATTGGGTACTTCATGGTATGTCCATACTATACAGCTGATAAAAAGAATGAGGGAGATCCATCTACACCTGCCAATGTGGAAAGATGTGCCCGTCTTGGTGCTCTGTTTGGAAGACAAAGCAATTTGAATAACATATATTATATATCTATAAGATGTATTATTATATAGATAACATGTTATAACAGGTATTTTTATATGTTTATTATTACACATACATATATATATATATTTTGAGACAAAGTCTTGCTCTAACCCCCAGGGTGGAGTGTAGTGGCACGATCTCGGCTCACTGCAACCTTCATCTCCCAGGTTCAAGCGATTCTCATGCCTCAGGCTCCCAAGTAGCTGGGATTACAGACGCCTGCTACCATGCCCAGCTTATTTTTTGTATTTTTAGCAGAGACGGGGTTTGATGGCATTTCACTATGTTGGCTAGGCTGGTCTCAAACTCCTGACCTCAGGTGATCCACCCATCTCAGCCTCCCAAAGTGCTGGGATTACAGGTGTGAGCCACCACTCCCAGCCTAATATTTCATTATATTTTTACTTATATTTTGAAAATTATCTATTGGCCAGGCGCAATGGCTCATGCCTGTAATCCCAGCACTTTGGGAGGCCAAGGGGGGTAGATCACCTGAGGTCAGGAGTTCTAAGACCAGCCTGGCCAACATGGCAAAACCCCATCTCTACTAAAAATACAAAAATTAGCTGGGCATGGTGGCACACGCCTGTAATCCCAGCTACTCGGGAGGCTGAGGAATGAGAATGGTTTGAACCTGGGAGGTGGAGGTTGCAGTGAACTGAGATCACACCATTGGACTCCAGCCTGGGTGAAAAGAGTGAAACTCCGTCTCAAAAAATAAAAAAAAGAAAGAAAATAATCTCTCTAGCTCTTTCCACATATATTTGTATATAAAAACACATACACATATGTATCTATATGATTATAATATGTATTATGTATACCTGGAAATTAACATACTAAAGTGCTGACAGTGAGATAGATTGAAGGCAAAGATTGAAATTCATTTTATTTCTCTATCACTGAAATTTTTTCATTGAGCACATTACTACTTTTGTAACAGTGTTAAAGAACATCTTTATTCAAAATTATTTTAAGGTCAAGGCAGGCAGATCACTTGAGGTCAGGAGTTTGAGACCAGTCTGGCCAACATGGTGAAACCCCATCTCTACTAAAAATACAAAAATTAGCTGGGCATGGTGGTGCACGCCTGTAATCCCAGCTACTCAGGAGGCTGAAGCAGAATTGCTTGAACCCGGGAGGCAGAAGTTGCAGTGAACCAAGCTCCCACGACTGCACTCCAGCCTGAGCAGTAGAGCAAGACTTTGTGTCCAAAAAAAAAAAAAATTATTTTAATTGATGTTATGCTTACTAAAAGTCGGTCTGGAAGGACAGATGACTCCCAGACTGCTAACAAATAGGGTTTTCTCCTGGGCCACGTTTCCCTCCTCTGGCTGTTAAAGGTTTCCCACCAAGACTCCTGACTTCCTTTCAGAGCCAAGAGAGCCAAAGGGGCCCTTGGGTTGCCCAGGGCTCTTTGGGGCGTAGTAAATAGGCCCTAAATGCAGTGCAAGCCCACGCTTAACAATGAAGCTACCCTATCCAGCAGCCTTTTCACAGAGTGCGGGAATAGCAACCTCGCCTTCCCACACCATACTGTGAGCTTCCCTAGGGCAGACACCAGGGCTCACTGTTGTCTGTATTCCTAGGAGCCAGCACAGATAATGTTACTCGAACTAATTTATTAACACAAACACAGACTAACACAACTCGCCCACCAGGCAGATGGCAAAGCCTGGCTATAAAACTGGCACAAGGAAGAGAGAAAATTGATTAGCCATGAGTCACCAATGGCAGGAAAGCATGAAGGAGAAAAGGCAGATACACAAAGTCTGTCTACCAGCTGGTCCCTTTTAAAAAAGGGAGGAGGCAGACAGTGCCCCCTACAGGGCTAATGGAAATGGCGTCTGCCCTTTTTAGGAAGGAGGGCAGAGGTAGGTAGGGATGGAGGGGTAGGGAGGTGGGTGCGGGCTATGCTGTATTCTATCCTGCAACGCCAGTGAGTGAGACTGAAGATCGTGTTGCCACTGATGGCATCTGGTGGAAACGGCGTTTGTGGTGGAGATAACTTAATAATGTAGCATGTGCGGCACTGTGCTACAGCCCAGAAGAAATGGAAAGAATGGCAAGAAGTTCTTGTTCGACCCTGTGTCCCCAGCACCAGGGGCCTGGCACAGAGCAGGGGCTCACTAGAAGCTTGAGAAGGAAGGAATTCAGGGAGTGAGGTAAGGAGGGAGGATAAAGGGAGGAGACAGGGAAAATGACAGAAGGACCAAGGAGCTCCTTCCTTCCTTCCTTCCTTCCTTCCTTCCTTCCTTCCTTCCTTTCTTTCTCTTTTCCTTCCTTCCTTCCTTCCTTCCTTCCTTCCTTCCTTCCTTCCTTCCTTCCTTCCTTCCTTCCTTCCTTCCTTTCTTTCTTTCTTTCTTTCTTTCTTTCTTTCTTTCTTTCTTTCTTTCTTTTTTGAGACAGGGTCTTGCTCTGTCACCTAGGCTGGAGTTTAGTGGTGTGATCATGGCTCATAGCAGCCTCTACCTCCTGGGTTCAAGCAATCCTGCTGCCTCAGCCTCCCAAGTAACTAGAACTACAGGTGTGTGCCACCACACCCAGCTAATTTTTAAAAAATAATTTTGTAGAACCATGGAATACTATGCAGCCATAAAAAAGAATGAGATCAGCTGGGTATGGTGGCTCATGCCTGTACTCCCAGCACTTTGGGAGGCCGAGGCAGGCAAATCACAAAGTCAGGAGTTCGAGACCAGCCTAGCCAATATGGTGAAACCCTGTCACTACCAAAAATATGGGAAATTAGCTGGGTGTAGTGGCAGGCTCCTGTAATCCCAGCTACTTGGGAGGCTGAGGCAGGAGAATCACTTTAACCTGGGAGGCAGAGGTTGCAGTGAGCTGAGATCATGCCACTGCACTCCAGCCTAGGCGAAAAGTGAGACTCCATCTCAAAAAATAAATAAATAAATAATAAAATCATGTCCTTTGCATGGACATGGATGGAACTCAAAGCCATTATCCTCAGCAAACTAATGCAGAAACAGCAAACCAAATACTGTATGTTCTCACTTACAAGTGGGAACTGAATTATGTTAACACATAGACACATGGTAGGGGGGCAACAGCACACACTAGGACCTGTCGGAGGGTAGGAGGTGGAAGAAGGGAGAGCATCGGGAAGAATAGCTAATGGATGTTGGACTTAATACATGAGTGATAGGATGATCTGTGCAGCAAACCACTGTGGCACACGTTTACCTACATAACAAATCTGCACATGCTGCACATGTATCCCCGAACTTAAAATAAGTGTTGGAAATTTGTTTTAAAAAAAAGAAAAGAAAAGAAGAAATCTTTTGTAGAAACAGGGTCTCACTATGTTGCTCAAGCTGGTCTTGAACTCCTGAGCTCAAGCAATCCTCTTGTCTTGGCCTCCCAAAATGCTGGCATTATAGGCGTGAGCCACCGTGTCTGGCTGAGGAAGGTCTTTCCTAGTTTTATGACATGAGGGGATCCTTTGAGGGGGTTCCTGGAAGGCTGCCTCCACTTCACTGCCCCTCCTTGGGCTTCCGCATTCTTATCTGTATATTGAGTATGGCAAAAGGAGAGATAAAAGGTTGGACTAGCTTAGTGATTCTGACCTGGAGTCCCAGAACCCTAGAGAATTCTCAAGATAGAATGGGTACCATGAACTATATTAGGACTTCTAAATGCATAACAAGAATGCATAAGCATTTACTTAGGATAAAACTGTATGTGCTGACAGGCCAGGTATCTTTCTATTGGGCTGGAACTCCATCACTCCCAAGGAACAGGGAAGCGTTTGAATCAAGTCCACTCTACAGGAAGACAGGCCAGGGTTAGACCACAGTCAGTCATGTGCCTTTAAGCAAGTGACTTAACCTCTTTTGAGTGTCAGTTTTCTCCTAAGTAAAATGGGGGTGATAAGACCCTACTCAGAGGTTTCTAGTGGTGATTGAATGAGCTAGTACATGTAAAGCACTTGGCACGGAGGCTGGCCCAGAGTCAGCCCTCCGCAAATGGTAGTTGCTATAATGATTGATGCAGAAGAGGGAGTCTGAACATCTCATGCTAATCAAAAACTCTGATAGGAGCTATATATATATATAGATTCATAAATAGTAGGAAATAAGTGAATGATTAATTATTTAAGGCAGCTTGTTTGGAAGATGATGTCTTTTTTCAAATAGGGATGGAGTCTCGCTCTGTTGCCCAGGCTGCAGCCTCGACCTCCTGAGCTCAAGCAATCCTCCCACCTCAGCCTTCTGAGTATCTGGAGTACAAGTGCAAGCCACCACGCCCAGCTAATTTTTTTTTTTAATTTTTGTTTTTTATAGAGACAGGGTCTCACTAGATTGCCCAGGCTAGCAACATCTTTTAAAACATGAGACCTCTTGGATAGGAGAGTATTTAAGGTCAACTAAAAACAACAAATAAAAAATCTAAAAAGAAGAAAACGTGAGACCATACTTAGAAGTCACAAGAGCGAACTTTGTGGGACAAACACTGAGCCCCTCTGTGTCAGGCCCCTTCGAGCTGGAGTTCAATAAGAGACTAAGCTCTCCTGCTGGGTCTTGGCGCAGTTCTCTCTTTTTGAACTGCTTGATTGACTGATTGAGACAGGATCTCACTCTGTTAGCCCAGGTTGGAGTGCAGTGGCAAGAATATGATTCACTGCAGCTTCAACTTCCTGAGCTCAAGCAATCCTCCCAACTGAGCCTCCAGAGTAGCTGGGACCACAGACGCCAGCCACCATGCCAGGCTAATTAAAAAAAAAAAAAAAAATTTTTTTATTTTTATTTTTATTTTTTTTTTTAAGAGTCAGGGCCTTGCCATGTTGCCCATTCTGGTCTCAAACTTCTGGGTTCAAGCGATCCTCCCATCTTGGCCTTCCAAAGTGCTGGGATTGCAGGTGTGAGCCACTGCACCCAGACTGTTCTGTCTTTTTGGAATGACTTTCTCTCCCTTTTTTATCTGGTTGACTCCTAGACACTGCCTCCAGGAAGCCTTCTGTGCTTGGCCCTTGACTCCCTTGAGTCAGTGCCTTTCCACAGCTTGCTGGATCAGTCCTTTGAAGGCACTTGCTATAGTGTGCAGTGCTTTCTTAGACCAGCAACTCTCACCCTTGACATCATCAGAATCACCACAGAGGCTTGTTAGAACAGAGATTGCTGGCCACGGGCCCCAGAGTGTCTGATTCAGCAGGTCTGCAGTGGGTCCTGAGAATGTGTGCTTCTACACATTCACAGGAGATGCCAGGCCTCCTGGCCCGGGGAACACACTTTGAACCACTGGCTTAGACCACATGCTCTAGGACAGCAGGGATCTTGCCTATTTGTTCCCCACTGCACCTCCAGCAGCACCTCACAGTCTCAGCCATTACATGGAAAGACAAAGTCAAATAACAAGACGTAATGTACAAGATTTCCCAAGGCCTGTGTGCTGAGCCCACAGGTCGCGCCCGGGCTGGAGGTGTGAACTGTCTCTGAGAGGGCCATGTGAGTGCCCAGCGGGAGCAGTCCGGGAATGGCAGGAGGGCCGTGTTCTGGGTCAGAGCGCCCTCTGGTGCCAACATCTCAGCTCTGCACCTGGAGCTGAAATTGGACGGGTGACATCAAGGGAGACCTCAACCGACCTCCTAGCCCCTGGTTTTCCCCTCTCAACCTCGTCCATGTCACCATCAGGAGTAACTTGCTAAAACCCAGCTCTGACCCTACTCGCCTTTGCGCCTCTCCCAGCTTAAGCCCCGCACTTGGCTCTCCACTGCCCTCTGGACAAACCTCAGTATTCAAGGTCCTTGGCTGTCCTCTGGTGACTCTCCGCTTTCTGTCCTGCAGTATCCTGTGGCTCTCCTCAGGCACTGTTTAATTTGTCCATACCAGACAGGTCATGGACTTTATGCCTTCCTAGAAGCTATTGCTAACAGGACTGCAACCCCACCTTCTCCTCCGGAGAAACTGATCCTTTTTAATGTCAAATATGGCCTCTTCCATGAAGCCTTCCTGGATTCTCCTAGGCAAAAGTGATTGTTTCTTCCTTTGTGTCTGTATAGCCTAGTGCACAGGCCACTATGGAGTGGGGTCTGGGTCCTCCTTGAGACCATGAGCTCCCTCAGGCTCCTGACTCAGCTTTGGTGTATCAATAAATGCTGGAATCTACAAAGCTGTTTTCCTTCTTCAAAGCTAAAACCCACTGTCTACTACCTAAGTCTGCATAGCTCCTTAGATATTCAATAATTTATTCAACCAGCAAATATACCTGAGGCTTTTCTTTTTTCTTTTTTCTTTTTTTTACTTTTTTGATAGAGTTTTGAGCCCAGGCTGGAGAGCAGTGGCATGATCTCAGCTCACCGCAACCTCCACCTCCCGGGTTCAAGCGATTCTCCTGCCTCAGCCTCCCGAGTAGCTGGGATTACAGGCATGTGCCACCATGCCCGGCTAATTTTGTATTTTTAGTAGAGACAGGGTTTCTCTATGTTGGTCAGGCTGGTCTCAAACTCCTGACCTCAGGTGATCCGCCCACCTAGGTGGGCCTCCCAAAGTGTTGGGATTACAGGTGTGAGCCACCACACCTAGTCAAGGCCTTTCTTCTGGAAGGCATTAGTCAATCCCAGTGAGGGGGATACAGAGGAAAATAAAACAAGATGAAGTTCCTGGCCTCTGAGCTTACCTTATGGTAAGAGAGAATGACAATAAACAAAACACTGTGTATTAAATACTGTTAAGCCATGCTAAATGGCATAGAGAAATTAAGCAGGGTAAAGGATAGAAGTTGATGGAGTGGTTCTATTTCAGGCAGTGTGGTTAAGAAAATACACACTGATGGCCGGACGTGGTGGCTCACGCCTATCATCCCAGCACTTTGGGAGGCTGAGGCGGGTGAATCATGAGGTCAAGAGTTTGGGACCAGCCTGGGCAACATGGTGAAACCCCTTCTCTACTAAAAATACAAAAATAAGCTGGGCATGGTGGCACACACCTGTAATCCCAGCTACTCAGGAGGCTGAGGCAGGAGAATCGCATGAACCCAGGAGGTGGAGGTTGCAGTGAACCGGGATAGCATCACTGCACTCCAGCCTGGGCAACAGATCAAGATTCGTCTAAAAAAAAAAAAGGGAAAAAAGAAAATACTCACCGATGAGGTAGCATTTGAGCAAAGACACAAAGTGCAGATGTGAACCGTGCGTGTGTCTGGGGGGAGGTATTCCTGCAGCGTGCAAAGGCCCTGTGATAGGAACGTGCTTAGCATGCTCTAGAAACTGCAAGTTGGCTGGTGTTTTAGGTCAGGGGATCCGGAAGCAGACTCTGAGAGGATTCCTGTATAAGTGATTCATTAGTGCTCCCTTAGGGGTAGGGTGGGGAATAACCAGCAAGGGCGTAGGGGAAGCAGGGCAGGGAAGAGGAGGAGACCAAGCAAGCGTGTGATTTCATGCAAAATCCAGAGGAAGGTAGTCTCAGCCTGATCCTACGGAGGAGGGGCGGAGCGGGGTAAGGTAGAGTGGGGTAGGAAGGGGAGTGCTGGCACATAAGTTACACCTCAGTGTTTGTTCCAACCTAAGGCAAGGTTGCTGAGACTTTCAAACTCTCCTCCCATCAACACCTGGCTAGGGTCATCCCAGGGAGCTTTTTCAAGTAAATTCTCAGGCACTTCCTCTGGGCAAAGTGGGCTCCAGTAGGGCCCTATCCAAAGAGCCATAGGTACTAGGTACTAGGTGTTGGGTACTAAGTACTAAGTGTTAAGAGAAAAAGCTTAGCAAAGTTGGGGGCACACACAACATGGAGGAAAAGGGGATCTTAAAAGGATCTGGGTAAAATGCTAACAGTACCTGTGAAAGTCAGTGAGGTTGAAGAACAGAAGTTAGAGTAGAATCATAAGAGAAGAGATAGTCAGCTGAGGCCAGATCAGGTAAACCAATATCTGATTTCACTCAAATAGGCAATGTGCTGAGCTAAAAAATCTACAGCTCTCCTTGCATCTAGGGGTGGATGCAGTTCCACACACTCAGATGTCAATAAAAGTCAGCTGGCGGCATCTGAGAAAGCATTGATTTCCTGATAGAGGCACCACATTTTTCTCCTCGCCACTTCCTTCTTTTTGCCTGGAATGTGAACCCGACGCTGGGGGTAAAGCAGTCATCTTGTAACGATGAGGTCACAATGAGGCAAATGTGAGAGTAAAAGCTTCGTACTAAGCATGGTGGAGGGGCCTGAGACCCTGGTGATGTCGCAGAGAGGCTGCACTAGCCTGGGATGCCTGTCTCTAGACTTAGCATCTTTTTTTGAAAGTTAATAAATCCCTATTTGATGAAGTCTGGCTTTCTGTTACATGCCAGTGGGCATCATCCGTAACCAACACTCCCTTCAAAGAGTTATAGATCTACACAGCCTCCCACATTCTGTGAGAGCACCTATTCCTGTTCCCACTCAAATGCACTGGGTGTTATAAAGCTTTTTCCAGTTTGCCAGTCTTCCATGTGACAAATCCTATCTTGTTTTCTTTCTGTGTGTGTATGTATTTGGGTTTTGTTTGTTTGTTTGTTTGTTTGAGACGGAGTCTCACTCTGTCGCCCCAGCTGGAGTGCAGTGGCATGATCTCAGCTCACTGCAACCTCCACCTCCCAGGTTCAAGGGATTCTCCTGCCTCAGCCTCTCAAGTAGCTGGGATTACAGGCACGCACCACAATACCCGGCTCATTTTTTATTTTTAGTAGAGTCAGGGTTTGGCCATGTTGGCCAGGCTAGTCTTGAACTTCTAACCTCAAGTGATCTGCCCACCTTGGCCTCCTCAAAGTGCTGGGATTACAGGTGTGAGCCACCACACCCAGCCGCCTACAGTTTGATTCTTGATGGAATTTCAGGATGAGTTATTGTTTGCTATTAAAAATGGAAAAATGGGCCAGTTGCGGTCGCTCACACCTGTAATCCCAGCACTTTGGAAAGCTGAGGTGGGCAGATCACTTGAGCCTAGGAGTTGGAGACTAGCCTGGGCAACATGGTGAAACCCTGTCTCCAGCAAAAAATACAAAAATTAGCCAGGTGTGGTGGTGCGTCCCTGTAGTCCCAGCTCCTCAGGAGGCTGAGGCGGGGAGATCACTTCAGCCTGGAAAGTTGGGGCTGCAGTAAGCTGTGATTGCACCACTGCACTCCAACCTGGGCAATGGGAATGAAACCCTGCTTCAAAAAAAAAAAAAAAAAAAGGTTTCTAAAGTTAACATATACCTACTCTGACCCAGTGTTTCTAGTTCCAACTATTCATTCAATAGCAACAGGTGCATATGCCCACAAAAAGATATGTGCAAGCATGTGTGTAGCAGTTTTATTCATTATTGCCCCAAACTAGAAACAGCCCAAATGTTCAACAGGTGAATGAATAAAGGTGAATGAAAAATTGTGGTATATCCATACAATGGAATACTATTTAACAATAAAAAGAAATAAACTTTGGCCTTAAACAACAACAAAGATGGATTTCTCAAACATGATATTGAGAGAAAAAAGCCAAAAAAAGAGTAAGTACTGTATGATTCCATTGATTCAAAGTCCTAGAACAGACAAATCTAACCCACAGTGATAAAAGTCAGATCAGTGGTTACAAGTGAAGAAGTTAAGTCACGTTGTGGAAGGATGGAAATTGTCTCTGTTTGAATCTGGTACTTTTTCGTTTTAGCATTAAAAAACAAAAGTCTATAAAATAGAGATGGGGTCTTGCTATGTTGCCTAGGCTGGTTTCAAACTCCTAGCCTCAAGCAATCCTCCCTCCTCGGCCTCACAAAGTGTTGGGATTGCAGGTGTGAGGCACTGCACCTGGCCTAAATGAGCATTTTGAATAGACTAAGATCTGTGTCTACACTGGATGAGTCTGTGTTTGCAGCCAGTGGCTACAACAAGGTATCAAGGTTTCACAAGATCATTTCAAAAATCCTGCGATTGAAGTAATACATTCTCTTTTTTTTTTTTTTTTTTTTTTGAGATGGAGTCTTGCTGTGTCACCCAGGCTGGAGTGCAGTGGTGCAATCTCAGCTCACTGCAACCTCCACTTCCCAGGCTCTAGCAGTTCTCCTGCCTCAGCCTCCCGAGTAGCTGGGATTGCAGGTGCACACCACCACCCTGACTAATTTGTATTTTAGTAGATATGGGATGTCAAGCCTCTGAGCCCAAGCTAAGCCATCATATCCCCTGTGACCTGCCCGTACACATCTAGATGGCCTGAAGCAACCGAAGAACCACAAAAGATGACATTCCACCATTGTGAGCTGTTCCTGCCCCACCCTCTGATCAAGTGACCTTATGACAATACACCCTCCCCGCCCTTGTGATAATGTACTTTGTGATATTCCCCTGCCCCCTTAAGAAGGTACTTTGTAACATTCTCCCAGCCCTGGAGAATGTACTTTATAAGATCCACCCCCTGCCCGCAAAAAATTGCTCCTAACTCCACCGCCTATCCCAAACCTGTAAGAACTAATGATAATCCCACCCTTTGCTGACTCTTTTATCAGACTTAGCCCAGGTGAAATAAACAGCCTTGTTGCTCACACAAAGCCTGTTGGTGGACTCTCTTCACACG
Source organism: Macaca thibetana thibetana (assembly GCF_024542745.1). Lineage (NCBI taxonomy): Eukaryota > Metazoa > Chordata > Mammalia > Primates > Cercopithecidae > Macaca > Macaca thibetana. Next base: position 40,019,993 of record NC_065578.1, read on the forward strand.
GACACGCATGACATGGGGTTTCACCACGTTGGCCAGGCTGGTCTCAAACTCCTGACCTCAGATGATCTGCCCGCCTTGGCCTCCCAAAGTGCTGGTATTACAGGTGTGAGCCCCTGTGTCCAGCCGCAATATATTCTTTTTTAAAAAAATTTAACCAGAAGCCCAAACCTCACCACACATTCTTTTATTCACAGACATGCTATCATAAAGGTTTCCTAAAAGATCTGAATTCCGCAATAGATGATGTGATAAAAAATGGTGAATTAAAATCCAAGCCTCTCAGCCCTGTATGTTTTCAACCTTGTGTGAAGAAATAAGAAAATAAAATTATTATCTGTTGTTTCATACAGAAATGGGTTGATCCTCCAAAGAAACAGTTTTGTTAAGAGTGCATGAGTTTAAGAAATAATAATTTTAAAAAAAGGAGTTATGAGCTTAAAAAACAATAAAAATAAAATTTAAAAATTGTGAGTCACTCTCACTTTGCAGTGTTTTTTTGTTTTGAGACAGGGTCTTGTTCTGTCATCCTAGGCTGGGTGATAGTAGTATGATCATGGCTTACTGACCTCCCAGGCTGAAGTGATCCTCCCATTTCAGCCTCTGGAGTAGCTGGCACTACAGGTGCACACCACCATGCCAGACTAATTTTTACTTTTTGTAGAGATGAGGGCTCCCTATGTTGCCCTGGATGGTCTCAAACTCCCAGCTTCAAGCGATCCTCCCACCTTGGCCTCCTACAGTGCTGGGATTATAGGTGTGAGCCACCACACCCAACCTACTTTGCAATTTCTTTGAAAGATAGTAATTGACTTCAAAATTTGACATACTTAATTGACATTTTTGATGCTCTGAATGATCCTAATCAAAAGTTTAAAATCATATGAAAGTCTATTTTTGCAAAAAAGGTTAACTGCCTGGGGTTCGCAAACCTTACACATGCCAAAGGTCTTCAGGACCCATCTGTTGGCCAGCTCCTGGAAGATCACCTGTGAGCCCTTGGAATATCCTACCCCATAAGAGTGTTTTTGAATGCTGAGACCTTGAACAACACTGTATCAATTTGACCTCTGGGGGCTGGAAACTGAGGAGCTAAGATCAGCCCTGCAGATTCTGCATCCCTGTGTGACTGACACTTAATTAAAAACACAGTGGAGTGTGGTGGCTCACACCTGTAATCCCAGCACTTTGGGAGGCCAAGGCGGGTGAATCACTTGAGGTCAGGGGTTCAAGACCAGCCTGGCCAACATGATGAAACCTCATCTCTCCTAAAAGTACAAAAAATTAGCCAGGCATGGTGGCACACGCCTGTAATCCCAATTACTCAGGAAGCTGAGGCAGGAGAATCACTTGACCAGGGAGGCAGAGGTTGCAGTGAGCCAAGATCATGCCACTGCACTCCAGCCTGGGAGACAGAGCAAGACTCCATCTCAAAAATAAAAAATAAAAATACGTAAGTAAAAATCCTAGACACCAAAGCTAGGTGAGATTCCCTGGTGGGCAATGCTTTGTCCATGTTTCAAATATCATTGCTGGGAGAATTAGGTGCTATCTATGTGGCTCCACTGGAAGACAGTGAGAACCTTGAGCCTGGTTTCTCCTGGACTTCTCCTGGACTTCTCCCAGGCGTGTTTTCCCTTCATTATTTTATTTTATTTTATTTATTTCAAGACAGAGTCTTGCTCTGTCACCCAGGCTGGAGTGTAGTGGCATGATCTCAGCTCACTGCAACCTCTGCCTCCCAGGTTCAAGTGATTCTCCAGCCTCAGCCTCCTGAGTAGCTGGGATTACAGGTGTGTGCCACCACGCCTGGCTAATTTATGTATTTTTAGTAGAGACAGGATTTTGCCATGTTGGCCAGGCTGGTCTCGAACTCCTGACCTCAAATGATCTGCCTGCCTTTAAGGGAGGAGACCACCCCTCATATTGTCTTATGCCCAATTTCTGCTTCCAAAGAAAGAAGAAGTAAAAACTAAAAGGCAGAAATGAAATCCACAAGCAGACAGCCTGGCACCACACCCTGAGCCTGGTAATTAAAGATCGACCTCTGACCTAATTGGTTATGTTATCTATAGATTACAGACATTGTATAGAAAAGCACTGTGAGAAATCCCTGTCCTGTTCTGTTCTAATTACCAGTGCATGCAGCCCCCCATCACGTACCCGCTGCTTGCTCAATCGATCACAACCCTCTCACGGACCCCCTTAGAGTTGTGAGCTCTAAAAAGGGATGGGAATTGCTCATTCAGGGAGCTTGGTTGTTGGAGGCATGAGTCTTGCTGAAGCTCCCGACTGAATAAAGCCCTTCCTTCTTTAACTCCGTGTCTGAGGGGTTTTGTCTGTTACTTGTCCTGCTACATTTCTTGGTTCCCTGATCGGAAAGTGAGGTGATTATAATAGACAGTCAAGGCAGCCCCTTAGGTGGCTTAGGCCTGCCTTGTGGAGCATCCCTGCGGGGGACTCCGGATTGAGCGATGCAGATCCTGAGAGCGTGCTAGGGTAGGCAATTGCCCCGGTGGAACGCCTTGCCAGAGCAGTGCGTGGCAGGCCCCCATGAAGGATCAACACAGTGGCTGAACGCCAGGAAGGAACTGGCACTTGGAGTCTGGACATCTGAAACTTGGTAAGACTGGTCTTTGGAACTTGCCCACTCCATTTGAGTGGAAGCATGGCCTGATCACCCATGACATGCCTATACTGGAACTTTGGTTTTTGTTTTTCACTTGACTTGGATTGCTTGATACTTTGGTTTTGGTTTTGACCTGGCTTGGATTTCTTGATACTCTGATTTTGGTTTTGATTCTAGTTTGGCATAAACTGTGAAAGTGTGTGTGTGTGCCCCTTTTACCCATTCTTTGTTTTATGGTGTGTGTGTGGTGTGAGTGTGGTGTTTTGTCTCGAAGAAGCATGGGTCAGGAATAAGGTGAGCCTACCCCACTAGGAACTATGTTGAAAAATTTCAAGAAAGGATTTAAAGGAGACTATGGAGTACTATGACCCCAGGAAAACTTAAAGCTTTGTGTAAGATAGACTGGCCAGCATTAGAGGTGGGTTGGTCATCAGAAGGAAGCCTGGATAGGTCCCTTGTTTCAAAGGTATGGCACAAGGTAACCTGTAAGCCAGGGCACCTAGACCAGTTCCCATACATAGACACTTGGTTACAGCTGGTTTTAGACAGCCCTCACCTCCCCAGTGGTTGAGAGAATAGCAGCATAAGTGGCTGGCAGAGGCAAGGAAAGACCAGCAGAGAGAGAAAGAGGAAGAGACAGAGAGACAACAAGGGAGTCAAGGAAAGAGAGAGAGAAAGAGAGGCAGAGAGAGAGAAAGAGACAGAGGCAAAAGGAAAGTCAAAGAGAAAAAGAGACAGCAAATCAAAGAAGAGAAAGAAAGAAAGAAATATACAAGTAGTTAAAAAAAAAAAGTGTACCCTATTCCTTTAAAAGCCAAGATAAATTTAAAACCTATAATTGATAATTGAAGGTATTCTCCATAACCCTGTAACACTCCAATACCACTTTGCTGTCAGTGTAAACAAGGGTGTATCCGAAAGCACTGAGGCCTTCCTATCAAAAATCCTTAACCTAGTAACCCGCGGATGGCCTAAATGCATTCAATCTGCAGCAGCAACTGCTTTGCTAACAGAAAAAAGTTAAAAAAAAAAAACAAAAAAAAAAACTTTTAGAGGAAACCTCATTGTGAGCACACCTCACCAGTTCAGAAGTATCCTAAGGAAAAAACAAAACAAAACAAAAAACAAAGGATGATTTAACATTAACCACTGAAAAGTCCCTTAACCCAGCAGATTTCCTAACAGGGGTTCTAAATCTTAATTACCATACAAAGGTCTGACCAGACCTAGGAGGAACTCCCTTCAGGACAGGAGGATCTGCGGTTCCTCCCAGGTAATTGAAGGGGGAAAAAAAAAAAAGCCATCTATACCAATTCTAAGTTAATTTGGACAAAACAAGGTCTTATTAATAGAAAAGGATAATTAAAATCCCAAACTTACAAGGTTTTCAACAAAAGTAAAATTTGCTAAAAGTTAACAGCGTAACATGTATTATAGTAATTTCTAATCTTGTGGCCTTAGACAGTCTAGTCCACAGACACAAAAGAAGTTTGCTTTGGAAAAAAATGGTTATCATCTTTGAAAAAAAAAGGGGGGAAAAAAAGGCAGGGCAGAATTTATGTAAAAAGAGTGTTATATGGTAAATTCTTGTCCTGAAATAAATTAACTGGTTGTTTAAAGACAGAAATGTTTGTAGTAAGTCAGAAAGTTGAGGCATGTCGAAGAATGTCTGCGAAAGTCGTGAAAAAAGTTATAAAAAAATTTATGCGAGAAATGTTGTATAATTTAAAAGTAACTAGGCCTCCTGAATGTAAAACTATTGAAAAAAAAAAAAAAAACAGTTTATGTGCAAGGTGTATAAGGAAAGCAAAATATACCTTTGGTAAAAGGATTATAAGGAGGCAAAAGAATGTAAATTTTTACCTACATTAAAAGGTTAAAAAAATTTTGTTTTGAAGGTTTAAACAAGTTTTAAAACATTAATTTAAAAAATTCTGTGTGTAAACATATAAGTTAAAGTTAAAGGGGTATCATCCAGTTTTTCTGTGAACTGACATTAAAGTAAAAACACAACGGGTTTTTCTGAAAGCACTAACCTGTTCTTTAACAAAGATTATAAAAGGTTAGAAAGAGTCTATAAAAATCTTACCTTATAGACCATAAGACACTAAAAATTGAATAAATATATATACAAAGTTTTACTAAAACTAAGTTTAACGTTAATAGCACACGAATATAAAGGTGAAATTTAGCTTATCTGGTATAAAAATCATAAAAGAAGCTTTATTAAATATAAAATGGTGTTTGGCTTTCTTTGGTCTAAAAACTAATAAAAATAGGTGCTAAAGGAAATTTCTCAGTAAGAAGGCACCAAAGACTATAAAGTCCACTGTTGATGTCCTCGTATTTAAAGCAAAAAGTCATTTCTTAGAAATTATATACTTGGTTTATCTTCCACTTTCCTTTCCCTGAAAACTAAAAGTCTTTTAGCACAGATACCACCCCTAGAATTTCCAGTAAACCAGCACCAGCCTGAAGATCACCTTCTTATCAAAGGGTGGAAAGAAAAAAAACTCGAGCCAGCCTAGGAAGGACTCTACCTTATGCTGCTAATCACCGAAGCTGCTGTTCATACAGTGGAAAAGGGATGGACTCATCATACCCAAGTCAAAGAGCCACCCCCTCCAGAGTCGTGGGCCACAGTCCCAGGGGAAAACTCTACCAAACTAAAGCTAAGAAATATTTAACTCTTTCATCTATTCTATTACTCTTTCTTCTTTCCTCACTCTATTGCTGACCATGTGGTTATTAACATAACCAAGTCGATTTCACCTCAAACTATTGCATTTAATGCTTGCCTTGTTATACCCTGTGGGGACTTATCAAGTCAAAGACAACTCTCTACTTCAGAAAAGTACTTCTGTCCCTCCTGACTCTCCTGAGACAGGGCATTAGTAAATTAGGATCATTTAATCCGGGGAAATTTCGATAAAGACTCCACTGTCAACCAGGAGTCTTGCTCCCCAATGTAGATCTTTTATGCCATAGTTGGTCCAACATTCCATAGACCACTAACGAGCAAGGATGGACTGCCCCAACTGGTTTTTGTAATTTCCCAAAATCATACATTCGTTTTACTAGAGGATCATAGAAGTTAAAGACTTAAAACAAACTTTGGCAATTAAGACAGCATACCAAGATGCAAATGCCTGGTTGGAATGGATCAAATATTCCATCCACACATTAAACAAAAACAGTTGTTATGCTTGTGCACATGGCAGGCCAGATGCCCAGATTGTCCCCTTTCCACTAAGGTGGTCCTCCAGTCGACCAGGCATGGGCTGCATGGTAGCTCTTTTCCAGGATTTTACAGCCTGGAGTAATAAGTCGTGCCCAGCTCTCTCTGCTATATCCCAAAGTCCGGCACCTTGCGGGTCAGTCCCCGAGGGCCATGCAGCCTCCGTCTCCCAACACTAAGTTCACTTCATGTCTCTCACAACAGGAAGGAAACTTAACATTCCTTGGAGACCTGAAAGGATGCAGTGAGCTTAAAAATTTTCAAGAGCTTATCAATCAGCCAGCCCTTGTTCATCCCTGAGCAGATGTGTAGTGGTACTGTGATGGACATTTATTGGGCACTCTGCCGAATAACTGGAGTGGCACTTGTACTTTAGTCCAATTGGCTATCCCTTTCACCATGGCATTTCATCAGCCAGAGGGAGGAAAAATAAGACGTTGTAAAGCAAGAAAAGCCCCTTGTGGGTCTTTCGACTCTCATGTCCATTTAGACACAATTGAAGTCCCATGGGGAATACCAGATCAATTTAAAACTTGAAATCAAATAGCTGCAGGATTTCAGTCAATATTTTGGTGGATGACAGTTAATAAAAATGCAAATTGGATAAACTACATCTATTACAACCAACAGCAATGAGCTTTCCATGAGTTAAAAGAAAAACTCATGTTGGCCCCAGCCCTAGAGCTACCTGACCTGGCAAAACCCTATGTGTCAAAAAGAGAAAAAATGGCAGTTGGAGTTTTAACCCAGTCTGTGGGGCCCTGGCCAAGGCAGTGTCCTGTCTTTCAAAACAACTACATGGAGTTTCCAAAGACTGGCTTCCATGTCTAAGGGCCCTGGCAGCAACGGCCTTGTTAGCACAAGAAGCAGATAAACTAACCCTTGGGCAAAACCTGAATATAAAGGCCCCCCATTCTGTGGTAACTTTAATGACTACCAAAGGACATCATTGGTTAACAAATACTAGATTAACCAAGTACCAAAGCTTGCTATGTGAAAATCCCCGCATAACCACTGAAGTTTGCAACACCCTAAACCCGCCACCTTGCTCCCGGTATCAGAGAGCCCAGTTGAACATAACTGTGTAGGGGTGTTGGATTCAGTTTATTCTAGTGGGCCCAACCTCCGAGACCGTCCTTGAACATCAGTAGACTGTGAGCAGTACGTGGATGGGAGCAGCTTCACCAACCCCTGCAAAGTGACTCTGAAGAAGACGACAAGTCATGCTCCAGTCACACCCAGAAGCTAACTGGTCCATACGTGGCTGAAGCATGAGGAAACTCATTGCGGGCCTCATTTTCCTTAAAATTTGGACTTGTACAGTAATGACTTTAACTGACCTTCCTCAGATTGAGGACTGTTCCCAGTGTATACATCAAGTCACTGAGGTAGGACAAAAAGTTGCTGCAGTCCTATTATTTTATGATTATTCTAAGGTACCGGCACTCTATAAAAAAAAAAAAAAAAAAAACTTGTTTGTATAATGTTATTCTATGCAATGTATGTAGCCCAGGAAATGACCAACCTGATGTGTGCTATGATCCATCTGAGCCTCCCATGACCACAGTTTTTGAAATAAGATTAAGGACTGAGGACTGGTGGGGGCTCATAAACGATATGAGTAAAGTGTTAGCCAAAACAGAAGAAAAAGGGGTGCCCAAACAAGTCACCTTGAAGTTTGATGCCTGTGTTGTCATTAATAGTAATAAGTTAGAAATAGGATGTGGTTCTTTTAATCAGGAAAGAGGCTACATGGCAGAAAACAAGTAAATTTGTCATGAATTAGAACTGTGTGGAAATGAATGTGAATACTGGTCTTGTGTCATTTAGGCTACTTAGATAAAAAATTAAAAGGATCCTGTCCACCTTCAGAAAGGAAAAAGTGGCCCTTCCTGTACCAGTGTAACCCCTTAGAACTGTAATAACCAACCCCCTTAATCCTCACTGGAAAAAAGGGGAGCATGTAACCCTAGGAATCGATGGAACTGGACTGGATCCTTGAGTAAGTATTGTGGTTTGAGGAGAAGTTTATAAACGCTCTCCTGAGCCAGTATTTCAAACCTTCTGTGATAAACTGAATGTGCCAGTACCAGAGATTCCAAGAAAAACAAGAAATTTGTTTTTGCAATTAGCTGAGCATGTAGCCCAGTCTCTCAATGTCACTTCATGTTATGTATGTAGAGAAGCTGTAATGGGAGATCAATGGCCATGGGAAGCCCGAGAATTAGTACTTACAGACCCAGTTCCTGATGAATTCCCAGCTCAAAAGAATCACCCTGATAACTTCTGGGTCCTAAAAGCCTCAATCATTAGACAATACTGTATAGCAAGAGTGGGCAAGGTCTTCACCTTTCCTGTGGGAAGACTCAGCTGCCTTGGGCAAAAACTGTATAATAATACTACAAAAACAGCCACCTAGTGGAGTTCAAACCACACTAAGAAAAATCCATTTAGTAAATTCCCAAAGTTGCAAACTGTGTGAACCCACCCAGAGTCCCATCAGCACAGGACAACCCCCACTGGATTATACTGGATATGTGGGCATAGAGCTTACACCAAATTACCTGACCAGTGGGCAGGGAGTTGTGTTATTGGCACTATTAAACCATCTTTCTTCCTACTGTCCATAAAGACAGGTGAATTCCTGGGCTTCCCTGTCCGTGCTTCCCGCAAAAAGAGAAGCATAGCTATAAAAAATTAAAAAGATGACAAATGGCCCCCTGAGAGAATCATACAATATTATTGGCCTGGTACTTGGGCACAAGACGGCTCGTGGAGATACCGGACCCCCATTTACATGCTCAACCGAATCATATGGTTACAAGCTGTCTTAGAAACAATCACTAATAAGACCGGCAGAGCCTTGACTATTCTGGCCTGGCAAGAAACTCAGAAGAGAAATGCTATCTATCAAAATAGATTGGCTCTTGACTACTTGCTAGCAGCCAAAGGAAGGGTCTGTAAAAAATTTAACCTTACTAATTGCTATCTACACATAGATGATCAAGGGCAAGTAGTTGAAGACATAGAGATATGACAAAACTGGCACATGTGCCTGTGCAAGTGTGGCATGGATTTGATCCTGGGGCTATGTTTGGAAAATGGTTCCCAGCACTAAAAAGATTTTAAACACTTATAATAGGAGTTATAATAGTAATGGAAACCTGCTTACTGCTCCCTTGTTTGCTACCTGTACTTCTTCAAATGATAAAAAGCTTCATTGCTACCTTAGTTCACCAAAATGCTTCAGCTCAGGTGTACTATATGAATCACTATCGATCTGTCTGGCAAGAAGACATGGGTAGTGAGAATGAAAGTGAGAACTCCCACTACTGAGTGAGAGTCTCAAAGTGGGGGAATAAGGGAGGAGACCACCTCTCATATTGTCTTATGCCCAATTTCTGCCTCCAAAGAAAGGAGAAGTAAAAACTAAAAGGCAGAAATGAAATCCACAAGCAGACAGCCCGGCGCCACACCCTGGGCCTGGTAGTTAAAGATCGACCCCTGACCTAATCCGTTATGTTATCTATAGATTACAGACATTGTATAGAAAAGCACCGTGAAAATCCCTGTCCTGTTCTGTTCCATTCTAACTACTGGTGCATGCAGCCCCCAGTCACGTATCCCCTGCTTGCTCAATCAATCACGACCCTCTCACGTGGACCCCCTTAGAGTTGTGAGCCCTTAAAAGGGACAGGAATTGCTCACTCGGGGAGCTCGGTTGTTGGAGATCTGAGTCTTGCCGAAGCTCCCGGCCAAATAAAACCCTTCCTTCTTTAACTTGGTGTCTGAGGGGTTTTGTCTGTGGCTTGTCCTGCTACACCTTGGCCTCCCAAAGTGCTGGGATTACAGGTGCGAGCCCATCCCCTTTATGATTTTAATCTGTATCCTTTCATTGTAATAAATTTAACCCACGAGTATAACAGCTTTTCTGAGCTCCTCACACAATATTAATATGTGCCAACAGCATTTATGGATTTAAAGAAAAAAATTCACCTTTGCAAAAGTGAAATTACAAATGGCTTACCAGTGAACCAAGCTGAAGTTATTATTTGAATCCTAAATAAAAATTATTAAGGCTACTAGAGCAATATCTGCATATGGTTGAAAAAAAAAATCATGATTTGAAAATACTTGACATGGAAAAAACACTATTGTATTCTAAAACCCTTTATATTATTACAAGAAACTTTGACATTACATCTTGTTGCTCTCAGCACTTTGGGAGGCCGAGGCAGATGGATAATCTAAGGTCAGGAGTTCGAGGCCAGACTGGCCAACATGACGAAACCCTGTCTCTACTAAAAATACAAAAATTATCTGGGCATTGTGGTGTGTGCCTGTAACCCCAGCTACTCAGGAGGCCGAGGCAGGAGAATCGCTTGAACCCAGGAGATGGAGGTTGCAGTGAGCTTAGATCACGCTACTGCACTCCAGCTTGGGAGAGAGGGTGAGAAACCATCTCAAAAAGAAGAAAAAAAGAAAAAAAAGAGAAAAGAAAAAGCAGAGCTATTAGATTGAGAGAATAATTACATGGTTAAAGTACAATTCAGAGGATCCTAATTTTATTAAGGACAAGAAAGGAGTTTTTTTGTTTGTTTGTTTTTCTGGTTTTTTTTTTTTGTTTTTTGAGACGGAGTCTCGCTTTGTCGCCCAGGCTGGAGTGCAGTGGCGCGATCTCGGCTCATTGCAAGCTCCGCCTCCTGGGTTTACGCCATTCTCCTGCCTCAGCCTCCTGAGTAGCTGGGACTACAGGCGCCCGCCACCGCGCCCGGCTAATTTTTTGTATTTTTAGTAGAGACGGGGTTTCACCGTGGTCTCGATTTCCTGACCTTGTGATCCGCCCGCCTCGGCCTCCCAAAGTGCTGGGATTACAGGCGTGAGCCACCGCGCCCGGCCGTTTTTCTGTTTTTTGAGACAGAGTTTCGCTCTTATTGCCCAGGCTGGAGTGCAATGGCGCCATCTAGGCTCACTGCAACCTCCACCTCCCAGGCTCAAGTGATTCTCCTGCCTCAGCCTCCCGAGTAGCTGGGATTACAGGTATATGCCACCACTCCTGGCTAATTTTGTATTTTTAGTAGAGACAGGGTTTCTCGGTTTCTCCATGTTGATCAGGCTGATCTGGAACTCCTGACCTCAGGTAATCCGCCCCCCTCGGCCTCCCAAAGTGCTGGGATTACAGGTGTGAGTCACTGTGCCTGGCCAAGAAAGGAGTTTTTGACTGAAGAAGATGGTAGATATCACTGTCCTTTGCAGCACCTACTTGTGCAGAGTTTCTTGTTGATGGTGATAATCATGAATTTGAATAGAGCATAATTAGAAAAACAAAATCAGGAATTTTGTAGCCATTTCAAGTTAAAAAAAATCTAATATAAAAAAAGCACGTTCATGGAAGAAAGCTGATTTCTCATATAAAATTTGAAAAGATGTTATTTGGAAGTTTTATTCTAATTAAATGTTTACTCTCTTCTTAAATGCTTTGTACTTTATTTCTTTTCATGGTTACATACTATGAAGAAAATGTAGGCCAGGCGTGGTGGCTCATGCCTCTCTCTAGTCCCAGCACTTTGGGAGGACAAGGTGGGAGAACTGCTTGAGGCTAGGAGTTTGAGACCAGTCTGGCCAAAATAAGGAACCCAGTCTCTTAAAAATATAAAGACAGAGGCGGGGCGCAGTGGCTCATGCCTGTAATCCCAGCACTTTGGGAGGCTGAAGCAGGCAGATCATGAGGTCAAGAGATCGAGACCAGCCTGGTCAACATGGTGAAATTCCGTCTCTACTAAAAATACAAAAATTAGCTGGATGTGGTGGGGTACGCCTGTAGTCCCAGCTAGTCGGGAGGCTGAGGCAGGAGAATCGCTTGAACCTGGGAGGCAGAGGTTGCAGTGAGCTGAGATCGTGCCACTGTACTCCAGCCTGGTGACAGAGCAAGACTCTGTCTCACAAAAAAAAAAAAGACAGAAAATGTAATTAGTCTTTTTCACCAAGTATTTTTTATTTTTATTATTTTATTTTTATTTTTATATTTTGAGACAGAGTCTCACTCTGTCTTCCAGGCTGGAGAGCAGTGGCGTGATCTTGGCTCACTGCAACTTCCACCTCCCGGGTTCAAGCGATTCTCCTGCCTCAGTCTCCTGAGGAGCTGGGACTACAGACGTCCACCGCACCTGGCTAATTTTTGTATTTTCAGTAGAGACAAGGTTTCACCATATTGGCCAGGCTGGTCTCAAACTCCTGACCTTGTGGTCTGCCCGCCTCTGCCTCCCAAAGTGCTAGGATTACAAGCATGAGCCACCATGCCCAGCATTTGCCAAATTTTTTATAGACATTCCCAAATCTTGAATTTATCCTAATGTGTTGTATAAACACTACCATTTTCCACACGTCCCATGGTGTGAAAAATGTTGGAAAGCACTGAGTTAAAATAGTTTGATTGCTGTAAAAAGATTCAAACTAATGGTGGCTTAAAAATACAGAATTTATGTCCAGGTGCAGTGGCTCACGCCTGTAATCCCAGCACTTTCGGAGGCTGAGGTGGGTGGATCACTTGAGGTCAGGAGTTTGAGACCAACCCGACCAACGTGGTGAAACCCTGTCATTACTTAAAACACACACACAAAAAAAAATTAACCGGGCAGCCAGGCGTGGTGTCTCACGCCTGTAATCCCTGCACATTGGGAGGCTGATGTGGGCAGATCACTCCTGAGGTCAGGAGTTTGAGACCAGCCTGGCCAACATGATGAAACCCCATCTCTACTAAAAATACAAAAAATTAGTTGGGCGTGGCAGGCACCTGTAATCCCAGCTACTTGGGGGGCTGAGGCAGAAGAATTGCTTGAACCTGGGAGGTGGAGGTTGCAATGTGCTGAGATTGCGCCACTGCACTCCAACCTGGGCAACAAGAGCTTAACTCCACCTCAAAAAAAAAAAAAAAAAAAAAAAAAAAAAAATTTAGCTGGGCCTGATGGTGCATGCCCATAATCCTAGCTACTCTGGAGGCTGAGGCAGGAGAATCGCTTGAACCCAGGAGGTGGAGGTTGCAGTGAGGTAAGATCGTGCCACTGCACTCCAGCCTGGGTGACAGAGTAACACTCTGTCCCAAAAAACAAAAAACAAAACAGAATTTTATTTCCCTCTCAGGTCACAATCCAAATGTTAAGTAGTCCCGGGATGAGGGCCTGTCTCTGTAGCTCATCACTAGAATGCATCCGGCCAGCAGAAGGCAAAAGAAACCATCATCTATCTAGTTTTGAGTACTTTTATTGTTGCATTTGACATGTATTATTAGTTATTTCCCAGTTCCCAGACCAGAGGCCCTGGGGGCAAGTAGCATCTGTCATTAGCTGAAAAAAGCAGCAGTTTTGGAGACAGACAGATAGATGGAGGTTCAAACCCCATCTCTGCTGATTATAAGCCGGGGATTTGGGAAGGTGTTTATCCTTCCTAAGCCTCAGTTTCCTCATCCATGAAATGGAGAGGAGAGAAACAACCTTAAAGGGCTATCAAGAGACTTAAACGATGGACGTAGGTAAAGCATCCAGGACTGCATCTGGCATACGGCATGTGCTCAAGGGAGCTGAGGTTTAGTTTGTCTCCCGGGTGCCTGGCACAGAGTCAGGAACAGGTGGGCCTGCATTTGGGTTGGTGGAGATGAACAGAAGTGAATTGGGCTTGGGGAGGGGTGTTAACTCCCTAGCTCATCAGGCCTGTCCTGTGGGAGCAGCAGGCTCTGGCAGCCACAGAAAGCCAGAGGTGAAGATTTCAGGAATGGACTTGGACAGGGTGATGTGCCCTGGAGGACTGAGGACATGGGCAAGGAGATAACAGCCTCTGCTACACCAGCTAATTTGATTTTTACGTTTTGGGAGAAAAATCTCTGGCTAGACCCTAAAAGGAATCTAGGATGGGGAAGGACTATTATCAGAAGTGGGCTGTGGCAAGCAGAAAAGAGTGATTGTCCTCTAGGCCTGAGGTGGGGTCAGGCTGCTGTGGACTTCTAGCTGTCTCGGCAAATCTATTCCCCACTCCTTCCATACTGACAGACTTGACCTCGGGAGGTGATCGCCCTGCTAGGGACTACATTTCATGGCCTCCCCTGCGGCTAAGATGTGGCCCTCTGCCTAAATGTGACAGAAGGGGAGTGGAAAACTTCTCCGTTACTTACTTCAAAGGATATTGTCCTTCCTCTGCTTCCTTTCCTCATTCCTGCGGAGATGTGAACGCAGACATGGCAGGAAGCCAGCCTTGACCACGCGGATGAGGACAGCACCCTGAGGGAAGGCACAAGGGGCGGCAGTTTCTCTTCTGCCTGGAAGAAAGACCTAGGTGAGGGCTGCAGCAGCCCCTGTGAGCAGTAGCAAGGCTTAGTCTATCACTGGCTGTGGGTGCGGGACTGCCCACCAGAATGGGAAGCATAGAAGCTGCCAGAGAATGAAAGGCAAGTAGCAGATCTACAACCTGGAGGGACTGGAATTTATCTTGACAATTACAAGTGGAAACGTGGATGGTGTTTTAGTTGGGATATGCATTCAGCTGAATAAGGAGAGACCCAGACTTGCAGTAGCTTAAGCAAGGTAGAAATTATTTCTCTCTTGCCCAAGTGTCCACGTGTGAGCAGAGTCTGGGTCTGGTATGGTTGTTCCTTGGTGGCAGGGCCTGAGCTGCTTCTGTCTTGTTGCTTGTGTTGGTCCAAGTTTTATTTTCCACTTGGTTAAGCAGGACCTATATTTGTCAGAAGCTCCCTCCTTATGTAGTGGGATCTGGCCCACAGAGGAACTGGGATGAGATTGGGGAGGTGGAAGTGAAGGAACAGCCATTATTCCCTGAAGGGGAAATTTGGTGACAGACAGATGCAGAGGTGCTTGGCGGGCTCCAGCTTGTCCTTGCTTTCCTCTGCCCCACGTTCAGCACCTCTTCCCCAATTCTGGGCCTGCTGACCACGATGGCCCCAGGCCCGCCACCAGAGACTTGGACTTACTGAAGAGGTAGCTACCCAGGGTCTACTGTTTCCCAAAGACCTCTCCACAAGCTCCCCGTTTCAGTGACTGAATGCACCTGGCTTCTTAGATTCTCAGCAAGCTCCAACATATCCACCATGGTAGTTCTTCAGGATTGTGACTCACTCCATCTGTGATCCCCCATCTTCCCACTCCAGACCATCACCTCCTCAGGTGTGCAAAGTCTAATTCCTGTTATCAATCCTTCATCCCAGCCATGTAAATCAAAGTGGTCCTCAGTTTTCTCCACTGCTGGCTGGGGTTTTGGCTATTTATTTATTTATTGTTAGAGATCTATGTTTTTAAAAAACATTGCTATAGTTTTAGTGAGGTTTCAGAGGGTAGGGAAATTCAATGTTTGTTCAGTCTACCATCTTGACCCAGCAGTCTTCTCAACACTCTGTCTTCCTTCGTATGCAATAGGCTGTTTACAGTTATTGGTTTTCTTTTAACTTTTTAAATTAAAAAAATTTAAGGCTGGGAGCAGCAGCTCACGCTGGTAATCCCAGCACTTTGGGAGGCCGAGGCAGGCAGATCACTTGAGGTCAGGAGTTCAAGACCACCCTGACCAACAAGAAGAAACCCTGTCTCTAGTGAAAATACAAAATTAGCCAGGCATGATGGTGCATGTCTGTAATCCTAGCTACTCGGGAGGCTGAGGCAGGAGAATCGCTCGAACCTGGGAGGCGGAGGTTGCAGTGAGCCGAGATCGCGGTGAGCCGAGATCGTGCCATTGCACTCTAGCCTGGGCAACAAGAGCAAGACTCTGTCTCAAAAAATATATGTATTTAAATTTCTTAGAGAGCTGCTCTTTTTCAGAGCCTTGCTCTGTTGCCTAGCTTGTAGTGCTGTGGTGCGATCATAGCTCACTGTAACTACAAACTCTTGGGCTCAAGCCATCTTTCTGCATGAGCTTCCCAAGTACCTGAGACTACAGGCATGCACCACCATGCCTGGCTAATTTTTAATGTTTTTGCAGAGACAGGGTCTTGCTATGTTGTCCAGGCTAGTCTTGAACTCCAGGCCTCAAGTGATCCTCTTACCTCAGCCTCCCAAAGTGCTTGGATTACAAGTGTGAGTCACCAGGCGCAGTCTGTTTGCAGTTTCCTAAACAGACTGAGCCTCCTGCCTCTGTGACTCAGCACATGATCACCCCTCCCTCTATTGTGCCCCGCAAGCCCCTACCCTGCCAGCCTGGCCTCCCTTCTTCCCTATACTGATGCCTGCCGATCCTTAGAGGCAGTTCTCTGGGAAGCTTTTTCTGGTGCTGTGGTTGTGTTAGGTACCCCTCCTACGAGTCCTAAAGCACCCCACCACCTTCCCCCACTACTGTACTGCTCCCTTCTCAGTACTGTAACTGTCTTTGTAACCCTGGTGTCTGCGACAATGCCTGGAATATGAGCCATGCCAATAAATATTTGGTAAATGAACCAATGAAAAAGATACCCGTTCTGCAGACTCCTTTGCTTTGTTTGCATAATGAGAATCAGAGGAAGATAATGTTTACCTAAAAAGGAAGAGGATCTGGCATGCAGGAGGGAGAGAGGAAACATGTACAACTTAAAGGAGCCAAGTAAAATGTTGTGAATTTTACTATTCTTAAAAAATGATTCTCAGCTGGGTGCAGTGACTCACAACTGTAATCCCAGCATTTTGGAAGGCAGAGGCAGGCGGATCACAAGGTCAGGAGCCTGGCCAATATAGTGAAACTCTGTCTCTACTAAAAATACAAAAATGAGCCGGGCCTGGTGGTGTGCGCCTGTAGTCCCGGCTACTCGGGAGCCTGAGGCAGAAGAATCACTTGAACCCGGGAGGCAGAGGTTGCAGTGAGCCAGGATTGCACCACTGCACTCCAGCCTAGGTGACAGAGCGAGACTCCATCCCCCTTCTTCCCACCCCCACCAAAAAAAGACTCTCAGAACTTTAATAGATGACCATACTATTCTAAGTTTAGCTGTAAAAAGAGCCTTGAGAAAACTAATCTATGGTATTCAAGGTCAAGATAGTGGTTATGCTTGGGGAAGTGGTAATTGGAAGAGGAACTAGTAGGAGCATCTGGGGTGTGGGCAATGTTCTGTTTCTTGGTCTGGGTACTGGTTACATGAGTGTGGCTAAATATATAAAAATTCATCATGTTGTACACTTATGATTTTACACTTATCGTATGTCTGTTATACTTCAAAAAAAGTGTACAAAATATAACATTTTTTAAATGGCAAAACTACAACATAAATCTTTCCTAAACCTCTTTCTCCAGAACATCATCATCTCTATCACATCATGCTTGTCAGTCTTTCCAGATCTTTAAATCTGCAAACAGATGGGTGGGTTTTTTTTTCATAGCCTCTTGAGTTCAGATTAAATACATATTGAATGCATTTATTTTAAAAGGTTGGGTCACTTAAAAAACCCTGATTATGGATGGGCCCAGCGTGGTGGCTCACGCCTGTAATCCCAGCACTTTGGGAGGCCGAGACGGGCGGATCACGAGGTCAGGAGATCGAGACCATCCTGGCTAACACGGTGAAACCCCGTCTCTACTAAAAAGAAGTACAAAAAACTAGCCGGGCGAGGTGGCAGGCGCCTGTAGTCCCAGCTACTTGGGAGGCTGAGGCGGGAGAATGGCGTAATCCCGGGAGGCGGAGCTTGCAGTGAGCGGAGATCCGGCCACTGCACTCCAGCCTGGGCGACAGAGCAAGACTCCGTCTCAAAAAAAAAAAAAAAAAAAAAAACCTCTCATTATGTACAACAGGAATCAAGGTGCTAATTATATAAACGTGGGGGTTGTTGGATACCCTATGAGTCCATATTTTTTCACAGATTTAAAAGGTATTTTTCACGTGATCATCATATTCATGACAGGGGATGAGTTGTTGCTCTTGGAGGCAGCAATGTATCTCTTAGACAGACCTTGGATACAGATGTCTGGAGACCCAGAATTTGAAATTATAACTATCGAGTTTTAAAAACATATTGTGGTTGGCCCTAGATTTTGAAATTATAACTATTGAGTTTTATGCACATATTATGGCTCCATTAACTGCTTGCTGGATGAAAATCTTTCTGAAGATTTTCCAACCACAGTCTGGTTGGAAGTGGGTAGTTGAAGCTTGAAACTCTGTTTGCATAATGAGTGCAGTTTTTATGTTGATTGTATGTTTGAGGTGGTTCTCCCGGGGCTTATGGAAGTTTTATGGAGGTTTTACCACCCCTTCTTGGGGCTACTGAAGCTGAAAAGGGGCAGTTCTTTCTTTTGATCTAGAAAGTGGCAAGCGCAGATCACCTCAATAGGATGTTTTAAATCTTGCGGCAAAGAATAAAGAGACGGTTCTGGACTGGGCGTGGTGGCTCATGCCTGTAATCCCAGCATTTTGGGAGGCCGAGGGGGGCAGATCACGAGGTCAGAAGATCGAGACTTTCCTGGCCAACATGGTGAAATTCCGTGTCTACTAAAAATACAAAAAATTAGCCGGGCATGGAATCGCTTGAACCCGTGAGGTGGAGATTGCAGTGAGCTGAGATCGCACCATTGCACTCCAGACTGGCTACAGAATGAGACTGTGTTTCAAGAAAGAAAACAAAAGAGGCGGTTCTGGAGATCAGGTGAGGGGTACCTAACTAGCCAGAGAGCCTTGGAGGGGTTCCCCCAGATGGTGTTGCTGAAACAAGTCTTGTCTGCCATGTGTTTTTGAACCCCAAAATCAGAATATATGATATAAAAAGTATTCATTTCCTTATTCTTTCTTTTCTTTCTTTTCTTCTTTCTTTTCTCTCTCTCCTTCTTTCTTTCTTTTTTTTTTTTTTTTTTTTTCTTGCTCTGTCACCCAGGCCACAGTGCAGTAGTGTGATCATGGCTTACTGCAGGGCTCAAGTGATTCCCCACCTCAGTCTCACAAGTGGCTGGGACTACAGGCACTTGCCACCAGGCCTGGCTAATCTTTTTAAAAATGTTTTTGAAGAAATGAAGTCTCACTCTGTTGTCCAGGCTGGTCTCAAACTCCTGGGCTCAAGCTATCTTCCCACTTAGGTCTCTCAAAGTGTTGGGATTATAGGCACTGTAAATGTGCCTGGCCCATTCATTTTCAGTAAGTCTCATAGGGGTACAATAACAAAATCACAGTTACATATGTACACATATTTTATTAATACTAACTACATTCCGAGAAATCAGAACTAGCTCACCAAATATGGGTTGTATGGTGATGTTAATGGTCTATTTTTCAACTAAGAATTCCTTCTTATGTTTGACAGCATATTTTAAAAAGTGACTTTTTCTTTCTCGTTTTTTTTTTTTTCAGACGGAGTTTTGCTCTTGTTGCCTAGCTGGAGTGCAATGGCACGATCTCGGCTCTGCCTCCCAGGTTCAGGCTATTCTCCTGCCTCAGCTTCCTGAGTAGCTGGGATTACAGGCATGTGCCCTCATGCCTGGCTAATTTTGTAATTTTAGTAGAGACGAGGTTTCTCCATGTTGGTCAGGCTGGTCTCAAACTCCCGACCTCAGGTGATCTGCCCGCCTGTCTCCCAAAGTGTTGAGATTACAGGCGTGAGCCATCACACCTGACTATTTCTTTCTCTTTTACTACATTTTCCCCTGAATGTGCTATTGAGGTACTCATGTATAATTATACTGTATGTTCATATATAATAGTAATATACACTATTATAGGCCCTATATGAAACAGATGTCTCTGTCAGATTATTCTGACATTGCATCATGTTCCCTATGAAGGACATCAATTAGTTCTGAGGAGAAGATGAATTTTACCCCCAAGCTCATCTGCTTGTTGACAGCCTCTGAATTTAATCTGATGTTCAGAATAGCTTCATTCCATGTATCTCTCAGAGTGTAGTATTTAATTCACTGCCCCTCAAATCTCCCCAGCACTCAGGTTGGAGAACAACAAAATCATACTTGTTTTTGTGACACTGTCACCAGCCTTTACTGAAAATCATTTTAGGTCGGGCGTGGTGGCTCACGCCTGTAATCCCAGCTTTGGTAGGCCAAGACTGGTGGATCACCTGAAGTCAGGAGTTTGAGACTAGCCTGGCCAACATGGTGAAACCATGTCTCTACTAAAAATAAAAAAAAAGTAGCTGGTCGTGATGGTGGGTGCCTGTAATCCCAGCTACTCTGGAGGCTGAGGCAGGAGAATCGCTTGAACTCTGCCTGGGAGGTGAAGGTTACCATGAGCCGGGATCATGCCATTGCACTCCAGCCTTGGCAACTAGAGTGAAACTACGTCTCCCCCCACCAAAAAAAAAGGAAGTCATTTTAAGGAACAGGCCTGTGACCCTTGCCTGTATGTCCACTGTATAAATGCTATTGAGACTTTTCATCCTTACATTGTATATCCTATATCCTCTCCATGAAGACTCACAGGAGGAATTGATTTCTGAGCTCAGTAGCAGAAATAATAGTGCTTTTAATTAATTCAATAAACATTTACTGAGCATCTACTACAAGCAGGCCATATGAGAGCTGCTGGGGATACACTCGTAAATGAAATACAGACTGGTGGGGAAGACAGGAAACAACTATCCGATTACTCCATCAATTGTTACAACTTTGATAAATGCTGCTAGGAAAATTAGTGAGGACTTGGAGTCGGGAAAGAGACCTGGGGTCAATGAAGGGTTATTTGAGGAAGTGGTATTTCTCCTGAGCAATTGTACGGTCACATTGATCATCTTCACTTTGGCTCCTAGGACGTTAAAAGTCAAATTTGTGACTCTCCTCTAGAAAGGGTTTGTGATCTAATTGAATTTCTGGACTCATTTATGTGTGGAACAAGTGACTATTGTGTGCCACAAGCAGCTAGGCACTGGGCATGTCACAGAAAATCAGATAAGCAGGTCCCTGACCTCACAGAGCTTGTGGACAAGTGGGAGATTTGGGCAAGGAAGTGGATTATTAAAATAAAATTTGTTCTTTTAAAAATTTATCGTGGGTACATAGTAGGTGTATATATTTATGCGGTACATGAGACACTTTGATACAGGCGTGCAATGTGTAACAGTTACATCATGGAGAATGGGGTAGCCATCCCCTTAAGGATTTATTCTTTGTGTTACAAGCAATCCAATTATACTCTGTCTTTTTTTTTTTTTTTTTTGAGACGGAGTCTCGCTGTGTCGCCCAGGCTGGAGTGCAGTGGCGCGATCTCGGCTCACTGCAAGCTCCGCCTCCCAATTTGTGCATGGCCTCATACATCATAGTGTGGTTTTGATTTTATCATGAAGATAATGGAGTGTCATTAAGATAGAAAATTCCTATTTTTCCTTTCCTTTGCCTCATTTTTTGCTCACATTTTATAGACACACACACAAGTGACTTTAAATCCTTTCTTGAACAAAGTGGTTCATACTATTCTCCTGCCTCAGCCTCCCGAGTAGCTGGGACTACAGGCACCCACCACCACGCCAGGCTAATTTTTTGTATTTTTATTGGAGACAGGGTTTCACCGTGTTAGCCAGGATGGTCTCGATCTCCTGACCTTGTGATCCGCCCTCCTCGGCCTCCCAAAGTGCTGGGATTATAGGCGTGAGCCACTGTGCCTGGCCGAATTATACACTTCTAGTTATTTAAAATGTATAACTAAATTATTACTGACTATAGTCACCCTGTTGTGCTATCAAATATAAAGTCTTTGTTTTTTTTTTTTTTTTTTTTGCTTTTTTTTTTTTTGAGACAGGGTCTTACTCTGTCACCCAGGGTGGAGTGCCATGACATAATCTTGGCTCACTGCAACCTCTGCCTCTGTAGCTCAAGCGATCTTCCCACCTCAGCCTCCCCAGTAGTTGGGACTATGGGCGTGCACCACCAGGCTCGGCTAATTTTTTTGTACTTTTTGTAGAGATGGGGTTTTGCCATGTTGCCTGGGCTCGTCTTGAATGCCTGGACTCCATCGATCCAACCACCTCGGCCTCCCAAAGTGCTGGGACTACAGGCGCGAGCCATTGCGCCCAATCTACTAAGTCTTATTCATTCTTTCTAACTATATATTTTTTATACACATTAACCACCGCCTTCCCCTCCACCTCCCTTAAAATATAATTCGGTAAGTGCTATGCTCTGCGAAGTCCCAGCAGCAATAAAAGAATGGGAGAGAAGTGCTAACCCCAAATGAGGGAGAGAGGCTGCCCAAAAAAATTACTTTGGGGAAGTGGAGACCAAGTTGAGATGTGATGTGATGTTAGCAAGAAAAAGGCAGGAAGCAGGGGGATAGGTGAGAGCCAGCAGAGGTCTATGCAACGATCCATATGTGGAAAATAAAACATGGCATATTCAGAGAACTGAAAGAATCATTGTGGCTGGAGCATGGGGTGGGTGATGTGGCTAGAGAGGTAAACTGAGGCCAATTTGTGCATGGCCTCATACATCATAGTGTGGTTTTAACTTTATCCTGAAGGTAATGGAGTGTCATTTAGATAATTCCGATTCTTCCTTTCCTTTGCCTCATTTTTTGCTCACATTTTATAGACACACACACAAGTGGCTTTAAATCCTTTCTTGAACAAAGTGAGGACATAAACCAACAAATTCACTAAATAACATAATTACAGCCAGTTCAAGTCATGAAAATCCAACATCATAGAGTTATATTAAAATAACATACAGCCAAAAAGAATATCTACACATGCAGCGTGTGCTTGAAGGATAAACCAGAAACTGGTAATAGTGATTGCTTCTGGGAGGAAACTTCGGTGGCTGGGGAACAGGTATGGAAGGAGGGCTTTTACTATGTATTCCTTTTTACCACTCGAATCTTGTGCCATTTAAATATCTATTAGAAACTAAAGAAAACATAAATAGTCCCAATCTGGAAAAAAAACACAACAAATCTGTCACTAGTTCACTAGTTGTAGGCTGCCTTCTGCCCCATTTCTCACCCAGACAATCCATTAGAATGCCAGACTATAGTGACAGCGTATTCATATAAAAGTGGAAAGTCACTGAAGGAAGTCCTGGAGAAGATACAATAAGCAAGACTTGATGATGGGCAGAAAGAGGGGTAGAACAGAAAGACAATCTGAAGCGAGCCTTCACGTGTGCTCTCAGGAGGGTGTTTACATGTGTTCAGTCTCGGCTCCATCGTCTGTAATATAGTAATAATGACAGCATTTGCATTATAGGGTAGTAGTGGGAGTTATGGATGCTAGATGCTGGCTACTAAAAGGTCAACAAGACTGTACCTGATAAGGAAAGTGACACACAGAAAGGCTAAGTAACCTCAAAGAGATTCCAATCTGGCATGGAGGAGACAGATAAGTGAACAGGCAATCTCAGCAGGCTGTGATAAATCCCTCAGAGGAAGCACTGGGTGTGCCACGGACGTGTGGGAGGCGCCCTATCTTAGCCTGGGTTCCCTAGGAAGAAAGCCGGAGGTGGGTTCTTGAGTCAGCGAGTGACTGAGGAATATCCTCAGGTGAAGTCTGTGAGGGAGCGAGGGGAGAATGGGGCGGGGAAGAAGTGAGAAAAAGATATTTGTTTAGCTCAGGAGTTGGTACATTTTGGCCTTCAGACCCAAGCTCTATTTCTATAAAAAAGAGTATTATGGGAACACAGCTATAGTTCTATTGAAATAAGTCACATTCATTTAATCGATATATTATCTATGGCTACTTTTGCACCATGAAGGCAGAGTTGAGTGACTGCAAGAGACCATACGGTCCACAAAGCCTAAAATACAGACTGGTTCTTTTCAGGAAGTTTGCCTCAGCCTGATCCCGCCGGGAGCTCTAGAGCACCAATGGGATCACAGAGTTGGCCCACGTGTAGGCGAGGCATTTGGCCTGCCTCAAGACCTGGGTTTGGAAGGGAACTTGGGGTTCAGGACACATCCAGCCTGGGAACATAAATTTGGTAGTAGTCAGAATAAGGATTTTTTTTTTTTCTTTTTAGATAGAGTCTTGTTCTGTTGCCCAGGCTGGAGTGCAATGGCGCAATCTCGGCTCACTGCAACCTCCGCCTCCAGGGTTCAAGTGGTTCTCCTGCCTCAGCCTCCCGAGTAGCTGGGATTACAGACCTGCGCCACCACGCCTGGCTAATTTTTGTATTTTTAGTAGACGGGGTTTCGCCATGTTGGCCAGGCTGGTCTTGAACTCCTGATATTGTGATCCGCCTGCCTCAGCCTCCCAAAGTGCTGAGATTACAGATGTGAGCCACTGCGTCCAGGACAGACGGTTTTAATGACTAGATAATGACTGTAGAAAGAAGGGATCCTAGAACTGAGACTTGGGGCAATGTTTATAGTTCAGGAAGAAGAAAAGGAGAGGATCTAGGTAGGGAGACCTAGAAGGAGAAACCTGTGAAATAGGAAAAAATGAACAGCAGGTGGTTTCCTAGAAGCCAAGCAAAGGACATGCATGTTTTAAGGAGGAAATGATCAGCTGTGACAAATGCTGTTAGGGAAGTGGTCAGTTTGGGGGCAGCTCTGGGGCTGTATAGCTGCACCCAGGAGCCCACAAGGAGACTGGGCCTATGGTTGGGGAGAGATGCAGCCCAAATATGTAAATACATACACATGTGCATGTGCACATACACACACACACACATGCATTCATGCCATGCACATACAGTCACACTGTTTTTTTTGTTTTTTTTTTGAGACAGAGTCTCCTCTAGTCGCCCAGGCTGAAGTGCAGCGGTGCGATCTTGGCTCACGGCAACCTCTGACTCCTGGGTTCAAGTGATTCTCCTGCCTCAGCTTCCTGAGTAGCTGGGACTACAGGCGCCTGCCACCATGCCTGGCTAAGTTTTGTATTTTTAGTAGAGACGGGGTTTCACCATATTGGCGAGACTGGTCTCGAACTCCTAACTTTGTGATCCGCCCACCTTGGGCTCCCAAAGTGCTGGGATTACAGGCATGAGCCACCGTGCCCAGCCCACCGTTGTCTTTATTTGGCACCTGCGGACATTAGAGATTGGAGTCTAAGCTGATGTACAAAGAAGAGGTTTGAGAACATGGAGGTTAATTTTTGACGAGATCAGTTTCAGTGAAATTATATAAGCAAAATATCCTGATTGGAATTAGTTCAAGAGAGGAAAGAAATTGGAGACAGCAAGTACAAACAACATTTTTTAGGAGTTGTGCTGAAAAGTGAAACAGAGAAATGGAGGGGAAGCTGGAGAATGGCACAGAGTCAGGAGAGGGGTTTTAAGATGGAACAAATTGCAGCATGTTTGCATCACACTAAGATCTACTAGAGAGGGAAAGACTGATGATGCAGGAAGGGACATTCTACTACACATTCTTGAGTTGATGAAAGGATACGGCACTTGCATACTAGACATTCTTTGAGTTGACAAATGGGTATGGCACTTGGAGCAAGAGAGGAGGTTGACCTGTAGGAGTGTGGGCAGTTTGTCCACGGTAACAGGAGACAACGCAGAGCTGGTGTGCACAGATGAAAGTGGTTGGTGGGTATGAAAAATCTCGACGGCTTCTATTTTCCTGTGAAATGGGAAGCAAGACCACCAGCTGAGGAGAATATGGTTGAGGGGGGGAGATGGAAGAGCTTTGAGGAAGAAGACAATGTCAAGTGGTCATTCAGAGGAGTGGCTGGGTGAATGGCTCATTTTTCCATCTCCCATAGCATCTTCATTACCTCAGCAAGTACGTTCTCAGCATCTATTATTTTCCAGGCACTTTGATAAACATCGAACGCTTCTTGAAAGAAGGTGTGACTGTAGAGTACCTTCAAAGACATCTCAAACTTTTTTTTTTTTTTTTTTTTTTTTTTGAGATAGAGTCTCACTCTGTTGCCCTGGCTGGAGTGCAGTGATGGGATCCTAGCTCCCTCTGGCCTTGAATTCCTGGACTCAAGCAATCCTCCCGCCTCAGGCTCTGGAGTAGCCAGGACTACAGATGCATGCCACCATGCTCAGCTAATTTTTGTATTTTTTGTAGAGATGGGGTCTCACTATATTGCCTAGGCTGGTCTTGAATTCCTGGACTCAAGAGATCCTCCTGCCCTGCCTCAACGTCCCAAAGTGTCAGGATCACAAGTGAGAGTCACTATGCCTGTCATTCCAAACATTTTTTAGATTTGGAGCTGAATGCAGCATGGGCAGGTTGTTAGGGTTGAAGCACTGGTGATCCAGATCTGGAAGGAGCCAGAAGCCTCTAAAAGAGGCCACTGCAGGAGCCTCCTGACCTGGTTTCTGGGAATCCATCTGTTTCAACGATTTTCCTGGAACACAAATCTGATCCCATCACATCTTTTTTTTTTTTTTTTTAATTCCTTCAATAAAGATAGTTAAGAACTTGTGGCAAACTGCTTTTAGGGAACAAAACAGGAACACTGGGGTACAGAAATAAGAGATTTACTTTTCATGGATACCCTTGTGTAGTGTTTGGGGAAAAATTATAACAATTTACATAAATTCACTACCCAAAGGAAGGTCAAAACCCTCTCAAAAGTTTCTATGGCTTTCCGCTATCCCTAGGAGAAAGAAAAGCCTTTGCTTTGTCTATAATGCTCTTCACAGTATGGTCCTACCCAACTCTTCAACCTGATCTCATGTTAATCTCGCTTCTTTTGGCCCTCACGGACTTGGCTAGACCGGCCTTCCAATTCGGCTGTGCCGGCCTCTTTGGTCTTGCACACAGGCTTTTCCTTCTGCCTCACTTTTTAAAAAAATTATTATTACTGTTTATTTTTATTTTTATTTTTTTGAGACAGAGTCTCGCTGTGTCGCCCAAGCTGGAATGCAGTGGTGCCATTTCAGCTCACTGCAACCTTCGCCTCCCAGGTTCAAGCTATTCTCCTGTCTCAGCCTCCTGAGTAGCTGGGACTACAGGTGTCCGCCACCACGCCCAGCTAATTTTTGTATTTTTGGTAGAGACAGGGTTTCACCATATTGGTGAGGCTGGTCTTGAACTCCTAACCTTGTGATCCACCCGCCTACGCCTCCCAGAATGCTGGGATTGCAGGTGTGAGCCACCGCGCCCGCCTATTATTATTATTTTTATACGAAACGGGGTCTCGCTATGTTACCCAAGCTGGTCTCGAACTTTTGGGCTCAAGCATGCCTCACTTTCTTATCCCCGCCTCTCCCTTTCTCATCTTTGCCAGTCTACTTAGGTCTCTGCTTCAAAGTCACTTTTTCAGGAGGGGGCTTCCCGCCTGAATTCCCAACCCCCACCGGACTTGGTCAGTCCCGAGCTGGGCACTCACTGCCCCAGCACCAGCCATCTCTGCAGCAAGCACCCATGACAACCATGAAGTGTAATGAGCTGCTCAGTGTGCCTCCCTACATCGTTAGTCCGAAAAGAGGGTCCCTCGGTGCCCGGCACAGTGCGTGGCACAGTCGGTGCTTAGGGAGCGATAGCTAGATGAAACCGTAGTTTTCGGGATCCTAGTCCATCCAAAGCAGCCGCCTTCGGGGCAGGTGTGGGGAGGAGGGAGGCCGACGAGGAGCCAGCGCCGCGCGGCTCTCCGCACTTCCGTCTTGGAGGCCAGGGGTGGCGCTGCCGCTGTCCCTCGCCCGGAGGCAGAGATGCGCTGGCGCGTCACCGCCAGGAGCCCACAGTGAAAAACTATTGGATGGAAGGCGACGCCCAGAACTCCAGGAGAACGCTGTGGGAGGACGCGAGGCCAGGCGACTAATAGGCCAGGTGTGAGTCCCCAAACAGCATTCTCCCCTTCAAGAGAGGAAGCTTGGGCCACAGGCTGGGACGGAAGCAGAGGGGCAGACACGCCGAACCTCGCCCGGCCTCGAACCGCCGGCGACTCAGCTCAGCCGAGGCGGCCAGGAGGTCCGCTGGCCCCGCGCCTGCGCACGCCGGGCCCCGCCCCGCCCCGCCCCGCGCCCTCCAGGCCCGCCCCGCCCTCCACCTTCTGCGTGCGCACAGCCTACAGCCCGCCTCCGTGAAAGACTGCCGGGCGCATGCGGTCGGGGTTGTTCACTGGCTGTCCGGGGCTCCGCGCGCGTCGCCGGCCCGACTCTGTCGCTGACGGGAGGATCTGAAGCCGGCCGCAGGTAGGCCGACTCCAGGGATCCCAGGGGGAAACTGTTCTCCCGCGCAGGAGTCAGCGGCGCGAGCTGAGCCCGGCGCCGAATAGCCCCGCCGCCGGGGTGACGGACGTCGCTCCTACCAATCAGGGGCGAGGTGACTCGGCGTCCTGCCCAATGGGCTGTGTGCCTAACGGGAGTGGGGCGGGCGCCCCGGCCGGCGAGCTGCTGGCTCCCGCGCGCGGGCCTCGTGGCCGGGCGGTGCTGGGGAGAGGGGCCGAGCGGGGCGCGGGGCGCGGGGTGGCTTCAGAGGTTGCGGTGCTTGAGCCGCCGCGCTGGGCCGCGCCGAATCAGCTCTGCCGGGCTCGTCGGACGGATTAGGCCGTAGGGGCGTGGAGCGCCCCCCCAACCCCGTCCTTGCTCATCGTTTGCGAGGAAGCCCGGCAGCCGCCCATCCATTCAGGCGGTGCGGGCCTCGGGCCTCGGGCTCAGCCGCCTGGGGCTAGGCGGGGCGGCTCCGCGCCGTAGGACGAGGGGGCCTGCAAGCTCTCCGGCCCTGGGCCCCGCGGCTGGCCTTTGGGCCCCACGGCTTTCTCCCTTCCCGACGGCCGGGAGTCGGGGCGCTGGCAGTGTATAGAGCTCACCACGTTTGCGTAGCGCCCTTCCGTCCACACTCGTTGCAGTTTCGAATCCTCAGCGGCCCTGTGACGCGGGCGGCGTGGAGATTCTCACCCCCATTTCTTGAGGTGAGAACGCGCCTTGCAGGCAGCTCAAGTGACATGACTGAGGTCTGCACACGAGTGATGGGGGCTGGCACTTCATCTCATAACATTGAAAGAAAAAGCATTTTCCCCCCCTCAATCTTTGTTGAATTTTCGGATGTGTCTTGATATACGTTACTTCCGTGCCGGAAAACCTTCTTGCACCTTCCGTCACCTTCAGAATTAAGTTCAGATTGGGCATGCCAGTTTTTACATGATCTGGCCCTTGCCTACCTTTCCGGTTTGTCTTCCACCATATATCCCTCCCTCCCCGTCTTCTGCTTCTTGGCCTTAACCTCTGTTCTCTGTAGCTGCCCCGCACCTGCCTGTTCACCCTGTTCCCTTTCCTGTGCTCTGAGTCTTGCAGTCAGTCCTTCAAGGCCCATTGCAAGTCATATCTACAAAACAGAAGCCGCCTGGATCCGCCCACTACCCCCAGGACTTCTCTTACCTTCCTCTGATGCCATGGTACTGAAAGCTTCTGCTCTCTTCGTCCCCCTTTATAGTCTAAACATGTTTTCTGTCTGCTTCCACCATCACTGAATTACTCATTTATTTGTTAATGTTTCATCTCTCCAACTGGACTGCCAGAAAGTTGAGATATGGGCCCAAATCTGATTAATGTTTATAGTCCCCAAGCACAGTAGCTGTCATGTAAGTCAGTACCCCATAAGGATGAATGAATGAGCCTCCCGCCTGGTCTTTGTGTACATTGGCGTATTTATTGCCAGGCACTGAGACTGCAAGAATCTAGAGAGAGAATCTAAAGAACGTAAAGAGAGATGTTACCCTCTTAGAGTAAAATTGGGACAAATCAAATGTAATTGGATAAGATGAATCTTTTGTAGAAGTAACTCACTCAGAGTGGCAGAGGAATTTCTGGGATCATCCAAAACTTAGGGAGACCAGGGTATAGTCTCAGTAAGAGATATGTCTGGTTAGAACATATGTAAAATGTACCTAAATCTGATTTTCATGTGTCAATAAGGAACTGTAAAGTGAGAGACTTAGGGTCAGATAAGCTTGGAGACACCGCATACTGTATAGCAGTGATGATAGTGCGAATTTACTTACTAAACACTCCCAGGATTCTTGCGTTAAATGACTTGGTTTAATCAGCATTTCTCTGATGTATATCCATAAAACCCTTTTTGAGAATCCCATATGCATTTTGTTGAAAGCAGGGAGCATGCTTTTGGAAATGCTGCAGCAGAGGATGGAAAGAGCCTTTGGAGCCGGGAAGACTTCTGAGCATTCTTCCTTCCCTGCCAAGTGTGTGCTTTCCTGCTCTGGGGAGGGGGTGGGGCGGGGGAATGCTTCAAGCACAACTCCCTACTTTTCTTGTTCCTTAGTTTATTTTTATCATAATTTTGCTTCACATGGAACGTTCCTGAGGAGGAAAATGTCCTGACCATGCCAAAGTAAGCATTTTCTGCTACTTTCCTATTGTGTTTTTCATTTTGGTCACATTTGGGTTTGCTGACCAAATGGACGATTCTGGACCTCTGAAGCTGGGGACCAGTGATAAATCCTCCGTGATGAGCCTGTCACAGTCTCCTCACCTCTTGTCAATGCTGTTTTCACCTGTGTCTTGACTCTGCTGCCCTTACATCTTCTTTTATCTCTCCTTTCCCTGCCACTGTGGCACACTCTTGGGATTTAATCTCATCTCCCCTCTCTTTGAGTCCTCCGCCCATCATGTGCTTCAGACTCGTTTCTTATCTGATGTCCCTCTCCCCCAGTATTTACAGTCTCTCTTCATTGCATGCCTGGGAGAGATTTCTGACAAGGATCAAGTTATTGTTAAATTATAGAAGAGAA
Organism: Macaca thibetana thibetana; assembly: GCF_024542745.1. NCBI lineage: Eukaryota > Metazoa > Chordata > Mammalia > Primates > Cercopithecidae > Macaca > Macaca thibetana. The sequence goes on from NC_065578.1 coordinate 40,050,393, forward strand.
CTACTTTTTTTTTTGAGGTAGTCTTATTCTGTCGTGCACACTGGAGTGCAGTGGCGTGATTCCAGCTCACTGCAACCTCTGCCTCCTGGGTTCAAGCGATTCTCCTGCCTCAGCCTCCTGAGTAGCTGGGACTACAGGCGTGCGCCATCACAGCTGGCTAATTTTTGTATTTTTGGTAGAGATGGGGTTTCCCCATATTGGCCAGGCTGGTCTCAAACTCCTGACCTCAAGTGATCCTCCTGCCTCTGCCTCCCAGAGTGCTGGGATTACAGGCATGAGCCACCGTGCCCAGCCGGGGAATTCCTTTTAATTATAGGAATTTTGGTTTAACTGCAACCACTTTTCAGTGTTGATGTTCTTTCCTTTTAGTCTATCTTTTATAACCTAGAGGAGCTTTGTTTTCTTGATGATACATTGTAGTTTAGCCAAAGACATTATTTATTTCCTGGAGAACTGGAGTGCTTATCCAAGTTTGAATTTTTTTCCCATGTAGGGAAAACAATGAGGCACCTGCCTGGTATCTCAGTGTCTGGCAGGGATGTCAGCAGACATGTGGGTTGTAGTGTTACATCAACCAGCTTAGAGCTGGTTTTATTAGGTTGACTCTGAAGGTTATTAGTTGTCAAAGCTTTAAACAAAAAACTATGTTATTAGAGTAGCAGTTGTTTTTCTACACATATTTGACTAAAGCCATTCAGTGATCCAAGAGATGTTTGTTACGATCCTATTTAAACCTGAAGACAACCTTTTGAAGTCCTGTGACAGAGAAACTAAGGCTTCAAGATGGTTCATAGCTAATAATTGGCAGAGCCAGTATTTGAACCCAGATGAGTTTGGTTTGTTGAGATATATTTATTTCATCTGTAATTTTTCTCTTTTCCAGGTCAAAGAGTAAAATGAAGTATATTCTGGTTACTGGTGGTGTTATATCAGGAATTGGAAAAGGAATCATTGCCAGCAGTGTGGGCACAATACTCAAGTCATGTGGTTTACATGTAACTTCAATCAAAATTGACCCCTACATTAACATTGATGCAGGAACATTCTCTCCTTATGAGCATGGTAAGCACAGTGGATTTCTTCATAATAATTGCATGTGGAAGATGTCAGCACTTGGGAATTATGTGCAGTTTGCATAACTTTTATTTTCTGCCTTCTAACAGGTCCCTTAATATAGCAGAATGATACTTTTTTCACCTAGACAGGAAGAATTCTTTTTTTTTTTTTTTTTTTTTTTTTTGAGACAGGATCCCATTCTGTCCCTCAGGCTGGAGTGTAGTGGTGTGATCATGGCTTGCTGTGGCTTCCACCTCCTTAGCTCAAGCGATCCTCTCACCTCAGCCTCCTGAGTAGCTAGGACTACAGGTGTAAATCACCAGGCCTGGCTAATTTCTAAATGTTTTGTAGAGGTAGGGTTCCACTATGTTGCCCAGGCTGGTCTTGGGTCCTCCCACTGTAATCCCAAAGTGCTGGGTATTACACGTGTGAGCCACCATGCCCGATTGCATTTTACTTCTTTGTTGTTATTGAGAACCTATCAACTGTGTGACATGCGACTGTGGCTGTTACTTCAAAGATTAATTGCTTAAAACTGGGAGAGATGTTAAAACATAGCTCTTGTTTTAAAATTCTGCATTCATACTCCTACTCTCTAGCATTGAGGTGAAAATCTACAAGCATTAAGTGTCACTAGTGCAGAAATCCTCATGTAACAAATAGCAGCAGGAAAAGATCCGTACACTTGAGTGATATTTAATACAGAATTCTTGAGCAGAGGATGAGTTATCTCTCTGAGGGAGAAAATGAGACATTTTTTTCCTTTCCTGTGTTTGAGCTTGTCTCCTATTGTAGTGGTAGGAATGAATCATTCTGGGCAAAATTTCTAGAGTGAAGTTTCATGGAATGAATGTGCAACAAAGGAATGGGGGAAATGTGTGCAGTTTCACAAATTTGTTTAGAACAAAAGCAGAGCTCAAAAGCTGATTTTTGTAATCAGCACAAACTTAATATGCATATATCCAGGCTTTGAATCAAATATTTTTATCACACTTTAAACCATATTATGCTTAATTAGGAGACTTTTCTGAAGGCTCTTTTTTCCCTAGGCAGCAGATGCTATATACTACTGTAGGGTCCTGTATACGCACAGCCCGTCATTCCCTCCCATCCCTTGCCATTTTATAACTCTTCTTAAGAATGAGTTTGTTGACAGACTAGAAGTATGAAGTTACCTTTTAGAGAATATCTGGTAATTTTTCTTTTTGTGTGTCATGTTTAGTTTTCTAGAAGTGAATTTCTGTGCTTCCTATCATGTAATTGCACACGTTGTTATGAGTGTTTTATTTCAGAATTGCAGTTGTGCCACGGTATAGGTATTTTTCACTTAACCTAAATGGTTTCTCTGTTCACTGCAGGTGAGGTTTTTGTGCTGGATGATGGGGGGGAAGTAGACCTTGACCTGGGTAACTATGAGCGTTTCCTTGACATCCGCCTCACCAAGGACAATAATCTGACCACTGGAAAGATATACCAGTATGTCATTAACAAGGAACGGAAAGGAGATTACTTGGGGAAAACTGTCCAAGGTAATACTGGATTTACCTTTAGAGCTTAAAAGTCTTAACCAGTTTAATTTCTTCCCCCCTCCCACCTCTACACAGATGTATAATTCCCTTTTGAGTAGAAAAGTTTACATCGTATGTGATTTCAGCATGAAACTCACAAGGTATTGTTACTGAAATATGCCTTCAGTTGAAAAATCAGAATTATATTGTTGTTTGCTAAAAAAAGAATTTGAAGAACCACTTCTTCATTGAAGCTTGTCAGTCCTGCCAAGGCAGCATGATATGAGTCCAGAGAACTGTTGTTTTTACACAGTAATGAGTGTGAAAGTGGTAAAGGCAACTCGATTAGGGCATTAAGCCAGATGGCATGTATGTGTGCATCTGGGACTTACTATGTATAGAAGTGAGAAGGAAATGAGCATCCATTGTGTATACTGGTTTCCAGGCCGTCAATGCCATATGGCCTAGGAGGAGCCTGAGAAGTGGGTTTCTGGGTCCTCCCAAGCTTTCACTGGCACAGTTTCGCTTACATCTATTTGCTGTTTCGGGGTTTTGTACAAGCATTCATTTAAGGAAAATGTTTTGCTGCTTTAAAAAGGTGGGGATGGAAAACTACTGATCTAGTATAATGGCAGTGGCCCAAATTTGGAGGGGTTGCTGAAAAGTGGCTTTAATCTGAGTTATGAGAGCAAATCTGCTTTTGGCTTTAGACTTTACTGGCCTGAAAGCTGAGGGTCACACTGACAGCTGGCTCTGGTCTGGGGCTGCCCTGGCGAGATTCTGGGCTAATTGGGTCATATTTGGATCTTAGCTTCCCCTCTCACTAGCTTTGTGAACATGGGCAAATTAACCTCTTTGAAATGTGGATTCCTTTTCTGTAAAATGGAGACAGTAACAACACCTACCTCTCTGGGTTGTTAGGAGGATTAAAGGAAGTAAAAGTCAATGAAGTGTTCCCTGACTTCCTGACACACAGAAAGGAATCGGGAATTAGAATGGTTTTGATTATACAGTTTGCTGTTTGTTTATTCATCATCCATCAAATTTGCATTGAATGCTCACTGCAGTCAGACGCTCACTGGTGCTGGTAATGCATGTGATGAGCAAGACCAGAGAGGTCATTGCCCACACGGAGGTTACCTGTGGGGGAGGCAAACAACAAACATACAACAAAACGAGACGTCTGTCAGAAGCAGTGAAGAATCCAAGTGGGGTGATGACAGAAAGAATGACTGGGAAAAGCCACTTTGGGCAGGTGGTTGGGGAGCCTCCCAAGAGAGGCCATTTGAGCTGAGAGGCCAGTCACAGGGAGAGTGGAATGAGAAGTGTGGAGGCGCAGGGCTACGAAGGCTTGGTTGGTCCAGGAATGGAGGGGAGGCCGGCATGGCTGAGGCAAAGTGACCGAGGGGGATGGTCAGAGAGCGGGGGTGGTAGCCACAGCCAGGTTCTACCCAGTCTCGGCTGCAGCAAGAAGCTCGGAGTGTACTCAGAGAAGTGGGAAGCCACCGAAAAGTTGAAGCGTGGGAGTGATGAATTCTGACTTGAATTTGAAAAGATCACTTTGACACCACGTGTGGAGTAGATAATGCATATTCTCCTGCGTGAGGCAAATGAATATCCTTGTGCATGAGGCATTGCTGTAACTGGAGTGACCTGGAGTTAAACAGTAATCTTCACCTTTTAGGAACTTGCAGTCTGTGCCCAGCAACTATGATTTTTGAAGTGTTGAGCAATTGCTGGCATTCTTTGAGCACTGACATGGCAGGTGCTCTACCGAGCATTTTACAGGTGCTGTCTAACAAAATTTCCACAACTTAACATGTTGTTAAGCTTAAAATGGTTAAAACAAGCTTAAAATGGTTCTATAATTGACCCAAAGATCCACAACTAACGAGTCATGGGACTGAGGTTTGAATCCAGACATTCTGACCCCGGGTGCTGTGCTCCTAACGACTCTGCTGTGCTGTGCTGGCTCACTGCAGTAGATTGTTTACCCTTTGGTAAACTGGAAACATATGGAACAGGGTCCCAGAAGTCTCTTGTTCCTGGAAATGCACTGAAGTGTAGTGTGCCCACCTTCATCTGTGAGCAATAGGGTTGGCCATACTGATGTGTGACTCTGCACAGGGGCATATGTGCCCGTGTGGCTCAGGACACTACTCTCAGCCTTGCTCTATTGCAGGGCTTCCAGCAACAACTTGGACATCTGGCTGCAGGAAGTGTGAGCTCAGAGATTTGTTGAGACCAGTTAAAGGGGGCCTCAAAAGTATTTTTATGACCCTGTTGCTACTGTCTCCAGGCAGAGAGTGCCGCAGTTTGTTTTCACAGTCAGTGCATTTGTCTCGATCAATGTAGATGGACAAGCGTAAGTTCCCTGTTTGTTTTCTCTTTCCCAGTTGTCCCTCATATCACAGATGCAATCCAGGAGTGGGTAATGAGACAGGCGCTAATACCTGTAGATGAAGATGGCCTGGAACCTCAAGTGTGTGTTATTGAGGTTTGTATGATTCTTGCACATGTGAACAAGTGTACTCATCTCCTTAGTCAGCCATCAACAACTGATAAGACATTTCCCAGTGGAGCCCTTGGCCTTCCTATCTGTGTTGGTGCAGTATGTTGCAATGTGGCAGGTAAGGGCATAGTAACAGTCATGTGGAATGGCCATGCAAAGGAAAACCGTACTTTGCCCAAAGAGTGCTCCTTTTTTTTTTCTTTTTCTTTTTTTTTTTTTTTTTTTTTTAGCATTTATAGATTTACTTAGTACTGACTATTCCCATGAGTAGTGTGACACATTTTCATCTGTCTCTTAAGCAAGTCAGCAGATCTTTTGCTTTCTTCTGGCAAGAGCATTCATCTCCAAATGAGCTTCATTTGGTTTCAGTATCTGTACTCCTGCTGTGCTGATCCTAGCTGTTAGATCTCAGTGTTCCTCAGATAACAGGAGACTCAGAAGTTCCAGCAGTTTGTTTATAACCAATGCTTTTTTTTTTTTTTTTTTTTTTTTTTTTTTGAGACAGGGTCTCACTGTCACCCAGGCTGGAGTCCAGTGGAGCAGTCATGGCTCACTGCAACCTTGACCTCCTGGGCTCACGTAGTTCTCCTACCTTAGCCTCCCGAGTTGCTGGAACTACAGTGTGCACCACCATGCGCGGCTAGTTTTTGTACTTTTTTGGGAGAGGCAGGGTTTCACCATTTTGCCAATGGCTTTTGAGCTCAAGCCATCTGCCTGCCTTGGCCTCCCAAAGTGCTAGGATTACAGATGTGAGCCACTGTGCCCAGCCAACTGATGCTTTTCTTGGGGCCTCCGGTGGCTCAAGCCTGTAAAGTGGGAGGCCGAGACGGGCGGATCACGAGGTCAGGAGATCGATCCTGGCTAACACGGTGAAACCCCGTCTCTAGATGTGAGCCACTGAGCCGTAAACCCGGGAGCCGGAGCTGCAGTGAGCTTTCCAGCTTGGGTGACAGTATCCGTCTCAAAAAAAAAAAAAAAAAAAAAAAAAAATTATTTATGGTTAACTAAGGAGATAAGATTTAGGTTTTTTTTTTTTTTTTGCTTTGTCACTGCGATACAGATAACATTCCTGACACCTCTCTCAGCTGACCTTTTTCTTGAAATGATGTGGAAAGTTCCACAATAACCTTTGGGAACGATGAGCCTGTCCAAAAGAGTAACCTTTTAGTACAAAGAGATGTCTAATTCTTGTTAACTAACATTATACAGGGTTAGAGAGTCCACGTTACATAATTACGCATCACTGAATCAGGAAGACAGACAGTTGTTAGAAAACTAAATTGCCAGAGAAGGGTTTAGTGCCTAACCTCTGAAACAACTTTGTTCTTCTAGCTTGGTGGAACCGTGGGGGACATAGAAAGCATGCCCTTTATTGAGGCCTTCCGTCAGTTCCAGTTCAAGGTCAAAAGAGAGAACTTTTGTAACATCCATGTCAGTCTAGTTCCCCAGGTAAGTAAGACATTGAAAGTTTTACTCTGGGAGAGATGGAGAGGAGGAAGGAAAGGTAAACTGGAATGGTTTTTACTTATTGTGTAGTAGTTTTCACTTGAGGTGCAGGAAGCAGAGAATAAAGAACTTTGTAAGTTTAAATTTGTTACAATCATACTTTTTTGAAAAGATCAAATAGAAAACATTTGAAAAATCAGGGCAGTTGCATTTGCAGATGTAGATTGGCCGTGTGCATTTGTCTTTACAGTATGGTGGAACTAGAGTAAAGAGGCTGTTTTTAAAGCAAATCTTGTGGAGAGGAGTCAATAGTAACAAAAATTAGGAAGCTGGAAGGCAGATGGATGCATAGAAACCGACTAAGCTGACCTTGAGTGCCAGATCTTATGCCTGCAGCAATGAAAGCAGAGAAGCTACCCTGTTTGCCCTGCAGAACCCAAAGCTCAGGAGCGGGATGAGGGTGGACCTTATGTAACTACTGCTTCAGAAGACTCAGACCCTGACATCTTTTTCCTAAAGTGCACAGTTGGGCATTAACCTCCTCCCACCTTGGCAGAAGACTGGAGGCTTGTTCTCTGGAGAGGGTTCCTGGATGAGCAGACACTAGGGACAGTTGAGGGCGGTAACACTGGACTACAAACATGGGGTTGTGTGTAATGTTACGCTGTTGACACTCCTTGCCTTCTTCCACCACTCGGTTCCCAGAATTGACATGTTCAGGCTTGGCCATTCCACGTGGGAGATTGTAAGATTGTCCTCTGGGGTATGGATAGCCCAGGATAAAAGACACTGGCTCTGGGGGCTCCCCGTGAAATAAGCCAGCCAGATTTTCACCAAGACAAGCCTACCCACTCACACAGAACTTACAGGTAGCATTGGAGCAGGCCTCCATACACTTGGAGAAAGCATCTGATAGGTAAGAGACCAAGCAACAGAAAGCAACTTACAGGGAACTGAGGCTCTACAAGCAGAGGAAACTTTAAAAAAAACAAAAAAACCCAAAAATGAGCAGTCATTACTATTCTTAGAAAATTAAAAGGAGATAAGGTATATCCATTAGATAAGAACTGGATGCTGTAAGAAAGAAACATTGAGAGAACATAAAAGAATCCTTGGAAATTAAAAATTGGGTAGCAGAAATGAAAAAGTTAAGAGAAAGTAAGTTGAGGAGATAACCTAAGGAAGTACAGCAAAAAGACTAAGAGATAGAAAATAGGAGAAAAGGTAAGAAAAATTAGAGGACCGGCTCAGAAGTTCTAACTTCCAAATAATAGGAGTTCCAAAAAATAAGAACAGAGAAACGGAAGTATAATCTGAACCCCAGGGGTCAGCAAACGATGGCCTATGGGCCACAGGAACCTACCCCCGCTTTATGGAAATCAAGTTTATGGAAATATAGCTGCGTCCATTTGTTTATGTGCTGTCTGTGGCTGCTTTTGCACTGGAACAGTAGAGTTGAATACTTGTGGCAGAGACTGTGTGGCCCACAAAACCTAAAATATTTATCATCAGGCCCTTTACAGAAAAAAATTTCTGACCCCTTATCTGAACAATTCAAGGAAATTTCTAGACATCAGTTTCTGGGTTGAAAGGGGGCCCCCTTGGTGCCTAGCATATTGGATGACAGATGACCCACACCAAGGCATATTATTGTGAAGGTTCAGACTAATGGGGCAGAAGTTCTAAAAGGCTCTAAAGAGAAAAATCAAGAATCATTGTGCCATTGGACCCCTCAGCAACAATACTGGAAGCTAAAAGACAGTGATGCGATTTCATTAAAAATTCTAGTGGAGTCTGGGCATGGTGGCTCCCACCTGTTATCTCAGCAGTTTGGGAGGCAGAGGTGGGAGGATTGCTTGAGCCTGTGAGTTTGAGACCAGCCTGGGCAATGTGACAAGACCCTGTGTCTATTTTAAAAAAAAGTCCAACAGAAAATGATTTCCATCCTACAAGTCCGTATGTAACGTCTATCTGTTAAGTGTGAGAGGAGAATAAAGATAATTTAGTCCAGAAAGGAAAAGTGTGGCACGTGGTTTGGGAACAGTATTTAAATACTTCAAAAGGATGTAAACCCGAAAGAGGGCTGCAGGCACAGGAAAGTGTCTAATGGGGGCAGGATCCTCATTTAACAGGGAAATCAATAGAAAATGGCTCCAAGTAAATGTGAAGAAGTGGCACACCAGCAAGATCAGTTAAGAATTGAAGAGCGGTGGTTTCTAGGGATTGGAAAGGGGAGAGTGGGTGAGGGCCGATACTGCTTACAAGCTCGGTAGAACCATTTGACTCTAAAATGCATGCACATGTAACTTTGACAAACATAAAAGCTAAATTATGTAAGTGACCAAATGATCTATTTCCTTTTTAAAAGGGGTTCAAGGAAAAGTCATACTTGAAAATTCCTTATCAGAGAGAAACTAACTTTTTTTTTTTTTTTCCCTTTTGTAAAATAGCCAAGTTCAACAGGGGAACAGAAGACTAAACCCACCCAGAATAGTGTTCGGGAACTTCGAGGGCTTGGGCTTTCCCCAGATCTGGTAAGATTTCCTGATAACTGGTTTCAGTGTAATCTTTTATGTGTAGTTAAGATCACTCTTTCATGACAGACAAGACCGTTGTCTTTTTGGCTTGCTTTTGATAATTGATGATGGGGAAAATAGGATTAGTGCTTTGAACCGGGCTCTAGTTTGCCACTTGTTCCTGCTTGGCACGTGTTAGGTCTTGTACTCCCCAGACCTTATTTTTCCTCTCAGTCCTTTTATTCTCATTTTTACTCCCACCTGGGAACACTAATGGAGGAAAACCCCAGAGCTCTTGTAGTTCATTAATGTATTCATTTGTATTGCCATTCTCTTATATTTCTCCAGTTTGGTGTTTAGAGATGTTAGCTTTGAAACGGGTCATAATATTTTTATGGATTATGTGCCTGGTGCTGAGATTAACATTTTCGTTCATCTTAACGATGTGAAGTCTGTTTTAATTTCAATCAGGGAAAACCCCTACTTTTGTCATCTTTTCCTTCTGTCTAAGCCATCTTGTTCTCTACTGCTAGGTCGTATGCAGGTGCTCAAATCCACTTGACACATCAGTGAAGGAGAAAATATCAATGTTCTGCCATGTTGAGCCTGAACAAGTGAGTAGAAATTCCCATCTCTAATAAGTTGTTTTTTGCTTTTAATTGTTCTAAAGCCTCTTGATGAGTTTCATGAGGCTTGTGTTACTTTCTAATTAGAGATAGTGGGCTGTTCCAGAAGAACCCATCGCCATCGGCTCTGATTTGCCATTCCTTGCCTCTCCTGGTTCCCCAAACACATTTGTGTCCTTCCTGCCTCTTCTCCGTGCCTCGTTGTACTTTGTGCTCCAGCCAGGTGGAGTATCTTTCGGTTCCCCTAGTACCCCCACTGTCCCTGTGATTGTACTTTTGCACTGGCTATTTCTGTTAAGAACCCATGTCCCCCTCTTCCTGTTGGCTTGGCGGTCTCCTACTCACTCTCATCCTTCAGGTTCTAGCGAAGACAGTGTTGTTTGAGAAGCTTTAACTGCCAAACCTCCTGGCCCTTGGCCTTCAGGGTTAACTGCGTCCTTCTCTGGGCTCCTGTGTGGTGTCTCACGTATGCTGCCAGTGGGCCCATCTTTCTGGTGTGTGGGGGTGTGTGTGTGTGTGCGCGCGCGCGTGTGTACACGTGTGTGTGTACATGTGTGGTGTGTATCTCCCTTCACAGACTCTGAGCTTCTGGAGGGCAAGGGCCACCTCATTCAACTTGATGTTTCTGGTGCCTGGTGTCTAGGGTGTTGTAGGCTGTCACAGAGATGTTAGTGTTATTGTTACTGCACCTATGATGCAGGAAATCCAAAATTTGGAACCTGTAATGTATCTAAGTGTGGTGCTTAGTATGGAAATTCCAGTGGTGATACGTTGAGCATGTAGCTTTGGCCAGGTTTTAGATATTTCTGTCCTAGCAAGTGAAGGAAATTTAATTCTGTAGCAGAATAGGTTGTCATTAAAATTGCTCAATTTTTTTTTTTTTTTAATTGAGACGGAGTCTAACTCTGTCACCCAGGCTGGAGTGCAGTGGCGCGATCTTTTGGCTCACTGTGACCTCCACCTCCCAGGTTCAAGCGATTCTCCTACCTCAGCTTCCTGAGTAGTTTGGATTACAGGTGTGTACCACCACTCCCCGCTAATTTTTGTATTTTTAGTAGAGATGGGGTTTCATTATGTTGGCCAGGTTGGTCTCAAACTCCTGACCTCAGGTGATCCACTTGCCTCAGCCTCCCAAAGTGTTGGGATTACAGGCGTGAGCCACTGCGCCCAGTCTTAAAATTATTCACTATTAAAAATGTAATAAGTATTTCCATATTTAAGTTTAAGTTTAAATTTTTTTGCTTTTTTTTTTTTGAGATGGAGTTTTCACTCTTTCATCTAGGCTGGAGTGAAGTGGAGCAATCTCAGCTCACTGGAACCTCCACCCCCTGGGTTCAAGTGATTCTCCTGCCTCAGCCTCCAGAGTAGCTGGGATTATAGGCGCCTGCCACCACGCCCAGCTAATTTTTGTATTTTCAGTAGAGATGGTGTTTCGCCATGTTGGCCAAGTTGGTCTGGAACTCCTGACCTCAAGTGATCCACCTGTCTCGGCCTCCCAAAGTGCTAGGATTACAGCTGTGAGCCACCACGCCCGGCCTTGCCTTTTTTTTTTTAATAGACGAGGTCTTGCTGTGTCACCCTGGCTAGAGTGCAGTGGTGCTGTCATAGCTCACTGCAGCCTGGGCTTAAACAGCCCTCCTGCCTCAGCCTCCTGAGTAGCTCATACCTTAGGCGGAAGCCACCATGTTCAGCTATTTTATTTTTTGTAGAGATGAGGTCTTGCTATGTTGCCCATGCTGGTCTTGAATTCTTTGGGCTCAGGCAGTGTTCTTGCTTCAGCCTTCTAAAATGTTGAGATTACAGGTGTGAGCCACCATGCCCAGCCTTGCTTATTCTTTTAATCGGAATATTTATCTTACTGAATTGACTTGATATAGTCTGAATACAACTCTTTTATCAGGTATGTGATTTGCACATACTTTCTCCGTAACTGTGCCTTGTCTTTTCATTTTCTTTTCTTTTTCTTTTTTTTTTTTTTGAGATGGAGTCTTGCTCTGTTGCCCAGACTGGAGTGCAGTGGCATGATCTCTGCTCACTGCATCCTCTGCCTCCCGTGTTCAAGTGATTCTTCTGCCTCAGCCTCCCGGGTAGCTGGGACTACAGGCGTGTGCCACCACGCCTGGCTAAGTTTTGTATTTTTAGTAGAGATGGGGTTTTGCCAAGTTGACGAGGCTGGTTGCGAACTGACCTCAGGTGATCTGCCTGCCTCGGCCTCCCAAAGTGCTGGGATTACAGGTGTGAGCCACCACACCTGGCCTTCATTTTCTTAATAGTGTCTTTTAGAGCACAGACACTTTTAAATTTCAGTGAAGTCCAGTCTGTTTTGTTCTTTTATGGATTGTGCTTTCACTGTCGTATCTAAGAACTCCTTGCTTAACCAAGGTCATGAAGATTTTCTTGTAAAAGTTAGTTTTAGGTCTTACAGGATCCATTCTAGCTTAACTTTTGTGAGTAGTGTGAGGTAAGGGTTGAGATTTTTACATGTGGATATCTACTTGTCTCAGCCCTGTTTGTTGAAAAGACTATCCTTGGATACTATTCTATACTTTTTAAAAATAAAGGTACATTATAGATTTACTAATCTTTATAAAGTTGTTTAGATTTATTTATAGCTATTCATAATTTTCATTACTACTGTGAACTTTTAAAAATTACATTTTCTGATTAGCTATGGCCCATGTATAGGAGACCCTGCTGACCTCTGTCCATTCATCTATAGCCTAGCAACCTTACTAAAATTCTATTAGTACTGATTGTTTACCTGTAAATTCTTTTGGTTTTTATGGATAAGCAGTGATATTGTATGCCTTATTCAGTGGCAACCGCTTCTTGTTTTCTGGTTCATTTTTTTTTTTTTTCTTATCTAATGATAATTGCTAGTATCTTCAGTACATCATTGAATAGAAGTATTGAAAGTGACCATTCTGGCCTTGTTCTGGACTCTAAATAGTAAGCATTAATATTAAACCATGTGATGTTTACTGTGGGTTTTTTATATTGCCGAATTTTCCCTAATCTTAATTTACCAATCATTTTTATTATGAATTTGGTTTTGAATTTTTATCAAGTCTGCATCTACTGAGGGAATTTTTTCTTCCTTAATCAATTTTCTATTTATGTGGTGAATTCCACTGTTAAATTTCCTAATGCAGTAGTTCCCAAACTTGACTGCACACTGGAATCGCTTCGGGAGCTTTAAAAGTACTGTTGCCTGCCTCCTACCCCGAGAGATCCTAATTCAAGTGGTCTACGGGGCAGCATGGGCTTTTGACCTTTTATAAGCTCTGAATGATTCCAGTATGCAGCTGAGTTTGAGAACCACTGTTCCTAGTTAAACTATTCATGGGTTCGTGGACATGATTTTTTTAAACTACATTTGTGGTTTGGATCATGAATTTTTTTTTTTTAGACAGGTTCTGGCTCTGTTGCCCAGGCTGGAGTATAGTGATGCGATCTTGGCTCACTGCAACCTCCAACTCCCAGGCTGAAGTGATCCTCCCACCTCAGCCTCCCGAGTATCTGGGGCCATGGGCACATGCCACCACACCCAGCTAATTTTTGGGTGTTTTTTTCAGGCTGGAGTGCAGTAGCACAATCTCAACTCACTGCAACTTCAAACTCCCAGGCTCAAGCGATTCTCCCATCTCAGCTACCCCCCAGGTAGCTGAGACTACAGGCACGTGCCACCATGCCTGGCTAAATTTTGTATTTTTTGTAGAGACAGTGTTTTATCACATTGCCCAGTCTGGTCTCGAACTCCTGAGCTCAAGCAGTCCTCCTGCCGTGGCCTCCCAAAGTACTAGGATTACAAACATAAGCCATCTTGCCCAGCCATGAATTTTTTTTTTTTTTTTTGAGGCGGAGTCTTCACTCTGTCGCCCAGGCTGGAGTGCAGTGGCACCATCTCGGCTCACTGCAAGCTCCGCCTCCCGGGTTCGCGCCATTCTCCTGCCTCAGCCTCCCGAGTAGCTGGGACTACAGGCGCCCGCCACCGCGCCCGGCTAATTTTTTGTATTTTAGTAGAGACGGGGTTTCACCGTGTTAGCCAGGATGGTCTCGATCTGCTGACCTCGTGATCCGCCCGCCTCGGCCTCCCAAAGTGCAGGGATTACAGGCGTGAGCCACCGCGCCCGGCCGAATTTTTTTTAAAGGACTTTTGCATCCATGTTCATAATAGATTGGCCACTAATTTTCTGTTCTATTCTTGAGTCTGTTTTAGTAATTTATCTTTATCTAGAAAATTGTCCTTTTTTCTCTTTTCAAATACATAATATTTTTACAAGGTCACATAGCTAGTAGGAGGCTATAAGCCTGGTAAGTTTTTGCTTTTATTTAATAACTTGCTTTTTTCTAAACAGGTGATCTGCGTCCACGATGTCTCATCCATCTACCGAGTCCCCTTGTTGTTAGAGGAGCAAGGGGTTGTAGATTATTTTCTTCGAAGACTTGACCTTCCTATTGAGAGGCAGCCAAGAAAAATGCTGATGAAATGGAAAGAGATGGCTGACAGGTTTGCCTGCAATGAGGAGCTGGGAGCTCTAGCCTCCTTTACTTTTTTGTAGGGCTGGTGAAGCTGACTCTAGCCCTAGCACTTTTGCACTTCTGCCATCCACACATTAGAAGGGCCTTTGTAGTAAGACATGTTCAGAAAGAATCTTAACTATCATGTTGCTGTGGCACAGATGAGGAGATCCTGATAGGGCCAGGCCAGGTGCTGGGCCTGCAGGCATTGAATTCGGGTTATGTCTTAACACACTTGTCCCTTCCCAAGATCAGTGCAAACAGGCATCCCGGTGGCAGCGGGTGAATGTGCATACCCGAAGCCCACATGAATGGCTGACAGTGGCTGGAGCACTCCTGGGTACCACCCCAGAGATCTGAGCTGTGTTAGGGAATGTGTGTCTCACCCCACACCAGAAAGGGATCACATCAGGAAGGGGATGTGTTGCTGCCTACTCCACTACATTCTTTTAAGGCTCGGTGGTTCTGTCACATCCCTTCAGAGATCTTCACTTCGTGTCTTAGAGCAATGGGCAGGCCTTATCTTAGTTGCAAGATCAATATGACGGCCTAGAAGCATTTGGAGAGGGCGTACTCATTCCATTGCTCTGTGAGAATCGTTTTTCATTTTAACATTTTCCCTTCAGTCTTTGTCTGCTTATATGTAGCTACCAGAATCGCACAGTTTTATCATCTTTTTTCATAAAACATTATAAGCATTTTGTTCTATTATTATATTCTACAATGAAAACTTTTAATGAGTGGGGACTTTTCTATTTTGTGAATGTCCCATAATTTGTTTGACACTTGCTTTCATCCCATTAATTCTTGTGAATTGTCTGTTTATGTCTGTTAATTTTTTTGGCCTTTGGTATGAAAAAAAGTTTTTGTAGGCAAATTTGTGTGAGGTACTGAAACTGTCTCTTTATAAGTTTCCCAAAAAAAAAAAAAAAAATCTTTCTTTACAAAGCCTGCCATGTTGATCTGAAAATTAC
Source organism: Macaca thibetana thibetana (assembly GCF_024542745.1). NCBI lineage: Eukaryota > Metazoa > Chordata > Mammalia > Primates > Cercopithecidae > Macaca > Macaca thibetana. The sequence continues at coordinate 40,065,552 of NC_065578.1, forward strand.
TTCCTCTTTACTGGTCTCTACACAGAACTCAGATAATAGCCATTCCCGTTATATTCTTCCCAGATGTGTTTTTATGGGGGTTTTTGAGGCAGGTCTCACTGTTGTCCAGGCTCTAGTGCAGTGGTACAGTCAGCTCACTGTAACCTCCAACTCCTGGGCTCAAGATCCCCTCGCCTCAGCCTTTCAAAGTGCTGGGATTATAGGATTATGGGCGTGAGCTCACTCCTGGCCAGACGTGTTTTTTTTTCTCTTAAAATAGCTATTTTGGTCTCATGATAGCGTGTACCTTCTGAGTAACTGGGTATTTCTTGACGTTTGTTTGATAGATATGATCGTTTGCTGGAGACCTGCTCTATTGCCCTTGTGGGCAAATACACGAAGTTCTCAGACTCCTATGCTTCTGTCATTAAGGCTCTGGAGCATTCTGCACTGGCCATCAACCACAAATTGGAAATCAAGGTAAGGAGGGTGGCACAGGTACAGCCGACAGATGAGCAGGAAGCAGTCTGTAGTCTCCTAGGTGCCGCCTCATATCTGCTTTCTGTTTTTGGAGCTCGGAATTACTTTTTAGGGATTAAAAAGATTTGTGGTTGCTTCCTGGCTTCGAGAAGACAGTAGAGCATTTTCAGGAATTAATGAAGGGGAGAGATGGCTAGAGGAGAGGGTGAGAGAGACTTGAGTTCTTGGCTCTGACTATCAGGTAACCAAATAAAATGCCCTGTGGAAATGGGGGCCGCTGGTGGACCACAGGCATGCTGCACAGTTGACAGCTGGAGGCTCTCAAAGACTTTGTTGGCATGTGGGCTGCCTTTCCTAACCTGTGCTCCTCACTTATTGCAGAGTGGGAATGACAGTATTGACCTCATAGAGCTGTGAGGTTTCTCTGGGATGCAGGGCGGGCACTGCATCAGTAAATGGTAGTTACTGTGTTCTGGTCTGTGCCATGGCGGGCAGCAGCTGAGCTGGTGGAATGGTGGGGCATGGCCCTACTTATCTATGGGTGGCAGTAGAGTGTCATGGTTAAGAGCATGGATTCTGTGGCTGGGCGCGTTGGCTCATGCCTGTAATCCCAGCACTTTGGGAGGCCGAGGTGGGCAGATCACGAGGTGAGGAGATTGAGAGTGTTCTGGCTAACACAGTGAAACCCCGTCTCTACTCAAAATATAAAACAGCCAGGCGTGGTGGCGTGTGCCTGTATTCCTAGCTACTCAGGGGACTGAGGCAGGAGAATTGCTTGAATCCGGGAGGTGGAGGTTGCAGTGAGCCGAGATTGCACCACTGCACTCCAGACTGGGTGACAGAGTGAGATTCCATCTCAAAAAAAAAAAAAAAAAAAAGCATGGATGCCTGAGCCAGGTGACCAGGACTAGATTCTAGCTCTGTCATCTACAAGCAGTGAGACCTAGACAACTTACTTAACCCTCTTTGTGCCTCAGTTTCCACGTCTTTAAAAAGGGATGGTGATGGGGCCTTCCTCCTAGGGTGGTTGTAAGAAGTTCATGAATACAAAGTGCTGAGATTTATGCCTGGCATATGGTAAGTGCTATGTCAGCTGTCTTTGAAAACCCTCCCTTCTGCCTGTCCTCTTTATTCCTTTTCTTCCCAGCCCATAAGCTGGAGCTTTTCAGGAGGAGATGAAGGTCAGAGGTAAAGTTGGGGCTCAGTGCTGAGGTTGTAAACCGGGCCCCATGTAGCTGTCCCCACATTAGGGTTTGCTTTCTACTTCCCAGGTGTTTCTCAGCGTGAGAATTTAGTTTGCTTTGTGCTGCTGGACAGGTTCCTGCAAAATGACCTGTTGTACATGTTTTAAGAATTTAAATCCCATTCTACAGGCCTGACTTCTTTCTTGCTAGTTCTTTCCATCATTCATTTATTTTATTCACTTGGAGTTAGTCTGTGGCTGCCATGTGTTTGTTAGGTGGCAGAGGATGAGAGATGGATGAAAAGGCAACAGTCTCTGCCTTTAAGGAATATTGAGTCTCTTAGGTAGGAAGGAGCACATAGGAGAGGCTGAACCTGCCGTGGCAGACACATGAGGAAGGCAGACTTCCTCATGGAGGGACACCAGGTCGGGTTGGGTAGGATGGAGAAGGCTTGGAAGGGGCATTCCTATTAGAATAGATAGAGCACGTTCAAGGGCTTGGAGATGTGGAGCCGTTGGAAACACTGTGGATGGAAATTGTGAATTGGAGGCTGTCTGGAGATAGGCTGGTGTGAGGGCCTGCCCACAGTTCCATGAACTGGGCCAAATCTGGGTCTTACCCTGAGGTTCAGGGAACTAACTGCAGGGTTTAGGTAGGAGAGTGTAAAAAAATAGTGAACACCCTAATTTAAAAAGTGGGCACAAGATTTGAACAGACACTTCCAAAAAAAGGTGTAGGTGATATACACGAAAAGGTGCTCAGCACCTCTAGTTGTCAGGGAAATCCATGCACATGAAGTCACGATGAGATCGTGACGCATACCCACTAGAGCGGCTGAGTGTTAGAGAGGCTGTGGAGCTCTTACCTTGCTGCTGGGAGTGTAAAATGGCACCACCACACTAGAAAACAGTCTGTAGTTTCTTATCAAGGTAGACATGTGATCCAATAAGTCCATTCCCAGATACTCACTTGAGAGACTTGAAAATATGTCCACAAAAAAAGATTTTTATTCAAATGGACAAATTATTCGTAATAGCTGAAATCTCAAAACAACCTAAATATAGCCTGCCAATGGATAAATTTGTAATGGTTTATTTATATAGTAGAAAACGACTCAGCAATGAAAAGGAACAAACCAGGCTGAACACAGTGGCTCAAGCCCATAATCCCAACACTTTGGGAGGCTCTGCTGTGGGAGGATCACCTAAGGCCTGTAGTTTGAGAGCAGCCTGGTCACCATAGCGAGACTTCCATCTCTGCAAAAATAAAAAATAAAAAAAAGTTAAAAAAGAAAAGGAACAAGCTACTGATAAACACAGCAACATGGATGTACTTCAAAAACACTAAGCAAAAGAAGCCAGATACAGAAGGTTATATACTATTTGGCTCCATTTATATGAGGTTCTGTAAGAGGCAAAATGAATCTGTGATGATAGAAATTAGATCTGAGGTTGTTTGGGGTAGGTGGTAGAGAGGAGACATTCTGGGAAGATGGTAACTTACATTTTGTTTTGTTTTTGTTTGAGATGGAGTCTCGCTCTGTCACCCAGGCTGGAGTGCAGTGGCATGATCCCCGTTCACTGCAACCTCCGCCTTCCGGGTTCAAGCAATTCTCCTGCCTCAGCCTCCTGGGTAGCTGGGACTACAGGTGTGCGCCACCACACCCAGCTATTTTTTTTATTTTTTATTTTTAGTAGAGATGGGGTTTCACCATGTTTGCCAGGCTAGTCTCAAACTCCTGACCTCAAGTGATCCACCCACCTCGGCCTTCCAAAGTGCTGGGATTATAGGTGTGAGCCACCACACCTGGCTCATTCTATGTCTTGGTTGCGGTGGTGGTCACACCTTCATGTGTATGTTTGACAAAACTCTTCAAAGTATGCACTTAAAATGCTTGTATTTTATTGTATGTGAATTATGCTTCAATATGGTAGAAAGAAAAAGAAAAAACCCACAAAAGCTGGGCAGAAGATAGGCTGAGGAGAGTGTCATTGAACAGAAAGCCCTCTAGAGTCTGCTGCAGAGGCCAGATCCTGAACAGAGTAGAGTGCAGAGAGAGAGAGATTTGGGAATTTAATGATTTTGAAGGAAACTGTTGTATTTTAAAATCTCATATTTAAAAAAATTTCAAGTTATTAAATGTATCAAGGTGATCACTTTAAAGCCAGAATTAAGGAAGACAGAACTTTGATAAAATGATAGTATTATTTAAAAATTAAGAAAGCACAGCTTCGAGTCACGAGCCTGCTTTTCTCCCCTGTCTGAACGCTGTCCAGTACATAGATTCTATGGACTTGGAGCCCATCACCTCGCAGGAAGACCCCGTGCGCTACCACGAAGCTTGGCAGAAGCTCTGTAGTGCTCAGTGAGTAGAGTTCACTGCCCTGGGTTTCCGGGGTTCTTTTCGTTTGTTTTAATGACAGAGTCCTCTGTTTTCATGTGCTAATAGTAGGTAATTGACTTGTTAAAATATTTTTTAATTATTGGAAAGACTACCTGCTGTCTGATTTAATCCTTTAAAAATGCAGTGTGTCAATATCATTGGATCTGAAAAGCTGTTTTGATTTTGATACTGTTTGCCATATGCATCTATTGATGAGGCTTATTTAACGATTTTTCATCCAGAACATTTGATGAGTACCCATCAGTAGAATCTCATAAATTGTTTTGGCAGCTGTTATTTATAATAGTAAAAACATTAGCAAGAGTTTCTGGTTCACCAGAACAGTTGAATATTACGGAGGTGTACACCTTCTTCTGAGTGTCTTGGTCAGTACGGCACACAAAGCTGATGAAGAAAGGCCCCCTTCTTAGGGGAGCATTTTAAGCCAAGAGGTAAAATAAATTGTTTATATTAATATATGTATTTAAAATTATGGGCTGGGTGCAGTGGCTTATGCCTGTAATCCCAAAACTTTGGGAGGCCGAGGCAGGAGGATTGCTCGAGCCCAAGAGTTTAAGACCAGCCCAGGCAACATAGGGAGACCCTGTTTCTACAACAAAAACAACAAAACCAGCTGGGTGTGTTGGCACATGCCTGTGGTCCCAGCTCCTTGGGATATTGAAGCTGCAGTGAGCTGTGATCACACCACTGCACTCCAGCCTGGGTAACAGTGTGAGACCCTGTCTCAAGAAAAAATAATTGTGGACAACTGAGTACCAAAGATAGTGCAGGGGCAGTATTGCAGTTATGTGTACTATCTTTTTCCCTTGCAATAAGCATGTTCTTATGTTACAAGAAAAGTCCATAGTTTTGTATGCAGTTTCTAAGTTCATAGTATTTACATACAATTCATTGTCCTAATAGCACAATGTATGGGGTTAATTCATGGCTTCAGTGTCTTGGTAATGGCCCCTTAGGTGGTTATTGCAAGCTGGGCTGGTAGAAAAGGGGAGTTGCCTTTGTGGTTTGTTCTTTTGTGCAGTGGAGTGCTGGTTCCAGGAGGATTTGGTGTTCGAGGAACCGAAGGAAAAATCCAAGCAATTGCCTGGGCTCGAAATCAGAAAAAGCCTTTTTTGGGTAAGGAGCTCTGCAGTGCAGTCTTCACTTAGAGTAGGAAAGACTGGGGAACGGTGCCACATGGGGGCCGATGAACAAAGTGGGGGGTTACTGAAACGTGCTGTCTTTGTGGATAGGAGCCCCAGCAGAAGCCTTCATGTTTCTCTTTGGAGACAAATTCAGTCTTTTAAAATGGAAAGCTTATTTATGCTTATGAGCTTACATGTAGATGTTGTGGAATTTTGAGAGAATGAATTGTGAATTCCTGTCCATTTAATGAACCCAGCTGTTTGCAGCACACGTGATGTTGAGTTTTACATCCGCTCACTTGGCACAACAGCTGACTGTAATTGGACAAAATGATTTTGGATGCCTCCTGGTGCTGTACATTTTAGTAATTTTCAACTTGAACAACTGTAAATAAAAACTTAGGGTAAGAAAACTTGAATTTTAAAGTACTGAGGCTAGGCACGGTGGTTCACACCTGTAAACCCAACCCTTGTGGAGGCTGAGGCAGGAGGATTGCTGGATCTCAGAAATTCGAGGCTGTAGTGAGCCAAGATTGCTCCACTGCACTCCAGACTGGGCAACAGCAAGACCCTGTCTGGGAAGAAAAAAGTACTGAATAGAATATCACTTACTTCTAAAATCAGATGACTTTGCAAATCTAGAATTTTTATCTACTTTACATGCAGTTTTTGAAATCTAATACAAGTAAAGTGTAACAGCAGAGGGTACTTGTTCATAGCAGGAAGTTATGAGTTTGCGATTATACTTCTCCGAATAAAGGACACAAAGGCCATTGCAGAGACTGCTGGGAAAAGTAGGAGCTGCCTTTTCAATGGAGCTTTGTTTGTTTTCCCCCCGACTGGAAGGTGTGTGCTTAGGAATGCAGTTGGCAGTAGTTGAATTCTCAAGAAACGTGCTGGGATGGCGAGGTAAGTGTGCATCAAGACACTCATTCAATTCCCACTTGTGTATTTCTGGAGGATATGAGGCCTGTTGCTGCCTGGGTGATGAGGAACTTTGGAGAAGGACAGGCCTGGGTTCCCAGCACCTCATGGTGTGCTGTAAGGGAGCTGCTTTGCCTCTTGAGGAACAGCATGGTTGCTCCACGCAGGAAGGAGGGAGCACAGCCAGACTCCCTACTTTGCCTTCTGCCCCTGTGTTCATATTCTTGAGATTCTGTCACTTTGATCACGGTGGCCGCCATCCTGAAGCTGGTGCCTGGTGAGAAGTCGTCGTCCTAAGTGAGGCTTGGGCAGTTATTATGAGAACTTGGGCTCTGGAGCTATTGAACCTGGGCTCAGATTCCAACCTTACCACTTATGGATGATTTTAAGCAAATTACTTAGCCTTTATGGGTCTCTGTTTTTTCTGTAAAATGGGAGTAATGATGGTACGCACATCACATGATTAAGGGAGATAATGTATGTAAATAGTCTCTAGCAGTGCCTGGAAAATAGGGAAATGCTCAGATAATATCAGCTCTTCGCCTAGATGTGTATTACTACGTGACAGACCTCCCTAAAACTCAGTGGCTCCCAACAGCAGTGACTTCTCAACTCAGTATTCTATGGTTTGGCTCAGTGCATGGGTTTTGGCTGCACGTGGTGTAGTATCTGAGATCGTACACTCCTGCCTTCCTTTCAGCTGTGAGCTCAGCCCAGCAGGGATGTCAGGATGCTCTCTCCACCTAGTGGCTCATCATTCATTAATCCAGCCCAAGCTTCCTCACACAGGGCGGGCAGCTGGCTTCCAAAATGACAGGCCTACTGTGCAGGCACTTACCAGGCCTGCTGATACCACGTTGGCCAAAACAAGTCATGTGGCCAAGCCCCGACTCAGGGGGCAGGGGAACACACATGAGTGTGAAGACTGAGCATGCTGCATTGGGGCCACCCATGGACTAGTCCATCACAGCCCATTTATTCTTTGTAACCCACCCGACAAATACTAGATTTTCAGAAAGACCTTGTAAATTCTGTGGAAAATAAACAAAGTAACCTGAAGGAATGTAAAAGCAGTTTGACTTTATAAAGTACAAGTGACTCTGGTGGCCAGCATATGGTTTAGGGCTGGGTTTCATTCACCCTTTCCCTGAGAGGCTGCTTCACAGTGACCTGGGGGTGTGGCCCAGTTTGGTAGATGGCATGCCCTTGAGTGCTGGCTTCTGAGTCCTAGGAGGCACTGTCTTACCACCCGCCACCCCAGAGCTGCCTTTCTGGGCTCCCTGGATCCTTCACAGCCGAAGACCTCTGCCTCTCACTTAGGTTCCCAAATGGGTAAGTGCCTTGGTGATGAGCTTACACTTCAGTTGAGACTGGACCCTGGCCAGGAGAACAGTGCCCAGCATTCACATAGTAAAAGGAACTTGGTCCTTTGCCTTTTGGTCTTTAGTGGTTTTGCTTTGGTTAGATGGTAAGTTCAATGAAGAACAGAAAGGTTGAGTTGAAATCAGGTCATTTCTGACTGAGCTATTGAGTGAAACAGTTGAGTTGGGCATTGTATTAGCTGCTAAAGATGAAAGAAGTATTAGAAGAAATAGTACTTGTTCATCTTGGAGAGACAGAGTCTGAAACATTAAGACAATATAAAAACTTGGCCAGGCATAGTGGCTCAGGCCTGTAATCCCAGCACTTTGGGAGGCTGAGATGAGTTGATCACTTGAGGCCAGGAGTTCGAGACCAGCCTGGCCAACATGGAGAAACCCCATCTCTACTAAAAATACACAAATAAACCAGGTGTGGTGGTGTGCGCCTGTAGTCCCAGCTACTTGGGAGGCCAAGACATGAGAATCACTTGAATTCGGGAGGTGTAGGTTGCAGTGAGCCAAGATTGTGCCACTGTACTCCATCCTGGGTGACATAACGAGACTCTGTCTTAAAACACAAGCAAACAATAATAAGAACTGTCACAGGCTGGGTGCGGTGGCTCATGCCTGTAATCCCAGCACTTTGGGAGGCCAAGGCAGGCAGATCACCTGAGGTTGGGAGTTCGAGACCAGCCTGACCAACACGGAGAAACCCCGTCTCTATTAAAAATACAAAATTAACTGAGCATGGTGGCGCATGCCTGTAATCCCAGCTACTCGGGACGCCGAGACAAGAGAATTGCTTGAACCCGGGAGGCAGAGGTTTCAGTAAGCTGAGATCACACCATTGCACTCCAGCCTGGGCAACAAGTGTGAAATTCTGTCTCAAAAAAAAAAAAAAAAAAAAACTGACATAAAGATGCAGTATCTAATTAAAAATTACTAGGTTATGCCATTAGTTTTAATTTCCCCATTTTGTACTGATTGACTTTCCAGAAAGAGTTATACTTAATGGAAAAAAAATCAACTGTGTGTGGGCTGAGCATTTTATGTATTAAAAATGCTATTTATTGCCGGTCTGGTGGCTTGCACCTGTAATCCCAGTATTTTGGGAGGCCAACACAGGAGGATTGCTTCAGCCCAGCTGTTTGAGACTAGCCTGGGCAATATAGCCTTTGTCTCTCTAAAACACGAAAAAACATTAGCTGGATGTGGTAGTGTGCCCCTGTAGTTTGACCTTCTTGGGAGGCTGAGGCCGGCGGATTGCATGAACCTGGGAGTTCAAGGCTGCAGTGAGCTCTGATGGCACCACTGCCCTCCAGCCTGGACAACAGTGAGATCTCGTACGGGGATGAGGTCAGGGGGATGCTATCTTCAGTATTTATTATAATCAATGATCTTAAACTGAGGAGGGAAGTTGTGTTTAGAGCTTAGCAATGAAACTATTAATCACTTTTGTTTGTAACTGTTTTCATAAGTATTTTGGTATTTCAGATGCCAATTCTACAGAGTTTGACCCTACGACCAGTCATCCCGTGGTGAGTCAAGTGTTTGAACCTCCACAGGGCTTAGAAGGGTGTGGAGGGGGCGTTTATGAACATGATTGATGATTAGAGACAGGATGTGAGACCACTTGAGTCCATCCCAAAGAACCCTGAGATAGGAAAAAGTTTTCGTTTTCATTACGTAATTCCCCCCTAATCTTTCCAATTGACCACAGCAAGTTTTTAAGACAGATACCAGCCCAGGAAACTGGAGGGGATTCCTGATTAAAATTATTCTCCATCCCTCCTCCCCTCAACTCCTAGAACACGGTGTAGATACTAATATGAGAGCCTGCATGTGTGCTTACTGTGTGCTAACTGCTGCTCTCACTGCTTTCATCTGTCTATTACATATTAATTCATGGGATCCCCAGCCACAGTCCTGGGAGAACTGCTGAAATGGAGCACTGGTTGGCTTAACCGTATCCAAAGCTCTTCCGGGCTGGCGTACCTTGCGTTGGATTTCACGCCGAAGGCCTATGGCATTCTCAGCCCGCTGTACTGTTACGCACATGGAGGAGGGATGATGCCTTTATTCACCTTTGAATTCTCAGACCAGGGTGACAGGGATGTAAAGGAAAGGGCACTTATTTACGTTTTTCAGCATTCAGCAAATGTGGATGCGTACTATGTGCTGGGACTGCCCTTGTCACCGAGGACACTGTGCTAAATGGACACTGTGCTAAATGAGATGGACAAGGTTCTTGATCTCACGGCACTTAGATAGCATCACTGTGTGTTTGTTGACCTGAAATTGAACTTTGCAGATACTAAGGCCTCAGGAGTGGACCAGCAGATATTTTGCAGCATGGGGCTTTGGGGTCGGGAAGAGCAGGGCACAGAGAGCCTGGAGGTCAGAAGGTGCCTGGGAACGCTGGGCTGAGAGGTGGACTGGGCCATCAGTGTATGGCCCACCCGGTCCTCAGATGCTTGCTAAGCTGCAGGGTGCTAACTCTGCATCACTTGCCTTTGAGCAGTCATCGGGCTAGCTGGGATGATGACAGACATGTTATGACACATCCAGTCTGTGTCTGTGCTACTGTATCAGTCTTTCTGAGGATGTGATGTTTACCGTCCACAGTGCTGGGGCGGGACTAGCCCGAGGAGGGGCTGCTGTGGTCCTGTCTGCAGATCAGGAGGACAGGCTGAAGGACAGAGCCTCCACCCAACCGAGGTTACAAATGCCAACTGGGAGGCATTTTCTCCTGTGACAAAACGTCTCATAAGGAAAGCCTGGAGAATTAGAGCCTACTCACAAGCCTTTGCCACCCACTCAGCCAGGGAGGTTTCTCTCTAGCGGAAGCAGAGTTCTGTAGTTGGTGTCTGTTTTCTGAACATCTCCAGGTCGTAGACATGCCAGAACACAACCCAGGGCAGATGGGCGGAACCATGAGGCTGGGCAAGAGGAGAACCCTGTTCCAGACCAAGAACTCAGTCATGAGTAAGAGCTGCCTCGCGCTGGCCCAGCCTTTGGCTCTGCGCGCCCAGGACTTGTCTTAGGGTGGTGCCGTGGCTTCGAGGAGCAGGCTGGCTTTTTTTTGTTTCGTTCTTGCTTTTGAAGTTCTTTCTATCCTCTCTTATTCATACCCTTTTAGGATGCACTGTAATAGCCATAGAAGCAGTGTGGGTCTTAGAAACGCCACTGGCAGTGCAGTCAGACTCCTAGGCATGGGCGCCTCAACACAGTGAGGCAGTGAGGTTACATTCATCCTTAATTGGTTACTTTCCTGTTAAGACCAGCCATATAAATTGCTGATGTTTGGCAATTTTTGTCACACAAAAATGGCAATTTCATATGATTCAGCCTAAGTAGATTCTGTTCTAATAATGCCGTTTCATGCATCCTGATTTGCTTTCCAAGGCAGTTTTCTAGCAGCAGAGTGCCGATGCTTTGCACTCACGTGCTTGAAGGTGGTGGTGAGAGTCTTGTTTCTGTTACGGCTTTCTTTAGTGTTGTCAGAAAGAGTCAGAAGCCCAAGAATTAGTGTAAACTGTGCTGTTAAGAGCAGGTGACCTTAGCAGATTCATAGAAATAGCCCTCAAAAGACTTGGCTGTGTAGATGCTGAAAAGTAAAGTGGGAAGGAGGATGTCTTTGTGAATGCATCATCCTGTGAGATAAAGTTCTCTACATGCAGCCCGTTTGTTTTGCCAGGGAAACTCTATGGAGACGCAGACTACCTGGAAGAGAGGCACCGGCACCGATTTGAGGTGAGGATTCCAGCTTGCTCCTGGTACTCTGGAAAGACCGTGAGCTGAGAGACCAGCAGAATTATTGTTCATGCCTCAACAGGTGAATCCAGTCTGGAAAAAGTGTTTGGAAGAACAAGGCTTGAAGTTTGTTGGCCAAGATGTCGAAGGAGAGAGAATGGAAATTGTGGAGTTAGAAGGTGATTATTCGGGCAGTTTTATTTAATGGAAAACTTAGTAATCTTGGCATATGGGAAAATACAAAAATGTTATCTTGTTGCTCCTGACCTAACAGAATTAGGAAGCAGCACTGTCTCATGAGGGAAGGGGTCTTGATAAACATGGGGTCTGGATCCTGGAAAGTTCTTTCTGGTACATGGCCTTACTCAGGGAACCATTTAACTTCTGGCTGCAGTTTCTCCTTCTCCAAAATGCTTGGAGTTGGTACTAAAGCTGCTTTAGCCCTCTCCTGAACCGCAAGACCTCAGTCTACAGAAGTCCCGGGAGCCAGGGTCTGGGATGGGACTCTGGACAGGAGGCCTTCAGCCAGGAGGGGACAGCACAAGCAGTGCTGGAGAAAGGGTGTCAGATCACTCATGCTTTGAGGTTACCTTTACCTAGATTGAAATGAGAAAGTCATTTTCAGATTATTTTAGGGCCTATGGAAACAGGAAACATTTAAGCAGATTTTGTTCTTTTGCACTTTGTGCATAACCTTCACAATGAAGCTGTTTCTTTTGAGTCTGTTTCAGATCATCCCTTTTTTGTTGGTGTTCAGTACCACCCTGAGTTCCTGTCCAGACCTATCAAGCCCTCCCCACCATACTTTGGCCTCCTCCTGGCCTCTGTGGGGCGGCTCTCGCATTACCTCCAGAAAGGCTGCAGGCTCTCACCCAGGTAGGTGCACTCTTTGCTTCAGTAATCCATTCGTCTTCTCTAGTCCTTTAGGTGGTCGCTGATTCATTACAGCAAAATGTCACAGTCAGTCATAAAAAAAAAAGCCACAGGCGCCTGGGGTGAAAGTTTCCTCTCCTTTTCCGGAGCTTTCTCACGGTGCTTCCCTGGCGTGTTGGCCAGGTCCCCTCTCTGCAGCATCTGAGCTCTGGTGGTACTGACCAGATCACACTTGGCGTAGGACCCTCTGGTCCATGTTAAGGGGAACTAGTTTTTCCCGGGAAGTAAGCCACAACCCGGGGAGGTTTATGTCCCATTGCCACCTTTATCCAGAACCAGTACTCAGAGTTGGTGGTAGGGTGTGTGACTGAATGTATATCTTTTGTAGCTAGAAGAAGGAAATCCTTCTGTAGTTTCATACTAAATATGTAGCAAACAGTCTTTCTAATTCCTGCCATGTGCAGACAAGTGTCCCTGTAGGAACTGTGGCTGTAAAAACAGGGACGTAAAGTGAGTTTTTGGTGGGAGATGATGCATCTGAATTCTACAGGGACACCTACAGTGACAGAAGTGGAAGCAGCTCCCCTGACTCTGAAATCACCGAACTGAAGTTTCCATCAATAAATCATGACTGATCTTGTAGTGTAAGTGCTATTTTAAAGTTTTAGTTTTTTTAAAAAAATGGTGATGGCACATTGTGATTGCAAGAATATCGTGGAAGTTGAGGGCTGAAAATTTTTATCTGTCAGGAATGATAGTGGTGAGGTCTTGAATATAATCCATAGGTTGAGAGAGAAAAGAAAGAAAGGAGTGAGGTCAGTGCGGGTATCAAATGGGCAGTCCTTCCTTCACATTGCCGTGCACCTCCCAGTCCTGCCCTGGGGATGACAGCTTGGGGAGCACGGTCACTGGGCAGTTGTCTCAATACTGATTACTACATTCTGGTGCCAGTCTGACCAGTTCTGGGGCCGGGGGTGGGGAGGGTCTGAATTCTTAGGCCCTATTGTTTGACGTAGCTAAAAATTTGGAGATCTTGAAGGAAGAGACAGATATGACAGTGTGGCACTTGTCATTTCTGCAGAGCCTCAGGTTTTCATCAGGAAGTACTTTAAAACTGACACTGCTTAGAGAACAGTTTTTTGTTGATTGCTGCTGCTTCTGGAATTCCTTCAAAGTTGGAACAATTGCCAAACAGACGTCAAATGTTTGCCTATTAAGTGACAAGACTTGTAGGTTCATGAAGTGCAGTAACTGTGGGCACTGCCACGAAACGTAAATGTCCTCTAGGATAACTGTGTGGACCGTGTTGGCAGAAGTACGCGTTCTGCTGGTGAGGTATCAAATGAGGAAGTGTCAGTTGGGAATCTGGGGTCTGGAAGGAGAACCAGGGGTATGGGTGTGGCCCCACCGCTCCTGCCCTAAGGCCTGGGCAGGGGGACCTCCCTGAATCCTGCACACAGTGTGTTCATCACCAGTGGGTCTCTGGTGCTGGGTCCATGCCGGTCTGATCTGCTGATCACAGCTGTTTCCCTCCTGCCTTGGTTGGTTGACCCCTGTCCTGGGATAGCCTAAATAGGTGGTGGGTAGCATGAGAAGTTAGTGACAGGAGGAGAGCCTGTGTGCTAGGTAAGCATTGAACACAGATGGACTCATGAACCCTCTGACCAGGGGGTTTGCTATAGGCTGTTTCACAGTCTAAGGAGCTGGTATAACAAGAATTGTTACCAGTAAAGGAGGCAGATATTTGGTCCGTTACATGGAATTCTGACTGCCTCGCAAGTAGAGAATTGCCCAGTAGTGACACTCTGATGAGGTGCTGTGGAGAAAGAATGCTTGCATTGGGTGGTTGTAGAAGTCGATGTGTGAGGTCTTGAAAATGTGATTCTGTAGGAATTATAAATGTAGTGTCTAATTATTCCTATTAGGCGCCTTCTACTGCTCTGCCATGAAAAACAGGCTTCGTTTCCCATGGCAGCTGACTAGAAATTCTAACTTTTCTACTTTAATGTACATCATATAATTCCCACTTTTTTTTTTTTTTTTTCTTTTAAACAGGATGATTCTTCAGGAGACCCTTCAGACTTGGGTAGAGTTTACAGCTCTGACTTTACACTCGGCTTTGGACACTTTCTTTAAATTATGTTTTTATTAAGATTATTTTATTATGCGGAAAGGTATTTGGGAAACTTGTCACTTGCATGTCCCATCATGTGTACTGGCTCCTCCGTGGTGTCTGCCTGTTGCGTGACACTCTCCTTGCAGTTCTTGAGTTGCGGCAGACATCGGGATGGGAACTGATGGTGGGTGGGGCTGCAGAGTGCCCCATCGGTCACCTGGTTTCTCAACTACCTCGCGTCATTGCAGATGCTAGCGCGTTGCCTGTCGCTTTCCCCTGGATGCCTAGACCGTTATAAAGTGTGCCACATGGACTTACTGAGCATGGAGAGAGGATTTTAGCTAGGATTTGAACACTTGGTGCTGGGAACCTCAGGGTGTTGCCTGCCACTAAGCCATGAAACCAGAGACAAAATCTCTATACTGCCCTGAGTTGGGGGGATTCTCAGTGCCAACTGTGGCTGGTCCTCGTCATCCAAAGGGACGGTCAGTTTGGTGTCACATGAAACACCAAGATGTCTGTCTCTGAAGCGTGATTTTAAAATCCCCATGCCTGTGGCTGCGCTTCCTGTTGCTAGGGCTGGGAAACACTCCTTGCATCAAGGGGTCACTTACAGAACAGAGTCTTTTGGGGAAACTTCCTCTAAAACCCTCTCATATATAGACAGCTTTGACTCGAGGGTACGTTTTTCTTCCAGGATGGTGTTACTGCAGTTGAAAGGGCAATATGAAGTTATTTTCTTAATGTGACCTAACGATAGGCACAGCTATGTGCTCCTATATTCTGGCCAGACTCAATGTGTACTCTAACTTAAGAAATAAATAAATAATGCAGAACAAGAGACATGCTTTGCTTCTCATTCTGTTTATGTCATTGGCCAGATGGGAAGCGTCTGAGCACGGAGCTGGTGTGCCTGTGTGCGGTCACCTGAATTGTCAGTGCCGGGTGCTCCTGCAGGTGAGCAGCCTTGAGTCAGCAGACGACCTGAGAATTTGTTTAAAAACTAAGAAATGAGGCTTTCTTTTTAATAGGAACCAGAATTTTTCATAAAGCTTCAAATACGGGTTCTCAGCATGTAGAGCGAGATGAAAAGGTGCATGGGTGCTGTTTATGCTGCTTCATGACTGAGAAAGGGGAGGGATAAGCATGGTTTAGGAAGGTGGTCGTCTCCTCTGCCAGGCACTGGATGTGGGTACCCCATATACACAGCCAGTGAGCCGCGGGCCAGACTATCTTCACCAGCAGAACTGCTTGTTATGGTACTTTGAATGAGGCTGATCGAGCATAATTCTAACCTCTTCTTCCACCTGGTGGTACCAGGAGATACTCTTCATTTTAAATTTTATTTATTTTTTGAGTTAGGGTCTCTGTTGCCCAGGCTGGAGTGCAGTGGCACAAGCACAGCTTGCTGCAGACCTCCTGGGCTCTTAAGATCCTCCCGCCTCAGCCTCCCAAGTAGCTGGGACTACAGGTTCACGTCACCATGCCCAGCTAATTAAATTTTTTATATATAGAGAGAGACAGGGTCTCGCTGTGTTGGCCAGGCTGGTCTTGAACTCCTGGCCTCAGGGCGATCCTCCCACAGTGCAGGGATTACAGGCATGAGCCACTGCACCTGGTCAGTAGTCCTTTTTTTTTTTTTTTTTTTTTTTTTGAGATGGAGTCTCGCACTGTTGCCTGGGCTGGAGTTCAGTGGCGTGATCTCGGCTCACTGCAAGCTCCACCTCCCAGGTTCAAGTGATTCTACTTGCCTCAGCCTCCCAAGTAACTGGGATTACAGTTGCCTGCCACTATGCCCGTCTAATTTTTTTGTATTTTTAGTAGAGATGGGGTTTCACTATGTTGGCCAGGCTGGTCTCGAACTCCTGTTGTGATCTGCTCGTCTCGGCCTTCCAAAGTGCTGGGATTACAGGTGTGAGCCACCGCATCTGGCCCTTTTTTTTTAAAAAACATTCCCCAAACTGAGGGTCTAACATGCCGATTGGTGACGTCGTGGCTCCCCACAATGGTTGGGTGTGTGGGTGGCGTGAAAAAGCCTCCCAGTAATTATGTTCCTGCCCCTACGTTTAAGATCACTTTGATCAGTTGTCAAGTGCTGGCCACAGATGTAAGGTTTCTGAGAAAAGAGATCCCAAATGACTCTCCAGGGCTTGCAAAGCCCAAGCAGCCCTGCCAGCCTGCCTGTGGCAGACAGGATAGGGCTGAAGCTGGATTTACAAGAGGGCAACCTGTATGCCCAGTGTTTACTGACCCGTCCCCAGAGGCTTCTCCCTGGTGGGGAGGAAAGCTGGTCACATTCCTCATTCCTTTCTTAATGTGACCTAACAATAGGCACAGCTATGCGTAACTTCCCTTCAGTAACTTCCTTCAGTCCAGGGGGTCTGGGCAGGTTCTTAGCAGTCCGGAGCAGCTGGGCTGAAGCCTGACTTCACCCTTCCTTTGTAGAAATCTGCTGTTTTTCCCCCCAAAAACATTTCCAAGGATTGTGGTGCCTGGACTAGTGTTTAGCAATGGTACCGGGACTGTGGAAGGTGCTCAGAAACGCCAGTCCTCCACCTTCTTGAGTAACACATTTGTATAGTTTTCAAGCAGCCTTGGTGACCTTGGGGCAGCTTGGGGGGTGAGCAGCAGGAGTCTGGGAACCTGCCACAGTATAGGTGTCCGTGATCACACTGGTCCCTAGAACCAGCATGAATGGCAGCCGAGGCAGGGGTTGTGTGCTCTTTGCTAAGTGGGAAAACCAGGTCTCAGAGCAGTTGTGATGGCCCAGGAGATGTCACCTGGCTGGTGAGCGGAGGGGCTGGGGGTTCCAAAGTTCTCATCCGTATCTGCTCTGTGGATATGGCCAGGGGTCTCAAGTTTTAGGAGATAACTGACGTGTGTTCTATGGAACACCGGTCCTGTGAAATGCCCTGTTCAACACGGTTTGGTGATTTTCTGGTGGCTCAGACCTCAAATTTAGGAGTATCCTTAATTGTCTCACCAGCAGGTATTTACTGGTTATCTACCACATGCCAGCCATACCCAAACCCCTGTCCCCCAGAGCAGGTATTTAGTGGGGGAAACACCAAATACAAGCTACAGAGTGTGGCAGTTCATAGATGGAGACCAAGGGTGGAAGTGAGCAGGGGAGTGGCAGTGCTGGGAGGTGGTGTCTTTAAAATAGGATGGGTGGGAAATTAAGCATGGACTTGAAGGTGGAGTCAAAGGAAACAGGCTAGCGCAGAGGCCCGAGGCAGGAGTGCAAATGAAACAAGTTGGTGGGCGTGGCTGAAGTGGCTTGCACAAGGGGCGGAAGACATTGAGGTGGGGTGGGCTAGGTCGTGGAGAACCATGCAGGCCATCGTTTGGGCTTTGCTCTTGAAGTGGAGATTTTGGAGGGCTGTGGGCATAGGCGCAGCATGAGTGTTATCAAACTGGCTTTACAGCCTCTGGCTTGGCTGGTGGAGACAGCAGGAGAAACCAGAGGCAGGAAGCCGCAGGAGTCGTCTGGTTTTGTTTGTTTTAAGCTAATGGTCTTACTGGACCAGAGGGGTCTTGGAAAGGAACTGAAACCCTTAGTGTGAGGTGCTGCTCTGTGCCACAGCTGGCATAGACACAGGGCACTGGCCTGATGGTGACAAAATGCCCCTGCCCCCGGCCATTGTCACTGTCTTATAGCACAGAGGCATAGCACTTTGCCCCACGGTCCCTGGTCTTTAAGACACAGCTGGACTGGAGTGTGAGGCTGGGCTCCCTGCCTTTCTGGTCTGTTCTCTGCCTCCTGGACAGAGGTGGGCTGGGCCTGGGACTCATGACCCTGCAGCATCTGACCGGCTGACCCAGTGTCCTAGAAAGAACCATTCTTGTCCCAGGTGCATGTAATTTATTAACGGAGCTTTGACAATCACAAGTTCCAGCAAGTCAGGGGTGGGGGCTGCAGGGTGGCCTCTTGCCCTGTAACCACAGTCACCAAATATGCCTCGCCATCTGTGAGGGGCTTTCCTGGAACGACAGATTCCCTTCTGGCACTGTCCAGCCAGCTGGAGTCACAGGCCTCAGCCTGGGCCAAATGAGCGTTTTAGGGAGAGGGACAATCCACGTTCTTTCTAAAAGAAAGGTCGTTTGGGGACAGGCCTGAGAGCAATTTCTTGGCTACACAGACTGGGGGCTGTCAGGGTTGAAGCCACATGGGCTCCTGTGTCATGTTGAAGGAGCCCCTGTCCGCCTCTCAGCAGCCTGCATGGGCTTTACTGGGTCGGCCTTAGGCTCAAACAGGAAATTCCTGGGTCTCAGGTGGAGAGCGCCGCGCCATCTTGCCTGTTCTCCAGGGCCCTCACAGGACACAGCAGGTGCAGGACATAGGCCCGTGCTGCTGCAGCTGCTGCTGGAGCTGCTCCTTCTCCATCGTCAGCACCTTCACCCTCTCTTCCAGCTTGCCCAGCTCCACCAGCCACCTCTGAGGGGACATGGGAAAAGCATGTGGCCAAGCCCACCTGGTCTTGGGCCTGTCCATCCTCCCCTCCACCTGAGGCTGAACTGAGGGAGGAAGGGAAAGCCCGGGAGCCTGGGAGCTTTCTCAGCTAGGGGGAAAGTCAGGCCCCTTGGCCTGCTGCCACCTTCAACCAGGAAGGTTGAAAGCTGCCGGCTGCCAACCCTGGAAGGGAGCCTCCTGCATGCTGGGCAGGCCATGTCCCTCCTCACTGTTGGCCCTCTTGTCCTCCATTCTCCGTTTCCCTCTTGAAAAAGCTCTTCCTTGGGACTGTGTCCTGCCCCCTCCACCCCTTTAGGGCCTCCCCTAAAATGCAGTGTATAGTTATTGGGGTTTTCTGGTGATGGCTCAACATTCTAATCTCCCTGCTGTCTCAGCCACTCACGATCGAGTGCGTTAACTGCCCAAGTAGAGGGTGAGGGGTTTCAGGCACCTCTGAAAAGGGGATACTGCATAGATTTTTTTTTTTTTTTGAGGTGTCTTGCTCTGTCGCTCACGCTGGAGTGCAGTGGTGCAATCTCGGCTCACTGCAATCTCTGCCCCCGGGATTCGATCGATTCTCCAGACTCAGCTTCCCGAGTATTTGGGACTACAGTTGCCTGCCACCATGCCCGGCTAAGTTTTACATTTTTAGTACAGATGAGGTTTCATCATATTGGCCAGGCTGGTCTCGAACTCCTGACCTTGTGATCTGTTCACCCCGTCCTCCCAAAGTGCTGGGATTACAGGCGTGAGCCACTGAGCCCAGCCACTGCATAGATTTTTAAAAAGAGAGGGCCTGGGCCTCTTCCCACCAGCTGCCTACCGAGTGGAATACGGAATGTGGTGTGATTTTAATCCAACCCCTTGGGTTAAACGGGGTGATGCAGGGCCCAGGGAACCATGGTGGCTTGCCCTGGGCTGCTCTGTGTGACTGAAGGGGCCTGGGGTCAGCTTCGCCCCACCCCACCCACTGGCCTCAGCTTCCGTACCTGCCTGCACCACTCCTGGATGGCGCTGGCGGACAACGGGCCCTGGATGCTCCCGTCGCGCCGCAGAAACACCTCCCCCTGGTCTGTCTGGTAGAGTTGTGGCTGGCTCTGGGCCTTGGGGGTGTGCACGGTCAGGCGGATCACCTTGGAAGGGGCAACAGCAGCTCTGGAGGCGCCACCCTTCACAGTCGGCAGCCGCCATCCTGCCAGGCCGCTCAGCATTGCTCACTGCTTCCTTAGGGCAGACCGGCAGGGCTGGCACAAGGGCCATTACCAGCCTCTTCTCCTGTGGCCCCCAGTCCCGTCCCTGCCCCAGCACTGCCTGGCAGGAGCGCAGGCCATCGTCTTATTGAGTGATGACAGATGACAGGCCTGGAGGCCCTCCTGTCCTGCAGGCTCACCTTGAGGGGGACACTGGTCTCCGAGGTGCTGATCACAGGGACGAAGGTCAGAGTGTAGGCATCGGGAAAGACCTGAGGCTTGAAGCCCTGCAGGATGGAGTCCACCAGCAGGCGTGCACGGTCCTCGTCACGGTGGCTGCAGCGGATGCCCCGCACCAGGCCGCTGTCCTCCACTCCCACGAGCAGGCTGCCGCCCTCGCTGTTGAGGAAGGCGCACACATAGCGCCGCACGTGGTGCTTGAAGGCCAGGCTCAGGTACTCACCGCTGCCCCGCTTGAACTCCATGTTGCGGGTCTCGCTGCCCAGGAAGGCACCCTGGAAGAGCTGGTCCTTGCCCACGATCTCGTGGTGCACAATGGCACTGTCGGAGCACACGCCACTGGGCCGGCCCTGGCAGCTCTGCAGCTGCCAGGCCTGGGGCCTATCAGGCAGCGTGTGTGTAGGCCAGGCGGGCAGCGGGACGCCAGAGCCTGGGTTGGGGCCGGGGCTCAGGCCACTGTCTTCCTCCTCCTCCTCCTAGGGTGGGAGTCAAGAATGAGTGTATGAGTGTAAGGGTCAAGCCAGAAAATGGGAGCCCTGACCTTGAGAAGGACTGCAAGAACCCCCCATCCGGCCCCTGCTGCGGCCTGACTCTCATGGGCATCCTGATGCTGCTCACCAGGCTGAGAGGCCTGGTTCTGCCCACCCTCCTGCAGCCGAGGCAGGAAACCCTGCTGGATCGAGGGTTCCTGTCAGCGCTCCTTTCCCTGCCGAGCTGGGCCCTTCCCAGGTGAGCTGTGGGATGCCTGGTGGGGAAGAAGAGATTTCTGCTTCCCAGGGCTGGGTGCTGGGACACGTGTGGGCCCATTTTTTCTTACTTGGGTTGCAGACAGGTCCCTGAGGCCCAGAGCCAGATCATTCCAGCAGGTATCTCAGCACCCTGTGACAGAGCTGCAGGACCCTGAATGGAGAGGGACTCCCAGGTACCCACCCACTTCCTGATTTCAAACCTTTGCCCACTACTTTCTGGGCTATTGACAAGTCCACCCTAATCTCCACTTCCTTCTGCGCCTCCGGAATCACCTTTCGTGGTTTGGGCTCTGCTCGAGGGCTCGGTGTGAGCCTCCTTGGGGCCACTTCCTAGTCTGGGCCTCCCCAGCCAGCCCCTCTCTGACCTCCCTGCTTCCAGGCTCACCCTTTCCTGTCAACCCTCCTTAGTGACACTAACTTCAAGGCAGATTGTTACTCCTCACAATCCTTTCATGAGCATGGGCTGGGGTGAGGAGACCAGGGCACCTCCCTACCAGCCCTGCAGCTCCCCAGAGAAGTTGAATTGATCAGTCTTAGAAACAGGATAAACGTCATACAAATGTGAAATTGAGTTGAAATGTAAGCCACAGAGCCTTTTAGTTCTGCAACAGTTTAAACACCATCATTTTCACACCAAAAAGAAACCAAAATCACCTGTCTCGTGGAGTGACCTACCCTAACGTCCCATGTCCCACCCAGTAAAGCCAGCGGTTCAGCCTTGCCTTGGATAGTCTTGGTGACCTGGCCCCTACCCTACCTTCTGGCCCAACTTCCTTCCTTAGCACCCCCTGCAGCCTTTAGTGGGAGCTCCAGGGCCACCAAATGGTTTGCCCTTCTGCAGACACCACAGTCCCTCTAAGCCCCCAGGTTCCTCTGCATATTCTGTGTCCCTGGCCTGGAATGTCCTCCCCCACAAGTTCCTGTCCAACGCCCTAATTCCCAGCCTGGATTTCACTTGCCCTGTGAATCTGTCCCCAGAGAGCAGGGCAAACCTTCCTGTGTCCTCTCACAGCTCTGAGCGCAGCCACCTTGCAGCTCTGTGGGTGGCTGTCCGGCTCTGGCCACAGATGCAGGGCTCCTTGGGGCCTGGCTGGGCCTCTCATCCCTGCCTTAACTCCTGGCACCGAGGGGGTGTTCATGATTGTTAATTGAACAAATGACTTGGGCCAAGGGGAAAATTAGGGCCCCTGTGTCTTCTAGGGTCTCCCAGGCCCAGAGGCTGGAATGTAAAAGGACCCAAGGAGGAGGCCCCCTCGTGGCCTTTCTTCACACAAGCATCAGGCTTGAGGCAAACTCAGTGTCTTTTCCAGAGAAAGCTGGCAGTACCAGTGACAAGCCATGGTCATTTGAGTAGCAGCCCCCAAGTTTGCAGATTTGTCCCTGCTTCCCCAGAGACACCCCTCCGTCCCCACTCTGCAGGCCACTCCCACCCAGTCTCTCTCCCTTGGGGTGAGGCTTTGGAGCTTGCTTGGGAGAAGTCCCACTTACCTCTCTGTGGCTGAAGGGCCCTTGGGCCTCACTCAATAGCAGCTCCTTCCCACGGGCTGCCAGCTCCTTGAGGATTAGGTGCTCCTCCAGGGCCGTCTGCAGGCGCCAGGGGAGGGAGGCGAGGGTGTCCCTGCGGACAGTCACCTGCACCAGCGCATAGGCCTTCCGCGGCCGCCTCACCACCTCGATGTGCTCCCGCGCCACCGGCATCTCCAGCCGCTCCAGGGTGTCTCGCAGCAGGCAGGCGAGCACCGGCACTGAGAACTGGGGGTTCAGATGGCCCACATAGAGAGTGTGCGCCGAGGGAGCCTCCTCGAGGTCAGAGTACTCGGTCAGGGACTGCTCTGTGGGGAGCTCTGGCAGGGACTCCTCACCCCAGGACTCCGTGAAGGGCTCTGACACCTGTGTTTGCACCGATCTCTTCATGGGGGTCATGGGAAGGCTCTCCCTGGGAAGGGGTTCCAGGATTCCTCACTGCTGGCTGCTTCTCCCAGGGTCTGTGTTTTCAGTGTGGCTTAAGGGCTCCCAGAGGACTCAGGGAGTGTCCCGGCTCCTGGGAGGCACAAAGATTGGCAGAGGCTGGGCAGGGCCAGAGAGAGGGAGGGCAGAGGGCAAGCAGGAAAGGGCCTGCCACCCACCTGAGGCCTAGGATGGGAAAGCGGAGTCAGATGGACTGAGCAAGACACAGGGCCTGTGGGAAGACAGGGGATCTGCCCAAAGAGTGGCAGAAGGGACCGGCACTCAGGTCTCTGAGAGCTCCACGATTTCAGTGGCCCCAGGGGTCCTGTCTTCCTTCCCCAACCCACTGGCTAGGGGCCTCCTAGGTACCCTCAGGGTTTCCTGCCTACCGGAAGGTCACTCCTGCCTCCAGGCAACAGAGAAACCCTTTAAAAAGGGCCTCCTGGAGAAGAGGCCTTAACCCAGGACTCTAAGGACTGGCTGGTGGCCCCACTGCAGCTTCTCTGCCTGCTCCAAAACCCAATGTGAGACCATCGGGGGCTCTGAAACTAGGCAGCGCTGGGGCAGAGGCTTTTAGAGCAGACGATCTCATGCTTTTTGGCACACTGATGAAAGCTATGGCCTCTCAGAAAAATGGCCTTTACATATAAACACTTAACTTAAGGGGGCTCCTAGACCGTAAGAACTCCTAGTCTAGAATGAGTCCTCCATTTTTGGTCCAGAGAGCAGAGGTCAAGAGGAGCAGAACGAGGGTTAGAGTTGGGGCCCTGGCGCTCCCCACCCCAAGTCCAGGGAGCCTCTCTCCTGAGCTGTGCACATATGTGCACACACCAGCCCCTCTACTGCTCCCCACACACCCAGCCTGCATCTTCTCAGATGGAATCCTTGAGGCTGTCGGCCTGGCGGCATTCAGGTCAAACAGGAAGAGGAGGAGAGGAGAGGCCTATGACCTTCATGTCCTGGTGGCTCCTGTGGGAGCATGGGAGGTGCCTGCCCTGAGCTCCCATAGCCCCCCGACCCCGGCCGGTAGCTCTCAGGGCACTTGGAGGCCTGGCACAGGGACAGCCAGAACCAGGCTTATAGGAAGTGGGCGGGGCCTGCACAGCTACCTTTGTGATCTCATGAGGCTCAACAATGCCTTCTTGGCCAGACACAGGCAGGCCGGGTGTGGGAAATCCAACAGGAAAACTCAGCTCCCTGTGGGCCCCGCCACACACTGGAAGCAGACCCAGTGGCCCACCCACCATGCAGTTTGGCTGTGGGACTCCCTTCCCCTGACAGCTTCCAGAATTCGAGAGCTGAAGACACTTCCCCCGCTCTGTGATGTCTCTGCAGGCCCCAGTTCCCATGCAGGTCATCTGTTGCCACCTCTTTCAGCGCTGCTGCCTAAAGCCTCCACCTCCCTCTTCAGTCACCAGTCCCAGGCTCTACTGAGTGCCGACAGGGCCCTGCTGCTCCCAAGATGGAGCAGGAGGCACATGGTGGGCTCCAGGGTTCCCCTGAGGCCAGGCCCTTCTCTGTGCTGGAAGCAGGCTGCTGTCCAGAAGAGCCCTGAAAAACAGGTCAGGCACAGCTATCTCTTTGGAAAGATGAGGTTGTTACCTGCTGTTTGAGAAACCAAGACATGGGGGACACACCAGCCTTTATCAGCACAGGACTGACCAGTGCTCATCATTCTGCAGAAGGCCAGCAGCACTTGCCCACACTGCTTCTGGAAGCCCCGACTGGGGGCAGTAAGGACGGGGCCAGAGTTAGATGCTTCAACTAAGGAAGCTGTTTGACAGCATAGAGAAGTTGCCTTCCTTGCAAGCAGCCTTTCTGAAGATGTTACCAAATGTTTGTTTCCTAGGCAGTAGTTTGGGTAGGGCACTCAAGAAGAGAGGCTATGGTGTGCAGGGAAGAGAGGGGCACAGGCCTCAACTGGTGGCAGTGCGAGGCTCTGGGGGGAGTGCGTTCGGTGCCCTCTCCTTGCCTGCCCAGGCAGCAGCCAGGTTGGACTCGGCTCTGTGTCCACAGCTCTTAGGGTTAGAGAATGAAGGCTCCAAGCTCCCCCTGCCTCACCCCCTCTCCCTCAAGCCTTTCTTGCCTCTGTCATCCATGAGGTGCCCTCACAGCAACTGAGGCTATAGCTGTTTTGAGATGGCCAACTCAAGTCGTGTTGAACTGTGCAGACACAGCTGGCCAGGAGAAGCACCTTGACAGACGAAACACCCGAACAGGACCAGAGGCGTTCTCCCTACTTACCTAGAGGCCTTGCTATTGGGTGGCTGATCTGTATGACATTTCCCAAATTGACTTCAGTGCAGAAACTTTCCCCACTCTTCCTGGCAGTCTCTTGAAGCCACTGCATCACGTATTTCTCTGGTGCCTTTAACAGCCTTCTGTGAGCTGAATATCAGTTCTACTTCGTTTTGGAGATGGGGGTAAAAATTGTCTTACATGGTAAGCACTAAATACATTTATGAACCATCTTTTAAATACATAAATATAAGATAACGGTTATTTACGGTGTCTCTGGCTCTCTAGTATTGGGTCATAGTATTAGAAAGTATAGGTCCTCTGCAGGCAGCTCGGGGTGGTGGGTTCCGAGTTGGGGGATAAGCAACCCCGCTAACCCTCTTGCTGGACGTCTGTGACCTCACTGACAAACCTCATCTTGAACTGAAGGAAAAAACCCTAGAATTTAAGCCTCTTTATGAATGTGAGGTGGGGCCCAAAGATGAGGGGCAGAGAGCTGAGCTGCTGTGGATGGCCTCTTTTCATGTTATCTGGACAGTGTCCACTGGGTGGCCCACATGGCCACAATCCCTGAACCCACAGCAGGGATGCCATCCCCTCTTCACAGCTCCCACGTCACAGTCTGTGCTGTTTGCCCAGGAAGGTTAGTCAAGGGGCAGAGGGATAGGGAAGAGGAATAAGCCCAGGCAGGTGCAGGAGAGAACAATGATGATCAAGAAGAGTGAACTCTGGGGAGGGGAGTTACAGACACAGCTTTCCAGGTCCTGGGACCCACATCACTCCAGCCTCCCTTGGTCTCAAGCCCTCCCCTGGTGTGCTGCCTTCAGCCTGAGGATCTCCACCTGGCTTCTGACAGGGCCCAGCTCCAGCTGCTGCAGAGTATCTCTGACTTGAATGGCTCCATCCTAGTGTCTGTGCCCTGGGTACTGTGGGCTGCCAGCCTCTGTGGGCACCTGCAGTCGCTTTGGCACTGCACAGAGCCACAGTTCTGATGCTCGGCTGTGACTGCCCCTGGGCTGGAGGCTGGAAGCTGTGGTGCTGCCCTGACGGACTGTGGTGGCAAGACCATGTCCAGTGACTCAGGGTACTTAGGTAAAGAGGCTGCAAAAAGCTGAGGGCTCCTGAGGGAAGAAGTGTCGGGACCCTTTTCTCAAGGTTTCCCACACTTTTCGTTTTGGTGGTAAAGAAGGAGGGATTCACCTTCAGGCTCTTCCCAACGAGGGAGTATAGCACCAGTGTGAGGGCAGGAACAGTGTGTCCATTTGGCCCACCAGTGCTACACCTCAGGGATCGATCTTAGGGAGTCCCACAAGACCCTCACAAAGAGTGTCTGGACAATGCGGTCCACGGCCAGGAGGCAGGGAGGAGCCATGGCTGGGGAGGGCAGAGTGTTCCAGAAAAATGCCCTGCCCTCCCATTGATTCGGCCTTAGGTGGGGCCTAGATCTCTGTTACCTCCCCAAGTGTTTGGTGTTTCCCTCCTGAGCTCAGCAAAGTCAGTATCATCTCCCTGTCCGAGCATTGAGGGTGAGCACGTGAAGCTGGTGCCACGAGACCTCTGTCACCTGTGCCTTTCCACTTGGTGGGCTACTGGACTGCTGGGGTTCATGGAACGGTCTCTCCAACACTGCAGCATGTGTGCGCTGGGTCTGAGGCCAGTGTGAGTGCTGCTAATGATTCTGGGTCACTATTAGAAAGCCTGGCTTTTGAAACAATTTCCAAAGTTGAGGGGTTTTTTTTTTTCCTTCTTAAATAACATTTAGTTTTGACCCCAGAGGTTATGGCAGTGTGAATAATCCTCTCCCTTCCTGCAGAACCTGACATCTGGTTACCTTTCTAGTTTTGTCTGGAAACCAGATAAAAGTATGTCAGCTGTTTCAGTGCAGCACTACTTATGGTAAACATGATTCCTAATTGTAAATTATCTGCACTTGGAGTTTTCTGTGTGAACTATAAACACTTGTTAAAAAGCCATAATGTTGGGCTTCCTATGTGTAATGACTCAGTTGGGTATGTGGCTTATGGGGTCCCTGAAAGCTGTGCCTCTTGAGTTGTTCAAAGAGATATGAGCTCCTTTGGGGAATGATGCCTCTAAGCCACAGTGAACCAACCCCCTTCTCCCTCATGTGTCTCATTCCTTTGTACCTGAGCTGTCACCTGGGCAACCAAGGAGAGTAACTCCCATGACCGATAGATGACTGGAGGCTCTGCTAGGACTGCCCTCCTCCCCTGAAGAGGGCTGCTTCCTGCTGCCCTGCAGCCAGGCCATTTCCTGTCTGACAGCCTTCAAAGTAAATGCCACGCCCAGCGTAGCCTGCAGGGATCTTGAGTCTGAATGGTTGCTGGATCTGAGACAAAGGCCCACGGGAGGGAGTTGCAGGCAGTAGGACGTGTTGTACCCCTTAACAGCTATGGAATTAACCTCTGTAAGCACCTGTGAGATGGGGAAACAGTAGTTACACTATAGGACTGTTCTGAGTTTTCAATGGGATACTGTACAAAAACAACTCAGCACAGTGAGTTCTCAAAACAGTGCTCAGTAGGAAGTTATATACTCTTGACGAAAAGAGGGTAAGGTGGGGTGGGTGCCCAGCTTTGCAGCATGTCTGGCCTGCCTACATATGCCAGTGTCACCTTCAGTCCCTGTGTCTTGAGGCTCACATCTAGAAGTTTGTTGTTAGGGTTCAGCAAGGTACTTATTGGGAATACCCTGAATGAATAGCACAGTCTACAAGATCCCAGTGTTGGCTGGGTGTGGTGGCTCAGGCCTGTAATCCCAGCACTTTGCAAAGCCAAGGCAGGCGGATCACTTGAGGTCAGGAGTTCGAGACCAGCCTGGCCAACATGGTGAAACTCTACTAAAAATACAAAAAATTAGCTGGGCGTGGTGGCGGGCTCCTGTAGTCCCAGCTACTTGGGAGGCTGAGGCAGGAGAATCGCTTGAACTCGGGAGGCGGAGGTTGCAGGGAGCCAAGATCGTGCCACTGCACTCCAGCCTCAGCGACAGAGTGACACTGTCTTAAAAAAAAAAAAAAAAAAAAAAGGCCGGGCGTGGTGGCTCAAGCCTGTAATCCCAGCACTTTGGGAGGCCGAGACGGGCGGAACACCAGATCAGGAGATTGAGACCATGCTGGATAACATGGTGAAACCCCGTCTCTACTAAAAAATACAAAATCTAGCCGGGCGAGGTGGTGGGCACCTGTAGTCCCAGCTACTCGGGAGGCTGAGGCAGGAGAATGGCGTGAACCTGGGAGGCGGAGCTTGCAGTGAGCTGAGATCCGGCCACTGCACTCCAGCCTGGGCGACGGAGCGAGACTCAAAAAAAGGCTGGACGCGGTGGCTCACAGCTGTCATCCCAGCACTTTGGAAGGCCGAGGCGGGCGGATCACGAGGTCAGGCGATTGAGACCATCCTGGCTAACACAGTGAAACCCCGTCTCTACTAAAAACACAAAAAATTAGCCGGGCATGGTGGCGGGTGCCTGTAGTCCCAGCTACTCGGGAGGCTGAGGCAGGAGAATGGCATGAACCCGGGAGGCAGAGCTTGCAGTGAGCCGAGATCGCGCCACTGCACTCCAGCCTGGGAGACAGCGAGACTCCATCTCAGACAAAAAAAGAAAAGAAAAGAAAATCCCAGTGTCAAGGAGTTGGTAGAAAATGAGGGCCTCAACTTGTTCGGCTGCCTTGACCCTGGCTGTTTTACAGTGACCATGGTTAGAACCTCACAGTGGCCAAATAGAAAAGATACTGTAAGTTAGTTATGATATTGGAACTTGTCACTGGTGAAAGCTGGAAGGGCCTTCACAAGTCTCCTCATGCAAATACCTCATAGCCAGATGGGCCCAGAGAAAGGAAATGACCCACCCAAAGCTTCCTGGCACATAGGTGGGCTGGCTAGAACCTCAGTCTTACAGTCAAATGCCTGCTTTGGCACTTCCTGCCTGTGTGACCTGAACTTGTTTCCTTATCCATAAAATGGGTTTGTTGCGAAGAGTGAGAGAGATAGTTCTAATTCATGTAAGCAGCTCGTGTGGCACACAGTGATATAAAAGTGTTGGTTATTGTAATTATCAGGTTATACTGCACTGACCTGCTGCCCCCCTATGCCTTCTCTTCCTCCTGCAAACCCTGTACTCCAATTATAAACACAACGTGTGGCCCTGGAGTTGTGTGCCTGGCCCCTGGTCAGCACAAGCGGTACAGTGCAGGCCTGACCTGGCTGGACTGGCCTGCATCTTTCCCTACCCTATATGGGTGAGGACATGCCCAGCCACTGAGGCTTGTAGGAGTTGCTGACCTAAGATTGCTCCTTCCTGCTGTGGCTTTGCATAGCTGCTGTGCTTACTACTGTCTAGCTGCACACAGCAAAGCCCTTTGAGGGTGGAGACTGGATTCACATACTAACCTTCCAAGGGGCCTATGTGATGCTGGGGCTCTGGTAGGCATGTGGAAGACCACCTGTTCTTTAGGGACTGCTGGAATTAGAAGGACACTTAGGAATCATTTTGTCTAAGCTCTATTTATTTGAGATGGGGTCTCAAATTGTCACCTAGGCTGGAGTACAGTGGTGTGAATACGGCTCACTGCAGCCTTGATCTCCTAGGCTCATCCCCTCACCTCGGCTCCCCAAGCAGCTGGGACTACAGGTATGCGCCACCACGGCAGGCTAATTTTTGTGTTTTTGTAGAGCTGGGGTTTCACCATGTTGCCCAGGCTGGTCTCAAACTCCTGAGTTCAAGAGACCCTCCCACCTTGGCCTCCCAAAGTGCTGAGATTACTGGCATGAGCCAGTGCACCCAGCCTTGTTTTATATATGAGAAAACTAAGACCAAGAGAAGGGGAATGACTGGTCTAATGAATGCATAGTGATTTGGCTGTTAACTGATTAAAAAGACACTGGTATCTATATTGGTTTTTATTTATAAACAGATTGACATAAAATAAGTCCAGATGGCAGCTGTGCTGCTGACTTGCTTACAAGGAAGCATATGGACAGCAGAGTGGGTGGAACCGACTCCAGCCTGGAAAACCTGCCCTCCCATCCCCCTTAGGGCCTTCTTGGCCTAAGATCATACGGCCTGATCTTCTTCAACAGCAGTTCTGGCCAGGGCAAGGAGCTGTGGTGGGGGCAGTATGGGCCAGGGACTCCCTTCCCACAGATGAGGCCTAGGGCTGCAGAAGGGCCCCATGAAGAGAGGAGAAGGTGGCAGGGATCCTTCTCCCCATATGGAGTGATGTGGTCAAGGCTTTATGGGTCTCTCCACTTCAGGGTCCTCTGAAGAGGGGCCACGCCTATCTGGAGAAGGCCTCTCTGGGATCAAGGCAGGGCAGTCTCCCTCCTCCTGAAACCCAGTGTCTAGTGTGGAAGGAGTATTAACTACAGGGTTTGCCCAAGTGCCAGAAACAATAAATTAACAATAAGATCTTTTTGTAAAAAGGTAGAGGTTTGCACCATGAGTTTGGATTCAGGGGAATCTGATGAGAAGGTAGGAGCTGTGGGGTGATGGGGTGCCACAGCAAGACCAGGACAAAGTTGGCCTTTTCCTCCATCACTTGGAAGGCATTCAGCCTAAACTCCTGGTTGAGAGGCCAGCCAAGCTTAAGAAATAAATAGAGGGACCTTAGATCCCCAGCAGAGCTGAGGGAAGAGCAGCACCAGCCCTGGATCCCCACTCTCCCTCCTCAGTCCTTCATGGAAGGACATTATCATGGCAGCTGTGGCTAGGACTGGTACCTCCACATAGCCTCTCGGAGTCCTGAGGTGGCCCGGAACCCCACTGAGGTGCCTGGGGTGGGCTGATGCCCCTCATTACTAGAAGAATGCCCCCACCTGCTGACCACTTGGTTGTCTAGGCTGCCTCTCCCAGTTCAGAACTTGCCCTGCTTCAGCCGGTCAATGTGGTAGGAGAGCTTGAGCGCAGGCCCCAGCTTCAGGCCCATGTACTTCATCATCATGTCACTGCGCAGCAGCAGCAGGGCCTTGCCATCGATCTCCTGGGGGGTGGGGAGGTGGGCAGAAGTGGAGGGGAGGCGCCATCAGAGTCCTGGTTGGTCTGACCACCCCAGGTTCTGATTACAGGCCATCCTGGGAAGTGCCTGCCACATGGGAGTCCAGTTCACCTGCTGTGACGCTGAAGCCTACCTGTTCTCCTCAACCTTTGTCTCTAAGCATCCCTCCTCCCCAGACATCTCCTACTGTCCCCACCAGGTGAGGCTCTCCACACACGTTCCTACTGAGAGGTCAGGCAGGGGCACCTACGTGTTTGCGAAAGAGGTCAGCGTGGGGTCCAAGCTGAGGATCAGATTCCTGGACAAACTGCATCACGTCCTCGACTGTCCATGAGGAGGGGTCCCGGCCACTCAGTCGAGAGGCATCCCGGCTCTCCAGGTATCGGTCCGACCCTACAGGACAGGAGGGCACCTACTATAATGGGCGGGGACTGGTTTGTAAATCCCCACCACTCTTCTTGGCACAGCTCAGTGGCCTTCTAGGTGATGCTCACAGCAGTGCTAGACCATGAGCCGAGGAACTGGAGATAGCCGAGGGAGGGAAGTGTTTCCTCACAAAGGGAAAGTCAAATCTTTGTTTTTTAAGGGTCTATCTGATTTTTGGAAATGGCCAGAAGAAATTTTGCATTGAGGCTATGATTCAGCCCAAACCTGAGACAGTGGTACCAACATGGTAAGGGGACTATTTGGGTGCCTTGGGGGGACTGGTGAGTGGGGCTGTTTTTGCCTTGGCTCTGGGAGACCATTTCTAGAGAGACTGGTAGCCTGGTAAGATTAGAGACAAATCCTTGGCACGTGGGCAAAAAATACCCTGGATTCTTTTCCAAGGCCTGGAGAATAGGTGGCCTCATTACAGCCTGATACACTAAGGCAGAAGACAGTTTTTTTGGTTTCTTTTTTTGAGATGGAGTCTCGCTCTGTCACCCAGGGGCTGGAGTGCAGTGGCGCCATCTCAGCTCACTGCAACTTCTGCCTCCCAGGTTCAAGCGATTGTCCTGCCTCAGCCTCCTGAGTAGCTGGGATTACAGGCATGCACTAATTTTTGTATTATTAGTAGAGACGGGGTTTCACCATGTTGGCCGGGCTGGTCGTGAACTCCTGACCTCAAGTGATCTGCCCGCCTTGGCCTCCCAAAGTGCTGGGATTACAGGCGTGAACCACCACGCCCAGCCAGAAAAGTTTTTGCTTTAGCTGCCAGGAATCTCAATGTTAATTTAGTGTTTTGCTTGGAGCTTTCATCTCAAATTTGACTCAGATATAATTCCTCCTGTTTCCCCTGTGGGATTTGGGATCTCTGTATTTTGACCATCATCTGTCAGAGATCTTTTACATGTTTTTCTCTCTCTGCTTGGAATCTGTCCCCTTCTCTCCCTTCAATTTTTAATTTTCTTTGGGCAAACTCCAACTCAGCTAAGCAGGTCTTGGCTTCAAGGATCAGTTCCTTTATGAAACTTTTCTGGTCTAATACTGAAATAAATGGTCTCACAAAGAATTTAGTATATTCTTGGTTACAGATCATTCTGTGCCCATTTTCCCCCATCACACCACGTTAGTAATCTCTGTTCTCCATGAAGCAGTAAAGGAGCCTTTACAAAGCAATGATTAGGCTGGGCATCGTGGCTCACGCCCATAACCCCAGCACTTTGGGATGCTGACGTGGGAGGACTGCTTAAGCCCAGGAGTTCAAGACCAGCTTGGGCAACAAAGCAAGATCCCCATCTCTACAAAAAATTTTTAAAAATTAGCTGGTATGGTGGCACATGCTTATAGTCCTAGCTACTCAGAAGGCTGAGGCAGGAGGATGGTTTGATCCCAGGAGTTCCAGGCTGCAGTGAGCTGTGATCGCGCCATTGCAGTTCAGCCTGGGCGACGGAGCGAGACCCTGTCTCAAAAGAAACAAAAACAAAAAGAGCAGTAATTGAACCATGTCAACCCCTTCTAAAAACTCAATGCAGTGGCCTCCCTTTGCACATGAAATGAAATCTGAATTCGTTCCTGTGCTTTCCAGTGTCTATGAGGCACTCCATCAGCTGAGCCTTCCTACCTTCGGCCTCATTTCACTCTGCAACCCCTGCCCGCAACTCACCCCTTACTCACCGTGCTTCAAACACACTAGCCTTCTTTCTGCTGCTTGAATAAGCCAAGCATTTATCCTTTGACATGCAATTTCCTCTGTCTGGAATGCTCTTTTCCCAAATCTTTTCATGCCTGACTTCTCAACATTTGGGTCTTACCTCAAATATTGATTACACAGAGAGGCCTTCCCTGATCTCCTTTAAAAATGCTCAGTTCCGCACACAGTTCTTTACAATCCAATTACCCTAGTTTTTTTTTTTTTTCCTACCACAGTACACATCGTTATGTAAAATAATTTCATGGACTAATTTATTTTATGTTTCTTATCTGTCTCCTCCCTATACAATGTAAGCTCTCTCTCGTTCCCTGCTATGCTGCTGACACATAAAAGAGTGCCTGGTCTGCCACAGTAGATATTCAAACACATCTGTTAGATAAATGAATGATCACAGATAATAGTTACTTGTATATTTTTCTTTCCAACCAGACTATGTCTCTTTTGAGGCAGGGTCTTTGCCTTGCTCATGTCTGTATCTGCAGCATCCAGTGGTGCCTTGTTGCAAACTACCTGTTCCCCTCAACCTCAAGTGGCAGAGCTAACACACACCTGGACACTGGGCACAGTGGCTCACGCTGGAATCCCAGCACTTTGGGTGGCCAAGGAAGATCGCTTGAGGCCAGGAGTTTGAGACCATTGCAACATTGCAAGACCCTGTCTCTACAAAACAAGTAAAAAAATCAGCTGGGTATGGTGGTCTAGTATAGTACCAGCTACTCAGGAAGCTGAGGTGTGAGGATGGCTTTAGTCTAGGAGTTCAAGGTTAACAGTGAGCTATGATCATGCCACTGTACTCCAGCCTGGGTGACAGTAAGACCCGGTCTCAAAAACAAACAAGCAATAAACAACCCCCCACCACACACACCTGTTAAAGTAGAAGGGCCTAATATTTAACTCTCTCCTACAAAGGCTGAGAATCTCCTCCCATTTGTCTTCATTCTGGGTCTAAAAAGTCAAAGTACACTTTGTCTGGCCCAGCCCAGCCCAGCCCCTTTTAGAGCAGAGATTCTAGCATATTGTCTTTTCAAGCTTATAGTTGGGCACTGACTAGACCAGGGGAGAGGTATGCTAGAGCCAGCAGGGGCTGCTTAGAGTCATAGAAATCCCAATGGCTTTTTGGAGGTGTTAATAGATGGAAAGCTGGAGGGGCCTCTGTGAGCCACTCACTTCTCCCATCTTAAAAGTCTACTGTGATGCTAAG
This sequence comes from Macaca thibetana thibetana, assembly GCF_024542745.1. Taxonomy (NCBI): domain Eukaryota; kingdom Metazoa; phylum Chordata; class Mammalia; order Primates; family Cercopithecidae; genus Macaca; species Macaca thibetana. The sequence goes on from NC_065578.1 coordinate 40,099,909, forward strand.
AGAGAAACCAAGTGCAGAGACTCTGGAGAACAGAGAGAAGATATGGGGAGAGAGTGTATATGCAAGAATGTGTCCTTCTTGGACCATCTTAGCTAATTCCTCTAATCAGAAGCTAGGTGTCATCTATACATACATACATGATAGTATACACACATATATGATAGTATATATAAATACACACACACTATTGACTGAATATGTATCCCCTCAACATTCCTATGTTGAAATCCTACCCCTCCCCACCCACATGGTGATATATATTAGGAGGTGGGACCTCTGGACAGAGCCCTCATGAATGAGTTTAGTACTCTTATCAAACAGGCTGCAGAAACCTCCCTTGCCCCTTTGGCTGTACAAGGTTACAGTGAGAAGATGGCTGTCTGTGAACCAGGAAGTGGGTCCTCATCAGACACCAAATCTGCTGGTGCCTTGATCTTGGACTTCTCAGTCTCCAGGACTGTGAGAAACACATTGTTGTTTATAAGCCACCCAGTTCATGGAACTTTGCGACAGCAGCCCAAATGGACTAAGATGACCCACACATTTAATACTACTATATATTTGTATGCTTGTTTGTCAGCCTACTCCCTCTAGAATATAAACTCCATGAGGGCAGGTGGTAGGAAGTTGCTAATTTATATGGTGATTAGGAGAGACATCTCCGAAATGACAAAATTTGAGCAAAGACCTTGAGGCAGAAGAGCAAATAGCACATGTAGGATTTAGCAGGAAGGCCAATGTGTCAGAAGAAAGCGAATGAGAGAGAAAGTGGTACAAAATAACACTGAGAGGCATGGATGTGTGTGTTGAGGAAGAGGAGGGAAGTGGCAGTGAAGATAACAGAGGACCCTGTATACCATGGAAAACCACTGGCTTTTCTGAGTGAAACAGGTAGGTTTTGAGCACAGGAGTTACATGAACCAACTTGCAATGAGAAGGATCACTCTCATTATCTATGTTGGTAACAGACTTCAGGGGGACATGAAGAGACCAGTTAAGAAGGAGGCTATTGGCCAGGCATGGTGGCTCACGCCTGTAATCCCAGCACTTTGGGAGGCCAAGGTGGGCAAATCATGAGGTCAGGAGTTTGAGGCCAGCCTGGCCAACATGGTGAAACCCCATATCTACTAAAAATACAAAAAATTAGCAGGGCGTAGTGGCGGCCGCCTGTAATCCCAGCTACTTGGGAGGCTGAGGCAGGAGAATTGCTTGAACCAGAAGGCGGAGGTTGCAGTGAGCCAAGATTGTGCCACTGCACTCCAGCCTGGGCGACACAGTGAGACTCTGTCTCAAAAAAAATAAAATAAAATAAAATAAAATAAAGAAGGAGGAGGCTATTAGGCCAGGCACAGTGGCTCATGCCTATAATCCCAGCACTCTGGGAGGCTGAGGCAGGCAGACTGCTTGAGCCCAGGAGTTTGAGACCAGCCTGGGCAACATGGCAAAACTCTGTCTCTGCAAAAACTTAGCTGGGTGTGGTGGTGCATGCCTGTAGTCCCAGCTACTTGGAAGGTAGCTTGAGAGGAAGATCGCTTGAGCCCAGGAGGTTGAGGCTGCAATGAGCCATGATTGAGCCACTGTACTCCACTGGGTGACAGAGTGAGAGACACTATTAAAAAAAAAAAAAAAAAAAAAAAGGCCATTATGACAATCCAGGCAAGAGACCACTGTGGCATGAACTACCAGGGTGGCAGTGGTAAAAAGTGACCTGATATATGAACAATATTCTATAAATTATAAAGAACCCCCACCATTATCAACTCATTTGACCTTTAAAATAGCCCTTGAAGGAGGCATCATCACCATCTTTAGTTCAGAGGGGAGGGCATTCAGTGAAAAGAGAGAGGAAGTGACTTGCCCTGTCTTTTCCTATTCCCTCTGCAGACAGCCTATGGCAAAGCTCTCCCCATCGCCCCTCAACGTGTACAGCTGGCACTTACTCTTCAGGGAGGGCTTGTTGTCTCAGTCTGAGCATGACTAAGGAAGGTGAAGCACATCCACAAGAGGCCAACTAACAAGCTCATGCCTAATCATCCTGGTTAATGCAGTAAGAGAGGAAACAGACTCAACATCCAAATTCTTTAAGACAATTCTAGGGCCAGCCGAATGAATCTTTTCATAGCCTTATGAAGACCATCAGGCTGCAAAGAGATTTATACAATGACCTGGCAGACAGACTCATGGTGTGTTTCCAAGGAAGAGAGGAGATGCCTAGGGAACAACAGTACCATCTGAGGCCAGTGCCAGGAGGGCAGCCTATCACAAAGTACTCTTCTCAGAAACAGGGCCTTGGGGAAGATAAAAATAACAGTAACTCCCCTCATACCTGGGGAACGATTTAGTTTCCAAAATGATTCCATATCCCTTCTTTCATTTGATCCTTTTAACACTCCTGTGGAAAGACCAGGTTGGTGTCACCATCTCCAGTTTGCACATGAGGAACATTCTGCATATGAGGAAGACCTGAGAGGTGAGATGACTGACCCAAGTCTCAAGGCAAGGGAGCCGAGGCTAGAATCAGCCCTCAGCTCTGCCTCTACTTGAGACCCCTTTAGATTCCATTTTGCTGCCCTGCTGGGGTTAGGGGAGGGGGAGGGGCATCACAGGCTTCTTCCCATGACTCAGCCTTCCTGAAAGCTCTCTCTCCGCTGAGGTGACTTTTTTTCATTGCAGGCTTTGCTAATGGAGTCTTCCTATACTTTCACACCTCGCTCATGTGTCCCTGGGCTGGAGGAGGCTGGAATCAGGGTGTGGAAGTTACACTCTCCTGGCTCCCCACTGCTGCTTCTAGACCATCCTCCTGTGAAAGCTCATGTTCTTCAGAGGCCAAACATGTACCCAACCATTGGCTCTTCCTTCTCACTGTTACTCATAGATATCTGGATTTCTACCCCTTGGTAAATGAAGACTTTTTGTTACTTAGCTCACTACCCACTGTTCCACCCCAACTCCTGCTCTAATCCTTGGAGGCAATCCATTCAGCTACCATGCCTCCAGTGACTCTCACCTCCACTCTACTCCAAATACCTACTGCCAACACCACTGTCTGGTCCTTGCAATCCCTTGGAACAAATCCACTTCAGAATTTTAAGCATCCTGTTCTCTGACCCCAACCTTCCATCTTTCCAGCTCTCTTGGGACTTATGTCCACTATAACCATTATATCACAAAGTTCTTTGGCATGTCAAACTTTCCATTTTCCCTATCCTAATTTAGCCTTGTATCCTTCCCACCCTGACTGCCTTCCCAGATCTAGTGGTCGATGATTTAAACTGCTCTTCCTGATTCCTGATTTCTTTACATACTCTCCCCACTTCCTCCCAGCTCTTGCTCTACTAGCTCAGCAAAAAAAACCCCTTAATTCTCAAGCTGTCTTTTCTCATCCCATATCTACTAGGTTGCTAAGAACCATAGAAGAAAACCATGGCTTTTGCAAACTGGCCAACTAGTCTCCAAGCATAGTTAGGCCCTGAGGTTTCCTGCAAATCATCCCCTTTTCTTTGGTCCATTTTTCCCCATCTTCTTTAAGACCAGTCCAGTCTATCAGCCCTCCTAACCCGTTCCCTAACCAGGCCTTTCTCTATTCACTGATGGACACACTCAATCTTCCCTCCTCTCTCAGAGAGAGTATGCCTCCTTTTGGCTTAAGACTGATGCCTCTGCCTATGCCCTTGATCCCACCACTCCTGAGGCCTTACTTTCTCCTCTTTCCTATATTCTTAATTGTTGCTTTTTGGAAGGTGCAAGCTGTCTGCTGACATACGTGCTTGAAGGGCTCCCATTCTGAAAGATCTTCTTTGACTTAGAGTCTGACTCATCACCAGCCTTTTTTTCTCATCAAAGTCCCCAATGCAATCTGCCTTCACCCCTCCACCACAGCACCAAGGCTGCTTTCGCTAAGATCCACCAATTACCCACAATGGTGGAATCCAATAGATGTTTCTCAGTCCCTTTTTTTGCCAGAACTTTGTTATGCTGTGCTTTCCTTCAAATACACTCTGTAGTCCTGGCCACCACAATATCAGATTTTTCTCACTTTGAATATTCCTTTTTCTCCTTGGTGGGCCTGCCTTCCTGTTCTCACCTCCTAAGCTTTGTTGGTTCCCAGGACTTCATCTTTGGTTAACTGTTATTTTCATTCACTGCATACTTCTGAGAAGTGAGTATCATTCACCCTAAAATTTCAACTGCTGTTTATACACTGGTGACTCCTAAATATTTAACTTCAGCCCAGCACTCTTCCTTGAGGATTGGATCTGCATAGTCACTGCCTGTTAGATGTCATCTACATGACCATGGGCTCCCTGACCTTCCTTCTCTTCTATGGTGGGTTCCCTCTCTCAGTGGATGGTACCACCATCTATCTGGCCACCACATCTAGAAACCTGGGAGACAGTCCTCACTCCCTTCTTCCTCACATCTGATTAAATCCTCAAATCTGATTAAATTTACCTTGTGAACAGCTTTCAAATCCATTCTCTCTTCTCTAAACCTTCGGTCTCTGACCTAAACCAGGCCTTTGTCACTTCAGATCTGGCCCACTCGAGTAACCTCCTAACTTGTTTAGGTTTCTCTAGTCTTGTCCCTCCTCAAATTCATGCTCAACACAGTAGTCAATAATCTATTCAAAACACAAACCTGTCTTGCCTCTAAGTAAAAGCCCATTTAAGGTCTTTTATGATATATGCCTTGACCTTTCCAGGCTTTTCTCTTTGAGTCTCAGTATTATACTTTATGGTTAAGCAATTCCAAATTGCATGCAGTTCCTAGTATAATCGGTGCTATTTCTTATTCTTTTGCCCTTATTCATGTTGCCCCTCTTCCTGGAAAGCTCTCCCTCCTCTACCAGCCCTGATATGGCCATTTATACAGTCTCAGGCAAAGCATCACTTCCTCAAGAAAGTGTCCCTTGAACACCAAGCTTGGGTTAGGTATTCCTCCTTGTAATTTTCATATTACCCAAAGCATATCTCTGTCACTGCACTCAAGACATTGTTTTATAGTGTCTGTCTCCCCATAATACCTTGAAGACAAAAAGTGACTGATTTTTGCTTCCCCATGCCAAACACAGATGGAGTTCAAATAAATAGTTAATGGATGAATGAATGAATGAATCCTTCCCTGCTCCTTTTGGGTCTAGGTCTTTGGCTCTTAGTTTCTGTTATACTCAAGCCAATCCTGGAGCTCCAATTACCTCCCAGGTGCAAGGTCAGGCACAAGAGTAAGTCCAGCCCCTAGTCCCACCACCAGGCAGAGGGCAACAGAACTAGGTCCTGTCTGGCCTCCCAGAGCTCAGGAAGGAAGTGAAGGAAAGAGTGAGGGAGGGAAGGAGGGCCAGGACTCTGGTAAGCTTACCCCTGGAGCATAGCCTGCGCACAGCTGAGGCAGTGCTTGGTGGGAGGCCACAGGATGGAAGCAAGGGCCGGTGCCTTTGGGAGGTGCTGACAAAGTTGGTGGGATTCGAGGCAGAGTCCATTGAGTCTGAGTGTGGTTCCAAGGACCGGGCCAGACTATTCCCCAGGACAAAGGTTTCACCTGAAAAACAGGAAAACCAGAGTTAGAGCTTAGAAGGACTGCCAGAGTGCTGGCTCCCAGGTACCTGTTTGAGTAGAGCAAGCAACAGCAAAAGAGAAAGCCCTAGGCAGGGACTCAGGAGGCCTGTGTACCAGTCATGGTTGTGGCTCTCATGAGGTGACCTTATTCAAGCTCAGTGTCACTCTCTGGACTTCAGTCTCTTTAGAAATTCTTTCTCTTAGACTAGATGGTCTTTGAGGCTTTTTCTGGTCTAGATGCCCTATGCTTTTTCTGGATAAGGAACATCTTAAACAAATGGAGCTATTCTAGGATGGAAGAGACTGCCTTAGACACAACATGCTAGAGCTGGGATACATTTGCTTAGATGAGGGTACTTTAAAAGGTGACCCTCTGCTCAACCAGCAGGACATGTCAGAAATGCTTCTTGATGCTTGGTTAAAGGCTTGTTTGCAAAGAATCTGCTCCTATGTTCCATCTCTCATTTTGTATCTGCCCTATTCTACAGAAACACTTCAAGGAATCTGCGGTTGATGAGTGGTGAGTTTGGGCATAGAGATCAGAATTGGGGTATAATCTGGCTCTGCCATTCAGCAGAGTGCTTCTCGGAGAATCTTAGTCTCCTCATCTACAACATGGGAAGTCCCTTTCTTCCAAGGAGTTTGTGAATATCAGAAAAGAATGGCTATGAAAGTCTTTCCTTGTAAAGGGAATCTTACCCTGCTGTTTCTCTACCCAGTCCCATGGCCCAATACCAGGCGGCAACACCCTATCACTATACAAAGAACCCGAAGCACACTCCTCATGATTGGGTTCTACCCAAACCAGATCAGTTCCTCAGCCCAGGCCACAGCATTCTCTGCTTGTGGAGGGTGTCTTGAGTACTGGAGCATAACACTGTCCTTTATCATTTTTCAAAGACATCAAGTGTTTAGATAATGCTTGGAATTCGTTCGGAGCCTCTGACGAACACTAACTTTGAGCACACTGTCTGGCACACCGTAAGTCCTCAATGTTAAGATGGTTTAGGATTTAAGGACTGCTTTCTAATACTTACCTAAAATTGCTTGGCAACTATAAGCTCAAAGTAAAATCTAGGATTAGACAGCTATTTGCCTTTATATCAAGGAGGCTAATTGTTGAAACCCTTTTCTAGAAGTGGTTCTGAAAAGATAAGTCTTTGAGGGTCCATAATACCTAAGCCATATCCCACCTCCTTTCTGCAGATAAGGGTTCTGATTCCTATTTTCCAGGATAAATGACTAGCAGCGTCCCATTTTGAGACATGAATGGGAATCCAATCCAGGATATAGGAGACCTGGGTTCTACACCTGGGCTCCTGCCTTTCACTAGGTATGTGATTCTAGACAAGTAGCTTGTCTTCTCTAAGCACCAGTTTCTTCATGTGTAAAATGGGGAAAAATCATCCCCCATCATGCTGAGAACATCAAATGAGAAAATAGAAACAGATGAACTTTATGAATGTGAAAAATTGTTATTTTGTATTTCATTCGGAGTTGAAGTGGCAAATCTAAGCTGTCTGTGATAGTTCAAGAAAAATATTTCATCCAATTTCTGCATTTATCAGCAGGGTAACCTCATCCTTCTAGTTCTCATTTTATTCAGCTAAGACTGGGGATAGTATTGTCTGCCTCACATGAGCTAACAGATGTGAAGAATAATTATGATGACAAAGCCAGGGGCTTACCAGGTGCGGATGCAAACCATTCAGTGTCTCTTCCTTTCAGCAATGCTAAGAACACTGAGACGCAGATTCTGAGTTGAAGGGTCTGAAAATCTGGACTGATGGCAAGTCATGAAATCTTATCCTAATGAGATATACTGAAAGCATCATGCTCCAAAGCTCTGGGAGGTCCTAGTCCTCACAAGGCTGATCAAACGAGGCTCTCTTTGGTAGGACAGTGCCAGGATAGAAGATTGCAAATACTTTTTTTTTTTTTTTTTTGAGACAGAGTCTCACTCTATTACCCAGACTGGAATGCAGTGGCACAATCTCACTGCACTCCACTGCAACCTCCACATCCTGTGTTCAGGCAATTCTTGTGCCTCAGCCTCCCAGGTAGTTGGGACTACAGGTGCGTGCCATCACGCCCCACTGATTTTTTTTTTTTTTTTTTTTTGGTATTTTTAGCAGAGATGGGATTTTGCCATGTTGGCCAGGCAGGTCTTGAACTCCTGGCTTCAAGTGATCTGCCCACCTTGGTCTCCCAAAGTGTTGGGATTATAGGTGTGAGGAACTGCAGCCGGCCTGAAGACTGCAATACTTTCAAACTGTGCTCTACAGAGCCCTGTGGGCCCTCCACAGGGAGGCCAAGTAAGTAGAGCTATGGGCCTCATCCCAGCTTCTCTGGTTTTAATTTTTATGCACTGGAGTGTGTACAAATTTCATACACAATTTTACCTTTGCCAAAAACTTTAAAAAAAAAAAAAAAAAAAAAAAAAGGAGTTCTACTGGTAAAACAAAAGAGACTTTGAAACCACTGGCCCAGGTATCAAAGACTGGGGCTGGAAGACTTGATTAGTCAATGATCACTGCCTTTTTATAGGATTCCTTTGCCCATCTATAAAATGGAGATGAAAAATGCTTAAACTTCCTAGGGTCAGTGTAAAATTTACTATTGATATGCTGGAGATATGGGAGCAACTGGGATCAAACAAACATTTGTTGAGCACCCTTTGTGTGTGTGACAGCCACTATACTAGTTATGGTACATGCAGAGGTAAACAGATGGATAAGGACCTAGCCCTTATGCATGTATTTTCAGTGAGAAGCAGCTCTTCTCAGAGTATCACATTGCAAAGCTGACCTTAACAATTAGAGTTCCTGGTGGAGGATGAGCAGAGTGGTGGTGAGGAACCTCAAGATCATGGCAAAGGGGAAAGGCCCTGGGAAGGCATCGTCTGGAGAAAAGTCAAGGGAGAGAAACACCCTGTGGGCAGTCATGGGAAAAGAAAAGGATTGGAGGTAGATTTGCTCTTTTGGAATACAGACAGTGGAATGGGGGCAGGAGTTGTAAGAAGGCAAATTTCAGCTTAAAAAGGAGGGCATTTTGGCTGGGCACGGTGGCTCATGCCTGTAATCCCAGCACTTTGGGAGGCTGAGGCGGGTGGATCACCTGGGGTCGGGAGTTCGAGATCAGCCTGACCAACATGGAGAAACCTCGTCTCTACTAAAAATACAAAATTAGCCAGGTATGGTGGCACATACCTGTAATCCTAGCTACTGAGGAGGCTGAGGTAGGAGAATTGCTTGAACCTGGGAGGTGGAGGTTGCGGTGAGCTGAGATTGTGCCATTGCACTCCAGCCTGGGCAACGAGAGTGAAAGTCCAGCTCAAACAAACAAAAACGAAAACAAACAAAAAAGGAGGGCCTTTTAGCAATCAGAACTGCCCAACAATAAAATCAATTGCCAAAGATAAGAGAAAACCTGTTATCAGGAATATTTAAGCAGAGGTCAGACGACCACCCTCATGTGTTAGGCTAGATACTAGATCATCTCTAGAGTACTTTCCACTTCCAAGATGCAAAGATTCCATGCTCATAACCAAGCTTTCCCCTTTATGGGTGTGAACTGAGTGACCAAGGAACTAGAGATGTTGATCTAAGAAAATTCTTACACCAACGCAGGACCCAAAGACATAGCACAGTCCTTGTGCATGCTTAAATTACTCTCAGTGTTTAAAAAAAAAAAAAAAAAGTCCCTCTGGAACCACTTCCCACATCCTTTACTACTCTTTCAACAAATACTATTAAATACTTACCATGTGACAGTTAGGATGATGGATACTGAGAATGGTGAAAAAGATATTGTCCCTATACTCATGGAATATTTACTATAGTGGGGCAGATGACAAAATACAGGTAGCTAAAAATATTAACAACTATTGTAATTATAACAAAGGAAAGAAACAGGATATTAAGACAGACAGTATTGGGTGCATCTCTTTTGGATGAGGAGAGCCTTGGAGGTCTTCCTGACACTTTGAAGTTTAAGCTCTGGTCCCAAGAAGGTCCATCTGAAAAGCGGACGTGTGCCAGACAGTGTGCTTCAATGAATTATGAGCATTTGCATCATCTCAAAACTCTGACAATTCTAGGTTGGAAACCTATGTGGGGATCAGGGTGCATCCTGATATTTCAGTTTTTATTTGGCTTTAACCACTGTGAATCTTGGGATTCTGGCAGTTTATAACTAACTCAGAAGACCGGGATGACAACTGGAAAGAAAGGCACAAGGTACCATTGTCGTGGGCAATGAACCACTTCCTCTAACAGAGAGGAACCTAAGAATCCTAAAACAGCAGACTCAGAGTTTAATGCTGGGTAGATTTCAGTTACAGCTAAACTTAATAGTCACTGGGACCAGTGAAATCAATACAATCTTCTGCTTCATACTGAGCCACTGCACCTGGCCGGGCCTCTTTTACTTAGTCTTCACTAGCCACTTACTTGATCTAGTCACATGCATAGTTCTGCTCTGACCTCACCTCCCCCAGGAATATTCCCTTGACCTCTTCTTTCACCGTACTCCTGGCTCATCATGCCTTGCTGGGCCAGAGTACCTCTGTGCTGTTTTGACCACATACATGTTCATATTGTCCCTAATACTGAAGGTAGGGACAATATCTTTTTCACAACTCTATTTTTTAGAGTGATAAAAAAATATATATTTAAAAAATTTTTTTTTGAGATGGAGTTTCGCTCTGTCACCCAGGCTGGAGTGCAATGGCGCAATCTCAGCTCACCGCAACCTCTGCCTCCCAGATTCAAGCAATTCTCCTGCCTCAGCCTCCTGAGTAGCTGGGATTACAGGCATGCACCACCACGCCCAGCTAATTTTTGTATTATTAGTAGAGACAGGGTTTCACCATGTTAGCCAGGTTGGTCTCGAACTCCCGACCTCAGGTGATCCACCTGCCGTGGCCTCCTAAAGTGCTGGGATTATAGGCGTGAACCACTGTGCCCAGCTGGGCTTCTTTTACTTAGTCTTCACCAGCCTCTTACTTGATCCAGCCACATGTATAGTTCTGAAGAAGAGACTCTGCTCTGACATCGCCTCCCCCAGGAATCCTCCCTTGACTTCTTTCACTGTACTCCTTGCTCATCATGCTTTGCTGGGCCAGAGTACCTCTGTGCTCTGCTTTGACCACATATATGTTCACATCTCTCTCCCTGTCTCAGCTCTTTGAGTGCAGGGATGGAGTCTGTCTCACCTCTGTCTCCCTGAAGTCTAGTATAGAATCGGGCACAGAGTAAGTATTTGTAAATATTTGATGACCTAAAGTAAAACAACTGGCCTGGATTATTCAAAATGCCAATGTCATGTCGTGAAAGATAGAAAAAAAAAAGCTGGATAACTGTTCTAGATAAAGGAAACTAAAGAGACAGGAGAATTAAATGCAGTGGATGATCCTTTATTGAATCTTGGATTAGGAAAAAACAGCTATAAAGGACATTAGTGTGACAACTGGGGGAAACTCTAACATATATAACTATAATGGGGGAAATTCTAACATATATAAACTATATATATAACTATATAATAGCTAGCAGTATTTTATTTTATTTATTTATTATTATTATTTTGGAGATGGAGTCTTACTTTGTTGCCCAGGCTGGAGTGCAGTGGCACACTCTTGGCTCACTGCAACCTCCGCCTCCTGGGTTCAAGCGATTCCCCTGCTTCAGCCTCCCGAGTAGCTGGGATTATAGGTGTGCACCACCACGCCCAGCTAATTTTTGAATTTTTAGTAGATACAGGGTTTCACCATGTTGGCCCGGCTGGTCTTGAACTCCTGACCTCAAGTGATCCGCCCACCTTGGCATCACACAGTGCCGGGATTACAGGCATGAGCCACTGCACCTGGCCTAGTAGTATTTTATTAATGTTAAATTTCATTAATTTTTTTTTCTTTTTGAGACGGAGTCTCGCTCTGTCGCCCAGGCTGGAGTGCAGTGGCGCAGTCGCTGCTCACTGCAAGCTCCGCCTCCTGGGTTCATGCGATTCTCCTGCCTCAGCCTCCCGAGTAGCTGGGACTACAGGTGCCCGCCACCATGCCTGGCTAATTTTTTGTATTTTTAGTAGAGATGGGGTTTCACTGTGTTAGCCAGGATAGTCTTGATCTCCTGACCTCATGATCTGCCCGCCTTGGCCTCCCAAAGTGCTGGGATTACAGGCGTGAGCCACCATGCCTGGCCTCATTAGTTTTTATTTATGTTAAATTTCTCAATCATAATAATACTATTATGTTCTTTATTCTTAGGAGATAAACACAAAAGTATTTAAGGATAAAATCTCTCATCTGCAGTTAATTCTCAAATGGTTCAGTAAACGAAAAACATATTTTAAATATACAGGTATTCAACAAGTATGTATATTTATATGTGTATATATAGTTAGGAGAAACAGTAAATACTGCAAAAAGTTAAGTGGTAAAGGTAGGCAAAGAATTTATGGTTGCTTATTGTTCTATTTTTGTAATTTTTCTGTAGGTTTGAAATTTTTAAAATAAAATATTGGAGAAAAAAGTAATAATCTCAACTTAGGTAGGAAAGCTTAATGGGATATGAAATCTCCCTGAGCTTTGGCTGGCTATATCGGAAGTGCATGGTCAGTTGGGCCAGGACTGTAAGTGGTAGGGTAGTTTGGAGGCAATGCAATAGGAAAGGCAGAGGGCCAGTAAGCACCCAGATAACAGAGGTGGTACCTATGGATGTCTAGTAGAAGCGTGTAGCCAGGCAGAAGGGCAGGAGTCATAAATACCAGATCCAAAGGGCAAAGCAAAAGACAGCTCTTGTACAGATTGAGCTCTTTGGCAGAGGTTTGGGTAGCTAATCGGAAAAACACAGGAAATGATAAGATCAGAGGTGGGGCAAAGGGTCAGTAAGGCAGGCAAGCAGGCAGGAAGGTAGGCAGGCAGGCAGGCAGGCAGGCAGAAAGGATACACTAAGAAGCACAGAGGAATTAGAAGTTTAGGCAAGGCTCTGGCTTGTCTGGGCATAGTTAAAGGCTAATTTCAGGGAAGCAAATAGAAACTAGAGTGAGAGCAGACAAGTTGTGGAGCACCCATGATGAGAAACAGCTTAAGAGCAGAGGAGGACACAAAAGGTGGGCTCAATCTGTCTGAAAATGGGGAAGGGAGAGGTAGCAGCCAATGGCAGAATGTGATACCTTGGTCTTTGTTTCTCTTAGTTGGTGAGGCAAGAAGATTCTGGCTAAAGTTTGCTTCCTCTTTTCTAGTGGCTGAATCAGAGAGATGTAAATTGGGGCAGAATTCCCAGGAAAGGTCATGCCCCAGTCCCAAACCACTTTTGGGACTGCAGGCCCATGAGGTACATCCCTGCCAGTCTCTGAATGCTGCTACCAGTATATTTCTCTCACTTCTTAATGATGGCATTCCATTTAAGAATTCGGAGTTCCTATTTCTTGGAGAAATCTCTTTTTAAACTAGCAGCTACACTCATGGATATGCTACCCCCATTCATGCATCCATTCTTTCAGAATCCCAGGTAGGCCTAATTTTCACATCTGAAATGTAGATCAGAGTTCCTGAATGCCTAACTGGAGGTATTTTAACAACTTGCCTTTGTCTGTACCAGCTCTACCATGCCCAGTCCAGACTCCCAGTGCAGCATTCTAACTGCAAGTCAAAATGCCTTTTTCTATTCTCAGAGACTCTGGTACTGAAAGAAAGCAATCTAGCATGGGTTAGGTGAGACATTCCTTCCACAGAAAAGGATCAGCCAGGGGATCACAGAAATGGCTGCAGGGATCAGATGGTCTGGCCCCCACAAAGAGTATTTAAAATTCAGGTATCTTTTTGACCTGCTTGCAAGTCACACAAACAATACAGATTTGGGTACAGAAGAATCTATGAGGGAAAGGGGGAAGGGGAATGGGGGAACAGTCACTTCTCTGGGCACATTCTCTAGAAGCAGTGCTTTTATCGGAGGTGATTCTGTTAAGACTGTGATGAAAAGACACCAGGGAAGGCAGTGTGGGAACAAGACTTGTTTGTGTAGAGGAAGGTCGGAAAAGACACCTTTCAGACTTGTGCCCTCCCATCAACAGACAGCACAGCGCCCACAATGACAGCACCCCTCTCTATTTCTCTGCTCAGGACACAATCTGCAAGGCTTTTTTAAGGGCCTTTCCTCCCTCTCAGTAATGACCTACCTTGCTATGTTTAAGGCTGAGCTTTTCTTCCCTCCCTTGTTCTGTGTCCTGGGTTCCAGATGAGAGATGAGAGTTCCATTGAATCTTTAATCTCTCTCGGAAGTACTTAGTCACTGATCTGGCCACGTGGCATCTGCTTTCCCATTGTGGGTCTGGTATGTTAACTAAGAAAGTTATTTTCCAGCCGAGTTAGAAATAGCAGGAACTTGAATTGACTTGCTAGACTGGCAGTGCTGGAAGTTAGGGCCATGTGCCAAAGGAAAGAATAGATGGCCAATCACCAGGGAGCACATTTCTCAATCTGTAGCCTGAGACTAAACCTTCCTGCTGGCAAGGGAGATCTGTGTTAGGCCTTTGCTGCCAGGTTCACACTGGGAGACATTCTGTGACTTCTCGGTGGCTCCACATGCAGTCTGAAACTCAGAAGGGGAACTGCGAACCACCTTTTATCTAGGCATAAGGATCTAGAGGAAATAGGAGTGATCCTGGAGACAGAAAACAAGATCCTGAAGAAAAAGTAGATGAGAGGAGGCTGAAAAGTCTCAGATATGGCAAAGGTAAGGGACAGAAAAGCAGACCTCTGGATAGTAGGTGCCAGGCCAGTAGTTCTGAAGGCCTGGGCCCCTGCAGGTGCTGCTGCTAGCCCTGTCCCCCACTCTCAGCCCAGGCCCCATCCCAGCTCCTACCTGGTAGGTACCTGTCGTGGCTGTGGCTGTACTCTGTGGCAGTGAGTGACAAGTGAGTCTGTATAAAGGGCTGGTTGCCAAACAGATTGTCACTACGAAGGTTGTGGCAGAGTTTCTCCAGGAAGCGGAGGACGTAGGTGATGCTGTTGACTGCTGGGAGGTTGAGGGTATGCTGTTCCCGGTCAAACACGGCTGTGGAGTGAGTAAACAGGGCCAAGCATGTCAGCCTGGCAGTGGAGTACAGCGCTGGGCAGGAAGAGTACAGCCCACTGCTTGTCTCAGGCTTACCTGGTTACACAAAGGGAATCAGTGCCCCACATTTCCTCTCTCCCTCCCTTTAACTCCCTCCCTCGAGGGCTTTGATTTTTGTCTCCAACTGTAAAGGGCTTGCAAATATGGGAGTGGCCAGGCCAGGTCTGTTGCACCCTGGGCTCTGGAATGATTTTTTTCAACCTGTGAAAACAACTGTGAACATAATTCTGTCTGCTCCATCACTTGGCTGGACCTCCCGCAGGAAATCGGCTCATTTAGGGTGCTATTTTCACAAGAACTGCCTAAGAACAGAGAAGCTGGGCAGAACAGTAGAATATAGCCATAGCCAGCAATGGTATGGGTACACAATTTCCGATCTATATAAGGGCACTAGAATTTTAGCAACATTTGGAACTGTTTCATGCTTTGTGTTAGTTTACTTTCTATCATCTTTTTCTGTAAAAATGTATCAGCATAATCCTTACAAAGCAAAGACCTGTGTATTTGTCCCTGAGGGCAGCAAGGACTGGGAGATTTGGGGAGATAGGTCATTCTCAAGAACCAATTTTGAGGGAGAAGAAGAACCATAGAGGGGGTATAGGTGAGAGCAGCTAAAGAGAGGCAGTTAGGCTAGGTTCCTACAGACCACTACACAGAAACAAAGAAGAGACCAAGGAGTAGCCTGGGCCTCAGAAGCAACATAAGGCTTAATTTCCCAGGCACTTCCCAGTTTTCTTCTTCTTCTTTTTTTTTTTTTTTTTTTGAGATGGAGTCTTGCTCTGTCACCCAGGCTGGAGTGCAGTGGCACGATCTCGGCTCACTGCAACCTCCGCCTCCCAGGTTCAAGTGATTCTCTTGCCTCAGCCTCCTGAGGATCTGGGACTACAGGCATGCACCACCATGCCTGGCTAATGTTTTGTGTTTTTTTTAGTAGAGACGGGGTTTTGCCATGTTGGCCAGGCTGGTCTTGAACTCCTGACCTCAGGTGATCCACCCGCCTCAGCCTCCCAAAGTGCTGGGATTACAGGTGTGAGCCACTGCACCTGGCCAGTTCCCAGTCTTCTATAATTCCCTGCCTGTCTGCTCCATCTTCCTCACAGTCAATTACTCCCTGGTCTGGGTTCCCACACCACTGTGTACACATTTCCCTATTATAGCACTTCTCACAGTTAGCTATAGCACTTCTCACATACATTCTTCTTTTTCACTGGTATGGAGCCTAAGCTGTCATCTTCTATTCTCCCCTTCTCCTGGCCAGTGTCTGACAATCACCTGATACATAGTAAGGGTTCAATAAATGTTTGCTAAAATAATACAGTCTGGTTATTGATGGGGTCTTCCATGCCAGCTGGGTTTCCTGAAGCTGGTTATTACAGCCTGCTAGGGAGGAGAAGCAGGGGATTATGGAATAGCATCAGTTAAGACTGAAAGGCTCTAGGTCAAGTCTTCATAGGTTTAGTGGCTAAATAGGATTTTGGATTTAGGAAAACTGAAACAGAATCAGGGCACAGTAGAAAAAGTAAGTATTCTGTGAGAGCAAAATATACTGTGCCACTGAATCAAACTCTCATAGCAGTAAAGAAAAAGGAAATGACTTTCCCCAACCACCCTGGGATTTAATTCTCTTCTACTGGGCCTGGTTTAGGACCAGGAAGCTAAGGAGTCAAAGGAATGAGAGAGGAGTTCATTGGTTCCTGAAACCAGGTGGGAGGCTGCAACAGTCTGGAGAAACCCCTCTGCTGCCACAACATAGCCCCCTCTGGATTCTTTCTCCTATACTTTCTGTATGGATAGGACAATCAGGTAGATGGGGGGGAATCAGTTTAGAGGCTCAGTGAAACAGAATCTGTGGGTATTCTCTTTGGCAGAGGTATGCATAAGGCTCAGAGGGGCTCTTGGGGGGTTGGAGATAAGGAATGGAATACCTTCACGTTTTTCCAGAGCCTACAGGTATGAAGTGAGAACCAGGATGCCTTACAAGAAATCAACCAGTTGAGAAGGTGGGTCCTTCTGGCTGGGAGGCAATATGAGCCAAACAGTGCTTACCTGAGATAACCTCACCACCATGGCCTTGCTTGAGGAAGCTGAAGACGGTTTTCTGGTGATAAGCACAGTCGATACAGGCCTGGACAGCCTGCTGCAACACCACAGAGGCACGGGCTGGTCCAAAATGGTCAGGGAGTTGCTGGACCTTCTTCTTATCTAAGTGGGGGCCTGTGCTGCCATTCTTGTTCAAGTAGATACAAACTATGGGAGACAAAGAATCAAAGAAGCTTCAAGAGTCTCTAGGATAGAGAAGTCAGAGAACGGTATCTTATTCCATCTTTTATACCTTGGCCTCTGGTTCCTAACAGAATTCCTAGCAGCCAAGCTGGTGAAATGCTGTGGGAGGTAGAGGTGGAGGGTCAAGAAAAGGCTGTGTGCCCAGCTACTGCCAACCCAAACTGCATGATCAAAGTCTGTGGGAAGACTGGAAGAGTGGCCCAGACCAAAGGCCAAGACACAGAGTTTGCACTTTGTCTTCTGTGCACTGAAAAGAAAATCTAAACAATTCCCCACTTGTACATACTTCAATTTTTTTGTACTTGGTTGCCTCACATATTCTTTGTACCTCTTACCATATATGTGTAAGGAGCTGTGGGGCAATGGCAATATTAGCAAGGGCATATGTGTGTGTGTGTGTGTGAGTGCATGTGTGTATGTATGTCATTGGATTTAGAATAGTTGCACCATTGATCATTTGCCTTGCTTTCTGTTTTGGGCCTTAAAGTCCCTTTGTTATCTTCTACATCTACATTCATGCCCAAAGAATATAGTAAAAATTAAAGAAAAAAAAATTGGATTAAAAAAAATAAGTTGGGCTGGGCGTGGTGGCTCATGCCTGTAATCCCAGCACTTTGGGAGGCTGAGGTAGGTGGATCATGAGGTCAGGAGTTCGAGACCAGCCTGGCCAAGATGGTGAAACCCCATCTCTACTAAAAATTAAAAAAAAAAAAAAAAAAAAAAGCTGGGCGTGGTGGCGGGCGCCTGTAATCCCAGCTACTCGGGAGGCTAAGGCAGGAGATCACTTGAACCTGGAAGGCGGAGCTTGCAGTGAGCCGAGATCGCACCACTGCACCCAGCCTGGGCGACAGAGTGAGACTCAGTCTCAAAAAAAAAAAAAAAAAAAAAAAAAAAAAGTTGGGCGCAGTGGCTCACGTCTGTAATCACAGCACTTTGTGAGGCTGAGGCGGGAGGATCACTTAAAGCCAGGAGTTTGAGACCAGCCTGGGCAACACAGTGAGACCACATCTCTACAAAAAATTTGCTAGGTGGCATGTGCCTGTGGTCCCAGCTACTTGGGAGGCTGAGGTGGGAGCACTGCTTGGGCCCAGGAGTTAAAGGCTGCAGTGAGCTGTAATCGTGCCACTGCACTCCAGCCTGGATGACAGAGTGAGACCCTCTAAAAAAAAAAGTGAAAAGAGCCTGAGGGTCCCAAGACAGCTAAGCACTCTCCTAGCTACTGGCCTCCACCTGGCACTGCAGTGGGGAAGGGGTGCAGTGGGTATGGGAGACTAAGGCCATCCTAACAGAGTTGTCTCCGGAGTTGTTTTCTCCTCAGGACCCACAGCAACCTGGTCAGGAATGACATTTTCTCCCCCATATGCTTTCCAGTTTCCCATTTGAGTAGTGAGTACTCTTCTTTCTTGTGTGGTTGTGGCTCACTAGCTGAAGGGGTAGAAGGGCAAAAGTCTCTTTGCTATTAAACGTAGAAAAGATAAGAGCAGTAGCTGTGTGGCCTGTGGATGGACTGTTGTTCTCTTTGGGTCTCAGGTTCACCGCCTGAAAAATGAAGTGACTGAGCCAGATGCTCTCTGAGGATTCTCCACCTTCATAATTCTAATTCTAAGGAGAACCAACATGGACAGAAGAAATGGAAAACAGAAAGTAGGGAGGTGGTATGTGGGAAGTGACAGGAGAAACATAAAAACAAAAAAGAAGAAAAGGGTAAACAAGATGAATTGAACAAATACATTTAACTATGTTCTCTCCAAAAACTCACTAAAATGAGCCAGATAAGAGAGGAGATGACAATAAAATTTAGGAATGTAGAAAGCAGACTGGAAAGGTAGTGACTGACTCAACAGACCCAACAAAGCTGCATACCTTAAAGTAGCAGTGGGGAGTGATGAGAACCATGCTCTCATAATTTGCAAAAGGCCTAAGAACTGGCAGAGTTGGTGCCTCTGGAGGTGAGTGTGAGGTAGATCTAATAAAATAAGGATTAACTGAAGTCTTTTAAGAAACAGAATTTTCACATCTAGTAATGTGACTCTTTTACTGAAATAACTAAAAATGCAGGAACCCAGAGAGATAAGAAGAGTAATAAACAAAAACAAGTTTCTACAAAAAGACACCTATAAGAATGTTCATAATAGTTTATTCATAATAACCCCAAACTAGAACCAACCCAAATATCCACCAAAAAGAGAAGATATACAAATTGTGGTACAGTCATACGCCACATAATGACATTTTGGTCAATGGCAGACTGCATATATGATAGTGGTCTCATAGGAGCTGAAAAATTCCTATCACCTAGTAACCTTGTAGCCAATGTAAAGTCATAGCATAATGCATTACTCGTGTGTCTGTGAGGAAGCTGGTGTAAACAAACCTAGTGCACTACCAGGGATATAAAAAAGTATAGCATATAGGATTATGTAGAGTACATAATACTTGGTAACATAATAAATGACTATGTTACTGATTTGTGTATTTAGTATACTTCTTATCATTATTGTAGAGTGTACTCCTACTTATTAAAAAAGTTAAGTGTAAAACACCCTCAGGCAGGTCCTTCAGGAGGTATTCCAGGAGAAAGCATTGTTATCACAGGATGACAGCTCCATGCATGTTATTGTCCCTGAAGACCTTCCAGTGGGACAAGATATGGAGATAGGAAACAGTGACACTGATGATCCTGATCTTGTGTAGGCCTAGGCTAATGTGTGTGTATGTCTTGGGTTTTAACAAAAAAGTTTAAAAAGTAAAAGAATAAAATAAATCTAAAAGTTTTTTAAATAGAAAAAAGCTTATAAAAATAAAATATTTTTGTACAGCTGTAAAGTATGTATATATTTTAAGCTAAGTGTTATTAAAAGTCAAAAAGTTAAAAAGTTTATAATGTAAAAAAGTTACAGTACGCTAAGGTTAATTTATTGTTGAAGAAAATTAAAAAAATTTAGTGTAGCCAAAGTGTACAGTGTTTATAAAGTCTACAGTAGTATACAGTAATGTCCTAGGCCTTCACATTCACTCACCACTCATTTACCACTCACTCAGAGCAACTTCTAGTATTGCAAGCTCCATTCATGGTAAGTACCCTGTATAGGTGTACCATTCAAAAAATCTTTTAAATCACAATTTTACTGTATCCTCTTTATCTTTATGCATATGTAGATACACAAATATTTACCATTGTGCTACAACTGCCTATAGCACAGTAACATACTGTACAGGTTTGTAGCCTAGGAGCAATAGGCTATACCATCTAGGTTTGAGTAAGTACACTATGACAGGGGTCCCCAACCCCCAGGCTGAAGACCAATACAGGGGTCCACAGCCTGTTAGGAAAGGGGCTGCACAGCAGGAGTTGAGCAGCAGGCGAGTGAGCACTACTACCTCCTGTCAGATCAGCAGTGGCATTAAATCCTCATGGGAGCATGAACCCTATTGTAAACTGCGCATGTGAGGGATCTAGGTTGTGTGCTCCTTATGAGAATCTAATTAATGGCTGATGATATGAGATGGAACAATTTCATCCTGAAACCATCCCCCCTGCCCCTGGTTCATGGTCCATGTCTTCCACAAAACCAGTCCCTGGTGCCAAAAAGGTTGAAGATCGACGCACTATGATGTTCACAAAATGAAGATATTGGCTAATGATGCATTTCTTTGATCATATCCCCGTGATTAAGCAATATGTGAGTGTATATTCATTTAATGGAATATTGCTTGGCAGTAAAAAAGAAGGAACTACTGATAGGCACAAGAACATGGGTGCTTTTTAAAACATTGAGTGAAATAAACCAGATACAAAAGAGTACATATAGTATGATTCATTTATACTAAGTTCAAGAATAGGGAAGTCTGATCTATGGTGATAAAAATCAGAATAAAGGTGGAAGTGGAGACCAACTATAAGGAGGCATGAGGGAACTTCAGGGGTGGCAGAAATGTCTTCTGTCTTGCTTGGAGTTGTAGTTACATGGGTGCTTAAAACTCATTAAAGTGTACGTGTTTTTTTTTTTTTTCCCCTTGAGATGGAGTCTCTCTCTGTCGCTCAGGCTAGAGTGCAGTAGTGCGATCTTGGCTTACTGCAACCCCTGCCTCGCGGGTTTAAGCGATTCTCCTGCCTCAGCCTCCTGAGTAGTTGGGATTACAGGCATGCACCATCATGCGAGGCTAATTTTTATATTTTTAGTAGAGATGGGGTTTCACCATGTTGGTCAGGCTGGTCTTGAACTCCTGACCTCATGATCTGCCTGCCTTGGCCTCCCAAAGTGCTGGGATTACAGGCGTGAGCCAACGTGCCCAGCCAAATTGTACGCTTAAGATCTGTACATTTCACTAAATGTAGAAACTTTACCTCAGTTAAAATATACAAAAAGGAAATAATATAACTAGTCTAGTGATGATTTTAAAAAATTCTACATGGATTAAATGATGAAATATAAAAGGCAAAACTATGAAGCCTTTAGACTATGCGGAAACAACACTGTACCAGTTTCTGGGCCCAAGGATTAAGAAACTGACAACTTCTACTTCCTGTTTCTTGGGACATTTGCTTTGAGACCCCAACTAACATGTGTGAGGAAGCAAAGCCACCCTGTAGGGAGGTCCATTTGGAGATAAATCAACAGCCAGAACCAGCTGGTTGGCCATGTGGTGAAAGTGGATCCTTCAGTCCTAGTCAAGCCACCCCAGCTGATGCTGCATGCAACAGAGACAAACTGTCTCCACCCAGGCCTGCCCACATTGTTGTTTTAAACCATGAAATTTTGTGGTGGTTTGTTACATGGCAAAAGATTATTGGGACAGATTCTGGTACCAGAAATAGGGTGCTGCAGTAACAAAAGTCTGACACACATGGCATTGGCTCTGGACGTGGGCAGCAGAAAGAAGCATAAAGGACCATAGAGAGTGTCAGTGAAAACAGAAGGAGCCTCGAGGAGAGTTTTAATGGAAGCCTAAAGGGTCTCAATGAGGCTGTCAGTGAAGGTTTAAGGGCAAGTGAAGAAAATCTTATTGGGAGATCAATGAAAGGGGAAGTGTTGAAAGTCTGATAAGATTGTTGCCTACAGTAACATGGAAATAAGAAATATACCTGATGAACTCAAGGAAATAGCTAAGGAGATTTCCAGACAAAGTAATGAAAGTATCACCTGGCTTCTCCCTGCTTATGATAAAATGCAAGACGAGAGATGAGCTTCAAAACATGTACACACACCCCTCCACATACCCCCAGGACTTGCAGAATTTACAAATAAAATTTCTTCTTATTTTCAGTCTCTCTCTAAGGCAAAAAACTATAAATTATGAAAGGGTTTTTACTCTAGAAAAGGACAGTAAAATTCTTTAAGATATAAGAAAGATGTAAGACTGTTCAGACTTTCAGGCCTAAAAGGTTCTCTAAGAATCTTAAGGGCAAGCCTCATGGGTTTTTAAGAATCTTAAGAGTATTGTCCTACAGCAGCTGAATAGGAAGCCCAAAGTAGAGAATGGCTTTTCATTAAAAGACTTGTAGTTGTGGCTTTTGTCTAATGAAGTGAACTCTGATAGTTCAAAGAAAACCCCTCAAATTTCTTTTGTTTTAAATTAGAGACAGGGTCTTGCTCTGTCATCCACGCTGGAGTACAGTGGCATGCATGATCATAGCTCACTGCCACCTCAGCCTCCAGGGCTCAATCAGTCCTCCCACCTCAGCCTCCTGAGTAGCTGGTACCACAGGCATGCATCATCATGCCCAACTAATTTTTACTTTGTTGTAGAGAAGGGTTCTCACTATGTTGCCCACGCTGGTCTTGAACACATGGGCTCAAGGAATCCTCCCACCTTGGCCTCCCAAAGTGGTGGCATTACGGGTGTGAGCCACTGCGCCTACCTGAAAAACCTCTCAAATTTCTAAGACAATCATTCTGGCAGAAGCATTGACAGCTTGGACTAAGAGCAAGAAAGATGGTACAAAATGGAAAAAATCATTTGGATGCCCAACCTTATACAGGCAGGAAGAAAACTAAAAAGGCAATCTCAGTTTTCTTATGAAAAAGAAAAGATGATTCAGAGGATAAAACCAAGACACATGGAAAACAACTCCCAGAAAGTCACACTGGACCTAATTAAGGAGTTGGCCAACATGTGCCCAGTTGGATTTCAGAATTTTTCTTTCTTTTTTTTTTTTTTTGAGACGGAGTCTCACTGTTACCCAGGCTGGAGTGCAGTGGTGCGATTTCAGCTCACCGCAAGCTCCGCCTCCCGGGTTCACGCCATTCTCCTGCCTCAGCCTCCTGAGTACTGGGGACTACTCAGGAGTAGTCCTGCCACCACGCCTGGCTAACTTTTTGTATTTTTAGTAGAGATGGGGTTTCACCGTTTTAGCCAGACCTCATGATCTGCCTGCCTCGGCCTCCCAAAGTGCTGCAATTACAGGTGTAAGTCACCGTACCCGGCCCCAGAATTTCTATACATCAGTGACTGCTGCATGTCTTCAGGTTTCCTCCCTTTTGAAAAGAAAGTATCCATAAAAATTACCTCGTGTCTGTTGCACCACTGTGTGTTAGGTAGGTAGTGAGCAGACAACTTTTTTCTTTAGTTCACAGGTCGTCAGTTCACAAGAAGAACCACACTGAAGGAGGTATCCTTGACAAACCACACCTAAGAGGCCTCGTGTACTGGGACCTGATTTAGATGATGAGATCCTAGACCTTGAGCCTACTGGTGTAAAAGAATGAGACTTCTGATGGGGAATCTTGTGAAGGCAAGAATAAATTCTGCAAGTGGGAAAAATGTTAATAATCCATGTCCAGAGAATAGAGAGGTAGTTTTAAAATATGGCCCATAATTATTTGACCCTCTTCCTATTGAGAGGTGCGGTCTATTCCTCTCCCCTTGAATCTAGGCTCTGGGACTGACTGATCAACAGAATATGGTGGCAATGATGCTATGCTAAGTTTGAGGCTCAGGCCCTAAGAAAATGGTAGCTTCCACTTCCTATCTCTTGAGAAACTTGCTCTAGGAACCTAGCCACCATAGTATGGCAAAGCCCAAGCTATCCTTTGGTGAGAACCAACAGGCAGCACGAGTTTTGCTAGTTATGTGAATGGAATTATCATAAGCCCCAATTGAGCTACCCCAACTGATGCCATGTGGCGCAGATATGAGGTGTATTCATTTTAATATAGAATATATTGATCTTTTCCTTTATAGTTTATGCTTATTGTCTTATTTTAAAAATCCTTCCCAATCTTGAGGTCATAAGGATATCTGTGTATACTGTCATTTTTTTTTTTTTTTACTAGATCCACTAAATCAGAATTTATTTTTCTGATTTAATTGGAGGTTATTAAAAAAATTCAGAGAAGGGTCTGGCACATAAGGAGTCTGGAAGTTGCCACTGCATCCTAACAACTAGTAAAAAGCTGAATAAGCTGAAAAGTCAACAATCCTTAGATATGTCAGAGAAGTAAGATCTCAGGGCAAACTATTAGCCCCCAAATCTGAAGAGACAGACAGGTGAATAAGCCGAAGTCTCTGGAACCAGTGCTAGGGTAGGAAAACCTAAACTGTACTTGATGACTTGTCAGAGGCTCAGTGTGAAGAAGTTTGAGGTTAAAACTCCAGGGAGTCCCAGTCACTGGGGAGGAGGGGGAAACTTTTGTGAGTTTTGCCTCCAGGAGCTCAACCAGATTCTCACAGTAAATATAAGAGAAAAATACCCTCACGCTTCTGGCAGGGAGAGGGGAAAAGGAACCATTTTGAAATATACTACAGCACTCTGTTCTCAACAAGGTCTTCCCTCAGGAGAAACTATTTTACCACAGCCTAAACTATTAGGGATTTTTCAGAGCCTAACTGATCTGGAAGAAGAGAAATAATCAACTCCAGCCAACGCTAGCCTTCCATTCCGAAGTAGAGAAATACTGCACTCCAGGCCATTCTATCCAACCCAAAGAAGTGGGGGTGGGGACCAGAAGCACTTGTTAAGTTCACAGTCCAGGGGCAAAGGCTCACTGAAAGACTGAGATTTAGTCACAGGACTGTAGAATGCTTCCCATTTCTCTACATCACTAAAGACCTATTTACCGTGGCTTTTTTTTTTTTTTGTATTTTATTTTTGAGACAGAATCTCACTCTGTTGCCCACGCTGGAGTGCAGTGGCATGATCTCAGTTCCCTGCAACCTCCACCTCCCAAGTTCAAGTGATTCTCCTGCCTCAGCCTCCACAACCATGCCTGGCAATTTTTTTTTTTGTTTGTACTTTTAGTAGAGATGAGGTTTTGCCATGTTGCCAGGCTGGCCTCAAACTCCTAAGTGATCTGCCCGCCTTGGCCTCCCAAAGTGCTGGGATTGCAGGCATGAGCCACTGCGCCTGGCCCTACCATGGTTCCTTTTACCCAGTACATCATGTCCAGTTATCCTTGAGGTATACTCAAGGACAAAAAACACTGTTTGAAGAAAAAGCGCACACTCATATGGCAGGGATGCTGGAATTATCAGACTGGGAATTTAAAACAACTATGATTAACATGCTGGGGGCTCTAATGAATAAAGTAGACAGCATGCAAGAACAGATGGGCAATGTAAGCAGAGAGATGGAAATTCCAAGAAAAAATAAAAAAGAAACACCAGAGATCAAAAATAATGTAACAGAAATAAAGAATGGGCTGGGTATGGTGGCTCACGCCTAGCACTTTGTGGGGGTCAAGGCCAGTGGATTGCTTTAGCCCAAGAGTTCAAGACCAGCCTGGGCAACATGGCAAAACCTCGTCTCTACTAAAATTACAAAAAATTTAGCCAGGTGTGGTGGCGTGTGCCTGTAGTCCCAGCTACTCAGGAGGCTGAGGTGGGAGGATTACCTGAGCCTGGGAAGTTGAGGCTGCAGTGAGCTGTGACTGCACATTGCCCTCCAGCCTGAGAGACAGAGGGAGACCCTGTCTCAAAAAAAAGAAAAATGAAATGAAGAATGCCTTTCATTGGCCCATTATTAGGTTAGACATGGCTAAGGGAAGAATTGCTGCATTTGAGCATGATAACTGAATGAGTGACTGAAGAAATAGTCTCAATCCATCAAGGTTTATTAAGCCAGCTCCAGAGAATGTCTGGGGAAAATACGAGTCACAGACACATCTGTGGGTGTTCCAAAGAGACTTTCAGGATTTTAGTATTTATACATTTTCTTTCTTGTTTTTGTTTTTATTGAGACAGAGTCTCGCTCTGTCACCCAGGATGGAGTGCAGTGGCACAATCTCGGCTCACTGCAACCTCCGCCTCCCAGGGTCAAGCAATTCTCCTGCTTCAGCCTCCTGAGTTGATGGGACTACAGGTGCGTGCCACCATGCCTGGCTAATTATTTGTGTATTTAGTAGAGACGGGGTTTCACCGTGTTAGCCAGGATGGTCTCGATCTCCTGACCTCGTGATCCGCCCACCTCAGCCTCCCAAAGTGCTGGGATTACAGGCATGAGCCACCATGTTCGGCCTTATTTATACATTTTCTTAAAGGAGGGCAGGTAGGTGGTAAGGGGAATGGTTACATTCTTGTGAGACTTTAGTAAGTGCTTGGCAAATCTACATTTTACACAAGATAAGGTGAATGTTTGAAGAGCAAAAACGGAGTAAAGTAAGAATCAATTATGCAGACATCTCTGGGTTGGTGGAGGAATGACTGGTCCCCTTTGTCTTTGTTCTGCACCTGAGAAGACATGATACTGACATTATCAGTGTGGAGTTTAAGAGCTAGACTTAGATTGTAGACCTAAAGTTGCAGCTGGTGTGTCCTTGCTTATGGGAGACCATCAAAGAGTTTACTTGTGAATGATCTGTGCAGGCAGTCCTTCATGGATGCCTGAGGCTTTTACCTTTCCTTTGGGGATCTGGCTAATGCATAATGCTAGTAACAGCTATTCATCTGGAAGATGGTGTTACATGGCTTAGCCCCCAGGTTTACCCTTCCCTGTTGCATAAGTGATACAGACAGGAGACAGGGAAATACTGGGTAGAAGAAGGCAGATCCCTGGCAAAGGCCCCACCCCCAAGCCTGGAAACCCACAGCACTAAATGGGAACAGGCATTCCTGTTTTCGTGCCCAAATGTTGCCTTTTGGCCTGCCATGCCCCCTTATCCTGTACCCATATAAACCCCACACCCCAGGATCCATGAGCAGATGAGCAGATGAGCAGAAGAGTGGCAGAATGGCACAGCAGAGAAGGAGGGAAGAGAAGGAGCATCTGAACGTCGAGAGGCATCTGGCTGGGGATGGTCAGAGAGGACATTGGCTGCTGGACAGCCAAACTCCAGGAAGATCATCTTCCCACTCCATTCCCTTTCCAACTCCCCATCCATCCCGCTGAGAGCCACCTCCACCACTCAGTAAAACCCCCACATACACCATTCTTCAAGTCTGTGTGTGACCTGATTCTTCCTGGATGCCAGACAAGAACCTGGGTACCAAGAGGGCACTGAGCTGGTTTACACTTAAGCCATCTGTGGATGGCAGAGCTAAAGCACAGCAGCATGCCCATGGGGGCTTCAGGAGTTACAGGCACCCACCCTTAGATGCTACTGTGGGGCCAGTGCCCCAAAAGTGCACACCCAGGCTCTTGCACTTGCCCATCTACGTGTTCCCCCTCCTGTAAGGGGTTTGAGTGCACGGCACTGAAAAGACAAGCCACACCCCTATCACATGTCCTACAAGGTAGGTCAGGGAACTCTCCCGTTTCATAAAGAATTTAGGGGGTCCAGAGAATTTCTAATTTTCCTTTACAAAGGTATCTCAAGGGAAGGAAACTCCCAAAATTAAAAGCAAAGAGAAAAAAGACAGAAAAAAACCCATAACAGAATGTTCAAGAACTGTGGGATAATTATAATAGACGTAATCTATATATAATGGTGATACTAGAACAAGAAGAAAAAGAGAAAGAAATTGAAGCAATAATAACTGAGAATTTACCCAAATTAATGCCACACACCAAATCCCAGATTCAGGAAGCTCAGAGAACACCAAGCAGGAAAAATGCCAAAAAACCCTAACATCTACACCTAGGCATATCATTTTCAAAGTACAAAAAATCAAAGATAAAAAATATTGAAAGAGGCTAGAGGAAAAAAATACTTTACCTATAGAGGGGCAAAGACAAGAATTATATCCAATGTCTCGTAAGAAACCATGCAAGCAAGAAAAGAGTGAAATATTTAAAGTGCTGAGAGGAAAAAACCCACTGACCTAAAGCTCTGTACCCTGCAAAACTGTTCTTCAAATGTGAGGGAGAAAAAAAAAGACAAAGAAAAATTGAGGGAGTGTGTTGCCAGTAGACCTGCCTTGTAAGAAATGTTAAAAGAGGTTCTTCAGAAAGATGGAAAATGATAGAGATCAGAAACTTGGATCTTGGATCTATATGAAGAAAGGAAGAGCATCAAAGAAGAAATAAGTAAAGACAAAATTATAACTTTTTTTTTTCTTTTTTTTCTTTTTTTGAGACAGGGTCTCACTCTGTCACCTAGGTTAGAGTGCAGTGGTGCTATCATAGCTCACTGCAGCCTCAATCTCTCAGGCTCAAGTGATCCTCCTGCCTCAGTCTCCTGAGTAGCTTAGGGCTACAGGCATGCGCCACTATGCTTAATTTTTTAACTTTTATTTTTAGTAGAGAAGTCTTGCTACATTGTTGCCTAGGTGCCAAGACCTTGTTGCCAAGGTCCTGCTATGTTGTTGGTGACTCCTGAGCTCAAGTGATCAATCCTCCCAACTTGGCCTCCCAAAGTACTGAGATTAAAGATGTTAGCCACTGTGCCTGGCCTATTTTTCTTAATCTTAATTCATCTGAAACCACCTTTGCAAAAATTGTAATAGTAAGAAAATATGACAGTGAAAGAGATATGATCTAATCAACTCCTATCTTATCTTTAACTTCCAAACTGCCCTTAATCATTCCTGGGCTTGGGGCAAGCTAACTTTGGGAGACATTTAGTTTATAGTTTAAACGATAATAGCCTTTCCCCAAAACTAAACTGTCTTTGTAAAGCTAATGAAAGATCACCAGGTTAGAAGGACGAGAGGAGCTTGAACTCTGCTAAGGTGTAAATGTAAATGATTATTTTAAAAAATTAAAAAAACAACAAAAACCAAGACCCAAGTTTATGTTGTCTACCAGAAACCTACTTTAAAGATAAAGACATACATAGATTAAAAGTAAATGGGTAAAGAAAGATATACCATGCTAACACTAATCAAAAGAAAGCTGTAGTAGCTATATTAACTTCAGACAGCATAGACTTCACAGCAAGGAAAATTATCAGGGAAAGACAGGGGTATTACATAATAAGAGGCCAATTCTCCAAGAAGACATATCATTCCTTAATGTGTGCATACCTAACAACAGAGTGTCAGATATATGAGGCAAAAACAGACAGACCTGCAAGGAGAAACAGAGAAATCCACTATTATAGTTGGAGACTATAACACCCCCCATCAGAAATGGACACATCAAACAGGCATAAAATCATAAGGACATAATTGAACTCAATAGCCCCTCAATCAACTGAAATATAGTTGGCATCTACTGACTACTTCATCCAGCAACAGCAGGATACATATTCTTTTCAAGCTCACATAGAACATTCAGCAAGATAGATCACATGCTGGACCAAAAAACACACCTGAATATTTTTTTTTAAATTTTAAAAATTTTCTCATTTTTATTATTATTATTTTTTGAGACAGGGTCTCACTCTTTCACACAGGTTGGAGTACAGTTGTGTGATTTTGGCTCACTGCAACTTCTGTCTCCCAGGTTCAAGCGATCCTCACACTTCAGCTTCCTGAGTAGCTAGGACCACAGGTGCGTGCCACCACACCCGGCTACTTGTTTGAATTTTTGGTAGAGACAGGGTTTCACCACGTTGCCCAAGCTGGTCTCAACTCCTGAGCTCAAGTGATCCACTGGCCTCAGCCTCCCAAAGTGCTGGGATTACAGGCATGAGCCACTGAAACCAGCCTGAACAAATTTTAAAAGAATAATCATATGATGTCTTCTTTCAGAACACAACAGAATGATACATGAAAAAAATCACCAAATAGTTAAGAGATTAAACAATGCACTTCTAAATAACACACAGGTTAAAGAAGAAATAACAGGAGAAATTTAAAAAATATTTGGAAATGGCCAAGCGCGGTGGTTCATGCCTGTAATCCTAGCAATTTGGGAGGCCAAGGTGGGTGGATCACTTGAGGTAAGGAGTTTGAATCCAGCCTGACCAACATGTTAAAACCCTGTCTCTACTAAAAGTATTTTAAAATTAGGCTGGGCACGTTGGCTTACGCCTGTAATCCCAGCACTTTGGGAGGCCTAGGAGGGCAGATCACGAGGTCAGGAGTTCGAGACCAGCCTGGCCAACATGGTGAAACCCCATCTCTACTAAAAATACAAAAATTAGCTGGGCATGGTGGCACATGCCTGTAATCCTAGCTACTCAGGAGGTTGAAGAAGGAGAATTGCTTGAACCCGGGAGGCAGAGGTTGCAGTGAGCTGAGATTGGGCCACTGCACTCCAGCCTGAGGGACAGAGCGAGACTCCGTCTCAGAAAAAAAAAAGAAAAAAAGAAAAAATTACCCAGGTGTGGTGGCATGCGCCCAGCTACTTGGGAGGCTGAGGCAGGAGAACTGCTTGAAGACGGGAGGTGGAGGTTGCAGTGAGCCGAGATCACACCACTGCACTCCAGCCTGGGTGACAGTGTGAGACTCCATCTCGGAAAAAAAAAAAAATGGAACTAAATGAAAATGAAAATAAAACATCAAAATTTGTGGGACAGAGCAGAAGCAGTGTTTAAGGGGTGACTTATAACACTGAATGCAGATATTAGAAAAGAAGATCTAAAAGCAGCAATCTGAGCTTCCATCTTAGGAAACTAGAAAAAGAAGAGCAAATTAAATCCAAAGTAAGCAGAAAATAAAAAAGTATAAAGATTACAGAGCAGAAATCAATGAAATCCAAAACAGGAAATCAATAGAGAAAAATCAATGAAGCGGGCCAGGTGCGGTGGCTCACGCCTGTAATCCCAGCACTTTGGGAGGCTGAGGTGGGCGGATCACGAGGTCAGGAGGTCGAGACCATCCTGGCTAACACAATGAAACCCCGTCTCTCCTAAAAATACAAAAAATTAGCCAGGTGTGGTGGTGCACGTTTGTAGCC
The DNA here is from genome assembly GCF_024542745.1 of Macaca thibetana thibetana. Lineage (NCBI taxonomy): Eukaryota > Metazoa > Chordata > Mammalia > Primates > Cercopithecidae > Macaca > Macaca thibetana. The sequence goes on from NC_065578.1 coordinate 40,131,021, forward strand.
CCAGCTACTCAGGAGGCTGAGGCAGGAGAATCACTTGAACCTGGGAGGTGGAGGTTGCAGCGAGCCGAGATCACACCACTGCACTCCAGCCTGTGTGACAGAGTGAGACTCTGTCTAAAAAATAATAATAATAATAAAAATCAATGAAACCAAAAGCTGGTTTGATGAAAAGATAAATAAAATCAATTATACTCTAGCCAGGCTAACTAAACAAACAAACAAAAAACAAAACAAGCAACCAGAGGGATGACACAAATTACTAAATCAGAAATGATAAAGGGGATATCACTATAGATCCTATTGTCATTAAACAGATAATAAAGGAATACTATGAACAACTCTATGTCCACCAATTTGATAACCTAGATGAAATGAACTAATTCCTTCAAAGACAGTCTGCCAAAACTCAAACAAGAATAGACAATCTGAATACGTTTATATCTATTAAAAATTTGAATTAATTAAACCCAAACTTTCCAAAAAAGAAAGTACCACGTCTAGATAGGTTCATTCGTGAATTTTACCAACATTGAAGGAAGAAATTATACCAATTCTTCAAAATATCTTTTAGAAGTTATTAACAGAAGCAGAAGGAATATTTTCTAACTTATTTTATGAGGCTAGCACTGTCCTCAACAAAATATCATCAAATCAAATTGAACAATATAAAAAAGAATTATATACTATGACCAAGTGAGATTTATCCAAAGTATGCAAGGCTGACTCAACTTTCAAAAATCAATTAATATGATCTATCATATCAACAGGCAAAGTAAGAAAAATCAGATAATCATATCGATAGATGCAGAAAAAGGATGTGACAATATCCAACACTCATTCATGATAAAAAACGATTGGAAACTAGAAATAGAGTGAAACTTTCTCAATAAATAACATCTACAAAAACCTACAGCTAACATTATACTTAATGGTTAGAAACTAGAGGCTTTCCAACCAAAATCAGGAACAAGACAAGGACGTTCTCTCTTACCACTCCTCTTCAACATCATACTGGAAGTCCTAGCTAATGCAGTAAGACAAAAAGTAAGATGAAAAGAATGCAGTTTGGGAAGGATGAAATAAAACTTTGTTCTCAGGTGACATAATTGTCTATGCAGAGAATATGAAATCCTTAATAACCAAAAAAATCCTGGAATTAATAAGTGATTATAACAAGAATGCAGGATACAAAGCTAATATATAAAAAGTCAATCACTTTCCTATATAGCGGCAATGAACAAGTGAAATTTAAAATTAAAAAAACACAATACAGGCCAGGCACAATTGCTCACTGTAATCCCAGTGCTTTGTGAGGCTAAAGCAGGAGGATTGTTTGAGGCCAGGAATTCAAGACCAGCCTGGGCAACATAACCCAGGCTTTTTTTTTTTTTTTTTTTTTTTTTTTTAAAATAGAGAAACCATCTCTATAAAAAATAAAAAAATAAAAAAATTAGCCAGGCATGGTGGCATGCCTGTAGTTCCAGCTACCCAGGAGGGTGAGGCAGGAAGATTGCTTCTGCCCAGGAGTTTGAGGCTGCGGAGAGCTATGATCACACCACTGCAATCCAGCCTGGGCAACACAGCAAGACCCTATTTCAAAAAACAAAACAAAACAAAATCCCACAATACCATTTATGTTAGCACCAAAAAATGAAATACCTAGGTATAAGTTAAACAAAATATATATAACATTTATATGAGGAAAACTAGAAAACTTTTTTGAAAGAAATGTAAAAAGAACTAAGTAGTAAACATATTTTGTGTTCATGGATAAGAGACTTAATATTGTCAGGATGTCACTTCTTTCCAACTCAATGTAGAGATTCACTGCACTCCTAATCAAAATCCCAGAATTTATTTTGTAGACAGCAACAAATTGAATCAGCTGGGGGTGGTGGCTCACACCTGTAATCTCAGCACTTTGGGAGATCAAGGTAGGAAGACTGCATGAGCCCAGGAGTTTGAGACCTGGGCAACATAGTGAGACCCTTTCTCTACAAAATTAGCTAGGTATAGTGGCATATGCCTGTAGTCCCAGCTATTCTGGAGGCTGAGGTGGGAGGACAGCTTGAGCCCAGGAAGATTGAAGCTGCAGTGAGCTGTAACTGCACCACTGCACTCCAGCTGGGCAACAGAGTGCATCTCTGTATCCACAACAACAGCAAACCAAACTGAATCTAAACTTTATATGAAGAGGCAAAACACCCAGAACAAAGTCAGGAGGGCTGATGTTACCTGACTTCGAGACTTACTGTAAAGCTACCATAATTAAGACAGTGTGGTATTGCCTAAAGAACAGACAGATCAATGGAACAGAATAGAGAGTCCAGAAATAAACCCACATAAATATAATCAGCTTATCTTTGACAAAGGAGTAAAGGCAATACAATAAAAAATAAAGATAGTCTTTTCAACAAATGGTTCTCGAACAACTGAACATTCACATGTAAAAAAGTGAACCTAGACACAGAACCTACACTCTTGAAAAAAAAAGTAACCCCAAAAGGATAATAGACCTAAATGTAAAATGCAAACTATAAAACTCCTAGACGATCGCATAGGAGAAAATCTAGATGACCTTGGGTTTGGCAATGACATTTTAGATAAGCCCCAGCAGCACCTTGCACCCTGTTCACATCCCAGTTTCAGTCCTGGTGGTACTAGCTTCACAGAACTAGCAGGTGCAGCCCACGCCTCACTTATGAGTCCTACCTATGGGAGCCCATTTCCAGTTTTTGCCTTAGTCCAAGCAGTAACAGCACAATATTCCCTAACACCTCATTCCTGGCGCTGCTAGGCCCCAGGACAGAATGCAGTCTGCCAATGGCTAGGATTGAAAATGGTGCGTCACTGCAGCTGCTTATGGCTCAGAAAGGGTGTGTGACCCAGTGCAAGCTCCTCTCCTGGAACAGTTCCCTCTCCTGGTCTTCTGGCAGCTCCCTATATCAGTTTCAGAGATTGGGAAGGTCAAGGGCTCTTTCGTTGCCAGGCATGCATGATTCCATACATGGGGATGTGGGCTGCTAGAAGTCTCTCACTTACCCTTGGGAAGTCACTTGCTGATTCCTAGCCAATCTCAGCCAGGTAGGCTGCTTCTCTTCTTTCTCCTTGCTTGCTTTCTGTGTTTCCTGTCACTTTCCTGTTGAATTCCAGTGTTCTATTTTAGAAAATATATCAGAAGTATGATTGTCTATACACTCTTTTGGTTCTTCTAAGTGGAGGAGGTTAGCATATGAAATGCTTCTAGTCAGCCATCTTTTTGTTGTTGTTGTTTTGGAGACAGGGTCTAGCTCTGTCGCCCAGGCTGGAGTGCAGTGGTGTGATTTTGGCTCACTGCAACCTCTGCCGTGCCCCATCCCTGGAATCAAGTGATCCTCCCAACTCAGCCTTCCGACTAGCTGGGACCACAGGTGCACATCAGCATGCTCAGCTGGCTATTGTTTTTTTCACTTTTAGTAGAGATGGGGGTCTCATGATGTTGCCCAGGCTGGTCTCAAACTCCTGAGCTCGTGATACACCTGCCTTAGCCTCCCAAAGTGCTGGGATTATAGGTGTGAGCCACCGTGCCCAGCCCTAGTCAGCCATCTTGAAGCCCCTTTGGTTTCTTGCAAAACAAAACATACTCTTACTATTCAATCTAGCAGTTGTCCTCCTTGGTATTTATCCAAAGTAGTTGAAACCGTATGTCCACATAAAAACCTGCACACAGATATTTACAGCAGCTTTATTCATAATTGCACAAACTTTGAAGCAACCAACATTCCCATAAGTAGGTGAGTGGATAAATAAACTGTGAAATATCTGGACAATGAAATATTTTTCAGTGCTAAAAAAAAAAAAATGAGCTATCAAGCCATGAAAATACATGGAATAAATTTCAATGCATAATACTAAGCGAAAGAAGCCAATCTGAAAAGGTGGCATACTGTATGATTTCAACTATGTGACATTCTGGAAAAGACAAATCTATGGAGACAATAAACAGATAGTGGTTGTCAGGGATTAGTGGGGAGGGAGGATGAATAGGCAGAGACCAGAGGGTTTTTAGGGCAGTGAAACTATTTTGTATTATACATGATGGTGGATGTATGTCATTATACATTTGTCAAAACCCATAGAAAGTAAAACACCAAGAGTAAACCCAAATGCAAACTAGGGACATGGGTGATAATAACGAGCCAATGTAAATTCATCAATTGTAAGAAATGTACCACTCTGGTGGAGGATGTTGATGAATGGGAGACAATGTATGTGTAGGGGCAGCAAGTATATAGGAAATCTCTGTATTTACCACTCAATTTTGCTGTGAATCTAAAACCGCTCTAAAAAATAAAAGTCTATTAAAAATTTTCAAAGAACAACAAAAAGAGCTCTTGATAACAAGATGCAAATCTCCAACCATGGGGAAGTAGAGTATAAGCATTTCCTAAATGTATATAACTAAATATACTAAATGTGTGTAAAATCCTTTTATGTAGAGCATTTTGCAGGTCTGGTGTTTCTACCAAACAGACTTTGGAAAATGCCACTGGAGTACTAAATAATTATAATTTAAAAAGCAAGATGGCAGAAATGAAAAACTCAATACAAAGTTTGGAAGATATAGTTGAGGAAAACTTGATGAAAGTTGACCAAAAGGCAAAGAATAGGGATAAGAACAGAGATATGACTATTACAGAACCAGGTCAAGAGATTCAACAACTGAATAAACAGGTATGATGGGAGTGAATAGAGAAAAGGAAGTGAAAGAAAATAATTGATGATGATGATGATTTATTTATTTATTTTTTTGAGACAGAGTCTCGCACTATCATCCAGGCTGGAGTGCAGTGGTGCGATCTTGGCTCACTGCAAACTCCACCTCCCTGGTTCAAGCAGTTCTCATGCCACAGCCTCCTGAGTAGCTGGGATTACAGGCATGCACCACCATGTCTGGCAAAAATAAAATTTTTTTTTATTTTTGGTAGAGATGGGGTTTCGCCATGTTGATCAAGCTGGTCTTGAATTCCTGGCCTCAAGCAATCCATCTGTCTTAGCCTCCTAAAGTGCTGGGATTACAGACGTGAGCCACCATACTCAGCCAATTTTTAAAAATTTTATAAAATGAAAGTGTCCAGTATGGTAGGTGAAAATACATCCAAGGTGAAATTTTAGGGTACTGGGAATTAAGAGAAACTTCCAAGAGAATGAAGAGATTTCATACAAAACTAAATATGTAAATCTAAGAATGATTTACAGAAAACAAAGACCTTGGAAAGAGCAAACTGAGACCCTCACCAAAAAAGACAGGTGAACAGAATCTCAAGAAACTAAGAAGGATCCAGGAGAGATTTCTTCTAGAGTATGACATGGATAGAATATATAATATACTTGGATATAAAGAGAGATGTACACAGTAGGAAGAGAGTTTAAGGTTGAATTAATAATAAGTACACAGAAAAATAAACACATAACAAGAAAATCAACAAGATTTCCCCTGAAAATGAAATGTTGAGCAACAAAGGAAAAGTAATCATCGTATACTATATGGCTCAATTGATAACAGCATTTAACTAGTTATAATAACAAAACACTCAATTTTGATCTAATCAAAATTATAGTATCGTAGAATTGGAATAGGGAAATATGTGTGGATAGATAAGGGCAAGGAAATAAAGAAGAGTTAAATTCTCATCTTCTAGAGTGGGTAGTCAGTGGAAAAATAACTAAAAAAGATAGCAATATGGACATGCTATTTAGATACAGAGGTAAATAAAAACATCAGTTAAATTGAAAGTGACTGCCTCTGGGGAATAGTAATTGACAGGGGAATACGAGGTGTGTTTGTCTTGTTTTTGTAATAAGTTGTATAGACCCTTCATTCCTTTAAACTATGAATGTGTATAACTGATACAAATCAAAATACCTTTTAAAAAGTTCTCTACAGTTAAAAAAATGAAAGGTAGGTAAAAGATATAAATGTGGAATATCACATTCAGACTATGATAGCTTTTACTGTTAACATTTGAATGGACTATAAAGGTTATTTGGACTAATCCTATCATTGTATAGATTATAAACTGAGGCTCAGATAGGGAAGTGATATCAAGGTCACACAAAGTGAATCAAGGCCCACTCAAGAGATGGCGACACAATGATCAGTGAAGACTATTACAGCCTGACCATGGCAGGTTCTGTCACCTTCTATAGGTTATTGGAAAGGAAACTATGGCTGAGCCTTCCCTTCAGGCTCCTACATTCTAGGATTTGATTAGAGACATACTCAACTCCTAAGAGAAAGATAACCCTAACTTCCATGGGGATCATGCCAATTGCTTAGACTTCCTAGAAGACGGAGTGTCTGCCGAGTAACAGAATAGGGTTTCACACATTTATCTTAACTTACACAGTAAAAAAATGAGTATTTTTATTTATAGTTACCCCCTTGGAAGGTTGTATATCTGCAGATAGTTATTTTAGTTACTGTCATAGACAGTTTATGACATGGGAACAGATATGCAAAACCCAGGATGATTACCCACCCAGTTCATCCACTAGATTTTGCAATGAGTCAACCACTCATTGGTTGATCTCTAACATCAAGTTTACTTTCATTGTACCAAAGTTTGTCCCCATCAATGATTGTTTAAAAAAAAAAATTAGAGAAATTTCATACGTATTTTAAGGGTGGCACCATTACTGAAATGCTGGGAGGATTCTGGAAGGTAGAAGGGATCACTCAGAAGGGAATACCCCTAACTGGGAAGGAAGGTTATTATTCTAAACTAGGCCAGGGAGCTCTTGGTGCTGTCCCTGCATTAGTTCCCCATCCCTGAGTTCACAGAAAACTTACCTAAGTTTGATTGTCTAACATTATTTCAAATGCCAAAGATAAAAATTGTTTAAAAGATTTTACTTAGGTTTACAAGTGGAAAGGCGCTAATTACTGGTGTAAGACAAAAGCAAGTGCAGACACTAGGTCTGGGGCTTGTGCACAGGTAGTCCTGTCATCTGCTCTTACCTGTGGGGGCCTGCATGGCTGAGCTGGGGATGGTGGCAGCATCTTGGGGTACAGTGCTGGTATCCGGTTCAGGAGTGCTGGTTGTTGGTGAGGCAGGTGGTGGGTTCAGCAAAGTTCGAGGTTTCCTCTGTCAAAATGAATGGGGAAAAAATTGCTACCCATGACAGGTCTTTTCATTCTCTATTCTTGGCACTTAATTCACTCATGAAGCAAAAATATATTTATGGATGGAATAGTGTTTTATCTTTGTTTTCTATACAGCATCTGGCTTAAAGCTATACATATACCTGTAGCAGATGCTTAGTAGACATTTTCTGAATCTATATATAAGCCTCTGGTCTTTTGTAGGATCAAAGCTTAATGTATTATCTTTTATACTAGATTCAATATTATCATATGAAGTTCCAGATCCCTTATTAGTTGGGCAGACAAAAGCAAAATATGCTATAGTTTAAGTCTGCTTTGACATTACTTTGTACTTTGTCTCTTTAAAAATGGAAACAAATAAAAAATAGAAATGACCCTTCTAACTCTACAAACAACTTTACTCTGTGTGCCTCTCTCTTCACCTCATTACCTGCCCTTCTTTCCCTTAAATGTCTTACTCTAGTAAATCTGTACTGCTTCTTTAAAAACTGCAATTTTACCTGGTCCACACCTTTACAATGATAAGATGTCTCTTCCACTTGAAATGCTCTCTCTTTTTAAATTTATTTTACAAATTTGTTTATCTAGGAAGCTTTTCTAGTTTTTCTCTAATCATTGTCTCTTTTATGTTACCTCTGTTTTTTGAACTGTTGCATTTGTCAATATATTGTCATGATATGTTTACATACCAGTATCCCTATTCACTTGGAACTCTTTGAAAGTCTGGTTCTAAGTACAATTCTTAGCATGGTACTTAGCATAAAATAAGTGTAAATAAAATTTTTTATGAAGCATGCAGTATAATAAAGGAAATAATAGAGGAAATAATAAAGATGATTTGAGAAATCTATTATTTCCCCTACACTGTTCAGGGCAGTTTTTGGGAGAGAAGGATCTCAGGTTTTCTTCTAAGAAACAGTTTTCTAAAAAGCTTTTTTTTTTTTTTGAGATAGAGTCTTGCTCTGTTGTCCAGGCTGGCATGCAGTGGCATGGTTCTGGCTCACTGCAACCTCCACCTCCCATGCTCAAGTGATCCTCCCACCTCAGCCTCCTGAGTAGCTGGGACTACAGTTGTGTGCCAGCACGCATGGCTTACTTTTATAATTTTTTTGTAGAGATGAGGTCTCATATTGCCAAGGCTGGTCTCAAACTTCCTCCTGCTCAAGCGATTATCCTACCTTGGCCTCCCAAAGTGTTGGGATTATAGGCAGGAGCCACTACGTCTGGCTAAAAGCCTTTCTGAATGCAAGCCAAACATAACCATCACGGAGATCCAAAAATCCACTTTTACTAAATGCTTCATGTAGGGGTAACTGCTGGGAGCCATATCAACCTGTCTGCCTTCTGGGAGTATGTTCTCTAAAGAGATAGCTCTGATGACAGCAGGCATATATAAGATGGCTTTGCCTGTGAAAGCAATCATGAAACTCTCATGAAGCATTTAAAACACACATTGAAAGTGAACATCTGCTCATGTTTTTTTACTGCTAAAAGTGAAAATCCAAATAAGTAACGAATGAGTCAGGGAAGGAAGGAAATACCACCTCAACTTCAATGAGTTGATGGTAGGATTTCATTGGGTCCCTAAACGAACAAGCCTGGTAGGTTCGGTGCCTGAATAATGTAAACCTATTTGAGATAGGTACATGTACAATATTATATGTACTCATACATTATCTCGTTTCCATTTTACAGGTGATAAAATGGGCTCAGGACTTTACCCAGAGAAGTCTTCCCAAAGTCATACACATGGTAACATATGGAGATAAGATCTAAACCTAAGTATGTCTGGCTTTAAAGCTTATGCTCTATCCACAAGACTACTCTGCTTCAAAAAGAGATATAAAGCCAGCCATGGTGGCTCACGCTTGTAATCCCAGCACTATGGGAGGTCTAGGTGGGAAAATTGCTTGGGCCCAAGAGTTTGAGACCAGCCTGGGCAACACAGCAAGGCCCCATGTCTACAAAAAAATTTTTAAAAATTAGCTGGGCATGATGGCACATGCCTATAATCCCAGCTACTTGGGAGGTTGAGGTGGGAGGATTGCTTGAGCCCAGGAAGTCAAGGCTGCAGTGAACAATGATTGTGTCACTACACTCAGCCTGGGTGACAGAGTGAGACCCTGCCTCAAAAATCAAAGCAAAACAAACAAAAAGGGATATAAGGCTCACAGGTGAAGTGGAAGGCATATACACTTGTAGGGGTTGGCAAAAGAACACAAAGGAGAATTAGAGTATCAAATGCTAGGACATAAAATACAGGAAAAGATGAGAATGACTGCTTTCAAGACGGCTGGAAAGAAAAAGGACTTTGGTTACTACGTTCAAGACTTCCTGAGGGAGCAGAGCAGAGGCAATCACAGAATCAGTTTTTGAGTTCTGAATGATCTTAAAGGCCATTTAACCCAACCATCTACCCAATACTTCTAATTCCCTCTCCCTAAAAGATCCCTCCTATAGAGTCATCCAGTCCCTGATGAAATACCTCTAGTTATAGGGGCTCATTACTTCCATTTGGGGATAGATTTAACTGTTCCTTTTATGTTGAGATAAAGCTTCTCTGCTTGAGTTTCCATTTATTGGTTCTGGTTATATCTTTGGAGCCCCCCAGATAAGTTTTCTCCCTCTTCTGACTGTCCTCAAGATGTCATCATCAAAAGCCATCATCAAAAGCATGGCTTCTCTGGCCTTTGCATCCTTTGGGCCTTCAGCCTCTCCTCTGCAACATGAGAATGAGGTAATGAAGGCAAAAATGAATTAGGACCTGGGTTAGTGGTAACAGATCAAGAGGAGCATTATGTGTTACACAGGAAGATCAGGAGGTGATATTGAGAATTCGAAACCAAAAATAAGAGACAACTGAGATTAGTAACATCATCACTAAAATCATCCATCCATCCATCCATCCATCCATCCATCCATCCATCCATCCACGCACCCACCCACCTACCCTCCTACCCATCTTGCATATTCTGAATATTTCCCAAAAGGCTGACTACGATATAAGGCACCACAGGAGGGAAAAAAAAGAAAAAGATTAGGTTCTTGACCTTGAGGAGCTTATATTCTACAAGGACTGAAGTCAGTGGAAGCTAATAAACAAGCAAAACAAACCAACAGACAAACAAACTAGCCCTAGGGAGGAATTAATGAGATTGAGATGGAATGCCCAGGGAGAACTGGGTATCATCTGTATACTGGAACTCAGGGAGGAGAATCAGAGAAATCTCCTGACAGTTAAGAAATGAGTGGAGGAGGTGATGCTAAAAGGGGCCCTAGAGAAGCTGCTGACAGAAGTCTTTTTTTTTTTTTTTTTTTTTTTTTTTTTTTTTCATATCAATGCCTTCCTTAGGGAAGATACCCATGAAAAACAGGCCATGACTAAGAGGTAGTACTTTCAGTAACAGTGCTCAGTGAAGCTGACTCAGCTGTCTTTTCCAATACTAGAATACTAGAAGTGTTGTGTCCCTCAGGAAATGTGGGAAAGAGTGAATATATGCTAGGGAACCAGTGACCTTGGAAGTAGATCTAAGGACCAATCTCTGTAGGTTTTGCCATTTACTAGCCATGTGATCTTAGAAAAATCATTTTACATCTGTAAGTCTCAATTTACAATAAAATAACATTAACACTATTTATCGCCTAGGGTTTTATGAAAATCATGGGATATGTATGCATTGGCATTTAATACAGAGTCTGATAGTAGGTATTCAATTTTTTTTGAAGAGGTACAGATAGCAAAAAATACATTCAACCTGAAAAAGCTGATTAAAAGAAAAAAAAAACACATTTACAGAGTTAATTTGTGCTTTCTGTCCACATGATGGACATCTACTTTGGAAAGGTTAACAAAGAGCAGTTTCTTCCATGTACACTAGACCAGAATCTCCTCAAATATGAGTAACTTTCAAAGTTAAAATTTGTTTCCTATCCTCCACAATCCTATCTTTAATGTTACCAACTCTCAGGTAAGTAGCAAGTAGGGATGATGATCTAGGAAATTCCTCTTACAAGCATATACAAGATAGAGAAGAGGGCCAGATATGCCCCTTTCCAAGAGAGATGGGTATGGATGAATGACCGCCCCCGCCCCTCTCCCCCCACCCGCCTTATTTTTTTGAGATGGAGTCTTGTTCTGTTGCCCAGTCTAGAGTAGAGTGGTGCGATCTCCGCTCACTGCAAGCTCCCCCTGCCGGGTTCACGCCATTCTCCTACCTCAGCCTCCAGAGTAGCTGGAACTACAGGCGCCCGCCACCACACCTGGCTAATTTTTTGTATTTTTAGTAGAGATGGGGTTTCATCCTGTTAGCCAGGATGGTTTCAATCTCCTGACCTTGTGATCCACCCGCCTCGGCCTCCCAAAGTGCTGGGATTACAGGTATAAGCCACCGCGCCTGGCCGAATGACCCCTTTATAATCCCCTATCCCTTTCTGGGAAACCCACATTTTACCTACCTTGCTGCCAGGTTTGGGACCTCTCTTCTTTGGGAATTTCAAAGGTTCAGCTGTCTTGGATGGGGCAGAGATGGGATGGGAAATTAGGGTCTTGGGTGTCCGGCCCCGCTTCTTTCCTGGTTTACGCCCCCTCTGCCCTGGTTGATGTTCCAAGACAGTTTTGGTGCTGCTGTGGATGCTGGGCTTCTCAGTATTCACATCCGAGGCAGGATAGGGATTCTTTGGAATCACAACTGCAAGAAAAAGACTCATTCTATCACCCTCCCTCCCCCATGCATTCTCATCCCAGCCAGAAGGAAAAAAGGACTTGCCACTTCTGCTCAGGTAGTTTTGTTCCAAGAAGCTGGTTTCCTGGCATTTGACCTAAACGTTTAGGAAATCTCTGAAGAAAACTGCATTTAGATTGGCTGGAATTGGAGGTTTTAAATTATTTCTGGCAGATGCAAAAAATATATTAAATTTTTCTTCCTAAGGCATTTTAGACAAGTATTGTGACCTAAGTCAAAGCTGAAGTATATAAATATTAACAGAATCATAGGCTCACAGTTGAAAGGGCTCTTAGAAACCTATAATTCTCTCCTGCTAAGAATGAAGGTCTAAGGCTCAGAACAGGACACAATGCCCTCCCCAAGTTACATAGTGAGTTGGGGATAAGAACTGTTTTGAAATTGAGCCCTGATAACTATGCCAGGGATTTTCTACATCAATCTACTTGAAGTTTTAGTTTGACTATTGCAGTGAGGAGTAGAGGAACATGTGGAAATATAAACCTGATAGCATCTCTCCTTAAAGTCCTTTGCTCTTAAAAACCTTTATTCCTCATACCTTTAAGGTAAGGTCTAAATTCTTTATCCTGATTTCTAAGGACTTTTCTGACTCTGCCCATCTTGCTCTCCCATTATGACTAATGTCATTTCCTATCATCCCACCCCATGTTCTAGTAGCCATATATGTTGAGCTATTATTTTTTATCAGACACATGTCAATACTAAATTTTCAGCACTCGATCCAGGGCCACCTCCTTATTGAGGCCTTCTCTCACCATGTCCCAACTAAGTCAGTGCCCTCTCTTTACTCCCAAAGCATTCTGTAGACATCTATGTTACAGTACTTCTTAATTTTACTCCAGTTATTCATTTTTTCCTTAAACTGAGAATTTTTTGAGGTAAGAGATATCTAATTCATCCTACAAATAGTGAGCACTTACTGTAAGTTATACACTGTGCTAAGCCCTGGGGATAGAACAGTGAACAAACCAGACTTCCACTCTCATGGAGCTTACCTCCTAGTGAGAGAGACAGAAAATTAAAAAAATAGCACAATATACAGTAAAATGTCAGGTAGTGCTAAGTGTTGTGATTAAAACTAACGCAGGGTAAGGAAACAGAATTTTAAGGGAAGTCCTCTTTGAGAAGATGACATTTACACAGAGCTCCTGAAAGAGGTAAAGGCACAATGCCTTATGAAGATGTGAGAGGGTATAACAACAAGTGCAAAGATTATGAGACAGGAACATGTTAGTGTGTTTGAGAAATGGAAAGGAGGTCAGTAGAGCTGTAATTGAGTGAACAAAGGGGAGGGTAGAGAGAAATTAGGTTAGAGAGTGCGTAGCAGTAAAACTGTGTAGGACTGTAGCCTGTGAAAATGAACTGAACTTACTCTAAATATAAAGGGAAGCCACTGGAAGGTTTTGAGCAGGGGAGGGACAAGATATACTTAAACGGACCACTCCGACTGCTTTGTGAGAGGGACGAGAGTAGAATTAGGAAGACCAGTTAATAAACTATTATATAGGGCAGGTAGAAGATAATACTTCCTAGGCCTCCAGGTAGGAAGTGATAGTTGTGGTAGTACAATGTTAACGATGTAACAACTAGAAAAAGTCAGAGTAATTATTTAAAGACAGCACAGAGCTGTCATGAGGATTAGATGAACTGGAATTCCAGGGGATGGCCTCTGAGGTAGCTGATACTGTTTTCTTTCCTGAGGGCATCTGCTAATTTTGGCATAAACTAAGGATCAGGCTTGGCATGTGGTGAGGGGCTCCACTGGAAGAAAGAGAAATGAGAGCTGCTGTGACAAACTGGAAACTTAAGGAGCCCCTTCATGTGGCCAGTTTTTCTCACTGGGTATTTGCTGAATTTTGGGTCAGCACACTGGAACTTTAAAGCTTTTAAAAGGCAGAATAAAATCTCCTATAATCTTGTGGTTTTAGGAGACAAGGTTCCACTAGAAGTAGGTGGTATACCCCAAACACATGGCTGATCTCCTCTTAAAGATATTTTAAAACTATAAGGGGTAAAAGGTAATAAAACTAAGCCCCAGACCTCTCAAGGGTAGGACAATCTCCTGCAGTGTTTCAGGGCTAAGAAGATATAAATTAGGTTCTCAATCCATGTCCAAAAAACAAGGATAAACCATAGGCACAATCCAGACGTAGTCTAACTCAATCCATAATTAGATTGAGGTGATCAGGTCCTATCCTATTAGTCTACCAGAGGAAAGGAAGAATTCTTTCTCATGGAAGATACCAGTTGGAGCCTCAACAGTTCTTTTAATATAAAATGTTTGGCATACTACAAAAATTATTAGACACAACAGAGTCAAAACAGTGTGGTAAGTAATCAAGAGAAAATATAGGCAATAGAAAGAGACCCATATATTATCCAAATAATGGAACACACACACAGATTTTTAAAAAAATCATAATTAAGATGTTAAAATGTAAAAAGATGAACAAAATATAAGATAGATAGTACCCACAGAAATATCTATAGAAAAATTAAATGGACATATTATAACTAAAAGATACAGTATTAGGAAGAACTCATTGCATAGATTTAAGGGCAGACAAGAGCCAACAGAAAGGATGGATAAACTTGATGAAAAAATAGAAAACATGCAAAATAAAGTACAGTGAGAAAATATGAAAAAATATTTTAGAGCATTAGAGATAAGTAAACACAGTCAATAGGTCCAAAATATGAGTGGCTGCAACCCCAGAGGGAGAAGACAGATAGAATGAAGAAAAAGCAATACATGAAAAGATAGCAGCAGGGACTTTATCTCTAACTAATGAAAGACATCAACCCACAGATTCAGTATGCTTATGGATTCAGCAATCCATAGTAGGAAAAATGCAAAGAAAACTATGCCAAAACACATAATTGTCAAACTGCTGAAAATACAAAAGATGAAATACAGATGAAATAAAAGACAGGGAGGAAATACAAAGATACATTTTAAAAAGCAGTCAGAGAGAAAAACAGCATTACAGGAGCAACAATAAGAGTGATAGCTGTCTCTTCAATAAAACTGTGTAAGCAAGAAGCAGTAGAATAGTATCTTTAAAGGGCTAAAAGAAACAGACTACCAAAGATAGAATTATACACCCAGTGAAAATATCCTTCAGAAATAAAGGTAAAATAACGAGATTTTTCAGATAATCAAAGCTGAGAGAATCTCACCAGCAGACCTAACTATGGAAAATGAAAAGGAAGTTCTTCAGGCTGAAGGAAAGTAATTCCAGATGGAAACATGAAACTACAGGAAGGATAAAGAACATAAGAAAGGGTAAACATGTGAGTTGATACAAAAGGATACTGATTATTTAAAACAATAAAAATGGCTTGTGCCATTTATAACATATGTATTAATAAGTTATATGACAGCAATAGCACAGAGGATGAAAGTGAAGAGTAAATGGAGCCAAATTTTGGTATGAATTTTGCATTATTTGGGAGTGTTTAGAGCACTTAAGGTAGATTTTAATAAGTCCAATATGCATATTTGCATAGGGCAATTAATTAAAGAATTATCAGTGATAAGAATGTATTACTAAAAAGCTAAGGGGAGAGAAGTAGAATAATAAAACATACTTGATTAATCCAAAAGAAGGCAAGAACAGAGGAATAAAGAAATAAGGAAGAACTTGGACAAATAGAAAACAAAAAAGCAAAATGCAAAATGTTGACTTAAACCCAAATAAATAATTATATTAAATAAAGGTGGATTAAGTAAAACAATCGGTAGGAATAAATGAAAAAACCAGACCAAAAAAAGAAACCTCAGAACTAGTTATATTTGTTTATAAGAGGGCCCCGAGATACAAAGACACTCAAAATATAAAAACACAGCAAGATAAAAGCAAACAGATGAAAATAATATACTCTATAAACACTAACCAAAAGAAAACTAATAACATGAATAACCAATTAACCAACCAATCTACCTGATACATATACCTAATAAATATAGAATATGCAGAGACAGTTTCATCATAGATCCATCAGACATTGGTAAGAGAACAGGATAGTATAAATAACTTTATGCCAATAAATACGAAAATTGAGATAAAACGCCACGCAAGACCAGCCTGGGCAACACTGTGAGACCCCATCTCTACAAAAACAAATGGTTACTCGAGAGGATCACTTGAGCCCAGTTCGAGGTTACAGTGAGCTATATTGCACCACTGCACTTGAGCCTGGATTATACAGTGGATACCTCATCTCTTAAAAAACAAAATAAAGCAAAAAAATACCACTGACACAAGAAAAAACAGAATATGAAAAGCCTCATATATAATTAAAAAATTGCAACTGCAATTAAAAATCTTTCCACAAAGAAAATCCCAGGCCTAAATGGCTTCACTGGTGAATTCTGGCAAATATTTAAAGAAGAAATAATAACAAATCTTGCAAAGTCTCTTTTGAAAAATAGAAGAGGGAACACTTCCCATTTCATTTTATAAGGCCAGCATAACCCCCATACCAAAACATGACAAAGATGTTACAAGAAAAAGAAAAAAAACTAGACTAATATCCCTCATGAACATAGATGCAAAATCTTTAACCAAGTATTTGTAAATTAAATCTAGCTCTCTCTATATATGTATATCAGATATATAATCCTATATATATATCATATCATAACATGTAGGATAATATATCATAACTAAGTGGGATTTATTCCAGAAATACAAAGGTTGTTTAACAATGGAAAATACAATCAGCTGAACACATACATTCACTAAATGAAAGAGAAAGCCCATATATCATCTCAATAGATGAAGAAAAAGCATTTGACAAAATTCAACACCCATTCATGATAAAAATTATCAATAAACTAGGAATAAAAGAGAATTTCCTTAGTCTAGATAAAGCCATCTATAAAAAAAACTATAACCAATAGTATTCTTAATGGTGAACTATTGAACACTTCTTATTGAATTATGGGATAAAACAAAATAACTACTATCACCACTTCTATTCGACATTGTATTGGAGGTCAATGCAATAAGGAAACGAAAAGAAATAAAATCTATAAATATAGATTGTAAGGGAAGAAGTGTTACTTGTACACAACATGATTGTTTATGTAAATATTCCTCCCTACAAGTCTACAAATCTATTAAAATAAAAAAATGAATTTGGAAAGGTCACTAGATACAAATCTAATATGTAAAAATCTAATGTATTTCTCTAAATAGCAACAATTTGAAAATTATTTAAAAATCCACAAAATACTTGATGTTATTTGAACATCAAGTATTCAGTGAAAGATGGGCAAGACATCTGCACTGAAAACTATAAAACATTGATAGGAGAAATTAAAGAAGATCTAGATACCACATGGCCATGAAGGGATGTTACATTCATAGATTGAAAGCGTTACCACTGTTAGGTGTCAACTCTCATCAAACTGATCTAGAGTCAATGCAATTCCAATCAAAATCTCAGCAGTTTCTAAAAAATGTGTGGTGTATGTATACAAATTGACAATTTAATTCTAAATTTTAATAGGAAATGCAAAGTCAATCTTCATGAATAACAGCAAAGCTGGAGAATGTGAATCATCAAACTGCAAGATTCATTATAAAGTTACAGTAATCTACACATATATTATTGGTTGGGCTTGGTGTCTCATGCCTATAACCCCAGCACTCTGGGAGACTGAGGCAGGAGGACTGCTTGAGGCCAGGAGTTTGAGACCAGCCTTGCAACATAGCATGACCCAGTCTCTACAAAATTTTTTAAAAAAATTAGCTGGGCATGGTGGCGCACACCTGTAGTCCCAGTGACTCTGGATACTGAGGTGGGAGGATTACTTAAGCCCTGGAGGTTACGGCTGCATCGAGCCATGATGGTGTCACTGCACTCTAGTGTACGTGACAGAACAGGACTGTCTTAAAAAAAAAAAAAAAGACATATATTATTGGTGCAAGGGTAGATGAATGAATCAACAGAGCAAAATAGAGAGTTCCAAAATTAACTACACATATATAGTCATCTGATTTATGATAAATGTGCCCTTGCAATTCTGTGGAGAGAAAAAATAGTCTTTTCAATAAAATTGTGGTGAGTCAAATAGGTATCCATATGGAAAAAAATTAAACTTGAATTCTGTTTCACACCAGATACGAAAATTAATGTGAAGGCTAAAACATCTAATTTCTAGAAGAAGACAAATGAGAATACCTTCAAAACTATGGGGGCAGACAAAGATTTATTAAAACAGGACACAAAAAGCATTAATTACCAGAGACTGAAGATTGATATATATGACCTCATTAAAACAAAATATTTCTCTTAATCAAAGGACAATATTAAGAAAATGAAAAAAATCCAGGAAGTGGGAAAAGATACACAAAACACATACATAAGAAAAATAATATCCAGAATATATAAAGAATGCCCAAAAATCAATAATGAAGACTGGGCAATTTAAAAAATGGATAAGACTTGATGAAGCACTTCACAAAAATGAGTATAATGGCAAATAAGCATACAAAAAGTTGTTGAATACTATTAGTAATACAGAAATGTAAATTAAAACTATGGGACACTATATCCCACCAAAACTGCTAAAATTTAAAGGACTGACAATATTGGTGAGGATGTGAAGCAACTAGAATTCAACATTGCTGGTGGGAATGTAAATCATTTTGACAAATTGCTTAGCTGTATATCCTATGACCCAACAATTCCACATCTCAGTATATACCCAAGAGAAGTGAGTGATATGACCACCAAAAGCCATGTGCTAGAATATTCACCATTGCATTTTTCATAAGAGGCAAAACTAGAAACAACCTAAAGGCCCAACAGATTTTTAAAATGTGGTATATTCATAAACGGGAATATTACAGAGAAATTAAAAAGAACAATTATTGTATGCAGCAATATGAATCTCACAGAAATAATGTTAGACAAAAGAAGCCAGAGTATGTATTTTATAATTATCTTTATATGAAGTCTGAAAACAGAAAAACTAATCTGTAGTGATAGTTTGATGGGTTGGGCAGGTGGGGTTTCAACCAAAAGGGAGAATAAGTGAGTCTTCTGGGGGTGTTGGAAATGAATCCAGCACCCTCTTATATCAATATAAAATAAACACAAACAAAAAAGACAAAAGATAGTGATGAACTGAAATCTTTGAAGAGAGTAATATTATTGGAGAAGATGAGAATTAGTTAGATTCAGAATACACTGGAAGAAAGAGCTGACATGACTGGATGTCAGTGAAAGAAAATCAGCAAAGACAAAACACAAAAGTATAAAATCATATCCAATGAAATAGAGGAGGGCTGGGCATGGTGGCTCACATCTGTAATCCCAGTACCCTGGGAGGCAGGAGGATCACTTGAGGCCAGGAGTTCAAGACCAGCTCGGGCAACATAGCGAGATCCTGTCTCTAGAAATTTTTTTTTTTAAATTAGCCAGAAGTGATGGCATGAACCTGTGTTCCCAGCTACTCAGAAGGCTGAGGTGGGAGGATCACTTGAGCCCAGGAGTTCAAGGCTGCAGCGAGCTGTGATCACACCACTGCATTACAGCCTGGGTGACAGTGAGACCCTGTTTGTATTAAAAAAATTTTTTTTTAAAAGAAAGAGAGGCGTCATAGATGATCCAATATTATTTGCTTAAGCAATTTGGAAGAAAATGATGCCATTTACTGGGATGTTAAACATTGGGAAAGAGAACCAACAGTTCAGTTTTTAAACATGTTTCTTATGAGATACTTGTTAGATATGGTATTAATCAATTTTCACACTGCTATAAAGACATACCTGAGACTTGTTAATTAATAAAGAGGTTTAATTGACTCACAGTTCCGTAATTGACTCACAGTTCTGCAGGGCTGGGGAGGTCTCAAGTAACTTACAATCATGGTGGAAGGGGAAGAAGCATGTCTTACGGTAGGTGAGAGAGAGAGTGGCGAGCGAAGGGGGAAGAGCCCCTTATAAAACCATCAGATCTTGTGAGAACTCACTATCACGAGACCAGCATGGGGGAACTGCCCCCATGATCTAATTACCTCCTACCAGATCTCTCTCTTTTTTTAAATGGCTTTATGCAGTTATCTTTAATCAGTTAAAATAAAAGTGTAAACATGTATATTATCTTTTATTTACCTATGTGATGACCTTAAATCAGTGCTCATTATTTCTTTGTGTGCATTCAAGCTACAATCTGGTGTCACTTTTCAGCCTAAAGAACTTTAGTATTAGGAAAGTCTGCTAGCAATACATGCTTTCAGTCTTTACCTGCATTTGCCTTTTTTCACCTGTACTTTGAGAGAGAATATGTTGGATATAAAATTCTCTGTTGACTGGTGTTCTTTGTTGTTCTTGTTTTTTGTTTTCTTTTAGTACTTTGAATGTCATCCCACTGCCTTCTGGTCTTGTTTCTGATCATAAGTAAGCCAGTAGTCATGTTGAGTATCTCATTTATATGATGAATCATTTTTCTCTTGCTGTTTTCAAGGTTTTCTCTTTGTTCTTGGCTTCTGACAATTTGACTATGGGGTAGCTCTCTGAGACATGTTTAATAATTTTTTTTTTTTTTTAATTTCTATAGGCTATTGGGGAACAGGTGGTGTTTGGTTACATAAGTAAGTTCTTTAGTGGTGATTTACAATATTTTGGTGCAACCATTACCAAAGCAGTATACGCTGCACTGTATTTGTACAATCTTTTATCCCTCATCCTCTTCCCACCCTTTACCCCTGAGTCTCCAAAGTCCATTGTGTTATTCTTATGCCTTTGCATCCTCATAGCTTAGCTCCCACTTATAAGTGAGAAATGATGTCTAGTTTTCCATTCCTGAGTTACTCCACTCAGAGTAATAGTCTCCAATCTCATCCAGGTCTCTGCAAATGCCATTAATTCCATTTTATGGCTGAGTAGTATTCAATCATATCTCTCTCTCTCCTCTCTCACAGTTTCTTTCTTTTTTTTTTTTTTTTCAGATAGAG
This sequence comes from Macaca thibetana thibetana, assembly GCF_024542745.1. NCBI lineage: Eukaryota > Metazoa > Chordata > Mammalia > Primates > Cercopithecidae > Macaca > Macaca thibetana. The sequence continues at coordinate 40,151,881 of NC_065578.1, forward strand.
TCTTGCTCTAACACCAGGCTGGAGTGCAGTGACGTGATCTTGGCTCATGGCAACCTCCACCTCCTGGGTTCAAGCGATTCTCCTGCCTCGGCCTCCCGAGTAGCTGGGACTACAGGTGTGTGCCACCATGCCTGGCTAATTTTTTGTATTTTTAGTAGAGATGGGGTTTCACCATATTAGCCAGGATGGTCTTGATCTCCTGACCTCGTGATCCACCTGCCTCGGCCTCCCAAGTGCTGGGATTACAGGCGTGAGCCACGGCGCCCGGCCCTATATCACAGTTTCTTTATTCGCTCATTGATTGATGGGCATTTGGGTTGGTTCCACGTTTTTGCAACTTTGAACTGTGTTGCTATAAACATGTGTGTGCCAATATCTTTCTTGTATAATGACTTCTATTCCTCTGGGTAGATATCCAGTAGTGGGATTGCTGCATTAAATGATAGTTCTACTTACAGTTCTTCAAGGAATCTCCACACTGTTTTCCATAGTGGTTGTACTAGTTTACATTCCCACCAGCAGTGTAGAAGTGTTCCCTGTTCACTGCATCCATGCCAACATCTACTATTTTTTGATTATGGCCATTCTTGCAGGAGTAAGGTGGTATCGCATTGTAGTTTTGATTTGCATTTCCCTGATCATTAGTGATGTTGAACATTTTTTCATGTATTTGTTGCCTATTTGTATATCTTCTTTTGAGAATTGTGTATTTATGTCCTTAGCCCACTTTTTGATGGTATTGTTTGCTTTTTTCTTTTTGATTTGAGTTCACTGTGGATTTTGGATATTAGTCCTCTGTCAGATGTACAGATTGTGAAGATTTTTTCCCACTCTGTGGGTTGTCTGTTTACTCTGCTGACTGTTCCTTTTGCCATGCAAAAGCTTGTTAGTTTAAGAAGTCCCAGCAATTTATCTTTGTTTTTATTGCATTGGCTTTTGGTTCTTAGTCATGAACTTCCTGCCTAAGCCAATGTCTAGAAGGGGTTTTCGAATGTTATCTTCTAAAATTTTCATAGTTTCAGGTCTTAGATTTAAGTCCTTAATCCATTTTGAGTTGATTTTTGTATAAGGTGAGAGATGAGGATCTGGTTTCATTCTCCTACATGTGGCTAGCCAATTATCCCAGCACCATATGTTGAAAAGGGTGTCCTTTCCCCACTTTATGTTTTTGTTTGCTTTGTCAAAGATCAGTTGGCTCTAAGTATTTGGATTTATTTCTGGGTTCCCTATTCTGTTCCATTGGTCTATGTCTCTATTTTTATACCAGTACCATGCTGTTTTGGTGACTATGGCCTTATAGTATAGTTTGAAATTAGGTAATGTAATGCCTCCAGATTTGTTCTTTTTGCTTAGTCTTGCTTGGATATGTGGGCTCTTTTTTGGTTCCATATGAATTTTAGAATTGTTTTTTCTAATTCTGTGAAGAATGATGGTGGTATTTTGATGGGAATTGCATTGGGTATTTGTAGATTGCTTTTGGCAGTATGGTCATTTTCACAATATTGACTCTACCCATCCATCAGCATGGGATGTGTTTCCATTTGTGTCGTCAATGATTTCTTTCAGCAGTGCTTTGTAGTTTTCCTTGTAGAGGTCTTTCACCTCCTTGTTAGGTATATTCCTAAGTATTTTATTTTATTTTGCAGCTACTGTAAAAGGGGTTGAGTACTTGATTTGATTCTCAACTTGGTCGCTGTTGGTGTACAGAAAAGCTACTGATTTGTGTACATTAATTTTGTACCTGGAAACTTTGCTGAATTCTTTTATCAGTTGTAGGAGCTTTCTGGAGGAGTCTTTAGGGTTTTTGAGGTAAACGATCCTATAGTCAGTAAACAGTGACAGTCTGACTTCCTCTTTACTGATATGGATGCCCTTTATTTCTTTCTCTTGTCTGATTGCTCTGCCTAGGACTTCCAGTGCTATGTTGAAGAGAAGTGGTGAGAGTGGGCATCCTTTTCTTGTTTCAGTTCTCAGCAGGAATGTTTTCAACTTTTCCCTATTCAGTATTATGTTGGCTGTGGGCTTTTAATAGATGGCTTTTATTACATACATCTCTTGTATGCCAATTTTGCTGGGAGTTTTAATCATAAAAAGATACTAGATTTGTCAAATGCTTTTCCTGCATCTATTGAGATGATCATGTGATTTTTGTTATTCTGTTTATGTGGCGTATCACATTTATTGACTCACATATGTTAAACCATCCCTGCATTAATGTTATGAAACCTACTTGATCATGGTGGACTATCTTTTTGATATGTTGTTGGATTTGGTTAGCTAGTGCTTTGTTAAGAATTTTAGCATTTATGTTCATCAGGGATACTGGTTGGTCTGTAGTTTTCTTTTTTAGTTATATCCTTTCCTGGTTTTGGTATTAGGATGATTTTGGCTTCACAGAATGAATTAGTGAGGGTTCCCTCTTTTTCTATCTTGTGGAGTAGTGTCAATAGGATTCACACCAATTCTGAACATCTGGTAGAATTCTGCTGTGAATCCGTCTGGTCGTGGACTTTTTTTGGCTGGTAATTTTAAAATTACCATTTTAATCTTGCTGCTTGTTACTGGTCTGTTCAGGGTACCTAATTCTTCCTGATTTAAGCTTGGAGGGTTGTATCTACCCAGGAATTTATCCATCTCTTCTAGGTTTTCTAGTTTATGTATGTAAAGGTGTTCATAGTAGCCTTGAATGACCTTTTGTATTTCTGTAGTGTCAGCTGTAATATCTCCCGTTTTGTTTCTTACTGAACTTATTTGGATTTTCTCTCTTCTTGCTAATGGTCTATCAATTTTATTTATCTTTTCAAACAACCAGCTTTTTGTTTCATTTATTTATTTATTTTTTTGCAACACAATCTGGTTTATTCTGCCTTGGCAGGGTGGTCCTGAGAGTGGCGGATGCCACCCTGTCCTGGGCTGAGGGAGGCCCCAAGGGCCAGTTAAGGCCAATAGTGGGAGAAGTCGGGGGCTGCAGCCCCTGGAATGTGGTGAAGCCAGGTCGAGGCCTGGAGGCAGTTGTGGTATGCTGGGGCAGGGTGAAAGGCAGTGGACTGGGACCAGGCCAGTGATATAGGGCTGAGGACCTAGGCCACATGGTCACATGACACAGAACATGAAACACAGGCACAGGGCTCACAGTAAGCACCTGGACAAGTGGGCACAGGGTCACAGGCCAGATGCACACCCAGCCATGGCTGGGCCAGACATTGGGACACAGTGGTGGTGTCACACAGAGACCACAGGGAGGACACGGCACTATGGAACACATGGATTTGACAGCCACAATGCAGAGACCAGGCCACAGAGCTTGAGGGACATGGCAAGGGGCCTTTTGGCACTACTGCACTGAAATCATGTGAGACAAGGGTGTTGGGGCACTCTGGAGGTGCCTGGGGTGGTTCCTTTGAGGGCCTCTAGGCTTCGTATGTCTTCCACACTTTGTTGAGCAGTTTTACCACCTCATCATAGATGATAAACACTATGGCCACATTCAGGACAACCCAGCCCAGGCAGGAACAGTGCCCTTGTAGAATGCCTTGAGCCCTCCTTCCTCAGGATCTGCAAGCCACAGTCCCATGTGTTCCAGTATTTGTGCACCTCCAGGCCCTGCATCTTGGTCTTAATCACGTCCAGAGGAGTGTTTCCAAAGACACTGGCTGCACCCACAATAGCTCTGAAGACCCCAGTGATCAGCAGGTTCATGGGCTTGTTGAGGTTGTTCCCTCGGTACCAGTTGCACAGGGAGATCATGACAAAGAAGCAGACAGCCTGGTTCGAGCCCTGCTTCAGCATGGTGGCTGTGAGGTCCTGGTACGTTCCCTTCAGCCCTTGTTCCCACACAATCTCCCTAACCGCATGGAAGAATCCTGTGTACTTGGGGTTTGGGGAGGTCTGGTTGTGGTTGAACTTCACCTTGATGGTCTCCGTGGGGCACACGACTTCCATGGCCCCTGGCCATGCTGGCTCCTGGGCCACAGAGCAGCTCGTGCGTGCTGTCCAGCTGTCCCTGGGCATCCTGCATGTGGTTGCTGAGGAACGCAAACATTCCAAACCTGACGGCTGCCTTGGGGATGGAGCTGCAGAGGTGGGAGCTGAGGCCACAGTATAGGCCCAGGGCACCATGGCTGTGGACCATCTGCTGCACGCAGTCCCCAGTGCCCCGGTACTGTGGCAGGTGCAAGTGTTCATCCAGATGCAGCTGCGTCTTCACGTATTGGTGGGGAAGGTGATGCAGATGTCAATGCCGCCCGCCAGGCCAACTGCCAGGATCGCCTCCCCTGGGTGTGTCAGTTTGGCCTTCCCGGACACAGGCTCAGCGGCCACCAGAGCATGCAGGGTGTGGCCATGGCGGGTGGGAGGTAGGGGCTCATTTATCTTTTGTACAGTTTATTTTGTTTCAACTTGATTTAGTTCTGCTCTGATCTTGGTTATTTCCTTTCTTCTGCTGGGTTTGGGTTTGTTCTTGTTTCTCTAGTTCCTTGAGGTATGACCTTAGATTGTCTGTGCTCTTTCAGACTTTTTGCTGTAGGCGTTTAGGGCTATGAACTTTCCTCTTAGCATCACCTTTGCTGTGTCCAGAGGTTTTGACAGGTTGTGTCACTATTGTCATTCAGTTCGAAGAATTATTTAATTTTCATCTTGATTTCATTTTTAACTCAATGATCATTCAAGAGCAGGTTATTGAATTTCCATGTATTTGTGTGGTTTTGAAGGTTCCTTTTGGAATTGATTTCCTGTTTTATTTAACTGTGGTCTGCGAGAGTGCTTGATATAATTTCAATTTTCTTAAATTTATTGAGGCTCGTTTTGTGGCCTTCCATATGCTCTATCTTGGAGAAAGTTCCATGTGCTGTATTCTGTGGCTATTGGATGGAATGTTCCATATATATTTGTTAAATCCATTTGTTTCAGGGTATAGTTTAAATCCATTGTTTCTTTCTTGACTTTCTGTCTTGATGACCCGTCTAGTGCTGTCAGTGGAGTACTGAAGTCCCCCACTATTACTGTGTTGCTGTCTATCTTATTTCTTAGGTCTATTAGTATTAGGCTGTTTTCACGCTGCTGATAAAGACATACCCAAGACTGGGAAGATAAAGAGGTTTAATTGGACTCACAGATCCTCATGGCTGGGGAGGCCTCAGAATCGTGGTGGAGGCAAAAGGCACTTCTTACATGGTGGCGCAAGAGAAAATGAGGAAGATGCAAAAGCGAAAACCTCTGATAAAACCATTAGATCTTGTGAGACTTATTCACTACCACAAGAACAGTATGGGGAAACCGCCCCCATGATTCAAATTATCTCCCACTGGGCCCCTCCCACAATACACGGGAATTATGGGAGTACAATTCAGGATGAGATTTGGGTGGGGACACAGATCCAAACTATATCATCCCACCCGAGGCCCTCCAAATCTCATGTCCTCACATTTCAAAACCAATCATGCCTTCCCAACAATCCCCCAAAGGCTTATCTCATTTCAGCATTAACCCAAAAGTCCACAGTCCAAAGTCTCATCTGAGACAAGGCAAGTCCATTCCACCTATGAGCTTATAAAATCAACAGCAAGCTAGTTACTTCCTAGATACAATGGGGTACAGGTATTGGATAAACACAGCCATTCCAAATGGGAGAAACTGACCAAAACAAAGGGGTTACGGGGCCAATGCAAGTCTGAAATCCAGCAGGGCAGTCAAATTTTAAAGCTCCAAAATGATCCCCTTTGACTCCAGGTCTCACATCCAGGTCATGCTGATGCAAGAGGTGGGTTCCCATGGTCTTGAGCAGCTCCACCTCTGTAGTTTTGCAGGGTACAGCCTCCCTCCCAGCTGCGTTCATGGGCTGGCATTGAGTGTCTGTGTCTTTTCCAGGCAAACGGTGCGAGCTGTCGGTGGATCTACCATTCTGGAGTCTGGAGGACAGTGGCCCTCTTCTCACAGCTCCACTAGGCGGTACCCCAGTAGGGACTCTGTGGCAGCTCTGACCCCACATTTCTCTTCTGCACTTCTCTAGCAGAAGTTATCTATGAGTGCCCCACCCCTGAAGCAAACTTCTGTGTGGGCATTCAGGTGTTTCCACACATCTTCTGAAATCTAGGTGGAGGTTCCCATACCCCGATTCTTGACTTTTCTGTACTTGCAGGCTCAACACCATGTGGAAGCTGCCAAAGCTTGGGGCTTGCACTTCTGAAGTCATGGCTTGAGCTCTACATTGGCTCCTTTCAGCCATGGCTGGAGCAGCTAACACAGGGCACCAAGTCCCTAGGCTGCACACAGCATGGGGACCCTGGGCTTGGGCCAGGAAACCATTTTCTCCTAGGCCTCTGGGCCTGTGAAGGGGAGGGGCTGGGATGAAGGGAGGGGAGGGGCTGGGATGAAGGGAGGGGAGGGGCTGGGATGGGAAGGGCTGTTTTAAAGACCTCTGACATGGCCTGGAGACATTTTCCCCATTGTCTTGGGGATTAACATTTGGCTTCTCGTTACTTATGCAAATTTCTGCAGCAAGCTTGAATTTCTCCTTGAAAATGGGTTTTTCTTTTCTATCACATTGTCAAGCTGCAAATTTTCCAAACTTTTATGCTCTTTTTCCTTTATAAAGTGGAATGCCTTTAACAGCACCCGTCACCTCTTTTTTTTTTTTTTTTTTTTTTTTTGAGACAGAGTCTTGCTCTGTCACCCGGGCTGGATTGCAATGGCATGATCTTGGATCACTGCAACCTCTGCCTCCTGGGTTCAAGTGATTCTCCTGCCTCAGCCTCCCAAGTAGCTGGGACTACAGGCACGTGCCACCACGCCCAGCTTTGTATTTTTATTAGAGACAGGGTTTCACCATATCTGAGACCACCATATTGGCCAAGCTGGTCTCAAACCCCTGACCTTGTGGTCCGCCCGTCTCAGCCTCCCCAAAGTGCTGGGATTATAGGAGCAAGTCACTGTGCCCAGCCTCCAGGTCACCTCTTCCAAAGTGCTGGGATTACAGGCATAAGCCACTGCGCCCAGCCTCCAGGTCACCTCTTGGAATGCTTTGCCGCTTAGAAATTTTTCCACCAGATACCCTAAATCATCTCTCTCAAGTTCAAATTTCCACAAATCTCTAGGGCAGGGGCAAATTGCTGCCAGTCTCTTTGCTAAAACATAACAAGAGTCACCTTTGCTCCAGTTCCCAACAAGTTTCTCATTTTTATCTGAGACCACCTCAGCCTGGACCTTATTGTCCATATTGCTATCAGGTTTTTGGTCAAAGCCATTTAACAAGTTTCTAGGAAGTTCCAAAATTCCCCACATTTTCCTGTCTTCTTCTGAGCCCTTCAAACTGTTCCAACCGCTGCCTGTTACCCAGTTCCAAAGTTGCTTCCATATTTTTGGGTATCTTTTCAGCAGCACCCCACACTACCGGTGCCAATTTACTGTATTAGTCCATCTTGACAGTGGTGATAAAGACATACCCGAGACTGGGAAGAAAAAGAGGTTTACCGGCACTGACAGTTCCACATGGCTGGGGAGGCCTCAGAATCATGGTGGGAAGCGAAAGGCACTTATTACATGGCAGCAGCAAGAGAAAATAAGGAAGATGCAAAAGTGGAAACCGCTGATAAAATCATCAGCTCTTGTGAGACTTGTTCACTACCATGAGAACAATATGGCGGAACCACCCCATGATTCAAATTATCTCCCACCAGGTCCCTCCCACAACATGTGGGAGTTATGGGAGTATAATTAAAGATGAGATTTGGGTGGAGGATATAGCCAAACCATATTAATTAGTAATTGTTTTATAAATTTGGAAGCTCCAAGTGTTAGGTACATGTGTGTTTAGGATTATGATATTTTCCTGTTGGACAAGGCCTTTTATCATTATATAATGTCCCTCTTTGTCTTTTTTAACTGCTGTTGCTTTAAAGTTTGTTTTGTCTGATATAAGAATAGCTACTCCTGCTTGCTTTTGATGTCCATTTGCATGAAATGTCTTTTACAACCCTTTTACCTTAAGTTTGTTCAAGTCCTTATGTGTTAGGTGGGTCTCTTGAGGGCAGCAGATGTTTGGTTGGTGAATTCTTATCCATTCTGCAATTCTGTATATTTTAAGTAGAGCATTTAGGCCATTTACATTCAATGTTAGTATTGAAATGTGAGGTACTATTCCATTGATAGTGCTATTTGTTGCCTGTATACCTTAGTTGTTTTGTTTTTATTTTTTAAATTGTATTTTTGTTTTATAGGTCCTGTGAGATTTGTGCTTTAAAGAGGTTGTTTTGATGTGTTTCCAGGATTTGTTTCAAGATTTAGAGCTCCTTTTAGCATTCTTGTAGTGGTGGCTTGGTAGTGGCAAATTCTCTCAGCATTTGTTTGTCTGAAAAAGACTGCATCTTTCCTTCATATATGAAGCTTAGTTTCACTGGATACACAGTTCTTGGCTGATAATTGTTTTGTTTGAGGAGGCTGAAGATAGGGCCCCAATCCCTTCTAACTTGTAGGGTTTCTGCTGAGAAATCTGCTGTTAATCTGATAGGTTCTCCTTTATAGGTTACCTGGTGCTTTTGTTTCACAGCTTTTAAGATTCTTTCCTTCATCCTAACTGTAGATAACATGATGACAATGTGCGTAGGTGATGATCGTTTTGCGATGAATTTCCAAGGTGTTCTTTGTGCTTCTTGTACTTGGCTGCCTAAGTCTCTAGCAAGGCTGGGAAAGTTTTCCTTGATTATTCCCCCAAATATGTTTTCCAAAATTTTAGATTTCTCTTCTTCCTCAGGAACTCCAATTATTCTTAGGTTTGGTCATTTAACATAATCCTAGACTTCTTGGAGGCCTTGTTCATATTTTCTTTTTTCTCTTTGTTGGACCGGGTGAATTCGAAGACCTTGTCTTTGAGCTCTAAATTTCTTTCTTCTACTTGTTCAATTCTATTGCTGAGACTTCCCAGAGCATTTTGCATTTCTATAAGTGTGTCCATTGCTTACCCAAGTTTTGATTGTTTTTTCTTTATCTATTTCCTTGAATATTTATCCCTTCACTTTTTGTATCATTTTTTGGATTTCCTTGTATTGGGCTTTGCCTTTCTCTGGTGCCTCCCTGATTATCTTAATAACTAACCTCCTGGATTCTTTTTCAGGTAAATCAGGGATTTCTTCTTGGTTTGGGTCCATTGCTGGTGAGCTAGTGTGATTTTTTGGGGGTGTTAAAGAACCTTGTTTTGTCAAATTACCAGAGTTGGTTTTCTGGTTCCTTCTCATTTGGGTAGGCTGTTAGAGGGAAGGTCTAGGGCTAAAGACTGTTGTTCAGATTATTTTGTCCCATGGGGTGTTCCCTTGTATGTAGTAATACCCCCCTTTTCCTATGTATGTGGCTTCCTGAGAGCCAAGCTGTAGTGATTATTGTCTCTCTTCTAGATCTAGTCACCCAGCAAGTCTACCAGGGTCTGGGCTGGTACTGGGCATTGTCTGCACAGTCCAGTAATGAGAACCATCTGAGGGTCCGTCAGCCATGGATACCAGCACAGTATTTGGGTTGTCTCCCAGGTCCTGCAGGAGCAATTCGTTTCCTTCAGTGCATTTGTGGGTCCTCTCACAGGTTTCTGATTTATTATTGCAGTTGTTCTGGAGCAAAAATTCATGATGCGAGCCTCCATATGCTGCTCTGTCCATCTGGGTTGAAGTGCAATCTAGTCCTGCCTCCTGCCCACCATGATCCCCCCTCCACCACCAGGTCTCTCTCTTGACATGTGGGGATTACAATTTGAGATGAGATTTGGGTGCGAACACAAAGCCAAAACATATCAGATATCAAATATGGAGATGTTAATTAGGCAGCTGTATATATGAGCCTGGAATTCAAGGGAGAAGCTGGGACTGAAGACAAACAGAGAATTATCAGTATATAACTGGTATGTAAAGCCATCAGGCTAGATGAGAGCTCCTGGAGTTTGAGGACATAGTCAAGAAAAAAGTTGTTCTTGAGATGTCTTACCATTCAGAAGTTGTAGAGAAGAGGATGATTCAGTAAAGGAGACTAAAAGGTGGCTCATAAATCCAGAAGAAAAAAAGAGTATGAGATCCTCAAAGTCAAGTGAAAAAAGTGTTTGAAGAAAGGTGGAAAGGCAGCATTTCAACTAAATGATCAAAGGTAACATTACCCAAAATGGGACATACTGACATGTATCTCCTGATGTGATATACCAAGAATAGCATAGCTTTTTAATTAAAAACTTTTTTTTTGGAGACAAGGTCTTGCAGTGTTGCCCAGGCTAGAGTGTACTGGCAAGAACATAGCTCACTGCAACTTCTGAACTCTTGGGCTCAAGCAATGCTCCTGCCTCAGCCTCCCAAGCAGCAGGCACTACGACTGTGTGCCACTATGCCTAGCTAATTAAATTTTTTTTTTTTTCCCAGAGATGGGGGTCTCGCTTTGTTGCCCAGGCTGGTCTTAAATTCCTGGATTCAAGCAATCCTCCTCCTGCCTCGGTCTCCCAAAGTGCTAAGATTACAGGCATAAGCCACCATGCCCAGCTGAGAATACCATATTAGTTATGTCGTACCTCTGTCAAAAATCAATAATCCTGAATCAGACAAACCAAAATTCAGGCACATTTAATATAACAACTGGCCTGTTGTGCTTCGAAAGTGTCAGTATCATGAAAAATAAAAAAGAGGAACTTTCCAGATTCAGAAGACTAAAATAACACAACTAATGCAACATATAATCTGTATTGGAGTCTGAAGTTAAAAAAAAATTACTTTGAAATTAGAATAATTGGCAAAATCTGAATAGTATTAGGTAATATGTGATGTCCAAGTGTTTGAGTTCAGAAAGACTCTCACACATTATCTAATAAATCTGAAGATGTATACACCCTATGACTTAGTAATTCCAATCTTAGGTGTAAACTCCAAAGAAATTCTTGCACATGTACACCACAGTATGTGTAAAAGAATGCTCATAGCAATGTTATTTGTAGTAACTGGAAACTTGGAATGACCCATATGTTCACTGTTGATAAAACAGATTTTTAATGGCTGGGCGTGGTGGCTCACATCTGTAATCTGAGCACTTTGGGAGGCCGAGGTGGGTCTATCACCTGAGGCCAGGAGTTCGAGACCAGCCTGACCAATATAGTGAAACCCCATCTCTACTAAAAATACAAAAATTAGCCGGGTGTGGTGGCAAGTGCTTGTAGTCCTAGCTACTTGGGAGGCTGAGACAAGAGAATTGCTTGAAACTGGGAGGTGGAAGTTGCAGTGAGCCGAGGTCGCGCCACTGCACTCCAGCCTGGGTGACAGAGCAAGACTCTGTCTCAAAAAAAAAAAAAAAAAGATTTTTAAAATGTTATATAGTAACCTGCTCTCAGAGTGTGTTCTGGGTACTCCTGGGGGTCCTCAAAGTCCTTCTCAGGGTCTGTAAGGTCAAAACTATACACCTAATGATAATAGAACATTGTTTGCCTTTTCCACATTCATTCTCTTATAGTGGAGTTTTCCAGAAGCTACATGTAATGGCATCACTCTAACAAATAATGGGATGTACACTTGTATATATATTTATTACTTGAAATATACTTATTCATTACTTTTTTTTTTTTTTTTTTTTTTTTTTTTTTTTTTTACAAAAAAGTTTTTTGCATACTTTGAGACAGGGTCTTGCTCTGTCATCCGGGCTAGAGTGTAGTGGTGTGATCACAGCTCATTGCAGCCTCAACCTCCTGGCTCAAGTGAACCTCCTGGGCTCAAATGAACCTCCTGACTCAGCATCCCGAGTAGCTGGGACTACAGTTGCATGCCACCATGCCAGGCTAATTTACAGGGTCTCACTATGTTGTTAAGGCTGGTCTCAAACTCCTGGCCTCAAGTGATCCTCCCACCTTGGTCTCCCAAAGTGTGAGGATTACAGGCATGAGCCACCTCACCCAGCCTGCACACTTTGTTGGTACCTAAACAGGCATATATTTAATGTATACAATTTGACGAGTTTGGACATATGCAAAGCGTTCCACTGTGGGTTTTTTTTTTTTTTTTTTTTTTGTGTGTGTGGGGTAAGAATACTTCACGGGACATCTGCTCTCTTGACAACAATTTACATGGACAGTATCATATTGTTAACTATAGGCACTATGTTGTACAGCAGATCTCTAGAAATTACTCACCTTGCAAAACTGAAACTTTATATCCATTAACAACTTCCTATCCACCCTGCCTCCACTCACGGCAACCACCATTCTATTCTCTGCTTCTATGAATTTGACCATTTTAGATAGCTCATGTTAAGTGGAATCATGCAGTGTTTTTTTTTTGACTGGCTTATTTTCCAGGTTCATCCATGTTGTCACAAATGATAGGATTTCTTTCTTTAATAAGGCTAAGTAACATTCCATTGTATATATATGCCACATTTTCTTAATCCATTTATCTGACAATGGATATTTGCCTTGTTTCCATGGAATGAATGCTTGTATATTCCTGCTCTAAAAAGTTCTAAATTTTTGTTTTTATTTTTGAGTTGGGGGTCTTGTTCTGTTGCCCAGGCTAGAGTGCAGTAGCATGATCATAGCTCGGTGAAATCTTGACTTCCTGGGCTCAAGTGATCCTCCTGCATCAGCCTCCCAAATAGTTGGACTACAAGCATCCCCCACCATTCTTGGCTGATTTTCAGTTTTTTTGGAGAGATGGGGTCTTGCTATGTTGCCCAGGGTGGTCTTAAACTCTTGGCTTCAAGTGATTCTCCCAACTTGGTCTCCCAAAGTGCTACAATTACAGGTATGAACCACTATGCCTGACTCTAAGTTTTATTTTCCAATATGGTGAGATAAATATATACATACATATATATATATATATATATATATATATATATATATATATCCCACATAAATAAAAGCTCTTTGAAGTCTTTAAAGACATAAAAGCTTCCTGAGACTAGAAGGTTTGAGAACCACTGACCTACAATTATAATCACTTCCTTGTCCTTCTCTTTTTCCAACACACTTGCCTAGAAAAAACCCCAACCCTCGTTAAAGTCAACTCTTTTTTTTTTTTTTGAGACGGAGTCTCGCTCTGTCGCCCAGGCTGGAGTGCAGTGGCCGGATCTCAGCTCACTGCAAGCTCTGCCTCCAGGGTTAACGCCATTCTCCTGCCTCAGCCTCCCAAGTAGCTGGGACTACAGGCGCCCGCCACCTCGCCCAGCTAGTTTTTTGTATTTTTTAGAAATTCAACTCTTTACCTATTCCACACCTAAGCCTAAGATGCTGAATGGTTTTACTTTAAGTTGATTATTATAAACCCCAAGACTGCCCATATTTCTCTAGTAACCTACCACAGATCTAAGCTGGGTAGGGAGATAAGTGATTCACTTTGGAATTCCTGCCATCACATGACAAGGCACTAAATTCTTACCCAGTCAGATATAAGAGAAGAACAGAACAATGCTTTACTTGAGTCGTTTAACAGTCAGAAAATAGTTTTTCTTCTCTTTTTCCTTAAGGCTAGACATAAAACTCCACAGTGCCAACTGGCGAAGAGGTTGCCCTCTCTGGCTTGAAAGATCTGGACAGAAGAAACCAACCAATTATACTGAACAGTTCTAAAAAATCAGCTTACAAATGTCATGTGTGAGTAGCTAGCACTGAGATTAGACTTCATGCTAATTTAAAAGCTGCTTTAATAAATGGATTTTCTTAAGCTATCCTGAGGGACTCCAGGATTTGGACGTTCTTTTTATCAGGAAGGCCTGCCCTGCCACAATCTAATCTAATTATCCTAGTTGGAAAAAAAACTGGGGTGATGTCAGGAGACCAGGGATCTAATTTTAATTCAGACTCTTATGATGTGACCCTGAGTTTGTTATTTAAACACAATCTTTTCTTATTTTTCCAAATGTAAATAATTAAGTTAATGACTGCCTTACTTAAGAGAAAGATGAAGGATAGGAATATTGTCCAACACATTTCGATGCTACTGAGGTTGACAGGATTAGACCCTTAATCAATAAAAATACTTTAGACAAAATTCTTGTACATGTGTGGTTTCATTTGACTTTCAGGACAATCTTGTGAAGGGTGACATTTATCACGTCCTTTGACAAATGAGGAAAGTGAGACTGAGAGAAGTAAAAGTGGCAGAGCCAGGCATGATTCTAGTCTTTGGAGTCTTCATTGTACACACTCTAGCAAATAGCCTAGGTGGAAGGAATAAACCTTTCTGGATTGGCAGGAGCCCAGGAAGTGGCAATTTATGTGTTAATTAATCTGACTACATCAATTTAAGATTAAATAAATGCTAAGCATCAAGGTTTGCCAAGTGTCTAAAGTGAAAAAAACCTCAACATGATTCTTGCCCTAGAGGAATACAATCTTGAGAAGGTTGGGGGTAGATATTTGTAAAATCAATCATGATTCAGTGGGTATGGACTGGGGTAGGAAAGGTACAAGATAAGCCTAGAACACCCTGGTCAGAAAGTAGTGGGATACTCAAAGAGCAATGAGGCTATGTCAAAAGGATGCAGAAGCCAATTTTAAGAAGCTTCTACTGTCCAAATCTTGGACAATTTGAGCAGAAAAATAATGACAGAAACAAATTATAACTCACTTAATAAAATAAGAATCCATGAGTCCATACTCATGTAACTGAGTGAATAAACAGGGAAGAAGAGAAATCTCTTGCTTACAGTAGAATTCCAATTAATGAACATGTAAGGAATGAGGACATTAGGAAATAATTTGTCAATAACTGATGCAGGCAAGCCTCATCAAAGAATAGTGAAACTACTGGGTCAGAGTTTGATGAGAAACAGGACATTTATAGTTTCAAAGTTCTCCACAAGATAATTAATGACAAAGAAAAAAATAGTAACACTACAGTGAAGACACCTGACACACACAGCCTGAACCAAGTAATTAAGGTTACTATCTGCAGTAATGAGACAAGTAGGTATCATGTACCTCCAATATGATGCTTTGAGAAGAACGTCATAACCTGTACCACCTGAATCAAATAATAACATAACATCAGACAAACCCAGATTGAGAGCTAATCTATAACTGGACAAATATTTATAAAGATATATTAAAGTTATCAAACATAAGGAAAAACAGAAGAATGATTTCAGACTAAAGGAGACTAAAGAGATATGATGATTAAATGCAACTTGTGATGCAGAATTTTCTTTTCCTAAAAGATATTATTGGGTCAATTGGCAAAATACCAGTAAGTTTCATAGATTAGCCCCTGGTAAAATATCAATATTAATTTTCTGGTTTTAATAACTGTGTAAGGTATACAGAATAGGTTTTCATATTATATAAATATTACTCTTTCGATTTTTAAAATTATTATTTTTTAACATGGGGTCTCACTATATTTTCCAGGCTGGTTTTGAACTCCTGGGCTCAAGTGATCCTCCTGCCTCGGCCTCTAGAAGTGCTAGGATTACAGGCGCGAGCCACTGCACCTGGCCCAATTTTCTGATTTTGAAAATAGTACTATGCCTGTAAGAGAAGGCCCTGGTTTTTAGAAATACATACTAAAGTCGGCTGGCTATGGTGGCTCACATCTGTAATCCCAGCACTTAGGGAGGCTGAGGTGGGTGGATTACCTGAGGTCAGGAGTTTGAGACCAGCCTGACCAACATGGCGAAACTCCATCTCTACTAAAAATACAAAAATTAGCTGGGCGTGGTGGCAGGCTTCTGTAATCCCAGCTACTCAGGAAGCTGAGACAGGAGAATCGCTTGAACCCAGGAAGTGGAGGAGGATGCAGTGAGCTGAGATCATGCCACTGCACCCCAGCCTGGGCAACAAGAGTGAAATTCTGTCACAACACCACCACCACCACCACCACAAAGAAAAATAAGAAATACTAAAGTCTTTAGTAGTAAAGGGATATTATGTTTAAAAAATGCAAATTGTGTGTGTGTGTGTGTTTTGTTGTTTTTTTGTTTTTTTTTTTGGAGACAGGGTCTGGCTCTGTTGCCCAGGCTGGAGTAGAGTGGCACAATCTCAGCTCACTGCAACCTCTGCCTCCTACCTCAGCCTCCCAAGTAGCTGGGACTACAGGTGCATGCCACCATGCCCGGCTAATTTTTGCATTTTTTGTAGAGATGGGTTTCACCATGTTTCTCAGGCTGGTTCTGAACTCCTGAGCTCAAGTGATCTGCCTGCCTTGGCCTCCCAAAGTGCTGGGATTATAGGTGGTGAGCCACCATGCCGGGCCAGGGAATTCTTTATATTACTGTTGCAACTTTTCTGTAAAGCTGAAATTATGTCAAAACAAAAACTCTTTAAAAAGATTCATTGGGCATAGTGCCCAAATGTGCATATATACAGGGTTATAAGAACCCAGAGGAGGGAATGACTAACTCCGCAAGGGAAGGAGAAGGGATAAGGGAGATAGGCAAGTGGGACTTATCAGGGAAGATTCCAGAGTAAGAGGCATTTTAACTAATCTTTGAAGAATAAATAGGCTTTTCATTAGGAAGAGGACAAGGATAGAGGGTAGGTAATGGTACTTTAGACAGAGGAGGCAGCATGGAGAGAGGCATGGAGTTGCAAAAAGTATGGTTATATGAGGACTTGTGGATAGTGCTGTGTGGTTTCAGTCCATAAGAAGGAGAAGCAAGTGGGGTTAGAAAGAAATGCTATAGCCAGCTTGAGAAGAGTCCACATGATATTTAAGGAATTTTTTAGCTCTAACACACAAACACTGCCGCGATACACAAAGTGGATCCTACAGCCCTATAGATGGAAAAGGTAATGGTGAGGTCCATTGTAAAGGCAGAAGCACATCTAAGGCAGATAGTAGCACAGAAAGATGTGTAGAACTGGTCTCCCACCCCTGACAAATTTCTTCTGATTTGTGCATTTATGTATTTATCTAATCCTTATTGCCTTGGCCATACAGTGACCAATAAGGCCACGAAAAGGAAGATATCAACTGTTAAGACCAAGAATGGAGGAAGAAGATAGTTTGCACATAGGTGTCCCCAGTGATGGAGTTAATTTTGCTTAAAAGGAACTGACATTTATTGGGCACCTTCTATGAAAGAAGTGTCATACTACATGCAACGGCAGTATGGATAATCATCACTGCCACTAAAATGTACTAGGTTGCATAAAAAGCAGTTTATATTGGCAGCTAAGGGAATGGTTTAAGTCATGCCTATGAAGCATGTATTATCTCTATTTAACAGATGAGGAAATGGGAATTTGAGTAAGTTGGCCACAGTCACATAGTAAAGAGGCAGGGCTGGAATATACATCTAGGATGTCTTACTCCAAAGTCTTTGCTCTTTCCATCATAACATACAGCTTTTCTCTTACTAATTCAAGATTCATTCATTCACTCATTTGTTTACTCATTCATCCAACAATCATTCTGTACTGAGAATATATTATGTGGTAGGTCCTACTGCATACACTACAGTTCAATATTAATTTTCAGTGGAAATAAAAGTTTCTGCTGGGCTGGGGCTGGCTTGATAAGCAGGAATCAGGCACGTGAGGATTTAGGGCAGAGTACTCCAGGCAGAGGAAATAGCAGGTATAAAGGTCTTAAGGAAATAATGAACTTGACTTGTTTAAGAAACAGAAAGCCAGAGAGATTGCATCTGGGTAAATAAAGGAAATAATGGTAAAAGATAGAATCAGAAAAGTAGATGCGGTCAGATCATGCAGGGCCTTCTGTGTCATGGTAAAGAAATGCTCTAATTACTATTGAAAAATATCAGCCTAGATACTCTGTGGATGAAGAATGGATAATAGAGAGGTAAGAATGGAAGCAGAGACATCAGTTAAAAGGCTAACTGTAGAAGTCCATCCAAGAGATGATGGTGGGCTGACATTAAAGTGATGATAGCCATGAGGGTACAAAGAAGTAGATGAATACAAGGCACATTTTATAAGCAGAGCTGATGGCACTGCAAACCTAGATGAAAGAGAGGGAGGGAAAGTGCAATTCAGGGTGAATTTTAAGTTTCTGGTCATTACTATGACAGGGAAAATGACAAGAACTATAGGTTTTGGAGGAGGCAGTTTAGGAATCAAAAATCTATTTTAGCTATCTTATGTTCTAAATGACCTTTAGATATCTAGAGATGACAGGTAGTCAAATAAATGAGTCCAGAGTTCCACAGAAAGTTCAAGGATAGAGATATAATCCTGGTAGTCATTAGTATGTAGACAGTATATAAAGACATAGCACCAGACTTAGAGAAACTCTGTGTACAGTAGAATAGGAGAAGGCCTGGGACTCAGCCCTGGAGCACTCCAACAACTAGAGGCTGAGAAGTGGAGAATGCCAGCCAGAGGAGACAGAGTTAAGAATTGAAAATGTAGAAACTGTCATGTTCTAGAAGCCAAGAGGTGGTGATGTTTTAAGAAGGAAATAGTGATCAGTTGTACTGAAAAGTTACCGAGAGGCTGAGCAAGATGAAGGCAGAAAATTTCTGTCAACAGGAAAGTCAAATGTGTTCTTACTAAGAGCAGCTTCACTGGAACAGTGGGGGTTGAAGAATAACTCAAGAAAGCTGAGAAAATAATAGAATGGAAGACAGAAACAGAAATAGTGACAACAGATGAGTTATTTTTAGAAGTTTTACTGTGTTTAGCAGGAAGAATGGCCATTCCAAAGATGTCCACACAAAAACTCTATTTTCAGTATAGCAAGCCTTATCTCTCCAACTAGCTATAAAATTTAACCAGAACATGTTTATTCAGTGTTAGGAATATTGCCACATGGTTCAAACCTGTAATAGCAGGCTCACTGGACCTATACTAGCAAGGCAATGTCTGGGAAACATCATCTGGACTTCCTCCATATGCTTTATGTGCTCCCTGAAATTTGTCACTAGCCCTTGGTGGTTCTCATCTCAGACTGATTCTTGGGCTCTAGGCCTTGCTAATGTCTGCTTCATGAACTTGGCTTGCTCTCTGATTCTACTCTCCAGTATTTAGTTTTTGATGACCAGCTGAAGGTCCCTAGGATTTGATTTTGACTTACATTTTGCTGATACCATTCCCTTGTTTATGTTAATATCCTAAAGGGAGCCTATGCTCAAAGTTACATAGCATATATCCTAGCACCCTAAGTTGTACCAGGCACATAGGAGTTTGTTAAAACATATCAAATTGGTGGTAGTGCAGAGGAAGCAGGTATGGCATAGGTGTTAAAGGGCAGGTTCTCCAGCCTCTAAAAAACAGGACAACGTGTAAAGTCAGTGTGTAAAGTCAGCCTAAATTTTGTCCAGAAACAGGGAAGGTAATCACAAATACTTTCTTAAGGAATAAGACACAAGGAGTGAAAGCTTATAGCTGTTTCCATGAAAACATATGACAGTTGTCTTTGGTATTTTGATAATTTGTATCACTAAAAACAAATTAAATAAAGTCAAATGTATTTGAGAGGCAGCTGGGGTCTCAGGCAAACTAACATGTAAAGCTAGCATTCTGGAAGATCCCAATCCAAAAGATGAGAAGAACTCAGGGAAGGAAGGAACAAAACAAATCCCTAGCATTCATATTCCAATGAACCGTGGGAAAATACAAATAACAGTGGCCCAGAACACAGTAAACTGTTCTGTTTCAGAAACTAAATTGTTATGTTACTTTGAAAAATTTCTCCGTGCTTCATTTTTGGGGCCTGCTATTCCTTCAACACGCATCTGTTTAGAATAAGGATATTCTTCTACCTAATCATGATACCTTTGCCATGTTTAGTTATAAATGCTTCTGTACTAAGACAATTGTATCACTTACAGTAGAAAGTATAAGAGATGCAAGGAGAAAAAGAAACATATGACTAATACAATACTTTAAGACACCACTCCCAGAATAAGACAGGTCAAGTGGACAAAAGATAAGTAAGGGTTTAGAATATCTAAGCAAAATAATCATGTCACATTGATCTTATGGATATATAGGATACTACACTCTGATATTAGTGAACATGAAACATTCACAAAACTCATCATACATTAGCACAAAGAAAATCGTAAGTTTCAAATCTCTGTAATCTGTAGTCTGAGGTCTGAGATGGGAGGATCACATGATCCCAGGAGTTTGAGGCTGCAGTGAGCTATAATTATGCCATTCCACTCCAATCTGGGCGATGGAGTGAGACTTCATCTTAAAAAACAAAACAAAACAAAACCTAAAGATGCAAACAAAAACCTCTTAGATCTGATAAACAAATTCATTAAAGTTGTAGGATACAAAATCAACATACAAAAATCAGTCGCATTTCTATATACCAATAATGAAATAGTTGAAAAAGAAATCAAGAAAGCAATCCCATTTACAATAGCTACTGAAAAATTAAAATACCTAGGAATAAAATGAACCAAGGAGGTGAAAGCCCTTTACGAGGAAAACTACAAATACTCAGGAAAGAAACAGAAAAATACTGCACATTTTCACTTATAAGTGTAAGCTAAACATGGTTACATATGGACATAAAGGTAGGAACAATAGACACTGGGGAATACAAGAGGGGAGAGGGAAGTAGCGGGGCAAGAATTGAAAAACTACCTATTGAGTACTATGGTCACTACCTGGGTGACGTGTTCAATCTCAGGATCACACAATATATCTCTATAACAAACCTGCAAATGTACTCCCTGACTCTAAAATAAAAGTTAAAAAAAAAAAAAGAAATGAAACAGGACATGAACAAAACAGAAAGACATCTCATGTTCATGGATTAGAAGAACTAATATGGTTAAAACGATCATACTACCCAAAGCAATCTACAGATTCAACGAAATACCTGTCAAAATGACAATGACATTTTTCGCAGAAATAGGAAAAAGTCCTATAATTTGTATGAGACCAAAAAAGAGCCTAAATAGTCAAAGCAATTTTGAGCAAAAAGAACAAAGCTGGAGATAATGAAGGCATCATTATCTGACTTCAAAATATCTTCTACGGCTATGGTAGTGGTATAAAGATGGACACATAGAACAACGGAACAGAATAAACCCAGAAATAAATCCACAATATTATAGCCAAAAGACTTTTAACAAAGGTGCCAAGAATATACATTAGAGAAAGAATACCCTCTTTGATAAATGGTTCTGGGAAAACTGGATATCCATGTGTAGAATAATGAAACTAGATCCCTATTTATTTATTTATTTACTTATTTATTTGAGAGAGAGTTTCACTCTGGTTGCCCAGGTTGGAGTGCAATGGCGCAATCTTGGCTCACTGCAACCTCTACCTCCCAGGTTCAAGCGGGTAGCTGGGATTACAGGCGCCCGCCACCATGCCTGGCTCATTTTTTGTATTTTTAGTGGAAACGGGGTTTCACCATGTTGGTCAGGCTGGTCTCAAGCTCCTGACCTCAGGTGATCCACCCGCCTCAGACTCCCAAAGTGCTGGAATTAAAGGCGTGAGCCACTGCACCCAGCTAGATCCCTACTTTTTACCATATACAAAAATCAACTGAAAAGTGATTAAAGACATAAACTTAAGACCTGAGACTATATATTTAATAGAAGAAAATACAGGGAAAACCCTTCAGGACACTGATCTAGGCAGTTTTTATGGCTAGGCACTCAAAAGTACAGACAACAAAAAGAAAAATAGACAAATGGGACTACATCAAACTAAAAAGTTTCTGCACAACAAAGGAAACAATAAACAGATAAACTGCAGAATGGGAGAAAATATTTTAAACTATTCACCTGACAAGGGACTAATATTCAGAATATACAAGGAACTCAACAGCAAAAAAACAATCCCATTAAAAGGTGGGACAGGATAAACATTTCTCAAAGAAGACATAAAAATGGCATAAAAATATATGGTATTTCTTCATAAGCAGGTATATGAAAAAGTGCATAACATCACTAACCATCAGGTAAATGCAAATCAAAATCATATATATACACATACACACACACACACACACACACACACACACACACACACACACCAGAATACTACCTGGCCATAAAAAAGAATGAAATTTTGTCATTTGTAGCAACATGGATGGAACTGGAGCTCACTATGTTAAGTGAAATAAGTCAGGCACAGAAAGACAAATGTTGCATGTTCTCACTCATATGTGGGAGCTAAAAAAGTTGATCTCATGGAGGTAGAAAGTAGAATGATAGTTACCAGAGGCTGGGAAGAGTATGTGTGTGGTGGGATGTAGAAGGATGAAAAGAGGTTTGTTAATGGGCACAAACATACAGTTGGATAGAAGGAATAAGTTCTAATGTTCAATAGCAGAGCAGGGTGACTATAGTTAACAACAATGTATGGCATATTTCAAAATGACTAGAAGAGAGGACTTGAAATATTCCCAAAACACAGAAGTGATAAATATTCAAGGTGATGGATACCCTCAATACCTTGACCTGATCATTATACATTCTATGCATGTAACAAAATATCATATGTACTCCATAAAAATGAATATTATGTATCAATACATTTTTTTAAAGACAGCACAAATATAAAAACAGTAAGTGAAAACGGGCAAAATTGATAGAACCAAAGTCAACTAAACAACTCATAAAACCCATAAACAACCCCTTTTATTTTTATATAGGTAAATTTAAACACGATATGGAATAGGTAATTTCCTAGGAAAACAAAGTTTACTGAAACTGACCCCAGTAAAACTAGACAGCTTAAACAGATTAACTTTGATAAAAGCAGTAAAAGTTATCAAGGAACTACACTACAAAAAAGCAGCAGACCCAGATGGGTTCACAGGGGGAATTTTAAGCTTATACACACAAACTCTGATGCAATATATATAGAGAGAATTATTAAGAAACTATCCCACAAAGAAGTAGCAGACCGAGAGGGTTTCAGGAGAATTCTAGCAAGACTTCAGTGACTACATAGTCTCAATGCTACCTAAATAGTTTCAGTGCATAGAAAATAAAAGAAAATTTCCAAATTATTTTTATGAAGCAAAGATAAACTGATACCTATATCTGAAAAAGATAGCACAAAAAATTACAAATATCACATATGAATACTGGCACAAAAATCCCAAATATTAGTGATCAGATTCCAACACCACCTTAAGAAAATAATACACATTGAGTGAACTGACAAAATAGGAATATGGATAGATTAAAATATTGTATCAATGTTAAAAATGTATATATAAAGAGAATAAATGATAGAACAAATAGGGCAAATTGTTAATAATTGGTAAATTTAGATAAGAGATTCTTTATACTTTTTTTTTTTTTGAGACACAGTCGCGCTCTGTTGCCCAGGCTGGAGTGCAGTGGCACAATCTCAGTTCACTGCAACCTTCACCTTCCAGGTTCAAGAGATTCTCCTGCCTTAGCCTCCCAAGTAGCTGGGATGACAGGTGTGTGCCACCACACCCGGCTAATTTTTGTATTTTTGGGAGAGATGGGGTTTCACCATGTTGGCCAGGCTGGTCTCAAACTCCTGACCTCAGGAGATCTGCCTGCCTCAGCCTCCCAAAGTGCTGGGATTACAGGTGTGAGCCACCGCGCCTGGCCTCTTTATGTTATTCTTGTGACTTTTTGTGAGCTTGAAATTATTTCTAAATAAAAAGTTAAGAGGCTGGGCGTGGTGGCTCACACCTGTAATGCTAGCACTTCAGGAGGCCAAGGCAGGCGGATCACCTGAGATCAGGAGTTTGTTCACCTGAGGTCAGGAGCGCGAGACCAGCCTGGCCAACGTGATGAAACCTCATCTCTACTGAAAATACAAAAATTAGCCTGGCGTGGTGGTGGGTGCCTGTAACCCCAGCTACTCAGGAGGCTGAGGCACGAGAATCACTTGAACCTGGGAGGGAGGGGTTGTAGTGAGCTGACACTGCACCACTGCATTCCCGCCTGAGTGACAAGGGCAAAACTCCATCTCAAAAAAAAAAAGAAAAAGAAAAAAAAAAGTTAAGAGACTATACCATGAACAAGTTGGGTCTATACTATAAATGCAAAGATAGTTCAATATTAGGAAATCAATCAACAGACCTTATTAATAGGTCTAAGAAAAAAAAATTATGTGATGACTCTATTAATACTGAAAAAGCTTTTGACAAAATTAAGCACTCAAGAAAATGTAGTTTGCTATGTGATTAGCATGATAATACATATGCCAAAATCCTAAAGGAAACATCTTAATGGAGAAACACAAGAGGTATTCCCACTAAGGTCAGGAATAAGGTACTGATGCCTACTAGCTCCACTAATATTTAACATTGCACTGGAGTTATTAACCAAAGTATTAAGATAAGAGAAACAAATTAGAAGCCTAAGAATTGGAAAAGATAAAGCAAAACAATCTCTGTCTGTAGATGACATGACAGGGTATATGCGCCATCCAAAAAAGTAAGCACTAGACACATGTGGCTCCTGAGCACTTGCAATGTGACTAGTTCAAACTGAGATGTGCTGTAAGTATAAAATGCACACTGGATTTTAAAGACATAGTAGAAAAAGAATGTAAAATATTTCACTAACAATGTCTTATATTGATTACATATTGAAATGATAATGTTTTGGATATTATAAATAAAATACAGTATTAAAATTAATTTTACCTGGTATCTTTTTTTTTTGAGACGGAGTCTTGCTCTGTGGCCCAGGCTGGAGTGCAGTGGCACGATCTCGGCTCACTGCAACTCTGCCTCCCAGGTTCAAGCGATTCTCCTGCCTCAGTCTCCCGAGTAGTTGGGATTACAGGTGCCCACCACCACGCCCAGCTAATTTTTGTATTTTTAGTAGAGACAGGGTTTCACCACATTGGCCAAGATGGTCTCAATCTCCTGACCTCGTGATCTGCCCGCCTTGGCCTCCCAATGTGCTGGGATTATAGGCATGAGCCACCACGCCCGGCCTTCTTTTTAAAATGTACTATAAAAGTTTTAATTATGTATATAGCTCAAATTACATTTCTATTGGACAGTGCTTCCCTACAAAATCAGTGATGAAGCTAGTTGAAACAGTAAAAGAATTGAGCAAGTAACAGAATATGTAACTGACATACAAAACTCCACAGCCTTCACATACGCAAATCAGTTAGATGATAACAGAGGCAGAAATACTCAGGAACAAAGTTGACAGGAAATATGAAAAATCCATATGAAAATAATTACAAAACCCTGCTGAAAGACACAGAAGTAGACTTGACAAAAAGATAACTCTTATCCTCGTTCTTTTATTTTTCAATATCATCAAGTTGTTAGTTCTCACTAAGTTAACTTACAAATTTAATGCAACCTCAATAAAAATACAAAGAAACCTTTCCCCACTGCCCCTTCCCTGCCCTGCCCCTGGAAATGGACAAGTTGACATTAAACTTTATATATATTTAAAAAAAACCACAACCAGGCACTGTAGCTCACACCGCTAGCCCCAGCTACTCGGGAGCTGAGGTGGGAGGGTCACTTGAGGCCAGGAATTCGAGACCAGCCTATGCAACATAGTGAGGTGCTGTCTCTAAACAACAACAACAACAACAAACTAGCTGGGTGCAGCAGTGCATACCTGTAGTACCACATACTTGGGAAGCTGATCGTTTGAGCTCAGGAGTTGGAGACCAGTCTGAGAAATATGATGAGACCCTTGTTTCTAAAAACAAAACAAAACATAAAAAAAACCCCAAACACACAAAGCAGAAACCACAAGAATAACTAAGAAAACAATAGAATGTGAGAGCTGAGGGAATTAGCCTTAGCAGACATTAAAATACAAAGCTTACATTATGAAAACTGGGGTACTGGTACACCAATGGACAGGCACACCAATGGAACAGAAAAAGAGACCCAACTATACACATAAATCTGGGATATGATAAAAGCAGTATCTCAAATTACTAGGGCAAAGATGAAGACATTAATAAATGATAGTGGAACAATGGATGGCCACTGGAAAAACACAAAATTAGATCTATTTATCACACCAAATACAAGAATAAATTCCAAATGGATCAGAGATGTAACTATAAAAAAGAAAAAAACTATATAAGTAGTAGAGGAAAATATAGGTGAATTCCTATAATGAAAGGTTAATAAATTTAACTGTAAAATTAAAACTTTTGCATGGGAAACAAATGAAAAACTACCATAAGCAAAGTACAAATTGGGAGAAAATATTTACAATATATATTACAATAAAAGGGTGTATCTAACATACAAAGGACTTTTAAAATTGAGAGGGAAAATGACCTAAAATCACATGGGTAAATGAGCAAAAGAAATGACAACCTGTAAAAGAAAAAAAAAAAAAAAAAAAAAAGATAAAATGGCACCCTAGACATATGAAAAGATGTCAAACTTCACTTTTTATAAAAAGAGAAATGCAAATTAAAATTACATTGAGAAACCAGTTCTCACCCATCAGAGTGGCAAAAAAGTCAAAAGCTTGATAATATACTCTGTTGGTGAGGCTACGGGAAAACAGGCACATTGCTGGTGAGAATGAAAACTGGTAACATCTCTGTGGAGGGGAATTTGGCAGTATCTAACAAAA
The DNA here is from genome assembly GCF_024542745.1 of Macaca thibetana thibetana. Classification (NCBI taxonomy): domain Eukaryota; kingdom Metazoa; phylum Chordata; class Mammalia; order Primates; family Cercopithecidae; genus Macaca; species Macaca thibetana. Next base: position 40,178,326 of record NC_065578.1, read on the forward strand.
CTATATTTGCCTGGACACAAGAATACCACTTCTGGTAATTTACCCTGAAAATACACCTCCAAATATGAAAATACATGTATACAAGTTTATTAAGCAATACATATACAATATATTATTGTACAATATATATTACATATAATAAACTATAAACAATATATATAGTTTCTGGTGTATGTGTGTATATATTTATGCAATGGTATATTGATTGTATACACACACACACACACATAACATGGAGTATACTACAGCTTAGAATAAGGGAGTTCTTTGTGAACCTGCAATGGAGTGACTCCCAGGTATACTGTTAAGTAAAACAAGAAAGCAAAGTACAAAAGAGAATATAGAGTGTGCTACCTTTTGTGTAAGAAGGGTAGGAAAACACACAAAAATTTGCTTACTTTTGTAAAATGAAACATTGGAGGATAAATCAGAAAACAGTGAAAGTGATTGCTTACAGAGGGTAGTAGTGGTGGAAGGAATAAGGTAGAAGAGCAAGGGTAGATGATACTTCTCTTAGTAAATTTTTTGTATGATTTTTGACTCTTGGAAGCAAGTTAATTTTCTATATATTCAAAAAATAAAATTAAATCCATGAAGATAAGGAAAAAACTGAACCTAAAACTGAATGCAAATGGAAACAAATAAACTCAACTATATTTTTTTTTTTTAGGGATAGGGTCTGACTCTGTCACCCAGGCTGGTGTGCAATCGCTCAATCATAACTCATTGTAGCCTCGGACTCCTGGGCTCAAGCAATCCTCCCAGCTCAGTTTCCTGAGTAGCTAGCTGGGACTACAGATGTGTGTCCCCATGCCTGGCGAATTCACAACTGTGTTTTAAATGAATAACATAATTACATTGAAGGAAAAAAAGTAATTCAAGTAATTTTTGAACAGAGTACTTTAACTGTAAGTACTTTAACCATCTAAGGAGGAAAAAAATGTAAACAAATCTTGAACTCTTAAAGAGTTTTTCCATAGTGGCACGAGTACAGAATTCTGCAACTATTTTATGTGTATTATAGGACTGATGTTGGTGGGAACTAAGATTCATACTGTAGAAAAAGGGAGATGTAAAATATTTACCAACCTGTAGATGATGAGCATGTCCCAGGACTGTCACTGAACAGATTATCTTCTCTGTCTACATTCTAGTCCTTAGGTAAATGGTTCTTAAACGTTAGTCTGCATGGCTTGTTAAAACTCAGATTGCTGAGCACCAGCCTCTGAGTTTCTGCTTCTGGGAATTTGCTTTTCTGGGCAGTGTTGATACTGCTGGTCTGAGGACCACATTTTCAGAACATGACTCTAGAATCTCCTCTAGCCTCATGGCTTTAAATTCTACCTATAATTAAAACTTCCAAGTTTATATTACCAGCTTAGAAATTTCCCTTAAACTTCTTGCTTTTAATACAATTTCCCACTCGAAAATCTATTAGACATTCTAAGCATAGTATATCTGCAATTGAACTTCTGACTCACCTATCTCAGTCCATAGACTTATTCTTCCCAAGACTTTTCTATCTCCTTTCAAATGGCACAAGCTAAAAACCTCGGAGTTGTCCTTGACTCCTCTCTTCTTCTTATATTCCTGTCCTATTAGCAGTCCATGAGCTATAATTTGAAAATGTATCGAGAATCTGATCGTTTTTCATCACTCCCCTTCATACTTCTTTGGCCTAAGCTGCCATCATCACTAATCTGGGTTATTACAATAAGCCTTTTGAATGGTTTGTCTCTGCTCCTCTAGTCTAATTTCAACACAGCTAGCAGAGTGAGCCTGTTAAAACATGCTTCAGATCTCACCATTCCTTTGCTCAAAACCTTCAATAGCTTCCCCTTTCACCCAGAACTAAAGCCAAGGTCCTTATGCTGAACTTCGGAGCCCTATATGATCTGATTCCTCATTACTTTTCTGACCTACTTCCTACCACCCTCCCTTGATTATTCTACTCTAACCATATTGTCTTTTTTTTTTTTTCTTTCTTTTTTTTTTTTAAAGACAGTCTTGCTCTGTTGCCTAGGCTGGAGTGCAGTGGTACAATCTCAGATCACTGCAACCTCTGCCTCCCAGGTTCAAGTAAGTCTCATGCCTCAGCCTCTCAAGTAGCTGGGACTACAGGCATGTGCCACCATGCCTGGCTAATTTTTGTATTTTTAGTAGAGATGAAGTTTGGCCATGTTGGCCAGGCTAATCTCAAGCTCCTGGCCTCAACTAATCCACCTGCCTCACTCTCCCAAAATGCTGGGATTAAAGGTGTAAGCCACCATGCCGGGCCAATATTCTCCTTTTTGTTAGTACTTCTCAAACTCTTTGGTGTCAAGAAAACTTTACACTCTTAAAATGTATGGAGGTCCACAAAGAGTTTTTATGTGTTGTATCTATCAACATTTATCATATTAGAAATTAAAACTTAGATACGAGTTTTAAGTTAACAAAAACATGTTAACACCTTATTATGAAATTATATTTTTCAAAACAATAAAAGTTTAGTGAGAAGAATATTATTTTATATTTTTACAAATCTCTTCATGTCTGATCTAACAGAAGGCAGTTAGATGCTCCTACCTGCTTCTGCATTCAATCTGTTGCCATATGTAATTTTTGGTTGAAGTATACAAAGAAACTCGAGACTCATGGGATATGTAGCTGGAAAAGGGAAGAGTAATCAAATAGCCTTTTCAGGTAATTGTGGATATTCTCCTTTGATACTAAACCAAAAAAAAATATAAATGCTTGAGGTGATGGATATCCCAATAACCCTCATTTAATCCTTACACACTGTATGCTTATATCAAAATATTACATATATTCCATAAATATGTATAACAATTACATACCTATAATTAAAAATAACAATTTTTAAAATTGAAAATTAAAAAAATTAAAAAGCTCACTCCCAAACTCAGCAAGTGGTAGTTTCTTTAAAAATGTCAATTGAGAGACACAACAAAAAAAGAGAATTCTAGACCAATATCCCTGATGAACATCCATGCAAAAAATCCTCAATAAAATACTGGCAAACCGAATCCAGCAGCACATCAAAAAGCTTAACCACCATGATCAAGTGGGCTTCATCCCTGGGATGCAAGGCTGGTTCAACATATGCAAATCAATAAACATAATCCATCATATAAACAGAACTAAAGACAAAAACCACATGATTATCTCAATAGATGCAGAAAAGGCCTTTGACAAAATTCAACAGCCCTTCATGCTAAAAACTCTCAATAAACTAAGTATTGATGGGATGTATCTCAAAATAATAAGAGCTATTTATGACAAACTCACAGCCAATATCATACTGAATGGGCAAAAACTGGAAGCATTCCCTTTGAAAACTGGCACAAGACAGGGACGCCCTCTCTCGCCACTCCTATTCAACATAGTGTTGGAAGTTCTGGCCAGGGCAGTCAGGCAAGAGAAAGAAATAAAGGGTATTCAATTAGGAAAAGAGGAAGTCAAATTGTCCCTGTTTGCAGATGACATGAATGTCTATTTAGAAAACGCCATCATCTCAGCCCAAAATCTCCTTAAGCTGATAAGCAACTTCAGCAAAGTCTCAGGATACAAAATCAATGTGCAAAAATCACAAGCATTCCTATACACCAATAACAGACAGAGAGCCAAATCATGAGTGAACTTCCATTCACAATTAATTCAGAGAGAATAAAATACCTAGGAATCCAACTTACAAGGGATGTAAAGGACGTCTTCAAGGAGAACTACAAACCACTGCTCAATGAAATAAAAGAGGACACAAACAAATGGAAGAACATTCCATGCTCATAGATAGGAAGAATCAATATCGTGAAAATGGCCATACTGCCCAAGGTAATTTATAGATTCAATGCCATCCCCATCAAGCTACCAATGACTTTCTTCACAGAATTGGAAAAAACTACTTTAAAGTTCATATGGAACCAAAAAAGAGCCCACATAGCCAAGACAATCCTAAGCTAAAAGAACAAAGCTGGAGGCATCACACTACCTGACTTCAAACTATACTACAAGGCTACAGTAACCAAAACATCATGGTACTGGTACCAAAACAGATATATAGACCAATGGAACATAATAGAGCCCTCGGAAATAATACCTCACATCTACAACCATCTGATCTTTGACAAACCTGACAAAAACAAGAAATGGGGAAAGGATTCCCTATTTAATAAATGGTGCTGGGAAAACTGGCTAGCCATATGTAGAAAGCTGAAACTGGATCCTTTCCTTACACCTTATACAAAAATTAATTCACGATGGATTAAAGACTTAAATGTTAGACCTAAAACCTTAAAAACCCTAGAAAAAAACCTAGGCAATATCATTCAGGACATAGGCATGGGCAAGGACTTCATGACTAAAACACCAAAAGCAATGGCAGTAAAAGCCAAAATTGACAAATGGGATCTAATTAAACTAAAGAGCTTCTGCACAGCAAAAGAAACTACCATCAGAGTGAACAGGCGACCTACAGAATGGGAGAAAATTTTTGCAATCTACCATCTGACACAGGGCTAATATCCAGAATCTACAAAGAACTTAAACAAATTTACAAGAAAAAATCAACCCCATCAAAAAGTGGGCAAAGGATATGAACAGACCCTTCTCAAAAGAAGACATTTATGCAGCCAACAGACATATGAAAAAATGCTCATCATCACTGGCCATCAGATAAATGCAAATCAAAACCATAATGAGATACCATCTCATACCAGTTAGAATGGCAATCATTAAAAAGTCAGGAAACAACAGGTGCTGGAGAGGATGTGGAGAAATAGGAACACTTTTACACTGTTGGTGGGACTATAAACTAGTTCAACCATTGTGGAAAACAGTGTGGCGATTCCTCAAGGATCTAGAACTAGAAATACCATTTGACCCAGCCATCCCATTACTGGGCATATACCCAAAGGATTGATAAATCATGCTGCTATAAAGACACATATACACGTATGTTTATTGCAGCACACAACAGCAAAGACTTGGAACCAACCCAAATGTCCATCAGTGATAGACTGGATTAAGAAAATGTGGCACATATACACCATGGAATACTATGCAGCTGTAAAAAAGGATGAGTTCGTGTCCTTTGTAGGGACATGGATGAAGCTGGAAACCATCATTCTGAGCAAACTATTGCAAGGACAGAAAACCAAACACTGCATGTTCTTACTCATAGGTGGGAACTGATCAATGAGATCACCTGGACACAGGGTGGGGAACATCATGGGATGTTCTGGGAACTGTCATGGGATGGGCACAGGGTGGGGAACTGTCATGGGATGGGGGTAAGGAGGAGGGATAGCATTAGGAGATATACCTAATGTAAATGACCAGTTAACGGGTGCAGCACACCAACATGGCATATGTATACATAAGTAATAAACCTGCATGTTGTGCACATGTATCCTAGAACTTAAAGTACAATAATAATAAAAAAGTTAGTTGAAATGTGAAATGTGAAATAATACTAATAAACTTTTCACATTTTGTTAATATTAAAATCTTTTAGTCTATCTTTTACTTTGAATGAATTTTTAATCCATGCCTGATATTGTAACATCATGCATTGGTCATTTGTAAAACACTGTTTCACTGAGTTATACAGATTTTCCAAATATCAGCATATTTTATTATTCCATATCAAAATACACATTAGTTGGTATCACCACAATCTCATCAGAAAAGTCTTTAAGTACAGGGAAGCTGTCAAGATTATGGTGGCAGGAACAGGGTTTCCTAAATTCTAATTTTCATTTGAAAGCTTGAATTTTATCATTGCCAACAAATGCTATTAGTTGTTTTCTCTAAAGTGACAGGCTCACTTAGTTCATCTTTGAGAAAATGTCTGCCAAACACCCAAATCTGAATAACGAATTTGTTGTTTGTCGTTCTTTCACGTAAAAATGGAGTTTCATAAAAAAGTAGCTAGTTCAGATGACAACTCAATTATATAAGTGTTTTTTCTTCAGGCAACCACAGTACATCAGTATGCACCAGAATTGTGCTAGTCATACTTCTCATTTCATCGCAAAGAATGTTAAGATATGTACTCAAAGGCTGGGATTTAATAAGCTTAATAAATTTTACTGCTTCATCAAGGACACTGTTAAGTGAACTTGGCTTATGCCTGAGTTGCTTTTTGGTTTTGTTTTGGTCCCCATGCAACACGTGGCAATGAAGTATATCATTACTATTACTATAGTTGGTGCCTTGATTTGTGTCAAGGTGCCAGCAGTTTTACTTACCACTGCTTTTATACCATACAATGCAAATATTAAACCTAGCAAAAAAGGCAAGTAGAGTTAACATTATGAAAACAGTCTTGACCTCGAAGATGCTGTGAAAGGGTCTTGTGGATCCCAAGGATCCAAGGAGCACAGTTTGAGAATTGTTAAACTAAACAAACTATTGCTTTGGTGCACTTAAACTTGCAACTCTCTTTACTAGGAAAGAATTTCTTTCTCCTTCTTAGTGGTAGATAAAATAATTTTTTTTTTTTTTTTTTAAAGAAAAAAAGAGCCGGGCATCGTGGCTCAGGCCTGTAATCCAGCGTTTTGGGAGGCTGAGACTGGTAGATCACCTGAGGTCAGGAGCTCGAGACCAGCCTGGCCAACATGATGAAACCCTGTCTCTACTAAAAATACAAAAATTAGCTGGATGTGGTGGCGGGTGCCTGTAATCCCAGCTATTCATGTGGCTGAGGCAGGAGAATTGCTAGAACCCGGAAGGTAGAGGTTGCAGTGAGCTGAGATCGCACCACTGCACTCCAGCCTGAGGGGCAGAGCGAGACTCTGCCTCAAAAAAAAAAAACAAAACCAAAAAAAATTTATTTTTCCTAGACAGCCACATCTCTGCTCAAATGTTACCTTTCAGTGAAGCTTTCCCTCATCATCCTATATAAAATAATACCTCCAACCCATCATCCCAAACCCCTGACACTCTCTATTCCCCTCTTCTCCTTTACCTGTCTTTATTTTTCTCCAGATAAATTGTCGCTACCAGTTTACCGGTTGATGTCTCTCTCAACTAGAATACAACTTCTTAAAGACTATGTTGTTATGTCCACATCTTATAATTATGCTTTACACATGGTGGGTGCTCAATAAATGTTAGTTGAGTGAATAAATGTGACCCATACTCTAGCATTTGATTCTAGAATTCTGCTTTGCTTTGACTGCTTTTTCAGTGGTTTATGTTTTAGTTCCCTAGCAGACTGCAAATTCTCAGAACAGAGGCTAACCTATATTTCATGTAGTCCCCAAAGCTTTAGACCTTGGATCTACTATGTGCAGTCTTTTTCCTAGGGAATATTTGCAGTCCCACAGTCACAATTCTGAGTAAAACCTATTCCCAAGTGACAGCATGCATATTGAGCGGTAGAAAATTGGGAAAAAAATTTGACCTATTTCCTCTCGTTTGTATTAAGTTCTATTGTAGTTATGAATGCTGTAATTGGTATATGACAGTGCTGACCTCCTAGCTCCTGGGGTCTATGTTTTCTGTATAAAAATATGCTGGAAGCATGAAAACATGCCATTCTGATGCTATATTCTGGTCGATTTTAAGCAGATGATTCTTGGTTGAACATGCGAATATATATATTTTAAATGAGCAGATTTGGCTGTGTGCAGCCAAGATTCTTAAAAATATTCTTTCTTTGACACCATCTTGTATTTCTGGGAAACTAAGGATATGTTCCTTGGCATTGAGAAAAATGCTTAAGTATGTTTATCGTATTACTATTAAAAAAGAAAATTTGGACCATTAAACTAGGGGAATAATTAAGCAAACAATTGCATATCCATTCAATCAACTCTTACATAGTAACTTGAAAATGATGGTTATGGCTGGGCGCGGTGGCTCACGCCTGTAATCCCAGCACTTTGGGAGGCCGAGGTGGGCGGATCACAAGGTCAGGAGATCGAGACCACGGTGAAACCCCGTCTCTACTAAAAATACACAAAAATTAGCCGGGCGCGGTGGCGGGCGCCTGTAGTCCCAGCTACTCAGGAGGCTGAGGCAGGAGAATGGCGTAAACCCAGGAGGCGGAGCTTGCAGTGAGCCGAGATCGCGCCACTGCACTCCAGCCTGGGCGACAGAGCGAGACTCCGTCTCAAAAAAAAAAAAAAAAAAAAAAAAAAAAAAAAAAAAAAAAAAAAAAAAAAGAAAATGATGGTTATAAAGACTGTATAACAACATAGAACAAGGTAGACGATATATTTAGTGAAAAACAGAATATGATAGCATACAGTAAAACATACAGTGTGATTAAACTGCATTTTAAAAAACTGTAAAAATAAAAACCAGAATAGAATATACAAAATGTTAACAATAGCAAAAGAGGTTAGGAAGGTAGGAAGCTCAGGTTAACACTAGATTCAATAATACTAGCAATAATGTGAAAAACAGACACTGAACTTTTATGACTTATTACAATTATTAACTGAATGATTTACCCAACATAAAGTCTTAGAATACTGAGAGTTGGAAGAAACTTTATGTCATCTAGTTTAACCTTTCTAAAAAACAGATGGAGAAACTAAACAATACAGAGGAAAAATACTTGCTTAAGATATCCCAGGAAATTAATAGCAAAGGTGGAGCTGGACATTTGAATATGGTGTGTGATTTTGAGGAAGTTACTTCATTTCTCTGCATTGTAGTTTCTTCATTTGTAAAATAGATAATAGTACTTACCTATGGATTATTGTCAAGATTACATGAAATAACAATTGAAGGGACCAATTCGGCACTGGCTACATAGTGAACGCTCGATAAACCTTAGCCTTGTTCTCATCTGACTGTAGTGAACTTTCTGCTACTATGTTACTATGTGGGAGGTGAAGAGCAGGGTAGATTGGAGAGGAAAAGAAAAAAAACAGTCATCAGGCAACTAGGGCAAAATGATACTCTTGACCCTAATTGTTTTAGGACCCTGAAACTCTGCTCCTGTAGAGGGTACAGTCAATGGGAATCCTGTTCTATGGCTAAAGTGGACCACCATGAGACTATACAAAGTGCAGACAGGGCAGTATCTTTCTCTTTCTCCTTTCCCTACCTTTTTGCTCATTCTTCTCATGCTAATAATTAGTATGAAACAATCCTAATGTTTACCACTTCACAGGCAGTAACTAGGCTATTAGCTGGGACCAGCTGCTAAAGGGATTACACATATTAGCAGCAATTTCCAGTCTTTCAAACTAGTTCAAAGAACATGCTAGTTTTTAATCACTCTAGGACCCTTCAATTCTGCTCGAGCTTTGGCAATGTGCAATATGTCTAAGTATACAAAAGGGCAAAAATACTTTACCTAAAATAATAAATGGATAATTAGTTTAGTATTCTTGAAGTAAAATGTATATCTAGAAATCAAGTTAGTTTGTCAGATACTGGCTCAGAGTATTGGCATTTAAGGAGAAAGGAGAAATTGCATCTTTTACTGGAAACTCATCTGCACAACTAGACTTCTTAATTTGCAACTCTGCTGACTGATTTCAGACTTAGCTTTCTGGTTGTTCATGTTTAGATCTGGCATATTCTGCTAATGACATGGTCTACCTCCAACTCAGCATTTACTCTTTTTGCTTAGTTTGGCATCGAGTCCATTGTTTCCCTAGCATTTGATCTTAGTCTGCATCTAGTTTTAGGATTCTCTAGCACTGAAAGCTTAAAGGAATGTGGTTCAAAAAAGAATAAGTCTTTTCTAGAGAAACTGTCTCCTGAATGTCTCAAATTCATTTCTTTTCTTTTTTAGAAACGGGAAACCCAGGCTGGAGTGCAGTGGCACGATCATAGTTCATTGTAGCCTCGAACTCCTGGGCTCAAGCAATCCTCCTGCCTCAGTCTCCCAAGTAGTTGGGACTAGAGGCATGTGCCACCACAGCCAGCTAATCAAATTCGTTTCTTTCACTCCAATCCCATCGCCTCAACTTTAATATACATCCTCAAAATCCCTTGTCTTAATCACCAAAATGGTGAACTAACCAGGCTCTCTCCCTCTAACTTATTCTAACCCATCATTCCCTCTATCCCTTATCTAACAGGTCATAAAGATCTGTCTAAAACACAAACGTGATCATGTCACTCCTTTGGTTAAAATTCTTCAATGGTTTCTTTGTAATATTTTCTGTGTGAATTCAGAAAAAGCCGTGCTATTCTTTCACCCTGTCTGATTTCCGTTTCTTGATAAAGTGCCTGTGCTTAAGTTTTTGAAATGATTCTTTTTCTTAGCTGGTGCCTTGCACATTAGCCCCCTGGAATTAACTGCCTCTCGAACTGGTTATCAACTCTAAACATCCTTCAGCAAATGACACAAATCCCAATAAGTTCTCCCCAGTCTTCTGTCTTTTTTCACCTATTCAGTCTCTATGGTATTATTTTGAGCTTTATATATTTATATATTTCTGGGTAACTCTTAAATATTTCATGCTATTTTGACAACTATTTCACAAGCACCTGCTTCTGTAATACACATAAACTGAAACTTTTATATACTACTCATGAAAGACTCACCTTATTATCATATAAACAATATATATCATCTGGTAGCTAATACAAATAAAACTTGAGAAAGTGACCTTTTACCAGGCTTCAATTTCCTTATTTACAAGATAACAGCATTAGAATGGAAAATAACTCACAGTTTTTAAATGCTTAGTATGTGCCAGGTGTTCTAATATGTTCTTAACTCCTTACAACAACACTGTGAGTAGGTACTGTTACTACTGCCTCAACTTAGAGATGAAGAAACAAGGACTAATGGAAGTTAAATCATTTGCTAAGGGAGGTTAAGTGAAGTGACAGTAAATTGCTAAAAAGGTCCTTTCATTTTGGAAATTCTGTGAGAATTTTATGGTTCTGAAAAAATATACAAATGTAGCTCTTTTTTCACAAGATGGCACTGAAGACAAAGAAGGAAGCTCCTGTCCCTCCCAAAGCCAAAGCCAAAGCAAAGCGTTTGAGGGCCAAGAAGGCAGTACTGAAAAGTGACCACAGGCACTCCCTCCTTCCCCACTCCAACCCCCCCACCGCTCCCCACAAATCTACATGTCACCAACCTTCTGGTAGCCCAAGACACTGTAGCTCTGGAGGCAGCCCAAATATCCTCGGAAGGGCACCCACAGGAGAAAGAAATAAGCGTGACCACTATGCCATTATTAAGTCCCCCCTGACCACTGGGTCAGTCATGAAGATAGAAGACAACACCACACTTGTGGATGTCAAAGCCAACAAGTAACAGATCAAACAGGTTGTGAAGAAGCTCTATGACACTGATGTGGTCAACACCCTGATCAGGCCTGAGGGAAAGAAGGCGGCAGATGTTTGACTGGCTCCTTATTATGATGCTCTGGATGTTGCCAACAAAACTGGGACTATCTTAAACAGAGTCCAGCTGGCTAATTCTAACTGTATAAATTTTCACTATAAAAATATAGCAAATCTAAACAGGATGCAGAATAAAATCAAATCAGCAACAGTTCTTTCTATCTTGTTACATTGGTGCTTTGAAGGATCTCTCTTCCACTCCTAGGTCTTCTCATTCCACTCCCAACACACATTTCAAATGCATCCAAACTACCAGCTGCTGGTTTAAAAAAGGGCCCTGGAGTTTCTGTAGGTCTCAGTATGCACTTCCAAATTCACAGATGGAAACCTATCATATGAGACTTACACTTCATAATTCTCAAAGGACTTTAACATTCATTAATTCACTCCATATTCACAATTATCTCAGCCTGATCTACCTAATGGTTATCTCTAAACCTCCTTTGAGGCATAGAGAAGTGAAGTATGGTATAGGAGAAAGGACACAGACTTTGCAGTCAGAAACCCATGCAGTCAGGTTCAAGTCCTTGCAGATAACCTCTTTAAGTTATGGGTTATTATGAAGTTTAACTGAGATAAAGTTTGAGAATATGGATATGAGCACTGTGTCTGACATGACCTAGGGACTCCATAAATCTTAGTTTCTTATTCTTCCCCTCAGCCTTTCTGAACACCAGTTTCCTTACGTAAAACAAGGGCAAATACTATAAATCCCACAGGAGGTTTGTGAAGTTTACTCAGGTAATGTATCAAAGTGTCTTTAGGACCTTGTATGGGCTTGCTAAATGTTAACTTCCTTTCTTCTTAAGATGATGCTCAATAAATATCCTCTAAACAACATTAGAAAAGGTGATTACTTTAGTACTAAATAGGAGAAAAACAAAAATTTAAACATACTTTTATGGTCTAGCCTGGTGACCTACATTCTTTTCCATGGAAAGTTCAAAATAAGACTGTGTCTACAGGTATACTCTGATTATTGATTACATATAAATGAGCGAATTCAACTCTAAGGTAGGCTTCTATGTTTTTATACAGCAAATATCGGTTTTCCCTACTGATTTGAGTGAAGAAAAGTTATCGCAAGAGAAAGAAGAGGAAGTATCTGATGAAAACTTTTACTAAGGAAAATACTAAGTTTATCACAACCTGGGTATTGTGGTAAAAGAGAATTGTAAAAGCACTTTCCACTTAGCCTGGGCAACATAGTGAGATCTCATCTCTAACAAAAAACAAAAAGGTACTTTCCAAGTCTTGTGAATTACCATTTCTACCCCTTAGGTAGCAAAAAAAATTAACTACCAGAAAATCCCATCATCTAACATAGCCATTATGTCTCGAAGTTTGGTTCAACTTGCGCTGAGACTAGAAAAGGAGTAACACAAAACATCTACCATGACCATTACAGAATATAAAAATATAAAAACACAATCCCTTATTTTTAACATGTGAGGTCATAGTACAGTCTTCTCTCTTTCTTTCTTTCCTTCCTTCTTCCCTCCCTCCGTCCCTCTCTCCCTCCCTCCCCCCCCTCTTTTTTTCCTTCCTTTCCTTCCTTTCTCTCTTTCTTTTTTTCTTGAGACAGAGTCTCACTCTGTTGCCCACGCTGGAGTGCAGTGGTACCATCTCGGCTCACTGCAACATCTGCCTTCTGGGTTCAAATCATTCTTCTGCCTCAGCCTCCAAAGTAGCTGGGACTACAGGCGCCCGCCACCACGCCCGGCTAATTTTTGCTTTTAGTAGAGACAGGGTTTCACCATATTGGTCAGGCTGGTCTTGAACTCTTGACCCCGTGATCTACCCGCCTTGGCCTCCCAAAGTGTTGGGATTACGGGCATGAGCCACTGCGCCCAGCCAGTATAGTCCTTTTTAAAGGGAAATGAGAATGCCTCTCCATTTCACACTAATGAGGCTATCCCTGCAGTCTAGAGTTTATTCTAGACATAGCATTTTAAACTTAAATGGATCAAGAAAAGAAAACTCTAAAATCAAGCTGAACCTGGGGTTGGGTAGCGGAGAGAAAAAAAAGAGAAGAGAGCTCAAGATGATGAGGGGCTTAGAAACTATCCAATCTCAAAAATAGCGGGGAAAAAAAGCCCTAGTGAAACAAGAGTATGTGAAAACAAAAACCAAATTAGAGCCAATGGATAGATACTGGGGAAAGCATATTTCAGCTTAAAGTAAAAAACAGTATTTTTAGACATTCAAGCTATCACAAATTAAAAGTGCTCCTTTGGGAGGTTATAGTCTCTGTCTGTGGAAGCATTTAAGTAAGAGCAAATGAGCATTTATAGGGATGGTTTCAAGATGAGTCTTAAATTAGGTGGGAGGTTGAATTTGATTTCCTCTAGTCCCAGCACTCTAAGATTCTATATTTTACTTTCCTCACATCTCACATTTAATAGTAGCGCAAATAACTGATTCTTAACCAATGTAACTTTTAGATGGGAGAGAAATGGTAAAGAGTAACTCTGAAGTCTGTATTTATTGATAAGAAGTAATACTCATGCTGGTGGATACACATTTTTTCAAAATTTTAATTTTCATTTGAAACCTTAAATTTATAATTGACAGAAAATGCTTACAGGTTGTCTTCCTTGAAGTGACCAGATCATTTCATTTGGGAGAAAATGTCTGCTAAATATCCAAGTCAGCTGTTCTTTTCAAGCAAAGATAATATTCCATGAAAAAAGTAGCTAGTTGAGCTTACAACTCAAACAATTACACAAATGCTTTTTCCTGAGTCAACTATCATACTTGGATATCTTTAAAATGAAGAAACTGAACTCAGAGAAGTTAAAAGACTGGCCAAAGGCCACATAGCTAAAGCTAGGAGTTGAACCTAGATCTTTTGGTCTCCAAAGTCTATGTTCTTTCCACTGTTACTCTGAAACCAATGAATAAAACAAGAGTGTATACCTGAATATAAGAGAGAATATAAAGAACTAAACATGCCTAGTTATAATAATGAAGGACAGTAGGCCTCTGCTGCCTTCTAGGTTTCTCTAAATAATCCTTAGGAGTCTTAACTGCCCAAAAGAATTTATCATCAGATTTATCTTCTCTAGAGCAACAACACAGCATAGGGAATTGGGAATAAATTAATAAAATGTAAAATAGGCTATCGCGCGTGCACACGCGTGTGTGTGTGTCCAGATGGCACAGGAGAGGATGAACAATGGAAAAGAAAAAAGAGTTGGGAAAATCCATTTGGTTTATCAGTTTCCTGGACTGGAATCTTGTTTTTCATTCACAGCAGTGTATCACTGGCCTTGGTACAGTAATTTAGAGGATATGTTCTTTATTAGCTTTGCTCAACTTGGCTGGGTTCAGCTATGTGCTGCCAGCTGGGCTGATGCCAAGGCTGAAACTCCAGTCTTCTAAATTCCAGTTCACTTAAACAGCATGGGTTGTCTCCTGCTCCGATCCAGCCCAGTTTAACACTTTTGGTACTCCACATCCAGCTCCTTTTTTCCCTCCTGACTCATTCCTACAACATGGGTAGAGGACCTCTGCAACTACAAAGACATGTCACATTTTCCTGGGGACTTCAGGCTGATAAATCTGCAGAGAGTGGGGGAAAACATAACTAAAATCATGCATGATAGGATCACAGACTTCAAAAGCCTCATATGACTGAAACTAAAAGGTGCAACTGACCTTAGTTTTCTAGGGCAGTAAGTAAGATGATTCAGGAGCAGTTTCAGCAAGTGGAGGGCTATATCTTAGAAGATGGTCTGCTAATGGCTAGTCAAGCTTAGGCCACTCAGAAAAGTGGCATGAAAGCACATGGTGAGAAAGCACCTGCTAGTCAGCCAAACAGTCAAAAACATTCCAGCTTTCCTTAGCACAAGATAATAAATTTTAACAGCTTACAACCATGATCCTGCCTTCTTGCCATATCACTCCCATAACCTCCTCTTTTTTCTTTGCTTGGTTTGAGTTTGCCAGGCTTTTCTCATCTTCTTAACATATATAAATGCTTATGTTTTGTTTTTCTTCTAGTAAGTCATTATTGAGATTAAGAAATTCTCATTTATAACTGTAATATTTCCTCAAAAATGATCTAGGGAATCAAGGGAAGAATTTTTTTTTTTTTTTAAAGATAGAGTTTCACTCTGTCACCCAGGTTGGAGTGCAGTGGTGTGATCTCGGCTCACTGAAACCTCCACCTCCCAGGTTCAAGTGATTCTCCTGTGTCAGTCTCTTGAGTAGCTAGGATTACAGGCATGAGCCACCACTCCTGGCTAATTTATTTTATGTTTTTATTTTTAGTAGAGATGAGGTTTCACCATGTTGGCCAGGCTGGTCTTGAACTCCTGACCTCCAGTGATCCATCCACCTTGGCCTCCCAAAGTTCTGGGATTATAGGCATGAGCCACTGTACCCGGTCCAAGGGAAGAAATTTAGTAACACAATTTATCACTGGTTTTCAGTTAAGATTTTCCTGAAAATCATCAACACTTATTTAAAATTGGGGATTTTGTAAATTGACATGTATTGATGCTGGCACAGTAGGTGTTACAATAAAAGCTTGCCAAAAAAACCCTATATGGGTTCTATGTATTCCCAAGAAAACAGTAAATGTGGTCAAATTTATGAACTGCGTAAATCACATCTCACTATTTCAAACAGCTTCAGAGATGCCAATTGCTTCATTACACAGGTCAAAAACTGCTACCATTCTCAGGCATCTGGAGTTTGTGAGGGCAAGAGAGAGAAAGAATGGGCAGAGTCAAAGGGGCAGCTTAAGGATTCTGGAAGAGAGGTATGGAATGGGAGTTTTTTATCCGGTCCCTTGGGGAGACCTAATTACAATCAGTGGGAGAACCCAGATTCTCTGCTTCATAATCTACTGCCACCCATCTCACTTCCCCATTTTCCTATTTCTATTTGTGTACCACAAGCATATAATCAAGAAAAAATCAGTTATGAGAGTACTGGTTGACTGCACAAGCCTCATCTCATATTTATTCTTCCTGACCAAAATAGAGCACTTTCCTGGCGCTGTGTGCAGTTCCCCATTCTTGAGAAGCCTGGGCATCTTGATTCAGATGCAAGTAACACACAGTGGGCATCTACTATGTGCTACATGGTGCTATGCATTTGCCACCAATTTTCTCATTTCAATCATTCAATCAACTGGGGAGGTAGACACTTGTCTATCACCTCCACTAAACCTAGCACTGCTTACATGAGCCTACAACTATGGATAGATAGGTGAATAAAGGACAGATTTACCAGATGTGATGAGATCACAAGGCCAAAGCTGAAATAAGGACAGAGACTATATGTGTATGTGTGTTTATGGAAGGAGGAAATGATATATAAATAAGGGCAAGGTCTGGACACAATATACCTGAGAGGATATAAGGGAAAATAGTAGCTGAGTGGCTATTCTCATTAAAGGCACCAAAAAGTTAGCTTTGATTTGGAATCTTTCAACACAAATAAATGATAAATGTTTGTGGTGACAGATATCCCAATTACCCTGATTTGATCATTAAGCATTATATGCATGTATCAAAATATCACAGGTACTCCATCAAAATGTACATTACATATCAATAAAAACAAACAAAAAAAGGATTTGCTTCACTTATTAACCAACATGCTCATATCTTTTCTGACAGTCAACTAGTGGCTAGTGAACACACCTTCTCAGAAGACAAGAGGGGTATATTAGCTGCCAAACCTGTAGAGACCACACCCTCCTGGTCATTGTGGCTTTTTAGAAAAAAAAGTTAGGTGGAAGGGCAGAGGGTAGTTGAGGTATAGAGGTGTACATGTGTTTAGTAACTGAAATGTGAGTGAATGTGGCCTCTGGAAACAAATCTTAGTGCCCTGAGCCACTCTTACTTTGGGCCATCAGGTTTCCAAAATTTAAAAACCGTAACATTAGTTTAAATAGCTTTTTTTTTTTTTTTTCCCAGACGCAGTTTCACTCTTGTTGCCCAGGCTGGAGTGCAGTGGCGCAATCTCGGTTCACTGCAACCTCTGCCTCCTGGGTTCAAGTGATTCTCCTGCTTCAGCCTCCAAAGTAGCTGGGATTACAGGTGCCCGCCACCACACCCAGCTAATTTTTAATATTTTTTTGTATTTCTGTAGAGATGGGGTTTCACCATGTTGGCCAAGCTGGTCTTGAACTCCTGACCTCAGGTGATCCACCCATCTCAGCCTCCCAAAGTGCTGGGATTACAGGCATGAGCCACTGTGCCTGGCCGTAAATAGCTTTTAATCTATCAAAATTGTCATAGATGTGAGTAGTCGTCTTATTTTTTGTAATTAAGTGAATATCTGAATAATGGCTTTAGATGAGGATGAATAGAAATGGAATAAGAAAATATAGTATAACCTATTTCAGTTAACAGATATTATGTAATAATTGGCATGTTCCAAGTGTTGCGGACATAAAGAGGCAGTTAATAAATTAGTTCCATTTAACATGGACTCCAGGTAGAAAAGAATCCCAACTTCCTAGGCATGACAGAAAGGAGAATTTTAGCTACTCATAAATGCTTAAACTGAAAACTTGGTTTATTTTACATTGTACCAGGCTTGTTAAATAAATAAAATAGTCACAATAGGTGATACACTTTAAGAACTTGCATTTTGTCTTCTTTATTCAAAGAATATGCCCCTACCCTGACTCCGATCTTATCCTCACCACAATGTCACTGCTTCAGTTTTCTCTCTCACCTGGAATACTGTAACAGCTTGTTAACAGACATCCCTGACTCCAGCATCTAGAAGCCACCCGTCCTTTCATTGTTGCCAAAATGGTCCTTCTAAAACACAAATCTGGGCTGTAACTCTATTACTTAAAAGCTCATTCAACAGGTTTGTGTGTGTGTGTGTGTGTTTTTTTTTTTTTTTGAGACAGAGTCTTGCTCTGTCACCCAGGCTGGAGTACAGGTACAGTGGCACAATCTTGGCTCACTGCAACCTCCACCTCCTGGGTTTAAGCGATTCTCCTGCCTCAGCCTCCCTAGTAGCTGGGATTACAAGGGCATGCCACCATGCCCAGCTAATTTTTGTATTTTTAGTAGAGATAGGGTTTTGCCATCTTGGCCAGGCTGGTCTCGAACCCCTGACCTCAGGTGATCTGCCCGCTTCAGCCTGCCAAAGTGCCGGCATTACAAGCATGAGCCACCATGCCCAGTCAATAGTTCTTGATTTAGTTTGGATATTTTGTCCCTGCCCAAATCTCATGTCAAACTGTAAGCCCCAACATCGGAGGTGGGGCCTGGTGGGAGGTGTTTAAGTCATGGGGGTGGATTCCTCCTGGTGTGGTTCTGTCCTTGAGATAGTGAGTTCTGGTTGTCATAAAAGTGTGACATCCCCCTCCCCACACTGCCATGTGCCCGCTCTGGCTTTGCCTTCCACCATGAGTAAAAGCTCCCTGAGGCCTCCCCAGAAGCCAAGCTATGCAGCAACATGTTTATACAGCCCACAGAACTGTGAGCCAATGAAACCTCTTTTCTTTATAAATTACCCAGTCTTAGGTATTTCTTTATGGCAATGCAAAAATGGCCTAATACAGTTCTCAATGCTCATAAGGTAAAAATCCAGATCCTTAAGACAGTCTATAAGAGAGAAGCATTCTGTGTCTTCCTCTGCTGTGCCTTATCTCTTTCTGCTCCTCTCCTTACACCCTACAATCTAGCCATTTAACTTTTTTTGTTTGTTTGTTTTTGTTCTTTTTTGAGATGGAGTCTCGCTCCATCGCCCAGGCTGGAGTGCAGTGGCGCGATCTTGGTTCACTGCAACCTCTGCCTCCCAGGTTCAAGCGATTCTCCTGCCTCAGCCTCCTGAGTAGCTGGCACTACAAGCGCCAGCCACCACACCCAGCTAATTTTTGTATTTTTAGTAGAGACGGGGTTTCACCATATTGGCCAGGCTGGTCTCTAACTCCTGACCTGATGATCCACCCACCTCTGCCTCCCAAAGTGCTGGGATTATAGGCGTGAGTCACTATGCCTGGCCTTAACTATTTTTTAATTCCTTGACCATACTTTTTTTTTTTTTCCGTAACTTCTGGCCCTACACTAATCAGTTTTCACTGCTAGCCATTCTTAAGGTTTCAGCTTAGACATCACTTCATTTGGAAGCCTTCGTTTGGAAGTCTTGTCCTTTATTCATCCATTTACCCAATAGCTATAGAGCAGCCCATGTTAGGCTTGTTAGGCTCAAGGGAGGTTATAGAGATTTCCAACCTCTAATCCCCTCAGTCTAGGTTGGGGTCCCTCTGTACTTTATTCCTCCAAAGTCGTAATTCTTTATTGGTCTATATGTTCACAAAACTGTAACACTCAACGGTAGAATCCCCATCAACTGAACCAATGACTAGTGCTTAATCATGACTTGATAGTTAGAATTTGAATAAATGGATGGATAAAGAAGATCAGTCTATCAGGTGACCTCATGTTGAGACCTACAAGTTAGCCTTAGTTGTATTATTCTTGCCTCTATCCTCATTTTTCTCTCTGTAGTCTACGATTACAATTTTTCTTTTCTTTTCTTTTTTTTTTTGAGATAGAGTCTCGCTCTGTCACCAGGCTGGAGTGCAGTGGCACGATCTTGGCTCACTGCAACCTCTGCCTCCCGAGTTCAAGTGATTCTCCTGCCTCAGCCTCCTGAGTAGCTGGGACTACAGGTGTGCACCACCACACCCAGCTAATTTTTGTATTTTTAGTAGAGATGGGGTTTCACCATGTTGGCCAGGATGGTCTCGATCTCTTGAACTCATGATCCGCCTGCCTCGGCCTCCCAAAGTGCTGGGATTACAGGCGTGAGCCACTGCGCCTAGCCTAGGATTACAATTTTAACTGTTTCTGCCCCAGAATCCCAAAGTGATTGTGGCATAATTTCCTATGTGGTTTTACAACAAAAAGAGAACTTTCTTTAAGTATGGAAAGCACTTTCCAAAGAAAAAAAGGAAGAGATATTCTGGAAGTTTTGTTTTTAAGCATCAAATTATTACCCTCCAGACCAGGGTAAGAATCCTGTACATGAGCCACAATGTTGAGTCTGATTTTGAAATTTTTGCTTTGTACAAAGAAACCTGTCACAGGCAGAAAGGGTAGACCGAGAGGGTAAAAGAGGCCTGGTTGACCATGTACTCTAACAGGTATGCTAAAGTGCAGCACCTCCACTAGATTCCCGTATTTGGATTAGCATGTAGAGAGCAGACAGATCCAGTTTAACAACATATGAAGTCACAAGAAACAAATGTACTAATCCAGAATAGCACTATATTAATTTATAATAAAAATATAAAGTAGCTTGGGTCTCATGTTCCCTTGCTTCTGTCGATCTACATAGGAAGCTAAGGTATAATCTGAAACTGGCTTTCCCAGCCTGAAATCAGAGCAAGAGGAAGTCAAGTGGATTATTATGATGGCTAAAGGTATGATTAGCATCACAGTCATGACATATATACTGAATACTTCATTTTGCTTTTTAAATTTAAAAAGTAAAGCATGTATCTGTTTCAGTTTTATTTTAAGTCACAAATAAGCTAAAAGTAAAAAGCTTCTGCCTTTTATTTTATTTTATTTTATTTTTTTTGAGACGGAGTCTCGCTCTGTCGCCCAGGCTGGAGTGCAGTGGCGCAATCTCGGCTCACTGCAAGCTCCGCCTCCCGGGTTCACGCCATTCTCTGGCCTCAGCCTCCCGAGTAGCTGGGACTACAGGCGCCCGCCACTGCACCCGGCTAATTTTTTTTTTTCTATTTTTAGTAGAGATGGGGTTTCACCATGGTCTCGATCTCCTGACCTTGTGATCCGCCCGCCTCGGCCTTCCAAAGTGCTGGGATTACAGGCGTGAGCCACCGCGCCCGGCCTCTTCCGCCTTTTATAACCAAGTACTCTGGATTAGTTGGAAGCTTGGTAGTTATTACCCATCAGAGTTCACTTGGTCACAGGAGTTTAGCAGCTAAAAGGGATACTACTTGGCTTAGAAAAGGAGAAAAAGAGAGGCAGCAGACAGCTGGCACATGGGAATTACTTCAAAAAGGCAGAGATAGGTGAGCTGATGAATCTAAAATCATGTAGGAGACACAGGCACAGGAGTCACCTGCTACCTATTCCCAAGATCATTAAATCATACAGTATTACAGAGGTAAAAGTGCCCACTAGGGATCATGTAGTTCAGTCTCTCACATGTAAGAATGACTTGTTCAATGACGTAAACAAGTTTGCGGTCTGGTTGGGACTAGAACCCAGTTTAGTGCTCTGATATTACACCATATTTCTTCTTTCCTATTTTTTATCAGGATTTGGAAGCCAAAATCCAGGGTCTCAAATGAAGCTTTGAAGAAGGGCCAAAGGAGAATGGGAAGAGTATCAGCGAGACAAGTGTGAAAACAATATGCCTCAGTGATATTGGTCCTGACAGGTGGCTCTACTAAAAGATCTCCATGGTCTCACTCTCTAGACTCAGATATTAACAGAGCCAAGTCATTTAATTATCTGAGCTTCAGTTTTCTCATAAACAAAATGTATCTGAAAATAATTATACCTTGTTCAGAGTTACCAGAAGATAAAATGAAAATCTGTGTGTAAAGGAACATTAAATAAATATTGGTTTTTCCTATTTGCCATGAGTAAGAAACATTATCTTAGTCTGAATTTTTATTTTGCATACTAATGACCAGAAGGTAGGAAAGAAGGAGGAAACAGTATGATTAGAAAGAGAACAGGCTTACACACAGAGAACAACTTGTTTTGTGAAATGAATTGAGTAACCACATTTTTTCCACATTGCATCACTTGCTCCTTAGCCAGGACACTGAGACTGCCGGCCAACCTCTGCTGTTATAGAAAGCACTTTTGTAGGACTTACTGAGGGTGTAAAGTGTGGGAGGCAACAGTTGTTAGAGGGAACCACCTAACTGCTGGAATGATGACTGAAGCACCTAATCTGGAAATGTCACCTGGAAGGCCTCTCTGTACCTTCTGAGCCTGGTCCTCTGACCATCTTCTGTTGAAAATCTAAGGACTCCAGAGACACACAGAAGAGAGGAAAACAGCAAACTTCTCTGGAAGCATCAGCCACAGAGTGAGTCATATTTCTTATCAGCAAGGTTTGCTGCCAGAAAGGAATGCATATCCAGCAACCTGGACACAAAGACCGTCAGCTCTGTTGGCTCTGGAGAACTACCTAACTGCTCTAGATTTATTAGTCAAAAGAACAGTGAATTCCCTGGGCATGAAAATGAGAAAATCAACCTATTAACTGAATAAACTCAGAGCACCAAGGCTTATCCTGTTTTAGCCTCAAGTAACAAAAATGACTCTGCTATCAGTTCCAACGAATCTCTCTTCTTGCTGCTTCCATAGAGCTATTACCTCACAGTGCTTCCTCACAATGGATTTACCATACTGACCCCAGGGTACTTGTTTCTTGCATCACAGAGAGGAGTGGCACTTTCCTGAGCCAAGAAAAGTGTGTTTCCCTTTCATTCTGCCCCAGGATCTCTCCACCTCAGTGCGACTATCATAATCCAAGCAACCTCATTTCTTCCTTGTCCACAATTACCACTGTACAACTCATTCTCCACAGACCAGCTCAAGTGATTTTTTTTAGATAATAGCTTTATTAAGTTACATACCACAAATTCACCCTACATTTTAGTGTTTTCTAAGATATTCACAGAGTTGTGCAAACATCACCCCTATCTAATTTTAAAACATTTTCATTATCCTCAAAAGAAATCCCAATAGCAGTCATTTCCCTTTTTCCCTCCTCCAGCCACTGGCAACCACGAATCTACTTCTGTCTATATGTTTTTGCCAGTTCTGGACATTTCATATAAATGTAATCATCAGTGATTATATTTTGTGACTGGCTTTTTCATTTAGTATAATGTTATTAAGATACATCTATATTGTAGAATGTATTAGTACTTTATTCCTTTTTTATTGCCAATTAGTATTTTGTCCTATAGTTATGCCACATTTTATTTATCCATTTATCAGATGATGAACATTTGGGTTGTTTTATCTTTTTGGCTACTATAAATAATGCTGCCATGAATGTTCATTATGTGTTTTTGTGTGGACATACGTTTTCTATTCTCTTGGGTATATATCTATGAGTGGAATTACTCGGTCACATGGTAACTCTTTAACGTTTTGAGTAACATCCAAACTGTTTTCTAAAGTGGTTGTAGTATTTTCCAATCTCACCAGTAATGTTAGAGGGTTCCAGTTTTTCCACATCCTCAGCAACATTTGTTATTATCCGTCTTTTGCTTATAGCTGTATCCATGGGTGTGAAGTGGTATTTCACTGTGGCTTTGATTTGCCTTTCCCTAATGACAAATGATATTGAGCATCTTAAGTGCTTATTGGCTATTTGTGTATGTTATCTGTTGAAATATCTATCCAAATCCTTTGCTTATTTTTAAATTGGGTTGCCTTTTTTATTGAGTTATAAGTGTTCTTTTATATTCTGGATACAAGTCCAAGTGATTTTTTTAAAGCAAATCAAATCTTGTCACTTCCCTGGCTTAGTACCTTCTAATGGTTCCCTAACATGTTTAGAATAAAATCCAATATTCCCACTCTGGTTTACAAGGTCCTACATGATTTGGCGCCTGCCCACTTCTCCAACATCATCTTGTACTGCTTGCTTTTGTTTGAGACAGAGTCTTTCTCTGTCGCCTGGGCTGCAGTGTATTGGTGCGATCTCGGCTCACTGCAACCTCTGCCTCTCGGGTTCAAGTGATTTTCCTGCCTCAGCCTCCTGAGTAGCTGAGATTACAGGCACGTACCACCACACCCTGCTAATTTTTGTATTTTTAGTAGAGATGGGGCTTCACCATGTTGGCCAGGGTGGTCTCAAACTCCTGACTTAGGTGATCTACCTGCCTCAGCCTCCCAAAGTGCTGGGATTACAGATGTGAGCCACTGCACCCAGCCCCTTGTACCACTTTCTTGCTCAGGCAATGCATTCTAGCCAGAGCAGTCTGCTTTCTGCCCTTGGGACACAGCAAACTCACTCATGTCTCAGCATCATTATATGAGTTGTTCCTTCTGCCTGCTTGGAAGTCTCTTTCCTTGGATGACTCCTTCTCATCATTTAGGTCTCAATTCAAGTATCAACTTTTCAGGCAAATTTCTTGAAAAGAAATTCTACCTAAACAAGTTTCCCCTCTACAAAGAACTTTTGTGAATGATAAATATGTTCATTATTTTCATTGTGGTAATGGTTTCATGGATGTATACATATGTCAAAACTTTTCAAATTGTATACTTTAAATACATGCCATTTATCTTAAGTCAATTATATTTCAATAGAGCTGTTAAACAAAAAAAAAACCGTTTACAATTATACCTTCACTATCACTATCCCATCATACTTTATTTCCTTAGGAGAAATTATTTTATTTCTGTCTATAAAAATTATCTATATGAAATTATCTTATTTCTTGATTTAAATGTTTACCACCTGTTTCAGCCAACTAGAATGGAAACGTCATGAGCACAGCAATGTTGTTTATTTTTGTCACTTGTGTATTCTCAGCTTGGCTTACAATTAGGTGCTCAATAAATATTTGGCTAATTGAATGAATGAATTCAACAGAGGTTTAGAAAAGAGATCCTCAGACAATAAGAAGGGGGATTTTTCATTCCCTCAGATTCACCAGTACTTTTTAGACTTAAGAGGATGAGATTATTATTATTATCTTTACTAAAAGCAGCTACCTCGAAATCTATTCTGGATCTTCTCCACTGTCATCATCTGTATCATTTTACTGTTCATTTAGTCTCTGGCACTATTCTAGTACTTTATATATACTCTCTCATTGGTAGTGGTTAGTTTTATAATAATAGTATTATAATAATGATAATATAGCATATTGTAATAATCGTATAGTATGTTATAGTTATAATATAGAATATAACTATAATGGCAACAGTAATACAATAAAAATTTGTTTAGCACTTGCTAGTCATCAGATGTAAGCATTTTACCCATGTAATCTCATTTATTCCTCACAATAACTTCATGAAGTAGGTTTTCTACTTCATGATGTGGAATTTGTAGTTTAAGGAACTACACAACTGATAAAAGGCAGAGATGGACCTCAAACCCATGTCTATCTTACTTCAAAGCTTGTTCTTTTTATCATCCTGCTACAGTGCTTCTCAACTATTTTCACAATACAGTGTTACTCCAGCTCTTATCCAAAGCCCCTAAGGTCAGAGGAAGGTGTGTGCCTTGGGAATACTAGTACTCAAACTTTGAAATGGGTTAGGGACAAAAGTAAGAGGGATGAAAAGCTAGTTGCCTGAGAATAAACCAGGATATGTAGAGCAAGGAATTATTACTTTATCCCAAATGCCACATGTGGCTTCATTTGACACTTAATACTTACTGTTTCTAATTGTTCCCTGGTAGACCTGGGTTGTTACCTAAGCTGCTGGCCCTTTCTCCTCCCCTGCATACTAGTGAAGTACACTGGTGAAGACATGATCATGACAGACCTGGGTAATCTCCCTTATCATCTGGGTCATGATTTCAAGAGCATGTAGATGGGCCTTTACCTTTGGTGCCAGGAGGCTGTAGGTTGTCTCCAGTCAAGGAACACCAGCCCACAGGGAAGATGTCCCGGGAGTCGAAGCGGCACCAGTAGTCAAAGGCCCCTCGCCACCCATCAAAAGTGACAAGCACCTCTGAGCCCCGAACCTCCCCAATAGTGGCTGGACAAATGAAATGAGGGTTCTTCCTGTCCACAGCTTCTAGCTTCATTCCCATTTTGAAGAAGTTGTGGGAAGGTGATGGTGGCTCCTAGATAAGAAACAGAAATATACACACCTAGACACAAAAAGAGGCCATTATGCCAATAGACTACTATCTCATTTGGATGATTAAAAAGTGACTGCTATATAAGATTTATAATGGACATATAGCCTTTCTTTTAAATTACAGTATTACTTTATTTAAAGTATTTAAAATATTTAAAATATTTAAATACTTAAAATATTTAAAATATTTAAATATTTAAAGTATTACTTTATTAATCCTAACATTTTGACAACTTTGCTTCAGCTTTTTAAAAAAGGAAATAAAAGGTTGCAGATAAAGTTGAATCTCCCTTTGTGCCCTTCCCATATTCCATTCCCCCTCCACCTACCATGGAGGTAACAGCTACTCATGCATGTTTTATATTTTACTATATACGTACATACCTATTTGCCTGCTTTTAAATTTTATATAAATTGTAGTATACTGCATATATCATTGTACAATTTGCTTTTTTGTTCCACAGTATGCTTTTGAAATTTGCCCATGTTGATAAATTTTAACTCGTAATAGTATTTCGAGTCCATTTTAACTTGTAATAGTATTTCATTGTATGTATATATCAAAATTTATTCATTCTCCTTTGGACACTTAAAGTTCTTTCCAACTGTTTACTAATTTTTTTTTTTTCTGAGATGGAGTCTCGCTCTGTCACCCAGGCTGGAGTGCAGTGGTGCGACCTCCACTCACTGCAAGCTCTGCCACCTGGGTTCACACCATTCTCCTGCCTCAGCTTCCTGAGTAGCTGGGACTACAGGCACCCACCACCACACCTGGCTAATTTTTTTTTTTTGTATTTTTAGTAGAGACGGGGTTTCACCGTGTTAGCCAGGATAGTCTCGATCTCCTGACCTCGTGATCCACCCGCCTTGGCCTCCCAAAGTGCTGGGATTACAGGCGTGAGCCACAGCACCCGGCCCAATTGTTTACTATTTTAAAAGAGTTTTAACCAACATTCTCGCACTTCTTTGTACACATGTGGGAAGGTTTCTTTAGGTTATACATCTAGGTGTAGAATTCCTGGGTTATAGGGCAGATATATACATCTTCTGCTTTATCAAATATTGTTAATTTGTCCTCCAAAGTGGTTGTAACATTGTATACTTTCACCAGAATTGTGGACAGTTCCTGGGTGCTAATTTGTAATGCAGTTACACAGATCAAGTTTCAAAAACTGTGTTGTACATTCTATTCTGTTCCCTTAATCTTACTGCCTGATCCTGTAACAATAACATAGTCCTATTAAATGGATATCTGATAGGAAAAGTCCCCCTACTTTGTCATTCTTCAATATTGTTTTTGCTGTTCATTCTCCATCTTTCATATACATTTCAATTAGTTTTTCAAGTTCCATATACAAACCCTATTAGAATTCTGACTGGAATTACAATGAATTTATAGATAAATTTGGGTGGAAATAACCTTTATTATATACTATCAAGCCTTCCCATCCATAAACATGATAGTCTTTTCCATTTGCTAAGATTTCGTTCGTTCTTTCTTTTTTGGAGAAAGGATCTGGCTCTGTCACCCAGGCTGGAGTGCAGTGGTGTAATCTTGGCTCACAGCAACCTCTGCCTCCCAGGGTCAAGTGATCCTCCTACCTCAGCCTCCCAAGTAGCTGAGATTACAGGCACGTGCCACCACACTAGGCTAATTTTTGTATTTTTTGTAGAGATCGGGTTTTACCATGTTGCCCAAGTTGGTCTCAAACTCTTGACCTCAAGTGATCCGTACATCTCGGCCTCCCAAAAAGTGCTGGGATTATAGGCATGAGCCACCGTGCCTGGCCAAGATTTCTTTAATGCAGATTTCTTCAACATACATTTAAAAATTTCCTCTATAAATATCTCATGCTTTTTCACTAACATTTTTTTCTAGGCAAATTACAATTCCATTGCTATCATAAGTGGCATTTAAAAAATTTATTTTCAAATCATTCAAATTTAACTGTTATTTTTAAATGCAAATAAAGTGATTTTTTAAAATTGACCAACTTATTCGATACTGATTATTAGCTTATGCTGACTGACATACAAATTCTTGTGTGCTTGATTGTTACAAATTCTTTGTGTGCTTGACTGTTAAGAGATAAATCTTAAAATATTCCTGTGATTTATGGATTTTCTAATTTTACCATGTACTTTTGTCAAATTTTGCTCTATTATACTTTGAGATTACATTTTCTAGGAGTATGTACATTTATGACTGTTTTGTCTTCCTGGTGAACTGTACTTTATCATTAGATAGTGACCTCTTTAATGTGTTTTATTTATTTATTTTTAGAAACAGGGTCTTGCTGTGTCACCCAGGCTGGAGTGCAATGGTGCAAACACAGCTCCCTGCAGCCTCAACCTCCTGGGCTTAAGCGATTCTTCCACCTCAGCCTCCCAAGTAGCAGGGACTACAGGCACATGCCACCACTCGCAGCTAATTTTTAATTTTTTTCTAGAGACAGGGTCTTGCTACACGTGGCTCAGGCTGGTCTCAAATTCCTGGACTCAATGCTTTTAGCATCATTTAGACTTTTAGTACAAAGTCTTGTGTGATTTCCATATAGTTTATATCAGTTTTATTTTGATAAAAGTTCATCTGACACATCTTTCATATTCTTTTATTTTTTAAAAATTAAAAAATTTGTTTTCCATCATCCCCCTTCTCTGTAGATATTCTTTTACTTTCAACATTTTTGTCATTATGTTTAGTGTCTCTTATACATAGCATATAGCTAGATTTTTAAAAATCTGATGTATGATTATAATGAGCTTAAGCTCATTTCTTGTGATAATTAATGTATCTGAATTTATTACAACTATCTTATTGCCTACATTTTTATTTAATTTCAATTTCCAAAGTTCTTTTTTTCTCCTTTTCAATCAACTGAGTTTTCTTCTATTTTCCCCCTCCACTGATCCAAAAGTTAAACATTCTACTTGGAGTCTTGGCAGATCCCTTTAAGATTTTAACTGCATAGCTGGCATAGCAAAGTCTAAAACTCATCTTTATTTCTAGTCCCAAAGAATACAATAACTACTCCCGAGTTACATAGGTGCTAGGTAATTCAGAAGTAGGATGCTCTTAGTGTTGAGACTTAACTAGCAGCACAGGCAAACCTAATTCAATACACTTTACAGTAACTTTTACCCCATTAGAAAATTCAACAGATAGACTCACTGCCTCACTTCTTGAGAAGCAAGAACAAATACAGGTTTTGGGTCCCTGTTCTGCTACTTACTAGCCACATGATCTTGAGCAAGCTCCCAATTCAAAAGTATTTGTTTCCTTAATTTTTAAATGGAAATACTAATTCTTAGTTCATAAAGTTAGCTGTGGGTATTACATGAGATAGTATATATAAATTCCTAAACATATTGTAGGCAGTAAAAAAAACAGTCTCCTTCTTTTCTCTGTTTAGAACATGAACTGTACAGAACTCCAAGATCTATAATAAGAATAGCTCCTTTAGATTTGTATTACATTTCATACATTCTACTAATAATACATTTTAACTTCTTAACAACCCCGACAGGTAGACAGAGATTACTTGCAGCTGGGACCATATAATCTACTATATGGGACCTTATAGTCTAATATATTCCTCTGGGGATAATTGCTGCTTCATAAGCTACTAAAAAATCCTTCTGAACTAATTTCTGAGAAGGCATCTTCAGGCCATAAGTAAATGTGGACATCAATGGCTCAATATTTAACCTTAAGCAGCTGGGAGTTGGTGATATATGAGGGTTAGCATACCTTGTGGAAAATCCTGATGGGAGCCATCTCTGCTCCATTTAATGTCTTCAAAAGGAACATGGGCCAAGAAGATGCATTCAGCCGAAATCCTGCAGCAAGCATAATGGGCAACAGATTAAAAATGTTTCAAAAATGAATGGTGATATCAAGTTCTGCCTTTGCAATCCAGCTACTCCTATGCTGTGATAGTTACAGAATCACAGACTGTTAAGAAAGGACTTAAGGGTTAAAAAGAAGAAACACCTCATTAGACAGAAGAAGAAAATGAGGCACATAAGAGATAATGTAACTTGTCCAAGGTAATGCTATAAATAGTGGGACAGAGTCTCCAAACCAAGTTTCCTGACTACGACAAGTATTACAGAACACACAACATAATACCTATAAAACTTTCCTTGAAAAATCCAAAAATGATGTGATAGGATTAACAACTATTTAGAGACGATCTGGACAGTAGAATATGAAAGGGGATCTAATAATCTCTTAAGAAGAAACCAAACATGTCAACTGATAAACCCAATGTATAAGTAAATAATTTTGGTTCCTCTCAGTATAAACTAACTCACTACTTCTCTATCACTTTCTGTCTTGCACACATACACACACCGAGTACAAAATACGTTTTGAAGTTCATTGTTTACTTAAACAACTAAGGACCAAGGAATGACTTTGGAGAGGATCGTCCTATCCAAAAATCTTCATTTTGCATTAAGAGTAAAAAGAAGCTCTTTAAGAGCATCAAATTCCCCTAGACCAAGAGTGTATATGTGTCTATGTCCCAAGTTAGGCCAGTTGTTTTCTGACATGAGATTGACATGGGAGAAGAAAATCTTTGTCTGAGAACATGCTCATAAGTATGTTCGTGGTTTGGGCACTGCTACATGGAGAACAGACCTGAGAATAAAGCCAAAGTAAGGCATGGAATGGAGAGACATAACAGTGTTTAAAACCCTGTACTCAGACACTCAACATCACATAAATCCTTGGACTTCTTGGTTATATAAGTTAATAATTCCTGCCTCCTCCTTTTTTCCCTCTCTAACCTGGTTTGAGCTGGCTTTTTAACTGCTACTCTTCTTTTGACTGTGGTTTTAAAAAATTAAATCCCTCCAGAAATTCAGGCGTGGTGTGTATGTGGGAAAACAACTCTCCTTAGGTCAGGGAGGGCTGAAGCAAGCCAAACCCAGAGCAGCTTTGCCATGAATGGTTTGGTACACCTACGGATAAGGTAAAGCAAGGCACTACTGTTTTAGAGAAGTGGTCTGTACACCTTGGTATACGGAGGCCTGCACAATTAGAAAATTCAGGTTTCATGCCTATAGTTATCAATGAGTAGAGTGCCTAGCCATGTAATTCCCAATTCCATTTTTGAGGTAGGGGTTACTGAGGGGTTTCTATCTCATTTGAAGCTTAAGGAGCTAAAAAATCCTCTCAGCTCTGGAAATCATTACAATATTATCATAATAGTTAATATATATTGAATGCCTACCATGTAGTAAACATTTTATACGTCATTTCTTACTCAATATTTGAAATAATAACATGGGCAGGCACTATTATTATCCCTACTCTATAGATGATATAAAATGAAAACTCAGAGAAGCAGCTCGTCTAGGATCATGCTAGTAAATGGTGGAGACAGATTTCAATACATGGTGGTTGGATAAAAAAGTTTGTGGTTCTTTATTATATTTCACTACCAGCAGGATTCTTCAAGAGTACAGGGACAAAGCAGAATATTATGAACCCAAGAAATTGCTAAGATATCTTATTCCTCAACCCATTAGGTGATATGGGACTCTATCCCTTCAAATTCAAGTATATCCATAATTTATCTCAATATTCTTGGGCAATCATAGATAGTAGATAATTTTAACATTGAAAGGGACCTCAGAGGCCATGAAGTACAAAGATCTTACATTGCAGATGACAAAACTGCCAAGTCAAGAGGCTATGAAACCTGTTCATGGTCACACAAGCCAATCTTATAGTGTCAGACTGGAACCCCAAGACTTCTTATTTGGTTCTCCTTTATTACACTATGTTTATTACACTATCTGTTTTATTACACTACGTTGCCTCCAAAAGTTAACGTTTATTGTATACATATCATGAGCCAGCCCCTTGTGCTAAGCATTTGCAGTGGATCACTACTACTATTCTGAATCAGATACTAGAAGAGTAGCACTGTTTCTGGTGCCAGACTGCCTGAGTTTAAATCCAGCTTTGCCGCTTACCAGGTATATAACTTTTGGAAAATTACAAAACCTCTCTCTAGCTTCAGTTTCCTCAACAACAGCGTGGGATAAGAATCAATGGGCTGT
Source organism: Macaca thibetana thibetana (assembly GCF_024542745.1). Lineage (NCBI taxonomy): Eukaryota > Metazoa > Chordata > Mammalia > Primates > Cercopithecidae > Macaca > Macaca thibetana. The sequence continues at coordinate 40,210,548 of NC_065578.1, forward strand.
TCTAAGGATTAAATAAGCTAATACACACAAAGGACTTAAAACACTGCCTGGCATATAGGCAGGAGTTAAATGCTGGCTATTATTTTTATAACTATAGATGAAAAAACTGAGGTTTAGAGAAATTAAGTAAAATATCCAAAGTGAGTAAGTTAGTAAATGGCAGAGTCAGGATATGAACCCAACTACTTTGTCTCCAGAGCTTTCATAACTAATCATCACATTAATATCTTCAAATATTTTATCACTCAGTCTTACCACACTGTCTCTAGGTAAGAAGAGTTGGAGTCATAAACTTATGAAAGAGAGAAAATAAGGAAGATAAAAACAATAATTTGAGGCTATATTCAAATTAGGCAATGACCTACGGTGTCTATAAGGAAAAGGACAGGTGGGTAAGAGGAAATCCTAACCTCTAAAGGTAGAGTACCTCAGTGATCAGTCATTGCTTCTGTCTTCTTCTTGGCCCCCAGTTTCTTCCTGTTAAATGATCACTGTCAGTTTATATACCTAGCCCAAACCTCTGCTCTGGGTTTCATGTTCACATATCCAACTACCTCAGTCTATAACTCTACTTGGATGTCTAAGAAATCATAAAATGAGTAAGTTTAAGACAGTACTCTTGATTCTACTATTCCCTCCAAACTTGTTCTTTCCTCCAGTTATCCCATCACAGTTTAATAGGTGGCACCCCCTACTAAACCCAGGTGCTCAGACCAAAAAGACCAGAAGTCATCCTTGATTTTTCCCTTTCTATCACCCACCAAACCCAATTAATCAGCAAGTCTTGATGGCTTTCCTGCTTAATATATGCTAGATCAACCCACATTTCACCATCTCTACTGCTATATTACCCTATCTAAGCCAGAGTCAAACCTTGCCTAGACAACTGCAACAGCTTTCTAATTGGACCTCAGGCCTCTACTTTTGCAGCCAGAATAGTATGTTTAGTTTTTAAAAATATAAATCAGGTCACATTACCTTATGCTTAAATTTCACAACACAAAACAGATCTAAACTCTTTATTATTCATGTTTACAAGGCTTACATGATCTGGACCTTGCTTACTCCTCATTATTCATCTCTTACCACTCCCTTGTACCCCCATTCATTGGTCTTTCTGTTCTCAAATATACCAAGCTGTTTCCCTCTGCCTCAAACACCTTTTAATCAACTCTTTACAGTTAGTTATTTGCTGAGACATCACTTCCTCAGAAAGGTGTTCTTTGACTACCCAAAATAGCCTCCTAAATCTATCCTGCTTCCTTCTTATTTACTCCTAGCCCTTATCACCATCTGAATTTTCTTTTTAAAAAGTTTAATGTGTATGCCTTCTCCAACTAGAAGATCCTTGATAGTTTTATTGAATTAAGGAAAAAACCCTCCATTTATTAAATGAGTGCCAAAAATTGATGAATGCTTTATCATGTTATTCCACTTAATCCACAAAAACCATACGGGGCAGAATTTATTAATGATCTTGCAGGCGAGGCCCCTGAAACTCAACGTTAAAAGTCAAGGTAAAGCGACTTTTACCTTGTAAAAGTCCAAGGTAAAGTCACACAACTAAGGTAGTGAGTGGCTAAGTTAATATTACAAAGTCAGATCTCTTTTAATTCCAAACACAGGCTGCAAGTGTTCTGTGTTTACCAAGGATTTATTTTTTAAAACTTCATAAAGAACCATTTCTAAAGTGCTTCTAAGTGCTCCCAAGACTATGGGACCACTGGATAAGCTAGGGTCCATCTATTTAAACTGGCTAACTGATGAAACTGGATTTAAGTGTGGAGCAGCAGGCCGGGCACAGTGGCTTTCACCTGTAATCCCAGCATTTTGGGAGACTGAGGCAGGAGGATCACTTCAGCCCAGAATTTAAAGACCAGCCTAGGCAACATAGTGAGACCTTGTTTTTACAAAAAATAGAAAAAATTAGCCAGGTGTGGTGGTGTGTGCTTGTATTCCCAGCTACGTGGGAGGCTCATGCAGGATTACTGCTGTAGCCTGGGGATGTCGAGGCTGCAGTGAGCTATGATTGTGCCACTGCATTCCAGCCTGAGTGACACAGCGAGACTCTGCCTCAATACATACATACATACATGTGGAGCAGCAGGACTATAATCTAATCATAGTCCAGGCCCTCTCGTGGCAGGTAACAGAACAGCATTCACACCAGGAATTGATCAGTGATAGAAACATACAAAGGATTCCTTTCAAGTCACTGTATATACTACAGCATGTGACCAAATTTGCTAGGTAAGCAGTTTACACTGAGATCCTGACTCACTTGACCAGGGGCCTCAATAGAGGCTAACTTCTACTCTAGCTCAGTGACTCTCAAACTTGGACACTGGAATCCCCTGGGGAACATTAAAGAATACATCAGATCCACTCCCAGAAATTCTTATTTAACTGATCTGAAGTTAAAGCCTAGACCCTGAAAATTTTAAGAGCTCCCTAAGTGATTTTAACAGGTAGCCAAGTTTGAGAACTATGCTCTAGACAGCTCTCCTTAGAAGAAACAATCACAGTATTAAGTAGAAGAATCAGTCAGTAATAACACGGAGCTGTGAGGAGAAGAGTGGCAGCTTTGAGATAACTGAGGAGAATCATTCTACTCTACTACATGCTTTGTCCTTGGAGGACTCCTCTGCAAGGGAGTAATATCCCTTATGAGAACAGAACACACATACGTATACATATACACCATACAAGATTTTAATGGAAAAGGATGCTCTTCTAGAGCAATGTTTTCCAAATAAAGACCAGTTGTGCCAGAATCTCAGGACAGCCATTTTGCCATGCAGAATCCCAAGCCCCATTACCTAGAGCTTCTGATTCAGCAACTCTAGAAAGAAGTCCAGAGGCGGCCTGAGGAACATGAACACACATGCATATGTACAATTATATAATTTTATTTTTTAAATTTTATTTTGAAGTTATAAACCTAGAGAAAATGGCAAAAACTATATAATGAACAACTATGTACCCTTCAACTAGATGCAACAACTATTACCATTTTCCCACATCTGCTTTTCATCTACATATATTAATATACTTCCACCCCTGTGACCCCTGTGAAAGTCGGAGATGTTACGACACTTCACCCCTAAATACATCAGTATATTTGAAAAAAGACATTCCCCTACAAAATTGCAGTATTATCACACTCAGGAAATTTAATTAAAAATATTCTTATTTGTCCCTAAAATGTTCTTTAAAACTGTTTGATTTTTAAATACAGGATCCAATCAAGAATTACATACTGCATTTGGTTGTCATGTTTCTTCAGTCTCCTTTAATGTAGAATTAATGTAGAATAGTCCTGTTGCCCTTTGTTTGCTTTGTATGACACTGACATTTTTGAAGAGTCTGGATTATATTTTACAGAATGTCCCATAGTTTGGATTTCTTCTGATTTGTTTCCTCATAATTACATTCATGCTAAAGAGCTTATTTATTTATTTATTTATTTAGAGACAGGGTCTTGCTCTGTTGCCCAGGCTGGTGTGCAGTGGTGCAAGGTTCACAGCATCCTTCAACTCCTGGGCTCAGGCGATCCTCCTGAGCAGCTAGGACTAAAGGTGTGCACCACCATACCTGTCCAATTTTTCTATTTTTTTGTAGTGATGGTGGGCTTGCTATATTGCCCAGGCTGGTCTTGAATTTCTGGCCTCAAGTAATCATCCCGCCTCAGCCTCCCAAAGTGCTGGCTAGGATTACAGGCATAAGCTGCTAGGCCTGGCCTGCTAAAGAGATTGGATAAAAAATACTATACAGGTGATGTGGAGTATTTCTCATTGCAATACTGCAGGAGGCACATAATGTCAGTTTGTCTAATTATTGAAGATACAAAATTTGATCACATGTTAAGAGGTGACTGACAGTGTTCTTCACTGTAACTTCCCTTTGTAATTAATAGACAATCAGTGGAGAGAAACTTTGAGACTGTGAATATCCTATTCCTCAGTATGTTTTTTTACCTAATGGTTTTAGCATTTATTGGTTACTCTTGCCTGACTCAATTATTTAAATAGTTGCAAAAAAGTAATTTTCTCTCATTCTTTCTACATATTTTTTTGAGACAGGGTTTCGCTTTGTCCCCCAGGCTGAAATTCAGTGTCAAGATCTTGGCTTACTGCAGCCTCAACTTCCCAGGCTCAGTCAATTCTTCCATTTCAGCCTCCGAGTAGCTGGCACCACAGGTACGTGTCATCACGCCCAGATAATTTTTGTATTTTTTTGTAGGAACAGAGTTTCACCATGTTGCCCAGGCTGGTCTCAAACTCCTGAACTCATGTGATCCACCCATCTTGGCCTCCCAAAGTGCTGGGATTACAGGTGTGAGCCACTGTGCCCGGCCTCCTTCTTTCTATATTTATTGGCTGGCATTTTGTAAAGGAGACTTCTTCCCTCCAACTTTAATTTAATTTTTTTTTTTTGAGAAGGGTCTTACTCTGTCACCCAGGCTGGAGTGCAATAGCATGATCATGGCTCACTTCAGCCTCGACCTCCCAGACTCAAGGGGATACTCCCACCTCAGCCTCCCAAGTAGCTGGGACCACAGGTGTGTCACACCATGTCCAGCTCATTTTTAATGTTTTCCGGTAGAGATGGGGGTCTTGCCATGTTGTTCAGGCTGGTCTCGAACTCCTAGGTTCGAGGGGTCCTCCTGCCTCTGCCTCCCGAAGTGTTGGGATTACAGGTGTATCAGGTGATTTTCAGAAACCAAACTCAAGGTGTCCTCATTGCTATTGAGATGTAATTGCTTCTAGGCCTTTTCAATGAACAGTGCTTGGAAAGCCATATGTATATACAAATACATATACAAGTCATATGTTACTTATATGTATTACTTTAATAGGAGGCATACATATATTTTAAAGGCCAGAGTAGATACAGATACTCTCCAATTCAAATCCAATACTATAGGGTTCTTCCTCATCTTTTTCCATATTAGAATCTTACTTATTCATTCACTCTATTTTCAGTATCAGAAAATTAGTCTCAGATGGCCATGCCAAAACCACAAACATTATTAAGAAGTCAGAATTTCTTTGCAGTCCATTTTTTCCTTAGAATATGCCCCATATTAAAGGTATACTGTGAAGGCTTCTATATTAAAAATTTATTTGAATTAATAGTTTTTTCAATGTTATGATATCCATTTGATTCAGTTTCGTTTGTTTCTAACCAATTTTAGAGTTTGCTTTGTTCATCTTTTTTAGTTAATTTTATTTATTAAGTAAAATATTTAATTCAAAAGTCAAAAGAATATTAAAAAGTATTCTCAAAAGCCTGATTCTTATCCCGGTACTTTCTACCTTATTCCAAGACATGCCTAATGGGTGACCTTTTCATTATTTTTTGGCTTGATATTCCTGTGTTTCTTTTTATAGAAATAAATTTAAAATATATAATCTCATGTGTTATATATGTGTGTATATGTGTATACATACATATTTCCCCTTCTCTTTCTCAAGTTAGCGTATTATATATACTTTTAGCAATTTTCTTTTTTCACATCAATGATATATCTCAGAAATCACTCCATATTAGTTTATAGAGCTCTTCCTCATTCTATTTTATGGTTGAATGGTACTTCATTGTGTGAATGTACTATATTACATTCAATCAATCTCTTAATGTTGCAAAAAAAATAACCATGTGTATGTTGCTTTATTTTTGTGGAAGTATATCTTTAAAATCAAATTCCTGAAGTGGGATCCCTGGGTCAACTAATAAATGCATATGTGGCTTTTCTCAGATACTGCTGAATTGTATGCCCTCCCTCTCCAGTGTGAATTGTACCATTCTGCATTTTCCCAGCAAAAAAATGAGAACGCTTATTTCCCCACAGCCTTGCTGTCTCCTCAAGCTTTTGAATTTTTGTCAATCTGGTAAGAAAGAATGTCTCAGTGTGGTTTTAATCTGCAGTTATTTTATTAAGGGTGGTGTGTATTTTCATACATCTGAGGACCATTTGTGTATCTTCTGTCAACTGTTCATGCCTTAAGATCATTTTTCTATAGGTTTTAGTCTTTAAAAATTTTTCTATTTATGGGTGTTCTTTATGAATTAGGGAGATTTATCTGTGCTTTATGTTGCAAATATTTTCTCCCATTTATCATTTGTCTTTTAGCTTTGCTTGGAGTATTTTTTTTCTCTAAAAACGTTTTACAAAGTAAAATTTATTGGTCTATGTAGACTTTGAGTCATATTTAAAAAGGCTTTCCCCACCCCAAGTTTATAAAGGAATTTGTTTTCCTAGTACTCATATAGTCATTTTTTTTACATTTTGATCTCTAATGCACGTGCAGTTTATTCTGACATATGCTATGATATATGGATTCAATTGTATCTTTTCTTAATGGCTATCAACTTATCCCAATGTCACTTATGAAAAAGTCAATTTTATCCAATTTAACATGCCAACCATCATGGACTGAATCTCCATCCCCCAAATTAATATGTTGAAGTCCTAATCCCCAATATAACTGTACCTGGAGACAGGGTTGTTAGGAGACGATGAAGGTTAAGTGAAGTCATGGGGTACAGCCCTAATTTGACAGAACTATGGCCTTATAAGAAGAGGAAGAACTCTCTCCCTCTCCCTCCACTTCTCTCCCTCTCTCCTTCCACTTCTCTCCCTCTCCCTCTACTTCTCTCCCTTCCTTCTTCCTTCTCCTGTGAGAACACAGTGAGAAGGCAGCCATAAGGTGGCTGTCTGCAAGCAAGAAGAGGACCCTCACTAGAAACCAATCCCGGCCAGAATCTTGACCTTGGACTTTCTAGCCTTTAGAACTATGAGAAAAAAAATTCTGTTGTTTAAGCCAGACAGTCTGTGGTATTTCACTGGCAGCTCCAGCAAACTACGACACTACTTTTATCACATAGCAGATTTTCATATACAGTCAGATCTATCTCTGGATTTGCTATTTACTTTACACTGCTCAGCCTGTCTATTCACGTGCCAGTTCCATATAATTTTAATTATAGAGGCTTTAAAGTATGTTTTAATAGCTAATGGGATTACTCTCTGCACATTGCTCTTTTAGGAGTTCCTAGCTATTTTTGAATTATTATATGTACCTACAAATTTTATTATATTTACCTACAAATTTTCCTCATTGCTTTGCAGAGATCCATTTTTTCCATGTCATCATTTTCTTCCTGCTTGAAGGACTTCATTTAACACTTCTTGCAGTACTGATATGCTTGTGATTAATTCTCTAAGCTTTTGTATATGTCTGCAAACGTCTTCATTTCATTTTTATTTTTGAAAGACATTCTTGTTCGGTATAGAATTCTAGCTTAACAACTTCTTTTCCTTTTAGAACTTAAAAATGCTGCTCCACTGTATTCTGGCTTGCACTGTTTCTGACGAGAAGTTGCTGTCATTCTTTGATCTTCTGTATATCATATGCTTGTTTTTCTCTCGCTGCTCTTAAGATTTTTCTCTTTATCATGGGTTTTCAGCAATTTGATGATGATGTGCCTTGTGTGGTTTATTTCATATTCCTCCTGCTTGGGGTTCATTGAGCTTCTCTGATTTGTGAAATTATAATTTTCATAGTATTCAAAAATTTTTCAAGCATTATTTTTCTAATAACTACTTATGTGCTCCCTATCTCTCCTTCAGGACTCCAGTTATATATGTTATAGGCAACGTGAAGTTGTTCCATGGCTCACTGATGCTTTCTTTTTCAGTTCTTTTTCTATCTGTGTTTCATTTGGATAGTTTATACTGCTGTTTTTAAGTATGCTGATCTTCCTCCTGCAGCAATTCCAGCAGTAATATGTTGTGGATCATTCAGTTTATTCATCACTTGAGATATTATATTGTATTTTCTACCTCTAAAGTTTAATTTGGTTCTTTTAAATCTAAATCCTACATTTCTCTACTCATAATTTCCTCTATTTTCTTGAACATATGCAATATAAACAACTGCTTTAATGCCCTTGCCTATTAATTCTATAATCTGTGTGATTTCTGGATTCTTATTATAATTGGTTAGTTTTTCTTTTGCTTGTTTGCATGCCTGGTAATTTTTTATTGTGGTAAAATACGTATCAAATTTATAGTTTTAATCATTTTAAAGTGTACAGTTCTGTGACATTGAGTGTATTCACATTATTGGGCAACTATCACCACCATCCATCTCCAGAACATTTTCATTTTCCCCAGCTGAAACTTTGTACCTATTATTAACCTCTTCACTTCCTCCTCCCTGAGATCCTGGCAATAACTATTGTACTTTCTGTTTCTATAAATTTGATTTCTCTAGATATCTCATCTAAGTGAAATCATACAATATTTGTGCTTTTATAACTGGCTTATTTCACTTAGCATGTCTTCAAGGTTCACCTATGTTGTAGCATGTGTTATAATTTCCTTCCTCTTTAAGGCTGAATAATATTCCCATTGCATCTCTCTCTCTTCCCCACCCCACTCTCATTCTGTGTGTACATATGTGTGAACATTTTCTTTATCCATTCTTCCATCAACGGACACTTGAGTGGCTTCCACCTTTTGGCTATTGTGACTAATGCTGCTAAACATGGGTTTTCAACTATCTGCCCAAGTTCCTGCTTTCAGTTCTTCTGAGTATATATCCAGAAATGGAACTGCTGAATCATAGAATTCTACTTTTACTTTATTATTATTATAATATTTTAAGTACTAGAGTACATGTACACAATGTGTAGGTTTGTTACATATGTATACATGTACCATGTTGGTGTGCTGCACCCATTAACTCGTCATTTACATTAGGTATGTCTCCTAATGCTATCTCTCCCCCAAGCCCCCACCCCGCAACAGGCCCCGGTGTGTGATGTTCCCCTTACTGTGTCCAAGTGTTCATTGTTCAGTTCCCACCTATGAGTGAGAACATGTGGTGTTTCATTTTTTGTCCTTATGATAGTTTGCTGAGAATGATGGTTTCCAGCTGCATCCATGTCCCTACAAAGGACATGTACTCATTCTTTTTTATGGCTGCATAGTATTCCATGGTGTGTATGTGCCACATTTTCTTAATCCAGTCTGTCATTGATGGACATTTGGGTTGGTTCCAAGTCTTTGTTATTGTGAATAGTGCTGCAATAAATATACGTGTGCATGTGTCTTTACAGCAGCATGATTTATAATCCTTTGGGTATATACCCAGTAATGGGATGGCTGGGTCAAATGGTATTTCTAGTTCTAGACCCTTGAGGAATCGCTACACTGTCTTCCACAATGGTTGAACTAGTTTACAGTCCCATCAACAGTGCAAAACTGTTCCTATATCTCCACATCCTCTCCAGCACCTGTTGTTTCCTGACTTTTTAATGATTACCATTCAGACTGGTGTGAGATGGTATCTCATTATGGTTTTGATTTGCATTTCTTTGATGACCAGTGATGATGAGCATTTTTTCGTATGTCTGTTGGCTGCATAAATGTCTTCTTTTGAGAAATGTCTGTTCATATCCTTTGCCCACTTTTTGATGGGGTTGTTTTCTTCTTGTAAATTTGTTTGAGTTCTTTGTAGGTTCTGGATATTGGCCCTGGGTCAGATGGTAGATTGCAAAAATTTTCTCCCATTCTGTAGGTCGCCTGTTCACTCTGATGATAGTTTCTTTTGCTGTGCAGAAGCCCTTTAATTTAATTAGATCCCATTTGTCAATTTTGGCTATTGTTGACATTGCTTTCGGTGTTTTAGACATGAAGTCCTTCCCCATGCCTATGTCCTGAATGGTATTCCCTAGGTTTTCTTCTAGGGTTTTTATGGTTTTAGGTCTAACATTTAAGTCTTTAATACATTTTGAATTAATTTTTGTATAAGGTGTAAGGAAGGTATTCAGTTTCAGCTTTCCACATATGACTAGCCAGTTTTCCCAGCACCATTTATTAAATAGGGAATCCTTTCCCCATTTCTTGTTTTTGTCAGGTTTGTCAAAGATCAGATGGCTGTAGATGTGTGGTATTATTTCTGAGGGCTCTGCTCTGTTCCATTGGTCTATATCTCTGTTTATAAACAGAACCACAGACAAAAACCACATGATTATCTCAACGGATGCAGAAAAGGCCGTTGACAAAATTCAACAGCCCTTCATACTAAAAACTCTCAATAAATTCGGTATTGATGGAACGTATCTCAAAATAATAAGAGCTATTTATGACAAACCCACAGCCAATATCATACTGAATGGGCAAAAACTGGAAGCATTCCCCTTAAAAACTGGCACAAGACAGGGATGCCCTCTCTCACCACTCCTATTCAACATAGTGTTGGAAGTTCTGGCTAGGGCAATCAGGCAAGGGAAAGAAATAAAGGGTATTCAATTAGGAAAAGAAGTAGTCAAATTGTCCCTGTTTGCAGATGACATGATTGTATATTTAGAAAACCCCATCGTCTCAGCCCAAAATCTCCTCAAGCTGATAAGCAACTTCAGCAAAGTCTCAGGATACAAAATTAATGTGCAAAAATCACAAGCATTCTTATACACCAATAGCAGACAAACAGAGAGCCAAATCATGAATGAACTCCCATTCACAATTACTTCAAAGAGAATAAAATACCTAGGAATCCAACATACAAGGGATGTGAAGGACCTCTTCAAGGAGAACTACAAACCACTGCTCAACGAAATAAAAGAAGACACAAACAAATGGAAGAACATTCCATGCTCATGGATGGGAAGAATCAATATCGTGAAAATGGCCATACTGCCCAAGGTAATTTATAGATTCAATGCCATCCCCATTAAGCTGCCAATGACTTTCTTCACAGAATTGGAAAAAACTACTTTAAAGTTCATATGGAACCAAAAAAGAGCCCGCATTGCCAAGACAATCCTAAGCTAAAAGAACAAAGCTGGAGGCATCACGCTACCTGACTTCAAACTATACTATAAGGCTACAGTAACCAAAACAGCATGGTACTGGTACCAAAACAGAGATATAGACCAATGGAACAGAATAGAGCCCTCGGAAATAATACCTCACATCTACAACCATCTAATCTTTGACAAACCTGACAAAAACAAGAAATAGGGAAATGATTCCCTATTTAACAAATGGTGCTGGTAAAACTGGCTAGCCATAAGTAGAAAGCTGAAACTGGATCCCTTCCTTACACCTTATACAAAAATTAATTCACGATGGATTAGAGACTTAAATGTTAGACCTAATACCATAAAAACCCTAGAAGAAAACCTAGGGAATACCATTCAGGACATAGGCATGGGGAAGGACTTCATGTCTAAAACACCAAAAGCAATGGCAACAACAGCCAAAATTGACAAATGGGATCTAATTAAACTACAGAGCTTCTTCACAGCAAAAGAAAGTACCATCAGAGTGAACAGGAAACTTACAGAATGGGAGAAAATTTTTGCAATCTACTTATCTGAGAAAGGACTAATATCCAGAACCTACAAAGAACTCAAACAAATTTACAAGAAAAAAACAAACAACCCCATCAAAAAGTGGGCAAAGGATATGAACAGACATTTCTCAAAAGAAGGTACATTTATGCAGCCAACAGACACATGAAAAAATGCTCATCATCACTGGTCATCAGAGAAATGCAAATCAAAACCATAATGAGATACCATCTCACACCAGTCAGAATGGTAATCATTAAAAAGTCAGGAAATGACAGGTGCTGGAGAGGATGTGGAGAAATAGGAACACTCTTACACTGTTGGTGGGACTGTAAACTAGTTCAACCATTGTGGAAGACAGTGTAGCGATTCCTCAAGGGTCTAGAACTAGAAATACCATTTGACCCAGCCATCCCATTACTGGGTATATACCCAAAGGATTGTGAATCATGCTGCTATAAAGACACATGCATGTTTACTGCAGCACTATTCACAACAGTAAAGACTTGGAACCAACCCAAATGTCCATCGATGACAGACTGGATTAAGAAAATGTGGCACATATACACCATGGAATACTATGCAGCCATAAAAAAGGATGAGTTTGTGTCCTTTGTAGGGACATGGATGCAGCTGGAAACCATCATTCTCAGCAAACTATCGCAAGAACAGAAAACCAAATGCTGCATGTTCTCACTCATAGGTGGGAACTGAACAATGAGATTAATTGGACACAGTAAGGGGAACATCACACACCAGGGCCTGTTGTGGGTTGGGGGGATGGGGGAGGGATAGCATTAGGAGACATACCTAATGTAAATGATGAGTTAATGGGTGCAGCACACCAACATGGCACATGTATACATATGTAACAAACCTGCATGTTGTGCACATGCACCCTAGAACATAAAGTATAATAAAAAAAAAAGAAAAAAAAATGATACCACAAGAGTACAATCAACAAAATATAATTTTAGGAAATTTAAAAGACAAATGACTTAGGTTTTTAAACAAGTAAACTGCAAGAAAAAAATGAGAGCAGAGGAGAACTCGTAGATTTAAAGAAACTTAAAGGACATATCAACTAACTGCAGTGTGTGGATTCTAATTGGATTCTGATTTGAAAAACTGATATAAATGAGAGAGACAGAGAGGGAGAGAGAGAGAGAGAGAGAGACAGACAATTCGGAAAATTTAAACACATTAAAATACTTGTTGATATTAAGAAATTATCATTGGCTTATTTATACGTGATAACAGTATGGTATGTTTAAGACATCCTTGCCCATGACAGAGACATACTAAATACCTTCATGATACAATGATACTATGTTTAACAATTGGAGGTGGGGACAGAAAGTGTATATAAGTATAGATAAAACTATATTGACTTCAACAATGAAGGTTACACGAGCATTCACTATGCCATTTTTCTCTTACCTTTTTATATGTTTGAAATTTTTACATTACAATTGTTTTTTTTAACGGGGGAAAACATTAAATAAGTACCTAGGGAGCCCAAGATACATGCTCTCCAACTCTCAATCTAGCACAGCTTCCTTAGAGAAAATATAGCCGAAGTCCATAATCTAACTCTCTCGGTCCCCCATTGAGATTCCCTATAATAGTGATTGACAGTAACTGAAAAGAAGGGCTGAATCCCTCAGATTTATTAAGGCAAAAGCTGGAGGGGAATCTTATCTGGAAAGGAAAACCTAGTGGGGGTATCATATTTTAAAAAATGATTTTCATGTAATAATGGATTCAAAGTGAGAAAACTCCAAGGACCAGGTGAGAATTAGTGAGAAAGGAAATAAGAGATCCTCATAACAGTCATGCTTTCTACTGGCAGATTTTCTCTCAATTCTTGTCATCATGATAGGATTTGGTGAAAGCTTTATGCTTTTTGAGATAGGTTAAATGGCAAGACCTCCTTCCATTCTCCCTCTCAGGTAAATGGGCACCGGCCAAGAAGAACAAAAGGTGTGATTTCTTGTCAGAAATAATTTGGGAGAAGTCTGGTTATCATAAGCTAATGCAGAGATGGAGATGTCCAAATTGCGCAGCTTGTTTCATTTTGGGTGGGCCTTTTTAGGAGACTATATGAAAAATAAGGGATAAGCAGGGGAACCTAGGCTTTCCCATATTAGAATGTTCAGTTTTTGGAAGCTAACTGTTAATAATTGGCTAGAAAGAGTTTGGGTTTACCTACTCACCAAGAGGTGGCTGTAGCATACCCCCATTCTTCTCACAGTTCCCAATAGGCTGAATTTCAGCTGAGTCAACCAGCCGCCAGAAGTCATTTTTGTTGTCACTCCCATCAAGGCGCAGGCGAAGGCGGGCACCTGTCAGTCCAACTACTGTGGCAATACAGGTGGATGTGGTGTTCCTGGGGTCCTGTGCTTCCAATTTCATACTGATCTTGAATTCGTTGCTTGGAGGTGTGTAGGACTGGGAAAAACAAGGCATGAGGTTTAGACAGATTAACAGTAAACCCCCAAAATTCATGTTTTGGATTCAGATTGGTTATAGCTGGGCCAGGGACAACCAACTGAATTATTCCCTAACAATTAAGAAAGGTTTCATGCAAAAGAAACAACGAAAGGTAAGATGAAGGGTAAAAAATTACTTTCCAATGAAGCATCAAATAGACCCATACCAGTTAAAAAAAAAGGACAAGAATATAGGCCAGTTAATTAAATGTTTTCTCATCCTATAATTCTCTAACTCCCTACCCTTCCAGGTAGGGACTTTTTAGTCCCTTTTTAGTCTTTTTAGGACTACTACGTCCTATTAAACTACAATATTCTTTGTGTCTCTTTGTGGAATATTTTAGTATATTGATGTGTATATCTACCACACAGACTACTGGGGGTTAATTTTTTCTTATTTCGACAATAACTTACTAATCAATTCATACAATTGACATACAATAAACTATACACTTTAGTAAGTCTTGACATATGTATATGCCCATGCTACCATATACACCATATAAACCTGTGAAAGCATCACCACAATAAAAATAATGAACATGGCAAGTTCTCACATGCTCTTTTGTAATCTCTTCTTCTGGCCCCTCCAGGACCTCTGTACCCAGGCAACCAATGGTCTACTTTCTATCACTGTAGATTGCTTTGCATTTTCTAGTCTTATAAGGAACCACAGAAGATGTACTTTCTATTTTGCCTAGCTTCTTTCACTCAGCATAACTACTCTGATATTCAACCATATTAATAATTCATTTCCTTTTACTGTTGAGCAGTATAACCGTGCTGATGGAGATATGGTTTGCTAAAGCGGCTAGAAACATTTAAGTACAAAATTTCGTGTAGGGAAATACACTTTCTTTCTTCTTGCACAAATACCTAGGAGTGAAATGGCTGGATCATATGGTAGGTATATGTTTAAATCACAAAACAGAAAATTAACCATTTTAAGGTATATAATTCTATGATTTTTAGAATATTCTCAGAGTTGTGTAAACACCATTCCTATCTAATTTTATAACATTTCCATAATCCCCCCAAAATGAACCCCATGCCCCAATGGAGTCATTCCCCACTACCCTCTCAGCTCAGGCCCTAGAAACCATTAATCTACTTTCTGTTTCCATGGATTTACCTATTCTGGACATTTCATACAGATGTAATTATATGATGTGTGGCCAATATGTGAATAATTTCTTTCATTTAGCAAAATGGATTCAAGTTTCACCCATGTCAGTGAGTGTATCAGTACTTCATTCCTTTTCATTGACAAACAATATTCCATTGTATGGATATACATTTTGCTTACTCATTCATCAGCTGATGGACATTTGGGTTGTTTCCTCTTTTTGGCTATTATGAATAATGATGTGATGAACATTTATGGTATATTTTTCTGTGGACATGTTTTCTATTTTCTTAGGCATATACTTATGAGTGAAACTGCTGGGTCATGTGGTAACTCTGTTTAACATTTTGGGTAACCTCTGAACTGTCTTCTCAAGTAGCTACAGGATTTCATAATTTCACCACCAATGTACGAGGGTTCCAGTTTCTACACATCCTCAGCAACATTTGCCATTGTTTGTCTTTTTGATGTTAGAGTCATCTAGTCAATGTGATGTATATCTCATTGCAGTTTTGATTAGCATTTCTTTAATGACTACTGAGTATCTTTTATGTGCCTAACTGGTCATTTGTATATATTTGGAGAAATACCTATTCAAATTCTTTGTCCATTTTAAAATCATGTTGTCTTTTAATTCCCAGTTTTGTTTTTGTTTTTTGTTTTTTTTTTTGAGATGGAGTCTTGCTCTACTATTGCCCAGGCTGGAGTGCAGTGGGTCACTGCAAACTCTGCCTCCCGGATTCACAACATTCTCCTGCCTCAGCCTCCCAAGGCAGGGACTACAGGCACCCACCACCGCACCCGGATAATTTTTTGTCTTTTTCGTAGAGATGGGGTTTCACCGTGTTAGCCAGGATGGTCTCGATCTCCTGACCTCGTGATCCACCCACCTCGGCCTCCCAAAGTGCTGGGATTACAAGTGTGAGCCACTGCGCCCGGCCTAATTCCCGAGTTTTAAGAGTTCTTTCTATATTCTGGATACAAGTCCTTTACCAGATATATAATTTGCAAATATTTTCTCCCATTGCGTGGGTTGTCCTTTTCACTTTTTTGATGGTGTGGAAACAAAAATCTTTTAATTTTGATGAAGTTTAAGTTATCTATGTTTTCTTTTGTTGTTTATGTTTCTGGTGTTGTATTATCTAATCCAAGGTCATGAAGATTTCCTCCTATGTTTCTTTTAAAGAGTTTTGTAGTTTTAACTCTTACATTTAGGTCCATGATCCTCATGAAGTTAATTTTTGTATATGGCATAGAGGTAGGGTCCAACTTCACTTTTTTCTATGTGGATAAGCAGCTGTTCCTGCACCAGTTGTTGAAAAACCCATTGAACTGTCTTGGTATCCTTGTGAAAAATCAATCGACCATAAATTGGTGGGTCAATTTCTGTACTCTCAATTTTAATTCATGGATCTGTACGTCTATCTTCCTGCCAGAACCATGACATCTTAAGTACTGTAGCTTTGTAGTAAGTTTTGAAATCAGGAAATGTGAATGCTTTAGCTTTGTTCTCTCTTTTCACGATTGCTATGGCTATTCTGGGTCTCTTCTAAGAATTTTAGCACCAATTTGTCAATTTCTGCAAAAAAGGGAGCTGGGATTTTGACAGAGATTGTGTTGAATCTACAGATCAATTTGGAAAATAATGCTGTCAGTTATGTCATTTGCAAGTATAGTCATGTTCCACATAATGACGTCTGGTCAACAATAGACTATATATAGATTGTGGTCCCATAAGATTACAATGGAGCTAAAAAATTCCAGCATCCTAGTTATACTACAGCTGTTTTAAGGTCCTACAGCAACATATCACTCACATTTGTGGTGATGCTGGTGTAAAAAAACCTACTGTGCTGCAAGCTGTATAAAAGTATAGCACATACAATTATGTACAGTACATAATACTTGATAACAAATTACTATGTTGCTGGTTTATGTGTTTAATATATATTTTTAATCATTATTTTAGAGTGTATTCTTTATACAAAAATAAAAGTTAACTAAAAAAACAGACTCAGGCAGCTCCTTCAGAAGGTATTCCAGAAGAAGGCATTGTTACCATAGGAAATTACAGCTCCATCCATGCATGTAACTGTCCCTGAAGACCTTCCAGTAGGCTCAGAAGTAGAAGTGGAAGACAGTGATACTGATGATCCTGAGTCTGTGTAGGCCTAGGGTAATGTATGTGTTTGTCTTAAGTTTTGTAACAAAAAGAGTTTAAAAGGTAAAAAAAAAAAATTAAAATTAAAATTAAAAAAGTAAAAATTATTTTTGTACACCTGTACAATGTGTTTTAAGCTAAGCATTATTACAAGAGTCAAAAAGTTAAAAAATTTAAGTTTATAAAGTGAAAAAGTTACAGTAAACTAAGGTTAACTCCTTACTGAAGAAAAATGTTTAAACAAATTTAGTGTAGCCTGGGTGTACGTGTTCATAACGTTGACAGTGGTATGCAATAATCTCCTAGGCCTTCATGTTCATTCACCACTCACTCATTGACTCACTCACAGCAATTTCCAGTCCTACAAGCTCCATTCATGGTAAGTGCCTGATACAGGTGTACAAGTGTTAGTATACCTTTTATACCGTATATTTTTTTACTGTACCTTTTCCATGTTTAGATATGTTTACATAGACGAATATCATTGTGTTACAACTACCTACAGTATTCAGTATAGTAACATGCTGGACAGTTTTGTAGCCTAGGAAGAATAGGCTATGGCCTAGGTGTGTAGTAGGCTATAGCAACCAAGTTTGTGCAAGTATATTCTATGTTCGCACGACGATGAAATTGCTTAACAATTCATTTCTTAGAGCATATCCCTATTGTTAAGAAATGCAAACCTATTCTCTCATAGTCTGTGACCTGTATTTTTGTTCTCTTACCAGTATCTTTTGAAGAGCAGAAGTTCTTAAGTTTGACAAAGTGCACTCTATTTTTTTAATGAATCAAAATTTTGGTCAGGCATCTTCTAAAGTTTCCTTTATATAAATTTTGCATATTTGTTAGTTCCACCCCTGCCCCACCCAAAGTAGCTGAACCATTTTGCATTTTCACCAGCAGCATATGAAAGTTCCATTTATTCTACATCTTTGCCACTATTTAATATGGTCAGCCTTTTGAAAATCTGAGCCATTTAAATAAATGTACAGTGATAGCTTACTAATCACTTTTAATTTGTATTTCCCTAATGAAATAATGGTATTGAGCATCTCTATTCATGTACTTTCTTGTCCTGTATACATTTTCCTTGGTGTTTGTTCTAATCTTTCAACCCAGATCCCTTTTATTTCTTTTTCTGGCCTATTTGCATTGGTAGTACAATACTGAATAAAAGTGGCAAGAGCAGATATCCTTGTCTTGTTCCTGACCTTAAGGGGAAAGCATTTAGCCTTTTCGCCATTAAGTATGATATTATTAAATGCCCTTTATGATATTAATAAATGCCCTTTAGAGTTTCGGATTTAGAAAGTTCCCTCCTATTTCTAGTTTGGTGAGCGTTTTTAGTTTTTATTTAGTAATAGACATTTAATTTTGTGAAATGCTTTTTCTGCATCTATTGAGACAATAGTATTTTTTTTCTTTAGCATGTGTACATATGGTAAATTCCACTGATTAATTTTTGAAATTGAAGCCAACTTTGCATTCCTAGAATTAACCCCACTTGGTCATGATGAGTTATTCTTTTTACATATTGTTAAATTTTTTCCCTTCAATTTTACTTAAAATGTTTACATTTATTTTCATGTATGATATGGCTGCACAGTTTTCTTTTCTTTCAATGTCTTTGCTTGGTTTTGGTGTCAGAAATGTTTGCCTTCATAGAATGAGTTAGGAGACATCCTTTTCTGTTAAATTTTCTAGAAGAGTCAATACAGAATTCGTAATATTTTTTCCTTAAATGTTTGAAACACCAGTAAAGTTTCAAACATTAAAGGAAAAAATATTACGAATTCTGTATTGACTGGAATTTTCTTTGTGGAAAAGTTTTTAACTACAAATTCAATTTCTGTAACAGAAATAGTGCCATTCAGGTTTTCTCTCTTCTTGACTGAGCTTTGGTAATTTGTGTCATTCATGAAAGTTATCCATTTCATCTTAGTTGTCAGAGTAAAATGCATACATTTGTTCATAGTACTCCCTTAATTCTTTTATTATCTGCTGAATCTATAGTGAAGTCACTTCTCTGATTTCTTTTTCTCTCTCTCTTTTTTTTTTTTAGACAGGAACTCACTCTGTGACCCAGGCTGGAGCGCAGTGGTGTGATGATAGCTCACTGCAGCCTTGACCTCCTGAGCTCAAGCAATCCTCCTACCTCAGCCTCCCAAGTGGCTGAGACCACAGGCATGCATTACCATGCCCAGCTAATTAAAAAAACTTTTTAAAAATTTTCATAGAGATGGGTTCTCGCTATGTTGCCCAGGTTGGTCTTGATCTCCTAGGCTCATGTGATCCACCTGCATCAGCCTCTTAAAGTGTTGGGATTACAGCTGTGAGCCACTGTGCCCGGTCCTCTGTCATTTGTGATGTTGGTGATTTGTGTCTTCTTTTATTCTTGATTACTCTAGTTACAGGTTTATCACTTTTATTTGTCTTTGCAAAGAACCAGCTTTTGGTTTCAATGGCTTTTTCTCTATGTTTTTATTTCACTGATTTATACTCTAATCTTTATTACTTGCTTTTCTCTGCTTAATTTGAAATTAACTTGCTCTTTTTTTCTCCCTACTTTTCTAAAGTGGAAACTGAGGTCATTAATTGAGCTGCTTTAGCACCACCCCACAAATTCTGAAATGTTCTTTCATTTTCATTGAGTTGAAAATACTTTCTAATGTTTCTTTCAGTTTCTAAGTACTCATGGAGTATTTAAAAATGTGTTACTTAGTTTTCAAATACATGGAGATTTTCCAGATAACTTCCCACCATTGTTTTTTAATTTAATTTCCTTACAATCAGAGAACACACTTTTGTTGTTGTTTTTGAGACAGAGTCTCACTCTGTCACCCAGGCTAGAGTGCAGTGGCATGATTTGGCTCAGTGCAACCTCCACCTCCCGGGTTCAAGCCATTCTCCTGACTCAACCTCCCGAGTAGCCGGGATTACAGGTGCCACCACGCCTATTTTTTGTATTTTTAGTAGAGATGAGGTTTCACCATGTTGGCCAGGCTGGTCTTGAACTCCTGAGTTCAGATGATCTGCCTGCCTTGGCCTCCTAAAGTGCAGGGATTACAGGCACAAGCCACTGCACCTGGCCAGATAACATGTTTTGTATTGCTTAAATCCTCTTAAATTTCTCAAGCCCTAGAAAAAAGAAAGAAAGAAAAATTCTGAAGCCTCATTTAATGGTGCAGAATGTGGTCTATCATGATAAATGTTCTGCATGCACTTGGAAAGAATGTGTATTCTACATATGTTGGACAGTATTCTATATATGTCAGTTAGATCAAGTTAGTTCATAGTGTTGTTCAAATCCACCATATATTTGCTGATTTTTTTTCTCTACTTGTTCTTTTATTATATAGAAAGGAGTATTAAAAGTCTGACTATAGATAATTTTGGATTTATCTGTTTCTCCTACTAGTTCTATTGGTTTTTGCTTCATGTCAGGATTTGTCTGATTCCTTTATCATTATAAAATTAACTTCCTTAACCCTGTTAATATTATTTGGTTTGAAGTGTACTTTGATATTAATATAGCCATTTCACCTTTATTATGGCTAATGTCAGCATGGTATATCATCTTCATACATTTACTTTTAACCTATTTAAAGCATAATTTTTCCAATCATAGCAAGCTCAATAGTAAAGAAACATAAAACATGCATAAGTTTTTGAAGGCAGTATATAATTGGGTTTTGCTTTTTATCCAATTTGCCAATTTCCGCTTTTTAACATTTAGACCATTTATATTTGATTACTGATATAGCTGGGTTTAAATAAAACATCTTGCTATTTTTTCCCATTATTCTAGTGGTTGCATCAGAGTTTACAGTACAAACATCTTTAACTTACCAGTCTATCTTATCAAGTAAGATAGTACTACTTCATGCATGAGAACCTTGTAATATACCTAAGATTCCTCCCTTCCTGCCTTTGTGCTACTCTTATCATACATTTTACTTATATATATCATCCTCACAATATATGGGTTATTATTGTCTACACAATTACCTTTTACACAGATTTAAATAAGAAAACATCTTATATATCTAGGCTTATAATGACAATTTCCAGTGACCTTCATTTCTTTGTATAGATCTGTTATTTCATTTGATATCATTTTCTTCCAGCTTGATGAACCTCCTTTAACATTCTTGAGGTGTGAGTCTGTGAGTGATGAATTCCTTCAGCTTTTGTAAATCCAAAAATATCTTTATTTCTTTCACCTTTGTGTTTGAAAGACATCTTTGCTGGCTGCAGTAGTCCAAGTTGACAGGTTTTTTTTTTTTTTTAGTACTGTCAAGGTATTGTTCAATTTTGTTCTTGCTTATATTGTTTCTAACAAGAAATACAATTCTTACATTAGTTATCCTGTATATAAAGTGTCTTTTTTCTCTGGCTGCTGTTGAGTTTTCTCTATCAATGGTTTTATGCAATTTGATTATGATATGCCTCAGAGTAGTTTTCTTCTTATTATTCTTTGGGATTCCTTGAATTTCTTGATTCTGTGGACCTAGAGTTTTATTTTATTTATTTATTTATTTATCTATTTATTTATTTATTTTGAGATGGAGTTTCGCTCTGTAACCCAGGCTGGAGTGCAGTGGCACGATCTCAGCTCACTACAAGCTCTGTGTCCCAGGTTCACGTCATTCTCCTGCCTCAGCCTCTCAAGTAGCTGGGACTACAGCTGCCCACCACCACGCCCGGCTAATTTTCTTGTATTTTCAGTAGAGATGGGGTTTCACCATGTTAGTCAGGATGGTCTCAATCTCCTGACCTCACAATCTGCCCACCTTGGCCTCCCAAAGTGCTGGGATTACAGGCGTGAGCCACCGTGGCCGGCCGTTATTTTTAATTTTGGAAAAATTTTAGCCATTATTTCTTCAAATATTTTTTCTATCCCCCATCACTTCTCTCCTCTGGGGACTCCAATTACATGTCTATTTGGTCACTTGAAGTTATCCCATAGTTCACTGGTGCTCTTCTCATTTTTTCTAAATTCCTTTTTCTCTGTGTTTCATTTTGAATAGTTTCTATTGTTATGTTTACAAGTTTACTAATTTCTTCTGGCATTAATCCAATCTAGTGTATTTTTCATTTCCCACATAGTAGCCCAGTGAGTCTTTTCAATATTTTCCATGTCTCTGCTTAATATCTGAACATAACAAATATATTAAAATAATTATTTTAATGTGTTTGTCTGCTGTTCTATGATCTGTGTAGAGTCTGAGCCAGTTTCAATCAATTATTCCCTAGATGATTGGTTGCATTTTCCTGCCTCTTTGCATGCCTGGTAGTCTTTGATTGAAAGTTAGATCTGGTGAATTTTACCTGTTGGGTACTGGATACTCTTGCATTCCTGTAAATCTTCTTGGGCTTTGTTCCTCGATGCAGTTAAGTTACTTATAAAATAGTTTGATCCTCTTGAGTTTTACCTTTATGATTTGTCAGACTGGACTGAAGCAATGCTCAATAATATAAAGTTCAATGCTCAGTGTTAATTATTTTCCAATACTGAGCAAGACCTTCCTGAGTATTATACCCAATGCCCAATCAATTATGAGATGTTCTAGTCTAACTGGTGAGATCAGGAACTATTCGCAGCCCTGTGTGAGTGCCAGGTTCTATTCTTTTGAATCCTTTCAGATAGTTTTTTCCTTTGGCCTTAGGTAGTTTTCTCATATGCATGTATAAAATGGTAGTCTTTTCCTGGACCCTCTGAAGATCGCTGTGGTTTTGTGTGCAGCTTTCTCCTCTCTGATACTCCATCCTGTAAATTCTAGCCACGTTGATTTCTCTGGACTCTCATTTTTTTTTTCTTCCATTTCTTCCAATTAGGGAGTCTGCTGGGCTAAACATGAGTTCCCTTTCCCTGGGCCATGGTCTGGAAACTGTTAAGACAGCAAGCTAGAAAATCATAGAGGCAGCTCAACTCATTTGATCTAGAGATCACTATTTGGCTGCATGATTTTTAGTGACTTAAAAACCATTGTTGGCTGGGCCCAGTGGCTCACACCTGTAATCCCAGAACTTTGGGAGGCCAAGGTGGGTGGATCACCTGAAATCAGGAGCTGGAGAGCAGCCTGGCCAACACAATGAGACCCTGTCTCTACTAAAAATACAAAAATTAGCCAGGCATGTTGGTGTGTGCCTGTAGTCCCAGCTACTCAGGAGGCTGAGGCAGGAGAACTGCTTGAAGCCGGGAGGCAGAAGTTGCAGTGAGCCAAGATCACGACACTGCACTCCAACCTGGGTGAGAGAGTGAGACTGTCTCAAAACAAAACAAACCAAACCATTATTAACATACGCTGTCTTTTTAAAAAAATGGTTTCAGGTGGAAGTATAAATTCAGTCCCTTTCATTTCAAATGAGCAGAAGTCCCAAATTTGTATTTCTACTTAGAAAACAGACAAAATTCTATGGCCAGGCATGGTGGCTCATGCCTGTAATCCCAGCACTTTGGGAGGCCGAGGCGGGCGGATCATGAGGTCAGGAGATCAAGATCATCCTGGTTAACATGGTGAAACCCCGTCTCTATTAAAAATATAAAAAATTAGCTGGGCATGGTGGCGGGCGTCTATAGTCCCAGCTACTCTGGAGGCTGAGGCAGAAGAATGGCGTGAACCCAGGAGGCGGAGCTTGCATCGAGCCGAGATTGCGCCATTGCACTCCAGTCTGGGTGACAGAGCAAGACTCCATCTCAGAAAAAAAGAAAAGAAAAAGAAAACAGACAAAATTCAAACTCAACCCAAAATGTTGACAGTGTGAGGAAATAACCTTTGAGTACTAAAGGAAAAGATTGTAGGTAACTTCCTGATGTTTAGCTTTGTTTAGCACCAGAACACTTCTTTGCTTATCAGCCATATCATACACTGATACAGTCAATACCATCTGTGCATTGTCTGGGTTACTTAATCCTTGTGGGAAACTCTTGATGACCTCTGATGAGCTCCTGAAATGCTTCACTGAGTGGGACTCAG
This sequence comes from Macaca thibetana thibetana, assembly GCF_024542745.1. Classification (NCBI taxonomy): domain Eukaryota; kingdom Metazoa; phylum Chordata; class Mammalia; order Primates; family Cercopithecidae; genus Macaca; species Macaca thibetana. The sequence continues at coordinate 40,234,674 of NC_065578.1, forward strand.
TGTCAACATTCTTGTAGAAAGATAAGATTGTGACAGGAGTGCTGAGTACAGAGAAAGAAATACTGCTCCATTTTCAACAATGTCTATGGACTATAACTCTCTTTCCTGTCTGAATTAAGAGCTCTAGTAAAAATCAGCAGCTGTTTTCAGTAACACAGAATATCCTCAAGGAGGTAAAGAAGGAGGCAAGGGTGTTACTTGGGATGAAGATGGGAAGAATGTCTGCTGCCAAAACTCACAGTGACCAAATTTCACTTATTGAGCTGTGTTCTTCCCATAGAAGTTTATTCTGGGGCCCTGAGGTAAGAAGCCCAAGGGCTTCCACCTCCTGTTTTGATTGTCTAAAAACCATTAAAAAATGACTTATCTTCCACCTACTAAAGATGTTGAAAATCAATTACCTGCTTGAAGCAATGGACAGGCGCTGGGACTGAACATGTTTCTTTTAGGTATTTGTCCCAGGTAAAATGACCTGTAAAGGAAATAGAAATCTATATCACAGTCAACTTCCTAAAAAAAATGTTTTCAGGATATAATCTACACTAAACAGTAAGCTATTTGTGGACTGGTTTTGAGCATAAAAAACATATTTTTTTCCTGTTTGAGCTCAAAGGAGTATTAAGGGGAAGAATCTAAGTGACCTGAGCAGATGTTTTAGATTCATGTTTTAAAATAATGGTCTAAAGATGGCTTAGGGTGTTCTTTATGCTCATTCCTAAAGTGATCCAAAATGCCAAAGCAAGATATATCAGTAGTACTTCAAAGAACTGCCCAGGAAGCTCATGGAAAACAGAATAGAAGAAGCAGAAAGTGGGTGGGGAGATTCCTTTTGAACACTCTCTCAGAAAGGTCCCTCATTGCTGTCAAGTGGCAGCTTTTAACACCCAATATGGTTGGATTCCAGCATCTCAGCTCAGGAAGAATGAAGAAAAGGCTGTCTAGAGACAAGGGGCGAGATGATTTGAGGGGAGGGGAAGCCACATGAGTGAGATTATAGTTGAAACCTCACTCGAAAAACTGGCTCTCACCTACCCTTACTGCACCCCCACCCTAGCCACAGTGTCTTGCTCTGGGGTACAAAGTGACAAAGATCTGTTAATTTAGAGCAAAGTAGGACCTGGGAAGCATGTCTGATGACAGTAAATAAGAACAAGCTGGGGAGTCTGTAGAATCGTTTAGCCTCTTGAACTGGCCTTACACCCTCTCAAAGTTTGAAGAATACTGTCCTAGATAAACAATCTTCAAGGTGACACTGTGCTGGGGCAAGGGAAAACATATTAAGGTAGGCCATTAGATATGGATCTCATTGGATCACTAAAGATTATCAAATTCTTTATTTAAAGGTTAAACCAATTACCAGTCTCCCCCTAATACCCACCTAGAGGTGACCCCATGATGGAGCAGGGAAGGTCCCAGAGAATCTCACAAGCTAAAACACTGTAGCAAACCAGCATTTCTTGAAGCTTCCTCTGTAGTGGAGCAGCACAGAGCCCCTTTGGGCCATGCAAAAAGCACTAGATGCTGGGAATAAAAATGAGTCACTGAATGATGACATCTAAATCACTCCAAAGATGATGCCAAGACTTTACACTCTATTTATTTTATAGCTTCTGTTTTATAACTGGTTCCTTTCCCACTATCTTTAACTAAGTCAAATAGATTTGGCCAGAAATCACAGTCAGTTCTGAACTATTTCATGAACTGGCTGATGATTAATCATCATGACTAGACAGTTAGTCTATAGGGCAAATGAGATGACTCTTTTCTGAAGTCAAGGTTTAAAGACGTTATCAGAATTTAATGAAGAGTTTGCTCCTAGTTGACAGGGCCCTAAAGCAAGGACTGAATACATTTCATCACTGTTTGCTGTTAGAAAAATAAAACATTACAATTTATTATTCCATCCTTACAAATGAAAGATTAAATCAAATAGCAAGTTTTGGATTTCCCTGGATTGAGAATCTTCAACTCTGGCATCTAGAGCAGCACTGTCCAGTAAAACTTTCTGTGCTGACTAAAATGTTCTGTATCTGTGCTAGCCAATAAGGTGGCCACCAGCCACATAACTACTGGACACTTGAAATGTGGGTAGTGTAAGAAACTAAATTTTATTAATTTTAATTAATTTAAATTTAAATCTCCACATGTAACTAATAGTTACTGTATTAGGAAGCACAGACCAAGAATTTTGGTCAGTCCTGGGTAACTGCTTATATTAGCGTAAGTTCTGAGTAAAAGCACCCAAGAGACTTTGGTCTTAAGAATAATGGTAGCATCGGGTACCACAGTAATTAGGGTATTAATTACAGTTCTCCATTTTACATATCAACCATGGTAATCAATCCCTATTCTGTAATGTACATAGGCTAGAAACCTCAGCCCTTTTACCACTTAGGAAACATTCTATTACTAACTGAATGAAAAGGAACCTCTGTTTAAAGTAGTTCACCCACTGTGATGGCTGGCTGGCTTGAACCATACCTAGAGGGTATTTTCCTTTTATTTGACTTCTTGGGCTACCTAAGATTTAGTTCCTTATTATCAGGTGAATTGCAAAATAAGGTAATTTTTATGACTTAGTAAGAATGTTTGGACACCTATTGTAATGCCCATGATGAAGCCAGACATAATATGTCTGCCATATCTCCAAGCACTAAAGTAACCACAAAAGAAATAGGACAGGCACCAAGGTATAGATCCAGAGTTAGCAAGCTTTCCATTAAAGACAATATAATAAAAATTTTATGCTTTCTAGGCCATACAGTCTATGTCATAGCTACTCAGCTCCACTACTCCAGTGTGAAAGCAGCCACAGACAATCTGTGCATAAATTAGCATAGCTGTTCCACTCAAACTTTATTTACACAAACAGGCAGAGGGCTGAATTTGACCTCCCAACAGTAGTTTGCCAGACCTCTGGTATAAATCATTGACTCTCATGTGATACTTATAGTCTCATTTCTTTTTTTTTTTTTTGAGACGGAGTCTTGCTCTGTCACCCAGGCTGGAGTGCAGTGGCCGGATCTCAGCTCACTGCAAGCTCTGCCTCCCGGGTTTACGCCATTCTCCTGCCTCAGCCTCCCGAGTAGCTGGGACTACAGGCGCCCGCCACCTCGCCCGGCTATTTTTTTGTATTTTATTTTAGTAGAGACGGGGTTTCACCGTGTTAGCCGGGATCGTCTCTCGATCTCCTGACCTCGTGATCCGCCCGTCTCGGCCTCCCAAAGTGCTGGGATTACAGGCTTGAGCCACCGCGCCCGGCCTAGTCTCATTTCTTTAAACAAAATTCTGGGCCCCACCTTCAGAAGTTCTCATTTAGTAGGCTCCAAGTGTGGCCTGAGAACATGTATTTTCCAAGGCTCCCTAGGTAATTTGGATTAACATCTGTGACTAAGAACTACTACTGGTGTAGTTTAAATAATGTAATATTGGGAGTTTGAGGATGTTGATAAAAGTCTTGTTTCTACAGCTAACTATCTTGGGTAAATTATTTAATCCTTCCAAGCCTCAGTTTACTCATCTGAAAAATGAAGACGATATCTGTCTTACAAGATTGTACACAGATTCTTCATTCAATAAATATTTAAACTTCTCCAAGTACAAAGAACTGTGTTAAATGTTAGGGGAACAAGGTATGACATGATTTCTCAATTCATGGAGCTTTCAGTCTAGAGATAAACAGGGACATTAATAAACATAACACAAGTAATCTGTTATGATAATGATAAAGTTAACGAGGTAGTACAGGTTGTCTTGAAAATGCAGAACATGAAAACCTCGTTCATGCTTGGGCTCAGAGATTACTGTGAAAATTAATATTAACTAACAAAGGTATAATGTTTTATAATTTAAACATATAAAATTTGAGTATTTTCAATTATTCCAACATTATAATTCAAAATTATAATTCAAAATATTCAAACAGTATAATTTGAATGTTTTCAATTATTCATTCAACAGATATTTAACTATCCTCTATGTGCCCGGCAATATGACAGGGGTCCCTGCCCTCATTTACTTGCCGGTGTATGATGAGACACAGCTAACACATAATAAATAAACAAGACAGTAAGTGAAAAGAACTTTATTTTTTTATTTTATTTTATTTTATTTTTTTTTTTGTTGAGACAGAGTCTCGCTCTGCCGCCCAGGCTGGAGTGCAGTGGCCGGATCTCAGCTCACTGCAAGCTCCGCCTCCCGGGTTCACGCCATTCTCCTGCCTCAGCCTCCCGAGTAGCTGGGACTATAGGCGCCCGCCACCTCGCCCGGCTAGTTTTTTGTATTTTTAAAGTAGAGACGGGGTTTCACCATGTCAGCCAGGATGGTCTCGATCTCCTGACCTCGTGATCCGCCCGTCTCGGCCTCCCAAAGTGCTGGGATTACAGGCTTGAGCCACCGCGCCCGGCCCCGTGAAAAGAACTTGAAGGGAATAAAATGAGGTGATGCGATAGAGACTGGGAGCTATCTTAGTAAAGTTACGGACAGATACTCTTCAGAGGAAATGTCTGAGCTAAGACTTCACAGATGAGAAAAAGTCAGCCATCTCCTTTACTAAATAATGCTTATAAAAGTGTTTTTATAAACTCTGATGCATACCACATGATGTTTACATTTATTATTAAAAAAGAAAAAAAGGTCCCTGCCCTGAAGGGACTTAAAAATGGCATTAACGTACCTTGGCCCATAAAATATAAAGCACAAGAGATCACCTAGTTAAATGCATGAATCACTTTCTCTAATTTCATTCATTCAGCAAATATTTACTGAATACCTACTATATGTTAAGCCTGGTTCTAGGCACTGGTGATATATAGCAAAATACAGTGCAACCGAAGTCTCTGCCCACATGGAGCTTACATTCTAACGGGAAAGACAGACAATAAACAAACAAACAAACAAATACGTCAGCTGGTCCAGACGGTAACAGAGACACCACATTAATTATACAATTCCTGGCTATTTTGAAATTTAAAAAAATAAAAGTAAGAGGTAAAAAAGGTGTGCTATTTTAGGCAGGGCAGTCAAAAAAGGCATCTTGATAAGGTGATATAAAAGTTGAGATTTGGGCCGGGTGTGGTGGCTGACTCCTGTAATCCCAGCACTTTGGAAGGCCGAGGTGGGCAGATCACCTGAGGTCAGGAGTTCAAGACCAGCCTGGCCAACATGGGGAAACCTTGTCTCTACTAAAAGAAATACAAAAATTAGCTGGGCGTGGTGCCAGGCACCTGTAAATCCCAGCTACTTGGGAGGCTAAGGCAGGAGAACTGCTTGAACCTGGGAGGTGGAGGTTGCGATGAGCTGCGATCGCGCCACTGCACTCTAGCCTAGGCGACAGAGCGAGACTCCGTCTCAAAAAAAAAAAAAAAGTTGAGATTTGAATGGTCCTTTCAGCCTCTGCTTAAATACTTCCAATCATGCGACACTCATTATTTAGCTATTACTCAACAGTACAAATGGACAGACTACTCTTTATAGTCAGCCAACATCTGCCTTCTAACCTCTACTGATCCTAGATATATCTAATCTCTATGTCCCAAATCCCTCGACTGCTCCTCATTTGACAGGCTGGTTACTCGTGTCTGGCTACTGTTCTGGCCACATTCCTTTAAAAGAACTCCACTTTGTTCAACCTAAATGTGAACCCAAATTCCTAAAAGCAATTAAGGATAATCAATGTCTTTAGATCAGAAATTCCACTCCACTAACACCGTATAAATAGTGTTCTATGTACCAAAGTTTAAATAACAATATATTTGTTAGATGCCACTGATGGTAATTTAAGTGTCTTTATTTTATTTTGAGACATGGTCTTGCCTTGAGTCAGTGTCAGGCTACAGTACAGTGGTGTGAACACAGCTAATTGCAGCCTCGACCTCCTGGGCTCAAGCGATCCTCTCATCTCAGCCTCCCTAGTAGCTGGGACTACAGGTGTGTGCCACCATGCCTAGCTAATTTTTGCATTTTTTGTAGAGACAGGGCTATGCCAAGTTGCCCAGCCTGTTCTTGAACTCCTGAGTTCAAGCGATCTACCTGCCTCGGCTGCCCAAAGTGCTGGGATTACAGGTATGAGTCACAGATTTGGGATTTGTCCTAAGGGTGAGATTTGTCCTAAGGGTGGGACTAATGGACAAAGAGCGTGCACAGTTTAGATTTTGATACAACATATATATTGCTGAAATATCCTCTAGAAAGAATATACTGATTTTTTTTTTTTTTTTTTTTTTCTTTGAGACAGGGTTTCCCTGTGGAGTCCAGGCTAGTCACAAACTCCTAGACTTGTCCTCCTCCTGCCTTGGACTCCCACACTGTGGGGATTACAAGTATAAGCCAAATTTTTTTTGTTTTGTTTTGTTTTGTTTTGTTTTTGAGACAAAGTCTCACTCAGATACCCAGGATGGAGTGTGGTGGCGCAATCATACCTCACTGTAACTCCGATCAGGACTCAAGCAACCCTCCGTGCTCAGTTTCCAGAGTAGCTGGGACTACAGGTGTGCGTCAGAATGCTTGGCTAATTCTTTTCTTTTTAGTAGAGACAAGGTCTCACTACATTGCCCAGACTCAATTTCTATTCCTACCAAAAGTACACAAGTGTGTTTACCACATATTTGCTAAAACTGTGTTTTAACAATTTCTATAATTTTGACAAATCTTATCAGTGAAAAAATAAAATAATATTATAATTTTATTTGTAATTTTTGATTACTAATAAAGTCAAAGATCTCTTTAGGCTTATCAGCCAGTTTGTATTTTAGTTAGCCATTTTTATGCTGAGATATTCTTTTGTTTTCTCACAGACTCTAGGAGTTCTTTGTAGATTCAGGAAAAGTCACTAGAAGAATTTTTACTTAATAGAAATAAAGCATCTAGAAAAGGTGTTCTTTCCACTGTAACACAGGTCCCTCTGAAAAGACACAGACTTTCAGGCAACAGAAAGAGAGGCTTAGATAAGGAAGAGAAATCAGAGGTGTTTTGGAGGGTCCAGGCAGATATCCTGATACGAGAAACGTCTGGATGTGGGAGGCTTCACAGATGTAGAATCTTAACATTCAAGCTACCAAGTACGTTAGTGTTTCCTAAAACTCATGGCTTTCTTGGTCCCATATCTTTGCTCATGTTACTCACACTGAGTGACTAAAGCTCAGCAAAAATTGTACATTTTCTGTCAGAAGGCTTTGCAGAGAAAGGCTGGACAAATTCTACCATTTCCCTATCTCCTATATAATCATAATTATTTATGTAAGTTCTTTATGGATGGGGGCTCATATTCATTTTAAAAATATTTAAATGTTTAACACAGTGCCTGAAATTTAATAGAGGCTCAATATGAGTTTCTGAGTGAATGAAAAGAAGCACGCAAGTAATAATCCTATTCTTTCTTGGATTAATAAAATAATACCTGGGATATAGTTCTGAAAACTATACTCTGAGAGAGAGCAAATCTGAGTTTAAATGATTACCTAGTGATGGTAAACAGACCCAAAACCATGTCATCTGAGGACCAGGTGAAGGAACATGAACAATTAGCATGAGTAAAAAAGTGAAGTCTCAGAGCCATCCCCCATCCATCCAACAAATATTGATAGTGTGTGTCAAAGCACTGTGCTGGGTGCTGGACACATAACTGTGATCAAAATATCATCCTTGACCTCACACAGTTTCAGTCTAGTGACAGACAGAGAATCTAGTGAGGGACAGAGACTAAACAGTCACCACTAAGATAATATGATAAGTGCTATACTGGAGAGACAGAGGGTGCTATAGGAGCACCCAGAGTGCTTGTGGAAGCTTACCAAAGGAAGAAAGCTCTAGGCTTCTAAGCTAAAGTGTAAAAGGATAAGCAGGAGTCAAAGAAAAAGGAAACACTTTTTGTTTGTTTCAGACAGAAAGAAAGGCATTATAAAGGCTCAGACATGAGAAAAAGCAGTTCTAAAAGCAGATCTTTTGGTATGGCTGCTGGGTAGAGTTTAAAGAAAAAGTAGTTTAGAAAAAAGGTTACAGATAACGGCAGTGTTCAGGCATTAGAGAGCCCAATATACTGTATTACTGAGAAGAGGAAGCATTCAAGGTTTTGGGGTGAAGTCATTCTGGCTGTAAAGAATGGGCAGGAGGGGGATAGGGCTGGAGGCAAAAAGACCAGTTAGGAAGTTGTTTTAATAATCTAGGTGTGAGATGACTGTGGCTTCAACTATTAAAGTGGCAGGGTGGCAATGAGAAGGCAGTCCCTAGAGCTTCTTTCTAGAAACCAGGGTAAGTGAAAAATATGCTAACCCTGTTTCAAATGGCCAGAAAGTTAGAGGGATGACTAACAGAAATTACAAAAAGCAAATTTTGGCCCAATAAATATGTCTAAATATGAAATGAATTACCTGAGGAGCTTCTAGGTTCTCAACAACTTGAGGAGTTCAAGGTAAGACATTTTACAAAAAATTCAAAATGTTGAATTTTAAATGCTGGGCAAGAATACATTATTTTGTGGTCTTTTCCAACTTTGAGATTCCACAGATCTACTGAATTTTGTTTCAGTTTGCTATTTGGAGCTGCTCCTTATGCTAGATGGTAAAAACGAAATATGCAGGATTAACTTATATATCAGAGGATATGCCTATGCAACCAATGCTCTAGGAAAAATACACTTTCAAATTTTAACATCTTTTAGTAACTGATATACTCTATGTCAAATCGAGTACCCACATTTCACAACTCCCCATCAACAGTTTACAATATGCCTTAAGCTGTCACTGAGTTACAATTGTTATTATCATTCATATTAGCTACAAAACCAAAAACAGCAGCTATCACTGTCTTCCATTTGCCTGTACCACGCCAGACTACGTCCAATATCTCCTGTGTTCATTATAACCTGCAAAGTAGTTTTATTCCCATTTTAAAGATGAGGAAATAGGCTTAGAAAGATTAAGTAATTTGCCTGAAGTCACAAAACTGGTAAGTGAGAATAGGAATTTGAACCAAGGCCTGTCTGACTCCTATGTCCATGTTTTTTCTACCACACATCAGTACCTTAAAAAGCTTGAGGAAAGTTTTAAAGAATAATAAAAAATAACTATCATTTATCAAGTGCCAGGCACCTTTACCTGCATTATTTCATTTCATTCATTTCTTCAGCTCACATTCATAGAATGCTTCACTTCAAAGAATGTCAGAAGATTTGACTTAGAGTAAAGTCTGAGTATAGCCGCTGAACAGAATGAAAATCATAATAATCCTCCAAAGTTGAAAAGTATTTGAGAGTTTTTAAGATGTTTTCACATCCATTAGCTCATGTAATCTTCTTTACAACCCTGTGAAGTAGGCAGAATGGGATTATTATCCCCATTTTACAAATAAGAAAACTAAGGATCAGAGTCACAAAGTTACTAAGTGGCAGAACTGGCTCTCAAAAAGCCTAGGAGTTCTGACTCCTAGTCTAGTGTTCTACTACTTCATGTTATCTTCTGTGTCATTGGGCAATGCAAAGTAATATGTTGCAGGGAAGAAAGGCAAGAGGAGGCAAACAGACAATGATAATAATAGAGCTAAATATATATCAAGTTGTAACAAAATATATCAAAATAATTTGAACAAAAATTGATAAAGGTATCTGGATATCAAAATCTATGCAACATATAAAAGGATTTTAAAGGATTCTAAGATGTTAAGACTGATGTTTATGCAGGAACTCTGATTGAGAAGTATTAGAACTAGTTTTATTACTCAAATCTCAGTCCTGAAGTACACCAACCAGGGAGGAAAGCCAAATGCAATTATCGGTCTGACTTCTTACTTGATAATATTTTAATATTTCAGTTTTTATTTGTGAATAAAGTTAGAAAATGTTTAGGTTTAGTTTCAGTTCAATTTACCTTACAAGTATTTTTTGGGGGGGAAAAATCCCACCAAACACTGATTTATGGATGGCAGGGGTTTGTTTTAGTTCTGGATTCAGTAAATTAAGATGGTACTTCCAGTTTGGTTCAGTTCCTGTTCTTCCCTATACCCTATGTAATTAACCACCTTCCCTCCCTTCTTGTTAGCTTGGTCTGTGGCCTACTGATAAGCAGGACTTGATGTGACAGCTGAGATGAAGTACATGGGATAATTAGGCAGACAAGAGCACAGGATTCACTGGTTTCTGAGACAGAGACACATGGAATTCTTTTCCTAGTTGGTTAAAACTGGTTATAATCTAATCCCTGGTTTACCAATTACCCTTATTTAACAGAAACACAAGAAAAATAGCTTACCTAGCTCCAGGATGTCAGCAGTTTCTAGTAAAGAAAAAAATGTTGGAGCATAAGTCATTAAGACAAACAACCAATATGATGGAAGGTGAAATTCTGGGGTAAAACAGGAAATTGAGCATTTGTCTAGTTCAGTTATCTTATCCTAAAAGACACTGAGATTCTTAGTAGTCATTGTGGAAGCACACCACCCAATTTTGCCTATTCCCAAGCCTATAAAAACTATAGAAAACCAGAGAGGCTAAGCAACTGTGCCTAAAACTATGAAGCTAATTTGGCATTACCTATACTCAGAATCTAGGTTTCCTATTTCCAGCTAAAACAAAGTATATTGCTTATGACCAATATCTCTGTAAACTGCAATATTTCCTTCTGATATAACAAGTGAGTTACTTGTAACTCAGACCTCTAAGAACAAAGGTTTTATGGGAGAAGATGTTGAGTAAAATTTTTCCACACCAAACGGAGTTTTTTCCCCCCTTACCTTGATATTGGGATGCAGACTCTGATAGGTGACCATATTTGTGTTTTCTAACATCATTCCAGTCTATCACTGCAGGGGGAGAGAAAAATAGTCATGTGGAAAGAAAATATAAGATTAAATACTTTTCCAATTTGGCAGTATGTATTAACAGTTTTTAATATAGTAATCCACTTCTGAGAATCTATGCTAGGGAAAAATACTCCAAAACACAAGAAAAAGGTTTCATGTAAAAAGCTTTAGCATTGTTTATAATAACAAAAAAGGAACACCTAAATCTTCAAAATAGAAGACTGATTAAGATTTGATAATACAAACACTTGACAAAGTATGTTGAAGCTATTAAATTTTTACAAAGGCTAAAGAACAAATGGGAAAATGTTTATGTTACAATGTTATTAGGTAAAATATGGGAACAATATTTTATATTCATGGAATGATCACAATTATTTTAAACACTAAAAACAAATAGCACCCCAGTTATGGGCTCAACTGTATCCTCCAAAACTTCATGCTAAAGTCCCCACTCCGCAGCACCACAGAATGTAACTGTATTTGTGATGGCAGCGGTGGGCCATCTGGAGCAGCTGCTGTCATCATGCCGGCTGCAGCAGAGAGGCACAGCTGGGAATGCACGCTCCATGGAGCCGGTGGGAGCCTGGGAGCAGGCAGGAGTCCCGCCATTCTGGGCACAGCTGCAGCCACCCAAACCGAGGCTGCAAACCCAGACCTCCTGCTCCATGGAACAGGAAGGAGCCCTGCCCCGACGGGCACAGCTGCAGCCCCCCAAATGTGGCTGCAGACCCAGGTACCCCTGCACTCTTGGGGGTCCAGGAAGGACCCCTCTGCCCTCGCAGGATCAGAAGTGCCTGCTCCCCTTGCCTGGCTTCTCCCTGCTGTTGGCACCCGCTCTGATCTTGGAGCAAAGTCAGGGCGGAGCCTGGGTGCTATGAATGGCAGCAGGAGGCAGATAGATTCCTAAGCAGAAAAGGGCGGATCCCTGGTGAGGCCCACCTTCAGGCCAGGGAGGGTCTGAAGGCTGGGGGCTGAACTGCCAGTCCTGCAGACTGGAGTGGGGACTTGTGGTGCCTTTTCCAGGCCTGCCCATGGCCACCCACAGACCAATGGGCACACGCTTCCTCACCTCTGGGGTCCATAAAAACCCTAGGAACAGCCAGAGCAGAGCAGAGGAGGAGCCACCCATTCTAGGGCCTCCTCTTTGCTGAGAGCTACAGAAATGACGTGACAACCTGCCTGCAGAGAGGAGCCACCCACTCTAGGGCCTCCTCTCTGCAGAGAACTGCAGATGATGGGATGACCAGCTGCAGAGAGGAGCCACCGTCTCTGCTGAGAACTGAGTGAACACTTGTTGGGACAACCTACCTGCAGAGAGGAGCTATCCTTTCTGCTAGGGCTGAACACTCACTGGGACATCCTGGCACTGTGGGTCATCTCTGAGCTGTTCTATTGCTCAATACAGCTCCTCTTCATCTTGCTCACCCTCAACTTGTCTGCATATCTCCTTCTTCCTGGTTGCAGGACAAGAACTCAGGACCTGCTGAATGGCGTGGCTAAAAGAGCTGCTGTAACACCAACAGGGCTGAAACATGCCCCCTGCTTGCCGCAGTTTGGGCAAAGAGAAGGAGGGAAGAGCTGCAGCCCTTTGGGGAGCCCAGACCTGGGAGCTTCTGGAGCCAGGGCTGTGACTCCCACTTTGGGGCCCTGTGGTTCCTCCAAGCTTTTGGGCGCTACTGCATTCCCCAGTGCCAGCCAGGGAAGCTGCTTGTGGTGCGCCTGGTCCAGCTGCAGCCTCACAGAGAGCTGCTGACACCTGGAGCTGCCCACCTTGTGGCAGGAGCTGGTGTGTCTGACTGCGCAGTAGATGGACCCCAAGCTCGCTCATACACACTCCTCACCACTCCATGCCTAACTCAAGTCTCTCTTGGAGGCGAGGGATCCAGGCTGATAGTGTAAGCAGCCTGCCAGGCCAAGTGAGTGGAACAAGCCCAGTGGGCCCAAGCAAAACTCAGGCAAAGGCACCACTGGCCACAGGTTTCTGACCAGAAAAGCAACACTCCTAGGACCCCACAATATTTGGAGAAAGGGTCTTTAAAGAGATAATTAAATTAAAATGAGGTCACTAAGGTGGTCACTAATTCAGCATGACTGGTGTTATCATAAGAAGAGAAAGTTTGGACACAGGTACAGAGAAAAGATCATGTAATTAACACAGGGAGAAGCCTCAGAAGGTAAGGAGTGAGGCCTCAGAAGAAAGAAATCAACCTTGCCAATGCCTTGATCTTAGACTTCTAGCCTTCAGAATTGTGAGGAAATAAATTTCTGTTGTTTAAGCCACCTAGTCCATGATATTTGTTACAAGCAGCCCTGGAAACTTATGCAACTGCGGAAATTATCATTAGAAAAAATATATAAGTAAACACAGCAAATATAAACAACTGGTTATCTTTGGGTGGTAGTACTGGGTTCCCTGACACCGTCCCCACTTTCTGTTTTATAATCTTATATATTTTCAAATTTTCCATAAAGAGGATACATTACTCATATAAGGAGAATATATTTTCCTCAGTTGAAAATTTAGATTCATCTACTGACCCTACTACTTTCTCACCATCAATCACCTATCATGTCTTTACTTAACTTCTTGTTCAGCTCCGACTCCATGGTCCTCACTAACATCATTGTCTGGCAAACACTCTTAATTCCTTCCCATCTCTTTTTTGTCAAACGTACCTACTAAAGGCTCAATCCTAAATCTGGTTAAAGCCACGTATCGACCTATACTGTGCCTACCCCAGCAGCTCACCAGTGCTGAAGAAAAACAAATGCAAGCTTATTGGTCTCATTTTAAACTCATAGCTATAATTCTCAAATGCCACTTTACACCGCCCAGAAATAATCATACCACATTTCTACACTACTTTTCCATTTTCTAAAAAAAAAAAAAAAAAAAAAAAAAAAATTCGTATCTTTCTCTCTCTCCTCAAACTCCAAATATACTCTCCCCAACTTCACTCTCAGGGAATTCAGGATTCATTGAGAAAACAGAAGTAAGAGTAAGCCCTTCCACTCATTTCATGACGGTAGAGACTTGATCTTGTTTAGTGGTGAATCCCCAGTATGTAGTATAGTAACAGGGACTCATTAAATGTTTGGTGAATAAATTACCTATTCATTCATGGTTTTTTCTGACTTCTCTCCTGTTACTGTGGATGAAGTGTCTGTTTTTATCAAAAGCCAACCCTCCATATTAGCTGCAGGTCCCATAGTCTCTCATCCTCTCAAAAACTTTGCAAGTATCCCCCCGTCTTTTTTTTTTTTTTTTTTTTTTTTTTGCTATTCTTTGTAATTGGTCAACAATAATTTTACATATTTTTGGGGTATAAAGTGATGTTTCAATACAAATACACATTGTGGAATGATCGAACCAGAGTACAGCAATTAGTATATCCATCACTTCAGATATTTATAATTTCTTTGTGGTGAGAACATTTAAAATTCTCTCTTTAGCTATTTTGAAATATATAATACATTATTATTAACTACAGTCAACATGCTCTGCAATAGAACACCAGAACTACTCCTCCTATCTAACTATAACTTTCTACCTGTTGACCAATGTATCTCCCTTTTATCTATACTCACCCCTACCCTCCCAGCCTCTGGTTATCACCATTCTACTCTCTACTTCTATAAGTTAGACTTTTTTTAGATTCTACATGTGAGATTATATGATATTTGTTGTTCTGTGCCTGACTTCAACATTACATCCTCTAGGTTCATCCACTTTGCCAAAAATGACAGAATTTCCATTTTTTAAGGCAGAATGTATTCCACTGTGTATATACACCACATTTTAAAATCCATTCATATATTGATGGACACTTAAATTATTCCCATATCTTGGCTACTGTGAATAGTGCTGCAATGAATACAGGCATGCAGATGAAGCTATCCCTTCAACATACTGATTTCATTGCCTTTGGGGATATAGCCAGTAGTGGGATTGATGAATCATATGGTATTTCTATTTTGTGTTTTGAGGAACCTCCATCCTGTTTTTCAAAATAGCTGTACTAATTTGTGATATCCACAACAGTGTATAAAGGTTCCTTTTTCTTGTAATCCTTGTCAATATTTATCTTTCATCTTTTTGATAACAGCCAACATAACAGGTGTTGGCTGTAGGGTATCTCACTGTGGTTTTCATTTGCATTTCTCTGATGATTAGAGATGTTGGACTTTTTTTTTCATATATCTGTTGCCCATTTATATGTTTTCTTTTGAAAAATATCTATTCAAGTTCTTTGCTTATTTTTAACAGGGCTGTTTTCTTGTTACTGAGTAGTTTGAGTTCCTAGTATATTTCAGATATTAGTCCCTTCTCCAGTGTATGATTTGCAAATATTTTCTCCCAATCTGTGGGTTGTCTCTTCACTCTATTATTTCCTTTTCTGTGCAGTAGCTTTTCACTTGAATGCAATTCCATTTGTCTATTTTTGCTTTTATTGTTTATGCTTTTGAGTTCAAATCAGAGAAATCTCTGTCCAGACCTCTAGCAGTTTTATAGTTTCAGTTTCATAGTTTCAAGTCTTTAATCCATTTTGAGTTGATTCTTGTATGAGGGGTGAGATAAAGATCCACTTTCATTCTTCTGTTTGTGGATATCCAGTTTTCCCAATACCACTTTTTGAACAGATTTTCCTTTCCCCAATGTGTGTTCCTGTCAAAAAGCAATTGACTGTAGATGCACGGGTTTATTTCTGGGCTCTCTGTCCTATTTCATCAGTAGATTTGTCTGTTTTTATGCCAGCACCATGCTTTTTTGATTACTATAGCTTTGTAATAAACTTTGTAATACAGTAATGTGATGTCTCCAGCTTTGCTCTTTTTGGTCAAGATTGTTTGACTATTTGGGATCTTTTGTGGCTCTACATTAATTTTAGCATTGTTTTTTCTCCTTCTGTGAAGAATGACATTAGAATATTGATGGTGGTTGCATTAAATCTGTAGATTTCTTCTGGTGGTATAAATATTTTCACAATATTAATTTTTTCCATCCATAAACACTAGATATCTTTCCACTTATTTGTGATATCCTTAATTTCCTTTATCAGTGCCTTACAGTTTTCAGCGTATAGATCTTTCATTTCCTTGGTTAAAGTTACTTCTATGTATTTTACTTAGAAGTAAGTGGTATTGTAATATGACCCAGCCATCCCATTACTGGGTATATACCCAAAGGATTATAAATCATGCTGCTATAAAGACACACGCACACGTATGTTCATTGCGGCACTATTCACAATAGCAAAGACTTGGAATCAACCTAAATGTCCATCAGTGACAGACTGGATTAAGAAAATGTGGCACATATACACCATGGACTACTATGCAGCTATAAAAAAGGATGAGTTTGTGTCCTTTGTAGGGACATGGATGCAGCTGGAAACCATCATTCTCAGCAAACTATCACAAGAACAGAAAACCAAACACCGCATGTTCTCACTCATAGATGGGAACTGAACAATGAGATCATTTGGACTCGGGAAGGGGAACATCACACACCAGGGCCTATTATAGGGAGGGGGGAGAGGGGAGGGATTGCATTGAGAGTTATACCTGATGTAAATGACGCGTTGATGGGTGCTGACGAGTTGATGGGTGCAGCACACCAACATGGCGCAAGTATACATATGTAACAAACTTGCACGTTATGCACATGTACCCTAGAACTTAAAGTATAATAATAAAAAAAAGAAAAAAAAAAAGTAGTAAGTGGTATTGTAAATGGGATTGCTATTGTAAATGGGATTGTTTTCTTAATTTCTTTTCCGGAAAGTTCACTGTTAGTGTATAGAAATGCTGCTGACTTTTGTTAGTTGATTTTGTATCCTGCAACTTTACTGGATTTGTCTAATTCAAATGGTGTTTTGGTGCAGTCTTTAAGATTTTCAATATGTAAGATCATGTTGTCACCAAACAGAGACAATTTCATTTCACCCTTTCCTATTTGGATGTCTTTTATTTCTTTTTCTTGCCTAATTGCTTGGGCTAGGACTTCTGATACTATGTTGAACAGAAGTGGTAAGAGTGGGCATCCTTGTCTTATTCTAGATCTTATAGGAAAATCCTTCAACTTCTTACTATTGAGGACAAGGTTAGCTATGTGTTGAGGAACATTCCTTCTATAACTAATATATTGAGAGTTTTCATTATGAAAGGATGTTGAATTTTGTCAAATGCATTTTCTCCATCTATTGAGATGATCATGTGATTTTTGTCCTTCATTCTGTTATATGGTGAGTCACATTTATTCATCTGCATCACATCCCAAGGGCAAATTCCACTTAATCATGGTGAATGATTCTTTTAATATACTGCTGAATATGGTTTCTTAGTATTTTGTTGAAGATTTTTGCATCTATGTTCATCAGTGAGATTGGTCTGCAGTCTTCTTTTTCCTCTTACCATTCAGATAAAGGGAGATGTAGTCTTCTCTTGTCGTATCTTTGTCTGGCTTTGTTATCAAGGTACTGCTGGCCTCATAAAATAAATTTTGAAGAATTCCCTCCTCTTCAACTTTCTGGAAGAGTTTGAGAAGGACTGGTATTTGTTCTTAAGTGTCTGGTACAATTCAGCTATGATGCCATTAGGTCCCAGGCTTTACTCTGATAGGAGACTTTTAATTACTAATTGAATCTCATTACTCATAATTGGACTATTCAGATTTCTAACTGCTTTGTGATTCACTCTTTGTAAACTATATATTTCTAGCAATGTATTCATTTCTTCTGGTTGTTCAATTTGTTGGCTTATAACTGTTCATAGTAGTCTTCCATGATCCTTTGTATTTCTATGTTACCAGTTGTAATATCTCCTCTTTCAGTGAGTTTTATACTTTCATATGTTTTCACATTACTCATTAACGTTCTCTTCTGAATTCCCTTTAGCATTTCTTGTAAGGCTGGTCTAGTGGGGATAAATTCTCTGTTTTTGTTTGAGAAAGTCTTGATTATCCCTTTGTTTTTGAAAGACAGGATTGCTGGGTATAGCATGCTTTGCTAGCAATGTTGGTTTTTGTGTGTTTTTTCCTTTCAGGGTTTTGAATAATATCATTGTACTCTCTTCTGATCTGCAAGGTTTCTGCTGTGAAATCCACTGATAGCCTTAGGGTGCTTCCCTCACAGGTGACAACTCACTTTTCGCTTGCTGCTTTCAACTCTCTCTAACTTATAATTTGATTACAACTTGCCTTGGTGTGGATCTTTTTAGGTTCATCTTATTTGGTGTTCTTTGGACTTCCTGGATCTGGCTTTCTATTTCCTTCCCCAGGAAGAAAACGTAGGAAGTTTTCTGACGTAATTTCTTTGAATATATTTTATTTCTTCTCTTTCTGACATATCAATAATGCATATGTTGTCCACTTGATGGTGTCCCACAGGTCTCATAAACTCTATTTAAACTATCCTTTTCATTCTGCTTTCTTTTTGCTCAGATTGGATTTTTTTCAATGACCTGTCTTTGATTTCATCGATCCTTTCTTCTGCTTCATCGAATCTGCTGTTGAACACCTCCATTGAATTTTTTAGTTCAGTTATAGTACTTTTCACATCTTTGATGTCTATTTGGTACTATTTTATACTTTCTATCTCTTTGTCAAAGTTCTTAGTTTGTTCTTTCATTGCTCTTTTGACTTCAGTGAACATCTTTATAACCATTATCTTAAATTCTCTGTCAGGCGAATCACATATCTCTATTTCACTTGTGGAGATTTCTCTCTCTCTCTCTTTTTTTTTTTTTTAAATAGATTCTCTGTTCTTTGATTTTTGTATTAGCTTCTATGCATTAAATAAGAATATAACCTCTCCCCAACTTGTCAGACTGGCTTCATGTAGGAGAAGGATCTCACCAATCCATCCAGCCAAAAATTTTAAGGCACTCTCTAATCTCTGTGTTTATTCAGACTGCTGTCTCTTTTATGATGGTCCCCTCAAGCTTAGGATGTGCCACATTCTGTCAATACCCCCACAATACCATAGAGTAGGAGCCAGAATCTCTAGATGTAGCTGGAGATGTTGAGGTACTGAATGGGTTTTCCATTTCCTTCTATCTTCACAGTTGAGCCTGAGCATTTATGTCCCACTCTCCCTGCACTAAGCTAACGAGATCTGTGGCAAAAAACTGTACTCACATTCAGGTTGCACCCTCTGATCCTGGGGAGAAGCTCATAGAAGTGGTCCTACTGTACGTCCCCCTTTTTGTTTGCTGTGGTCTAAGGCTACTCAGGAATGCAAAGCTCCACTGATTCCCAAATCTTGTCCCTTGGGTGGAAGCTATAGAAGTTGTGGCACTTGAGGCATGACCAAACTCCTTCGAGGAAGAATGAGTAGCCTTGGATTTATCACTGAGATTAGCTAGAGGACTACTGTTTGTTTTCCCATCAGATCCCAAATGCAAGTTCATCAGAAGCCAGGCTGTCAAGTAGCCACTGGAAGTATGTGCTATAAGCCCCTTTTGGAGAACAAATGGGACCTACATGTTCCTACTTCCTTTCTGCACTGCTCATAAGAGGTATGACCTCTGAAGGTATTTGTATACCTATTTAAAGCCATCCCATTGTTCTGTGATCTAGAAAAACTCATCTATGCCTAGTCCCCTTGGCTCCCAGAGCTAAGATGTTTAGGATGTAATCCTTTGGGAGATAGCTGTAAAAGTTGGGGCACTCATGTGGACATATGCTTATCAGGGTGGTGTCAGGTTAATAGCTGTCTACCCCTTTAATTCCTCAATGCAAGTTATTTGGAAGCCAGGCTGGCAAGTAGTCACCAGAAGAGTATGTCATAAACCCCTTCTGCGGAAAAATCGGGGGCTACATTTTAAGCTTCTTCTCTGCACTTCTCCTGGGGAATAAAGTCCAGGGATGTGCTTCTGTACCCGTATAAATCTGCTGCTTTTTTCCTGCAGAGGTCTAGAGATCTGCATAGGCCAATCCCTTCTTCTCCCAGAGCTGAGAGGTTTAGGATGTAGACCCTTGGTGGAAGCTGTGTAAGCTGAGATATTCAATGTGTGGACAAACTCTTCCCAGGCTGGTGGCGGGTTAATATTTGACTGCTCCTAAACTCCCCCAATGTAAGTTAGTTAGAAGCCAAACAACCAAAAAGCTGCCGGAATAGTGTGTCATAAACTCCTTCTGGGGGCAAACAGGGGGCTTCATTTCTTAAGTCCCTTCTATGTATTGCTCCTGGGGGATGAAAGCTCTGAAGTGCTTAAGTGCCCATATCTAACTGCTGCTTTTTTCCTGTGGTCTAGAAAGACTTGCATATGTCTAATCCCCTTTGCTCCCAGAGTTGATGAATTAAGAACCAGACCATGAAGAATCTTAAGTTAGGATGCTATATGTGGGGTTAAAACCCTCCTCTCCATGGGGAGAAGTTGGATGTTGGGGCTTCCCTTCCCAATTTTATGGCACAATGCCCAGGATGGGGTCTGGCCCTAGTGTGCTTCAGTTTTTCCTACCCATTCGATGAGGATGTTTCCTCAGTTGCCCCACGGGTAGGAATTTTTCATCTAGTCTCTGACTTTCTCTGACAGAGAACTGATCCATGAATAGATATTTATTTGGTGCACCCATGGGTGGAGGGAGAGTCAGGAGTTTCCTATTCTGCCACATTGCTGATCCTACTATCAAGTACCTCCTTTCTAACAGATCATTTGCACCAGCATTCTTACTGCTCTATTATTTCCTATCAATGAAAACCTAAAATAAACAAAACCTCACACCCTTCTCTTAATCCCACACATATCCCTCCTATTATATTCCTCTATTTCTTTGCTCTCCTTCACAGGAAAACTTAAGAGTTACCTGCAGTTATTGCCTCTTGACTACCTCACAGTTATTGCCTCCTCACTACCCCATATTATCACCTCATTCAAATAGGGTATGTCTGCTCACCACTCCATTAAGATCACTTCCAAATTCACATTTCCAGAACTGGAATCTTAGAATCCCACACACATTCACATACAACCACCTGTAGGCCATCTCTACATGGTTATCAATCAGATATTAAGAACTTAACATGACTAAAACAGAAGGCCATCCTCTGTCATCTTGTTACTTTTCGTCTTCCCCAACCCAGTAAATGGCACCTCCATTACTTATTTGCATAGAAATTATGCATAAGTTCAGCAGCATGGACTTCCACATACCAAGGCCAATCTGGCGATGGCCATTGCTGAGTGTCCAATCTGCCAGCAGCAGAGATCAACACTGAGCCCCTGATATGGCACTATTCCCCAGGGTGATCAGCCAGCTACCCAGTGACAGGTTGATTACAATGGACTGCTTTCTTCATTGAAGGGACAGTATTTTGTCCAGCTGGAATAGACATTTACTCTGGATATTGATTTGCCTTCCCTGCATGCAATTCTACTGTCAAAACTACCAACTGCAGACACACAAAATCCCTTATCCACCATTACAGACAGCACTGCTTCTGACCAAGAAGCCACACAAAGAAGTATGGCAATGAGCTTATGCTCATGGAATTAACGATCTCAACATGCATCATCCTGAAGCAGCTGGCTTGACAGAACTATGGAATGGCCTTGTGGTAAAACCCCGTCTCTACTAAAAATAAAAAAAAAAAAGCACACACACACACACACACACACACAAAAGATGCAGTTACAGTGCCAGCTAGGTGACAGTACTTTTACTGTCTTCCAACAGCTGTATAATATACATTCTTTTCATCAGAACATAGAACATTCTCCAAATTAGACCATAAGTAAATCTCACCAAATTTAAGAGAACTGAAATCATATCAAGTATCATTTCAGACCACAATGGAATAAAAATAGAAATCAACAACAAGAGGAACTTTCAAAATCATAGAAATACAAAGAAATTAAACATGTTCCTGAAAAACCAATAGGTCAATGAAGAAATTAAGAAGAAAATTTTAAAGTTTCTTGAAACAAATGAAAATAGAAACATAACATACCCAAACCTATGGGATACAGCCAAAGCAGTATTAAGGGGAAAGACGGCTGGGTGCGGTGGCTCACGTCTGTAATCCCAGCACTTTGGGAGGGTGAGACAGAAGGATCACTTGAGCCCAGAACTTCAAGACCAACCTGGGCAACATGGCAAGACCCCATCTCTACAAAAAATACAAAAAGTTAGCCAGGATGGTGGTACATGCCTGTGGTCCCAACTACTTGGGAGGCTGAGGTGGGAGGATCTATTGAGAGGTTAAGGCTGCAGTGAGCCATGTTCATACCACTGCACTCCAGCCTGGGCAATAGAGCAAGACTCCATCAAAAAAAAAAAAAAAAAAAAAAAAAAAAAAAAAAAAAAAAAAAAAAGCTCTACCAAAAAATTCTTAGAACTGATAAACAAATTCAGGAAAGCTGCAGGACACAAAATCAACATATAAAAATCAGTGGCACTGAACCAACAATGAATTAGTAAAAACAACAACAACAACAAAACAAATCAAGAAAGCAATCTCATTTACAATAGCTATTTAAAAAAAAAAAAACCTACGAATAAATTTATCCAAGGAGGTAAAAGATCTCTACAAGGGAAACCACAGAACACTGATGAAAGAAATGGAAGAGGACACAAACAAATAGAAAGATATCTCATGTTCATGGATTGGAAGGCTTAATATTGTTAAAATAACCATACTACCAAAAGTCGTCTATAGATTCAATGCAATCCCTATCAAAATACCAATGATATTCTTCACAAAAATAGAAAAAAATTCTAAAATTTGTATGGAACCATAAAAGTTTCCAAATAGCCAAAGCAAACCTGAGCAAAAAAGAACAAAGCTGGAGGCATCACACTACTGGATTTCAAAATATATAACAAAGACATGGTAAACAAAACACCATGGTACTGGCATAAGAACACACATATATACCAATGGAACCCAGAATAGAGAACCCAGAAATAAATCCATGTATTTACAGCCAACTGATTTTTGAGAAAGGCATCAAGAACATTCACTGGGGAAGGGACAGTCTCCTTAATAAATAAAGTTTTTCTCCACTGGGAAATAAAGTTTTCTCCACTGGGAAAACAGGATATCCATATGCAGAAAAATTAAACTAGACCCCTGTACATAAAAATAAAACTAGACCTCTCACCATGTACAAAAATCAATTAAAAACAGATCAAGACTTAAATGAAGGCCTGAAACTATAAAACTACTAGAAAAAAAAACACAGGAGAAATGCTTCAAGACATTGATTTGGGCAAACATTTTATAGAGAAGACCTCAAAAGCAAAGGCAACAAAAGCAAAATTACACAATTAGACATCATGAGATTATATCAAACTAAAAAGCTTCTGCACAGCAAAGGAAACAATCAACAGAGGGAAAAGAGTGCAGAATCGGAGAAATATATGTAAACTATTCATCCAACAAGGGATTAATATCTAGAATATGCAGGGAGCTCAAACGACAGCAAAAACCAAAAAACTCCCCCCAAAACACAAAACAACAAATAATCTGATTTAAAAATAAACAAATGAGCTGAATAGATATCTCTCAAAAGAAGACACAGAAATGGCTAACAGGTATATGAAAAAATGCTCAGCATCACTAATCATCAGGGAAATGCAAATCAAAACCACAATGAGATATCATTTTACCCTAGTTACAGTGGCTACTACTAAAAAGACAAAAATAAATGCTGACAAAACTGTGGAGAAAGGGGAATTCTTATTCACTGTTGGTGGTATAGTAAATTAGTACAGCTACTACGGAAAACAGGATGAAGGTTCCTCAAAAATCTAAAAAGAATACTACCATGTGATCCAGCAATTCCAATACTGGGTATATATCCATAGGGAAGGAAATCAGTATGTCAAAAAGTTATCTGCACTCCCATGTTTATTGCAGCACTATTCATAATAGTCAAGATAAGGGATCAACCAAAGTGTCCATCATTAGATAAATAAAGAAAATATGGTATATACAAACAATGGGATACTATTTAGCCATAAAAAGAATGAAATTCTGTCATTTGTGGCAGCATGGATTAGCTTGTAGAACACCAGGTTAAGGAAATAAGCCAGGCACAGAAAGAGAAATACCACATGTTTTCAGTCATATGTGGAAGCTACAAAAGTAGACCTCATAGTAGACAGAATAGTGGTTACTAAAGGGAAAAAAGGGGAGGTAGGGGGACAAATATAAAAGTACAGCTAAATAAAAGAAGTAAGTTATAGTGTTCTACAGCACTATAGGTGACTATAATTAGAACTTATTGTGTATTTTCAAACAGCAAAAAGAGCGTATTTCTGAATGCTCCCAACACAAATAAATGATAAATGTTTGAAGCGATTGATATGCTAATTACCGATTCAATCATTACACATTATGTACATGTATTGAAATATCACACTGTACCCAATAAATATGTACAATTATGTTTCAGTTTAAAAATAATAAAAGACAAAACCAAAAAATCTCCAATTTTTTTTTTTTTTTTTAAGACTGCCACCTAGCTACTCTGGGTTCCTCACGCCTCTGAGTCAACAGGTAAAGAGGGAGTTGCGGTGTTGTTGCCTGAGGTGATTCATCCGGACTATCAAGGAGAAACTGAACTACTACTCCACAATGGAAGAACTGAAGAGTATGTCTAGAATACAGGAGATACCTTAGGGTGTTTCTCAGTATTACTCCACTCTGTGATTAAGGCCAATGGATAACTACAAAAACGCAATCCAGGCAGAACTACAAATGGGCCAAACCTTTGGGTCACCCTGCTGGGTAAAGAATCATGAGGTTCTTGCAGAAGGCAAAAATAAAAAAATAAAAATAAAAAAAAATACAGAATAGGTAAGTTATAAATACCAGCAATAACCATGTGACCAGTACAGAAACAACTATAATTGTTCTGAGTATTTCCTCCTTATTTCATTATGAATGTTTGTTTGTATATATACACATATTAAGCAAATATCTTTGCGTTCTTTCCTATCTTTTCTTATCATGTAACAAAACTTGTATTGACTTTATATCAATATTTAAGTGTTTTTAATTTTACATCATAATATTTAAGTTACAGACTATCAGGAGAAGAGTAAACGTCACTGAAGAACTTCACTTTCCTGGGGAGGGGGTTAGTGTGTTTTCGGTTGTATGCAAGATAGCTGTTTATGTTAGGTAGAATAATGACCCTGTTACTATCTTCATTTGGAGATCAAATATGGCTTTAAGGAAATACATATGGGTGCTGAGTTGAAAGGAGTACTTGTGATGGTTAACTTTATTTGTCAATTTAACTGGGCTAAGGAATGCCCAGATAGCTGGTAAATATTATTTCTGAGTGTATCTGTGGTTGTATTTCTTGAAGAGATTAACATTTGAATCAGTAGACTGAGTAAAGAATATTGCTCTCACCAATGTGTGTGGGCATTATCCAATCCACTGAGGGTCCAAATAGCACAAAAAGGTGAAGGAAGAGTGAATTCTCTCGTTTTGTGAGCTAGGATATCCATCTTATCCTGCCCTTAGACAATGGAGCTCCTAGTTCTTGAGCCTCAGATCCCAAGACTTACAACAGCCCCCTCTGCCTTCCCCACTGGTTTTCAGGTCTTTGGCACTGAAGGCAGAGTTACACCATCAGCTCCCTGATTCTTAGGTCTTTGGACTCAGACTAATGGCACCAGCTTACACATAGTATATCATGGGATTTCTCAGCCTCTATAATCCTGTGAGCCAATTCCCACAATAAATCTCTCTCTACCTACCTACCCAGCTCCCATTGTTTCTGTTTTGGGGGAGAACCCAACTACTAGGTCAAAATGAGTATTTTAAAACATAAAACAGATAAGGTCATTTCTCTTCTGAAGGACCTCCAATAGCTTCATACTCAGTTAAGGGTGCTTTACAAAGCCATGCAGGATTTGATTCCTGCCACCTCTCTAATCTTATCTGTTATGACTTCTCCCTTTTCTACTACATTCCAGCAACATTGGCCAGTTGTTTGCCTTCTCTCCTGGTTTTTACATCCCCTGTCTTTCTAGTAGCCTGCTATGCCTGTTTTCCTCTGAATCATTAGTAAAGATTAAAAACTAGATTAGGCTTTAAAATTACTGAAAAATATATTAGGGGATCATGATTAAATTTATGTTTAAAATTTTTCATAATTAGAAAACATATATTCTTAAAAATTAAACATACAATATATATTCCATTTACATACAAGTTTTTAGTACTATATTGCTTAAGTAAAGATGAGCTACCAGTATACACAAAATTGATTAAAGGAAGCCACAACAAATAGAAACCAGGTTGAAAGATCATCAGTAAAACAGTATTCAAAAGTAACCAATGCAATTTAAAAAAATTAGTCTAGCTTGGGCAACAGAGCAAGACTTGTCTCAAAAAAAAAAAAAAAAAGAGAAAAAGAAAGAAAAGAGGAAGTATTCCAGTAAAGAAAACAAAATCCATATTCAGTTATGCAGCAAAATGAACAAAATAACAAATAGTTAAGGGCAGAAAGGCATCAAATGGTTCAAAAAGTTCAGTGGCCCATGCCTGCTATCCCGGCACTTTGGGAGGCAAGGCAGGAGGATTCACTGAGCCCAGGAGTTCGAGACCAGCCTCAGCAACATAGTGAGACCCCGTCCCTACAAAAAAATTAAAAAATTAGCTGGGCGTGGAACCTGTGGTTTCAGCTACTTAAGAGGCTGCGATGGCAGGATTGCTTGAGCCCAGGAAGTCCAGGCTGCAGTGAGCCAGGATTATGTCACTGCACTCCAGTCTGGGAAACAGAGCAAGACTCTGTCTCAAAAAAAAAAAAAAAAAGAACAATGAAAAAGGAACTTCTAGCTTCTAGGAAGAAATAGACTCTTGGTACAAACTACTGAAACATGGAAAGCAGTACTCAAGAAAAAGAAACAAATGCATTACAAAATGTGTAATTTTTAATTACTGCCATAAACTACTCAGTGAATCAGGTAACTGTCCCTCAGTCAGGCAACTGTCCCAAAATAAAGAGAATACAGCACCTGACAGAATTCTACACATTAAAAAAGGAGCTAGTCACCTATCATGTTTTCAAAGTGTTCTAAGAATAATGGCCATGTTTCAGAGTATATTATAGTACACAGGTACTATTTAATAATCAGTTTCTATCTTTCTTCTCTGGCAGTCCCTATCCCAGTTAACACAACAAATCAGAAACCTGTAATCCCTCTTGCCCTCCAAATCCAACTGGTTATCCAATTCTGTCAGTTGTACCTCTAAAATAACCATCTCTTCTCTTTAATCTCCCCTGCCCCTATTCAGAATTTAGGATTTCATTATCTCTCACATTGATCAATAAAAACAGTTATTTAATTCCTTTGTCTGTTCTCACTGCTTTCCAATCATACATCAGTATTATTTTTCTAAAATACAAATCAGATAAAACATGTCACTAGCCCATTTAAAAGTCTTCAAGGATCAATCCCTAAACTGTATCCAGACATATATTCTTTCCAAGCTCATACAACTGTAAACTGCATCCAAACTCATACTCTTTCATACCTCTGGACCTTCCCCTTTTCTCTATTTGGGAAATTCCTATTTGTTCCTCACAGTCCAGGACAAATATTATTTTGTAACAGCTTTCTGGTGACAGCCCTAAACAAAGTAGTAGTGCCACCTCCTACATTTATGCCTGTCAGAGTGTCAGAGCTAAATAATCTTAAGCCAGTCAGTATTCCTAGAGTTCGGCACACAGCAAGCAGAAAAAAAAAAACAAAAAAAACAAAAAAAAACTTGTCTTTTTACTACATGCAGAACGTTATGCAATGAGAGAAAAATTATCCATATTAAAAAGTCAATATTTCAATGCACACTCTCATCAAAACAATTGTGACATAGAGGATGATACCTAGAAGCCAGATGGTAAGATATCAATTATTCAAGTTAATAAACAATAACTGAAAACAGGTAACTTAAAACTACAGATAGTATGTAATTTATATTTAGTTTTAGAATGTATTATTTTTTCTACTACAGATTTACCATTTCAGTCATGCTTTACCTAAGCTAATATTAAAAATGAACTTACCATTTTTAATGGGTACAGTTGCAGTTCTGCAAAATGAAAAAAGTTCTAGAGACTGATGATGGTGATGGGTGCACAACAATGTGAATGTCTTCAGTGTCACTGTACACTAATATTATTAAAATGGTATATTCTGTGTTAATGCATACTTCTTGAAATTAATTAATTTTAAAAAATAAACTTGCATTCCTGGGATGTCAGGGTCAGGGGAGGTTCAGAGGTTGCTGCACTGATTCCATTTCAGATTCAACTAATACTTACCATTACTATATATACCAGGCCCAGTGCCAGGTATTTTCATATATTCCACCTCAGGTACTATTAATATCTTCTTACAGATGACAAATTTAGGGCTCAATAAGTTAAACTGTGCCATAGAGGCAAAGAACCGATCAGGAAACAGCAATGAAAGATATGTAATAGTCCACAAAGGGTGTAAATCTGACAATTAAAAAACTGAATTGAAATAATGCTCTAAATCCTGCTTATGTTTAGATTAATTCATTCAACAAACATTTATTACCACTGTTTGCCAGTCATTATTCTAGGCACTGGAGATATATCACTAAACAAATCAGATAGAAAACCCCTGTTCTAGTTTACCTGCTACTAGAATGCTCACCAGGGATTTCACAAAATGTAGTCTTTTGATTGGAGGCATTCGACAAAGCATTCACTACAGGGAAGCAGATGTCAGAGAGAGACTTTCTGACAATGAGAATTGTCCGGTAGAGGACTGGTTATACACTAAAATGTACAAGCAGAAAAGCTGAATGACCACTTATCACCAAAGATGCTGAAACTTTTCCAAGCTGAGAGAAAAATTCACAGGTTATAAAGGGAGATAACTAGATAAACTCCTAAGACCCTATTCGACCTTGAAATTCTGTTTCACTAAGCATCAAACAATATTACAGGAGCTGAGATATTATAGTAGCAACTATCTATATTTTATGTGTGTGTATTTGTGTTTGATCACATGTGTATCTTAATTATGAACTATTTGCTAGTAAAGATTATGTCTTATGTTCCTTACTATCTCACATATCTAGGTCAATAAAATGAATCAATGAACGTAATATTATAGGTTTAAAGAGGGTAGCTTCCTATTAAATCTTGTACAATTTGATATTTAAATTCCATTTCCAACTTACTATTTTCAAAATAACACTCTTAAAATTTTTGATATTTCCATACTGAAACTGCATTCATCCATGCTTCAAACGAAAAATTCACTGACTATCTAAGTTCCAGCCCTGTGTTAGGTAATAAGGATTAAAAAAACAACAAGGCACCCTCTCTTAGTCTAGAAGACAGAGAGTTACCTAAGTGTGATAAAGTGTTATGACCTCCCTAGTAGCTGGAACTACAGGCTCACACCACCATGACTGGCTACGCTTCTGTATTCTTTGCAGCAATGGGGTTTCGCTATGTTGCCCAGGCTGGTCTCCAATTCCTGGGCTCAAGCAATTGGCCCACCTTGGCCTCCCAAAGTGCTGGGATTACAGGTGAGAGCCCCCATGCCCCTTCTTCTTTTTACCTTTCTAAATGTGGCTACTAGAAAACTTTAAACTACATAAGTGGCTTGCATTGTATTTCTGTTGCCACAGCGAACAAATTCATTAAATAATAGTTTCCTTTCTTAATAATTATTTATCATGTAGCCAAACTGTTACAGATTTTTTTTTTTTTTTTTTTTTTTGAGATGGCGTTTTGCTCTTGCTGCCCAGGCTGGAGTACAACAGTGAGATCTCAGCTCACAGCAACCTCTGCCACGTGGGTTCAAGCAATTCTGCCTCAGCCTCCCAAGTAGCTGGGATTACAGGCATGTGCCACCATGCCCGCCAGTTTTGTATTTTTAGTAGAGATGGGGTTTCTCCATGTTGGTCAGGCTGGTCTCGAACTCCCGACCTCAGGTGATCCGCCCACCTTGGCCTCCCAAAGTGTTGGGATTACAGGCATGAGCCACCAAGAAATATTTTTAACTATTTGAAAAGCAAAACTTCAAACCTCCTCTCCCAATCTGGAAAATTCATGCCAATGACAAAAATGACATCATGGCTATAAAGAAAAGGATAACGAGTAGTCTAATTAGTAGTGAGGAATTCCTTAAAGCCAGTCCTTGCTAGGTCTCTTAATCCCTCTTACTTCCAGGATAAGGTAAAAAGATACTTACCATTAGGCTGCATAGTCAATGGACTAAAAACCGGTCTAGGAGTTAAGAAGTTTGGGATTTATCCCTGGATCCACCAATACCTTGCTCTGACATCTGACAAGTCAGTTTCTCTGTATGCTAATTTCTCCATCTGTAAAAAAGGTGGGTGGGGAGGAAGGAGAGGAACATTTATTACCTGTAAAGTACTGAGATCTCTAATTATTAACAAATTAGGCTACATTATAAGAAAAGTAGAAAATTTAGATACAGATTTTTTTGCTATTAGAATATCCTGGAGTTGCAAAGTACGTTACAGCAAGTACCACAGGTTGAATTTAGCTAAGCTTCTATATTCACAGAAATAAAGAATACAGATATTTGCTACATTTGGTCCCATGCAAATATTAAATTTAGTTTCCAGCTAACCAGGCTAAGCCAGAATATCAAAAGCCACTAAAAACCTATTAACATTGTGTTATGCGCTGAACTGTGTCTCCCCCAAATTCATACGTCAAAGCCCTACCCCCCAATGTGACTACATTTGGAGACAGGGCATTTAAGGAGGTAATTAAGGTTAAATAAAGTCATACAGGTGAGGCCCTAATCTGATATAATTGGTTCCTTTAAAACAAAAGGATGAGACATGAGATATCTCTTTCTCCCACACAGAAAAAAATGCCACATGAGGACTCAGAAAGAAGGTGTCATCTGTAAGCTAAGGAGAGAGACCTCATCTCTAGCCTCTCCTGCCAGCATCTTGACACTGAACTTCCAGCCCCCAGAAGTTTGAGGATATAAATTTCTATTGTTTAAGCCACTCAGTCTGTGGTATTCTGTTATGGCACCCCAAGCACATGGTCACAGGACAAATGGGACTGTAGCAATTCTTTGGGAGTACCTCAGTTCCCCTAAAGAACTTTCACTCTTTTCTTTATTACAGTCAGAGTGGTAGTAAAGTAGAACAAAAACAAAGTAAAAACAAAACAAAACATACTGAATTTGACGTTAAAATTTTACCCTGATTTGAATCTCAACTCTATCTTGCCTTAATGTTTATTTTCCCTTTAAGTGTTAGGCAGGTAACTTGGCTGGACACGGTGGCTCACGTCCGTAGTCCCAGCACTTTGAGAGGCTGAGCCTGGCAGATCCTTGAGGTCAGGGGTTCAAGACCAGCCTGGCCAACATGGCGAAACCCCATCTCTACTAAAAACACAAAAATTAGCCAAGCATGGTGGCACATGCTTGTAATCCCAGCTACCCGGGAGGCTGAAGCATGAGAATCACTTGAACCCGGGAGGCAGAGGTTGCAGTGAGCAGAGATCATGCCACTGCACTCCAGCCTGGGCGACAGAGTGAGACTTTGTCAAAAAAAAAAAAAAAAAAAAAAGACTTTAGGCCAGTAACTTAACTGAATCTCAGTTTTCTTATTAGTCAAATAGGAACAATAATCCCAATGCTACCTGCTTCACTGGGCTGCTGTAAATAACAAACAAAAAATGGCTTTGAAAGTGCTTAACGGCTGGGTGTGGTGGCTCATACCTGTAAGGAGGTTAAGGCAGGAGGATCACCTGTAATCCCAGTATTTTAGGAGGCTGAAGTGGGGGGGATTGCCTGAACTCAGGAGTTTGAGACCAGCCTGGGCAACACAGTGAGACCCCATCTCTACAAAAAATTTTTAAAATTTAGCTGGGCATGGGGTACATGCCTGTGGCCCCAGCTACTCAGGAGACAGAAGTAGGAGGACTGAGTTGAGCCCAGGAGGCTGCAGTAAGCTGTGATCCCGCCACTGCACTCCAGCCTGGGCAATAGAGATCCTGTCTCAAAAGAAAAAAACATAAAAATAAAAAGTGTGCAATGTGGATACCAAGGATTATTAAAGAAAAAACTGCTGTTTAATACCTTTCTCACAAGGAAAAGTCAGATCTCGAATAATACAACGTACTTACAAAAGGAACATTACAACCACCTGTTACTAGTTAGCACCCAAGGATTCTGTGTTCGCAATTTGACTGACGACTCTATGGAATATCTGCTAGAATTACTTCTACTTTGCCACTTCTTCCTTTGTTTTCTCTTATTGTTGGCTGGGACCTTTAAAATTTATGGTAAGGCTGGGCATGGTGGCTCACGTCTGTAATTCCAGCACTTTGGGAGGCTGAGGCAGGAGAACTGTTTGAGCCTATGAGTTTGAGACTCAGAAATATGGTAAAACCCCGTCTCTACAAAAAAATATAAAAATTAGCCAGGCATGGTGGTGTGTGTACCTACAGTTCCAGCTACTTGGGAGGTTAAGGCAGGAGGATCACCTGAGCTTGGGAGGTCAAGGCTGCAGTGAGCTATGATCATACCACTGCACTCCAGCCTCAGCAACAGCGAGAAACACTGTCTCAAAATAAGTAAATAAATAAAAATAGGGCCAGGCGTGGTGGCTCACACCTGTAATCCCAGCACTTTGGGAGGCCGAGGCAGGCGGATCACAAGGTCAGGAAATCGAGACCATCTTGGCTAACGTGGTGAAACTCCCTCTCTACTAAAAATACAAAAAAAAAAATTAGCCAGGCATGGTGGTGGGCACCTGTAGTCCCAGCTACTCGAGAGGCTGAGGCAGAAGAATGGCGTGAACCCGGGAGGCGGAGCTTGTAGTGAGCTGAGATTGCGCCACTGCACTCCAGCCTGGGCGACAAAGCAAGACTCCGTCTCAAAATAAATAAATAAACAAAATAAACAAAATAAAATAATCTTCTTGGAGGATGTGAAAGTTCTTGTATTTATTCCAAAAGATAGTAATGGCACTAAGGGGTTGGAATAAGAACAGTAACGTGAATCCTCAAAATGCATGTTTAGAACCCTGAAGCATTAAGAGATTAGTCTTAGGAATACCCTAGAAAATATATCCACTTCAATTTCTGAGAAAAGAGCACAAGAACGCAGACTACTAATATCCAAAGCAGTGCCTCCAGAGTACCTGGGATTATAGGCATGTGCCGCCATGCTTGGTTAATTTTTGTATTTTTAGTAGAGATGGGGTTTCGCCATGTTGCCCAGGCTGGTCTCAAACTCCTGACCTCAAGGATCTGCCAGCCTCAGCCTCT
The DNA here is from genome assembly GCF_024542745.1 of Macaca thibetana thibetana. Lineage (NCBI taxonomy): Eukaryota > Metazoa > Chordata > Mammalia > Primates > Cercopithecidae > Macaca > Macaca thibetana. The sequence continues at coordinate 40,267,743 of NC_065578.1, forward strand.
CAAAATTTAAGGCAATGATGGAAATGTTCAATATTCCTGTTGTCCAATGGGGAGCCACTAGCCACATGTGGCTATTTAGGACTTGAAATGTAGCTAGTACAATGGAGTGCATTTTTTATTGTATTTAATTTTTATTAAATTTAAATTTAATTAGACAAACATGGTAGTGGCTACTCATTGCATAGTGCAGATCTGGAGAATGTAATGACTCCGTATTTCTGGAAGTCATTGAAAGAAGTATAATAGGTAGTAGAAAAATCCATAAGGCTATGGCAGTATCCTTTCAAAATGTAATAAAACAATCACAACAGGCCACCCCTTGAAGCAAGGAAAAGTAGAAAAAAATTCTTCATATATTAAGATATAATTAAAAACTTAGTTACAAATTATCACTTGTATATTAACAACAGTCAAATTATTAATATATAACTATCATTTTAAGTGTTTACTACATGCCAGATACGTGTTAAGTATTTCAAAGAACAGGAAGGGAGGAATATTTCCCCTAGAAATGGAAACTGGAAAACAGAAAAAAAGATGCATCAAATGTACTTCTGAAAACTCAAAAAGACAGAACTCTCAGTTTTAGATAAATCATAATACTATGCCAATATGCACAGAAATTAAAATGGAAAAGCTGTGAGCAGAACATCTGCTCACTGAGGTAATGAAGGACAAGCTACAGGCAGGCAGGACACAGGGAATTCGTCTGGGATGCACCAGACAGGGGACTCGCCTGGCATGCGCCATTGATCAGCCACTCTCTGATTAACAAGTTTTTTTGTTGTTGCTGTTTTGTTTTGAGACAGAGTTTCACTCTTGTTGCTCAGGCTGGAGTACAGTGGCGCAATCTCGGCTCACTGCAACCTCTGCCTCGCGGGTTCCAGTGAACCTCAGCCTCCCAAGTAGCTGGGATTACAGGTGCCTGCCACCAAGCCTGGCTAATTTTTTGTATTTTTAGTAGAGACAGGGTTTCGTCATGTTGGCCAGGCTGATCTCGAACTCCTGACCTCAGGTGATCTACCCGTCTCGGCCTCCCAAAGTGCTGGGATTACAAGGCATGAGCCACTGTGCCCAGCCAAGTATTCCTAGCACATCTCAGCCGATTCTCTGCCCCCAGCTCTCCTTCATTTACTTTTACTTTATTAGGAGATAAGTATGATGAGATGTAATATTCTTCTGGAATGATCCACCAGAAGAAGGGGGAGGAAGGAAACTGGCCAATCTCTTTCTCAAAGAAAGCAATAAATCCTGTCTCCTCCATGTAGCAGAGATGAACAAAGAAGAGGGAGCATATCTCTTTGGTGTTCCCCCCTCTTCCCTTACTTTGTAGTAACTATACATCTTTGTGTATGCAGAGAAGAACCCATGAGAACACCAGTACTTCCTTTAACAAGTAATCCAGCTACCAATAAGTGGCTAATGAAAATGCCATGACTTCCTTTGTCCTACAGGCAGTCCTAGTATTCTTTAACTATGTATAATGTTTACCCTTTCCAGAAGCTTGCAGAGGTGTGAGGCAGAGCATAAGAGAAGCTAATGCTTTTTGGAATGCTTCGGGCTCATGCTTCTTGAACAGAGAAGTTCAGTGGTTCCTATAGTGCCAAATCATAGTTGCTAGCAGACATATACGGATCTGATGTCATTAAATAATGCAACAGCATCATCATTATTTCAGTCAATATTTGGAATAAGGACAATGACAGTCCCGGATGTTCCACTCCTGCCAGTCCAAACACATCAGAAGTAGGATTTTATGTTTAAATCTAGGTCCTGTATTTTGAATGAGATACAGATGCACAATCTCATTTAAAGGAAAGCAACAAGGAGAGTGAAAATTTAAGAAACTAGGGAAGGTTAACTAGAAGGAAAGACTCAGGGGAAACATGAGAACTGTTTGCAAATATCTGGAGGGATTTCATGTAAGAGAGAGATGAGATGTGCTCTACTTGTTCAATATTACCCCAAGGGAGAGAGTTAGAACTAGTGGGTGGAAGCTATAGGTAGATAAGCTTTAGCACATTATTAGGAAGAACTTTCTGCCAGTCAGAGCTCTGTATCCAAAAGTGGGATAAGCTCTCCGGGAAGGAAAGGCATGAATTTGCCATCACTAAGGATGTGAAAGCAGAGGTAAAATAACCTATTGGTGAAGATATTAAATCATCAGGAGGAAGAGGGAGGCTGGACTGGGTAATCTTTAAAGTTCCTTCCAAATCTAAGACTCCAAATCTGCGTCCTGATTTCATTATTATAAACAACACTGTACAAGTTTAGGTTTTGCAGCATGGACAGTATGTGTGTGCGTGTATGTACGTGTGGATATAAATATATACAATACCAACTTTCTCTCTGAAGCCTTACATAAGTGTGATATGGGGACAGAAGACATAACAATAGTATCATCACCACCATCATCTTTTTTCTCTTCTGTGTCTTCATCTACCATTTACTGGCACTGTGGTAGGCACTTCACATAACTTACATACTTAAGGTATCTTTTAAGTTAGTTACTTTTTAAGAGACAGGTCTCACCCTGTTGCTCAGGCTGGAGTACAGTGGAATGATCATAGCTCACTGCAGCCTCAAACTCCTGGACTCACGCAATCCTCCTACCTCAGCTTCCTGCGTGGCTAGGATTACCAGTGTGCATCAATGCGCCTGGCTAACTTTTTTATTTTTTGTACAGACGAAGTCTCACTATGTTACCCAGGCTGGTCTTGAATTCCTGGCCTCAAGTAATCCTCTTACCTTGGCCTCCCAAAGTGCTGCGATTACAGGTGTGAGTCACCGTGCCTGGCCGCCTTTTAAGTTCTATCATATTGCAGGTTTATGGGCAAGGCCCAGCTCAATTATTTCCACTGTAGCTACTACAACATGAAAGAACTTGGCTGAAATCTCTTCCTTCTTTGAAATAATGAACAATGTGTGCCTGCTTTATTTTACACAGTAAATATAGTACTGACAAGTGTAAATGAAATTTTTTATTAAAATTAAGTATATTTGGACATACCAAAATGGCTAGTTAAAAGCAATCTTTATAAAAATAAGTTCAATGTTCACTGCAAAGTAATCTGCTCTATAAATTTAGATTTCATATATTGGATTGTCTCCTGTACCATTTTGTCCTCTGTTCAAGCCAACCATGTCAAAGTCACATTGCGGTCTTTTCCTTTGTGCTTGGTAACCACTCTGCTGGTATAAACATAGAACTATAGATTTGGAAGAAATGTTGAAAGTCATTTAGTTTAATGTCTCCTCCTCCTTCCATCTCCAATCCTACCATCTCTAGCCAATGTTTTCATTTGGTATACTTCTACTGGCAAAATTTTCATAGTGCATATGTATTACTTTAACATACATACAATATATATGTATTTTTTTTAAAAAATGGTCCAAAGAGGTAAATATTTACCATAACAGTCATACAGGCTTGGACAGGAACCAGTTCTCTTAGGGAGACAGAATGAGAGAGAATGGTGTGTGTTATGACTTGACACCTTCACCAATTATAATATTCTTGGGGTTCTAAGGTGTGTATATTTTTGTGGGGAGGTTGAATGTCCCTTACCTCCTTGAAAGTCACTGCTAATCTATATCTCAATTGGATATACCAGCTCTTCAAGTATTTTAGGACAGCTTTCATGTGTGCAAGGAGAAGTTAATTGCTTTCTGGTCTCATCAAGGTTAAACGCAATGACTGACTATACAACGTATCTTACTGTATGACTATATAACATGTCTTAAGTATCTGTTTCCTTGCCCTGCCCATTCTGCCTAATTCATAGTACACTCTTCGAATTGCACACCCTGCCTTCCATCATTACTCTTTTATTGTCTGTTCATTTGTTTACCATGTTGGGATAGCACATTTCCCAATTACTTGGACTAAGTACCTTACTCCAAGCTTAAGGGTATTTTTACCAAATATCTCCAGATTTCCCCTTCTCTATTATGAAGACTCTGCAGCCCGACAGCCTGGGTTCAGATTTGGTTCTATCACTTACCAGTTGTATTAACTTGACCAAGTTAGCTTAACCTCCTGTGCCTGAGTTTCCTCTGCAGCAAAATAAAGATGATAATAGCAATTATCTCATTTAGTTGTTGAGAGGATTAAATAGGACACACACACACAGACACACCACTTAGAACAGTACCTGGCACATAGTAAACACTCAGTCAATGTTAATTTATGTTGCTGCTTCCTTCTCCTTCATCATCATCCTTTGCTACTATTTAGGAAACTATTTTGCTGCAGTCCCGGAGTGTTTACTTCAAAATTTCTTTCCATTAGATTTGTGTTCCCTCTTTCTCAATCCAAACATTCTTGACATTTAATCTCTTCAGCATAGGTCTCTCTGACAAACTGGATTGGAGTGGAGCTTTCTTACCCAGCATACCTACTACTATGGCTGGTTTTCACTGAATTATGATGCACACTCATGCTTCACCAATTCACATTCCTCTTCTTTTCATATTAAAAGCCCATTCCTAGACCAGGGGTTGGCAAACTTTTTCTGTAAAGGGCCAGATGGCAAATATTTTCAGTTTTACAGGACATATGGTCTCTGTTGCAACTGCTCAATTCTGTTATCATAGCATTAAGGCAGACATATAATACACTAACAAATGAACATGGCTATGTTCCAGTAAAACTCTATTTACAAAACACTGGTGGCAGAAGGATTTGGCCTGTGGGCCATAGATTGCTAACTACTAACCTAGAGGAATCCTTCCCTAAATAACTCAACCTGGCTCTGATCATTCCAGTATTCTACCTCAAGCATACACTATATCGTTTTACATATATTTATGTGTTTCTAGGTATTTTTGTGTGGTCAGTTTCCCACTTATATATCTGTACATACAGATCCTTATAAGGAAAGAACTGCAACCTTTATTTCATTCATTAAACAAAATGTATCTGAGCTGAGTAACAAAATCTAAGCCTAGTAGTAACATATTAAAGACACAAAGACAAGTAAGTGTAAGCCTCTGTTCATGCTCACAAAGAACTCACAGATTAGTAGGAACGATAGCAATTCAAATATACAATCATCGTATGATTTTTGCCATACAGAGATTTGCTATAAAAAGTGCTCTGGGAAAACAGAAAGGAATGATTAACTTTGCCAGAGGTGGGGGAGTGTTGAGGAAAGCTTCATGGAGGAGATGAAGTTGAGCTAGGATTATCAGAAGAAAGACAAATAGGCATTTTAGGCATTCTTCCTAATTATGTGGAATTGAATACAGAAATGGAAATGGACGATGTGTTTGGACAATGCTAGCCATTTATTATAGATGAAAAGGGACAAAGTAAGCTACAGGGACCAATGACAGAAACTGAATGAGCTGAGGCTAGAAAAGTAGAAAGGAGGCACCTTGTGAAGAATTTTGCTTGCCATACTAAGCCAATGGTATATTGTATATTGAGGACTCTGGTATCATCTCAAAGATTATATGTTAGATATTGAAGGTCAAGATCTGAATTATTTATGATACTTAACATCCATAAAGGGATTTTAACACTTTTTCATAGACTTTTACATACATTATTTCCAATGTTCATACAGCTTGCGTACTTACATGTCTACTAAATTCTGATACTGATTACGAACTTATGATGTAGTGGAAAGGTTAAGACTTACAGGCAAAAGATCTGGGACTTGATCTTACAGCTATCAGTTACACGATTTTGAGTAAGTCTCTTACACCTTTACTGTTTCTATAAAACAGGATTAATAACAGTACACATACTTATGAGATAAATATGTGTAGAGTAGTTTGCAGATAATAAAGACACACATAATTTGTAAAAATTGCAGAATAAAATGTCAAGAAAGGGTAAGTTTTTTCATTTGCTCTGTTTTTTGTGACACATATATTCATACATAGCCTAAATAGAGGATAACTCTCTATTTCTACTATGTATAAATACAGGTTCTGACCTTTTCAAGGATCTGATTTTTGCATAGTTCGGCTATATCATATAGGAAATCATTCTTCCTTAGTACGACGTAGAAATCTAAAAGTGAAAGATAGAAAAAAATAGAAATATGAACTACTGTAGATCAAAGAAGACATGCAGTGAAATTAGATTTTATCAGAGGAAGCCAGAAGGCTGGATACCCAGACAAGGCTTCCCAAGGGCAGCAATTTGGTTAAGTTTCCAATTTCCAGGATACTTTCCTCAGCTTTGTGAGTTCAGAACCCTGATTCTGTTAAAAATGGAACAGACTCTTGGGGATACAGCTATAGGTCATAAACAATAATGGGTAAACTAGAATGTTAATTTATTAATTTACTGTGAGGAATATAACCGCCTAAAATATTTATTGGTATGTGACCAGGGCCATTCAACTTTAAAGGTGCATCTACACAGGAATCCAAATGAGAACCAGATTTCTTGGGCAGTGCGGAAACAGAGTAAGGAGTTATTTGCCTAACTCAGAAGTTGGCAAACTTTTCCTATAAAGAGCCAGATAGGCTGGGCATGGTGGCTCATGCCTATAATCCCAGTACTATGGGAGGCCAAGGTGGGTGGATCACCTGAGGTCGGAAGTGTAAGACCAGCCTGACCAACATGGAGAAATCCCATCTCCACTAAAAATACAAAATTAGCTGGGCTTGGTGGCGCACGCCTGTAATCCCATCTACGAGGGAGGCTGAGGCAGGAGAATCACTTGAACCTGGGAGATGGAGGTTGTGGTGAGCCGAGATCATGCCATTGCACTCCAGCCTGGGCAACAAGAGTGAAACTCCATCAAAACAAAACAAAACAAAACAAAACAAAAAAAAACGCCAGATAATAAATATTTGCAGCTTAGCAGGCCGTGTGGCCTCTGTTGAAACATGAAAGTAGCCATAGATAATACAGAAATGAATGGGCATGGCTGTGTTCCAATAAAACTTTAATTTCAAAAACAGCCCTTAAGAATGCAAAAATCCTCAACAAAATACTAGCAAACAAAATTCAGTAGCATAGTAAGAGCATACACAATTAGTAAAAGCATACACAATTACCAAGTGAGGTTTACTCCCAGAATATAAGGATGGTTCAACACATGAAAATCAATCAGTGTAATATACCACAAATAGAATGAAGTTAAAAAAAAAAAAAAAAACCAACGGCACATGGTAATCTCGATGTAGTGAAAGCATTTGACAAAATTAAAATTTAATGTGCTTTATAATGAAAATATTCAATAAACTAAGAATAGAAGGGAACTTCTTCAACATAATAAAGGCCATATATAAAAAACTCACAGCTAATATTATACTCAATGGTGAAAGACTGAAAGCTTTTCCCCTACTAAGATTAGGAATAGGACAAAGATAGCCACTTTTACCATTTCTATTAAACACAGCACTGGAAGTTCTAGCTAAAGTAATTAGGCAAGAAAAAGGAATTAAAGGCATTCAGATTTGAAAGGAAGAAGTGAAATGATCTCTGTTTGCAGATGATATAATCTTATATGTAGGAAACCCTAAACATTCCACAAAAAAGCTGTTAAGAGCTAATAAATGAATTCAGCAAAGCTGCAGGATACAAAGTCACACACAAAGTTTAGTTCATTTTCTATACACTAGCAATGAACAGTGTGTAAAGAAAATTAAGAAAATAATTCCATTTAAATAGTATCAAAAAGAATAAAATATTTAGGAATAAATTTAACCAAGACTAAAGACTTGTACACTGAAAACTACAAAATATTGCAGAAACAAATTAAAGATGTAAGTAAACGAAAAGATATTCTGCTCTGTGTTCATAAACTGAAAGACTAATATTGTTAAGATGGCAATACTATCCAAAGCAATCTACAGATTCAACGCAATCCCTATCAAAATCCAAATGGCATTTTTGCACAAATAGAAAAAGTTGTCCTAAAATTCACATAGAATCTTAAAGGATTTCAAATAGCTCAAACAATCTTAAAAAAAAGAACCAAGTTAGAAAACTTATACTTTGATTCCAAAACGTACTACAAAGCTATAGTAATCAAAATAGTATAGTATTGGCATAAGGATAAATAGACCAATGTAATAGAACAGAGAGCTCAAAAATAGTCAATAAATTTTCAATAAAAGTCCCAAGACCATTTAATGGGAAAAGGACACTCTTCAACAAACAAGTCTGGGAAAACTGAATATCCATATGCAGGAGAATGAAGCTGAATACTTACCTTATACCATATACAAAAAAAATTAACTCAAAATGTGCCAAAGACTTAAATACATATAAGAGTTAAAACTATAAAACTCTTAGAAGAAAATATAGGGGAAAATCTTCAACATTTTAGATTTGGCAATGACTATAGGATATGACAAATAAAACACAGGCAACAAAACAGAAAACAGATAAACTGGATTTCACCAAAATGAAAAACTTCTGTGCATCAAAAGATACTATCATGAGGGTGAAAAGATAGCCCACAGAATCAGAGAAAATACTTGCAAATCATGTTTGTAGTCTGTCAATATCCAAAATATACACAGAACTCCTATAATTCAACAACAAGAACAAAAAACTTGAACAACCCAATTCAAAAATGGGCAAAAGACAATTCTCCAAAGAAGATATACGGATGGCCAATAACCACATGAAAAGATGCTCAGCATCAATAATCATTAAAGAAATGCAAAAATACCTACAATGATATACTACTTCGCACTTATTAGGATGGCTGTTATGAAAAAAAGAAAAATAACAAGTGTTGGTGAGGATATGGGGAAATTGGAACCGTTAGCATTGCTGGTGGGAATGTAAAATGGTACGGCTGCTGTGGAAAACGGTTTGGCAGTTCTTCAAAAAGTCAAATGTGGAATTATCACATGATCCAGCAATTCCATCCCTAGTTATATACCCAAAAGAATTGAAAGCAGGGATTCAAACAGACACCTGTACACCAATGTTCACAGAAGCATGATTCACAATAGCCAAAAGTGGGAAACAATCTAAGTGTCCATCAACAGATGATTGGATAAACAAAACATGGTATACACATACAACAGAATATTATTCAGCCATAAAAAGGAACGCAATTCTGATAAATGCGACAACATGGATGAACCTTGAAGGCACTATGCTAAGTGAAACTGGTCAGATACAGAAGGACAACTACTGTACGATTCTACTTACATGAGGAACCTATAATACATAAATTTATAGAGATGGAAAGTTGAATAAGGGTTACCAGGGAACTGGTGAAGAGAAGAGAGTTATATTTAATGGGTATAGAATTTCTGTTTGGGATGATAAAAAAAAATTCTAGGGATGGATAATGGTGAAAACTACACACATTATAAATGTACTTAATGTCTTAAGATGGTAAACTTTAAGTTGTGTATATTTTGCCACAATTTTAAAAAAAGGCAACAGGTGGATGTGCATCAGTGTTTGATAGCCTCATTCAGCCATCTTGCAAAAGGAACACAAAAAGCTTCATGGGGACTTTCAAGAAATCCAATCTTGAGCCACAGAATTCCTTTTCCTGGGTAGTCCTAAATGTCGTCCTCTATCAATTTTCTTTATGACTTCCTGTTAACATGTTTCCAAACTGTTTATCTTCTAATAAACATATTCCTTCTCTGGATAATGTTACTATCTATACATAGCATGCAGTACAGATGGGCTTTGGGCTTGAATACCAACTTTGTCACTAGCTATGTAAACTTGGACAGGTTACTAAGTACCTCTGGACCTCAATTTCTACATCTTTAAAATGGAAGCAATAGTGCCTACCCCAAGGTTAGGCACTGACTGACCTAAGCTCCTCCAACTATACTAACTGGGATTATCATCAGTATATATTTATTAAACATGCCAAGGTATAAAACTGGAATTAGGAAAAAGAGACTATTACAGAACAAAGAAATGGAAAGATTACAAGGAAAAGAGGCTAGGATCATTGTGTTAAAATAAACTTTCATGTTGTTAACCTAAAGAACCATCATAGCAGAAGAGAATAAACTATGTATTAGGCACTTTAAAAATAACTTCTTATTAAACTATAACATTATTACCCAAAAGTGCATAAATCATAAGTATAAAAGCTCAGTGAGGCCGGGCGCAGTGGCTCAAGCCTGTAATCCCAGCACTTTGGGAGGCCGGGACAGGCGGATCACGAGGTCAGGAGATGGAGACCATCCTGGCTAACACGGTGAAATCCTGTCGCTACTAAAAAATACAAAAAAAAAAAACTCGCCAGGCGAGGTGGCAGGTGCCTGTAATCCCAGCTACTCGGGAGGCTGAGGCAGGAGAATGGCGTAAACCCGGGAGGCGGAGCTTGCAGTGAGCTGAGATCCGGCCACTGCACTCCAGCCCGGGCGACAGAGCGAGACTCCGTCTCAGAAAAAACAGCTCAGTGAGTTTTTATAATGTATCTCCAAACCAAGAAAGAGCACATTACTAGCACCTCAATATATATCCCCTGTGCCCTCCCCTCCCAGTTACTCCTCCACCCAAGAGTAGCCATGGTCTTGACTTCTATCACCATAGGTTAGTTTTGCCTGTTTTGAACGTTATTTAAATGAAATTACATCATATGGCCTCTTTTATGTCCACTTCCTTCCACTCAACATTTTGTTTTGTGAGAGTCATCTACTGTGCTCCTGGTAGGTGTTTTTATTACTGGACTTAAAGCACCCAACAATTCTGGCATTACTGTTCCCATGTAGATTTTTTTTTAAGCTGAACTTTGGAACTTAAGGATTAAGGTACCCATGGTCATTCAACTTCTACATGCAAAAGCTAATATTAAAGGTACTCTGGGACCACATGTACTCGTTTATAAGTGGGAGCTAAATATCAGGTACACATGGATATAAAAGTAAGAATAACATACACTAGGGACTCCACAATGGGGGTGGGGGTGGGAGGGTGCTGAAAACTTCCTATTGGGTACTATGTTCACTATCTGGGTGATGGATTCAATGGAAGCCTAAACCTCAGCATCATGCAATATACCCTTGTAACAAACCTGCACATGTACCCCCTGAATCTAAAATAAAAATTGAAATTAAAGATTGATTGATTTCAAAGTCCATCCTCTTTTTGGTTTCCTTATGCCTGCCTAGTATAGTTTAAAACAAGAAGAAGACCATCCCTAGTTTACTTATCATAGACCATATACAGTGTGTATGTACAGAGGCTTGGCAAATAGTCAAATCTTAAATGTAAAAAAGTATTGTTAGTGCAAGGAAGGAACTACCTAGGGCACTGGCTTTCATATCTTTTTTGACTGTGATCCACAGACTTAAATCTAGGTGTTTTTTTTTACAACTGTATACATTCCTGGAAACCTCACAATTCTATAAAAATAATGCTTGTGGCCAGGTGCAGTGGCTCACGCCTATAATCCTAGCACTTTGGGAGGCCGATCACAAGATCAGGAGATCGAGACCATCCTGGCTAACACGGTGAAACCCTGTCTCTACTAAAAATACAAAAAACATTAGCCAGGTGTGGTGGGGGGCACCTGTAGTCCCAGGTACTCAGGAGGAGTCCCAGCTACTCGGGAGGTTGAGGCAGGAGAATGGCGTGAACCCGGGAGGCAGAGCTTGCAGTGAGCTGAGATTGCACCACTGCACTCCAGCCTGGGTAAGAGCTAGACTCGTCTCAAAAATATATATAAATAAATAATAATAATAATGCTTGTAAGGAAAACAGAGTTAGGAATAGATACTAAAAACCCATGGAACTTTGTATCCTTTACACACACACACATACACATACTTAGTCTCATTAAACTAAATTAAAGGGAAGAAGGAGTACAATCCATTTTAAAATAATTTCCAACTAAAATAATCTTTAAAAGTTATAATGGAACAATCCTGTAGCTCTCCAGAACATTCTTAGAATGGCTTTTTCCCTAAGGTCTTCTGGAGTAAAGATTTGAATGCATGTCATCATCTATAAACAGGAGTCACCTAATAAAGGCTTTTCATGGTAACAAAATGAAAAGCTGAAGTCTCGCTCATATGGCTTTGGGGACAGATAAGAGATTATTAATCTGTACCTTTTTTTTTTTTTTTTTTTTTTTTTATCAGTTCACACACTGCCTAAGCAGACTGTTGAAAGATGTCAATGTTACAAGGGACCGGAGATCTCAAGATCAACTTTAACCTCTTAGAGTCTAGTAGGTTAGAATCCTATATAGAAAACTATCTCCTTGGACAAAGAGCCCTGACAATAGATTAGATCCTCAACTATCTGGGCCATGAAGAGGGGTAAATAAAGTAATTTGAGCTCAGTGACAGAACAGCATCCATAAACCATTCTGTAAATCCCCTCTAAAGTCTCAGATTCTTATCTTTTAAAAACTGAGGGAGTTATAAATCCATGGCATTATCCAGGGTCTTGTATGAATCCTACAGAATTACAAACTTGAGGGTAAACATGGTTTCTCTGTATCAAGAAACTGAGATGAAAGATCCAGATTTGGCCTGGTTCATTCTACCACAGAGAAGTCACTTCCTCAGGGCTGCCATTTCCTCAACAGAAAAACAAAAGGTTAGAACTCAGTGTTCTCTTAGTGCCTTCCCAGGTGGGTCCCACATTTACTGCAAACCAGCTGCATGCCTGTTTCCTCATCATTCACCTCTGCAAGTATCTGATTTTATGGCTTCACAGAAAATTGAAATAAGGAAACTTATCAAGTTATATTAGTTGTCTTCCTATGAGCAACTCAAGCAGTTGCCTTGACACTCATTTCTGGTTGGGAAACTCTGAGACTACCTATTTTCTCACCAAAAAGCGGCTTCCAGTGAAATGTGTATTCTGTGACTCAGGCCATTACATAATGGTAAAGGGATCAACTCAACAAGAAGAGCTAACTATCCTAAATATATATGTACCCAATATAGGAGTACCCAGATTCACAAAGCAAGTCCTTAGAGACCTGCAAAGAGACTTAGACTCCCACACAATAATGGGAGACTTTAATAACCCACTGTCAATATTAGATCAACAAGACAGAAGGTTAACAAGGATATCCAGGATTTGAACTCAGCTCTGCACCAAGCGGACCTAATAGACATCTACGGAACTCTCCACCCCAAATCAACAGAATATACATTCTTCTCAGCACCACATCACACTTATTCTAAAAGTGACCACATAATTGGAAGTAAAGCACTCCTCAGCAAATGTAAAAGAACAGAAATAACAACAAACTATCTCTGAGACCACAGTATAATCAAATTAGAACTCAGGATTAAGAAACTCACTCAAAACCACACAATTACATGGAAACTGAACAACCTGCTCCTGAATGACTACTGGGTAAATAATGAAATGAAGGCAGAAATAAAGAAGCTCTTTGAAACCAATGAAAACAAAGACACAACGTACCAGAATCTCGGGGACACATTTAAAGCAGTGTGTAGAGGGAAATTTATAGCATCAAATACCCAAAAGAGAAAGCAGGAATGATCTAAAATCAACACCCTAACATCACAATTAAAAGAACTAGAGAAGCAAGAGCAAACACATTCAAAAGCTAGCAGAAGGCAAGAAATAACTAAGATCAGAGCAGAACTGAAGGAGAGAGAAACACAAAAAACCCTTCAAAAAAATCAATAAATCCAGGAACTGGTTTTTTGAAAAGATCAACAAAATTGATAGACCGCTAGCAAGACTAGTAAAGAAGAGAGAAGAATCAAATAAATGCAATAAAAAATGATAAAGGGGATATCACCACCGATCCTACAGAAATATAAACTACCACCAGAGAATACTATAAACACCTCTATGCAAATAAACTAGAAAACCTAGAAGAAATGGATAAATTCCTGGACACATACACCCTCCCAAGACTAAACCAGGAAGAAGCTGAATCTCCGAATAGACCAGTAACAGGCTCTGAAATTGAGGCAATAATTAACAGGCTACCAACCAAAAAAAGTCCAGGACCAGATGGATTTACAGTTGAATTCTACCAGAGGTACAAAGAGGAACTAGTACCATTCCTTCTGAAACTATTCCAAGCAATAGAAAAAGAGGGAATCCTCCCTAACTCATTTTATGAGGCCAGCGTCATCCTGATACCAAAGCCTGGCAGAGACACAACAAAAAAAGAGAATTTTAGACCAATATCCCTGATGAACATCGATACAAAGATCCTCTATAAAATACTCACAAACCGAATCCAGCAGCACATTAAAAAGCTTATCCACCACAATCAAGTCAGCTTCATCCCTTGGATGCAAGGCTGGTTCAACATATGCAAATCAATAAATGTAACCAATCACATAAACAGAACCAATGACAAAAACCACATGATTATCTCAATAGATGCAGAAAAGGCCTTTGACAAAATTCAACAGCCCTTCATGCTAAAAACTCTCAATAAATTCTGTATTGATGGAACATATCTCAAAATAATAAGACCTATTTATGACAAATCCACAGCCAATATCATACTAAATGGGCAAAACTGGAAGCATTCCCTTTGAAAACTGGCACAAGACAAGGATGCCCTCTCTTACCAGTCCTATTCAACATAGTGTTGGAAGTTCTGGCCAGGGCAATCAGACAAGAGAAAGAAATAAAGGGTATTCAATCAGGAAAAGAAGAAGTCAAATTGTCTGTTTGTAGACGACGTGATTGTCTATTTAGAAAATCCCATCATCTCAGCCCAAAATCTCCTTAAGCTGATGAGCAACTTCAGCAAAGTCTCAGGATATAAAATCAATGTGCAAAAATCACAAGCATTCCTATACACCAATAATAGATAAACAGAGACGCAAATCATGAGTGAATTCCCATTCACAGTTGCTACAAAGACAATAAAATACCTAGGAATCCAACTTAGAAGGGATGTGAAGGACCTCTTCAAGAAGAACTACAAACCACTGCTCAATGAAATAAAAGAGGACACAAAAAAATGGAAGAACATTCCATGCTTATGGATAAGAAGAATCAATATCGTGAAAATGGCCATACTGCCCAAGGTAATTTATAGATTCAATGCCATCCCCATCAAGCTACAAATGACTTTCTTCACAGAATTGGAAAAAACAACTTTAAAGTTCGTATGGAACCAAAAAAGAGTCCGCTTAGCCAAGACAATCCTAAGCAAAAAGAACAAAGCTAGAGGCATCACTACCTGACTTCAAACTATACTACAAGACTACAGTAACCAAAACAGCATGGTACTGGTACCAAAACAGACATATAGACCAATGGAACAGAACAGAAGCCTCAGAAATAATACCACACATCTACAACCATCTGCTCTTTGGCAAATCTGACAAAAACAAGAAATAGGGAAAGGATTCCCTATTTAATAAATGGTGCTGGGAAAACTGGCTAGCCATATGTAGAAAGCTGAAATTGGATCCCTTTCTTACACCTTATACAAAAATTAATTAAGACCTAAAACCATAAAAACCCTAGAAGAAAACCTAGGCAATATCATTCAGGATATAGGCATGGGCAAAGACTTCATGACTTACTTTTTTTTTTTTAAGATGGAGTCTTGCTCTGTCGCTCAGGCTGGAGTGCAACGGCACAATCTCAACTCACTGCAACCTCCTCCTCCCTGACTCAAGCGATTCTCCTGCCTCAGCCTCCTGAGTAGCTGGGATTACAGGCACACACCACCACACCCAGCTAATTTTTGTGTTTTTCATAGAGACAGGCTTTCACCATGTTGGCCAGGATGGTCTCAATCTCCTGACCTCATGATCTGCCCGCCTCGGCCTCCCAAAGTGCTGGGATTACAGGTGTGAGCTACCATGCCCGGTCAAAGACTTCGTGACTAAAACACCAGAAGCAATGGCAAGAAAAGCCAAACTAGACAAATGGGATCTAATTAAACTAAAGAGCTTCTGCACAGCAAAAGAAAGTACCATCAGAGTGAACAGGCAACCTACAGAATGGGAGAAAATTTCTGCAATCCATCCATCTGACGAAGGGCTAACATCCAGAATCTACAAAGAACTTAAACAAATTTACAAGAAAAAAAAAAACAAACAACCCCATCAAAAAGTGAGCAAAGAATATGAACAGACCCTTCTCAAAAGAAGACATTTATACAGCACAGACACATGAAAAATGCTCATCATCACTGGTCATCGGAGAAATGCAAATCAAAACCACACTGAGATACCATCTCACACCAGTTAGAATGGCAATTAAAAAGTCAGGAAACAACAGATGCTGAAGAGGATGTGGAGAAACAGGAACGCCTTTACACCGTTGGTGGGAGTGTAAATTAGTTCAACCATTGTGGAAGACAGTGTGGTGATTCCTCAAGGATCTAAAAGCAGAAATACCATTTGACCCAGTGATCCCATTACTGGGTATATACCCAAAGGATTATAAAATATATGTGTGCTACTATAAAGACACATGCACACATATATTTAATGCAGCACTATTCACAATAGCAAAGACTTGGAACCAACCCAAATGTCCATTAATGACAGACTGGATAAAGAAAACGTGGTACATATACACCATGGAATACAATGCAGCCATAAAAAGGGATGAGTTCATGTCCTTTGCAGGGACATGAATGCAGCTGGAAACCATCATTCTGGGCAAACTATCACAAGGACAGAGAACGAAACAGCACATGTTCTCACTCATAGGTGGGAACTGAACAATGAGAACACTTGGACACAGGATGGGGAACATCACACCCCAAGGCCTGTCACGGTGTGGGGGATGGGGGAGGGATAGCATTAGGAGATATACCTAATGTAAATGACGAGTTGATGGGTGCAGCAAACCAACATGGCACATGTATACCTAGGTAACAAATCTGCTTGTTGTGCACATGTACCCTAGAACTTAAAAGTATAATAAAATAATAAATAAAAATGAAACAAAACAATTGGGCACTTTAGTATTTGTAAGTCACTCTCAAATTCAACAGGATCATTACATAAAGTTAATGAGTGGATGGAAGGAGTTGAGAGACACAATCATGAATACAATTTAGCTTTTCATTCCCTAGGAAGCAGACTCAGAAAAATAAGAATAAAAAATTTAGCTTTTCAAAGATTTTTCTGAATCTTTGAAGTCCTTACAGCTTAAGGAAATCCATGTAATAAAAAGACATGTTCTATCTAATTAAAACTCATTTAAAAGATATGCATTGTGATGACAAAAGAAGATTTACAAATATGAGTATATACTTTGCAGTACCAGAAAATAGGAAAGAGTGCCATCAAAGAACCAGAAACAAAAATTTCTGTAACATATAATGGAGAACATCAATCAAAGCTGAAAGGCTCTAACCAAACATAGGCAAAAGACTGTATTTAATCCTTGGTCATATTAAATAGTCCCATTTTCCTGAAAAACAAACCAACCAACCCAAGCTCAGAAACAAGAAATGGTCATGATAGAAAATATTGAGATACCTAAGATTTTAAGACCATGCTGGCAACCCACTCTATGTAAACAGAGCTTTTTACCTGCAGTGTTTGCCACTAGACACAAAATATGCAGCATTTTTTAAAATTAATTTTTAAAAATACATACTTTATTCCAGCTTGGGCAACAAAGTGAGACTCTGGGGAAAAAAAGATATATAGTTTCACAGGAGAAAAAGACAAGGACTAATATAAAGAACCTACTATAAATATGACATTAAAAAAGATTAACTAAAGGTATTCTCTGGATAATGCAATGGATGATCTGTATGCCAGTAAATGAATTCATGCTACAAATGAGAGTGTAGGAACACAAATAGTATAGATAGATCCAAATAATAAATAACTTGGTAAATAAATTTCATCAGAGGTAAAAAGCAATGTAAGTTGTTAAAGTACAATTTAATTACAAATATTTGAAATGCATTTGCATTCTCAGCCTCCAAATTAGTTATAAACCTTTTACAGAAAAGTCCCAAAGAAATCAATAGAGAAATCTGTATACAGCTGGTGGGTAAAGGGAAGACACATAGATATGTGATATTTACAAGTATCGGTAAAATTTAGGTTGTGGCTATAATGTTTTTCATTATAAATCCTTTCACTTTTGTTTTATGTTTGTGATGGGCTTCAGGACACGGTAATCCCCAAATATTTTAAGCTGAAGGAATGTGAGAAAACAACAGAAGCAGGAAGGTAACCTTCACCTTCCTCCATCTCCTCCTTTGTAGCAGGACATAAAACCTTCCCAGGTTTTATGGGTTTTCTGAACTCTCCCAGAAGCAAGTCGTAAGACCCTCATGTGACAGATTCCCAGAGGAAAGGAGCCAAAGACACAGAGAGACCAAGAAGAATCTGAACAAACAGGTCTAAATTACCCCCCACTTATTACCATTAGATCATACTTGCTTTGTCCAATTCTACTGCTCCCCAATTATCTACTTCATTATCACATCTAGCATAAAAATATACAAGTTTAACTGTTTCTTCAGGTTTTCATTTCTTTACGAAGCCTTCTGTGTCACATAAAACTTAAGAAAACACTGATTATGCTTTTCTCTTGTTAATATGTCTTTTGTTATAGGGACTTTAGCCATGAACCTAGGACAGGTGAGGAAAAGACATTTTCCTCCCCTACAATTGCTTAAGCTTTTTTTTTTTTTTTTTCAAAAATTACATTATTATTTACATTATTTACATTATTTCAATGAAGCTGCTGTCTCAAAGCTCAATACTGGGCAACACTGAAAAGGTAAGTAGGTGACAGCAAAGAGACTACAGAAAAACCCAACATGTATTGTTAGCACTGTTTTACATATAATGACCATCTCATCACAATAAATCTATCAGCTAGATGGTATTATCTCAATTACACACATGGGTACATGCACGCACACATACATGCACACACCTGAGGCTCAGAGACTAACTTAACCAAGTTACTGGAGTATCAGTGAATATTAAGCCTGGGTAAGCCTGGGATAAAAATCTGTATACAGGTTTTTAAATCTACCTGAAATCTAAAAATATTTATTATTTATTTTCTACAGATATCCAAGAAAGTGACTCTCTCTCTGCTTTACTTGGGGCGGTGCTTTAAATAATGAGAGCAATATGAAATATACTTTAAAAAATATAACAATATATAATAATTATACAAAATATAAATAACTTAAGTGTCAAAGTCCTTTATAATTTTCAACATTATCTGACTCATATATTGTCTTACTTGAATTAGTTATTTGTATACACCTTTTACATTTCAAGTAATTCACTTGAAATTAGGATCTAGATCTGATTCATTTCTACATTCTTTGAAACAGGGCCTTGAACAGTAATTATTTAATAAACATTTACTTAAAGAATGTGATCCTCACAATAAACATGTAAAATGGCTAGGACAACTATTCACATTATTCTTATTAAATAGGAAAAAAAAAAAAATACAAAAAACTAGCCGGGCGAGGTGGCTGGCGCCTGTAGTCCCAGCTACTCGGGAGGCTGAGGCAGGAGAATGGCGTAAATCCGGGAGGCGGAGCTTGCAGTGAGCCGAGATCCGGCCACTGCACTCCAGCCTGGGCGACAGAGCGAGACTCCGTCTCAAAAAAAAAAAAAAAAAAATACTTGCAGGAACGGAGGCAGAACATACTCTGATGCTATTTCTCAGCTAAATAGCTCATTTGTTGAAACAGGGCTCCAATCTTTTCCCATTATACCCTGACTCAAAAAAAAAGACACCAACCCTGATTCTCCAAATGAGGGTCTGACAGGGTGTCCAAAGGAAAAAGCTTTGGTTATATTATTTTTTGAGTGTTTGGTAAATCCTGAAATATGGATCTTAATGTAAATATAAAGTGTTTGAAAACGTCTTGATTTCTATTTCATTGCAACAGAATGGTAGAAGGAAAATGAAAGTGCTTCTTCAAAATGCTAAACTTGGTTATAAGTTACCTAAAACTCAAGAAAAACAGAATTTGAAATATAACAGCTAGCATTTATACTCAGCTCTTTGGAACAACTCCATGTGTATGTTATTTTTTGTGATTTTTTCATAATATCCAATGAGACATTACTATTATTCCCATTTCATTAATGAAGAAGCTTCAGAGACAATTAAGTGTTACAGTTTGTAGGTGGCTGAATTGGGATTTGAAACAACCTAAGTCATGCTTTTTGCAGTCTACTATGCTGTTCCTTACAGAGAATTAGTAAATAGCTTTCTAATTGGTCTCTCTTTACTTCCATTCCATCCTATAAAAGACAACCAGAGTAACTCTTCTGAAATAAAAATTTGATCATGTGGCTTCTCTGCTTAAAATCTTTCAATGGATCCATGTACCTTACAAGATAAAATCCACCAGAACCCTTGGCACAGTATATATAACACTTCAAAACCTAAATCCTTTAAGATTTGGCCCCTTACTATGTCTCCATCCTCATCTACTTCTTGTCTTTATTCATTTTATTTTATTTTATTTTATTTTATTTTAATTTTTCAGGAGCTAGGGCTGACAATCTTCTCTTTATCTTATTTCCCTAAGTTATTCCAAATGATTTGCAGTCCCTCCACTTATCTGCAATAAGGCCCCTTTTCCTACTATGCACCAAACTCATCAACCTATAACCCATTCTTCAAATTTTAACTCAGAAATCAATGAATCCCCTTCCTCAGCCTTCCTGCTCCTTTCTCTAGACAATCATTTCCTCTTGTATGCTACATTTATATCTGACCCACACTTATGGCATTTAAATACCATATTAAAATTATTTGTTTACACACTTTTTCTCTCTATTTTATAATGAAGCCCTAAGGGATGTCTCATTCATGTTTACAACCCTGGGATCCAATACACTGCCTGACAGTAGCAGGCATCAGATCCATGTTTGCTGAGCTCAATTTAATATACTCAGAAAGTATACAAATGTTAACATAGGATCTGGATATTACAAATATAAATGTTTCAAAGGGGGAAAAAGCCTAAAACCCTTTAACTGCATTGTGTACAACAATGGCAGTTGCCCTGAAGGTCCCTGTTAGCATTCTGTGCCCCAGCTGGGTCTCCAGAAGGTTCATTACTTTCATATTACCAGTGTGGCAATTTGTTAATGAGCTCAGTAAAACCAAGACAAATTGAAATGACAGCCCTGGCAACTAACATCTCTTACTCATCACTAGAGCTAGTCTCTCACTAGCAGTGCCATGGATAAGCCTTCTTCAATGCAAAACAATTTTTATGGAGCATCTTCTAAGAGATCTGCAAACATTGTGATCAGCACTAAAGGAAATCCAAAAAAGTATAACTCCTCATTAAGGTAGGCAAAAGTTGTGTTTTTGAAAAATAACTCAATTGAAAAACATAGCTATCTGTTAAAAGTTACAGTCAAGGATTCATTACATGATTAATCAATTATGGGTCAGCTGCCTATCTAACTGAAGTACCACCAGGACTCTTCTACCTTCACCATGATGAAGGCAGGCATTACAAGAATTTGCATGAGGAGGAAACCAAGAGCCACAATTAGGCATTCTGGCAGAAGAAGTCTGTAAAAGTAAAGCCCCCACCCCTGCAAAGGTTGGAAGGCTGAAGGCTTCTTGGCACCAGAGCATCCCTACTTAAGACTGATCTCTTGAGATAAAGCCAAATCATAAGCTGTTAACATAGCAAAAGTAAACTTTATAGTACAACTAGACACAAATATGCTCTAAGGAGAGAAAGACAAATGGCAGGAAAACCTGAGGATGGAGGAAGATACTTTGTACTCACTGCTTTGCACTGATGACTATAGTACCTCTAGGAAACATCTCTATTTTAGTTTCCCAGGGCTGCTATAACAAAGTACTCTAAACTGACTATCTTAAAACAACAGAAATTTATTCTCTCATAGTTGTGGAGGCCAGAAGTCCAAAATCAAAGTGTTAGTAGAGTCATGCTCTCTCTGAAGATCCTTCCCCGTCTCTTCTACCTTCTAGCAGCTGCCAGGAAACTAATACGGATTTTGGTACCAAGAGTGGTGTACTACTCTAACAAATACTTAAATAAGTGGCTTTGGAATGGGGTAACGGGTAGGGGCTGAAAGAATTTTGAGATGCTTGACAGAAAAAGTCTAAATTTCCTTGAACAGATAGTTGGAAGAAATATGAGCACTAAAGATGCTTCTCGTAGAGCCTTCAAAGGAAATGATCAACATGTTATTGGACACCTTGTTACATAGCAGCAGCAAACTTGTCTGAATTATGTTGAGCCGCTAGGTGAAAAGTAGAACTTACAAGTGATAGACTTGGATATTTGGCTGAGGAGATTTTTAACCAAAGTGTGGAAGTATGTTCTGGGTTCTCCTTGGTGCTTATAAAGTGTGAGAGGAAAGAAATAAATTGAGGAATGAACTATTAATATTAAGCAAAAAAGGAACAGCACTTGGTAATTTAGAAAATTATCTGCTGGCCGGGCCCGGTGGCTCACGCCTGTAATCCCAGCACTTTGGGAGGCCGAGGTGGGCAGATCACGAGGTCAGGAGATCCAGACCATCCTGGCTAACACAGTGAAACCCCAACTCTACTAAAAATACAAATTAGCTGGGCATGGTGACGGGTGCCTATAGTCCCAGCCACGCGGGAGGCTGAGGCAGGAGAATGGTGTGAACCTGGGAAGTGGAGTTTGCAGTGAGCCAAGATCGCGCCACTGCACTCCAGCCTGGGTGACAGAGCAAAACTCCATCTCAGAAAAAAAAAAAAAAGAAAGAAAGAAAATTATCTGCCTATCCAGATAGTGTGCTCTGGAAACAAGGCCAAGGCAAGGGTACAGCTGGACAATCATTTGCATGTGATTCACAAACCCAGTCAATCATCTCTGCAAAAGCCAGGAATAGAGAGATACAGTTACGTAGCAAAGACATATGGAGAACATTCTTGTTAGATGGATTGGACCCGCATTGCACAGGAGACTGACGAGGTTTTTGAGAATTTCATACCAGCAAAAGTACTACCAGCCATGACTGAAATGGACAGAGATGGAATGACATACAGGAAGACTGGCTCTGAGGGCAAAGCCACAGATGCAGAGGTCTGGGCCAATGAGACGTTCTCAGGCTAAAGCGGTAGGGCCGCCCCAGCAGTCCAGAGGACAGAGAATCAAGCCAGAATTATTCTCGGGCTCTGAAATCTAATGCAGTTTTCCCTGCTGGGTTATGAACTTGCTTTAGACCAGTGACTCCCTTATTCTTTCCATTTTCTCCCTTTCATAATGGCAAAGTCTTTCCTATGCCTATCTTACCATTGTATCTTGGAAGCAAATAGCAACTTGTTTTCTAGGCTTCATAGCAGATGGGAAGAAATTTTGTTCAGGAGGGACTATACCCAGAGGCTCACTCATATCTGATTTAGATTATATAAAAGATGAAATTTGGAACTTTTTGAGTTGATTACATTTAGATGGGATTTTGGACTTAGAGTTGATGCTGGAAGGAGTTGAGGCTTTTGGAGATGTTGGGATGGGATGGATATATTTTGCACATGAGAAGAACAAAAATTTTAGGGGGCCAAAATTGTGAACTGTGTTAAATTGTGTCCCTAAAATTGTGTGCCTCTGGTACCTGTGAATTGCCCTTACTTGGAAATAGGGTCTTTGCAGATATAAACAAGTTAAGATGAGGTCATTAGGGTAAGCCATGATCCAGTGTGACTGGTGTCCTTAAGAGTTAAAGACCATATGAAAACAGAGATACATAGGGAGAACACAATGTGACATCAGAGTCAGAGAATGGAGTAATACAACTGCAAGCCCAGGAACACCAAGGACTGAGCTAGAAAAAGGCCAGAAAAGATTCTACCCAGAGTCTCTGAGGGAGCATGGCCTAGTTAATACCTTAATTTTAGACTTCTAGCCTCCAGACTGAGAGAATAAATTTCTGTTTTTCTAGCCAACCAATTTGTGGTACTTTGTTACAGCAACCTAGGAAACTAAAACACCTCTTAATACTAGTTAATATCTATTTGAGACTTAGTACATACCAGGCATGGTATTAAGTGCTTTACACTGGTGACTGCATTTAAACCTCACCACAACCCCATGAGGAAAAGAAATAACTTTCTACTAAACCACTGTTAACCATTACACTAAACTTTCTCTTATGTACCATGTGTTATATAATTTGTCTGGTCTTTGTACCAGGTTCCTGGCACACAGCTTCTAAAACCCCTGGAATTTTCCAAGTGATATAAATAGCTTTATTATTCGTAAGACCCTGGGATCACACCTTAGTTTCTGTTAGTCAGATGGTTCAATATGTGGGCTAGTTACCAGAAGAACAAACCATATGATTAGAGGGCTGGGGCTTTGAACAAGCCCAACCTCTGGGGAAGGGAGGGGGCCTGAACACTGAGTTATCAATTATGCCTACATATGAAACCCTAATAAAAACTCTTGACACTGAAGCTCAATGCTGCTTCCTAATCTGTGAACACACTGATATGCTAGAAGGGTGATGTGCCCCAATTCCATGGAAGGAGGGCACAGAAGTTCTGCAACTGCGATTCTCCCAGGCCTCACCCTAAGTGTCTCTTCATTTGGCTGTCCCTGATTTGTTATCTTTTACAATAAGCCTGTAATAATAAGAACAGCACTTTCATGAGTTCTGTGAGTTGTTCCAGTCAATTGTCAAACCTGAACAGGATTGTGGGCACTCCTCAAATTTGTAGCCAGCTGGTCAGAAGTATGGGTGGCCTGGGGATCTGACTTTGAGACCAGCATCTGAAATGGGGCAAGTCTTGTTGGAGGCCACGCTCTCATAAACTTGTGGAGTCTGACTCTAACTCTGGATGGTTGGTGTCAGAACTGAATTGAAATACGTCGGATGCCATCAGAATAGCTGGGGTTAAAACAGAATACCATAATTGAAAGTCCTATAGAAGCTCAGTATACTCAATAGTAAGTATCAAATACAAAAACATGGCCAGGCACGGTGGCTCATGCCTGTAATCCCAGCATTTTGGGAAGCCGAGGTGGGCAGATCACTTGAGGTCAGAAGTTTGAGATAAGCCTGGCCAACATGGCAAAACCCTGTCTCTACTAAAAATACAAAAAAACAGCCAGGCATGGTGGCAGGTGCCTGTAATCCCAGCTACTCGGGAGGCTGAGGCAGGAGAATCACTTGAACCTGTGAGGCAGAGGTTGCAGTGAGCTGAGACTGTGCCATTGCATTCCAGCCTGGGAAACAGAGCAAGACTCCATCTCACAAAAAAAAAAAAAAAAAAAAAAAGTACTATACAAGATACAAGTCACTTGGTCTTTCAGATCTTTGACTTTCATATAACCACTTTTTCATACATTATATATTAATCAACATAAACTTTTTCTCATTTGTAGAATTGGGCTTTTCATTATTTCTCTTAAAAATAATAATTTTGAGCTGATGAATGGTGACATGTCTATTACGAAAAAGAGGTAAGGTACTTGCCAGGTATTTGGGGATTGGGACTTATTTGCTCATGCAAGGCAAGGACACAATCCCCAGTTGGAGGACCCATGGCCTGCTTTAATCACTCCTCACTGACCCCATATATAGTAAACACCAATTGCATTGTGGGCAGGAAGCGGTTGAGGGAGTTTTACTAGAGTTTATGTATATGTGTTTAGAGGAAGTACGTCCAATTCCTTGACTCATGAAATAATAGTTCATTTTCCCCAAAAATGTTATGTGAACTAGGCCCTATAAATGACTGAAATACATTTTAAAGCCAACATATTTAGTGCAAAACCAATTCAAACAGAAAGTGAGTTTCATGATGGTGATTTTTTAATGTCTCATCTCTAACTAGACTCTAAGCTCCTTGAAAGCAGGAACTATACTTATAGCTATCTCTATCTCAAAAACCAACTCATCTGGATAGAAAAGGAGGAGCAGATTCAGAGCACACAATTTTTTTTTTTTTGAGACGGAGTCTCGCTCTGTCGCCCAGGCTGGAGTGCAGTGGCGCGATCTCAGCTCACTGCAAGCTCCGCCTCCCGGGTTCACGCCATTCTCCTGCCTCAGCCTCCCGAGTAGCTGGGACTACAGGCGCCCACAACTGCGCCCGGCTAATTTTTTTGTATTTTTAGTAGAGACGGGGTTTCACCGTGGTCTCGATCTCCTGACCTTGTGATCCGCCCGCCTCGGCCTCCCAAAGTGCTGGGATTACAGGCGTGAGCCACCGCGCCCGGCCCAGAGCACACAATTTGTTTAGCTTCGTTAACACATGTTTTGGTGACTTCTACATGCTAGGCCAATGCTAGAAATATAGAAATGGAAGACATGGTCCTTGTTTTTGATAAGAGTGCATAATCTAAAGGAGTCTGAAAATAAAGTTCATATCTTTTTACTGGAAAATATCTTGTGCCACGTTTTTGAAATCTGAACAAGGTAAACTGGTGTATAAGAGGAGAAGGAAACCATGAAGCATACTCAGTCCTTTTCCAATGCCATCTTGACATAGGTTGGAACCAGGACTAATACCATCAACTTTTGGTGTAATAGAAGGCAGAAATCTTAGAGAGAACACAGATTAAATTCTTTATCTTGGATTAATTACTTAATCTCTTTGTCTCATCTTCTTTAATTGTCAAATGAGGATGAATAAAGTCATTTATTGGCATAGATTGAAAAGATTAAACAAATAGCATGTGTGGCCAAAAGAACAATACCAAATAAATGGTAACCATTATTATTATTATTATTACCATCATCATCATCATCATCAATACCGTATTTCAAATTTCAAGACTGCATGCAGTCACAAAATGACAAATGTTATATAATTCCTCTTACATGAGGTTCCCATTTAGTCAAATTCAGAGATAGAAAGTAAGAGTAGTGGTTGCAGGAGTTGGAGGAAGTGGAAAACAGGGAGTTATTGTTTAGTGGGTACAGTTTTAATTGGGGAAGATGAAAGCAACCTGGAGGTGGATGGTGGTGATGGTTGCATAGTAATGTGAATGTACTTAATGCCACAGAACTGTACATTTAAAAATGGTTAAAATAGGCACAGCACTTTGGGTGGCTGAGGTAAGAAGATCACTTTGGCCCAGGAGTTCAAGACTAGCCTAGGCAACATAGCAAGACACCATTTCTACCAAAAAAAAAAAAAAAAAAAAGGATGAAATAATAAATTTTGTTATATATATATTTTATGACACACAGACACAAAAATTCAATAAGGCATGGCTAAACGCTCACAGCAAAAAAAAAAAAAAAAAAAAAGGTTAGGGGCCAGGGGCAGTGGCTCATGCCTATAATCCCAGCACTTTGGGAAGCCAAGCTGTGCGGACCACTAGAGGCCAGGAGTTCAAGGCCAGCCTGGCCAACATGGCGAAATCCTATCTCTACTAAAAATTCAAAAAAAAAAAAAATTAGCCAGGTGTGGTGGCGGGCACCTGTAGTCCCAGCTATTCAGGAGGCTGAGGCAGGAGAATTGCTTAAACCCGGGAGGCAGAGGTTGCAGTGAGCCGAGATTGCGCCACTGAACTCCAGCCTGGGTGACAGAGCAAGACTCCGTCTCAAAAAAAAAAAAAAAAAAAAAAAGCTAGGGAACAAAAGGACTGGAGATTGACATCATTAAGCAATTAGGCAATGATAAGTCTTGAGAGAGCAGAACCATCTACAGATGATATGAACAGATAAATAATCTTAAACTGGCAGCATTAAGTCAAAGAGATACAGCTATATCTGGTTTTAGGAAACATTATTTGCATCATTCTAACATACTTTATGTGGAATACAGAGAAGGAAGAAGACAAGGAGAAAGTGAGGGAAGGGAAGGAAGAGAAAGAAGAAAAGGAAACAAGGGAAGGGAAGAAGAAGAAAGACAGCATGAAGGAATTAAAGAAAGAAAGGAAAAGAGAAAAAGAAATACTGCAAATATGAAACAACTGCTTTAAATGACTTGGTGCTTTGCCAGAAAAATGTATAATAAAAGTGATAAAGTGATATTGGTGAAGACAGGCAAAGAAATACTCTTTTGCAAAAGATAAACAAAATCAAACACTGGATTTCCTCAAAATTTTTAGATTTTATAGTTATATACTTGCAGCTATATAAGCACCTTTACTTTCATATAGGAAAAAAAAACCCCTTGAAACAACTATTACTATACTAACTGTTTATAACATGAGGCTTCCTGGGAATGCACCATCTATAATACTGCAAAAGAGACTGTATGAAGACATATCACAGTGCTAAGGGGAAGATGACATTATGCCAAGGAACTCTACAGAAGTACTGCTTAGAAAATCCAGACACCTGACACCCTAAAGCCTTTTTTCACTTGGGTATTACAGTCCACCAACAACTAGGTTGGTGGGTTTGGAGGCAGATTTTCATTTCTGGAAAGCAGTAATTCAAACACTCAAGAAGAGTCCTAGGCAGGTAACCTAAACAGAAAGTGAGAATGGAAACCGACATTGCATATGGGACTGTATGATGCAGTCATTTTTCAAAGGATACTTTTGTTGAGATTAAGAATCCTGGATTTCTGATGAGACGGTAATAGGGAAAACTGGAGAAGATCCTGGTCCACATGAAATGATCTCTTTCATGAAGTGTATACATTTATATTATTGTACTATATTGTATTATAATTTATTTGTATGTCTGATTCCTCTACTAGATTATGAGTCTTGTGGGCTGAGGTTGCTTCAGGTTTATTTCTTTATCCCCTAACCTGAATTTTCTGAGAATTAGTCCTAAATTCCTGTTGGATAAAATCGTGGGAGGTTTTGAAATGGGCAAAAGAGATTACTGCATAGTCTATCAGTGGAATCTGGAGACTTCCAGGATTACCTGATTGTATGGAGACGTGTTACTTGGTCTGTCTTTAATTAGGCTATTTCACAGCTTTGTCAAGAAATATCTCAACTTGTTGAAAACTCATAGTAATGCAAATAATTCCTGTCCATTGAAATGCAAACTGTGCCCAGGTAATGCAACTGATAACTGTCCTATGGGTATTAACGAGTTTTGTCACCATTTGTGAATTAAGTTCAGCATTTCCTGACAATAAACATACGGTACTTTGGGTCCTCTCTGAGCCATCTTTGTACTATATTTCTGTTTCCCACATGCATTAACAAGTTAAAATTTTGTTCATTCTATATTTGTGTGAAAGTCATGATTTTATCTTTTTTTTTTTTTTTAAGGAAAATTATCCCTCAATCATCCCTGACAAGTGTTAAATTTCATTTAGGGCAGGGACCGTATCTTTCAATATATTGTAAAAATAAAACTAGATTTGGAAAAGGCCTAGGTTTAATCCCTGCTCAATAAGTACTGATTGTATATGACGCCAGC
Source organism: Macaca thibetana thibetana (assembly GCF_024542745.1). NCBI lineage: Eukaryota > Metazoa > Chordata > Mammalia > Primates > Cercopithecidae > Macaca > Macaca thibetana. Next base: position 40,296,942 of record NC_065578.1, read on the forward strand.
TAATTTCCAGTGCCATCTTTAATTCTCAATGGTTCATATATCATATATTAGATGGGATTAATTCCTGCCTTGCCAACTTTCAAAGACCTGTTGTGAGAATTAGATAAAAACATTTGGGTAATCTATAAAGCTCCCTGGTCTGTGATATGCAAGGCCATCAAAGTGGTTTTCCTACAACACCCAAGGGATAGTCTTTGTTTTCTGCTTAAAACCCTTCACTGACTCCTCTTGCCTACAGAATGACATTTAAATTCCTCAGTACGGTACAAAAATCATCCTCGGATGATCCAGCCCTTGTCTACTCTTCAGCCTCACCTCTAGTCAGCTCTTCTTAACCTTAATACACAGCAGTAATAAACGATTTATACAGTTCCAAACACTGCATATGCTGATTCCTTCCATCTGGATGCCCCCTCTTTCACCTCCTCAGCCAACCTAAAAAATTTCTACTCATCCTTTAAAACCCAATTCGCATAGAATAGAGGCTTTCCTCATACTCTCAGATAAAATCATTATCGCTTCCATGAAGTGTATACATTTATATTATTGTGCTATACCATATTATAGTTTATTTGTGTCTGATTCCTCTACTAGATTATGAGCCTTGAGGGGTAATGCTGCTTCGTGTTGATTTCTTTATCCCCTATATCTAACACATGGTGAGTGCTAAATACTGAATAGCTGAAATGAAATGTAAGGGATTAGTGATTACTGTATCTCCATTTTCCCTATAGCAACTAGCATAGAGTTAAGCATACACTAGTGTTTAGTAAATAATCTCCAATTACTATCATTTCTTATAATTATTACTATTAAACCCTAACTCAGGGTGGAGGCTAGAAAAGGGTATGATGCTAATGCAAAGGGAAATTGACTGATAATCACACACTCAGGTCAATCTACTAGACACTTTTTTATAAATAACTTAATTCTCACAATAAACCCAATGATACAGGTATTAATATTCTCATTTTATAGGCGAATAAACTGAGGTACAAATAATTTAACTGGTGTGAAGTCATAGAGCTGGTAGTAAACAGCACAATTTCTGTTGTAAGGTTTATGTGTATTTGCTGTTTCTGGGGTTTACCAGTACTTTCATTCCCTTCATTTGGCCCTCACAATTCTGTAGGGTACATAGGACAAATGTCAGTTGTCCCTTTATTACAAATGAAGAAAACAAGATTTAGAGAGTTTATATGACTTGTAAAGGTCACACAGCTAGTAATCACTGGATTTAGGATTAGAATATCTTGGTCATGTGACCCTAAATCTTATACTTTTTCCAGAGGGCAGTTTTTCTTGGCAATAAGAGATAACTTAAAGGTCACTCATAAAACTGAAAGGACAAATTCAATTAAAATAAAACAAAACAAGGGTGCTATTTAAAGGATCAGATTCCAAATTTTTAAATCAAAACAATTTCATTAATAATCCACTTTTAACTTTCTCAGTGCACCTTCCAACACACACAGAGCTTTAATGCAAGTTTACACAAGAACCTGGGTAGGAGGTTCATTACTTGCATTTTCTAAGACACATACTTCACTCTTTGTATATATATCATATTCAATATCCAGGGATAGGTCCCCAAAGTGAGGAGAAGTGAGCAAGGAGGCAGTCATATAGTTTGCCTGAAACCAAGTAAAAAGCTTCCATTTTTATATCTGAGATAGGTACAAATACTGATGACTTTCCCAATTTATCCAATCAACATTTATTGAGTATGTGCCAGTCCCTGCGCTAGGGAATATAAAGACAGACAGGACTAGAACCATGTTATATGAGAAAGACAAGCAAATACATTAACGATTAACAGAATGTAGTATATAGTTACCACAGGTATGTTAAAAGTAGTGACCAATTCCATCCAAAGGAATTGAAGAGGCTTCACACAGGAGGTGACTTTTCAATTAGAACTTGGAGAATGCATCATAACCCAGAGAGGAAAGTTTAGTCAATTCTAAGTAAAGGAAAGTAGAAAAGTAATAAGTAGTAAAAGGGCTTGTATGATGGCCTATGGAAAACGACACGTGGTTCAAGAATAGGATCTACAGCAAGAAGCAGTGACTGAATTAGAAAACTGGGCTGCAATCAGATGATGAAGAATGTTAAATGCCATTCTAAAACGCCAGGCAGACTAGCGGTTTTTAAGCCTTTTTTGGTCAAAGAACCATCTGCAAACAAATTGTTAGGTAAAATACAACAATAATAAAGACAGAGCTTATCTGGTGAAAGGGGAGCAAGGAGGCAGAGTCCACCCTGCCTCACCCTGAACCTCCTGGTATCCCTGCACAGAAACCTTAAGTGGTGCTACTATTCAATGTGTGGTCTTCATCAGCAAAATGTTTGTTTCCTGTTTGCGAAAAGTACAGAATTTAGAGTAAATACTTGGAAATTTCCTATAGCAATTTAACAGAATAATTTTATGACATTAAATCTAGTAAGATTTTGAGGTTTACACTTCATCTTTTCAAAAATTCCATCTTTCTAATAATTCATTTTTATTACACTTACAAAATTATTAGTCTGAGACAAACAGAAAATAAAACTTTCCTTTCACCACATATCATTTAAGGGATGATAAATGCACTAGAATTTCTGCAAATGATGAGATTTGTAACTTAGAAAGTTAGAAAAATAACTCTAGTGGCTGTTTAGAGTGAAAAGACCAACTAGCAAATATAAAACATAAGCAATATGAAAAAAAAAAGAAAATTTCAGATGACATAAGGATTACTTCTGTAAATGTTTAGCATCTGGCAAACAATGAATAAAGACTTTTAAGCTCACAGAAAAAGGCGAAAGTAGTCAAGAAAGGCTTAGATATGGAAGTAGATTTTTAGAAAGACATTAAGCCATCAAGGTCCAGACTCAAATTCATTTAGTCAACAAATATTAATATTACTTATTATATATGTTACATTATTTACTGAAATACCTACTTAAATACTAGGTGCTCGGAATACAATATTGAACAGAAGACATGGTCCCTGCTATTCTGACATGTATTAATCAACCCAAAAATACAAATATGGCTTCATTTAAAAAACTACTATAAGTACTACAAAGCAAACTCACAAGGTACTATGAAATGTGCAACATGGAGATTATTTTAAATAGATTCTGGGAGATTAAGGAAGGATTCCCTAAGGAAGTTATGTCTCCGCTGAAATCTAAACAATGAATAGACAAGGAAGGGGAGAGAGCATTCTAGGCAGAAGGAACAATCATAAGAAAAAACCCTAAGGTGGGATGGGGCATGACTAGCCCACAGAACTAAAAGGCTGATGCATAGAAAGCAGATAGTTCTGCATTCCCCATCCCCCACCAACACTCTCACCACAGATCATGTTAGCTCTGCTGGTTTAAAATCCTTCAGTGGCTTTCCATTGCACTGATATACAAATGATATTTTCCCTTGTGGTCTACATGACATGAAGCCTACCTTCTGAGCCTCATATGGTGCCATAATCCCCTAGCTAAGTTCCAGTCACACTGGCTCCCTTTTTGATTCTTGAATATATGAGGCTCTTTCCTGTCTCTGAGACTTGCCACATGCTGTTTGCTCTGCCTGGCAGTGTCTTCCTTTGACTTTTGGTTTATTTTTTCTCAGCTAAAAAATCACCTCCTCGTAGAGCACTCCCCAACTGCCCTTCCATGGTCACTCTGTTCAAATTTAATGTAAAAATTATATTATTGAGTCTTTAATTTTAAAAGAAAGGAAATTCTGACACAGGCTACAACACAGATGAACCTTGAAGACATGCTGAGTGATACAAGCCAGTGACAAGAGCGAAAACATTGTATGATTCCACTCACATGAAGTTGGAGAATTACAGTCAAATTCATAGAGACAGAAAGTAGAATGGTGGTTGCCAGGAGTTGGAGGGAGGGAGGAATGTATGCCATGGGTGCAACTAGCTGGGGCCTATGTCGCAAGTGGTAAAGAAATTTACCAAGACAGTTACAGGTAAAGAAAGGCAGATTTGGCTGGGCGCAGTGGCTCATGCCTGTAATCCTAGCACTTTGGGAAGCTGAGGTGGGCAGATGATGAGGTCAGGAGTTCGAGAGCAGTCTGGCCAACATAGTAAAACCCCATCTCTACTAAAAATACAAAAAATTAACCAGGCATGGTGGTGTGCACCTGTAATCCTAGCTACTCAGGAGGCTGAGGCAGGAGAATCCTGTGAACCCTGGAGGCAGAGGTTGCAGTGAGCTGGTGAGCTGAGATTGGGCCACTGCACTCCTGCCCGGGCGACAGTGCAAGACTCTGTCTCAAAAAAAAAAAAAGGCAGATTTATTAGAGAAAGTATGAAAATATGTTGCAAGGGTGCAACAGGCAGCACAGCAGAGAAGGTGCTGTCTACAAACAGGAAAGGACTGGAGGGAAGTTTTTACAGGGGGCTATGAGGACTGGAGGGGGCTATGAGGACAAGGTAGTTGTGCCAGTGGTTGGTTGTGATTAGCCGTCTCTCAGAACAATTGTTCATTGTTCTCCCCTACCTATGGCTCCTTCCTCATTGCTGCTTGCTTACTGGGACTCCACAAGGTATAATTATCGTTTAATGGATAGAGTTTCAGTTTAACAAAATGAAACAAGTTCTGGAGATGGATGGTGATGATGGTTGCGCAGCAATGTGACTATATTTAGTACTGTTAAAAATGGTTGAAATGGTAAATTTTATGTTACATATATTTTACCACAATTTAAAAAATAATTAAAGAAAACATTCTATAAGCTACATTAAGACAAGCAGGAAGCATATAAAGAATGTAAGGAGCCAAGCACGGTGGCTCACGCCTGTAATCCCAGCACTTTGGGAGGCTAAGATGGGCGGATCACTTAAGCCTAGGAGTTCAAGATTAGCCCTGGCAACATGGTGAGACCCCATTTCTACAAAATAAAAAAAAAAAAAATTAGCTGGGTGTGGTGGTGCGCACCTGTGGTTCTAGCTACTCAGGAGGCTGCAGTGAGCCGTGATCACGTCACTGCACTCAAGCCTGGGTGACAGAGCAAGATCCTGACTCGGGAAAAAAAAAAAAAAGGAAGGTAGGGAGAATAGTATAAACATCAGACTTAAAATTTTAAATATTTAACCCTGAAAGCAACATGGAAAATGACTGAAGGGGACCCACAGCAGTTGCAGGCAAACTGTTTGGATGCAACTATAGCAATTCAGAAGAGAGATGATAGAAGCTTGGACCAGGTTGGTGGCAGTTAAGATTCATTCATTCAGAGGCCAAGATAGGTGGATCACCTGAGGTCAGGAGTTCGAAACCAGCCTGACCAACACAGTGAAACCCTATCTCTAATAAAAACACAAAAACTGGCTAGGCATGATGGCACATGCCTGTAATCCCAGCTACTTGGGAGGCTGAGGCAGGAGAATCGCTTTAAACCCAGGAGGTGGAGGTTGCAGTGAGCCAAGATTGTGCCATTGCACTCCAGCCTAGGCAAAACTCCAACCCTCTACCAAAAAAAAAAAAAAAAAAAAGATTCATTCATTCATTTAACTTTTTAATGAATGCCATTATATGCCATGCACTGTGATAGGAGTCAGATGTAAGAATAAGATTGGCAATGCGACACTATTCACAATAGCAAAGACTTGGAACCAACCCAATGTCCATCAATGACAGACTAGATTAAGAAAATGTCATACATATACACTATGGAACACTATGTAGCCATGAAAAAGGATGAGTTCATGACCTTTGTAGGGACATGGATGAAGCTAGAAACCATCATTGTCAGCAAACTATCACAAGGACAGAAAACCAAACACCGCATGTTCTCACTCATAGGTGGGAACTGAACAATGAGAACACCTGGACACAGGGAGGAGAACATCACACACCAGGGCCTATCAGAGGGTCGGGGGGTGGGGGAGGGATAGCATTAGAAGAAATACCTAATATAAATGACGAGTTAATGGGTGCAGCAAACCAACATGGCACATGTATACAAATGTAACAAACCTGCAAGTTGTGCACATGTACCCTAGAACTTAAAGTATAATTAAAAAAAAAAAGAGTAAGATTGGCAAGACCCCTGCCCTCATGCCCTCATGGAATTTAACAAGCAAATAAATAATTACATATTGTGATTAAGTGTTATAATAGAATAAACAGAGTGACTGTGGAAGGGCAGTCAGTATGGTCTCTATGAGGAGGTAATGTTTAAGAATGAATCAAGGCCGGGCCCGGTGGCTCAAGCCTGTAATCCCAGCACTTTGGGAGGCCGAGATGGGCGAATCACGAGGTCAGGAGATCCAGACCATCCTGGCTAACACGGTGAAACCCCATCTCTACCAAAAATACAAAAAATTAGCCGGGCTTGGTGGCAGGCGCCTGTAGTCCCAGCTACTCGGGAGGCTGAGGCAGGAGAATGGTGTGAACCTGGGAGGCGGAGCTTGCAGTGAGCCGAGATCGCGCCACTGCACTCCAGCCTGGGCGACAGAGCGAGACTCCTTCTCAAAAAAAAAAAAAAAAATTAATCAAAAGTCAGGGGAAGACTCTCCCAGGCAGATGAAACAGTATGTGCCAAGTCTGAGAGACAGGAAAGAGCTTCATATCTTCAGGAAATTAGATGGGGGCCAATGTAACTAGAACTTAGCTAGGGGATGGTGGCACTACGTGAGGCTAAGAAGGTAGTCTCCATATCATGTAGACCACAAGGAAAAATATCATTTGTATATCCAAAGCAATGGAAAGCTACTGAAGGATTTTAGGCAGAGATAATATGATCTGTAGTGACCATATTGGTGGAGGATAGGGTACAAAAGTAAACAAACGAAAGCCATTTAGGGGGTTGATATAATGGTCCAAAAGAAGAACTATGGTGGCCTAGACTAGAATAAAGGAAGTGGTGATGGGGAGGGGTGGAAAGATTCATTAGCTATTTAGCATATAGTCCTAAGGGGTATCAGCAATGAACTAAAAATGGAGAAAAGATAATTTAACAAATGATTCCCAGCCAGGCACCATCCCAGCACTTCAGGAGGCTGAGGCAGGAGGATCACTGGAGCCCAGGAGTTCAAGACTAGCTTGGGCAAGATGGCAAAACCCTATCCCTATAAAACAAAAATTTAAAAATTAGCTGGGTTCCACAGCACACGCCTGTAGTCTTACCTACTCAGAAAGATGAGGGAAGAGGATCCCCTGAGCCCGGGAGTTCAAGGCAGCAGTGAGCTATGATCGCGTCACTGCACTCCAGCCTGAGCAACAAAGCAAAACCCTATTTCTTAAAAAAAAAAAAAAAAAAAAAAATTAAAGAAACTATTCCCAGTTTTTAGGCCTGAACAAATAGATGAATTAGGGGGCTGTTCACTGAAACTGGCAACAACAAGTAAGTATCAGAATTACTTAAAGAGCTTTTAGAAAATATTAATTCCTATGTTCTATCCCCTTAGAGATCCCAATTCAATATAATTTTTTTGGCACATGGTACTTTTTTTTTTCAGTTATTTTGATAAATGTAGACAGTTTATTGGCATAAGTTAGTATAGAATAATAGAATAAAATATTCCACTCCAAATAATACCCTTTTTTGTTGTTGTTGTTGTAACAGTTATTTTTATTCTATCAGGATTTTCACACTTGAAGATTTCTTGTACCCTATCTCTTTTATTTTTTTTTAATTATACTTTAAGTTCTAGAGTACATGTGCACAACGTGCAGATTTGTTACATATGCATACATGTGCCATGTTGGTGTGCTGCACCCATTAACTCGTCATTTACATTAGGTATATCTCCTAATGCTATCCCTCCCCCCTCCTCCCTCCCCACAATAGGCCCTGGTGTGTGTGATGTTCCCCTTCCTGTGTCCAAGTGATCTCATTGTTCAATTCCCACCTATGAGTGAGAACATGTGGTGTTTGGTGTTCTGTTCTTGTGATAGTTTGCTGAGAGTGATGGTTTCCAGCTGCATCCATGTCACTACAAAGGACACAAACTCATCCTTTTTTATGGCTGCATAGTATTCCATGGTGTATAGGCACATGATACTTTTAATTTTAAAAATATCTCCAGGTGATTCTGATATTCAACAAGGTTTAGGACTCTGCTACAGACAAAGTTAACCAGAGTAGATTATTATTGCTTGCAAATTAAAGAACCTCATATGATTAGAAATTGGTTTGTGGGAATGGCACAAATGATAGTCCCTAAAACACAGAATTGACTGGATCAAAGTTGAGAACAGAACAGTACAGAATTCTATATACCATGTTGAGAGGTTGGCCATCTTTAAAATGTGCTACGAGACGGCTGATCAAACTGTGGTCTATTTTGTACTGCGATTCACTATTACTAGGACTTGGCATGTTTTTGACACTATATGCATAAGAGACTGAGGCAGAAAAAGTTCATATGACATCCACCTAGTATACATTCTGGCAAATGCATCTATCAACAGACTGCAGTTTGTCAGTCGCATCAAATGAGTCAACTAAATTACGCACATCATTTTATGAAGAAATGGGTTTTAATTAAATCTCAAAGAAATAACATCTAAACTTACTCTAATTTTATTATAACTTTTTAAAAATAAACTTTTTCTATGAGAACAGTTTTAGACTTAGAGAAAAACTGCAGATAGTTCCCAAACCCTGTACCATTTCCCCTATTACTAACATTTTACATTAGTATGGTGTATTTGTTACTGTTTGGGTGAGGGAGAAAGGACAAGATGGAGGAAGGTGAACAAGAAGGCCCAATCCACGTTGCTTCCGGTTTCTTCCTCACCAACTTTCCCACACACGGGAAAATGCAGCCCACACTCAGGAAGATGCAGATCAACCGAGCATGCACCAGGTGATGTCAATCCGAAGAGATGGAAACTTACCCTGCCACGCCTATGGAGACGCCCCTATCACGCCCTTATCCCGCCCACTGCTCTCCCCCTTCCAGTACCAATGCATAAAAGTCCGCTGCCGGCAGGAGCCGGCGTGACTTCTTCAGCCCCTCCTACTTGTGGACCGGAGAACCTCACCCGAGAGCCCCAGCGCGACTTCCCTGGCCCCATACCTGAGGACCGGAGAACCTCGCCCGAGAGTGTGTGCATATTTGCAATAAAAGACTGCTGCTTTCTTATGTACTTTGGCCTCATGTTTAATTATTTAGCTCTCCTAAATTAAGTATTAAATTAAGACAATTATTAAATAAAATTAAGACAGTTACAATTAATGAACCAATACTGATATCTTATTAACTGAAGTCCACACTTTATTCAGACTTCCTTAATGTTTACTTAAGATTACTTTTCTGTGACAGGACCCCCATCCAGTATACTATGCTACATTATATTTAGTCACTATGTCTTCTTAGCCTCTTCTTGGCTGACACTTTCTCAGACTTTCCTTGTTTGATTGATGACTTTAACAGTTTTGTAGAGTATTAGAAATTTTATAGGCTGGGCGTGGTGGCTCATGCCTGTAATCCCAGCACTTTGGGAAGCAGAGGCAGGTGGATCATGAGGTCAGGAGCTCAAGAACAGCCCGGCCAATATAGTGAAACCCGGTCTCCACTAAAAATACAAAAAATTAGCCGGGCGTGGTGGTGGGCACCTGTAATCCTAGCTACTCAGGAGGCTGAGGCAGGAGAATCGCTTGAACCAGGAGGTGGAGGTTACAGCGAGCTGAGGTCACACATACTGCACACCAGCCAGGGTGATAGTGCGAGACTCTGTCTCAAAAAAAAAAAAAAGAAATTTTATAAAACGTACCTCAGTTGGGATTATCTGATGTTTTCTCATGATTAGACTCAGGTTATGGCTTTTGGGGAGGAAGAGAGCTTAGGTAAAGTTATTACACCTGTCACCTAAATAGTAAAACCCACTGAGGGAAGAAACCATATCTTTTTTTTTTTTTTTTTTTGAGACGGAGTCTTGCTCTGTCGCCCAGGCTGGAGTGCAGTGGTGTGATCTCGGCTCACTGAAAGCTCTGCCTCCCAGGTTCACGCCATTCTCCTGACTCAGCCTCCTGAGTAGCTGGGACTACAGGCACCCGCCACCACGTCCGGCTAATTTTTTTTTTTTTTTTTTATAGAGACGGGGTTTCACCGTGTTAGCCAGGATGGTCTCCATCTCCTGACCTCGTGATCTGCCCGCCTCGGCCTCCCAAAGTGCACCTTTTTATCCTTAGTATGTAGCTGGTAAATGTTGAAAAGTAGAAAGTGGATGCAAACCAAAGGTTGAAGGGGTACAGAAATGTTACGATTTATTAAAATATGAGCACTGATCCTAACAAGGAATCTAGTCATATATATGCTCAAATTAAAAAATAATTATGACTCTGATTTGCTAAACCATTTCATTCTTCTATCCAGGGATCTTTTGTTTGCCTACATTGTTTGGTGAGATAGAAGATATATTCAGACAAAAATATATGTGTCAATTCCTGCAGGTAAACCTTGCCTCCTGTACTGATAAAGTCTCAGAATTATATAACACTGCTGTGGGGCACATACATGGTGAAATGAAAAGAAGACTGTGGTTGAAGTCAGGCTGGTCTGGGCTTGAAACCGAGTCCTATCACTTATAAACTGCATAATCTTGGCCAGCTATCTCTAAGTCTCAATTTCTTTATGTATAAAATAGAGGTGATAATACCTATATGCAGGTGGGTAAAAATAACATGTCTATATATTTCAACGTATCTGACAGATACTAAAAAAGGGTTATTTCCTTTCTTAGTACAGTACCTTATATAGAGTAGGTCTGCTTTAAATACATTTTGGAATAAGGCAACATATGTATAAACAAACACAGAAGATGCTGATTGTTACTTTCACAAATTGGACAAATGAATTCTGAAACAATTTCACATGCCTTTTGTTTTTTCAAGCACCTAGTACATGTCTAATACATGGCAGCTCCTCCAATGTTTGATGATTCTTCCATCAGATATCCAGGACCAAGAGTCAAGAGAACCAGATTCCGGTTTTTGGCCCTGGACAAACAAGTCCCTTCTTTAGGCCTCAGTTTCTTTACTGAATAAATGACTTAACAGTTACAGAACTTGACAGTTAGAAGAGATCTTAGAAATCATTCACTGCAACTCCTTGCCCAAACCACAGAGCCAGTGAGTGGCAAACTGGGACTTGAATCAGGACTCTTAATCACCAAGCCATATAACTCTTTCCACATACCATGCAGCTTATAAGGTCTCTTTCACCTTCTTGTCTATGAAATATTTGGGATTGAACTACTACTGTTCTTTAGAATATCATCCCATTCTGAAAAATCCACTAAACTAGCAGGCTAAGTTTTTTCTTTATAAAAACCAGAAAGTATAGAAGAATAAACAAAATTGTCCCTATCAATCATAGTTACCTAAGAGTAACGATGACTATAGATAGCAGAAGATCAAGTCTTTCTATCATGTTAATATATCAAGTACTTAAATATGGAGATGATCTATTTTTAACAGTCCCTGATTATATCTTCTTCACAATTAAAAGAAATTATAATCACTGGCCCACAAAACTGACAGACTGAATCGCTATTATTCTGAGATATCCATATCTCTATCATCCTGGTATTCCTTACTGTAAATTAGAGCAAAATTATTATTTTTTTTAAATATCCAATGATCTTCTCTTTTTAGGATTCCCATTTCATGTCTTTAGGGCCTTTCACACTGCTGACTATTCCTATCTTTTTGAAACTTACTGTTGTTCTCTAGGCATCCAAAACATCACTTTCTCCTGATTATGCTTATGGTAATGTGATTCAGAATATAGCTTACTGGACAACAGCACAGACTGCAGACTCAGACTGCCAGAGTTCAAATCCTGGCTCTACCACTTGCTATCCCTGTGATCTTTCACAGGTTACTTAACTTGGTGCTTGTTTAGTAAGTACTATAAAGGTATGTGTTGTTATTATTGTTCCTTAGTCTCTTCCTCTAGTGTTTCTTTAACCTCCACATATTCCACCTGGCAGATTCCACCCACTAAAAAGGGGTCTTTACCTCTTCCTGTCTGGAAGGGTTTCTTTTATCTCCTCACCCTCTATCTGGTGAATTCCTTCTCAATCTTTAAGATTCAGTTTAAAACCAGGCATGGTGGCTTACGCCTGTAATTTCCAGCACTTTGGAAGGCCGAGGTGGGAGGATTACTTCAGGCTAGGAGTTTGAGAACAGCCTGACAACATAGCAAGACCCCTATTTTTTTTCTTTCTGCTCTTTTAAATAATTCCACATACAATCGTTCCCAATTTTGAAAAGTTTTAAAAAATTATCTGGGCATGAGCACACACCTGCAATCCTAGCTACTTGGAAGGTTGAGGCAGGAGGATTACTTGAACTATGATCACAATACTGCACTCCAGCCTGGGCAACGGAGCAAAGTTTCTTTTTTTCCTTTTTTTTTTTTTTTTTTTTTTTGAGATGCAGTCTCGCTCTGTCGCCCAGGCTGGAGGGCAGTTGGCACGATCTCGGCTCACTGCAAGCTCCGCCTTCCGGGTTCACACCATTCTCCTGCCTCAGCCTCCCGAGTAGCTGGGACTACAAGCACCTGCCATCACGCCTGGCTAATTTTTTGTATTTTTAGTAGAGATGGAGTTTCACCGTGTTAACCAGTATGGTTTCGATCTCCTGACCTCATGATCTGTCCGCCTCAACCTCCCAAAGTGCTGGCACTACAGGCGTGAGCCATTGCACCCGGCAAAACTCTGTCTCTCACAAAAACTTAAAAAATAAAAAACATTCAGTTCAAATGTCATTCTCTCTCTCTGGAACCTTTCCAAATGTCACTTCCCTCCTTCTGCCTTGGCCATCAGTTGTTCCTGCCCTAGTGTTCCCATAGTACTTTGAATATGTTTCCACCATGCCAAGATTATTTTTGTATTTTTTGCAGATACAGGATTTCACCAAGTTGCCCAGGCTGGTCTCAATCTCCTGGGCTCAAGAGATTTGACCACCCTGGCTTCCCAAAGTGCTGGAATTACAGGTGTGAGTTACCACGCCCAGTGCATTTTGAATATATTTCAACCAGAACATTAGTTATAATTAGATTGAATAGGCCACTTGAATCTGCCTATATAAAATCACTTTAGACTTACAAAAACAGAAATTTTATGATTCACTCTAATATTAGTGGTAAAAAAAAATTTTATGATTCACCCTAATATTAGTATTTCTTTATACTTCTGCTATCCCCTCCCTCCTTGTATTATGCTCATAACAAGAGTGGAATGCTATCTATTCTTTAAAAATATACATATATTTGGGAGGCCAAGGCAGATCACATGGTCAGGAGTTTGAAACCAGCCTGACCAACATGGTGAAACCCCGTCTCTACTAAAAATACAAAAATTAGCCAAGTGTGGTGGTGCATGCCTGTAATCCCAGCTTCTCAGGAGGCTGGGGCAGAATTGCTTGAATCCAGGAGTTGGAGGCTGCGGTGAGCCGATATCGCGCCACTGCACTCCAGCCTGCGAGACAGAGTGAGACTCTGTCCCAAAAAACAAACAAACAAAAAACACATATAATGAAAGTTCAGATATATAAAAAGGCATAAAGAATAATTAATAGTACCCACATATCCACAACTCAATTGAAAAACATTTACTAACTCAATTTAAGCTCCCTGTGTGCCCTTCTTTGCATTATTCCTGGTCTTTTCTCCCCAACTTACCCTTTGGAGACACCTATTATCCTTAATTTGGTATTTATAATTACCATGTAGTTCTTTATTACATAAGTATGCCTCCCTAAATAATACATGCATGTTAAGCTTTATATAAATGTGTTCTGCAACTCGCCTTTTTCATTCAACCCCTTATTTGTGAGATTTGCTCATGTTTCTATATAGATTTAGTTCACTCATTTCACTATTGTATGGAATTCTATTAAGTAAATATACCACAATATTTTCATTCTTTTATTGACAGGCATTTAGATTAGTTCAAATTTTGCTTGTAGCAATGTTGCATGAATATTTTTGAACATCCCTTTATGCATACATTGGAGAGTTTCCAAAGGGTATATACCTAGGAGTGGAATTGCTAGATTGTAGTTTATGTGCATTTTCATCTTAAGAGATATTATATAAGAATATATCAGAAACCAAGGGCGTGTATAGCCAAAGAGCACAGGGGTTTTAAGAAGATGGAGAAGTAATGGTCCAGACATAGCGGTGGGTAAAAAAACACAGTTATCCTCACCTCTCTTCTTTGGGATGGGAGGGGTGCAGGAGAATGAGTCGCATTCATTTAAAAGGACTACAGAGGAAGTAGTATGTTCTCCATGACTCAGGAGAGAGCCTGGCTTCCACTTAAGGCCAGGACACACAAAGAGACATCCAATAAAATGGTTAACAATGTAGGAAACAGGGAAACAGGAGTTTGAGAGAACAAATGGAAGGAGCAAAAAAGCAGGGCTGTAAGAGAGTAAAAGGAAGCCAGGTCAGAACAAGAATAACAGTACGGAAGACAGACTGTTTGATTCTGGGATAAAGATAACAGGTGATAAGTCTTGCTGGGTTTATCTGGCTATAAGGTTATCAAAAGGTTTCAGGGCCCCCCAGTCCTTTGGATACCAATTTCCAGGGATGATCAGGTCCCTATATAAAATCATATTTGCATATGATCTACACACATCCTCCTATACATTTTAACATCTCTAGATTATTTATAAAACCTAACACAATACAAGTGCTATGTAAATAGTTGTTATACTATCGTTTAGGGAATAATGACAAGAAAAAAGTCTGTACATGTTCAGTACAGATGCAACCATCCCTTTTTTTCCATATTTTCAATCCATAGTTGGTTGAATACACAGATACAGAACCCATGGATACAGAGGGCCAAATGTAATTAGTTCTAGCAGTTTACTGGTGGCTAGAGAGTTAACACTAAGGCCTTGCAATGCTGTGGTTAAATTCCCTCATTCACAGACGGGGAGAGAAAGACCCAATATTTGAGGGCCTGATATGTGACCAACATTATGTAAAGTACTTTGCACCTTATCTTAGTTAAACCTTACAGCTACATCTTCCTTCATTTTATAAACGACAAAGTAAAAGTGATCTGCCGGGGTTCTGCAGTTAATTTTTAGTGACCCTGAGGAACTCAGGTTTCCTTTCAAATCTTAATTAGTATGGTGGAATGAAAAAGACAGAATTTGAAATTAGAGCTTCTTTGGTCACTTTCTACCAGTGAGATCTTGTATGTTTCTTAACCTCACTAAGCCTGTCAATCAAATAAGATTATTGCAAAGATTAACCTACAACTACAAAACAAATCTTAGATTTTTTTAACCTAAAATTGGTCTACACAGGAACTTATTTTCAAGTGTGGGATTTCTTATTTGGCTTATTGCAAACAAAAATTTGAAGTTCCTGAATTGATGCCTAAATATTTTACAGATAGTAAACTGAGGTAGGGAAAGAGGACATCCAATGTGTGGCTCCCTAATGTATCCGGAATCAACTCCAAACTGCATCACAGTTTCGGATCTTTAATACCAAGGCCCCAGCCTATCTCTCTAGCCATATTTCCTACTATTAACTTATACAAATACAATACTCAAACCTGTAGTAGCTGTTAATTTTTAACAACGATACCATACCCTATGCTTTCCCTATTTTATATCTCTACTTAAATTATTTACTCTATTGAAATTGGTTCATGGCCCAAGTAAAATTCATTTTGAAAATGAAGCCCAACCTTGTTTCCAAATGTTTAGAAATGACAGCTCCCTCCTCTGAATTGCTTTATCACTTTGCTACTACCTCCCTTAGAGTACTCACTATGTTCTATTTTATAATTTAGGTAAGCATGTAAAAGGTTTATTTCAGCTAGCAGAGCATAAGCCCCTTAAAGAAAGGAAGAAAGAAACTAACATTTACTTTGTATCTATGAATCACTAATTGCTTTTCTTGTGATTTTATGTGTATGGTATGTATGTATATATTTTTTCATGTAATATTTGTGATATCCTATGAAGTACAATTTTTTCACAGATAAGGACACTGAGCTCACAGAGGCTAAATAATTTGTTTACAGTCATAAAGTTCATAAATGACAGAGTCTAGATCTGAATTTTGGTGTTTCTAACTCCAAAGCCTAGGCTCTTTCCACTATATTCTGTCTAGAAAACCATGGGTATATCTCCTCACTGCTTTATCTGATTGATCCCTACCCACCCACTAATGATCATCAGAGGAAAAAACCTCCACTGCCCTTTGTCATTAAGTATTAGCAGAAAGGATTCAATATGAGGTATGTGCCCCCCCACTTTCCAAGACTAAGAACAGATTCTTCGGAGCAAACAGAATGATTAATATGAGTACTAAATAAAGATAAAGAGATCAGAACTCTGCTTCCAGGAAGGAAAAGTAAAAAAAAAAAACTATTACCTTCTCACTCTGTGTTTAAAAACCCCTCCTCCTTCGAGGTTTGCACCATCTGGCTATATCACTCTCTACCCCACCTCTTCATCTGTCATCTACCACCCTCCTGATTAATCCCCTATCTTTACTGCACCTGGGTCACATCTTTCTCTCTTCCCCACATCCCATCATCCTCAATCACTTCACTCTCCACACAGATGACTCATTCAATACACTAGCCTCGCAATTCCTTGTCATACTCAGCTTTACTGACCTTCACCTCTGCTGTATTTTAGCTACCCATAGAGACCTCGCTGTCACCTAGAACAATCCCATATCAGACAACTCCGATATTCCACTTTCTGACCACACCTTTTTTTTTCTCAGCTTACTTCCACTATATTTGCTCGTTGATCTAACTCAAGAAATTGCAAAATCTTCAAGTCCAGAAATGAACTCATCATTAATTGTTTCCTGTCTCAGTTAAAATTACCAACATACCATTAATCATCCAAGGCAAAAACCTGAGCATCACACGGGACTCCTCACCCTCTCACCTGCACATACAATCAATCATTAAAACCTTATACATTTTCTCAGATTCATTTCTTTCTCTTCATCCCTACGACCACATTTTTAAAATGTTACTTCAACCATGTCTGATAGACACTTTTCTGTAATTAAATAAAAATTAAAAAAAAAAAAAAACACAGTACCTACTGAATTGATTTCAGGATACTTATGCATACAAGGTCCACCATGACATGGCCTCTGCCCGTATTTCCAGCCTTATAACTTACCACTTATATCTCTATTGTTATATTCCTAGCAGTCCCAAACTGTTTGTGGTTCTCTACGCAAGCTATTCCTTTTCTCACATTGATGCCTTTGCTCAAGCTATTTTCTTTGTTTGAAGGACACTTTCTGCTCATGTTTGCCTAGCTTACTCCTACCTATCATTTAAGATTTGGGTCAGATATCATCTCTTACCAAAGCCTTCCTTTAACTCCTAGGCTAGTCTAAGTGCACTCACCTTTGGGTAACCTTTACTCGCAACCTTTACTCCCATATCTCACCTATGTGTAGTTCTCACCTTTTATTCTGAGATAATCCATTTACCAGCTCCACGAGATTGGAAATCTTTGTGCTAAGCACAGTACATAGCATAGTGCTTGACCCATAGTAGGTACATAAGTGTACAGTGAAGATTAGAACATACCAAGTTTAAATTTTCTTTTTTAAAAGATGGGGGTCTCATTCTGTCACTTGCTATGGTGTGATCATAGCTCACTGAAGCCTCAAACTCCTTGACTCAAGCGGTCCTCCTGCCTCAGCCTCCTGAGTAGCTGAGACTACAGGCATGCACCATCATGCCCAGCTATATTTTCATTTTTATTTTTTGTAGAGACAGGGTCTTGCTATGTTGCCCAGGCTGGTCCAGAACTCCTGGCCTCAGTCACCTGCCTCACCTTTCCAAAGTGCTGGAATTACAGGCACGAACCCCTGCATCCAGGCCTAAGTCTTTTAATTTTCAGTGAGATATTCACATCAATTCTTTCTCACAGTTAAGTATCCTCTACCTTTCACTCCAAGTCCTTTGCAAGGAAGGAATCAGGGCCTTTCCTCTGGATCTGTACAGTTTCACTGAGAATAGTGCTATGCAAATGTTTACCCAACTTACATAAAAGGGAACAGCATTTGCACAAAAATCAAAACTTGACATATGTGCTACAAAGTTCAAAACTACTGACCAATCTAAAAAATGAAGGCATAAGAACAAAAATAACCAATTTTGACTGCTGGTATGTGCTTGTCTAAGTTGTAAAAACAGTGAAATTTTGCTTAGTACTTAAACAGGATCCCAGATGTAAGAGCTTGGCATTTTATCTACAAGGCCATCTCATCTCTACTGGGCTTAAAACATTACTAACCTGCAGAGTTGCTTAGGCAAGAGTTTAGGAGGTTGGTAAGTAAGCAACACAAAGTGTTCTTTTTCATAGTAACTTTGGGCCTTCTGCTTGCAGTTAGAAATAGAGCAAAGAGTTCAATGTAATAAAGCATTTCCTTCTGCAACCAAATATTAAAATTGCAGTTTGGCACTAAACTGGGTCTCAATCCTTCTCAGAGTTTAAAAAAAAAAAAAAAAAAAAAAAAAAAAAAAAGAGCTCTTCTATTTGCATGGCACATTACACTTTAATAAAACATTTTGATGTACATTAATTAGCACATTCGATAAAGTGTTTATAGACATTTTTTAAAAGGAAGGAAACCCCCAAATTTCCACAAAATAAGATGTCTTTTAGTTTGTTTGAACAAACACTACTAAATGTTTTCTTTTTTTTTTTTTAAGTTCAAAATACAGTACAGAAATGAGGAAGGGAATCTAGAGTACTTTTGATTTAAGCAGGTCAATCCTTGGGGCTGTTTCGTAGAGAAACTTAGTAGGTTTTGCCTCCATGCTCACTTTTAAGAAACTCTCCTTTAAGGTGATATGGGGGAAACTAAAGCTCATCCAGAGGACAGTTTAAGAGAACCACAGCAGATGAGAAACAACTGAAGGAAGTGGAAGTGAAGACTCAGGGGACATGGTTACTATCTTCAGATACCTTAACAGCTGCCCATAAGGGAAAAGAACTAGGAAGGATGGGAGCCAGCTGTTTCTTTCAACTTATAAGCACATCTGTCCAGGAACAGAATGGGTTTCCTTTAAAGACATTCGCTTCGGAACACTGGAAGAGGTTCCAAACGGGCTCGTCAAATTATCAGGGGGGATTTGGGGATTTTCAAAGATACTTTGGCAGGGGATGGGAGAAAGAGTCCCTAGATGACTTTTAAATTCCCTTCCAGTCAGGAGATATTCCGGAGTTCACCCATCGGCTGGAAACCCCTTTCGATGCTTTCGGGGCTGGCCCACAGCTGTGCCCACGTGTCTGGCCCCCTGGGCCGCTGGCTCACTTCGGTGCGGGGCCGCTCTCCCTGCCCGTTTCCGGCGGGGCACCGGGGCAGGCGGCACACCTGAGTCGGCCGGCCGGGGCCCAGCCTCCAGGACGCTGCTGACAGCTCCGGGCCCTAGGCGCCCCTGCTCTCGGTGGGGGCCACGCCGCCCCGCCGACCTCTGTCCCTGCCTGCCCCGAACGCGACCCGGCCGGCCAGAAGCACAGGCATTCCCACCTCTGGCGCCGGAGGTGTCCGACTGACCAGCGCAGACGGGGTCGCGCCGCCGCCCGGCCCTCGGCCCCCAGCCAGCCTGCCCCGGCCCACCCGCACCCGCCGGCCAGGACACGGCGACCCACACTGACCACCCTGACGCCGACCCTCCAAAGGGCCCCCGGCCTTGGGTTTCCCGTGCCGGGGCCCCCGGGCCGTCCCAGCCGCGTCAGGGCCGCGACCGGACCGTGGGCCCCGCCCGCCCGACCGCAGATGCAGAACGGCCTCCGGGCTCGGGACCCGGCTGACACGGCCGAAAGAGGGCCCGGCCCCGCGCGGACCACAGACTGGCAGGCCGGCCAGACAGACGGACAGGCTAACCCGGCCCGGCGGGGCGGCCGCAGCGGCCGCGCAGGTCCCGCCACCGCCCTCTGGCCCCAGGCGGCCCCTCAGGGCGCAAGCTCTTAGGCGGGCGGAGGCGGCCGCGAGGCGCTTACCTGCGGGCGCGGCGGGGGCGCGGGGCGGCTCACTCCCTTCCCGCCGCCATGTTTCCGCTACGCAGGGAGGGAGCGGGGACGCGGGAAGGGGGCGGGCGGGCGGCTCCGGAGAGCGGCGGGCGGGCGGCGGGGGGCTCCACCGAGCTGGCGAAGGCTGCTGAGGCGGGGGGCGGGGCGGGGACTCCCCGGCCCCTCCCCCGCGCCTCCCGCCGCGAGGTGGCGCGCGCCTCGGCCGTTGGGCTCGCGCGGGGGGCGGGGCGGCGCGCTGGAGGAGGGAGGGCGCGCAGGGACCTGGCCCGCCCCTACCCCGCCGGCCTGCAGACCCCGGTCCGGGGGCCCCCCTGGCGCCCGGGCTAGCTCTCGGGTACGCGTCTTGTAGATGGGTAAACTGAGGCCTGAGAGGGCGCGAGGGCGAGGACGAGGACTTGGATTCGAATCCCGGGGCTGCCAGTAGCCCACTCCGAGGCCGCGTGGGGCTGGTGGAGGAGCCACCGGTCGGGCCCCCAAGACCGACTGACGTGGCCCTCACCTCTGGCGACCCCCGCCCGGCTAGTGGCTGGCCGTGTGGTGACTTTGGGCGAGTTACTTCGCACCGCCACCCAGGGGCCTCTTCTCCAACAGGATAGCACTGCACCGAGAGGGTAGGTGAGAGTCGAGTTAGCGCTTGGATGCCCTAGTGAGTGTCAGCGTCCTCAGTCGTCCCTGCGGTCATCCCTTCAACAGGTACGCACTGAGTGCACAGGCTCATTCTTTCAGGCCCACCAAAAATGTTGGCTACACAATTCTATTTTTGTTTTATTAGAGGTGGAGCCTCGCTTTGTCCCCCAGGTCGGAGTGCAGTGGCGCCATCGTAGCTCACTGTAACCTCAAATTACTGGGCTCAAGTGATCCTCCTGCCTCAGCCTCCCAAAGCGCTGGAACTACAGGCGTGAACCACTGCGCCTGGCACACAATTAGTTTAACCACCACATCATTTTAGCAGCTTAGGAAACCGAAGTCTTGACTTCTATTTTGGCTATTGAAAATACAGTGCAATATAAACCCCGAAACCTCTGCTGAGCTGGATGTGGAGTGGGTGTGGCATCACTTAGAACATGGCAATCTTCAGGTCACACAGGAATGTCTTGTTAATGATACTTCTATGAACAATGCTCCTTGGAGGGAAGTCCACCTCAGCAAGGCTGGAGCAGCAGACGGGACAGCTGAGCCTGGGTTACTTGCCTTGCCTCTGGAATAGGTCTTAGAGCATTGGACTGAAGAGGGGCTGCCTCCTTTTATCCTGGTGTTGGTCTCAGTATCCGTCTGCCCATTCTTGAGAAATGGAAATGGTCAGAATCTATCCAGGTTCTGATCTGCATCCCTGTGTCTAATTTAAACTTTTATTCCATGGCGTTTTGGGGAGTACCTGTCTCATGAAGAGCCCTGAGGTTACAAGGATAATTAGAGCCTAAATCTAAGGAGCCCATAGTTGGGGAAACTAGTATGTCAATAGCTAATGAGAGCACAGTGTTGTAAGTGCTCATACCAGTTTTCTATTCCTGCGTAACAAATTAGCCCAAATTTTGCAGCTTAAAGCAACACCCATTGATTTACTCACAGTTGTGTAGGTCAGAAAACTGGCATGGTGTGGCTGGGTTTTCTGCTCGTGGTGTCATAGGCTGAAATCAAGATGTCTAGAGGCTCTGCGAGGGAAAGGTCTGCCCCAGGCTCCTTCAGGCTGTTGGCAGAATTCATGTCCCTGTAGGACTAGGATCCCACAGCTACATTGTTTTGCCAGATCTCTGTTGGAGACCACTCTCAGATCCTTGCCACATGGTCCCTTTTATCTCATCAACAGAGAACCTCATGTCAATCCTCTCATTCATTAAATATCTCTGATTTCCCTTCTTCAACCAGTCAGAGAACACGGTGAGCTTTTAAAAGACTTGTAATTAGGTCAGACCCACCTAGCTAATCTTCCTACTTTAAGGTCACCTGTGCCACATCACATACCCTAATCACAGGAGTAAAATTCATCATAGCCACTGTCTCAGGGACTATGCAGAAGGTGTACATGAAGGTTAATCTAGGAGGCTACCTTAGAATTCTGCCTACTACATCCAGTGAGAAATGTTCTCTTTAACATTTTCTCTATGAACTCCCCTAGCAGTTTGTTCTGTAACTCTGTCCATGGCACAATATATGTTGCCATTATTGGGGTATATTTCTAAACCTCTTTTCTAGGCTGAAAGCTTCTTGAGATCAGGAACCTTATTCACACCTGTAGCCTTAGATAAGTCTTGGCATGAGGGTGATATTCCCACATCTGCTAAAAATAAATAAATAAATAGTATGCGTATTGTCCTTTGGATTCCTGCTGCTTTTTTTTTTTTTTTTTTTCTTGAGATGGAGTCTCGCTCTGTCTTCCAGGCTGGAGTGCAGTGGCGCGATCTCGGCTCACTGCAAGCTCCGCCTCCTGGGTTCACGCCAATCTCCTGCCTCAGCCTCCCGAGTAGCTGGGACTGCAGGTGCCTGCCACCATGCCCGGCTAATTTTTTGTATTTTTAGTAGAGACGGGGTTTCACCATTTTAGCCAGGATGGTCTCAATCTGCTGACCTCGTGATCCACCCTCCTTGGCCTCCCAAAGTGCTGGGATTACAGGCATGAGCCACCACACCTGGCCTCCTGCTTCTTTTTTAGATCCAGCTCAGAACTTCTCTGACACTTCTCAGGAAGAACTCATTTCTCCCTCCTCTCCACTGTCACTTAGTAAAAATCTCTGTGTGAAATGTATCCCATTGTAGTATTTCAAGTTAGACTGTAGTTTCCTCGAATATAGTACTTTTCTTTTATTCCATTTAATATCCCAGGGCACAGCACAACGTATTAACAGTTCTGTGCTGTTCAATTAAAGAGCTAATTACACATGGGTGTTATTATTTGTTTAATGTTTGGATTTTAAAAAGGGGGGTTAAAAACCAAGAGGCAACTGGAGAATGGAATTGGGCTGTGACAGACCCTGTGACCTTTGGGTCACAGGTGTGGGGAAGCCAAGAAATACAGAGGCAATGGAGAGGGAAGAAATAGGCAAGTTAATCAGGATGTATTTTTTTTTAAAGGAGGTATGCTAGGAAACTCCAGGTCTGCTCTTTTCTACATTACAGTACAGCAAAAAGGAGTGATTATTCTGGCACTGACGGTTGAGGAAACAGTAGTTTTTGTTTTGTTTTTTGTTACCATGTTGTCGATGACCCAGTGGAAGAGATAGTGAAGGAAATGGGAAAGATGGTTTCTGATGCTTAAATAAAGTATGTGTGTTGTGGGGTGTGGGGGGGATGCATTGAAATACATAAGAGCCTTCAGCATGTTAAGTCCTACACATCAATTAAGACTACCTTCCCCAGGAACTTCCTCTGATACCTTCTCTTCCATCCTCACCCCAGGATAAATTAAATGCCCCTCTTTTTGCTGTCCTTGTAGCCTGGCACCTTCATTCATCATTGCATTTACTAGGATCTGTGCATATCATTTTCATTTATGCTTTTCTTTCACCTGACTGTAAGCTCCACAGATTGAAACTCTGTCTTTCTTCTTCATTACATCCACAGCACCTCGCACCATGCCTGGACCACAGTTGGTGATCAGTCTATATTTATAGAATGAATGTGCACAGTAGGACCCTTTCAGACCCAAGCCACAGACCAAAGAGGCAGTCTCCTTATTATCTGCCTTGTGACCACAGGGCCCCACTGGCTGTTCAGATTCAGACATGTGCTGAGCCCAAACATTGTTGTTTATCTAAGACGCTTCTGCTGTTGCTCGTCTTGTAAAATACAAAGTAAAAATAGTTCCAGGAAGCTGTGTGGTTAAGACATTCCAGTCTCTGTTTGAGCTCCTAGATAAAGGCTGTTATTGTTAGGAAGTTGGTCATTAATCCAACCTGCCTTTTCTCTGCGCTTTGGTTTCACACCCTTCTAAAGGTACTGATTCTTTTTGTCCTCAGTTGCCCTTAAGCCTGTCACTAGCTGGCTGGTAACTGGAAAAAATAATAAGTTTACAACAGTGGATGTAAGAATGATCTGAAGGTATCAGTTGATCACAAGTTACCTTTGTGCTCTGGGATTGTGACTTTAACTTATTCTCAAAGTGCCTTACCAGATGGCTTATGTTCTCATCTGTAAAATGGGAGAAATGACACCCACCTCACCAGATTATTGAAGAGTGAAAGAAAATAGAGTAGGCAGAGCTTCCTGGAACACAGTAATGGCTAAGAAAACGTCATAGATTGGAATCACAGATTGGAATCCCCTCACTTTGTTCTGCTATGGCCAGACTTTGGGCTATTAAGTTTATCCTAGGCATTATATTTTAAAAGAGGGATGATGTTGACAAATTATCACCCAGAAGCAAATGACCAGATAAGGAATCTGGAAATCAGACCTTATAAGGAGCAGCTGAAAGGAGTTGGGAACATTTAGCCTGCAGAAGAAATAACTATTAATAGGAGTAGAGTGGGGCAGGGCAAGGCCTTAGAAGGGTCTTCAAATAATTGAAGGGCTAACATGTGGAAAAGGATTAGGCCTCAATTCTATTCCACATATATCTATGGAACTCCTATTATGTGCCAGGAACTGGGAATACAAATAAATGTAAAGTACAATCCTTGTCTTTAAGGATCTTAGTCTATGAAGGACGATGACAATGCAAAAGGGGCTATTACAGAGGACTTTACAATGTCCTCTGTAATATGGAGAAGGCAGAGGAGGATTCATTGAACCCAGAGACACTGGGGAAGACTTCACCAAGAAGGTGACATTTGGGTGGACCTTAAAGGAAAACTAGGATTTTTTTTTAGGCAGAGAAGGAGGGGAAGGGCACATAGGCAGCAAGTACAGCATGAACAAAGACAAAAAGGCATCCTCATGGAAAACCTAGGATGCATCGGAAAAGAAGCCGGAAGTGAGCCTGCAATATTTGATTGGAGCCAGATTGTCAAGGGCCTTGATTATTAAGCTAAAGAGCTTGGACTATTTACCTTGAGTGGGTATTGAACTATTTACCTTGAGTGGGTATTGAAGAGCCATCAAAGGCCTTTAAGCAGATTTTTATTTTAAAAGGAAATCTCTAGCACAGCCTGCTGAAAGAGCTACACTGAAGAGAGACAGGAGGCAGGGAAGACAAGACCTCTCAGCATACCAAAGAGAGTCCGTGAACTTGACTGTTCCACTGACCATGGGTAAATTTGGGCACATTATTTAAACTTTCTGAACTATTTTTTTTTTAGTTTGTAAATTGAACGTCTACTTTAGAGGGATGTTTCAAGAATCAAGTGAAATAACATATCCAAGACCCTAACATGTGTCTAGTACCCAAATGTTGCTCAGTAAGTGAACACCATTCCCTTCCTTCCCTTTCTCTTAATGGATAGAGTAGACAGAGAAACAGAGTTCTACTTGATGAAGCTAGCATTCATGGGCAAACAGTGGGATAATTCTCTTGGGGAAATGAATACATCACTGGATACATTTAAGAAGGGTATTTCTTTGGTAGAAGATGAATTGAACCAGATCAACCTCTAAAATCTCATTCTTGGCTGGGCACGGTGGCTCATGCCTGCAATCCCAGCACTTTGGGAGGCCAAGGCAAACGGATCACAAGGTCAGGAGATTGAGACCATCCTGGCTAACACGGTGAAACCCCATCTCTACTGAAAATACAAAAAATTAGCCGGGTGTTGTGGTGGGCACCTGTAGTACCAGCTACTCGGGAGGCTGAGGCAGGAGAATGGCATGAACCCAGGAGACAGAGCTTGCAGTGAGCTGAGATTGTGCCACTGCACTCCAGCCTGAGCGACAGAGCGAGACTCCGTCTCAAAAAAAGAAAAAAAAAAAAAGAAAAAAAAAAAAAAAACCTCATTCTTACTCTATGATTCTGTCACCTTTAGGTCATAGTATTATGGAGATGGTCAAGAACCTGAGGTTTGATAGATATTTGATATATATTATGATATATACTTAATATATTGTATATCAAATATCTTATATATATATATGATGGAGATGGTTAAGAATCTGAGGTTTGACTTTGTTAAAAGCACCAATTGGCCCCAAAAGAAGTGAATCTTCCTCAAAATGAACATCTGTTACTGAAGTGTACAATTAAAAAGACCCTACCCTAAACAGTCCTTCAGGAGTAACTATACTACAGGAGAAAGAGAGCTGGGTTTCCAACTTAGAGGCCTACATTCCAGTGTCAGAAATTAAAGATTTTGCTATATAGCTTTGGACAGGTCATTCTTTGTGTCTTGGCGTACATTTCTCCATCAGGAAGATGTGAAGGTTGGGCCTCTAAGGGGTCTTCTATTACTAACATTTTGGGATTCTGGGAGTCTTAAGTTATTGAGATCATGAAATTGTGGATGTAAAAATGTTAGGAGATTTCAAGGGTTCCCACAGCAACTATATCACTCACAGTTTATGTCTCAATTTAACAGCATCAAATCCACCTAAAATATATTTTTTTAAATGTGTCACATGCATTGAGAGTGATACTCATTTGACATTCTTCTTGGAATCAGAACTTTGGAATTCAGTGCATTTCAAGTCTCAGCATTAACTCATCTGCAAATTGGATTAGTTCATATTTCTGGTTGAGAGAGGAGACACTTTCTATAGTATGGCAAAGAAATGAAAATGTCAGTCATCTGTCACAGAAGGAAGAGATGGCTCACTTTAGGCCCTAGATGCCACGTCATCTGGAAGTAGACAAAAAGGAAGACTTGGAGCCAGGAGAGCCACGCGTTGGTCCACACTGTTCCCTCAGAAGGTCCTCCTGGCCAGCTCCTGCTCATCCTCTGAAGTTTTCCCTTTTCTTCTTCTCTGCTCAATAAAACAAGTTCCTCTGTCATCTACGCTTCCTTAGCATTATAGCATTGATCATAGAGTATGATAATTATTGCCTGTGTTACTATTGATTGTCTACAAATTGATAAGGGGCACAGCACTAACATTTATTGGGCACCTGCAATGTGCCAGGTGTGTATATCGTCTTATGTAATCCACACTGCAACCCTTATGGTGTAGGTATTGTTACCCCTCTTTAACTGATGAGACTAGGTCAGAGAAGTTAAATAACTTGCTCAAGATCATATAACTAGTAAATTACTAGTCTGGCTTTGAATCAGGTTTGTTTGTTTCCCAAGCCCCTGTGATTTTGATTGTTCATTCCTTTTTCTTATCTCTGTAACCTGAACTCTTAGTATAAGCCCAGCCTTTTGTATATAGTTAGCCTTTGAACAATGTAGGGGTTAGAGGCGTCAACCCCCTGTACAGTCGAAAATTGCATATAACTTTTTACTCCCCCCAAACTTAACTACTAATAGCCTACTATTGACCAGAAGCCTTACTGATAACAAAGTCTATCAGTCTTACATAACATAATCTTATCACTCTTACAATAAAATAAGCTATAGAAAAGAAAATGTTATTAAGAAAATCATATAACAGGCCGGGCGTGGTAGCTCACGCCTGTAATCCCAGCACTTTGGGAGGCCAAGGCGGGCGGATCACGAGGTCAGGAGATTGAGACCATCCTGGCTAACATGGTAAAACCCCATCTCTACTAAAAATACAAAAAGTTAGCCGGGCGTGGTGGTGGGCGTCTGTAGTCCCAGCACTTGGGAGGCTGAGGCAGGAGAATGGCGTGAACCCGGAAGGCAGAGCTTGCAGTGAGCCAAGATCGCACCACTGCACTCCAGCCTGGGCAACAGAGCGAGACTCCGTCTTAAAAAAAAAAAAAAAGAAAAGAAAAAGAAAATCATATAACAGAGAAAATACATTTACAGTACTATACTGTATTTATTGATACCATAAGTTTACTTTGTCTGTTTACAAGGTGAATCATCTGTCTGAAATAGCATGCAACTGCAGCTGTAGACATCAATCTGCAGCACATATCAAGCAATTCAACTTTTTCTTGTCACGTCCTGACTTTTCTCTGCTTCTTGGGAGCACTTCCAGCATCACTAGTGGCACTTCGTATAGGTCCCATGGCGTTATTCAAGATTTACGATATTGTTCTAAACACGAAGAAAAATACTTGAGAACCGCAAGAGATCACTTTTTACTGCGATATGCAGTTTACTGGAGAGATGAATGGCTCACATGGAGATGATTAGCGTCATAGGTTGTTTTAAGGGATACTCGTAACAGCTGAGCTCACCGCAATGGCAATAGGAGGTGGCTCCAAAATCATTACAGTAGTACCTTATGGACTGCAGTTAACTTCTTGTAGTTATGATTTAATACTGCATCTTTATGTTTGTTTACATTTTTCTCAACTGCAAATGGCACTATGTACATAAGGTCTGTAAATGTTTGTGTGCATAAGTTTTGATAAGTTTTATTTATTTTTTATTTTTTGAGACACGGTCTTGCTCTGTCGCCCAGGCTGGCTTGCAGTGATGCAGTCACGGCTCACTGCAACTCCAATCTCCTGGGCTCAGGTGATCCTCCCACCTCAGCCTCTTGAGTAGATGGGACTACAGGCATGCACCACCATGCCTGCCTAATTTTTTGATTTTTTCATAGAGACGAGGTCTCACTTTGTTGCCCAAGGCTGGTCTTGAACTCGTGGGCTCAAGCGATCCTCTCACCTAGTCCTCCCAAAGTTCTGGGATTACACCATGCTTGACAAATTTTAACTTTTTGCAATAGATTTTTATATATTTTGTTGTCATAAGTGATAAAATAGAATCGTTTCTACATATATTTTATGCATTCATTACATAAAACTTTTTCTTAAATTTTTTGATATTTCTAGGCTACGTGGTTTGTCTGAGTTTTTTCAGATTGTCTCAAACCTCCAAACAATTTTTCAGTGTATTGAAAAAAGTCTGTGTAAAAATGGACCCATACAGTTCAAACCCATGTTGTTCAAGGGTTAACTGTACACAAGAGATTGAATTATTCTTGAATGACAATCCTATTCAATCAATCAGTAAAGATTTACTATATGGAGCAGTGCTGGGGATTGAGCTAGCCTTTCCTTGACTTGCTATCAGCTTCTGGGGACATCTGCTTTGAAATAAATACTCTCATTAGCTTTGCTGGTGTCTCAGCTCAGCAGGAGAAGCTGTTGATAGTCTCTTGACAGGGCCAGCTGGCATGATAGACTTGTTTAAACCAAATTAGTTCCACATCATTCTAACAACCCTGCTTTAAGGTCCTAATGTCATAAGAGAGACAGAATTCAAAAACAACTGTCATACATATGAAAAGGGCTATACAGAAACTGTACAAGATTCTAAGAGCAAAATGGAGGGAGGGATTAATTCTGCCTATAAGAATTAAGAAAGATTTCACAAAGAAGGTGGCATTTGAGTTGAGACTCAAAGGATAAGCAGTTTTATTTTTCCATTTGTTTTGTTGGTTTATTTTTAATTTTTATTTTAGGTTTGGGGATACATGTCAGGGTTTGTTACATAGATAAACATGTGTCATGGGGGTTAGTTGTACATATTATTACCTCACCCAGGTATTAAGCTCAGTACCCAATAGTTATTTTTCCTGCTCCTCTCCCACCTCCCACCCTCCCTGCTCAAGTAGACCCCAGTGTCTGTTGTTTTCTTCTTTGTGTTCATAAATTCTTCTCATTCAGCTCCCAGTTATAAGTGGAAACATGCAGTGTTTAGTTTTCTATTCCTGCATTAGTTTGCTAAGGATAATATCCTCCAGCCCTGTTCATGTTCCCGCAAAAAACATGATCTCATTCTTTTTTATGGCTGCATAATATTCTGTGGTGTATATGTACAACATTTTTTTTTAAATCCAGTCTGTCATTCATGGGCATTTAGGTTGATTTCATGTCTTTGCTATTGTGAACAGTGTTGCAATGAACATTTGCATGCATATGTCTTTATGGTAGAATGCTTTATATTCCTCTGGGTATATACCCAGTAATGAGATTGCTGAATCAAATGGTAGTTCTGCTTTTAGCTCTTTGAGGAATTGCCATACTGCTCTCCACAATGGTTGAACTAATTTACACTCCCACCAACAGCGTATAAGGGTTTTCTCCACAACCTCACCAGCATCTGTTATTTTTTTACTTTTTAACAGTAGTCTTTCTGACTGGTATAAGATGGTATCTCATTGTGGTTTTGACTTGCATTTTTTTTAATGATCAGTGATAATTGAGCTTGTTTCATATGTTTGTTGGCTGCATTATTTCTTCTTTTGAGAAGTGTCTGCTCATGTCCTTTACCCACTATTTAATGGGGTTGTTTGTTTTTCTCTTATAAATTTGTTTAAGTTCTTTATAGATGCTGGATATTAGACCTTTGTCAGATGCATAATTTGCAAATATTTTCTCTCATTCTGTAGGTTGTCTGTTGATGGTTTCTTTTGCTGTGAAGCTCTTATGTTCAATTAGATTCCATCTGTCCATTTTTGCTTTCGTTGCAATTGCTTTCAATGTCTTTGTCTTGAAATCTTTGCCCGTTCCTATGTCCAGGATGGTATTGTCTAGGTTGTCTTCTAGGGTTTTTCTAGTTTTGGGTTTTACATTTATGTCTTTAGTCCATCTTGAGTTGATTTTCATATATGGTGTGAGGAAGGGGTCCAGCTTCAATCTTCTACATATGGCTATCCAGTTGTCCCAGCACCATTTATTGAATAGGGAGTCTTTTCCCCATTGCTTTTGTCAGCTTTTTCAAAGATCAGTTGGTCGTAGATGTGCAACCTCATTTCTGGAATCTCTATTCTGTTCCACTGGGCTATGTGCCTGTTTTTGTATTAGTACCATGCCGTTTTGGTCACTGTAGCCTTGTAGTATAGCTTGAGGTTGAGTAATGTGATTCCTCCAGCTTTGTTCTTTTTTTTTTTTTTTTTATACTTTTAGTTCTAGGGTACATGTGCACAATGTGCAGGATTGTTACATATGTATACTTGTGCCATGTTGGTGTGCTGCACCCATCAACTTGTCAGCACCCATCAACTCATCATTTACATCAGGTAGAACTCCCAATGCCATCCATCCCCCCTTCCCCCTCCATAATAGGCCCCGGTGTGTGATGTTCCCCTTCCAGAGTCCAAGTGATCTCATTGTTCAATTCCCACCTATGAGTGAGAACACGTGGTGTTTGGTTTTCTGTTCTTGCGATAGTTTGCTGAGAATGATGGTTTCCAGCTGCATCCATGTCCCTACAAAGGGCACAAACTCATCCTTTTTAATGGCTGCATAGTATTCCATGGTGTATATGTGCCACATTTTCTTAATCCAGTCTGTCACTGATGGACATTTAGGTTGATTCCAAGTCTTTGCTATTGTGAATAGTGCTGCAATAAACATACATGTGCATGTGTCTTTATAGCAGCATGATTTATAATCCTTTGGGTATATACTCAGTAATGGGATGGCTGAGTCATGTGGTATTTCTAGTTCTAGATCCTTGAGGAATCGCCATACTGTTTTCCACAATGGTTGAACCAGTTTACAATCCCACCAACAGTGTAAAAGTGTTCCTATTTCTCCACATCCTCTCCATCACCTGTTGTTTCCTGACTTTTTAATGATTGCCGTTCTAACTGGTGTGAGATGGTATCTCATTGTGGTTTTGATTTGCATTTCTCTGATGGCCAGTGATGATGAGCATTTTTTCATGTATCTGTTAGCTGTATGCATGTCTTCTTTTGAGAAATGTCTGTTCATATCCTTTGCCCACTTTTTGATGGGGTTGTTTTTTTCTTGTAAATTTGTTTGAGTTCTTTGTGGGTTCTGGATATTAGCCCTTTGTCAGATGAGTAGATTGCAAAAATTTTCTCCCATTCTGTAGGTTGCCTGTTCACTCTGATGGTACTTTCTTTTGCTGTGCAGAAGCTCTTTAGTTTAATTAGATTGCATTTGTCAATTTTGGCTTTTGTTGCCATTGCTTTTGGTGTTTTAGACATGAAGTCCTTGCCCATGCCTATGTCCTGAATGGTATTCCCTAGGTTTTCTTCTAGGGTTTTTATGGTTTTAGGTCTAGCATTTAAGTCTCTAATCCATCTTGAATTAATATTCGTATAAGGAGTAAGGAAAGGATCCAGTTTCAGCTTTCTACTTATGGCTAGCCAATTTTCCCAGCACCATTTATTAAATAGGGAATCCTTTCCCCATTTCTTGTTTTTCTCAGGTTTGTCAAAGATCAGATGGCTGTAGCTGTGTGGTATTATTTCTGAGGGCTCTATTCTGTTCCATTGGTCTATATCTCTGTTTTGGTACCAGTACCATGCTGTTTTGGTTACTGTAGCCTTGTAGTATAGTTTGAAGTCAGGTAGCGTGATGCCTCCAGCTTTGTTCTTTTGACTTAGGATTGTCTTGGCAATGCGGGCTCTTTTTTGGTTCCATATGAACTTTAAAGCAGTTTTTTCCAATTCTGTGAAGAAAGCCATTTGTAGCTTGATGGGGATGGCATTGAATCTATAAATTCCCTGGGCAGTATGGCCATTTTCATGATATTGATTCTTCCTATCCATGAGCATGGAATGTTCTTCCATTTGTTTGTGTCCTCTTTTACTTCACTGAGCAGTGGTTTGTAGTTCTCCTTGAAGAGGTCCTTTACATCCCTTGTAAGTTGGATTCCTAGGTATTTTATTCTCTTTGAAGCAATTGTGAATGGAAGTTCATTCACGATTTGGCTCTCTGTTTGTCTGTTACTGGTGTATAAGAATGCTTGTGATTTTTGCACATTAATTTTGTATCCTGAGACTTTGCTGAAGTTGCTTATCAGCTTAAGGAGATTTTGGGCTGAGATGATGGGGTTTTCTAAATATACAATCATGTCATCTGCAAACAGGGACAATTTGACTTCTTCTTTTCCTAATTGAATACCCTTTATTTCTTTCTCTTGCCTGATTGCCCTAGCCAGAACTTCCAACACTATGTTGAATAGGAGTGGTGAGAGAGGGCATCCCTGTCTTGTGCCAGTTTTCAAAGGGAATGCTTCCAGTTTTTGCCCATTCAGTATGATACTGGCTATGGGTTTGTCATAAATAGCTCTTATTATTTTGAGATACTTTCCATCAATACCGAATTTATTGAGAGTTTTTAGTATGAAGGGCTGTTGAATTTTGTCAACGGCCTTTTCTGCATCTATTGAGATAATCATGTGGTTTTTGTCTTTCGTTCTGTTTATATGCTGGATTACGTTTATTGATTTGCGTATGTTGAACCAGACTTGCATCCCAAGGATGAAGCCCACTTGATCATGGTGGATAAGCTTTTTAATGTGCTGCTGGATTCGGTTTGCCAGGATTTTATTGAGGATTTTTTGCATGGATGTTCATCAGGGATATTGGTCTAAAATTCTCTTTTTTTGTTGTGTCTCTGCTAGGCTTTGGTATCAGGATGATCAGCTTTGTTATTTTTGCTTAGGATTGCCTTGGCTATTTGAGTTCTTTTTTGGTTCCATATAAATTTTAAAATATTTTTTTTCTAGTTCTGTGAAGAATGTTGTTGGTAGTTTGATAGGAATAGCACTAAATCTGTAAATTGCTTTGGGCAGTATAGCCATTTTAATGATATTGATTCTTCCTAACCGTAAGCATGGAATGGTTTTCCATTTGTTTGTGTCTTCTTTGATTTCTTCGAGCAGTGTTTTGTAATCCTCATTGTAGAGCTCTTTCACTTTCCTGGTTAGCTGTATTCCCAGGTATTTTATTTTATTTTTTTGTGGCAATTGTAAATGGGATTGCCTACCCAATTTGGCTATCAGTTTAGTTGGTGGGTTTATAGGAATGCTAGTGATCTTTGTACATTGATTTTGTATCCTGCAATTTTGCTGAAGTTATTTATCAGCTGAAGGAGCTTTCACAGGCCAAGACTATGGGGTTTTCTAGATACCAAATCATGTTGGCTGGGCGCGGTAGCTCACGCCTGTAATCCCAGCACTTTGGGAGGCCGAGGCGGGTGGATCACGAGGTCAGGAAATCGAGACCATCCTGGCTAACATGGTGAAACCGCGTCTCTCCTAAAAACACACACAAAAAATTAGCCAGGCATGGTGGCGGGCACCTGTAGTCCCAGCTACTCTGGAGACTGAGGCAGAAGAATGGTGTGAACCTGGGAGGCGGAGCTTGAAGTGAGCCGAGATCATGCCACTGCACTCCAGCCTGGGCGACAGAGAGAGACTCTGTCTCAAAAAACAAAACAAACAAACAAACAAAAAAGAATCATGTTGTCTGCAAACAGAGATAGTCTGACTTCCTTTCTTTCTATTTGGATGTCCTTTCTTTCTCTCGCCTGATTGCTTTGACCAGGACTTCCAATACTATGTTGAATAGAAGTGGTGAGAGATGGCATCCTTGTCTCGTGCTGGTTTTCAAGAGGAATGCTTTCAGCTTTCGCCATTCAGGATAATGTTGGCTGTGGATTTGTCATAGATGGCTGTTATTATTTTGATGTTTGTTCCTTCAGTACCTAGTTTATTGAGAGTTTTTAACATGAAGGGATGCTGAATTTTATCAGAAGCCTTTTCTGCATCTATTGAAATAATCATGTGTTTTTTGTCTGTAGTTCTGCTTATGTGATGAATCACATTTATTGACTTTTGTATGTTGAACCAACCTGCCATCCCAGGAATGAAGCTTGCAAGTATTTTGTTGAGTATTTTTGCATTGATGTTTATCAAGGATGTTGGGGCTGAAGTTTTCTTTTTTTGTTGTGTCTCTACCAGGTTTTGGTATCAAGATGATGCTGGCCTCATAGAATGAGTTGAGAAGTCCTTCCTCTTTAATTTTTTGGAATATTTGCTGTAGGAATGGTACCAGCTCTTCTTTGTACATCTGACAGAATTCAGTTGTGAATTCATCAGGTCCTGGGTTTTTTTTGTTTTTTTTTTGTTTTTTTTTTTTTGGTCAGTAGGCTATTTATTACTGATTCAATTTTGGAACCTGTTATTGGTCTGCTCAGGGAATCAGTTTCTTCCTGGCTTAGTCTTGGGAGTGTGTATGTATCCAGGAATTTATCCATGTCTTCTAGGTTTTCTAGTTTGTGTGTGTAGAGGTGTTCATAGTAGTTTCTGATGGTTGCTTTTATTTCTGTGGGGTCAGTAGTAACCCCTTTGTCATTTCTAATTATGTTTATTTGGATTTTCTCTTTTCTTCTTAATTAGTCTAGCTAGTAGCCTGTCTCCTTTATTAAATTTTTTTCAAAAAACCAATTCCTGGATTCATTGATCTTTTGAACAGTTTTTTGTGTCTTGGTATTTTCAGTTCGGCTCTGATTTTTGTTATTTCTCATATTCTGCTAGCTTTGGGGTTGATTTGTTCTTGCCTCTTGAATTTCTTCAGTTGTGAAGTTAGGTTGTTAACTTGAGATCTTCCTACCTTTTTGATGTGGGCACTTAGTGCTATAAATTTCTCTCTTAACACTGTCTTAGCTGTGTGCCAGAGATTCTGGTATGTTACATGTTTGTTCTCATTATTTTCAAAGAACGTCTTTATTTCTGCCTTAATTTCATTATTTACCCAAAAGTCATTCAGGATACAATGTTTAATTTCTGGTAATTGTATGGTAATTTCCATTTAATTGAGCGATTTTCATTGTGTTGACTTCTACTTTTATTGCACTGTGGTCTGAGAGTGTGTTTGGTATGATTTCAGTTTTTTTTTCATTTGTTGAGGATTGTTTAATGTCCAATTATGTGGTCATTTTTGGAGTATGTGCCATGTGACAATGAGAAGAATGTATATTGTGTTCTTTTTGGATGGAGACTTCTGTAAAAGTCTATTGGATCCATTTGGTCCAATGCTGAGTTTAGGTCCTGAATATCTTTGTTAATTTTCTGCCTCAATGATCTAATACTGTCAGTGGAATGTTGAAGTCCCCCACTATTATTGTGTGGGAGTCTATGTCTCTTTGTAGGTCTCTGAGAACTTGCTTTATGAATCTGGGTGCTGCTGCATTGGGGGCATATATATTTAGGATAATTAGGTCTTCTTGAATTGAACCCTTCACCATTACATAATGCACTTGCTTGTCTTTTTTGATCTTTGTTGGTTTGAAATCTGTTTTGTCTGAAATCAGGATTGTAACCCCTGCTTTTTTATGTTTTCTGTTTCCTTGGAAGATTTTTCTTCATCCCTTTATTAATATTTTGAGCCATGAGTGTCATTACATGTGAGATGGGTCTCTTGAAGACAGCATACCATTGGGTCTTACTTTTTTTTATCCAGCTTGCCACTCTGTGCCTTTTAAATGGGGCATTTAGTCTGTTTACATTCAAGGTTCATATTTATATGTATGGATTTGATCCTGTCATTGTGCTGTTAGCTGGTTATTATGTTGGCTTATTTGTGTGATTGCTTTAGAGTGACACTGGTCTGTGTGTTTAAGTGTGTTTTTGTATTAGCTGGTAGTGATCTTTCCTTTCTATATTTAGTTCTCCTTTCATAAGGCAGGTCTGGTGGTAATGAAGTCCCTCAACATTTGCTTATTGGAAAAGGGTATTATTTCTCCTTCACTGAGGAAGCTTAGTTTGGCTGGATATGAAATGATTGGTTGAAGTTTTTTCTTTAAGAATGTTGAATATAGGCCCCCAATCTCCTTTGGCTTGTATGGTTCCAGCTCAGAGAGGTCTGCTGGTAGCCTGATGGGGATCCCTTTGTAGGTGACCTGCCCTTTCTCTCTAGCTGCCTTTAATATTCATTCTTTCATTCTGACCTTGGAAAATCTGATGATAATGTGTCTTTGGGATGATCTTGTATAGAATCTTTCAGGAACAAAGTTGGGGAAATTTTCATGGATGATATCCTGAAATATATTTTCCAAGTTGATTTTCTTTCTCCCACTCCCTTTCAGGAATGCCAATGATTCATATATCTGGCCTCTTTATATAATCCCATACATCTCAGAGGTTTTGTTCAATCCTTTTTATTCTTTTTTCTTAATTTTTTTCTGTCTGATTTCAGAGAACTAGTCTTCAAGTTTTGAGATTCTTTCTTTAGCTTGGTTTATTCTGCTGTTAACATTTGTGATTGCGTTGTGAAATTCTTGTATTGTGCTATTCAATTCTGTCAGACTCAGTAGGTTCTTTTTTTGTACTAGCTATTCTGTTCTTCAGCTCCTGTATCACTTTATTGTAATTCTTATTTTCCTTGAATTGGGTTTTGCCATCCTTGTTCCTATTTTTGTTCCTATCCATATTCAGAATGCAATTTCTGTCATTCCAGCCAGTTTGGCCAGGTTAAAAACTCTTGTTGAAGAACTGGTGCAGTCCTATGGAGGACATATGACACTGGCCATTTGAGTTACTGGAGTTTTTGCATTGGTTCTTTCTCATCTCTGCATTGTGAGTGTTCCTTTAACTGCAGTGTAGATTGAGTACAGAAAATAGACTTCTTTTCTGGATTTTTCTACTGGGTCAAGGTTTTGCATAGGGTCTTTATTTGAAGTTGACTTCTTGTCTCTGGTTTCAGAGGGGGATATGTTAGTGAGGTATTTTTGGTGTTGGAGCTTTGGGGTGTGAGCCAGCAGGTGGCATTTGGGATTCTTGGTCAGTTGGTAGACTTTTGCTTAGTTGTGTGGCTCCCCTATGTTTCCTAAGATTTGCAGCTGTGTTTCCTCTCAGTGCTCTGAAAGTGTGGGTTCCTCTCCTTCTTGAGTGCTGGCTGTAGCTCATGACTTGACACTCCTGGGCTGCCCACTGCAGCTCTGGGGAGATCTCAGTGTTAATGTTTCTTCCCCAGCTTAGAGGCAACAGAGGAAGAGATCTTAGTAGTAGTTGTGGCCAAGGATCGTTTGCTTGTCTCCTAGAGGCTCCACCCCAGGGAAATGCAGGTCAGTAATCACTCAGCGCAGTCAGCCCAAGATGCAGGGTTTGTGCTATGGGCTGAAGCCAGTGGTTCCCTGTCTGGTGACAAGCTGTGGTGGGTGTGTGGGACCCATAGGAGATGGACTGGCCTCATCTCGTTGGGTCAACTACAGCTTGGAGGTATGGATAAGGCACTTAGGGTCTTTGCCCATTCATTAGTCCGAGGATGGCAAGGGCAGTTCCACTGCAGAGGCATAGTTGAGAGGCTATCAGTTGCCCCTGGAGGCTCTGTGCAGGGAGTTGCTGAGTTGGTACTGGTATGATAGCTCTGGCAGGGGATGGCTGGAGGCCCAGGCCTCAAGAACCTGCCTGGTGAGGAGATATGGGAATGGGCACCCACTTAACACTCTGGCTACTTTTCCACAGGGCTGCTGCAGTATGCTTGTGGCCTGCTCCAGTTCCCAGTTGCCTTGGATTTTCCAGAACCAGGAGATGTCACCAGTGAAGGCTATAAGATAGCAAAGATGGCAGCCAGTCCCTCCCTCTGGGAGCTTTGTCCCAGAGAGGTACAAGCCTGTTGTGGGCCCAAAGGCACCTGTAGGAAGTGACTGGGGACCCCAGTTGGGAGGTTCTTCCCAGCAAGGAGGAATGGGATCAGATCAGGACCTACTAAAAAAAAAGCAGTCTGACCATGTTTTGGTGTAGCATCTGTGCTGTGCAGGGCATCCATTTCAGCCCCTGGTTGCTTCAGACACTCCGAAGTCCAAAGGCTGGAACAGCTAAGTCACCCAAACATCAAATATGGTGGCCCACCCCTCCCTTTAAGAGCACAGTCCTGGGGGAATTCAGATCTCTGGTGGCTGGAGAGCTCAGGTAGGGGTGGCTGGAGGTCCCAGTTGGAAGTTCCCACCCACTGAGGAGGAATTGGATGGGGTACCTGCTTAAAGCAACAGTCGGGCTACACTTTGGTAGAGCTGCTGTTCTGTACTGGGGGATCTCTTCTGCCCCAGGTTGGCTTAGACTCTCCAAAGCCTGAAGGCTGGAACGGCTAAGATGCCTGAACAGCAAAGATGGCGGCCCACCCCTCCCATGGGGAGCTCCTTCTTAGGGAGATGCAATCACTATTGGTAGCTTGCTGGAATTCCAAGCCAATGGGTCTTATCTTGTGAGGTGCCAAGGAAGTGGGGCCTGTGGGCTGTTTCTGCTTAGCTCCCTGGATTCAGCCTCCTTCCTATGGGTATGTACAGGAGTCTAACCTCCCACTTTGCTAGAGCTGCAGCTACTTTTGCTGGAAAGCCCAAGTATCTAAGGCTCCAGGGTTTCTATGCATGCCTGAGCAGCTGCTCTACCAAGACTCCACATAGCTCTGTCAGACAGAAGACTGGAGGCTGTAGTTGTGTGGGTTCATAAGGATATCTCCTGATCTGAGGTTTGCAAATATCTGTGGGAGAAGCATGGTTTCCTAGGATCGCTCATTCACTCACAGCTTCCCTGGGCGAGGGAGGATCCCCGGGCTCTGTGTTGTTCCCAAGTGGGCCATCGTCCTGTCTTGCTTTTCTTCATTCTCTGTGCGTCAAATTGTTTCCTTGATTAATCTCAATGCAAGTACCTGAATGTTTCAGTTGAAGGTGTTGTATTTACTCACCCCTCTGTACCTCTCTGCGAGAGCCACTCACGCTAGCTGCTTCTAGTTGGCCATCTTGGCCACTTCCCGCTTTGTTTATTTTCTAGGCATAGAAAATGAGGGGCATTGCTGGTGGAGAATATGTAAAGGGAGGGAGGCACCACCAGGAAGCACCAAATAGTTCTCTGTTGACAGATGCTATACTTTCACGTAATGTACCCATGTCATCGCTGACATGGCGCCATCATACCAGGGGAGAATGGCAAGAGGTGAGAAAAAAAAAAAAAAAAAAAAGGCCTTGAATGTTATGCTAAGGATTTGGATTTATTCTGAAGGTATTCTAAGATATTCCAATATCCACTGAGCTATAACTTCAAAGTGCCATCTAACTTTCCAGCTTGTGGCTTCAAAGTCCTGACAATAAGTAGAAATGGAACCAGTAGAGTATGTTGGAAACTGGAAGTCAGAAGGTCTGGATTCTAGTCTGACTTTGCTGTCTGGATTTCTGTTTTCTTCTAGGTAATGTGAAATGGTGAGACATGATTCCTCAGAGCTCTATTATCCCACAAGTCTGTGTCTACTAGCCTCACAAGGAAAATCCTTCACAAGGTTCCTCTCAGTTCCTGTGGCAGACAGGCTCTTGGGGAGGTCGCTCACCATCCCACCTGCTGATGTCATGGTTTTCTGTAATTCCTTCCATTTGAGTGGTGGGGAGGTGGCTACAGTGGTGCTGTGACTTGCTTCTCACTGGTAGAATGCAGCAAAGGTGATGAGGTGGGTGGGATAGATGGTGCCATGTCAGCGATGACATGGGTATATTACATGAAAGTGTGGCACTTGTCTTGCTGAGTCTCTCTGTGCCTCTCCATTGGTTTTGAAGAAGCAAGCTGCCATGTGGCAGGCTGCCGATGTTGGGAGGCCACACGCCAAGAAACTGTGGCATCTCTAGGAGCTGAGGGTGGACCCTGACTGGTAGCCAACAAGAAACTGAAGCTCTTAAGCCTACCACCACAAGGAATTGAATTCTGCCAATAACCTGAGTGAGCACGGAAGCAGATCCTTTCCTAGCCAAGCCTCAGACAAGGTTCTGGCCCTGGGAAACACCTTGATTGTAGTCTTGTGAGACCATGGGAAGAAGACTTAGCTCAGATCCCTGACCCATAGAACCTTTTAGATACCTAGCATGTGTTGTTACCAGACTTTGTGTTTGTGGCAATTTATTACACAATACATACAATTCCCCACCCTAATACTTGAAACTCCTGACCCCAATCTCTGTGCTCTATTTACAACTCCATGCCACTGCTTGGGGAATAATCCCATAATAGTATCTATGTGTGGGCAGCTTTATCTGTCTATATCTACACATAGATCTTGTGATAGTAAATTTTATATATCAACTTGACTGTACTAAAGGATGCCCTGATAGTTGATGAAACATTATTTCTGGATATGTCTAACTAGCAGAGATTAGCATTTGGATTGGTGGACTGAGTGAAGCAGATGGCCCTCAATGTCATCATCCCTCAATGAGCCACCACGCCCAGCCAGAATCAATATTTTTGAAAAATGAACATAAATATATTACCTACTGTGTACCAAGCACAGTTTTAAGAGGGTCTAATAGATAGATAACTGAGCAACACTATGAGGTAGAGATGATTCCTCTCATCATCCTCATTTTCCAGACAAGGAAACAGAGGCTGAGATAAATAACTTGCTGAAGGCCTCATAGCTATTGTGAAGCTTGGACTCACCCAAGCAGTGACCTCAGAGCCCACAATCTTAACCCCTGTCTAGAGCCCTCTCCTCAACTTTGCCACTGTTAAACATCAGGACCCGAGGGAAACTTCGGG
Source organism: Macaca thibetana thibetana (assembly GCF_024542745.1). Classification (NCBI taxonomy): domain Eukaryota; kingdom Metazoa; phylum Chordata; class Mammalia; order Primates; family Cercopithecidae; genus Macaca; species Macaca thibetana. The sequence goes on from NC_065578.1 coordinate 40,338,180, forward strand.
ACCACCTAGTCCAATCCCTTTTCTTTCCTCATGGAGTACGGAAGGCCCCAGAGTTACCCAGATCCAACCAACGTTATTCAGCAAGTTGTAAAAGACAGAGCTTGAATCTGAGTCCTAAGAATGGGTCCCCTGGCTCCTGTTCAGTTATTTTTGCCTCACTTCTTTAAAAAAGCCTAAAAAATGAAATGATCCACTGAGTATCTTCTGGGTACCCACATTGTGCTGGATGTTTTTGTGGGAAAAAACCTTGGGTTTGCATTGAGAAGTCCTGGAATCAAATCTTACCTCAATTGTTTGCCCAGTGATCTCAAGCAAGTCACTTTCTATGTCTTGGCCTCAGTTTCCCCAGAAAAGGAATAAGGATATAATTGCCTTAAGGGTTATGTCAGAATGAGTGGCACAAAGTAATTGCTCAAGTAAAAGGAATGGATGCTGAAGACACAGGCCCTGTGCCCTCTACAATCTGGATGTGGAGGTGAGACTGACATGCAGGGGAGGCTCGGGGGAGAGCAGAGAGCACACTTTGTTGGCAGGTCAGACAATGAATGTTAGGACACTTCATGCACTGTTGGCTGCATCTGGCAACGGAGGTGATTCAGGATCAAATCATCATCCAGGGAAAGGCTGGCCTGCAATAACTCAGACCGGACACGAGGTGGCGCTGGTGGCCCACCTGGGAACAGGCAGAGACCAGCAACCAGCCCCTGGGAATCTGATCCTGGCAGTTTCATTCTTTGTGCTTCTAGGCATGGATCTTTACAGGAGGGACCCTGGGGGGCTGAGGATGAGGGCTCTTTGCCCCAGCAGAGGATAAATGGGAATTTTACACTCCTTATCTCATTTAGTCTTCACAGCCACCTTTTCAGGTATTCAGTTTTACGCACAGGACACTGTGACTCAAAAGACGTTAAATAATTTCCTCAAGGGATGCTATTGAGAAGTAGATCCAGGCCCACTAATTCTAAATCCCATGCTCTTTCCAGGACAATATGTTCCTCCTAGCCAGTGGAATCAGTCTATCAACAGAGGCTAAATAGGATGTAAGGGAGATCGTACCAGAAAATATAACACCAGATTAAAACTGCCTCCTCCCCGTAGCCTTCCTAGACTGTCCCCATTCCTTTTTCAACTGGTCCACCCCAACAACCTCCTAATCCATTTCCCTGCTTCCATTCTTGCACCCTAGGCTTTGTTCTCTACAGTGATCTTGTGAGAAGGAAACCAAGTTGCAGTATTCTGCCATTCAAAACTCTCCAATGCTTCTGATTCCAATTCAAACAACGTCTGAATTTCTCACCACAACTACGAGCGGTGCTGTGCTGGTAACAACCAGTTCGCAGAGGCAGAGAGCCCTGATTTGTAGCATTTGTTAATTGTGGTGCATATTCCCCTCCATGGCCGATTTCAAGCTTCTAAGCTGATATCACTGAGCTCAGAGTTAAGAAGGGATGCAAAGAATCAAGACAGAGCCAGTCTGAGTTGACACCAACGCACTGCTGCACCAAGGCCCCACACATAAGATCTGGCCCAGACGTCTTCTCCAGACAACCTGCTTATTCTGCCACCCCTGTTCACTCTGCTGGATCACTGGCTTTCTTGCTGTTTCTCGAACATAACAAGCACATTTACACCTCAGGGCCTTGGTACTTGCTGTTCGCTGTTTGGGATGCTCTTCTCCGGAAATGTGCATAACTTGCTGTGCCACTTCATTCAGGTCTCGGCTCAACTGTTATGGAGAGGCCTCCCCTGAGCATTTTCCCTAAGACATCCTACCCACTCCCACCCTCCATCACTTTTATTCCTTGCTCTGCTTTATTTTTTCTCCGGGGGCCTCAATCCCTATCTGATAATAAATGATAGATATTTAAACTTATTTGTCTAGGTCAGGACTGGATGGCCACCCCTAGAATAGACGTGACTTGAAGAAAGCACTCAATACATATTTGCTGGTTGATAAATGAGTAATTAGTTTTCCTCTACATCTAAGGCCTTTTTTTACTGCAATAGCCTTGATGTTTTCTCTTTATTCTTGATATGCTATCGTCTCACTACGCTGTGTCTAGGTGTAAATTTATTTGTTCTGTTCAGCACTGAGTGCATATTTTGAATATAAGCAATGTCTTTCTCTCGTTCTGGACAATTCTCAGTCCTTATTTCTGTAATCTTGCTTCTCCTGCACTCCCTCTGTTCTGGAACTCCTACATAACAGTCTGTCAGTCTCTACTCCGTGTTTCGTAACTGCTTGGCATTCTATAGAATGCCAGTTGTCTCCCAGTGTCTATTCCACTTTTTCCTTAGTAATAGAATCTCTAACTTTCAGCTAGGCACATGCCCACTTGGGTTAAAAATGACATTTCTTGGCTGGGCATGGTGGCTCATGCCTGTAATCCCAGCACTTTTGGAGGCTGAGGTGGGCAGATCATCTGAGGTCAGGAGTTTGAGACCAGCCTGGCCAACATGGTGAAACCCCGTCTCTACCAAAAATACAAAAATTAGCTGGGCATGCTGATGGGTGCCTGTAATTCCAGCTATTCGGGAGGCTGAGGCAGGAGAATCACTTGAACCCAGGAAGCCGAGGTGGCAGTGAGCTGAGACCGCGTCACCGCACTCCTGCCTTGGCAACAAGAGTAAAACTCTGTTTCCAAAAAAAAAAAAAAAAAAAAAAAAAAAAAAAACCACAACATTTCTGAGTCTTCCACTTAGCTACATACGGGCATATAACTGAGTTCTGAACAATGAGTATAGCCAGGAGTCTTGTGGAACTTCCTTGTAATGTCTTTTAAGCAGGGTAGTATGCTATTCTTTCTGCCTTCTTCCTACTATCTGAAAAATACATGAGCTGGCTGGAGTTGGTGCTGAGCTGGCTGGAGTTGGTGCAGCCATCTTGGACCATAGGGTAGAAGTCAGATAGAAGGAGCCCGAGTTTTGATGGACTGCCCTCTTAGTTTTTTTTTTTTTTCTTTTTTTTTTGAGACAGAGTGTGTCTCTGTCACCCAGGCTGGAGTGCAGTGGCGCTATCTCGGCTCACTGCAAGCTCCACCTCCCGGGTTCACGCCATTCTCCCGCCTCAGCCTCCTGAGTAGCTGAGACTACAGGGGCCCACCACCATGCCCAGCTAATTTTTTGTATTTTTCTTTCAGTAGAGCCAGGATTTCAGTGTTAGACCATCAGGAGATCGATGGTCTCGATCTCCTGACCTCGTGATCCGCCCATCTCCGCCACCTAAAGTGCTGGGACTACAGGCGTGAGCCAATGCGCCCAGCTGAAACAGCCCTCTTAGCTTTAAACTTCCTAGTGCTGGACCATTCCATGAGAGAGAAATGGACTTGTATTTTGCTTGAGCCATGGTTATTTTGCTTTCTTAGTTTGGGTATCCCAAAAGCAGGGCCCAAGAGAAGGATTTGGAGGCTAGTAGTTTATTTGGGAAGTGCAGTGAAGAAGTGGGGATGCGAGGCAACAAAAGGAGAAAAGCCAGTGAAAGATTTGAACATGAGCAGTTTGCTGCTGGTGGCCAACAGAGGCTCAGCCCCGCTGTGGAGCCTGTGGGAGACTATGTGAAACAGGCCACATAGTTGTCCTACCAATGGGAAAGGAAGCTGGAGTATTTATCATGAACTAATGCCCCTACTGGTTGAGGGTCTTTTTTGGAACTAACTCCCGCAGGAGTTCACCTGGCCTTGTGCAAGCTGAGCATCCTCCCGTGACCAGAAACACTTAGGCAGAGATGCAGGAAGATGTCATTGTGTACAGAGCCCATCTTCAGGTGACTGCTGGGGTCAGCCAAGGGAATATGGGCTGGGCATTAACAGTGTCTGCAATTTGTCTGCTGTATTCCCCCTCATCTAACTTCTACAATGCTCTTTCCTATCATGTATCTCTTGTTGCAACGTAGGTGGAATGCCCAGTTCATTTGCTTCCAAATAATTAATCCTATCTTCTACCATGTGTAATCTAGATTTATTCTGTCTCTCCAGTATAGTTCAACAACTGTGTTTCTCATTCCCAGTGTTTCTAAATGGCTTTATTTAGTTTCTGCTTGTTTTTAATTTATAATTTATTATTCTTTTGTATGTATGGGTGTTATTCCTGACTTTATTTGAAGAGCCTAAACGTATTTATTTTGAAATTGTTTTCAGATAATTCTATTATTTTACTTTTGTCTGTAGTGGATTCATTGTACCAATTATTAGTTTTGTTGACTGTCTACATCTGCATTCATCTTCCTCATGTGTTTTGGAATTTGAGTTTGCAGGCTTTTCTTAAGTGGGACTTATTTTTCTGTGCATACTCACTCTGCTTAGTGGGTTGATAGCTTCTCCCCACACTCCTGGGACCCTGTCTAGAGCCAGGTTTTAAGCTGCTGACTCAAGGCTTTCATCCTGTAATGGTGGTGGGAATTTTACATGTCCAGTCACTGAACCAGCATCATGAGGTTTGGCCCTGGCCTCACAAGGGTCTCATTTAGCCCCTCATGCAGTGAGGGAGTCAAACTCCTGGCTGCTTCCCCTGCTTCTGGTGCCAGACCCCTGGCTTCCACATTATGTAGCCCCTTGTGTTTCTGTTGAAATTCTGATCCACAAAAATGTTGATTCTGATTTCGAGCATGGCTATTCCTGTTTTGAATCTATCTTTTTATATAATTGCTGTGAGTTTGGTGCATGAATTTACAGCACCATCTTGATCTGAAGTTTCTGGACCCTTGAATCTCCCCAGGGAAGACAGTCTCTGACTGCAGATAGGATTTTTTTTTCCCCCCAGCATCCAGGCTTACAGATACAAGAAAGAAAGGAATCTGCCTTTCTGGATCCTTCTCTTTTATTCCCCAAGGTGACTCAGGCCCTGGAGGATATAAAGAGCCCCTGTAAAAAGTGTCTTTGGACCTCCTGGCCTCCAGTCTCCATCACAAGGCTTCCTGCCAACACTCCACCTCAAAGGTCTTCACTGACGTGGGGCTTTAGGTGTTCACGGCCATATTTGCATTTCAACAAGGGACTCATAAAGATGTTTTCATCTTTAAAATGTACAGGCGTGGAATTCAAATCGCGGAGTGACAGGCTGTGTGTGGGGTTGATTGTCTGGGTCAGAGACATCACACCTGGCTGGTGAGGAGAGCTTTCTGACGACAGGAGCTGTCCAACAAGGAGTGGGCTGCTGTCACTGAGGAGCTGAAGCGGCCGATGGCTGACCTTCCACTGGGAACCAGGCAGGGCCCTGGATGGAGGGAGTCTGAAAGCAGGAGGGAGAAGCCAAGGAAACAGCTCTCTAGAAGCATTTTGTACACTGAAAAGTGTTGAAATGCTATCACGGTTCTAAGAGGAGACATTGCTCCTCTGAAAGCCAGCCTCACTCCCTAAGCTGATGTCTTTCCAGAAGCAGGGCCTGAGCTGCCACATGCAGGCCCTGAGGACTTGAGGCACATCATTCTTTTTTTGGGTGTCATCTGTGAATCAGCCACTCAAACCTAGTGGCTCTCAGCCTGCAGAGTTCATGCAGTGCCGGTCTTCTCCATTGCTCCCCAAAACCTCCTCAGGTCACCCCTGTGTGTGCACCTACCTATATGGCCTGTTCTGATCAGGTGACCCCCACCTGCCAGCATGACTGCCCTTCAAAACAGAACATGAGTTGTCTCTTGTGTTTTACAGTTACCATAGCAGAAAGATTTATCTTCATCTTTTACCATTTAAAAATACTAATGGAATTACTGTTTTTGTCTGTTTCTGTTTTGAAGCCATACGATTTTTCTCTCACTGCCACCACATTTGTGATGGCCTTAAAAATTATTCTTAAAGATAAATATAATTCTAGAAAAACCTTCTCAGGGAAAAATGGGTATTTTTTCCCAACTGTTGTAGGGCTGAAAAACTTTTATAGCATGCTTGGTGGCATATATGGGATTCTAAGGGCCTTTCAGCACCAGCCTCCCTTCCTCGTCCCAGCAGGTGAAGGCAGGGGCCTCCCAGGCCAGTGCACTTGTCAAGGCCCTTGGCTGGCTTGAGGAAGGAAGGGACTTCACATCTATTGAATGTTGTCTGCTTCACAAGTGCTGTCTCCTTTCATCTGCACAGCAACTCATTGTACAGATGAGGAATCTGGGCCCAGAGAGGTGAGGTGACCCACCGAAGTCACACAGCCAAGAAGAGGCAGAGTGCACTTCCCTCTCCACCACACTCTCCACATCCTCCCGTTGGTTTCTCTTCCGCCTTCTGAACCGGGTGGATTTTTGCTTAAGACTTTCTATATGGATTATCACCCTTCAATTACGGTATCTTGTCATAACTATTTTAGCTTTCATCTGTGTGTTACTTAACATTTTAGGATAACTTTTTGACTATAAGAATAGTACATGATCTATTTTTTGTCATTTTTTGGGGGGGGTGACTTTTAGTTTAAAATAATTATAGGTTCATAAGAGGTTGCAAAAATGGTATACAGAGAGCTCCCATGACCTTCACTCAGTTGTCCCTAATGGTACCATATCAAAATCAGGAAACTGACATTGGTACCTTGTGTGTGTATAGTTCACTGTCATTTTATCCCATGAATAGATTCACATAACCACACTGCAATCAAGATATAGAACTTTTCCATCACCACAAAGGTTTTCTTCATGTTACCCTTTTTAATCACAGCCACCGCCTTCTCTCCCACCATCCCTAATCCCTGGCAACTACTAATCTGCTCCCCATTTCTACAATGCTGTCATTCCTAGAATGTCATATACATGGACTCATTCTGTGTGAAACCTTTTGAGACTGACGTTTTTCACTCAGCATAATGCCCATGAGATCCATCCAAGGTGTCCTGTGTATCCATAGTTCATTCTTTTTTATTGTTAAGTAGTATTCCGTGGGTGATCTGTTTTTTAAACACTTGGAAACACGGAAAATGTTTAAAAAAAAATAGAAAAAAATCAAAACAAACTCAAGCCTCCAGTTAGGAGGAGGGAAGTCTCCTGGTTTCCTTCTTGCCCATGTCTGAAGCGGCTTAGGCCCTGGGCTGACCCTCTGAAGACCCAGGTGCAAAGACAGGAGAGACAGAGAGAAGACAAAGCCATTTGCCCCAAGCCTCTCTGCTCCCAATCCTCTCCTCGGTGGGACTCCATCTGGCTGCTGCGGACTCTGTTTGCATCTGTCTCTTTCCTTTTTTCCCCTCTCTTTCTCCTCACCCTGTGTGTCTCCATCTGTCTCTCTGAGTCAGTCTCTCTCTTTCTCAAACCACAAAACATGGCTAAATGCAATTTCCATTGAGTGCAGAATCTTGTGTCTGTGCTTCATTATTCTGTCTGGATTGGTACATGTTTTCAATTGCATAATTCCCCTCCTTCCTCATTTTCTCCCCAAGACTTTCTCCCACATAATATGAGCATTTGGGGGCCAGCTTTTGACAGTTCTGCTTTTGAATGCTGTAAAAAGTAGAGCGAGTGCCTTTTTCAGTCCTGCACCACCAGGGAAGCAAGGTTGGCAAGTTCCCCCAGGGTTCCTGCTGAGCTTTGTCCCTTAGGCCAGTCCTCGGTGGGGAGTGCCCCTCTGCCTGCATTCTCAAAGCCAAGGCTTTCCCTGTAGCACCTACCTTGGGAGGGTTCAAAGAGCATTTTGATGGCCTGCTCAAGACCTTCCACCCCCATTGGTGACCACGGCATCAGATCCAAACTTCCCTCTCTGGCTGTCCACACCCTTAAACATCTGGACTGACCCTATTCATTTATTTCTTCATTGTATGTAACTGGGCAGTATAACTTCTTGCCCTATAACAGCCATTGCGGTTTTGAAATGGGGTTAATAGAAAGTGATCTAAATATTCAACGAGAATGATTAAATATATCATAGGATGTCCTATATGACCAGACATTACAAAGTCATTAGAGATCATGGTTTGGATAGTTTTCAGAGTGGTATATGGCACTGTTAGAACTCTGATGATACAAAAATACACAGGCATGGAAAAATGGCTAAGAGAAAAAATCAAAGTGTTAGCTCTTATTTCTGAATAGTGGGATTGCAGATGACTTTTTAAATTTTTCTTGATGTTCACAATAAGCATATTTTATCTTTATAATCAGAAAACAAATATGCATTATTAAAACTAAATGAACTCTATTGGACAAACGTCATGTCTACAGCCCTTTACTCAAGGGGTGTTATAGGGATTCAGCACCTCCTGTTCCCCATAACTCCATGGAAGGGCAAACCACTGTCCAGGCCCTTTTCCTTGAGCTCAGGCCCCTGCCAGGTGGGTGGAAAGCCATGCTCTGCATTGCAGTTGATGGCTGCCTTGTCCCTGCCCCCCGGCCATATTTTCAAATGTGATTTGCAGAATGGGCAGGTCCTGGTTGATGTCCCCACAACTATGCACTGCATTTCCGAGGCGGGATACTGCCTCATCCTGTGAAACAGTGTCCTTGTTTCCCCTCATCAGATGATCCCTGTGGCCCCTGCATTCCCAGCACACACCCAGTGCACAGAGCAGTCACACATTCTGACCCCTGCCGGGAGCTAGCACAGACACTGGCCTTCCAGACCGTGTGCATGAAACCCAGAGCTCCCTGGTTCCAGCCCAATGTACTAGAAAGAGCACGGAGTTCTAGAAGCTTCAACTCTGCCATTAACTCCTGCCTGAGAGAAGAGGATCAACAATCCTATTTGCCATATGGAAAGTTACATATAGTGTGTGGGACATGTTTTTTTTTTTTTTTTTGCAAAGGGATTTTTGAGCCAGTTCTGAATACAAGCAGCAGTTAACAGTTCAGCTGCTTCAGTAATGGTTTGGGGTTGGGCCCTGTGTGCCTTGGGCACCTTGGGCAAGTTTTTTCCCTCTCTGTGCCTCAGTTTCCTCATCTGAAAAGCAGAAGTAATAATATTACCTACTTCATAGGATCATCATAAGGATTGAACAAATAGATTCGTGTAAAGTCTTGGTGAAGTGCCTGTCTAAAGTAGCCCACAGCCAATGTTAGCTACTGTTGTTTTTATTCCGAGATGCAGGTTATTTGACATTAGGGCTCTCCCAGAAAAACCCAGATGTAAGTCTCTGTGATGAATGCCAAATGGGATTACCAATTAAAAGCCCTGCCTCAAGTCTGTCCCCGAGTGAGGTGGGAGGTATAAAGAAACACAGGCCACTGTGTGAGGGGATCGGGGGGGGTGAATATGGTGAACATGGGAGGGCTGCTCAGAGGGAGCACCCTGTGCTTGGCCTCTGTGGAGACAAAAGTGACTCCATCTTGGATGCTAATCCGCCATGTTGACTTCTGATTAGCCCCAGTCCTCTGAATGTCCCTGATTCCTGTTTTATTTACTGTCCTTCGTGTAAGAACATCAACCTTGATGTTACCACACAAATTATAAGCTATCACACATACAGCATCTTGCCTGTTTTAGAGGGCTACCTTTAATAGTCTTGCTGAAGCACGCATACCCTTTTCCTGTGGTATAGAAGCTCTGGGTCTCGGGGCTTGCAGGGTGGAGATCCACCTATCTTGTGGCCATCCAAGACCATGCTTCTGTCTATAAGTTCCCACAATCAATTTCACAATACTGACAAACTGGATCTGTCTGTTGCCTTTGGTTTCTCGGCTCCTTCAGTATTTGAGGGTGCTTTTCATATACGGCCCTTTCACGGAACAGCTTTGAAGGAGGACAGTAGGCAAAGAAAGGGGCTTGGCTGGGAAGGACAGGAGAACCCCTGGAGCAGAGGAGGCTGTGGCGGGCTTCCTCGGAAATTGTGGAATTCCAGCTGGGGCAGGGACCCTTGGGTGGGGTTGCAACAAGGGATATTTTTGAATCCATACCTGTGATGCTTATCCTTTTCCCAATGGCATCTTTTTACAACCATCTTGCATAGCAGGCTTATTTATAAATGAGGAAGTGAAGGCTCAGACTGGGCAGTGGCTTGCTCAGCACTCTGCACCTGAGAGGGAGGGAGCTGACATTTGAATCCAGAGTCAGAGAGCCCACTTAAGGCCTGTGTTACTGCCTTCTCCAGGGCCACGGAAACCTCTGCTCCAGGAATGGGGTAGGGAGGATGAGGCCTCAGAGGGAACACCTGGCTGCAGGGAAGAGGGAGCGGTTGAGGGAAGCCCGGCCCCAGGTGTGGGAGAGACACTGGGCAGCCACGTGGGGAAAGAGCAGAAAGTAGGTCAGTCACACAGGAGACGGAGCGTGAAATTAATGAGCATGCGGGAGCTGGAGTAGTCACCTTCCGGGAAGACAGAGAGAGGAATGCAGTGCCTTTGGGAGAGGTGGTGGGGCCTGGGAGGGGCTGGTGCAGGTGGGGGAAGCAGGATTGTGTTTCACTGTTTTCTCTCCTTGCCCCCAGCATTGGGAGGATGTCTGTGGTGGGGCAGGATGGGGAGATGATGGGAGATTATAAGGAGTAGAGACTGGCAAGAGGTACTAACAGAAGTTCTGTGAGGGCAGGGATCGTGTTTGTTTTCTTAATGCTGACTGATTCTTGCTGCCTAGGCCAGTGCCTGGCATATCACGGGCAGATTTGCATGAATACATGATTGGAGACAGCTCTGCTATGGATGTTTATTGTGTTATTGTGTGACCTGAGGAAGTAAAGCTTTTGTTCCTTAGTTCCAAGGAGCATCAGCTGAATTCAGTAGCCTTTGCTGAGTCCCTGCCATGTGCTAGCCTGAGCTAGGTGCAAGGGTGACGGGAAGGTGTAAGGTAGAGCCCCTTTCCTTACAGAGCTCACCATCTACAGGAAAGACAGGTTTGCACATGAGTGTGATATCATGTGCTGAGCACAACAATGGATGGATAGGGGGATGCAGAGAAAGGGCAGTTTTGTTGGGGGTGTGGAAGGTTTGAAGGTTGAGGACAGGGCTACATTATGATTTTCTTGCATCCTAAATCATTCTAACTTTGTGGGCCCTTTCCTACACATACACACACACACATCCCTAAAAGGTATATTTACAACCTCCTTGGTATAGAAACAAATATATCAATACTACTTTTTTTTTTTTTTTTTTTTGAGACAGAGTCTTGCTCTGTCGCCCAAGCTGGAGTGCAGTGACACGATCTTGGCTCACTGCAACCTCTGCCTCTGAGGTTAAAGCGATTCTCCTGCCTCAGCCTCCCAAGTAGCTGGGATTACAGGAGTGTATCACCACACCTAGCTAATTTTTGCATTTTTAGTAGAGACAGGTTTTGCTGTGTTGATCAGGCTGGTTTCGAACTCCTGGCCTCAAGTGATCCACCTGCCTCAGCCTCCCAAAGTGCTGGCATTACAGTCATGAGTCACCATGCCCAGCCTAATATTACATATTAAAACGTGTTTATGACCTAAAATTTTATTCTTTTCTTCTAATTTTAAAAGAAATTAAAATATTTCTGTGGACCTCTAACAGTGTCGTTGGCCCCAGGCACTGGCCTAACATGTAAGTTGGTCTAGGTGAGAAGGAATTTATGTGGCCAACAAGATGGGGAAAGATATTCCTGGGTGGAGAGAGTAGCGTGTAGACACAGAGGTGTGAGGTGCCAGAAAATTCTAGGAACAGCAAATTGTCCTGGTGAGGTGGGACAGTAGGTATTTGAAGAGACTGGCAGGAGATGGAATAGGAATATCGGATGGAGGCACATGGCTTTGAATGCCCTGCTTGGCGCATCCTTTCACTAAGGGTTTTCGCCTCTATCAGGGCCTCTGGAATAGAGTTCAGAGGTTGCTGGTGAGAGGGGCAGACTCCTGGACCTCCAGTCCAGAAGCTCTGCCAAGAATGTGGTAGGTGCCCACTGGGGACTCCTCACACTGGCTAGGACATGGCTGTGGGGGTGGGGTGTAAGTGAGAATCCTGGCTGGCTCCCTTTTTCTCTCTACGGTGCGACATGGGGTTCCTTTGGGGAGACATCTTCTGGATTGCCTCATTGGGGCTGGTCTCTTGCTGACTGTGGGTGTGGATGTGGGGGTTCCTGCTCCTGGGACATCTCAGTTGGCCGTAGCTTGACGGGTGCCATGGTAAGCAGAGATTCTTCAGGAAGCTGTCTTCTCCAGCTGGGGTCCCTGAAGCTCAGGATTCTCCAACTGCAACCTGCCAGCTTGTCACCTCCAGTAGTAAGATTTTCTTCATGCTGGTTCAGCACTTTATGAATATTCCCAAAAGCCCCAGTGGGGTAGAGCAGGGATTATGCCCCTGGCTTACAGATGAGGAAGAGAAGTGACTCCCAAGAGCACACAGAGTGAGTGCACGGACAGATAAGACTTGAACTCATGTTGGTCTCATTCCAAAGCCCAGCATCACCACTGAGAACAGGTGTGAGTGGGGGCAGAGCTGGGGGCTGTGAACCTAAGGGAGACATGGCGCCACAGGGAACCCCCTTCTCCTGCGGATGCCTCTGACCTCCAGCCCCAGAGCCATCAGCCCTGCCAATGAGGAGTGTGAGACCTGCAGGGTAGAGTCAGAGGGTTTAAATCATAGACTCCCAGAGTCAGAACAGACCAAAAGTTCTTCTGACCTGGCCTGTGTCCATCAGCAAACTCTTACAGGTGTCTTTACAGGTGCCACATTGTGCCCTGGGTGTGTAGAAAAGGCTCTGACACTTCCCACCCCTCCAGGGACTCATGGTCCAGAGCATGGTTTCTCCGCTTAGTACTATTGACACTTTGGCTGCATAATTCCTGGGGGCACTGTGCATTGTAAGTAGCCACATCTCTGGCCTCTACCCACTAGATGCCAGTAACATCCCCCTAGTTGTGACAACCAAAGATGTCTGCAGACATTGCCAAATGGTCCCTGTCAGATTCCTCCTAGTTGAGAAGCACTGGCTTAGGGAGAGGGGCAAGCCAACATATCCACAGAGCTGAGCGTCCTGCAGCAGCCGGCCCAGAGTGGGGAGTGGGCAGGACAGGAGGGGCTCTGGGGAATGGGGCCTGCGGGGGGCGGAAGGCCATTTCCCAATGGATTTGGGATCCAATCTCAGCATCCCTTTTCTTTGCTCCATGACTTGGCTCCTCTGGTGGAAGCAGCTTCTGCTCTGGGAGGCTAGCCATGCTGCTTTGATCAGTCTGGCATTCTCTGCCCTGGATTCGTCTCTTGGTTTTGCTAAGGCAAGAGTTGGTGCCCAGTCAGCTTTCATGCATGTTAAGAAAGGCTCTGCTTGTTCCTTGGGATAGCCCTCTGAAAGCTGACTGGGTGGCCACTTAAGTACTGTGCCTATTCAAAGAACAATACTTCAAGCAAGTGCTTCAGCATAAGTACTTCCAGGTCCCCCGCTCCACGGAACCTGCAGTGTGGGAAGACAGCTCTGCAGCCTCTCAGCCTGAAGACTGGGTTCTCCTGGATCTTGCTTTTAGCAGCAGGAAGACCCGGGCAGAAGCCCTTCGATCCACAGAGCTTCTGGTTCCTTATCCGTGAAGGGCATGGCCATCCCTTCCCTGTCTTTTCACAGTGTCCTGGGGTAGCATTTATTATTTCACAGGAAAAGATATTGTAAATGGAAAAATATCATACATGTTACCTATCTTCTGAGTTTCCAAGGGGCATTGAAGGTCAGAGTTTTTTCTTTTTTAAAAAAATTATTATTTGAATAGTCATCCACACATTTGACAAAATGTTTACCAAGCTCCCACTATATACCAAGAAGTCAGCAATGAGCACATCAAATGGGAGGAGATAATAAATGAGTGAATTACATTCAATGTAGTAGGTGAGATGGTCACAAAGGCTGAGGGGGAAGAAGTGGTCATGTGGAGGAGGGTGGATATTGAAATTTTAGATAGGGAGCACCTCTTTGGAAGGTGCCATTTGAGTAAAAACCCAAAGGCAGTAAGGGAGCAGGTTATGCGGGTGTTATTTCAGGCAGAGGGGGCAGCAAACACCATACCCAGGGTGTTCAGGAACAGCGAGAAGGCCAGTGGTGGGTGGTAGGTGGTGGGAAGGGGACAGAGCAGGAAGTGAGGTTGGTGGGTGGAGAAGGAGGAGAAAGGTTGTCGGTGGGGGTTGGGTGGGGGGGAGGTAAAGGCAGGCAGGTCACAGTGGGGACTTTGGCTGTTGCCCTGGGCTTGGAGGCTTGTGGAGGGTTCTGAGTGGAGAAGAGACGAGACAGTTCCAGCCGTGGCATGTAGGACAGACCTACTGACACTAGCCATGTGTCAGGAGTCACATAATTTGTTAATAATCCTCCCAAGAAATCAGTAAGAAAGTTAATCCTGCATTGCAGCTAGTTCAGGGACTTGTTCCTGGAGGGGAGATAGGGATGGCCCAGCTGTGTTCCTGATAGAGCCAGGACTTGGTCCCCAGTCTGTCAGGCACCCAAAACCCTAACCCTAACCCTAACCCTAAAAGCCCCTGGTGTTTCCACAAGGCCACTTCACTGCCTGTTGTCAGACCTGTCCCATCCTAAATCCTTATTGAAGCAAACAAAAAGTTTCTCTGTGATTTAAGATAACCTTTGTCCTACCAAAGAGTGATTGTTGAAGACTTAACTTTTTTTAAAAAAACTATTTAAAAAATTTTATAGAGACAGAGGTCTCACTATGTTGCCCAGACTGGTTTCAAACTCCTGGCCTCAAGCAATCCTTCTGCCTCAGCCTCCCAAAGTGCTGGGATGACAGGAGTGAGCCACTGTACCCAGCCTTTCTCAGAGATGAAGTCGTGCTCTGTTGCCCAGGCTGGAGTGCAGGGGTACGATCTCCGCTCACTACAACCTCCTCCTCCCAGGCTCAAGCGATCCTCCTGCCTCAGCCTCCTGAGTAGCTGGGCTTACAGGTGCCTGTCACCACGCCCGGCTAATTTGTGTATTTTTAGTAGAGATGGGGTTTCACCATGTTGGTCAGGCTGGTCTCGAACTCCTGACCTCAGGTGATCTGCCCACCTCGGCCTCCCAAAGTGCTGGGATGACAAGTGTGAGCCATTGTGCCCGACCTTTACTAATCTCTTACGTGTTAACTGTCACCCCACCTAGATGTTCACTTGGACTGGAGGTTGGGATGGGGGAAGAAAAAGCTTGCTAGAATCAGGACGCCTGAGCTCTGGTTTGAACTCTGCCACATCATTGTTGCTTCACCTTCTCAGTTTCTCTGTCTTCAAAATCCCTGCTCTGTCTGCCCTTCTCAAGGTGACAGTGAGGACCCCAAGGCAGAGGAGGGTTGGGAGAGCTCTGGGAGGAGAGGGGAACCCTGGATCGCACCTTCCTCCTCTACCAGGCTGCAGTGGGGGCTGAGTGCCCCTAGGTGGTGCAGTTTTCCCAGACTGAGCTCCCAGCAGCTGCTGCCAAAGGGGGCTGGAAGATCTGGGGGAGACAGAGGGGCAAAGTGGAAGTTTGAGGTAAAAGCCTGCACTGAGGATTCCTGCTGTTCCTCCGATGGGCACTGTGGAGATTAGTGATGCCGGGCACTCTGGCTGCCCTGACCACCAGATCCTGCTGTGGGGTGCTGGCTGCAGTCCCTGGAGTTGTGGTATGAAGGCCAGGGGTGTATACAGTATAGCGCCCACTCTTTCACAGATGAGGAAGTGGAAGGTTAGACAGTGGGGGGCTTGCCCGGTCATCGTCAGGGCAGGAATAGCTGCTGTGGAGCTGGGCTGTCTGCGGAGAAGTTGCTCCCTGGCAGGACTCTGCAGACAGTATGTAGTGCCACGGCTTTGATTTTGGTCAATTTCTCCTAGCTGGTGGCCCAACCCCCTTCGGCATCTCCTTTTGGGCTTACCCTCCTTCCTGCTCCGTGGACACTCTCAGGAAAGGCCAAGGGAGCAATCATTTGCTTCTTATATGAAGAGCTGTGTCCCGGGGCAGTGGAAAAACACAGGGCAAGGGTGAGGAGACGTAGGTGTTTGGCAGCTCTGTCGCCACCTAGGGCTCATGGCTCTTCTCTCCCTGGCCTTGCTTCCCTTACCTGTAAAGTGGGGTGGGCAGGAAAGAGAACGTTGGAGAAGGGGAGGGCTGGGCTGGATAGCACCAAGGTCACTTTTTTTTTTTTTTTTTGAGACGGAGTCTCGCTCTGTCGCCCAGGCTGGAGTGCAGTGGCACGATCTCGGCTCACTACAAGCTCTGCTTCCTGGGTTCACACCATTCTCCTGCCTCAGCCTCCCAAGTAGCTGGGACCATAGGCGCCCGCCACCGGGCCTGACTAATTTATTTGTATTTTTAGTAGAGACGGGTTTCACCGTTTTAGCCAGGATGGTCTCGATCTTCTGACTTCGTGATCCGCCCACCTCGGCCTCCCAAAGTGCTGGGATTACAGGCGTGAGCCACCATACCCGGCCCCAAAGTCACTTTCTAGCGTGGACATTCTGAGTTGCACTTGAAGCTTCCCTTCTGTCCATCAGGGGAACAGGTCGAGGAAGGAAAGGCTTCAGTTCCCTCATTAAAAAACACACACGAGGGAGTAGACGAGATGATGTGTCATTCTGGCTCTGACACCCGGCTCGGCAAAACTGAGAGGCAGTCATCAAGGCCAGAACCAGCCCCTCGGAGCTGCCCGCACTTGATGGCCCCAGTCTTGGGAGATGCAGACCTGCTTCCCTCGAGGTGGACTGGCAGGCCCCCCAGCGAGACCGGCCTCCTTCTGAGCTGGCTCCTGAGCCACTGCAGAAGTTCTTCCTCTCCCCTGTAGAGCTGAAACTCATCTGCACATCCAAAGGGTGTTCCTTCCCAGGCTTCATTACTAACTGGCTGCCTCCCTGGCCAGTCAAGCCTCTCGGGGACCTTGGGCTCTTTCCAAAATCAAATCCTCCTTCAAAGGAAGTGAGAGATTGGTCACCATGGAGGAAATTCAGAGAATGACAGCTGGGGAAAGGATTGAGGGGAAGGGGAGAGAACACCCACTTATTGTCAGCCAGCCATGTGCTAGGCACTGCGCAGTCCCCTTCCTGTATATTAACTTAGTTCATCCCATCAACCAGAAATTTATTATGATCATCCCCTGTTTGCAGATAAAGAACCACTGAGGATGTGGGTTATTCTTCCTACAGTTGCACAGCTTGTGAACAGTAGAGCTGGGGTTCCAGCCAGGTCTCTGACTCTGCAGCTTACCCTCGTCCTGCTTGAACACACCGAGGAAGACAGGAATAACAGGACATGGGTCAGGAGGCTTGGCTTCTGCTCCAGCTTTGCAGTTGAAGAATTAGGTGACAGCTAACACTTGATAGTATTTTATGGTTTCAAAGTGATAACCATGTAATATTTTAATTGATTCTCAACCCACTTTATAGATGAGGAAACTGAGACTCACAGATCTGGTGACTTCCTAACTGTGGCAAACTACTAGCTACACAGTAGCTGGGCTGCCTTCGAACCAGGTCTTTTGACCTCAGAGTCTGTGCAGCTCACAAATAAAGCTGATTCTTTGACAAGTTAAGCCTCTTCTCTTGGATTCATTTTTCCAGCCTGTGAAAATGAGGGATTGGATTAGATTAGTAGGCAATCACTAGTTCCCAGGCCATTTTATTTAAAGAAAAAAAGAGAACCCATAGAGTCTGGCAACTTAAAATTTTGCCAAGTATGAACACTTTAAAAAAAAAAAAAGAACATTTTATCTTCAAAAAGCTAGGGGGATATTATCTCAGTGTAGTGGAGAGAAAAAAAAATAGTAACCAAGAATACAATTCCTCTTAGGAATTAAGTGAGCTGTGTTTAGCATAACACTTTGATGAGCCATTGTGGTTGTACCAAACTGCTCTCTGGGTCTGGCCAGAGCGGGCCAGAAGGGAAATGGAACTAGAATAATTCTCTGCAAAAGAATTGATTTGCAGTGGGGATTTGGAAGGCTGAGCAAGCTGGTGACATGAAGAGGAGATGCTGAAAGAAAGTCCAGATCCAGGGCAGGGATGAGAGTCCCAGGGATGAGCAGCAAATGTTCTTCAGGTGGGAGGCAGAGAATGAGCAAAGGGCCCCAGGGAGAGGAAGGTCTGGTATTCCATTTCCACCAGGAGGTGTCTGCTTTCCTGGTGTCAGTCAACCTGTGGATACTCTGGCTGTCTTGTCAAAGTGCCCTTGCACAGTGAGGAGCTCAGTGAATGCGACCTTGGCAGTGCAAGTTTAGGGGGCCCTTGGTTAGGAATCATCCAGATCTGGCAGACCCGAGTTTGAGGCCCATCTCCATCATTTGGAAGTTCTATGAGCTCTTTAATCTTCAGGTTCCTTCTCTGAAATGGATATAACACTCCGCACCTAGAAGGTTGATATAAGGAATAAGTGGGACCATGGACTTAGTACTTGGTGCTCAAGCCTTCAGTAAACAGCTACTTAGCTGCCTGTTACTATTAATCATGGTTATTTGGATATTCACAATTTTACTTACTGTGGCAAGCTTGTAGGAGGTTTTTGTTCTGTTTGGGAAGCGGGGTGGCTTTTGCTGCTGTTAAATTCAGTGCAGGATCGGGCAGGAGTATCATCTGGAAGGGGAGGGAGATGAGTGGGGTATTAAACTCATCACCCACCCCGCCAACACCAACCGTAGCCCTTTCTGTGTCTTCAAGGCTGAGCGCTGTCTACATCTGAGACTCTGCTGCCTTGGAAATGACAGCATATCCTTCCAGGGCTAAGCTCAGAGGGCAGGGCTCCTGCCAAGGACAAGCTGAGGGCCAGTGGGGTGGGGGGAGACACAGGGAAGAGGAGGAGGAGTGAGTAGGATGACGCGTGAAGAGAAAGGAAAAGTGTTTCCAGGAACTGAGAATCACTCACAGAGGCAGAAGGAGGTGCGTGTGTGCATGCACATATTTGCACGCACATAAATATGTAATCACAAGCATGCATCAGGTAGCAGGTGCATGCGGTGTGTATGTGTAGGTGTGACTGTGTGTGACTGAGGGTGCAAGCCCATCCATGTATAAGCATGTCAGTGTGTGACTCTGCCTGTAAGTGGTTGGCTCTGTGTGTGTGTTTTTGAGAAGTTCATATGCACATGTACCTCAGGTAAGCTTGGGCATGCTGGGCTGGAGTGTGGGGTTGACTCTGTGACTCTCTGAGTGACCGTGAGAGGAGGCTTCTGTCCTGTGAAAGTATCTTAGCAGCACTCAGGGTGTATGTGTGCCCCTAATGCACTTGGGATGCCTAAAAGCAGGGACCTTCTGCAGCTTCTTTGGGAAGACCCGGACCCCTCACCCCACCCAACAGCAGACTGTGTCTCCCTTCCTGGTGCATACCAGCCCTACCAGCCCCACCACTGACACCTCCTGCTGGCTGCCCGCCTGGACAGTGGGGTGGGGAGGAGAAAGGGAGGAATGGGAGGAGGGAGAGGAATGACCGGCCTCCTAGCTCCAACCCTTGGTGCTGCCAGGGAAACGTCCTCCTCCCACCCCCCATCCCCCAATCACCGTGATTCCTGCTGTGAGGAAGAGAGGAACCCTCTGTTTCCATGGCAACATAGCAGCCCTGCTTCTCAGCCTGAGCCCAGGCTCCTCTGAGCCATGGAAGGAGTGGGAAGAAAGCCCCTCCTCAGGCTTTTGAGCCCCTACCAAGTGCCCTCACCTGTATACTCCCTCCCCCCACCCCAAATATCCCCCACGATCCTCTAATATTCATGACCCTGCTGGGACTCCTGAGCGCACACCCACCACTGCCTCCACTCCCAGGGTCTGGGGACCTGTCTTGTCCGCAGGAAGGACCACATGTGAGTTTGAGCCCTGGAGAGTGGCAGGATGGAGTTGAATTCCAGTCTTCACCTGTAAAATGGTGCTAACATTACTACCTCTCAGGGTTCTTGTGAAAGGCAAATAAGATGGTGCTGTGGAGTTGCTTTGTAAATTCAGAGTACGGAATGGGTGGGTGTGTCATGCCACTGATGAAATGTAAATGGACTCTGCTTCTTTGAAGGGGCAATCCTCCCACATGACTTCACTTCCGGTTCTCTCTCCCATAGAAATACACATGTGCTCAGAGAGGCACACATGGGATTGTTTGTTGCAGGCTGCCCTGTAATAGTGAAACTTGGAAACAACCCCAATGCCCACCAATAGAGAAGCAGTTAAATGAGTCATTGTGCATCCATAGACCTACAGCTCTTAAAAAGGGCGTCTATGTGTGCTGATAGGGCACACGCACTAAGACATGTTGCTAAGTGAAAAAAATCAAGTTGAAGAATGGATACAATATGATCCTATCTATTAGGCATGATTTTCAGCATGTGAGTGCATGTATGGTCAGGCTAGACTGTTGACAGTGGGAATGGGACTGGGGAGCAAGGCAGTGAAGGGGAACTTTTATTTTTTTTCTTCTATGTATCTCTCATCTGCTTGCCTGTATAGCAAATGTAATTGAAAAGTTCTGGCCAGGCGTGGTGGCTCACACTTGTAATCCCAGCACTTTGCGATGCTGAGGCAGGTGGATCATTTGAGGCCAGGGGTTCAAGAGCAGCCTGGCCAACATGGCAAATACCCATCTCTACTAAAAGTATAAAAATTAGCCGGGCGTGGTGGCACACACCTGTAGTCCCGGCTACTCGTGAGGTTGAGGCATGAGAATCTCTTGAGCTGGAGAAGAAGCAGAGGTTGCAGTGAACTGAGATAGTGCCATTGCACTCCAGCCTGGACGACAGAGTGAGACTTTATAAAAATAAACAAACAGACAAAACTTCTGTGTCACTATTGTTATAGTTGATGAGAGAAAACATACAGGAGACAATCGGAGAACAGGGCAGAGAGTATAGAATCTAGTACCAGAAAAGCTTGGAGGAGAGAGGGAGAGTCAGGAGGGCTTCCAGGAGGAGGAGGAAGGTAAGCTGGATCTCAGAAGATGAAGAGAAGTCAGAGACTTGAAGCAGAGAGGAGAGCAGTCCAAACGCAAGTGAAAACTCGGAAGTGAGGAAGTACGCTCCAGGCAGGGAAGTCCTGAGGTAGGAGAAAGAGCAGAGGTCTTGGCATCAGATGTCTAGGGGCTGATTCCCATCTTGGCCACATCCTGAAGCTACAGTGCTAGGTAAATCACTTGCATTGTCAGTGTCCTCATCTGGAAATGGGATAATAGTGGGTATCTCACTAGATGGTGGTGAAGATTGATTGATGTCAGGACAGAGGAAACTAAGGTATCATACAGATGTGAATTCATTGCTGTCGGTTTCTCCCAGGGGACAATGAGACATAGACTTGACCACAGTCTACCTATTTGCCAATGCTTGGTGAACGCTAGTCAACCCTTTACCAGCCTGGTCAGGTTCAGGCCCACACTCAAGGTACTAGGAGACACAGAGCCAGCATGGATTCTTCAGCAGCAGAGGGAAGAGAAGATCTAAAAGTGACAAAAACCCTTGATTAGGACCCACATTATGCCAATCATGAGCTAGGTATTTTAATGTATTTATTTGGTCTTCTCAGGAATTTTATGAGATGAATGTGCCTATTTTTCAGGTAAGGAAAAAATTCTGAGAAATTCATTCATTCACTCATTCATTCAGCAAATACTCATTGAACAGCTTCCATGTGGACACCATTCTGGTTGTTGAGTGAAGGAAAAGTCCCTGCCCCCATGCAGTGTACAGCCAGCCTGACAGGAGAGATAGACAATGAAACTAACAAATCTTTGGGGTTATGACAGGTGATAATGAGTGCTATATGGAAACAAAGCTGAGTAAGGAGATCAAGAGCATGAGGAGGTGGTAGGACAGGTCACTCTGAATTTTTTTTTTTTTTTTTTTTTTGAGATGAAGTTTTGCTCTTGTTGCCCAGGCTGGAGTGCAGTGGTGTGATCTCGGCTCACTGAAACCTCCACCTCCTGGGTTCAAGCAATTCTTCTGCCTCAGCCTCCCTAGTAGCTGGGACTACAGGTGCCCACCACCATACCCAGCTAATTTTTATATTTTTAGTAAAGACGGGGTTTCGCCATGTTGGCCAGATTGGTCTCAAATTCCAGGCCTCAGGTGATTTGAGGCCAGGAATTTGAGACCAGTCTGGCCAACATGGCAAAACCCAGTCTCTACTAAAAATATAAAACTTAGCTGGCCTCCCAAAGTGCTGGGATTACAGGCATGAGCCACCATGCCTGGCCAGGTCACTCTGACTTTTAAGCAGGGAACTGAATGAAGCCCATGTAGACCATCCTGAGCAGAGGCATAGCCTGTGCAAAGGCCCTGGGGTGGGGGTAGGGGTCATGCTTGCTGTAAGCGGGGCTGGGTTGAGGAAGGAAAGAAAACAGGTGTGGTAAGAGAGTGGCTGAGGTTGGAGAGAAGTGAAGGATATGGACATGTATATTATATGGGACTTTGGAGGTCAAAGCTAAGACTGTGGATTTAATTCTAAATGGGTTGAGAAGTCGTTCGTGGGATTTCACCAGAGGTGTGACACCATCTCAGAGTTAGGTTTTAAAACAATCACTCTGGCCATGGAGTGCAGATAAGACTGTAGGGAGCATGCCTGGGAGCTGAGGGGTTAATTAGGAAGCTGCTGTACACGTCCAGGTGAGAAGAGAAAGACGGAGCACAGTGGCAGCATGGAGGTGGTAAACGGCAGTCAGCTTTGAAATATATTTCAAAAACAGAAGCAACAGGGTTTCCTATTGGATTGAATGTAGACTATGAGCTAAAGGGAGGAGTAAAGCATGACTCCACGACTTTGGTCATGAGCAACTGGGTAAATGTCGGTGCCATTTACTGAGATGGGGAAGATGGTGGAGGAGCAGGTTTGGGGACAATTAGGATTCACTTTGATTTTGAGATGGCTTTAGACATCTAAATGGAGATGTTAGGTGGGCAGCTGGATGTATGTGATGGAAATTCAGGGGAGATGTCAGGACTGGAGCTATAAATTGGGACATTGTCAGCATATAAATGTTGTGGAAAACCATGGGATAGGATGATATCGCCCAGGGAGAGCGTGCAGCTGGAGGACAGAAGAGGCTCCTAGGTGCTTTGGCCTTTGTAGGTCTGGAAGATGTATCCTCTCAGGAGACTTGTCTGGCATCTCCCTGGGAAAGATGCTCTCTTCTATCCAGGCAGGGAAGCCTGTGCAGGGCAGGGGTTCTCAGAAGCACTAAGGGTTATGGAAACATAGATTTCTAATCCCAGCCCCATGGTTCTGGGGAGACAACACTTTGAGGATGACTGGTCCAGGGGGAGAAAGACTTGCAGCGAGACCATAGATTCTGGAGCCAGGTAGAACCGGTTTCCAAACCAGGCTGTCCCACCAACTTGCTATGTGATCTTGGGCGAGAGTGTCTGTCCCTGAGCCTCAGTGTCCTTTTCCATAAAATGGGAACAACAACATCAATTGCTTAGGGTTTTCATGGTCAAACAAATTAGCATGTTTTCAGCTTTTAGGAACAGTGCCTAGACAGGCAGGGATTGGGAAATGTCCCATCTATCCCCGAAGAAGCCCTGGGGCAGGCAGGAGTGAGTGGTTTCTGTCCTCTCAGATGGCGCTAGGTTGTCAGCTGGAAACCTGGCAGGGGCAGCTGGGCAGACAGATGTCCCTGTTTGATGCCTTGTCTCAGGATGCCCCTGAGACTTAAGTCTGGGAGGGAAGTAATGTCCGGCAAGGCTGCCTCACCCCTGGGCTCCCGCTGTTCCCCGAGCCCTTCTGCTGCCCACTCTGTCTCTGCCTCCATGTTCCACCACAGGACTCTTCCTGTCCTGGTTCCTGAAGAGCTTCCGACGTCCCTTCATCTTCACCTGTCTCCAGTGGCTACTGACCACTTCCCCTCTTTTACCCTCACTCCCCTTCTTTCGCTCTCATTCCCCCTTCCTGGACCTTGTCACTCAGCTTCCCTCGAAAGTGAGTGTGGCCTGATTGTAAGAACCTGGCCAGGAGTCAGGCAGATGAGGATCCGGCAGCCAGGGACAGGAGCAAGCTGTCATCTCCGTGGCCCAGCAAAATCGGGGTGATGTGCGCCTGCCTGAGGCTCAGCAGGAGACAGCGTGTGCAAAAGCACTTGATTTCCAGCAGGGATGTGATACATGCTCCTTTCTTTTCCTCCTGTTCTCTACTCTCTCCCCACCACATGCCAAAAGCCTCCCTCTCCCATGGCTGCAGAGTCAGCCCAGGTCTGGATGCGCCAAGAGGAGAGAGGAGGCTGCCTCCACCCTCCCCCCTGTTGCTATTTAATGCCGCTAACAATGGATTCATTAACTGGGATTAATCTCATATACCAGCTCTCTATCCCCTTGGCTATTAATCACTCACTTCATTAACAGGACAGCATTAGCCAACCTGGGAGCCAAGACATGGCGTTCATACCAAGTACCTGGGTCTGCACCTCCTCGTCTTTCCTCCTCGCTGGTCCATCTTCTCTCTGCCTTTCTGCCTCTGGCCCGGCTCCTGTTGCAACCAGGCAGACATATGTGCCTCTCTCCCCATGTTGGCCACTGTGGCCTTGCTTCTGCCCCTGATGCCTTCTAAGTGTCTGTTTCTCTTTTTCCTCCTAACTGGTGCCTAACACGTAGTAGGGTCTCTTTACAGGTTGGCTGAACAAAGCACTGAGAGATACAAATAAGGAGATGCCAATTCCAGGAGGCTAATTTTAAAAAATTGCCTTTTCTGTTTACAAAGATAATATATGCTCACTGTACAAAATCCAAACAACACAAGAAAGGAAGAAAGGAGAAAATAAAAATTCCCTGAAATCCCTGCCATCTCAAGATAATAACCTTTAGCGTTTGGTGAGCATCCTCTCAGATCTTGAGTGATATATATATAATTTTACCTAAATGGGATCATACTATGCATGCTGTTTTGCAACCTGCTTTTCCACTCAACAATATGTTGTCGAAATCTTTCCATATCAGTGAATATAAATATACATCATACTTTTTAATGGTTGCATAGCATTCTGTTTTATGGAAGTAACATAATTTAGTCAATGGATTTCCTATTGAACATTTATATTGTTCCCATTTTTTCACTGATATATTTGACATACAGAGCAACATTCTTGTGTATACATCTCTGTGTACTTGCCTAATTGAGTCCTTAAGATTAATTCCCAGAAGTAAAATTTCTAGGACAAAAGATTTGAACAATTAACATTTTGGTATGGAACAGCATAGGAGAGTCACATGTCTGGATTCAATAACAGTTTTGCCATTTCCTAGCAAAAAGATCTTGGGAAAATTATCTTTAACTTCTTGGGCTTCAGTTTCCTCATCTGTTAAATGGGAATAATAACTGGATTTACTTTATGAGATTACTGTTTGGATGAAATAAATTCCTAATATGCAAAGCACTTAGAACAATGTCTGGTGTGTCATAAAAGCTATATGTATTAGCTATTGCTGTGGGGACATTGGCCTGCTTGCCTCCAGATACAATGAACCTTCCCACATCTCTTCCACCATCAGCAGTGTGGGAGAAAGCCCCCTTTCTTACACCATTGTCAGTTTAAAAAAACTGGGCCCAGTGCCTCACGCCTGTAATCCCAGAAATTTGGGAGACTGAGGTGGGTGGATCACCTAAGGTCATGAGTTCGGGACCAGCCTTAGCAACATGGTGAAACTCCATCTCTACTAAAAATACAAAATTAGCTGGGCACAGTGGCAGGCACCTGTAATCTCAGCTCCTGGGGAGGCTGAGGCAGGAGAATTGCTTGAACCCAGGAGGCGGAGGTAGCAGTGAGCCAAGATCACACCACTGCGCTCCAGCTGGGGCGATAGAGTGAGACTCTGTCTCAACAAAAAAACGAACGAACAAACAAAAACAAACAAACAAACAACTTTTGCCACCTTATAGGTGACAATTGATACCTCCTTCCACGTGCATTTTTCATCAGTACTGAACTAGCGCATGTACTTGGTTCTTAATGGACAGATGGACATTCTTACTTCATCTGTGAGTTGTCTGATCATGTTCTTCGCCCATTTCTCTATTGGAATATTTGTATTTTTCTTATTTGTGGGAGGTCTTTCGTATGTTAAAGACAGTATTCCTTATATTTTTCTACTTCATCCTGACTTTCAACCATATGTATTTTTTGTCCTGCATAAGTACTTGATTTTTATGCAGTTAAGTCTATAGTGTTTTTTCCCTTACTGCTTTTAGAGTTTGTGTTGTGCTTAGAAAGGCCCATAATACAAATATTCACACTTTGCTTTAGTACTCGTGTGGTTTCACTTTTTACACTTTGTTTTTATCCTTTTGAGTTTATTTCTGTGTAAAGAGTGAAGGACAATTCCAGCTTTATTGTTTTCCAAATGGTTGGTCAGTTATCCTGACAACATTTGATTTTCCATCTTTCCCCCAATGAGAACTGGAGAAGGAACAAGGGCAAATCAGTAATGTTCCCAGACAGAAAGGGGTGCTCATGGGTCAAAGGGCAATTCTGGACAGGATTCTGCAGAGTCTGTTAGGAGTGAATCCCTGGGGGGACCCCTCTTCACTGTAGTTCTGCTTGCCCTTCATGGGTGGAGACTCGGGAGGGTGCTGGGTGAGATGAACCAGGCCCTGCAGTATTACAAAGCCCCTTCAGGAGCCTTTCGTGTGCAAGTCAGCCTTGTTCCCAGATCTCAGAAATTAGGAAGAAAATCTGTCCTTCCCATTTTGAAGTCAATAGCCTTGTAACTTTGGATCTTTGTCCTCTAACCTCACCCCTATTATCCCCCCAGCCACTCATCCAGACCCTCCATACTAGCACATCAACATATATGTAATCAATCTTGTCTTTCTCACCAAAGCTGCTACTTGTGCTGGCAGGGACCCCCAGAGATGGTTTAGGATGCACCCCCTTGGAAGGCAGCCCAGAGTCATGGCAGCCTGTGTGTATGTTGGCGATGGAGAAAAGGGAAGGCTAGGTGATGGGAACTGCAGCTTCCAGGTTGCCTGTGCAGGAAGAAGCCTGGATTCTCACAATCGGTGCCTATGCCCCAGGTTCAGGCTGCTTGAATCCTCTTTGCCAATTTGTTTAAGGCAGGTTGGATTTGAGTGTGGTCTAGGCAGAGAGAGGGGTTTGTCCTGGAGTTCTCTGACCAAGTGCTCGCACAGAGGATCCTGGAAGACACAGGGTGATGGAAACATCTCTGTGGTCCACCCTGCAGCCTTGCTGTTTCCTGGGAGACACAGCCTTATATGACCTGAGATCCCCATGCCATCCCCAGCTGAGGGACACAGCTTGGCTGTGAGGCCAGGAGGACATGCACAGGCAAATCCAGAGCCTGTGTCAGGCAAAATGCCAGGCTGGGTAGTTATCCTGTGGGCACTGAAGGTGAATTATGGCACCAGCACCCATGGAGCAGGCACAAATCACAGGGCTGTCAGGAACAGGGGAAAGGCAAAGCCCGCCATCCTCCCCAGAAGGATTGATGGATTCAGGTCCTGGGTCTGGGTTCAAGATGATTGGATTTTATGATGTTTCATTTCCCCAGATGTTCCTGGTGAAAAGCTTGTCACCCAGGACTGTGTATGTGTGAGTGTGTGCATGTATTTATCACCATACATGCCTTGCTGGGACTATGCAGGAGAGTGACTTTTTGCAGAGCTCGCTGTATGGTTCTGATTTTATTTTTGTGTGACTGAATTGTGTGAATGTTGTAGGAGTGTGAGTTTTGTGTTAAATAGGACTGGGTGTGGCTCTTCACAAGGATGAAACTCAAGTTTCAAGACTGAGTTTCTGGCTATACAAGACTGTGTCTATTGGAGAATGAGTTAGAGGTCTTGAGTTGGTGTGTCTGGGTGGCTGATGTGGATACAAATCAAGAAAGGGAAAAGAGGAGTGAAAGCAGATTGGGAAGGACAGTTTTGGGTGCAATGAGTCTGAGGTCTTGGCAGAACATCAAGGAGAGACATCTAGAAAAGCCGGACAAGAGCTCAGAGGACAGTAAAGGGCAGGAGGGCATTGGCCTGGGCTGCCTTCCAAATGCATTCAGATGACAATGCGTTGGGATGGTGGCATTTGGCTGGAATGAGGAAAACACATTTATGTGAGCACGCGTGCACACACACACTCACCCATCCACCCACACCCACCCACACACTCACACTCATGTTTGAAGACTGAAACGATACATGCTATAAACCCAGCTAGACAGAGCTCAACAGGAAATTTCCAAGGGTTGCTGGATGCACCCGAGGGTGAGAGTCAGGGAACTCTTCCTGGCAGTGGTGAATATTCAAGGGAATCAGAAGGAAAGAAGGATGCAGAGGGAAGAGGAGAATCTTATGATTTTAAGGATGGTGGGGATAGGGACAGACTATGCAAGACTTGGGGCAGGAACAGCAAACCACTTTGATGACAGTGAGCTCCTAGAAGGCAGGGGTTGTTTATTCATTGAGGCATTTCTAGTACCTAGCGCAGGGGTAGGCAATCTGTATGTTGAATTAACTGGAATTTAGTTGACTTGGAGTCAAATTCTGAACCACTCTAACTGTGGAGAGTCTAGGTTTACTGAAGGAGAACTTTGAAATCCACACGTGACACTGGATGCGGGCTGATGGGAAGGGGAAGGGAGTGTTAGGTGGGGGCGCCTTCCACTGGCAGCCTGCCCCATTTTTCATCCACACAGGCTTCTGCACACTCCCTTCCTCCATGACCTGCCTCCCAAGCTCTGAGTACTAAACCATCATATTGCAATCTCCCTCCTCATTGCTTCCCAGTCTTCTCAAGCCCTGACCTTGACTCAGTTTCCTCATAGCCTTGCCAGGCTCAACATGTAGAACAGTTTCTGTCTGATCTTTAGCTGAATAAGCCGGGGGGTGGGGGCAGAAAAAGGGCAGCTGAGCTGGGGAGCACCCAAGACTTGGGCAGAGCCTGTTTATCCCCAGTTACAGGAACAGGAATGTAATTCACAAAAGGTACAAGTTATATTTGAGGGATCCAAGATTCAAGACGAGGTGAAAGATCTAAAATGAGGTTTCTGGGGAAGAGAGAGAAAGAAGTCTTTGTTGCCATAACT
The DNA here is from genome assembly GCF_024542745.1 of Macaca thibetana thibetana. Classification (NCBI taxonomy): domain Eukaryota; kingdom Metazoa; phylum Chordata; class Mammalia; order Primates; family Cercopithecidae; genus Macaca; species Macaca thibetana. The sequence continues at coordinate 40,366,926 of NC_065578.1, forward strand.
TGAGCATCAACAATGCTCTAGCAGGTAAGAGGGGTCCTGTGGCCAGGAGTCTTACACTGTGCTCGTCACAAATTTGTGTGGACAGGGGTCAGGCTCAGAGGCTCAGGCAGGGAGCAGGGGGCACCTGGGTCCAGATATACAGCATGCTTTTGGATGCTAGTAACAGATCTCCGACTCAGCAGCCGTAAATAAGAAAACATGGCCAGGCTCGGTGGCTCACACCTGTAATCCCAGCACTTTGGGAGGCCAAGGTGGGTGGATCACCTGAGGTCAGGAGTTTGAGACCAGCCTGGCCAACATGGTGAAACCCCGTCTCTACTCAAAATACAAAAATTAGCCAGGTGTGGTGGTACAGGCCTGTAATCCCAGCTACTCAGGAGGCTGAGGCTTGAGAATTGCTTGAACCCGGGAGGCAGAGGTTGCAGTGAGCCGAGATTGTGCCATTGCACTCCAAGTTGGGTGACAGAGTAAGACTCTATCTCAAAAAAAAAAAAAAAAAAAAAAAAAAAGCACTATTTGTCAAAATAGGAACTCCCTCCAGAGAGGGAGGTTGAGCTTCCATACGGTGGCTCAATGATATCATCAAGGGCCTGGGTTTGTTCTGTCTTTTGTTGCTATCTTGAGTGTACTGACTCTGTCCTTAGGATGGCTCCCTTCATAGTCACAAAAGAACTGCCCCAGATCCAGGCATCCCCAGACACCACAGTG